>NW_026991712.1:46104552-47396338 GCF_029215605.1 Mirounga angustirostris | reverse complement strand
ATTTCCAGAGCAAGTTTTCTTTGTAAGTGAGGTGGTATGCTTCCTTTTAATAAACAGTGTAACCTATGATATTTTTCTTAGATTCCCAGAAAGAACAATGTCAGCTTTGCCTTTAATTGTGGTAACTTCCCTTATCTAGACAAACTCACATTAGTATTTCTTCCTTTCTCTCCATATTTTCCATTTCTGCTACTTTAATCATTTTTTAGTTATGATTATATATTTACCTTATGTCAGATTCTTTTTTAGTAGATATGTTATAAATTTTAAAAATATAACTATTAAGGTATGTGATATAGAAGTAGATGGATTTAATCTTTTAATAATAAAGAAAAGCAGAGTTTACTTATTCTTTTAATTAATGGGTTTAAATATTGGCCAGTATTTTTTTTCTCAAGAAAAAAGCACATGTTACTGGAAATTAGACTTTTCTAAAGATGATGATTCTACTGACCCAGAATTATGGAAGTATCAGCTCAGTAAATTTAGGTGAAGCCACCAGCCACATAGGTAATACTGAAATAGATAGTTGACGCTAACTACATATAACAAAATTTGAAATGCAGTCAGGTAGAATTTTGGTTTTAAGGAATCATCACAAGCAGAGTTAATGATGCATCTCTTGCTTTCCTGGACATGAAGCATTTTGATAACAATAATTAGTTCAATTTTATTTTATTTTATTTTTTTAAAGATTTTATTTATTTATTTGAGAGAGAGAGAATGAGAGACAGAGAGCACGAGAGGGAAGAGGGCAGAGGGAGAAGCAGACCCCCTGCTGAGCAGGGAGCCCGATGTGGGACTCGATCCCGGAACTCCAGGATCATGACCTAAGCCAAAGGCAGTCGCTTAACCAACTGAGCCACCCAGGCGCCCAATAATTAGTTCAATTTTAGTCCTTAACCTTCATAGGTTTTGATTCTTCAATTTTGTAAGTATATGAAACCTTAATCATGAATTTATTTTCAGCAAGGACTCTGAATGACAAATCATGTAAAATTATCATTAATGTATTATATTAGAAAATGTTTTGTATACTTCAAATTTGTAATTGCTTGTAAATAAAAGAAAATTATTATAAATTTTTGGCTAACAGGAAATTACCAAGCCATGCAGAATGCCTTGCTGGTTTAGCAGAAAATACAATATTAATCAGATATGAAGTTCAACCCAAAGATTGTTGAAAACCCAGTATTTATTTATTTTTAACATTTTATTTATTTGAGAGAGAGGGAGAGGCAGCGTGCCTGCGTGGGAGAGAGAGAGCAAGCACCAGTGTGGGGAGCAGCAGAGGGAGAGGGAAAAGCAGGCTCCTTACTGAGCAAGGGAGCCTGATGTGGAGCTCCATCCCAGGACCCCGGGATCATGACCTGAGCCAAACGAAGACACTTAACCAAATGGGCCTCTCAGGTGCCCGGAAAAACCAGTATTTCTTAAACTTATTTTTAGAATTATTTCACATAAAACTTCAGGTCAAGTTTCTCTGTAAACCCTATGCCTCAATATATTTAGAGACTAAATTTTTAAGTTTTAATATTTATATTGCAAAAGCTTGCTTAATTATTAGAATCTACAATAGTTCACATCTGATTAATTCAATGTTACAGCTTCTGCCACTTCCAACCACACTTTCATAGTATAGTATTTTTTATCTTTTGATTATTTATATTATTGGGCTAAACTAATCACCTAAAACACACTGTTCCTTTATAAAATAATTCATGAAAAAGAAAATCAGACTGTAGGAAATACTGTATCCCATCAATATGTGCATGGGAGTTATATCTAATATGTAATATACCCACTGAAATATAATAATTAAAGTGAATATTTACTCTGTACTTCATCTATTTGTATTGTGCCAATGTTTTTCTAAAGTATTTCTGATAATGCATCTTGGCTGAAGGCTAAATATTGACTATCACTCAATTTTCTCGGAAAACACAATTGAATAAAATGTGTCACATAAGTAACTCAGTAAAATCATTTCTATTTACAGTTATACAATAATAAAAATACTACATTTTAAATTTTGATTCCTTGAACCAAGAATTTTTTTAGAACCAAGACTTTAGTAAGGATAATTTTAGTAAAATAAATTATCATTGAGGAAATTTGTCCCCATTGCTGATATTTACTTCTTCTACCATGTTCTCTGACTGGCATACCTTTATTGCAGATATTGACTAGAGGTTCAGCAATCCCCCTTTTCTCTTCCGGAGCACAAAGGAAGGTTAAGTTCCTCAGCCTCTCTTGCAGTGAGGTTGGAGCCATTCAGCTGGCTCTGGTTAATAGAATAAAAGGAAATTATTATAGCCTGGCCATGAAAGATATGATCTTCCATGATCTCACTCACTGTCTGGAAGTGAAGTGCTCTAAGACAGCAGAATCACATCATGGTGGGAATGTAGACCCTGGGATCCTTTTCTTGGATGGAACTTCCCAGAAGAATAGCTCAGCCAGG
This sequence comes from Mirounga angustirostris, assembly GCF_029215605.1. Taxonomy (NCBI): domain Eukaryota; kingdom Metazoa; phylum Chordata; class Mammalia; order Carnivora; family Phocidae; genus Mirounga; species Mirounga angustirostris. Next base: position 47,393,874 of record NW_026991712.1, on the reverse strand, counting down.
AACATCTGTATTATACTTTGTACAAGTGTCAAGTAAACATTTGTTGAATTAAGCAATCACGATTTTGGTTTGTTTGTTATAGTAACTAGCAAGTGCTACCTTGAGTCATACAACTGGCAAAAATGCAAAATTTTCAGAGGAATTCTTAGAAAAGTAAAAATTTCCAAGTTAGGACATTAAATGAATATGCTTTTCATGATTATTCTTTTATTCTTAACATTTAGAAATCTTCTGCTCAAAAAGAGTTTCAAGACACATTTAGGAATAAGAACATAAATGTGCATAAAGAAGGTATATGCTAATTTTTAGAAAAAGTTTTAAAATTACTTTGGATAGTACATAATATCATATAGACAAGAGATGGCAAAAACATAAATTCAGCTCTTTTAAAAAATTAATGTACTTCAAAAATCCACCGATAAAATCTTTTTAAAAATATCTTATGGGACACCTGGGTGGCTCAGTTGGTTAAGGGTCTGCCTTCAGCTTGGGTCATGATCTCTGGGTCCTGGGATTGAGCCCCACATTGGGCTTCCTGCTCAGTGAGGAGTCTGCTTCTCTCTCTCTCTCTCTCACTCTGCCCCTCCCCACCTCTCATTTTTTTCTCTCTCTCAACTAAATAAATAAAATATTTAAAAAAAATATCTTGTAGTATAGTTATATATTTCCAGAATATAACCAAAGCTATAGAGTATACTGTGTGGTGCCAGTTAACAAAGAGAGAAGTAAGTAGAATTTAGTACATTTTGAAGAGAAAGCAAAAAGTTAGACAAATTGTTAATTGTTAATCAAAATTAGCCTCAATAGACTATGTCAGATAAACATCCACCAAAATTTAATAGAAAATTACCCAGAAATATTTGCAGACAAGATTATCAGTAAATCTACTGAGGGAGTTTACACTGGCTATCTTTTCCAAAGGCATAGAATTCATTATAAGTAAGTCTTTAAATTCAGTGTAAGTATTATACAGATTTTTCCCCCTGGGATATTATATGATAGGAACTGAATTAAGGCTATTAGATTGAAATCTTGGCTTAGAAACTATTCCAAAGTCTCAAAAAAAAAAAAAAAAAACCCAACCCAAAACATAACAACAAAATGCATTATATCATGCAAGACAAAATCTTTATCCTTTATATTTAAATCCCTTTTCTCATATAAAATCCCACAAAATTGCTTATAGTTACCATTTGTTAGAAGTTAAATCTGATTTAAAATTTTCAAGGTCTATTCTACAGCAATACTGGATTTCTTCCTTAATACTTTCTGATCTTCTTGTAGGAAATGCATTCACGATCCTATGTCTATTTTCAGGCCTTGGATCTACTTGGATCTCTATTGGTAAAAGATACATAGATCTTTTGGAGGAGGAATTCCACTTTCTGTGTAAATATTTAATAGTTCAATATTTAATTATATTTATTGGCTGCTGAGAGTTTTCTATGTTGTGTGTTGTGCTACAGTATTGTGCTAGATCTTTCCAATAGGCTTATTCAGTCTTTAAAAGGCTGGTGCTGGTACTTTATTGGAGGTAGGAAAATGAGGAAGATACTAAAAAATAACAGAATGTCTAAAGATAAATTAACAAATATTCATACAAATGACCTTTATAAGGATTAGAACTAAGGTTCTCTGGGAATGGGGACTTTTACCTGGGACTTGAAAGCAGATGCGGATGCGGTCAGAAAGTGAATGGGGTGAAGGCATGTACTCAGTTGGTGAATTAGAGCACTTATACATCGGAATCAAGAATGTGTAATTGGAGAATAGGAGTTAGGACTCCTGAGAAGATTATCTGGGCGACACAGTATCAAGAAATGGGATTAAAATTTATGTGGAAAAATGGGTATTGATCTTGCCAAGATGCTTGGAAAATCAAAACAGAACAAGATTAATAAAATAGAATTTGGTTGTTTGCCAAAGTCTTTGGTGACTGAGATGCTGCCTATATACTTTTACAGAGTATAATCAGCATCCAACTCAAAAGGTGAGTGCATGTCACTTTGCAGGCCAAGGAAGTTCTTGTCACCTGGTCAGGATGGGTAATTCAAGGGAAAATGAAGAAGGCATTTTTTTTTTTCCAACTTCCATATTTGCAAATGAGGGTTGAGTAAAGGAGGTCCAAATTCACCCATCCATGCATCCATCATTCAGTCAGTTAACAAATAATTTTGAGCACTTACATTATCCAAGTACTTTTCCAGGTGCTAGGGGAATGACATCCAAAAAGAACCCTAATCCCATTGGTTCATATTCTGATGAGAGAAGAGATAGACAATACACAATTAAATACAAAAATGGGAAACCCAATTATTATTTCAGATGAGTGAGAAAAAGATAATAACAACAGGTGACAGATCAGAGAATGCTTCTTTAATTGTGAAGTTCTCTTCTTCTCTGAGACGGTAACATTTGAGATGAGACTTGTATGTTGGAAAGGAGCCAATTAAGGTGAAGATCTGGAGATGAGCATTATAAGCTGAAGAAGGAGCAGGCAAAAATTCTTAGAAGGGAATGATTGTGCAATAAATATCAAAAAGGAGACTGAAGCAGTCCTGAGCAGGGGAGTAAAGAGAGATGTCTGGAGCAGTAGACAGAGGTAGAAGATGTTGAATTCACCAGGCCATGATAATATTCTAGTTGTAAGATTATATTCTAGTTGTAAGAAAGAGACTGTAAAGCATTTAAGAAGGATTTCTACAGGAACTGTGATCAACAGGCCTGGGAAACTTTGTATGCTGTAGAGCTATATTTCAAATTAGTATACTATAAACTCTAAGAATTGCAGTTAAGAAAGTACTTAACTTTTTAATCTAGGAGCTTTCAAATTTAGAACCCCTTTGTTTCTAGTAGTCTAGACTTTCCAGTTGAGAATGGTACAATTTGTTATTATCTCATTTGGTCCACATTATGTATTCCCTCCATCTCAATGGGTATCATTTGATCCAACCAGATTAAGCCCTTAAGGCCTGGAGACATTCTCATTCATCACTATAAACCTTTGCACAATGCTAAAAGGCCTTTTTCATGTCCTTTTAAAAAAAGATTTATTTATTTTTATTATTTATTTGAGAGAGAGAGAGACAGAGCATGAGTGCATGGAGGGAGGGGCGGAGGAAGATGGAGAGAAAGTCCTAGGCAGAGTTCGTCATGGGGCTCAATCCCAGGACCCTCAAATCACGACCTGAGCTGAAACCGAGAGTCCAACACTTAACCGACTGCACCACCCAGGTGCCCCAGGCCTTTTTATGTCCTAACTTCCTATCAAAAACATATCTACTCTCTATGACCTATATTAAAGTCTCCTTTTCTATGAAGCTTATTAATTTTCTCCTTTGATGAAGACAGTATGATATGGTAAGAAGACTGAGTGTTTCACTTAAAAAAATTCAGCACTCTAATTCATGTTCCATCAATCACTGTGAATTGTGACTGCAAGAAGTTCCTCTAACTCTTAGATCCTAACATTTGAACAGTAAAACTTGATATAAAAATAATTACTTTCCAGAAATATCCTGACAGGCACCTGGGTGGCTCAGTTTGTTAAGCGTCTGCCTTTGGCTCAGGTCATAATTCCAGGGTCCTGGGATCGAGCCCCTCGTCGGGCTCCCTGCTCCACAGGGAGCCTGCTTCTCCCTCTGCCTGCTCTTCCCCTTGCTGTGCTCTCTCTCTCTCTGTCAAATAAATAAATAAAATCTTAAACAAAACAAAACAAATATCCTGACATAGGTCAAAGAACTTAGAAAAGTGTCTGGCACATATTTAGACATGTATAGTCATAGGATTTTAGAATTTAATTTAATAGAAACCTGCGTGTTCGTAATTATAATAGCTAACATTTAGTGATTGTTTAGTAAATTGTTTTATTTGCATTGTTTCATTTAATCCTAATGAAAATCCTTTTAGTTAAGTTTATTAAACTCATTTTACAGAAGAGGAAACTAAGGCTTATAGAGCTTAAGTCACTTGCACAATTCCATGGGAGTTTGTAAGTGGTGGACCCAGAATTCAGAGCCATTCTGTCCAAAGCCCATACTTTTACCTAGGCTTCTCATTTTATAGAGAAGAAATTGTAACCTTAGAAAGACTAAAAAATTTAACTTGAGGACATATGTCTAATATGTGTGATAGCATATCTTATAAACAAACTCTCTTGGCTCGGTTACATAATCCTAAGCATTGGTATTTATTTATTTAATTTATGTGCCTTGAACAGCTGAGAACTTATACATATTTCTTGAATGGGTTTACATAAGTACAGGGAAATGGTAGCACTATGATACAAGGATGATGTCAGCCTTAGAGATTACAACAGTGTGTAAAAATGCCATTCTTAAATTCTGAAGTAGGATTGTGAGGACATACGTTTTTCATGGTAGAGATAATTACAACCAAATTCCATAACAAACTAATTTGAGTGGGAATTTCTATTTTTCTACACAAAATGCTATTATGTTTATCTAGCTATGACTATATTGTACCAAAAGAGTGACATTTCTGGAAAAACTAAAGAGACCTAGGAGTTTCCTAGGGATATGAGAAGGAAGCAGTTAAAACAGCTGCCCTGTAATCTATTTTTCTTTATTGGGGAGATGATTTCAGGGAAAGACAGAAGGCAGGTGACCCAATCTAATCTCCTTGGATGTCTTAAGAAGTAAACTATTTCTATGTGGTAGGAAAAGAGTCCTTATCAATGGAATGCTCTTAGAAGAATGCCCTTGACTAGGATTGCTTATGGTAAACAAACCTAGGATATGTGATGTGTAATTTCATCGGAAGTATCAAGTAAGATCACCTATCTGGGTATAAACTAGAAATGCTTCATAACCTGATGTTTCCTACTGTGTGGGGTAACTGATGTGTCTTCTATGGAGACCTGATATTCCCAACTAGAAAGTGCATGTCTAATACATGATGTAATGACCTGGGAAGACATCATTAATATCCCAGATCTCTCACTACTCTATTTGTACTTGCTACTAGCTTGTATCCTTGAATTCTTAGTAAATAAATATGTATGTCCAATCTGACAAATCAGATTCTTTGGTTAGCTCAGGGGAAAGGAGAAAAAAAAGAGTTAAACAAAACATAAGAAGTTGAAGATAGAGTAGAGAAAGAAAGAAACTTGAAGTTGCTAGAATAGCTGACTTAATATAGAAGAAAATAAACACTGTCACTATCTTTTTGCAAATACAGAAGTAAATTCTAGATGATATGAAGAGTTAGTTGTAAAAAAGTCTTTCTTTAAAAATCTTCTTTACTACTTCCTCTTCTCTCTTTTCATTTCTTAGGTGTTTGATGCAGTAACACTGCATTTCCAAGTACCAAAATCCTATTGCTTCTGGAACAAATCACCACAAATTTAGTAGCTTCACAAGAGAAATTTATTATCTTACAGTTCTGAATGTCAGAATTCTGAAATGGGTATCACTAGGCTAAAATCAAGGTGTCAGCAGGACTGCATGCCTTCTGGATGCTCCAGGAGAAAATCTGTTTTCTTGCCTTTTCCAGAATAGAGACCTCTTGCATTTCTTGGCTTGTAAACTCTTCCTCTATCTTTAAATCCAGCAGTGTCATATCTTCAGATCTTTCTCTGACTCTGATACTCTCCCTTCTTCCACACTTGGAAGGACTTTTGTGATTATAATAAGCACACCTGGTTAGCCCAGGGTAATCTCCCTATTTTGAGGTCAGTTGGAAAATAACCTTAATTTCATTTGCTACCTTAACTCTCCCTTGCCCCTTGCTATGTAACATAATATATTCACTGGTCCCAGGGTGTAGGAAGTAGGCATCTTTGAAGCAGAGCATTATTCTGCCTACCATAGATACCATACAATAAAGGCAAAATATATACATACACATATATTTAATGTCTATATTCAAATGAGTTTATACAATCAATAGACAGTATTTCTGTCACCTGTATTTGTGCTTATAGCCCTCCTCTGGTAAACTCAAGCATGACCATGTGAATTACTTTAGCCAGGGACATGCAAATGCAAGGATATATGTCTTGTGTTAGCATAAATTACAAGCATCATAGTATGTTCCAATATGTTAATTTTTCCTTCTGCAATGAAATCTTAAATATCCCAGATAATGGCTACTCCACCAGCCTGAGTCTAGGGGTAAAACTTAAAGGAACTTGTGAGGATAAGAATTTGAGGTAAGAAGCAATCTTGTTAACCATTAGCTTTCCAGACTGTGCAAAACTTGATAAGAAAAAAATGGGAAGAGAATCACTAAATAATATAATAACCATAACACTGAAAATTAAATTAATTCAGAAACACAATAATTTTACTCTCAGAAGACAAGCATTTTTGGGGGGTGCCTGGGTGGCTCAGTCGGTTAAGCGTCTGCCTTTGGCTCAGGTCATGATCCCAGGGTCTTGTGATCAAGCCCCGTGTCGGGCTCCCTGCTCGACAGGGAGCCTGCTTCTCCCTCTCCTTCTGCTGCTCCCCCTGCTTGGGCCTTCTCTCTCTGTCAAATAAATACATTTTTAAAAAAAGAAGATAAGCATTTTTAAAGAGCAAATTTATTATTGTAGATTTGTTAATGCATGACTCTGATTGTGTACAAACAATGACAATTATCAGGCCACCTGGGTGGCTCAGTTGGTTAAGTGTCTGACTTGGGCTCAGGTCATGATCTTGGGGTCTTGGGATAGAGTCCCGCGTCAGGCTCCCTGCTTAGCGGGGAATCTGCTTGTCCCTCTTCCCCTTCCTCTACCCCTCCCTGCTCATGCTCTCTCTCTCAAATAAATAAAATCTTTTTTAAAAAATGAAAATTATCTTTGAAAAGGAAATATATCTAAAATACAAAATTTTATGGAAATGAAGAGGGACATTTTCCAGAATTTGGTAGCAATGCCTAAGAAAAATTCCAGGTAAAATGAAAATACAGGAAAGAGACTTAAGTGTGATAAAGATAATTTACCAGAAACCAATGGAAATGTTTCTAAGGGGGTGGGATGCTGAAGCTATTGCAGATAAAATCCAGATCAGAATACAAATAAAATATTTATTAGGAATAAATACAGAAAAGGAACCAAATTTTCTTTGTTTATTATGATTGCTTACATAAACAAGAGTGTTCATTTAATTACTAGCTAAAAAGTCAATGTAATTTAATTAAAGCTAATATTTTAATATTAAGATGTCAAATATCGAGTATAAACTCAAAACTTAATAACTTTTTCTAGTCAAATATATCTAATTAGAACTAGAAATGGCAAGAAAAAGCATAAAATAAAATTAGTAACTCAATAACAGAACTTGGGGTGTATGTGATGTAATTCATAAAAATAATAAAGAATACAAAGCAAATAAAGAAATATCATTTGTGATTTGATGACAAAATTTAAATTCACAAAATACCATCTTTTCCACAATGTACATGTAATTTAACTACAATTTGTTCAGCATTTCAACATTTTCATGAGAATATCTAACTACACAGGTAGCTAGTAAATGAGATAAAATGATTTACATTCTTATGAAACAATGAATATCCCAAATTTAGAAAAATAGTTAACAATTTTTACATATATTATAAGCAACAGAATGTGAGGTTACCATGAGAAAATATAAATTAATCAGATTCAGAAGTGTTTGAGAAATCAATCCATGTAACTATGGATTTTCCTTGTAGAGAAATGAGTGCTTTCCTTGTAGAGAAATCATTTGAGGGAGTGTGAAATGCTCTTTAGAATGTGATCTGACATTGTTCATGTATATCTTTTAAGGTAGAAACCTCCTGACTCAGCAATTTTAGGATTCACTCTTATAGGAGAGAAAAAAAAAAAACTACCAGAAAATGAATATTTATTACATCACATCTTTTTGTTTGTTTTTTGGAGTGGCCTAAAACTAGAAGCAGCCTCAATGAACATTAGTTAATAAGGTAGTTACTAAATTGTAGAATTACTGTGTTATAAAGCATTTTGATACTACCAACTGATTTCAGTCTGATGTGACCATGCATCCTGTTTCTCCCAGGGCAGTCTCAGCTTAGCACTGGTGTCCAAACTGAATTTTAATAGCATAGTCTTTCTTGTTTTGGATGATGAATTAGTCTTTCTAGTTAGATTTCTATCAGTTGATATTAAGGAATTTCCAAAATATATTTCAGGATATAAATAAAGCAGATGTAAACAAAAAAATAAAAATGATAGCAACTATTTATATGAGTGCACACAAAAGAATGGTATATACTCACCAGCCTGTCAACTTCTGTTGACAGTGTTTGGATTGAGGAGGATATTTATTTGACTTTTGGAATTAAAAAAAAACTATAAAGAATATTTAAAAGGCAAAAAGATAAATATTGAATAGCTGACTTGGTCCCAAATTTTTATGAGACCTTCATAATTTTTTCATTTTATTTTAATATTCAGTTTTGTAAAAAGTATTCATTTTTTTAAAGTAAGCTCTAGGTCCAATGTGGGGCTTAAACTCACAACCCTAAGCAAGTGTCACATGCTCTACCAACTCAGCCAGCCAAGTGCCCCCAAAGTATTCATTTTTTGATGTGATTTTGTTATGGAGATATCAGCTAATTTAAAAAATAATAATGGAAATTTTAATTCATTTCAGAAGGTATCTCACATGCCTCATGCAGAGATAGTTGCTTCAGCTTATCGTTTTACTAGACTCGTGATCTTATACTTGGTGCCATGGCCATTTGATAGTCCTTATCAAGGGGATTGAACTGCACATTTATTTAGCATTTACCATTACGCCTCACACCATGTTAGGTGCTATAAAATTGTTTGCTACTCTCCTTTTAGAGAAAAAGAACTAAGGTTCCATAAAGTTAAATTTTTTTGTTACTACTACACTAAGGAAGTATAGAGTCGGCATTTAAATTAAAGTCCCCCTGACTCTTGACACTTTTCTTTACCATACAGCTTCCCATGAATTTATAGTTCTTTTATTTCTCATGCTATCATATTAATATATCCTTCTTTATTCACACTGAAAGTTTTATGCTTCAGGAATTCTTTCTGTTTGAATGGCAATTCCCAAGTGCAAAATTAACCTGTGGTTAGAATTATGTCACCTTTATCAACGTTGCCATATGCATGACAAAATATAAATAGCAGGAAGTTGTATTAACTTTGTTTTAAAAAAACAAAACCTAATGTTAGAAAAGATAAATGACTTGTCCAGCAGAACATTCCAAATCATGCAAAGTTAAAAATAGCATTGTGAAGAAGTTAAATGCTCTTGGCTTCCTGGTCTAGAATACTATTTATGAGATGCCAGTGATTCTTTTTAGAACATGACAATATAAATTTTATTGCTTGTCAGGACTGGTAATGATTGTAAGTCCTTAGTATTTTTGACTTGCTAAAAATAAAATTCAAAGAAGACTTATTCATTTAAGACTATGTTGGTCATCAAAATCATTTGACATGTGCTTTAAAGTGGACACACTGAGTAATACAATAATATTGAATGTAAGAGGAAGGAGAAATTTTAATTGTGTATTATCTGTGTATAACATCGTCTAACAGAATCCTGCTAACTTTGGCTATTTCATCTGTAGCCATTAGATACTTCTAAAATATATTGTTCATTTTTCTACAAATATTTCCTGAGTGCCTGCCATGCACTGAGGATAAAATAGTGAACAAAACAAAATCTTTGTTTTCATGAAATTTACATTATATTGGGGGGATAAATATGAAAAAAATATATGTATGGAATATATTAAATTCCAGGCAGTGGTAAGTGCTCTGAAGAAAAACAAAGCAGATCAGAAGATAGAGACAGATGGAGAACGTGCTATTTTAGATAAGAGGATCTTCAAGTAGGACCGTCTAATAATATTACACCTGAGACCTGAAAGAAGTGAAGGATGTCCAGAGGAGGAGGGATATAGGCAGAATGAATAGGGAGTTTAAAGACTCTGAAGTGGATTGTGTGTGGCGTGATTAATGATAAATTCAGTATAGATGAAATGAGTGACTAAGGGGGGAAATTGTAAGATGAAATCGGAGTAGCAGCCAAAGAAAAGTATATGCGGGACCATTAAACCATGGTAAAGACCTTAGATTTTATCCCGGGTGACGCAGAAAGGCATTGGACATTTATAAATAGAGGAGGTATATAATCTGATTTAAGTTTTCAAGGAATCACTTTGGTTCTATATGCAAGAATAGATTGAGGAGCAAAGATTGAAGCAAAAACATCAGTTGGCTGAGAATAAACAAGTATCTGTGTAAAAGATGGTGATAGTGCAGTTTCAAAATTAACCTACAGATTCAATGCAATCCCTATCAAAATCCCAGCCTGGTTTTTGGCAGAAAATGACAAACCGATCTGAAAATTCACATGGAAACAAAAGAGATCCGGAAGAGCCAAAAGAGTCTTGATCAAGAACAAATATGGAGGACTTATACTTCCCAGTTTTAAAACTTACTATAAAGCTGTATGATAGTGGTATAAAGATAGACATATACATCAACTGAATAAAATTAAGAGTCTAGAAATAAACCTTTATAATTATGGTCAATTAAATTTTGGCAGAGTGCCAAGACAATCAAATGCAGAAACGAATAGTATTTTCAACAAATGATGCTGGGATAACTGGATATCCACACACAAAATAATGAAGTTGGACGCCTACTTTACACTCTCACAAAAACTAACTTAAAATGGGCCATAGAGAATCATAGAACTAAATGTAACTAAAAATTATAAAACTCTTAGAAGAAAATTTGGGAGTAAATCTTTGTGACCTTAACTTAAGCAACTCTTCTTAGATATGATACCAAAAACAAAAGCAAGAAAATAAAAAATTAAATTGGACTTCATAATAATTAAAGACTTTGCAATGCAAATTATACCATCAATTATCAATTATACCAAAAGTGATGTCAATTCATAGAATGGGAGGAAATACTGAAAATAATTTTAAAAAGATGATGATGACTTTAACTAGAATGGTAACTTTGAAGATGATGAGAAGTAGTCTGATTCTGAATGCACTATGGGTAAAAAATACAATGTTGTTGGCTTTTAACTATTGTTTTTTCTACAAAATGATCATTTCAAATAATTAAAGCTAATATTCTGAAGGTATACCTACAGAGGTGTTTTGTTTTGTTTTTGTTTTTGTTTTTCTATGCCCAAGCTATGAAATGACTATAAGATTTTAGGCAGAAGAATTAGAAAGATCAGGATGCCATTTACAGGAATCTAGAAGATTGGGAGTAGAGTAGGATTGAGGATGGAAGCAAGTTTGTTTTTAGGCATATTAACTCAAAAGAGACAGAAGATTACCAAGAGGAGCTTACAGTAAACAGAATGGTAGCAGTCTGTTGTTTAGGACAAAGTGGGAGAACCAATTCCCACTGGCAAGACTCAAGCATAGTTCACACTGTGACTAAATAACTTTTTTTACTCTTTCAGTAATATTCTACCTAAAGAAACAGTTCTTCTGTTCTATTAATTAGGTAAGATGTGAGCAAGTAATCTCAATTCTTTCCTAAAATTACAAAGATGGGTAATTGAAAGTAGACATATGGACTAAATCCTTATTAGTCATTGTGTTTTATTCACATGAATTCAACCTTTTCGTTTTTTTTTACTTTTTAAAATTTTTATTGTTATGTTAATCACCATACATTACATCATTAGTTTTTGATGTAGTGTTCCATGATTCATTGTTTGTGCATAACACCCAGTGCTCCATGCAGAATGTGCCCTCCTCAATACCCACCACCAGGCTAACCCATCCTCCCACCACCCTCCCCTCTAGAACCCTCAGTTTGTTTTTCAGAGTCCATCGTCTCTTATGGTTCATCTCCCCCTCCGATAGAGCTACCATATGATCCAGCAATTGCACTACTGGGTATTTACCCCAAAGATACAAATGTAGGGATCCGAAGGGGTACGTGCACCCCGATGTTTATAGCAGCAATATCCACAATAGCCAAACTGTGGAAAGAGCCAAGATGTCCATCAACAGATGAATGGATAAAGAAGATGTGGTATATATACAATGGAATATTATGCAGCCATCAAAAGGAATGAGATCTTGCCATTTGCAACAATGTGGATGGAACTGGAGGGTGTTATGCTGAGGAAAATAAGTCAATCAGAGAAAGACATGTATCGTATGACCTCACTGATATGAGGAATTCTTAATCTCAGGAAATAAACAGGGTTGCTGGAGTGGGTGGGTGTGAGGGATGGAGTGGCTGGGTAATGGACATTGGGGAGGGTATGTGCTACGGTGAGCACTGTGAATTGTGTAAGACTGTTGAATCACAGATCTGTACTTCTGAAAAAAATAATGTAATATATGTTAAGAAAAAAAAAGAAGATAGCAGGAGGGGAAGAATGAATTCAACCTTTTTGAAAGCATCTAATATGTAATCATAATTAAGCTTTGAGAGGTTCAAAAATATGAACCATTGTTTTTTTCCCCAAAGAGATTGTGGGGTTCATAGGAAAATAAATTTGAATTGCAAGGAAAAAGCAATACCCAAAAAACAGGAGGTTTAAAAGTAGTAAGGGATTAACATACAGGTGAATGGTTAAATGCCAAGATGAGCTATGCCATAGAATAGGAAGAGAAAGCCACCTGTGGACTGGCACTGGGAAGAGCTATGAAATAAGTGTGACTCCTTCTAGGTCTCAGACAGCAGATATGGATATACTGATGGGAGAGAGAAACATAATCAAGATTCAGGGAAGCAATTTTAAATACAAGTGAGAAGGTTGAATTGCACATTGATTAGTCAGGGAATAATGAGTAAGAATTATTATCCTTTAGATTCTCTATAGCCCAATATTTAATAAAGTTAGTTGAATAAATGACCAGCTGAATGAGAAGAGAACACAATCAACTACTCCTAGGTTAAAGGTAATATAAAATGTAATATATTATTAATAATATTAATATCAAATTATCAGCTACATGTTTATTTTGTATACATGATCAAAGGGTATATTTTGTCTGTCAGTTGAACATAATCATGTTCATATTGAGTATTTTAATATTCTAGGGGCTATTTAAAATCAGACTGCCTTGAAGAGTTACAATTTAGCTTAGTGATATAAAATAAGAAGAATCCTCCCAATACAAAGCACCAATAAATGTCAAATAATTATTCCCAGCTCTAAACATAATAGCTGTTTAGATGAAGAGATGGTGTGTGGACTGGGGAGGGAAAAATGATAGGATGGTTCAGCTTTATATATATTCAGACCTATCATTAAATTTAAATTCAAAAATATGAACCCCAAAGGAAAACCATCTTGTCCCGCCAATTACTATTTCTTTTAATTTTGTGTGTAACCATTTGTAGTCTCCCTTTTGTTCCCTTTCTCTCTCTCTCGTCTCTCACAGCTCTCTCATACATTCCACACACACACTCTCTCTCTCTCTCTCACACACACACACACACACACTTAAGAATGGCTAGTAAGAAAGGCTAGAATATTTATTTCTCTTCTTTTATTTGCATATCCAAGGCTATGATGATAAAAACTTACCTTTCTTCATGGATGGTGCGTGTACTTCATTTTCAGAATACTTAACATTTATGAACCACTGTTTTACTTTTCTGGTTAGAGTGGCTATCCATATATCAAAAGGAGACATAAATTCTTAGTTATTTTTTAACAAAAACATTTAGTTTAGGTTTCAGGTAAATAAACTCATTATTCATTTGATGAAGCCATCTTGGTTTTTAAATTTTTTTATGGCTCTTTCTCTGCTGGCTTAATAGAAAAAGAAATGCATAAAAAAGAAAACATTTTTTGCTAGAGCTAAAGAAATAACACTATTATTTTCATTACTGCCATGATGAAGTAGATCAATATGAGACATTGTTTATTTCCTTTTAAGTAAAAACAATAAACCACCAAAACAATGAATTGAATTAAAGCAAAATTATATTGTTTTAATATTTTCTTCCCACTTCACTTGATAAACATAGATTAACAGCTCAAAGTACTTGGCTAAATGTTTTCTCACTGAGAACATAATGATATAAAATAAATATATGCTTTGAAGTTGGCATAAATTACTATAGACCCCTTCTAGAGAAAATTCAATGTGATAATAAATAGTTACAGGTTAATTTAAAGATCATACAGATCCATAGTATGGATGCTTGTGAAATTAGCATGGATTTTTTTTAATGAAAATATATTCTTGCTGCAACTGTATGGCTTTTATAATACAAGTTCTGGAAAAGGGGAAATGAATATTTAAGAAACTTTTATTGGTTTCTTAATATGCGCCAAATGATATGAAAAATTCTATAATAAATTTTTACAAAGTATTTGTGAGCAAAGCAGAAGGAAAAAATTGTTTTGTGTAACACAGTTGTGCAAACCCTGTGTGTGTGTGTGTGTGTGTGTGTGTGTGTGATTTTTTAACCCCTTGAGAATCCCATGACAGCTCACGATCATTCCCTCCAGAAGCAGGGCAGGGAGGTCATAAAGGCATGCAAATAGAGTAGTTTCTATACATTTTAGGAGTTCATAGAAGTTAATGGAAGGAAGATAAAGACATCACTGTTTAATAAAAGAAGCTTATGGGAGAGGAAATATTGAGGTGAGTCTTGAATATAGCCCTTATGTGTATTTTCCCTCATCGCATTCCTTTCTTAGGGCCCAGAAGTTACTCAATACAACAACCTTCTTCAATCCTTTGGGAGTGTCCATCTATAATCTGTCATGATAATCTATGCAACCATACCAATTGACTTTCCCCAAACACCTTATTTAATATTAAGGTGTATTAAAAATTTAAGAATTTTTCTTAAATCATCTGGCAAACTTCTACCCTTGGGATGTTGACTCCTTTCACTGAAATGTCCATGTTTAACTTAGAATGAGCTGCTTTTTCCAATGATACCTTAGATATTTGTCTTTCATAATACTTTGGAATTTTGAATTATATAACAAAATGTATTCTTGTGTTTTTTACTAATTAAGTCTTCAAGGGCAAATACGGTGTTCTATTCCTTGTAACTCCTGCTTTTTGTAATATATTTAAAGATTTTATCTATCTATCTATCTATCTATCTATCTATCTATCTATCTATCATCTATCTATCATCTATCTATCTATCTATCATCTATTTATTAGAGAGACTGAGAGCAGAGGGAATAGCAGAGGGAGAGGTACAAGCAGACTCTGGGCTGAGCACGGAGCCCGACGCAGGGCTTGAAACCATGACTCTGAGATCATGACCTGAACTGAAATTAAGAGTCAGACACTTAACTTGATTGAGCCACCCAGGCACCCTGTAATATATTTTTTATTAATAAAACCTTGAAACAAACCAAAAAATAACGACCAAAGATTACTTTTAATGTTGTTATTGTGGGAAAAATCAACAATATAGTACATAAAAATGGTAAAAAGAAATAAATAGCATGCCTAAGTGTAGTAAAATTTCTCTTCAAATCTCAATTCCTGTCCTTGAAGTAAGCACACGTAATTATTTTTCTTTATTTCCTTCAGGACTTTAAACATATATTTACTTGAATTTATATATATGCAATATTTTAAATGTTAACGTAAGTTGGGTTTATTAACATAAATTATACATACTGTGCTTCAGCTTGCCTTTTTTACTTCATGATGTATGTAGGATATATTACTTTTTCAGTGTATATTGGTCCAGCATATTTTTTAGAAATTACTATGGTATGAATTCACTATCATTCAACTTAATACTATTTTAAAGCTGAACATTTGTATTGTTTATCAAATTATGTTATGAAAAATGTTCCTAATATAGCACTCTTATATTTACATTTTTATGCATTTGCATTTCCAAAGGCTAGATCTAGAAGTGGAAGTACTTAGCCATACTGCATGCACATTTTAAATTTTGTATGTACTGTCGAATTTTATACAAAAAATTGTACTACCAAATTATACTGCACCAACAGAGTATTCAAATCCCTGTTTCTCTGTATCAACATTGGATATATAGTTTTTTCAGACTTTGCTCATCAGATGGTTTAAAATGATCCTCATTATCCCTGATTGTGTATTTTTGAACTTACCTACTCACTGAAATTGATTTTTTAACCTCAAACTCAATACTCATGGTACTTTCTGGACCATTCACAGACATGCTCATAGCAACAAAAAATCTAAGTGACCAACACACACTGCTTTCTTGTTTCAGTTCTCATCCTGTAAATAAGTGTAATTTTTGCAAGCTATTAATTTAGTACCATGTTTTCCTCATTTTTGTGGCTGTTGGTGATTTTGATGTTTAAAATGGCCCATAAGGGTGCCTGAGTTGCTCAGTTGGTTGTGTCAGACTCTTGATTTCAGCTATGATCTCAGGATCCTTAGATTGAACACCAAGCAGGGCTCTGCACTCAGTGGGGAGTCAGCTTGAGGATTTCTCTCCCTTGCCCTCTCCCTGCCTCTCCTCTCTCTCGCTCTCAAAGAAATAAATAATTAAAATAAATAAATAAATAAATAAATAAATAGATAAAATAAAAAGGCCCTCTAGTGGTGAAGTGTTGTCTGGTGTTCCAAAGTGCAAGAAGGCTGTGACATGCCTTAGGGAGAAAATACATGTGTTAGAAAAGCTTCATTCAGGCATGAGTTATAGTGCTGTAGGCTGTGAGTTCAATGTCAATGAATTAATCAACAGTGTTTATTAAATAAGGTATCTTTAAACATGAACACCCATAAAACAAGATTATGTATTGATCAGTTGATGAAAATGTGACTAGAGGTTCTCAGAAACCTACTCCCTGTAATTCCTCTAGGAGCAGTGGTTCAATTTTTGTGGCAAGTTTATAGAACATAATTACCATGAAAAATAAGAATCAACTGTATATCATTTTAATTTGCATTTCCTTAATTATTCCTAATATTTAATGTTGCAGAACATCTTTTGTATATTTGAAATTTACATTTCTCTTTCTGCTATTACCTATTTATAGCTCCTATCCCTTTTTATTAAATTGTCCCTTTTTCAATTCATATGAGTTTTCTTCAGGACTGAAAATTTTCCTGTATTTATATTGGAAATATTTCCCCCCGTCCATCTATTGTCACTCAGTTTTCTGATAATTTCAACCACCTCCGTTTTTTTAAATGTAATGACAGCTCTCATTCACCACCTATTTTATGGCTTCTTTGTTTTATGTCTAATGTGCTCTAGTTGTTTTTGTTTGTTTGTTTTTTTAAACCTAGTTTTGAATGATTTAGAATTTCTTTTCATGTAATGCAAGGATCATTGCATTGCACCCTGACAGTCTTGTCTGACTAATTTTTCTAATATTGTGCTTTTAATAGTCTATTATTTTATCATTGGTCAGAGATGCAAATTTTTAAATATGTGTTTTTTGGTCTGTTTTGGACTCTTGATTATTCAATTAGTTGCTTTATTATTTGAAAGGTATCATACTGTTTTAATTACTTTTATAGTATAGCTTTTTATTTGTCGAGGCTTCTCTTGCTTTATTTTTTAAAAATTCCTCCATATTTTTATTTATCCTTGTGCATTACTTCTTCCAGAGCTGCAAAGTTTATTTACCTTAGAATTAAACAGGTAATTTTAATAATACTTATTCAAGTCAGAGGAGTAAACTGTTTTCCATAACTAGAAATGGTTGCATAGCTTGTTCCATATACCCACTTGCCTTGTTGTATATATTGCTTCACTTGCCATCTTGAGCCAATCCCTTAAAAAGGCAGGCTTTTGGTTTTGTTTTTCATAAAGCCAAGGTGTCATTTGTTTTGTGAGGGGGAAATCAGAGCAAAAAACATGATATTCAACACTGTTTTGCCTAAGTGCTGTGAAATACAGTTAAAACATAACTGCCACAAACAGAATTTACCTTCATAATTGCCAGGCACTTCATGACAAAAAACGGAAGTTATCTGTTTCTTGGTTAGTGTTGGAGATGTAGGGAAATCACATTTTTTTATTCACAGTCTTCAGAATTCATGTAGACTACTTTCTTTTATATTGAAACAGAAAAATCATATAGATGCAATTGTGGTCATGCTTCAATTATGTTATCATCATAAATTGATGATTAAATTATAATTATCAACATTCTCTAAGTTTTTACATGTTCACATCTTTATATGATAGCCTGGATTGTACCTGTGTTATAGACAAACACCTTTCTGCAAGTGTTCCCTTATATATTAATAAATTTTAATTATTTTCATATTTTCTTACATATCTATTTCATGGAGACATCTAAATACTTATGTATGGATCTTGTTCAACTTTTAAAGAATTAAACTGTTTTTCCATTTCTGGAACCACCTCATTTTATCTCTATGGGCTGACACATACTGTTAAACACTTTTTTTTTTTTTTTGAGAAAATAGACCTCCAGAGAAAACAGACATTCTCTAGTCCTATGTGAGTCTGTTTGTGAACCAGCTTGTTGATATGTATCAAAAATGTAAAAAACACTTTCTATACTTGGTTGAATTGTATATAGTTACCATGCATTAAATATATATTCCAATGATCCTCCACAATTTTTTCAAATGCTGTTCAGCATATTTTTACTCTCAGTTGCATACATTTCCATACAACTATAGATCTCTTTAAGTAATCCACCTTTTCTTTAAAGCCTATCCATCCTCCTTTTATTGTATTCCAAGCATGCCTTTCATCACCCCAAGTAAGTCTCAGGGAGGCCTGTAGGGTTTTTTATAATTCCTCTGTCTTGGAAGTTTAAATTCACCACGTCACCCATGCTCCGCGCATTAAGCGGTAAACATATTTTGCCCGAAGGCTTCTACATGCCTCTTTTAAAGTTTCTTCCATGACTTATTGGGCTTTAACTCTATTGTTAATATTCTTTTCAGACCAAGAGAGGCAGTAAATCTAAAACAAACCTAGAGATTTTACTGCTATAACTTTCAGACCCACCTAGCCTCCTGTGAGGAGAAAATTGTTCCCTAAGTGGGATACTTTTTCTACTTATTAGATTGTTATTCTTCAGTGATTAATTCTTTAATTATATCAAAGAGTTTTCCCCCAGAAGTTAAAAATGCTAAAGTAAAATTATTTCTTTCCATTTATTTTTCCATTAAAGTGGACAAGTATATATATATTTTTTTTCACGTCTTGTTTCAGTTACTTCACTAGTTTACCTGAGTGATTCAATAGACAATAGTTATTTTCGTTACTATTGGTGTTTCTTTTATAGATAAAAACATGAATCATGGAAATTAACCAGCAAGGATTTTTAAGCATCTGCCAAATATGTGTTAGCCTTAAGGATACAAGGACTAAGGATGCTTGTGTCCCAAGGCAATGTCAGCCTTGGGCACCATTCATGTACATAATATGATTAAGGTCATTTGAACACTTCCTGATTCTCTTTCAAGCACTCCCCAGTGCCTCTCACCTCTTCAATCTGTGGATTTCGTGAGGAAAATTCACTTAATGAGATATGACCTTATGTAGAAGATAGTAGTATGATTTTGTACTGTAGAGCTCTGGCTTTGGAATGAGCCTGTTACATTCCAAATGCTGGACCCATGCTTTCATTATGGGCTCTCTTGATTAATTTATGAAACTATTTTACAGCTCCCTGTGCCAAAGGTTCAGTCAAATGAGAGGAGGAGTGTTATTCAATTTAAAACTTGGAAGAGCCCAATTCTGATTCATTTAGAACACTGCTCAGAGCAAGGTCTTGAGGATCCCTGATGCATAGGCATCACATACTTAGTAGTGGGAGATCATAGGGAGCTGGGCAGCTGGAGTGCTGGTAGGACACTTAGGGTGTTTTGACGATGGTTATTTAACTCAACTGGTGGGGAAATCGGTTCCACTGAACTGGAGCAACCCACCGACTATCACTGATATGAAATTATTTACTTCTGATCTTTTCCAAATACATTTTTCTCTTTTTTTTTTTTAAGATTTTATTTATTTATTCATGAGAGACAGAGAGAGACAGAGAGAGAAGCAGAGGGAGAAGCAGGCTCCCAAGGAGCAGGGAGCCTGATGCGGGACTCGATCCCAGGACCCTGGGATCATGACCTGAGCCAAAGGCAGACGCTTAACCATCTGAGCCACCCAGGCGCCCCCAAATACATTTTTCTAAGGAGAACAACAATGACATCAGAAAAGGATAAAAGGAAAAGCATAATCAGATTGACTGGAAGGGTGAACAAGAATCAAACACATGTTGCCTACTGCACAAATTAATAATCAGTGGTCACGGCACCAGCAAAATCACTTTATATAGGTTGTCCCTGTGGCAGGATCCTGGTTAACCTTAGTTCCCTTTGTTTCTGTCTGAGGCTGACTCTCCAAGATTCCCAGAGATTTAGTGAGCCACCAATTTTCTTCCCACTACAATCCTTTTTTGTTTAAGATTGAATTTCTCTGGTTTATGACTGAGAATACTCATAAAGAACTGGTACCAGGACTGGATCACTGGCAGTAATACTTCCTAATATGTAGAATTGATTTGCTGGCATACCCTAACATATAGAATTAATTTGCTGAAGAATTCTATCACTTCTGGGTAGAAAATTGATTTTTTTTTGCTATATTTAGTTAAATTATGGTTTGTTGTACATTTGGAATAAGAGAAGCATCTTCAAGGACTTTTTAGGAAAATGTCAGGATGTTACAGGGTGTTGATTGACTCTTATGGCTACCATTAAGATTTTTCAAGAAAGAGACAAACTTCAGCTTCTCCAAACACAAGAAATAAAAGACTGTTTTATAATAAAAATAGTTTCTCCCTATTGTTGCCATCCAAATTGACAGAAATAGGGATAATTTGATTCTGTGCATTGATAGAAAATATACTGTAATCCAAATTTAAGGTCTGATATACTGAGGCAGAAAGATAGAATTCTCAGAGGATAAGATTAGGTGAAAGATATACCTGAACTCTTAAGCACCTTTCAAATACCTCTGGTTAACCCAGTGGTTCCAACTTTGGCTGCACATTGCCTTTTAAAAAATAATGATACTTTGTTCCTAGCCATTGAAATTCTTATTCAATTTAATTTTTCTTAGAAAGTGGTTTGAGCATTGTTTTTTAAAAAGTTCCCTAGGTAATTCTTGAAGAATAACTCTTTCTCATTGAAGAAGTCTCTGGAATGTAGCCTGGAGGACAGACTCATATTCCAGGTTTTGATTTATCTCAGTTTGAAGTCATTAATTTGTGAACCAGAGGTGGTTAGTGCACAAAAGCATGCTGTGAGGAAACAGAAATTCTCACATTCAAAAACTGTGCATAAATGTGATCTTTGGGTGTTGTTTCTAGCCAACTAAATAAACCTGAAACAAATACAGTGTAAACTTATTGAGGTTTTTAAAATAATTATATTGAAATAAAATGTGACTTTAATATTCTGTGTTTTTCTTTTTCTTTTTAGTAAAGATTTTATTTATTTATTTGTGCGTGTGAGAGAGAGAGAGAGCACAAGCAAGGGGAGTGGCAGGCAGAGGTAGAAGTAGGCTCCCCGCTGAGCAAGGAGCCTGATGCAGGACTCAGTCCCAGGACCCTGGAATCATGACCCGTGCTGAAGGCAGACGCTTAACCGACTAAGCCACCCAGGCATTCCTGTTTTTCTTTTGCTGATAATTAAATGAAATACTATAAGTAAATTACCTATCAGAGTGCCTGACACAAAGTAGACACTCACTGAAAGCAAGTGATTATTATCATCAGTACTATTATTATTATCTTTACCACTCTTCCTTCTACTAACACTACTTCTACTACTACTACTACTACTACTACTACTACTACTACTACTACTACTACTACTACTGCAGAGAGCTAGAGAGCAGGTGTTTTTTAAATAAATCCAGTGAATCACTCGACCACAGTTTTAAGGGGTTCTTTCTTATATACTGCAGCACAAACAACTTGGGTTTTTTTTCCTGCTTTTTTTAAAAGATTTTTTTAAAAAAAATTTAAGTAATCTCTACACCAAAAGTGGGGCTTGAACTTACAACCCCAAGAGCAAGACACATGCTCTACCGACTGAACCAGCCAGGTACCCCACAAATGATTTGTGTTTTAATGGTCCCTTTAAGTCCCTGAATGCATTTCACCCAAGGTAAAATTTGGTATCGATAGTGGTTAGGATACTAGACCCAGTCTCTGAAAGTCAACCCCTCAACACCTCCTGATGTGATTTATTTACAGTACAATTAGTACCATTTGAACAGCAAATGGGGGCGCCTGGGTGGTTCAGTCTGTTAAGTGACCAACTTTTTATTTCACCTCATGTCATGATCTCAGGGTCCTTAGGTCAAGCCCCATGGTGGGCTCCGTGCTCAGCAGGGATTCCGCTTGAGATTCTCTCTCTCCCTCTCTCCATTCCCCTCCATGCCCACTGCATTTGCACACTCTCTCTTTCTCTCTTTCAAATAAATAAATAAATATTTGAACAGCAAATGACCATGATTTATTGACAAGGTTTCTTTTAGTATATACTTCAGCTGTCCAGATCAACCAAGAGGCCTATTAGCGAGTGGATTCCTGCCAGCATTGTGGTGAGGGATCCAGCAGAGGACTGTTTGGTAAACAGACAACCTCAGGGAGGGTATTAGATCAAGAAGGTAGAAGAAATGGGCATGGGAGCCACTCCAATGCAAGTTTTTATGTGAGGAAGTAGAGGAGTCAGTCTGGGCAAGTGGCAGGGGCATGAAAGTCGGAATGAGTTGAAAAGTTGGAACAGCTTGTTTATGGTGCAGCGCATCCTTGAATTCGTGATTTTGTAATATCTAACAAACTGCAACAATTCCAAATTATTGCAACAACTGCAACAAATCCAAAATGGATTCATCATTTCTTTTCATCACAGCTGTGTCATCACACAGTTTGTACTTTGATACTTAAAAAAGAAGTTGTTACCTAACTTTAAATGCCAATATTCTGCCCTCTTTTCTTGTTCTTGACAAAACTTAATACTGCGTCCTATCTCCACCCCCTACATTCAACACTGATCTTTATTGGGTGAGATTTACCATGTTGAAATTATTCGGCAAGAACTAGTTATTTTTCTCGAGGCAAATTCTTTGAAATCAATTGATATAACTCATGCTGACCTTAAAATATCCCCAAATTTCTTCCTTATATCTGTGGGGTTTTTTGTTGATTTAATCTATGACCTGTTGGGAAAAGTGGGTCTGTAGTATCCACAGAATGTCTGTCTGTGTTTAAGTTTGTATTTAACGGTCTATATTTGGTTGAAAGGTGAAATTGCTAAGGTTCTCTTTCCAGTTTGTAAGAATATATAGCAACTGCCTGTCATTTGATTTACTATCTAGATCCTTCCTTGGCTACAAACAGGTCATCCTTCTTATGTAATCTTTTTCTGTAGGCTTCACTGTCTCTCTAACAACTTCTTAAAACATGAATGCGCTAATTTTAAAATGGCATCTTTGCTTCATCTCTGTACATATCTTTGTCTAGGGCTCCACCTGTTCACTTTTGGCGATTGCTTTGATCATAACCAGCCTGAGTTATATCTGGGAAAAGCAGGAAAGGATTTCTGAGTCATAAAATTTCTATCACACATTTCAGCACTGGGCTAAGGGAAAAATAAATCACTTTCATTCATTTAGAAAGTAAACGAATGATTCTGTCAAAGTTCTACTTGCAGAACTTAATATACTCAATGATTGTTGTAAAGAGGAGAGGGAATACATGTAATAAAATAAATGCAGGGTTTGAGTTGATAAGAGATTTGAGTGCAAATCCAATCTCAAACACTTAGTAACTATGTGATATTTTTAGGCAAGTATTTAACCTATGTAAGCCCTTGTATTTTTTTTTTGTCAGTAATATGGCACTAAATTTTTTTATGAAATATCATTTTGTAGATTTAAAAATAGTGTATGAAAAGTGCTTGGCACAGCGATGTCCACTCTCACCACTGTTACCTAACATAGTACTGGAAGCCCTAGCCTCAGCAATCCAACAACAAAAAGAAATAAAAGGCATCCAAATCAGCAAGGAAGAAGTCAAATTTTCACTATGTGCAGATGACACGATACTCTATATAGAAAACCCAAAAGACTCCACCCCAAAATTGCTAAAACTGATATACAAATTGAATAAAGTTGCAGGATGCAAAATCAACATCCAGAAATCTATTGCATTTCTGTACACCAGCAATGAAGCAGCAGACAGAGAAATCAAGGAATCAACCCCATTTACCATTGCACCAAAAACTGTAAGATACCTAGGAATAAACCTAACCAAAGAGGTAAAGATCTGTACTCTGAAAACTATAGAACACTGGTGAAAAAAATTGAAGATGACACAAAGAAATGGAAAAATATTCAATGCTCATGGATTGGAAGAACAAATATTGTTAAAATGTCTATACTACCCAAAGCAATCTACACATTTAATGCAATCCCTATCAAATTACCACCAGCATTTTTCATAGAGCTAGAACAAAAATTCTAAAATTTGTATGGAACCAGAAAAGACCCTGAATAGCCAGAGCAATCTTGAAAAAAGAAAAGCAAAGCTGGAGGCATCACAATCCCAGACTTAAAGCTATATTACAAAACTTTAGTGATCAAGGCAGTATGGTACTGGCACAAAAACAGACCTATAGATTAATGGAACAAAATAGAAAATCTAAAAGTGAACCCACAACTAAATGGTCAACTCATCAACAAAACAGGAAAGAATATCTAATGGAAAAAAGACAGTATCTTCAACAAATGGTGTTGGGAAAACTAGACAGCAACATGCAGAAGAATGAAATGAGCGCTTTCTTACACCATACACACAAATAAATTCAAAATGGATGAAAGACCTACATATGAGATAGGAAACCATCAAAATCCTACAGGAGAACATAGGAAGCAACCTCTTTGACATTGGCTATAGCAACTTCTTACTAGATAGTCTTCGGAGGCAAGAGAAACAAAAGCAAAAGTGAACTGTTGAGACTTCATCAAGACAAAAAGCTTCTGCACAGTGAAGGAAACAATCAACAAAACTAAAAGACAACCTATGGAATGGGAGAAGATATTTGCAAATGACATATCTGATAAAGGGTTAGTATCCAAAATCTATAAAGGACTTATCAAAATCAACACCCAAAAACCAAATAATCCAATTAGAAATGGGCAGAAGACATGAACATTTTTCCAAAGACATCCAGATGTCCAGCAAACATGTGAAAAGATGCTCAGTATCACTCATCATCAGGGAAATACAAGCCAAAACTATGATGAGATATCACAGATCTGTCAGAATGACTAAAATTAACAGCACAGGAAACAACAGGTGTTGGTGTGGAAAACAGTATGCAGGTTGCCCAGAAAGTTAAAAATAGAACTACCCTATGACCCAGCAATTGCACTACTAGGTATTTACCCAAAGGATACAAAGATACTCATTTGAAGGGGCACATGTACCCCGATGTTTATAGTAGTATTATCATCAATCATCAAATTATGGAAAGAGCCCAAGTATCCATTGACTGATGAATAGATAAAGAAGATGTGGTGTATATATACATATATACACAATGGAATATTACTCAGCCATCAAAAAGAATGAACTCTTGTCATTTGCAGTGACGTGGATGGAGTTAGAGTGCATTATGCTAAGTGAAATAAGTCAGTCAGAGAAAGACAAATACCATATGATTTCACTCAAATGTAGGATTTAAGAAACAAAACAGATGAACATGGGGAGGGGGGCAAAAAGAGGCAAACCAGAAAACAGACTCTTAATTATATAGAACAAACTGATGGTTACTGGAGGGAAAGTGGGGGGGGGGATGGGTTAAATAAATGATGGGTATTAAGGAGGGCACTTGTGATGAGCACCGGATATTGTATATAAGTGATGACTCACTAAATTCTACACATGAAACTAATAGTACATTGTATGTTAACTAACTGGAATTTAAATAAAAACTTGAAAAAGGAGAAAAAAGTGCTCTGCAAATAGTAGGCATTGTTATGGTTATTACTATTTACAAAGAGATGATTAGGTAAGAATTTAATGCTCCTTGAGTAATATTCCTGAGACAAACATTGCCAGGTCATGGGATGCAATCATACCCTTTGATTTTGTTATAATATCACAAATATATATGGCACATATTTAGCAATAACTCACTAATGGTTTATTATCACCAAGATAAGATTACCAGTTTTCTTAATCTTTGATTTTGTGAAAGACCTAAATGAGTAAGCAAGTGCAAGGTTGATGTTTTAAAACAAACACATGGGAGGAATAAACAAGAGAAACATCATAAACATTACTCATGCTATACACCTTTTAAAAACCCCATCCCTGAGATACGAGTATTTGGCATAAAATATGACTAACAATATCGATAGCAGGAAGAAACCCTACATTCAGTATTCTGTGGTCAATACTCCCAGGTGACTATTTCAGACAATCTAAAACTATATCAGATTCTATTATGATTCACATTAAAAACATTAGAATTATTGATATCTATTTCACCAGTGAAAAATTTGATATGGTAAACACCAAACATGTTATCTGATAACACTGAAAGAGTATTTGTGGAGATTACTCATTCACTGACAAGTTGAAATTCCTGAACATTTGCATCTTACTTTCAATATATTTCTCTTTGGACCTTGAAGTGAAGCTGCAGTTTTACAATTCACCAGACTACAAACATTATTTTGATTGCTTGTATCGTTTGAAATATATCTTCTTCTTTTTTTAAATTTTACTTTATTATGTTATGTTACTCACCATACAATACATCATTAGTTTTTGATGTAGTGATCCACGCTTCATTGTTTTCATATCTTCTTTTAATTAAATAATTATATAATCAAGAGGGAATTTGGAAGACCATTAACTTAATGACCTCTATCCAAGTACATCATCTAAGTTGTTGATTCCAACCTTTGTTCATATTTGGGGAACTTTATAAATGTAAAAATATTTCATAAACATCAATAGTATATTATTATTGGTAAGTACTGGTTGACAAAATGCCTAATAGCAAAAAGCTAATATGAATTTAATAATAATTTAAGTGATTTTGTATTAATCAAAATAAATTCTCAATGATTTTTTAAAAATAGCACACTTGAATGAAACGTATTCATTCATTAAAAATAATATTTAGTTTATATGTGGATTTTCATTCCACTGGTAATATCTCCATGGCTGCCCAGGGTCCAGATGCCCAGATTAACAACTAGGGTATAAATCAGACTTTTAATACACCCCAGAGCCCTTTTTTGACCTCCCTCAGTTATTTATCTGCATCTTCAGAGTTAATCATTATTCTCACTGGTAATTCTGTGAAGTTTTTCTAATTTTTAAGTTTTATATAAGGAAACAGGATATAGTTTCTTAAAGTCTCTTTTGCTCAATACCGTGTTTGCAATATTCATCCATATTGTTGCTATATTAGTATTTTGTTCATTTTTATTGCTGTATAATATCCTCTTATCTGAATATACTATACTTTTAAAAATAAATTTATTATTGATGGATACTGGTGGTGTTTCTAATTTGGGTCTATTATGAAAAAATACTACCATGAACATTCTTGCATTCTAGTATATGCTTTTTATTACATGTTTTTCAAGAGGACCTATTTCTCAGAATGGAATTTCTGGGTCATAGTTCATGTATATGTTCAGCTTTAGTAAATACTGAGAAATGACTCTTCAGATTGATATGTAAAATTTTCACTCCATCCATCAGTCTGTAAGAATTTTTATTATTTCCAATCCTTGCCAACTCTTGGTATCTTCTGATTTTTTTTCTTTTCAGCAATTTGGATAAGTAGATAATGTCATCTTATTGTAGTTTTAATTTGCATTACCTTGAAGAATAATTAGGTTAAGAAATATTAAAATATATCCATTTGTGATTTAGTATTTATGTTATAACATTAACATCTGCATCACTTTTGAATCTCTTTTTATTTTTTCATTTATTTTTGTCTTTTGTGAATTGATCTTATATTCTGATAGCCTGTTAATTTATGATTAAATACTAATTATTGTGTAAAAATATTGTAGGGATAATTCCTATCTCCGGGTGATGTTGTCTTCCTCCAGAGATTATTTACTTTTGCATATTTCAGACTTATCTCCTGAACCCAGGATTGGAACTAAGCAAATTTAAAGCTGGCTTTCAGGTTTTTTGAGGGCTGGTCTATTTTAGGTTTGCTCTTATAACTCTAGTGTAGCCTTCCAGGATCTGGTAATAAATAATCAGGCTGGTCCTGAGCTCTATTTTGCCCTTCTCTGCACTGTAGGACTGCTGAAAGATCTACATGAACTGCTTATATACCACTCTCTTGATTCTCACTCAGCCCCTAGGCTCTACCCTACCTATCAGCAAAAGCCAGGAAACAAAAATGGCACGAAGTAACAGTTTTGTTTAAGCATTTTCCTTTCTCTCTGAGATTTGGTTCTCTCCAATCGTGATCATATTTGTAACTTTCTGATGCCTCCAAAGAGATTTAGTGCATTTTACCCACTTTTTCCTGTTGTTTCTATTAGTAGAGTTGGTCTACAACAAGCTAGTACATCATAACCAAAACAAAAGTCCCAAATCTAATGTGTTTTTGAGAGATTAGTCATGGTTTGTTCTACTGGAATCAAAAGAAACAATAACTTTGCATTTACTCCATGTCACAACTTTCTTCTCTAACTAAATAGCATCAGTTATTTTCTCTTTCCTTCAGAAGGGAGTGTTTCTAGTTGGCATTTATCTTTGCTGAATGTCTTCCTGATTTATTCCCATTTTGAAATGTAGGGCCCCAAATTGATTGTGAACTTTTAGTGCATACCTGACTAATACAGAAAATAACAGAATTCCAATTCCTATTACTTATATTTGAGATTCTATTTATTACTATGTCCTTTTGAATCCTTTCCAATAACTTTAGCTATCTTTATCTTTCTATTCTGATCCCATATTATTTATTATAAATTTTCATATCTAATTTTAATTATTTTAATTACTTACACTACAGTAATAATAAGTAAAAAGTAATTAATAAGTAAAAAGTAATTAATTACTTACACTAAAGTGTAATTATCCAAGGTCAGAGACTCTGTTTTATTTATCCTTATTTCTGGCATACAGTTGAAGCTAAACATGTTTACTGAATGAATAAACAGAATTCCTTACAATTCCATGTTTAACTTATGATTCACTAAAAATACAGCCTTTTCTCTTCTATGGCTATACCCAGGTAGTTTATAGGCAGGATTAGCCTAGGTGTATCTATTAAATATATATTTATTTAATCATACATATATTTAAAAACTTGTTTTACAAAATCCTCACAAACATTGTGCTATTGTCAAAAGTTGTTGATACATAGGCAACCCAATAAGCTATTCTTTAGAAATATGTTAATACATACAGTAAATAATAACCCACCTACCAAAAGTAGAGTTATTGAAGTTTTATTGATAGGCATTTATTGACAATTTTTTAGTTTTTTCTGACATAAGACATCTGTTCTTTTTCATTTTATTTTTTTATTCATTTCTATAGTAGTTGTCATGTAGTAATTACTGTTTTCTGAATTCCCACCAAGTTTTGTGTACTGAAATATTCTCTGCAAATTAGATAATTTTTCCATTAAAACAACCATAGTGGCAATGTAATAAATGCTAGCTTAATGATATAAAATATTTTTCTATAAATACTAAGATTAGTGGCCAAAAAGTGAATAAAATCTTTAAAAATATTGTTTAAATAGTATGCAATTTTAAAAACACATGGTTTTGATTGTATAGGAGAAAGATTTCACATAATTTTTTTTTAAAGATTTTATTTATTTATTTGAGAGAGAGAGAATGAGAGACAGAGAGCACGAGAGGGAAGAGGGCAGAGGGAGAAGCAGACCCCCTGCTGAGCAGGAAGCCTGATGCGGGACTCGATCCCGGGACTCCAGGATCATGACCTGAGCCGAAGGCAGTCGCTCAACCAACTGAGCCACCCAGGCGCCCGATTTCACATAATTTTTTTTAAAAATTTTCTTTCATTATTGCAACTGAATGAAATTTTATGTGGATTACTTCAATATTCATTATGGCTTTGGGCATAAATCCACTGAACTGCTTTTTCCTGCTAATCAGAGATGACTTCAATATCTTAGATTTAGAATACTAAAAGGTTCAGGAAAATTTTAAATAACCTGAGAATTTTTTTAGTTTAAATTGAAATGTTCTTATCCTTTATTTTTGTTCTTGTAGGCAAATTGGGAAAATAACATTCATAGATTTTTAAAGCATTTTTCTAGGTTTATTGAGAACTAATTGTATATATCACTGTATGAAGTTTAAGATGTACAGCATGATGGTTTGATTTCCATATATTGTGTAATGATTACCACAATAGGTCAGTTTACATCCATCATCTCATATAAATATAAAGAAAAGGAAAAAAAACTTCTTGTGATGAGAATTCTTAGGATTTACTCTCTTAACAACTTTCCTATATATCATACAGCAGTGTTAACAGCATGTAGTATATTATATCCCTAGTACTTATTTATTTTATGACTGGAAATTTGTACCTTTTGATCACCTTCTTCCAATTTCCCCTCCTATAACCCTCACTTCTGATTACTATAAATCTGGTATTTTTTCCATGAGGTTTTCTTTTTTTTTACATTCTGCAAATAAATGAGATCATACAATATTTGTCTTTCTCTGCCTGACTTATTTTACTTAACATAATACCTTCCAGTTTCATCCATGTTGTCACAAATGGTAAGATTTCCTCATTTTTAATGGTTGACTAATTCTCCATTATATATATACAGTGTGTGTGTGTGTGTGTGTGTGTGTGTCACAATTTCTTTATCCATTCATCCATTGGTGGGCACTTAGGTTTTTTTCATGTCTTGGCTATTGTAAATAATGCTGCTATGAATAGGCGTGCAGATATCTTTTTGAGTTAGTGTTTTCATTTTCTTTAGATATATTTCCAGAAATAGAATTTCTGGATCATATGGTAGTTCTATTTTTACTCTTTTGAAGAACCTCTATACTGTTTTCCATGGTGGGTGTACCAATTTACAATCCCACCAACAATGTACAAGGGATCCTTTTCCCCCACATCCCACTAGCATTTGTTATCTCTTGTCTTTTTGATGGTGGCCACTCTTAATAGGTGTGAGGTGATATCCCATTGCAGTTTTAATTTTAGCTTCCTTAATGACTAGTAATATTGAGCATCTTTCATTTACCTGTTAGCAATCTATATATTTTCCTTTTGCCCATTTTTTAATTTGAATTATTTGTTTTTTTGCTATTGAGTTGTATGAGTTCTTTATATATTCTGGATATTAACCTCTTCTTAGATATATGGTTTGCAAATATTATTTCCCATTTTGTAGGTTGTCTTTTCACTTTGTTGATGGTTACTTTACTGTGCAGAAGCCTTTTAGCCTGATGTAGTCTCACTTATTTATTTTTTATTCAGTTGCTTGTGTTTTAGGTATACTTTCTAAAAAATTATTACCAAGACCCATGTCAAGGAGACTTTTTCCTATATGTTTTCTAGGAGTTTCATGGCTTCAGATCTTACATTTAAATCTTTAATCCATTTTGAGTTAATTTTTGTGAGTGGTGTAAGATAGGGCTCAAGTTTCATTCTTTTACATATGAATATCCAATTTCCCCAGCACTATTTACTGAAGAGACTGTCTTTTCTCCACTGAGTATTTTTTACTCCGTTGTCAAATATCACTTGACCATATATGCCTGGGTTTATTTCTGAGTCCTCAATTCTGTTCCAGTAGTCTGTCTGTTTTTATACCAGTACCATATACTTTTAATTACTACAGCTTTATAGGATAGCTTGAAAACAGAAAGTCTGATGCCTCCTGCTTTGTTCTTCTTTCTTAGGATTTCTTTGGTTATTTGGGTCTCTGTAATTTCATGTAAATTTTTGGAGTATTTTTTCTATTTTATTAATACCATTTGAATCCTGATAGGGATTGCATTGAATCTATAGATGGGTTTTGTATTATTAATATTTTAACAATATTAATTCTTCCAATCTATGAATACAGGATACCTTTTCATTTATTTGTGTCTTCTTCAATTTCTTTCAATAATGTCCTGTAGTTTTCAGAGTAAAGATCTTTCACCTCATTGGTAAAATTTATTAAGTATTTCATTGTTTTTGATGCTATTGTAATGGGATCAATTTCTTTATTTAATTTTCAGAAAATTTGTTGTTAGCGTATAGGAACACTACATTTTTGTATGTTAATTTTGTATCCTGCAATTTTCTGAATTTGTTGATTAGTTCTAACAGTTTTTTGGTTGAGTTTTTAGAGTTTTCTTTTTTTTTAAATATTTTATTTATTTATTTGAGAAAGAGAATGAGAGAGAGAGAGCAGGAGAGGGGGCAGGGTCAGAGGGAGAAGCAGACTCCCTGCCGAGCAGGGAGCCCGATGCGGGACTCGATCCTGGGACTCCAGGATCATGACCTGAGCCAAAGGCAGTCGCTTAACCAACTGAGCCACCCAGGCACCGAGTTTTTAGAGTTTTCTATATATAAAATCATGTCAATATGTTAACTAACTAGAATTATAATAAAAACTTTATAAAAAGAAACTAAAAAATAATAAAAATCATAAAAATCATGTCATCTGCAAATAGTGATGATTTTACTTCTTCCTGTCCAATTCTAGTGCTTCTTATTTATTTTTCTTGCCTGATTGCTCTAGCTAGAACTTCCAGTACTGTGTTCAATCAAAATGGTGGGAGTGGGCACTCTTGTCTTGTTTCTGATCTTAGAGGAAAAGCTTTCAACCTTTTGAGTATGATGTTAACTGTGGGCTTTTTATATATGACCTTTATTATGTTGAGATATGTTCCTTCTAAGCCTAATTTGTTAAGTGTTTTTTATCATGAATATAGGTTGAATTTTGTCAAGTGCTTTTTCTGCATCTATTGAGGTGGTTCTTTTCTTTCATTCTATTAATATGAGGTATTGCAATGATTTGTGTATGTTGAAACATCTGCATCCCAGGGGTAAGTTCTACTTTATCATGGTGAATGGTACTTTTAATGTGCTACTGAATGCAGTTTACTAGTATTTTATCCAGAATATTTGCATCTGCATTCCTCAGGGATATTGCCTGTGGTTCTCTTTTCTAGTAGGTCCTTATCTGCCTTTGGTATCAGGATATCAGGATAATGAGTTTGGAAGTGTTCTTTTCTCTTTGATTTTTTGGAAGAGTTTGAGAAGGAATTGGTGTTACTTCTTTAAGTGTTTGGCAAAAATCACCAGTGTAGCCATCTGGTCCTGGGCTTTTCTTCACTGGGAGATTTTTGACAACTGTTCAATCTCCTTATTAATGTATCTATTTATCTATAGAGAGAGAGATAGAGAGAAAGAACAAATGTTTTATTAGTTATGAAAAAGGTGAGAACACTACAGGTACAGACATTTAAAGACATAAGAGGCTATTTTGAGCCACTACAGCCAATAAATTTGAATATTTAGATAAAATGGACAACTGCCTGGAGAAGCAAAACCTTAGAAAATCTTCACAAAAAGGGAAGCCTGGCTGGCTTAGTCAGTAGAGCATAGATCTTGGGGTCATGAGTTCAAGCCCCACATTGGGCGTAGAGCTTACTTAAAAAAAAAATAAAGAAAAAAAATCTTCATAAAAAGAAATAGAAAGGGGTGCCTGGGTGGCTCAGTCGTTAAGCGTCTGCCTTCGGCTCGGGTCATGATCCCAGGGTCCTGGGATCAAGCCCCGCATCAGGCTCCCTGCTCAGAGGGAAGCCTGCTTCTCCCTCTCCCACTCCTGCTGCTTGTGTTCCCTCTCTCACTGTATCTCTCTCTGTCAAATAAATAAAATCTTAAAAAAAAAAAAAAGAAATAGAAAATGAAAATAATTTTGTGTCTGTTAAAAAAAACTGAATACTTAATTTAAAATCTTCCTATAAAGACCCATTTGGTTTGGTAATCTGTGAATTCTACCAAATACTTAAAGAAGACATATGTCAATCCTACACAAACCCTTCTATATAGGAAGAAAAACAGTCCTAAACTTTTTAAATTAGCCTTTATACTAAAACATCTCAAAAACATTATAAGAAAAAAATTGCTGGCCAATTTCATAAATAAACATATATGCAAAATTGTAATAATATGTTAGTATACTGAATCCAGAAATATATAGAAGGAGCTATTTATCACAACCAAGTTTGGTTTATTCCAGAAATGTAAGGTTAGTGTAACATTCAAAAATGTATCAATATATTTCACTATATTTTCAGAATAAATGAAAAACATCATATAATCATTTTTTCAGAAACCCTTAGTTTTTCAATTTTTGTTCAATGAACTCAGACACAGTACCATTTCTATAGCTATTACTGAAATTTCAGAGCTTCATGTAAACACTATAATAAAAATATGTCAACTCTTGAAGGCATTCTTCTTCAAGAAAACTTGCTAACAGCAGGGCCCTTTGAATCACATCCTGTAGATCAATCTGACATTACTATTTCAGCTGTCCCTCTTGAGATCTCTCTGAAGCTACAAAGAAAAGGAAACAATAATTCTTTTATGGCTATCACAATTACTGAAATGGAATCACATGGTGTTTCTGCATGCACTTTTGCAAATGTGTGCTTCTTTGCTTGTTAAAACGTTGTTAGAAAAGGAGTGAAAATTTTGTGTGTCAGAGTCAAGTGGAATTCAAAGATGACATCTTCCTGCTTTTATTCTTGTCTGTAGCAGGCACTTGAGGTGGAGAGAGGCAACCTTATCCCAAATAAAATCTTTTTATTGAATGACCACTCACTCTCAGACTACTTTTA
This sequence comes from Mirounga angustirostris, assembly GCF_029215605.1. Lineage (NCBI taxonomy): Eukaryota > Metazoa > Chordata > Mammalia > Carnivora > Phocidae > Mirounga > Mirounga angustirostris. The sequence continues at coordinate 47,359,061 of NW_026991712.1, read as the reverse complement.
TTTGTTATTCAAATACAATTTAAAAGTTATGATAATACTATAAGCACACCAAAAACTGTTTTCTAGTTTCTAAATTTAGCTGCATATTCTCTTCTCTGATTAAATTGCTTGATATTCTAAATTATTAAGTGCAACTTCATGATGTGGGTAATGTAAAGTTGGTGTGTTTTAAAAAAGCATTAATATTAATGCTAACATCTACTATACTAATGATGTTCCTATACTTTTATACCCATAAAAATGAAGAAAACTCCTTATAATTCTGTGATGTACCTCCTGTTAGTAATCAATGACTTACAATGAGGTCATTATCCATTTTCTACTTTTTTATTGAGATAAATAAAACAGCCAAAATCTTGGCCATTTATATAATATAATAATGTCACTTGTTTAACTTTCCTGAGACCTGAATTTCTCATTTGTGAAATTGTTGCAAGAATACTTGTCTTGTAGAAATTATGTGAGAATTGCAAGAGAGAACATGAAGTTTGTCTGGGTGGTGCCTAGTATTTAACATGCTCAATCAAATTTTAATTTCCTTGACTTCTTTCTTGTACCAGGCAATTTCATTTCTGTGTCTCACTCAAAGATCCAGAAGAAAGAGCTCCTTAATCATTCTTTCCTAATTGGACCAGGGATATATCCTTAATTAACATAAACAAATTTAGGTTGGGACAAGCCAATTATCTTTTCTCAATAAATAAACTCTGTCGTAAATACTGGGGCCAACTGGTAGTTTCCTGAATTACAAGATTATGTCAACTTGATTTGGGGGTCTCCCACATTAGATGTTAAATAAATGAGTCAGTGGAGAAAGCAAACAGATAATTTAAGGGGGAGCATGTAAGAGTATGAGAGGGACTGCATAGTTTCCAATGTACAAAGCTAGAACCCTTGTTTCCTAATATTTCTGATCTCATATTTAAGTTTCATTATGCCATGTTCTAAGAGTCTACTCTTTATTTTATATCCCTTTTGAAGCATACATTTTTTTTACTTGTGTGTGTTAAATGTGTTCTAATATTTTACTTGTGTGTGTTAAATGTGTTCTAATATTACCAATCAAATGAGTTTGAGTTATTAACTACTCCAGTGCTTCTAAAATTTTGTTATTTAGAGCAGCTTTTGTTATTTTTCTAGATATTAAGTTACATCATGATTTTTATTAGTATTTATTTCTAAGTCGACTATAAAATTGGTTTGCTGATATTACATAGTATGTTTTGAAACTGACATATTTACCCCAAAAATATTAGTGGATTCATCATATATTCCAATACTGAAGAAGAAAGAGACTATGAAGATTACATAAGGCTAAGGAGGAAAAATGATCAAAAAGTTTGTCCAATAATTGAATGGGTTGTGCATGAAACACCATGATCCCAAATTTTAGTACATATTAATACTTATGAACATATTATTTAGGATGTTTTGACACAAATATAAAAACAGACCTAATTAAAAGGACAGAGTTATTTATTATGTAAAAAGAAACAAACTATCCAGTGATGTCAGTGAAGAACTCTTTCTGACTTTTCACTCAGCTGTCCTCAATGTGTTGGCTATAGTCCTTAGTCTTGTCTTTTCATACAACCAAAATGCCGGTGCAGGCTCTGTGATCCAACACAACTTTGTCCAAAACATAAAAGGCAGTTGTCCACCCCATACTGTTTTAAATCCTGGAATTTAGATTTCTCCAGAAATCCCCTAGCACACTTCCTGTTAAATCTCATTGGATTTAAATTTCTGGTGTGCTCTATTGTCCAAAAAGAATTTTGAATAATTCCTCTTTATTCTCAAATGTGCTCCTGTTTAGATGATAAATTATAATTAAGTTTGTTCACATGCCTATGCCTTAGGAGCATGAGATCCTGAATGAAAAAGCAAATAATCTGGTGTTTTTAGCCTCTCATAGAAAGTGATTTTGGCAAGGGATAATGTAATGGCTTTGGGGTAGGCAACCAATAATGTCTGTCACATGTTAAGTACTGAACCATTTCCAGTTTCTGATTATGCAGTTAGACATTGTACAAATTAGATTAATTTATGCTAAAATTCTCTGTGATAAGGTGTCTGTGAATGTGAATTTAGGAAAAAGTACAAATGAGTCAATTTTATTGTTAGGGGAATTTCAATTTAGTCTTCATATCAAAATACTGATAAAGATTAGCAACTTTTCCACTTTTTGCTTATTTTTTATTACTTTTGATGGTATTCTAAATATTTTCTTTGCTTTTCCCCTAGAATTAGACCCAGTGACCAAGCAACTTATGCTCCATACAGCTAAACCAACTTTTGGCCATCTGACAGATGTAAGTAAAATGTCCAAGTTATAATAAATATCACTATTCATGGTAATTAAATGCAAACATCCATTATATTTTAATGTTTAAATAGCCTTGCTACTAAAATGACTGGAATATTATCCACTCCCTAGAAAATAATGGAGTAAGATATTTTCACCTACTTAGGCGGTTTAATGTGGGGTTATTGTAATATTTTTGACAATGTGGAGATTAATAATAGACTACACAAATTTTCATAGCCTGTGTCAACAAAGGTATACCATATAATCATTCTTACATAAAGGAGATTCCCCTAAGGGGCGCCTGGGTGTCAGAGTCGGTTGAGCCTCTGACTTTTGATTTTGGATCAGGTCATGATCTCAGGGTCCTGAGATGGAGCCTCATGTGGGGCTATGTGCTCACTTCAGAGTCTGCTTAAGACTCTCTCTCCAGGCTATGGACTCTGAGAAACAAACTGAGGGTTTTGGGGGGTGGGGATCGGTTAACCTGGTCATGGGTATTAAGGAGGGCACATATTGCATGGAGCACTGGATGTTATATGCAAACAATGAATCATGGAACACTACATCAAAAACTAATGTTGGAATGTATGGTGATTAACATAACATCATAAAATAAAATTTAAAAAAAGACTCTCTCTCCCTCTCCCTCTTCCCTCCCTCCCCCTGGCTCTCTCTCTCTCTCTCTAAAATAAATAAATAAAATCTTTTAAAAAAAGAGTTTCACCTATGTTTTCTTCTAGAAGGTTTACAATTTCATATCCTACATTTAAATCTTGATTTAATGAATTTTGAGTTGATTTTTGTGTATAATGTAAGATAAGGGTCCAGTTTCATTCTTTTACATGCCTACAATATGTGACAACATGGATGAACCTGGAGGATCTTATGCTAAATGAAATAAATCAGTCACAGGAGGACAAATATTCCATGATTCCACTTATATGAGATATCTAAATTAGAGCAAAGAATAGAATGAGAGAGAAATGGATAGTTGCTAATCAATGTATAAATTAAATCAGTAATCAATAAAAGCAATAATATAATCAATAAAATTTCATCTATGCGAGATGAATGTGTTCTAGAGAGCTACTGTACAACATTTTGCCTACAGATAACAATACTGTATTGTTAATTAAAAATCTGTTAAGAGGATAAACCTCATGCTAAGTGTTTTTAGCACAATAAAATAATTTTTATAATTTCACATTTTTAAGAGCAATACATTTAAGTTGATATTTCAAAAGCTGTGCATAAATTTTTTAGTTTTAGCATGTCCTTTTTATGTGACTAAAGTATTAATTGTAGTTGTAATAAATACACATTATGCCAATCTCTATGAAACTTATATTTACAATATGCTATAGAATGCATAGAGGACCATTATAAATTAGATCACATTAGAACAGTTATTTCATGTTAGAATACTTGATAACTTATACAAGAAATGTGAAGAAACCCTTGAACACTTTATGATAATAATGAAGAATATGGAGAAAGTTTATATCAATAACATTCCAGAGAGGTCTGGAGAAAGCCAGATGTCCTGACGGCATTATTCTACATGCAGGGAAGGTAGAACCCAAGTCCACATGTCTGGAGAAGGTGTTTGTAAAAGGTGGCAGACTATGATGTGTCATATGAGAAAAAGGTAGAGAAGTCAAAGGGAAAGGAAACAGGTTGGCTGTTTAACCAAATACGATCTTTGAGAACTAGAAATCCCTAAAAGGAATTTTTAAAGACTAACTTGTTTATAGTGTGGTGCTCAGTGCTAACCCTGCCCTCTGTCTCCCCACAAAATCATTAGTGAAATCTACATGACTCATTCTGGTGCTTTCAATGTTTTCTTATGGCTGAATTTGGACATATGTTGAGTCTTCCTTTAATGTGTGGTGAAGTCCCCCAATGAGGACAACATCTGGGTTGTATTTTGAGAGCTTAACTGGGATTTGTGATTAAGGTGCAGCTCTCAGCTGTATTTTGGATTAAATCATCATGATGAAAGTGAGACAAGAGTGTTTCCTCACTGTGGTTGGCAAATGACACAAACCATGTTGATAGTTGGCATATGATTTCATAGAAGAGGAACATTATGAGATGAACATTTGCAAAGTTTAATACTGAAGATTAAAATAAAGTGCTAAATTCATGTACCATTTCATGTATTGAGTGAGAGAATCAAGAAATGATATTCTAAAGTCTTAGGCTAGTAATGGATATGTAATTGAGCTACAAAAGTTAACCAAGTTCTTAAGATAGCAAAACCTTTCCAGGATTGTAATAAGATGTCCATGGCTGATGTTGCCTGGAGAGGTAGAATTTCTTGGAGAAAGTACTCTATTGGGTGATTCGGTCATCAATTGAGTATTAGAATGATTTGTTGAGGTTAAAAGCAACCAAAAAAAATAGAGAAATGTATGGGGAATGTAATGCCAGTGACATAAGAAAAATATTTTGATTTGTGGTTAGAATATGCCACTGAAATGCTCAGGAGTAGGAGGTATAAAGTAGAGAAATGAAAAAGATTACAAAATCATGTTCAAGACTAGTCCTAGGAATTCCATAAGGTGGACATGTCTCTGTTTTGGGGGCAATATGTTATAAAGTGGAAAGTAGCCAGGATTAAGATGACAAAGATTCTCATCATAAGTCAAAAAGACAGGTAATAAGAGACTTCTACATATATTTTAGAACTCCAGAGACTTTGTGATAAGATGATGTGGAGAAAATGTTAGAATTACCCAGAGATAGTTACTTCAAGAGCTATTTATAAATAAGCCCTTCTGGAAAGACCTTGAATTCATTAAAACCCCAAATTTTCCTCCCTCCTATTGGTCTCTTGGTAAAGCTAATTCAAGAGGAAGAAAATTAGAGGTAATAATGCCCACCCTTAGTAGATAAAATGGAATCGCTGTCTTGAAACTTCAGTTGTCAGTTCAAAGTGGGCCATTTGCAGATTACTAACATGTGGCTCAGCTGCCTGAGGTCATATGTGCTAGAGAACAGGAAAAAATTGGCCTCCAGAACTTGCCCTAGGCACTGAAATTACCCACTAATTTAATTCTGGTCTGATGGTTGTCCTACATAGAGCTGATATGACCAAAGAGACATGCAGAAGCAGATTTGGAAATAAGAACAGAGGACTTTCCAAGACTCTAGGAAGTAGAAACACTTAGCCACTCATTTTAGGTTGTTTTAAGGGTACAAATTATATGCTTGTCATAGAGAAGTTAACTTTGAAAGTAAGGCAGAGATAACAGTATTAGAAGCTAAAGTGGAAAAAAGGCCCACATAAAGATGTTTCTGGCAGGTGGGCTCTGACTCTTAGGATGAAATGTGGTTAGTAGGTGAGGACTGAACTTCTGAGTTCCCCTCTGTATTTCCCCTTTTGTAGCACTAATTGCATATTCCCTGAACTTAAGATATATCTACTGACTTCTGCTGACTCAAGTATAACTTTGCCTGACTCTACTGAGAGGGACAAGTCCAGAATTAAGAGAAGAGACTCTCTTGAAAGATAAGTCATCAGACCAGATCAGAAACACTACTCAGAAGAGAACATTGAGAAGGCTCCTTTATTCCTTAGGAGAGGAATTTAAGCCAGTACTCAGTGGAACCCTGGGGATCACAAGTAAATTCTGGTGTTCTTGAGATTTTTTTGAGGGAGATACAGAAGTTTTTTGTGGGATATATATAAATGAGAAAAAGGATTTTATTCACGGGGTTAGTGGATATAGGAAGTGCTGGAAAGGGCTGGCTAACTGGCAGGAACAGTCACCTGCATGAGCAAAGATATAATCTATGCATTCTGGGGATCTGAACATAATGGGGAATGTGATATATCAGAGAAACAGGCATTTAAAAGACAGCAGAAAGAGCGAAATGGAGTAAGGAGAAAATTCTAGGTTGGAATTGTGGCCAGAGAGAGACTTAGAAGAAAATAAACATTTCTAACTAAACTTTAAGTTGTTTACTGTGGCAGGTTTAAAAGTAAAAGTTCTGTTTTCCTTTAGAATCTCCAATTGCTCACTAATGATTTTTATGTGATTTTTTTTTTTAATGTTCAGTAGAAAAAAGTACCAAATCCAACTTCAGGTTTAGAGACAGGGGCAAGAAGAGATGCTGCATACAAAGCTAGCCACATGTATTAAACTATGTAGCACAAGAAAAATAAAACTTTATTCTCCAATGTGTTAGTAATCATGCAAGTGCTCACTTTTAATTCTGTATTTGTCACTATGTTGTTTTCTGACAATTCTAAATCTACTTCAAATTTGGCCTCCTTCAAGACCATCTATTAGTGAAATCTACATGACTCGCTCTGATGCTTTCAATGTTTTCTTACGGTTGAATTTGGACACATGTTGAGTCTTCCTTTAAGACTAATGTGCGGTGAGGATGGAAGTCCCCCAAAGGGCACGACATCTGGATTTGATTTCAAGAACTGAACTGGGATTTGTGATTAAGGTGTAGCTCTCAGCTGCATTTTGGATTAAGTCATTATGATGAAAGTGAGAAAAGTGTTTGTACAAGCTAGTATTATTTTAACTAATTCCAGCAAAATCAAAATTAAAAGAACCGAATATATATCTGAATAAAATACCTGTATCTTTTATGCACCTTATTCATGCTGATCAGCATTTTTTTTCACAGACCTACAAGTTTATAAAAATGAGGAGTTTCAGACACAGCTCATTTGTGCCTGTATAATTACTGGATGTTTAAACAAAGCCAAATTCTTATGGCCATAAAGAGCCAGCATTGAAATTTAGCTTCGATTTCACTCCTCACTCATCTGCTCAAACGTTTAATTCTCCTGTGTTTACTTTTAAAAACACTGTTGTCGGTTAAGTGTGTGACTATTGATTTCGGCTCAGGTCATGATCTCAAGGTCCTGGGATTGAGCTCTGATTTAGGCTCCCTGCTCAGTGGGGAGTCTGCTTGTCTCCCTCTCCCTCGGCCCCTCTCCTCTCTGCAACTCTCTCTTTCACACACACTCTAAAATAAATAAATCTTTAAAAGAAACAAAGAAAACTATTGTTTTACCTTTCACAATTAATCTGCAACAAATCTGGAAATGACTTTTGTGTATGGTATGAATTTAAGGTCAAGTGTTTGTTTTTGTTTTTTACATATGTCTAATTTTCCCTGCTTTATGTATTGAAAAGACCATCCTTTACTCATTGAACCACATTGCCATCATTGTTATCAATCAGGTGATTATATATGTATGAGCCTCTTTATATAGTCTCTGTTATGTAACAGAGGTGCATTTTCCCCCCACACCAATGCCAAAATAGCTTAATTTTTGAGGATTATATATAAATTCTGACTTTTTTCGTAGAATGAATCCTCCTTTCTTGTTCTTCTTCATGATTGCCTTGCCAATTCTCTCCCTCTTTGAATTTCCATTTAAACTTATCAATATACACAAAGTAACCTGCTGGGATTTTAAGGTTTACTATTTGTCTTTGCTTTTCAGTAGTTTTATTTTGATATGCCAGCTTTTGGTTTTGGTTTTATTTATATGTATTATGTTTAGGTTTAGAGCTTTTTGAATCTACTGGTATATACCTTTCATTAGTTTTGGAAAATTCTCAGCCAGGAATTTTTTCAAATAAAGATCCTGCCCCATTCTTTTCCCTCTCCATCTCAGACTCCATTTAAATATATGTAAGAAATTTGTACTTTGAGTGTCTTGTCTCCTCTATATTTTCTATATTTCTATTTCTTTTTATCTCTGCTTCAGTGTATTTGCATACTTTCAATTATTCTTCCTTCCCAGTTCACTAATCCTATCTTCTACTCTAATTTGCTGTTAAATCTAACTGTTGAGTTCTTAATTTCCAAATCTGGGTATTTATCCAAAGGAAACGAAAAACATTAATTCAAAAAGATATAAGCACACCCAAATGTTCACTGCAGCATTATTTACAATAGCCAAGATATGGAAGCAACTTTAGTGTCCGTTGATAGATGAATGGGTAAAGAAATTGTGGTATATATACACAGTAGAATATTATTAAATCTTAAAAGAAGAATGATATCTTGCCATTTGTGATAAAATAGATGGACCTTGAGGGCATTATGCTAAGTGAAATAAGTCAGTCAGAGAAAGACAAATATTGTATGATCTCTTTTATATGTGGAATCTAAAAAATAATAATAGTAAATAAAGTAAAAAAGCTCATATAGGGCGCCTGGGTGGCTCAGTTGGTTAAGCGACTGCCTTCGGCTCAGGTCATGATCCTGGAGTCCTGGGATCGAGTCCCGCATCGGGCTCCCTGCTCAGCGGGGAGTCTGCTTCTCCCTCTGACCTTCCCCCCTCTCATGCTCTCTCTATCTCATTCTCTCTCTCAAATAAATAAATAAAATCTTTAAAAAAAAAAAAAAGCTCATATAAACTGAAAACTGATTAGTGATTGCCAGAGATGGGGAGTGGGGTGGGAAAATGAATAAACTGTTTAATATATAGGTTTCAATTATCAGATGATGTCTATATTTTTTCATCCTTTTAACCCACTTTTCAGACTTTTTCTTGAACATGTTAGTCAGGTTTTTGTTTTTTTTTTTCATGTGGTAAGAACACTTAACATGAGATCTACTCTCTTAACAAATTTTTAGGTGCTTACATAATGTTAACTATAGACGCAATGTTGTATACTTGATCCCTAGAACTTACTCATCTTGTGTAACTGAAACTTGATATCTATTGAACAGCAACCCCTTATTTCCCTCTGCCTCCAGCCCCTGCAAACCACCGTTCTACTCTCTGTTTCTATGAGTTCCACTGTTTAGACACCTCATATAAGTGGAATCATGCAGCATTTGTCCTTCTATGACTGGCTTATTTCACTTCACATAATATCCTACAGTTCATCTATGTTGTTGCATATGGCAGAATTTCCTTTTTTTAAGGTGGAATAATATTCCATTATATGCATATACCATATTTCTTTATCTAAATCATGATGGGCATTTAGGTTGTATCCATATCTGACTATTGTGAATAATGTGTCAATGAGCATGGAACTGAATATATCACTTTGAGATCTTGATTTCAATTCTTTTGAATATATACCCATTAGTGGCATTGATGGATCATATGGTAGTTCTATTTTAATTTTTGAGGAATCTCCATACTATTTTCCATAGTGGTTGCACCATTTTAGATTCCCATCAACAGTATACAAGGGTGCCAATTTCTCCATATTCTTACCAACAGTTGTCTTTTATTTTTTAATAATAGCCATCATAACAAGTATGAGGTGATATCTTATTGTAGTTTTGATTTGCATTTCCCTGATGATTAGTGATGTTGAGAACCTTTTCATACATGTGTTGGCCATTTGTATGTCTTCTTTGGAGAAATGTCTATTCAGGTTGTTTGCCCATTTTTATATCAGTTTATTTGTATTTCTTTATTGAATTGAAGGAGCTCCTACTATATTTTGGATATTAACCACTATCAAATAGATGGTTTGCCAATACTGTCTCTCATTTCATAGGTCACCTGTTCATTTTCTTGTTTTTGTTTTTTGCTTTTTGTTTTTGTTTGTTTTTATTTTTGTTTTTGTTTTTTTTTTGCTATGCAGGAGCTTTTGGTGTGTTGTGGTCCCACTTCTCTATTTTTTTTGCCTTTTTTGCTTGTGCTTTCGGTGTCATTTTCAAGATATCATTGCACAGACTAAAGTCATGAAGCTTTTCTCCTATATTTTCTTCCAGGAGTTTTATAGTTTCAGTCCTTAACTTTTAACTCTTTAATTCATTTTGAGTTGATTTTTATGTATGGTGTCAGATAAGTATCCAATTTCATCCTATTGCATGTGTATATCCAGTTTTCCCAACACCATTTGTTGAAGAGATGATCCTTTTTCCCCATTGTACATTCTTGGCATTCTTGTTGAAAATCAGCTGATGGTGTATGTGTGGGTTTATTTGGGGGCTCTTTATTCTGTTCCATTGGCTTATATGTCTGTTTTTATATGAGTGAGATAGTGTTTTAATTGCTGTAGCTTTGTAATTTGAAATCAAGAAGTATGATGCCTCCAGCTTTGCTTTTCTCTCTCAAGATTGCTTTGGCTATTTGGGGTCTTTGTGGTTTCATAGGAGTTTTAAGATTGTCTTTTCTATTTCTCTAAAAAAAATACCATTGGGGTTTTTATAGGGATTGCACTGAGTCTGTAGAACACTTTGAGTAGTATGGATATTTTAATAATATTAATTGTTCCAGTTCATGAATATAGGTTCTTTGTGTTTATTACTGACTTCTTTAATTTCTTTTACCACCATTTTATAGTTTTCAGTGTACAAGTTTTTTATCTCCTTGGTCTGACGCTATTGTAAACAGGATTATTTGCTTAATTTCCTTTTTGGGTGGCTCATTGTTAGCATATAGAAATGCAGCTGATGCTGATTTTGTGTCCTGCAACTTTATTTCTTTTTTTGAGAGAGAAATGGAGAGAACAAGTACGGGGAGGGGCAGAGAGAGAGGGAGAAAATCTTAAGCAGACTCTGTGCTGAGCACAAAGTCCAACACAGGGCTCAATCTCAGGACCCCAAGATCATGACCCAAGCAGAAATCAAGAGTCCAATACTTAACTGACTAAGCCACCCAGGCATTTCTGTATCCTGCAACTTTAAAGCCAGACAAAGACACTACAAGATAAGAAAACCACAGCCTAATATCCTTTGAGAACATAGAATCACAAATCTTCAACAAAATACTAGCAAACCAATTCAATAGCACATTAAAAGAATCACACATCATGAGCAAGTGGAATTTGTCCCTGAACAAGAATGGTTCAACATAAACAAATCAATTAATGTGGTATGCCACATTTATAGAATGACAGAGATAAAAGTCACATGATCATATCAATATATGCATAAAAAACATTTGACAAAATTAATTACCCTTTCATGGTAAAAACTGTCATCAAATTGGGTATGGTAAGAAGGTACCTCAACATAGTAAAGACCATACATACTTAACAAGCCCACAGCTAATATACTCAGTGTTAACCAAGTTTTTCCTCTAAGATCAGGACCAAGGCAAGGATGACCACCACACCACTTCTATTCAGCACAGTACTGGAAATCCTAGTCAGAACAATTAGACAAGAAAAAAGAAAGCATCCAAATCGGAAAGAAAGAAGTAAAATACTGCTGGGCTTAAACTTATAAATGGAGAAAACCCTAAAGACTCCACAAAACAAAACAAAACTGTCAAAATTATTTTAAAGTCCTTACCTACTATAACATTTGAATCATCTGTGCATCTAGATCATCTAATTTTTTTTTCTTGGTTCTCTCTCACATTGTCTTACTTGTTGCCATGCCCAGTAATTTTCAATCTAATGCTGGATATTTTGTATAAAAATTCAGGGACTTCACATGATATCCTCCTAATAATAGGCTTCTTTGTTTCCTTCAGTGGCAGATGGAATGGGGAGTTCAAAACTTAAAGCAAGCAGGGAATTAAGGCTGCATCATAACTTTGGTAATACTCAGTCTATTATTTCATTCCTGTCACTCACCAAGGTTTTTAATGGAATTTGAAAACATCATGGGGTCCCCTCCCCTAACAGTTCCTGAAATCTATTTTTACCTCTCCAGGAAAGACTGCTGAAAATTCAGCTTTTTTTCAATGGTTTTTGGCTAAGCATTTTAGGTTCTTGCCTTGCACAGTTTCGGGGATAGGGGCAATAATTTACCATGTATTTGAGGCCCATAAAGTCTTTAATTTTGTCACTATAAACACAAGAGACCATGATTATCAGATCTTTACGTCTTTACGGGATTATAAACTATCTGAAGGCTTAAAAAAAAAAAAGATTTTTCTCAGCTTTTCTAATTGTGTTTAGCAGGAACGACAGTCTACCACAAAGTAATCCATTTTACCATAAGCAGAAGTTCTGCATATACTTCTACTGAGAAACATGAATCAAAATATTTTCCCTGGTTAATTTTATTTCCACATTTAGGCTGTATCACTTTTTATGGTGTTCCATCTCAGAGACATGCCTGCAGTACATTTTTAAACAAGTGTCTGGCAGTATTTTTTTTCTGAGTGAATGGTTCAAGACTGTCTATCAGTCCCTAATATCTGAAACATTCAAATGGTCTCCCTTGTACCTGTATGGTTCCCACCACAGGAACCCCTTTGCTTAAAACAATTAACTATTCTATCTTTTATGCATTTTTATGCTAAGATTTTGCTGTGTGCATGAAAAAGAGACTCCTTTTCTCTTACTTTATTCTTTGTGGAAAGGTTAGACTTTAAGGAAGATACTTAGTGACCATGACTTGATAAATAAATGAGGCTCATGCAAAACGATGGAAGTGTGGCAGACATATGAGTAATTGCCGACAGAATGTACAAAAACATTGTAAATACAGAAAGACTAGAGAGACACTACTTTAAACTAGACTTGACTCAAACAAGTTGAAAAGGCAGCAGAAGGAGCAGAAAGAATAAAGAAAAATTAAGAATAAAGAAAAAATTTACTTTTTTTCTTATTGAAACATTTATTGTATTTAAATTTGATTAGCCAACATACAGTACGTTAGTTTCAGATGTAGTATTCAATAATTTATCAGTTGCTAAAACACCCAGTGCTCATCACATCACATGTCCCCCTTAATGCACATCACCCAATTACCCCATCCCCCCACCGACCTCCCCTAAACAAACCCTCAGTTTGTTTCCTACAGTGAAAAGTCTCTCATGGTTTTTCTCCCAAGAAAAACATTTAAAGCATTGTGAATCAAGCTCAATATTAGACCAAATAAAGGGTTTTGTCCTCAGTGTGTAACACATAGTTCATAGTTGTTGAGACATATTAAGAAGAATAAAACTAGCTATTTTTTAAACGAAAAATATAGTCAGAGATACTTTGTAGCTGGTTAAAAGCCATTCTTTTGTTACTCTGGAAGTAAACCAGGTTTGTAATAGAACAGAACAATTAGATTTAATTTTTAAAAATAAAAGTCCAATATTTTACTCTAGAAATTTAGGAGGTGTGGTAAATGGGAAGGCAGAAGGAAACTTAAGATGTTCCTTTTTATTTGGGACTTCTTTATTCCTTGGTTCATCTATCAGTGACTATGTTACTTTCTGAAATTTTCTGAAAATCTCTGTAAAAATGCATATGTGTTGCACCAAAAAAAGAAAAATACTGTCTAGAAAATTCATTTTATAATGCTTATTCTAGTGTCTACAATTTTTACCTGGCTGAAGTTTTGCATTGCGTGTGCAATATTTGCTAAGTGGTACATGACCACAATCAGGAGCACAGCAGTGAGTGAAGAGACACACATGGTCACAGGAGTCTCTTTTTCATGCACTCAGCAAAATCTTAGGTCACAATGGAGTCCCAAATCTGTGCTCCTGGAATTCCGCACTCATCTGAGTGGTTGCTATTCAAAGACAGAAAAGGCAACACGATCGCAAAATGGAGGAGGTTTGTAGGTGTAATGTTTCTTCACCTTACAATGTGTGTGGTATACATATCTGTTTTAGTTTCTTTTTGACATCTGACTGGGTGATCAGTCTGAATGGGCTGAATTTTAAAAGTGAAGAAAGGAATTATTTTCATTTTTATAATATTTTCCCCATTTAATGTATTTAAAACAAATCTATGAGTCTCAACATAGACTACATAAGGGTCACTTGTGGACCTTTTTGAACAGTTATATTTGATTTGCTCTTTCCTTATACTTTGCAATTTCTAATTTAGGATTTTTGAAATGTATGTCAGACACCTTCATTTTTATTTATTTTTATTTATTTACTTTTTTAAAGATTTTATTTATTTGTCAGAGAGATAGAGAGAGAGCACAAGCAGGGGGAGCGGCAGGCAGAGGGAGAGGGAGAAGCAGTCTCCCCACTGAGCAGCTAGCCCAATGTGGGACTCGATCCCAGGACCCTGAGATCATGACCTGAGCTGAAAGCAGACGCTTAACCATCTGAGCCACCCAGGCGTCCCCAGACACCTGCATTTTTAAAAGTTTTATAAATGATTGCACTCAAACTCCCTTCAAACTTGAAAACATTTGCCTGGCATCGATCTGAAAACATATTTTTTAAACTTTTTTACTTGGTCCTGAAATAAAAGCTGCACTACTTTAACTCTTAGATTAATCCAGGATATCTATTAAGTATATAAGTAAATGAGCCTCATGCAGAACAATGGAAGTGTGGCAGACATATGAGTAATTGCTGACAGAATGTACAAACTCTTCAGCATTATTACTTTTCGAAAGATGATGACAACCCCATTTTAGTTCTACTAACTCTTTTTTTAAGTTCTTTTTTAAATTTAATTTAATTAATTAATTAATTAATTTTGAGAGAGAGAGAGAGCACAAGCATGAGCAGGGGGTGGGGTGGGTGGGGAGGAGCAGAGGGAGAGGGAAAATCAGACTCCCTGCTCAGCAGGGAGCCCAATGCAATGCAGGGCTCGATCCTAGGACCCTGAGATCCTGACCTGTGCAGAAGGCAGACACTCGCTGGACTGAGTCACCCAGGTGCCCCCTTTTTTTCTTTTTTTTAAATTTAAATTTAATTAATTAACATATAGTGTATTATTAGTTTCACAGATAGAGTTTAGTGATTCATCAGTTGCATATAACACCCAGTGCTCATTACATCAAGTACCCTCCTTAATGACTATCACCCAATTACCCCATCTCTCCACCCACCTTCCCTCCAGCAATCCTCAGTTTGTTTCCTGTATTTAAGAGGCTCTTATGGTTTGTCTTCCTCTCTGATTTCATCTGATTTTATTCTTCCCTCCCTTCCCCTATGATCCTCTGTTTTGTTTAACTTCCACATATGAGTGAAATAATTGTCTTTCTCTGCTTGATGTATTTCTCTTAGCATAATATCCTCTAGTTCAAATGGTAAGATTTCATTTCTTTTGATGGCTGAATAATATTACATTGTATATATACACCACATCTTTTTTATCCATTCATCTGTTGAAGGACATCTGGGCTTTTAGCATAGTTTGGCTATTGTGGATGTTGCTGCTATAAGCATTGGGGTGCAGGTACCCCTTTGGGTCATTATGTTTGTATCCTTTGAGTAAATACCTAGTAGTGCAATTTCTGGGTAGCTCTATTTTTAACTTTTTGTGGAACCTCCATACTGTTTTCCAGAGTGGCTGCACCAGCTTGCATTCCCACCAGCAGTATAAGGGTGTTCCCCTTTCTCTGCATCCTCACCAACATATGTTGTCTCCTGACCTGTTAATTTTAGCCATTCTGACTAGTGTGAGGTGGTATCTCATTGTGGTTTTGATTAGTATTTCCCTGATGCCAAGTGATGTTGAGCATTTTTTTTATGTGTCTGTTGGCCATTTGTATGTCTTCTTTGGAGAACTGTCTGTTCACATCTGCCCATTTCTTGACTGGATTATTTGTTTTTTGAATGTTGAGCTTGATAAGTTCTTTAAAGATTTTGGATACTAGCCCTTTATCTGATAAGACATTTGCGAATATCTTCTCCCATTCTGTAGGTTGTCTTTTGGTTTTGTTGACTGTTTCCTTTGCTGTGCAAAAGCTTTTTATCTTGACGAAGTACCAATAGTTCATTTTTGCTTTTGTTTCTCTTGCCTTTGGAGATGTGTCTAGCAAGAAGTTGCTGCAGCTGAGGTCAAAGAAGTTGCTGCCTGTATTCTTCGCTAGGATTTTGATAGATTCCTGTCTCACATTTAGGTCTTTCATCCATTTTGAGTCTACTTTTGTGTATGGTGTAAGAAGATGGTCCAGTTTCATTCTTCTGCATGTGGCTGTCCAGTTTTTCCAACGCCATTTGTTAAAGAGACTACCTTTTTTCCATTGGATATTCTTTCCTGCTTTGTTGAAGATTAGTTGATGATAGAGTTGAGGGTCCATATTCTGTTCCATTGACCTATGTGTCTTTTTTGTTCCAGTACCATAGGTCTTGATGATTACAGCTTTGTAATATAGCTTGATATCCTGAATTGTGATGCCACCAGCTTTCCCCCCCCCCAACATTCCTCTGGCTATTTGGGGTCTTTTCTGGTTCCACACAAATTTCAGGATTATTTGTTTCAGCTCTGTGAAAAATGTTGATGGTATTTTAATAGGGATTGCTTTGAATATGTAGATTGCTTTGGGTAGCATAGACATTTTCACAATATTTGTTCTTCCAGTCCATGAGCATGGAACGTTTTTCCATTTCCTTATGTCTTCCTCAATTTCTTTCACAAGTGTTCTATAGTTTTCTGAGTACAGATCCTTTACCTCTTTGGTTAGGTTTATTCCTAGGTATCTTATGGGTTTTGGTGCAATTGTAAATGGGATAGATTCTTTAATTTCTCTTTCTTCTGTCTCATTATTAGTGTAAAGAAATACAACTGATTTCTGTGCATTGATTTTCTATCCTGCCAGTTTCCTGAATTCCTGTATGAGTTCTAGCAATTTTAGGGTGGAGTCTTTTGGGTTTTCCACAGAGACTATCATGTCATCTGTGAAGAGTGAGAGTTTGACTTCTTTGCTGATCTGGATTCCTTTTATTTCTTGTTGTTGTATGATTGCTGAGGCTAGGACTTCTAGTACTGTGTTGAACAATAGTGGTGAGAGTGGCTATCCTTGTCATGTTCCTGACCTTAGGGGTAAAGCCCTCAGGTTTTCCCCATTGAGAATTATATTCACTGTGGGCTTTTCACAGATGGCTTTTATGATATTGAGGTATGTTCCCTCTATCCCTATACTGTGGAGAGTTTTAATCAAGAAAGGATGTTGTACTTTGTCAAATGCTTTTTCTGCATCTACTGAGAGAATCATATGGTTCTTGTCCTTTCTTTTATTAATGTGGTGTATCACATTGATGGATTTGTGGATGTTGAACCACCCTTGTAGCCCAGGAATAAATCCCACTTGGTCATGATGAATAATCCTTTTAATGTACTGTTGGATCCTATTGGCTAGTATCTTGGTGAGAGTTTACTAACTCTTAAAACAATTGGTTTTGTACTGGACAAAAAATAAAATAAAATAAAATAAAATTAAAATAAAATAAAATAAAATAAAATAAAATAAAATAGAAAATTACAAAAAGCTGTTAGGAAGAATAACATGGAAGTAATTGTCACTTATTCTTACTCACTTGAGAATTAATGATTCAGAATTTCCTAAACAGTATTTCAGCTAGCCCTTTGCTCAGATGTGGAATTTTTAAAATCATCTGTTAGAAACAAACAAACAAACCAATTTCAAGCCTTTCTATGTATAAGCCACAGTATATAAAAATGGAGCAAAAAATAATATATTATTAAATTTTTTCTGTTGAAATTGGTGTTGGATTTCCTTTATCTATGTTCCTATTTGCATACATGAGCACTCGTGTGTGCCCATAGGACAGCTCCTAGGACAAAGTGAAAATATGAAGCCTCCAGCTTTAGACACTCTACAGTGGATTGCAGGGTTAAGCCATATCATCTGATAATTGTGTCCATCCAAATTAGATTGCTTTGGCTTTGCTGTGTCATAGTACAGCCCAATTTGAGTATGTTATTACTAGAAATGTCAGAGCTCATCTGACTATACTCTATTGTAAAAATGTAGGTATGGATGTAATTTCCAATATTCTTTTTATTAAGACACATGGGATTTTTTGTTTGTTTGTTATAGTGTCGTAATAGGTCTTTTCCTGAATGAGTATTTTTTGTTTTCATTTCAAGGATACTGTGACCCATTAAATGAATCATTGATTCTTCTTTGTGTTGACTACTAGAAAGCTTTGGGCTAAATTTGTGTCCCGTCTCTAGCAGATGTACAGGAACATTTGGTATGCTTTCAGTGTACTCATCTTACTTCTGACATCATCTCCTTTTCCTATCCTCATTTTCCCTCTGTCCCAATTTTCTCAGTCAGTCTTGATTTATTTTATTTTGTAGTTTTGCATGCATTTTTATAACAAAAACTTTTTAAGATATATCTTTTAACAGGAAAAGAAAATAAACTGAGTTGATATTAATCATTTTCACCTAGTTTAAATCATTTTACCCTTACAGTGCCTGCGTGGCTCAGTCAGTTAAGCATCTGCCTTTGACTCAGGTCATGATCTCAGGGTCCTGCTCAGTGGGGAGTCTGCTTCTTCCTCTGCCTCTGCCCCCATTCATTCTTTCTTTCTGTCTCTATCTCAAATAAATAAATAAAATCTACCAAAAAAATAATTTTACCCTTAATCAATATAATCAGAATGATATGTCATTTTATTCATGGTTCAAATAAGACTGTAGAGCAATATAAAAAAGTGACCAATATTATTACCAGAGAATTTTAGGGAGTGATTTTATTTTATTCACTTGCTTAATGAATTAATGTATAATAAAAGAGAATGGATGGAGAGAATAATTATATTAAGATAGATCAGCAAATATTTTTAATTAAATTAATAAAACTCAATTTTTCCCTTTAGATACATCCTTAAAAAACTCAATAGGCAAGGATTTAATTTAATTAATCATTTGAAATGGTCAGTTTACTCTATTACATTTCCAGTCCTAAACATTATGATTGCTGTGGATCATCTACTATGATACATGGGATTTTAAATTTTAGTTTAAACTAAATGTTCTCTAATATAAATAATAACTATAAACACAGAGGAATTTTAAAAGATCTAATGTGACTACCTTATTTTATATCCCTACCAAGTCAATTTTGAAAATAAAGTTTAAGAAGCAAAAAGCAAATGTTATGTTGCAATATGAAAATTGCTCTGCTTCTAATTAAAACAAATGTTATGGTCTCTTAAAATTACTCTTGATTTAATGTGCTTACTTTCATGCATAATCATTGTGAGAAATCCTTCTGTTTGTAATCATATTTTTCCAGAAGAAAAAACTAATATAAAGAAATTTCTAGAACTTGGCAATTATTTCTGCTTTGAAAATGGTTTTAAAGTTTTCTAAAAACTCATTGGAACAACTATTTTTTCCTGCATAAATAATTTTAAAATAACAAAGATCATTTGAGTTTCTCTATTATTTTAATAGGAATTTTATTTTTGAAATAAGAGAGTCACTATTGCAGCTACAATGAAACTTTCCTTGTTGTCATTTACCACGTGTATAGGGTGCAATATATTATTGCTCATGAAATACATAAAGTACAGATAGTGAATGCAAATTGGTCAGTTTATGCCTGTTATTTGATATATAATTAATGTTGTTAGGCTATTCCTATTTCACCCTATGTAAATCACGTACAAATGATTCAATCAGTTAACCAAATGACAGAGAAGTTTACTAAAGTTGTACTACCTAACATGTGTTGACAACTCCAGAGAGCTAATAACCCAAAAATTTCACAATTGTTTTAACTCTATGTCGTAGGAAATTAGAGTCACCATATGATCTATTTAACAACCTAATATATGACACATTCTATTGTTAACTGCACTGACTTAATTGAGTGCTTATCATTTCTGAAAAAATGTGATGATCTTCTAAGGGCCACGCATTTATTTTCAGGACCAAAAGCTTTAACTCTAAGGAAAATTAAAATTATGATTTACAACTTAAGAATTAGAATTCGTTATTACTATGGATTTTTTCTTCACCTTGGAAGATTAATGTTCTTCATATTCAGAAAGTTTAACAAAAATCTGAAGTCTTTCATTTATTCAGATTTTGTTTCAAATTTGTGATAAATATTTAGCTATTTTTAGATTTGTATTTAAACTCACATGATTCAGGATTAAATTGCATAATGACACTAAGTGTATGTATATGAGAGATGGAAATAGAGTTAAAAAGAGAAAAAGAGAAAACGTTTAAGAAATAGGGTGGTAGAGAGAGTATTTGCCAAATTGACCTCGTGAGGGAGATAGAGCAATAACACATATTAACCAAGTAGCAATTATAGTCACTCTGGAAGTTTCTGCACAAAAGAAATTAAAATATAATGTGATATGACCACTGTTTGCTTCACTTTATTATTTTCATTTCCCTATAGATTTTTATAATGAGTATAATATCCATATAGTAAAAGTGTACAGTTCTTAAGTGTACATGACAATAACTATGTAACCCTTACAAGGTTCACAAAGTTCATGATATAGAACATTTCCAGCACCCCAAAAGCCTTCCTCATTTTCACTCCATATCATTGATTTCTCCCCAAAGGTAAGAGTTAGTCTAACTTTCTCATAAGTTAGTTTCACCTTCTCTTGAACTTTATATGAATAGAATTATATAGTATGCATTATTTTATCATGGTCTTCCTCTCCTGATACTTTGTCTATGACACTTATCAATGCTGTTGTGTGCAGAAATTTTTGATTCTTTTTCATTGATGAATGACAGTACTTGGTATAAATATGCTATTATTCTATGTTATAAATATATGCAATTGATTTTGCCATTTATGGACATTTTGTTTTTTCTGAGTTTTTGGTTGTTAAGAATAATGCTGTTGGACCTAGTGCCAGGTAAGATGGAGTAAACACATTCATCCCTGTCTTTCTCACCAAATGAAGTTATAGAACCTGGAAAGAATGCATAGGGAAGCTATTGAGCATTTTTGAATGTAAATAGTGGCAGGTATATTGGAGAAGAAAACAAGAATTCAAAGTAACACCAAAACGACAGAAAATAAATATAATTTATTTTCCCCTTCGTTTGCCATGTTGGTTGGCCCTGTATGTGAGTACAGTCTCAGAAGTACAAGACAGAATGGGGTAACTAATTCCCCAGCGTTCTGGCCAGGGAAGTGGAAAGGGGAACCACAGGGAACTGGAAAGTACCAGAGAGAATAATGAGATGAAGGAGTTCATGAAAGTCCGTCTATAAATTTGCTTAAAAAAAATCCTGAGCTCACACCTGAGCTGCACATGTGTAGAACTATTCCTAATCAGCATTAAAAAAGACTGAGAACTGAGCCAGCAAGTAGACCACCACCCAGGCTGGCCATGGGTGGCACATATTGGGGACAGAGCTGAAGAGCACTTCAAAGTCCTTGAAAACTTAACTGACACTGGAGTAACAGCCCATAAGAGGTGTGTTGCAACTTACAGCCTGAACCTAACTAACCAGGTCTATTGCCTGCTTAAACAAAAATGGCACCATTCTCAATAGAATTAAAACAAGACACAAATTCACACACATATATAATATGATATGATATATATAGATAGATATAAAATTTTGCTGTATATTTCTTAAAATTTTGGTATCTGTTCTCCAGAAAAAAAAAAAAGGAACTATGTAAGGTGATGGATGTGTTAATTATGTTAACTAACTTGACTGTAGCAATGATTCCACAATGTATATGTATATGAAGTCATCATTTTGCAAACTTTAAACTTTTGCAGTTTTGTCAATTCTACCTCAAAAAAATGGAGAAAATACATCAAATAAAATACCATTGAAATCATGAAATATTTAGATACACTGAAAACTAAAAATAATTGTTGAGAAAAACCAAAGAAGACAAGTAAATGTAGAGATATACCACGTTCATGGATTGAAAGACTCAAAATTGTTAACATGGCAATCATTCCCAATTTGATCTATAGTTAAACACAATTACAATACAAATTCCAGAATGATTTTCTCTAGAAATTGAAAAATTGATTATAAAATTTATATGTAAATGTAAAGCATACACACTATCCAAAACAATTTAGAAATATATGAAAATTTTTAAAATAGATGTGCACAATTTAGAAACAGATGAACCAGATATCAAGACATACTATTGAGCCACACTGACCAAATGATATTGGTATAATGAATCAGTGGAACAGAATATACAAATAGGAGTAGACCCATGCAAAGAGAGAGGAAACAAACCATAAGAGATTCTTCATGATAGAGAACAAACTGAAGGTTGATGGAGGGAGGTGGGTAGGAGATGGGCTAGATGGGTGATGGGCATTAAGGAGGGACTTGTTATGATAAGCACTGGGTGTGGTATATATAAGTGATGAACCACTGAATTCTACTCCTGAAACCAATATTGCACTGTATGTTAACTAACTAAAATTTAAATAAAAATTTACAAAAAAAAAAAAAAGAGTAGACCCACACATAGATGGTCAAAAAAGTTGACACGATTCTTTAATGAAGAAAGAATAACCTTTTCAACATATTGTGCTGTCAGTATTGGACATACATATGAAAAAACATAAACTTCATGGACACACTTTAACTAAAAAATGTTGAAAGTACAAATTTCAGAAGAAAACATGGAAGAAAACCTTTGCAACTTGGAATAAACAAAGATTTATTAGACAAAAGACAGAAAATATGAGTCATATAAAGAAAACAAAGTGATAAATTGAACTACAAAATTAAAAATTTCTCCACATCTAAAATTAGATAATGTTAAAAAAAAAAAAAAAAAGACCTGAGCTAAAATTAGATAATGTTGGTGATTGTACAGCTCTGTGACCATAGGAAGGAAAACACTAAACTCTACACTTTAAAAGTGTAAATTTTATGGTATGCACATTATATCTTAATAAAAATATTATAAAAAGTCATGATTAATAAAATAAAACAGTAAAACTGACACTAGGAGAGCTTATTTGAAAGATATATATATGATAATGGATAGAGAATATAAAAATATCTTACAAAGGAAAAAAGGAAGACTAATTAAAACATGGTCAAATTTTGAACACACACTTCACAAGATATGACATACAAATAGTCAAAAAGCACATGTAAAAATGCTCAACATAATTAGTCTTCAATATAATAAATAATAAAACTTTAATGAAATATCACTTACATATGTAATAAATTTTAAAAAATTGATAGCGCTAAGGGTTGGCTAGGATGTAAAACTATTGGAATTCTCATGGGTGAGAGTAAGATGGGTGAGAGGAATGAATGAATGGTAGGAATGAATTATGATTAAATCTCTCTTTGAAAAATAGTTTGACAAAAATATAGAGGCTCAGAACTATGTTATTTTCTTCCAGAGGGAATTTTTTTTTCTAGTTAGCAGAAAGATTATTGGAAGATTACCTTGATTTAATCATGATTTGTCTATTTTCAGGTTGCCCTTCTGCTAGTGTATAGACCTCTGGTGTCTTATTTCAAAGCCTATGGTTTTATCAAAAGTATCTTCTTCCTGGAGCTATCTGTTCTACAAATATAGTCTAAAAATTATTCATGTCATGAGGGATAAGATTATTAAAGTTATAGTATTTTCCTTCAAAGAGATCAGAATTGCAGAATTGAATATAAATTATATTAATACCTATAATATAATAGTAAAATTGGTTAGTTTATGACAGTTGAAGAAACATTATGGAGTCACTTACATACTGATGTTTCCAGTGTTCTCTACTTTAGATTCTGGAATTTAAAAATATTTATTTTCTCAAACTCTATTGCAGCTGGAGTGTTCATATCACCTGATTAAATATTTAGAGGGGTTCTCTACAGATGGCCTCACTTCTAAAGAAACAGACTATATCTCACTAGCAAAATGTTCTTGACCTTTCTGATTCTTCTAACCTGGAACACAGGCTATGAGAAAAGAAGTGGCCATTTTGTTATCATGGTGCCTACAAACAGGTGTCATAGCAAAAAAGATAGAAAGAGCCTGTTTCATTGATTGCTTTAGTAAATTGAACAGCCTACCAACAGATTTGTATATCATTAGTCCAATCAACTATGACTTCTTTAAGCCATCATAGTAGGGCTAGAATGCATTCTTATCAAAAACAGTAAGACAAGGTAAAGGAACAGTTAATTTCGCAGGTAGAAATTACAAAGTATTGATGTAATGATTCTATAGGAAACATTTTATCTAAACTTTGAAGAATCAACAGAGTTTTCCAGATGTATATGGTAGGAAGCGGTGAGATGATCTATACTTTGAGCACCACATGAATCATTAAGTTAGTAAGGAAAACACAGGGTTGAAATGAAGAGATTGTGATGGATATTTATAGCAGAGGAGTCTGAGAACTTACTTGGTGTCATATTTTGTGAATGACTTGATTTTTATATATCCAGATCTTCTCCTACCATCACCAGTATTCCACTGAGATTTTTAGGCAAGAAGGTATGCAGTCTATATTTCATAAAAATTACTCATGTGGAAAATAGATTGAGGATATGAGTATAGGAAGGGTACAGTGTAGGTTATACATCCCAGGTATACTTAGTTCAGTGACTTCCATCCATGTATATTGAATGATGTAATAAAAATGTAATTCCTCAGTGATAAAATTCAAATACAATCAGTAAACCTTCATATGACATTGGCCTGTGACATTTTTAGGGGGATATCTATCTATATGTACAATCACAAAGGGTAAAATCAACAGGAGTGCTCCTATTAAGAGTCCTAAGACTTTTAGTCTGTTGAACTTTTTTTTCTATTGACCTGACAGAGCTCCAGTTCATTGAACTTCTGGGCACAAAGCAAGGGACATCTGTTCAGTTGAGCTTTTCATAATTGATATGTTAATTAAAAATGACTTTTAGCTTTTTGCATTTTGTTTATTTTTCATGATGCATATGCCCTGTGGCATTTCACAAAGGGTGTTGTCTTAAAAATCTCAAATACAAATAAACAGAACAAGCTATTCATTATTGCTTCCGGACTTAAAGTTGTACATGATGTAAGTCTAAGTGCTTTCTTTAACCTTTCTCTGGCCAGAATATTCTGGGATTTCCTCCAGGATAAAGATCAGCTCAGTGCGATTCAGGCATCTGTCACATCTGGACAATCTCAATGTAGCCTCGCCAATGTGTACCAAGGCAGTGCAAAATTTGCTATTTTCATGAAGTACAACAGCCTGTTTATATTTTGCAGCCAAATGCACAAGTATATTAACAAATTCCCTACTTTCTAATGTAGATTCTCAACCATTATTTTTATTACTCATACTAACATCAATCACAAAATAATCAGGACAATTTTACACGAAGCTAGAAACCACTCAGCATCTCTGTAAAATGTAAGAGAAAGGAGACCCCCAGTCCTTTTTAATCATAGCTTTTAGAAAGATACTGTATATAGTTTGTGAGAAGAGATAGCAAAGCTGTAAATAATAATAGAACACAGAGCAAAAGCAGCAAAGTACTGCAATGAACCCATCTGAGTATGTACATAACCTGTTGGGAGTTTTTCCTTTGTTTTCTTTTCCTATGCAGCCCCCCACAGAGGAGTTATTAATTTCTGAAAATGCTGAAGTTTGGTGATTAGAGGAACTCAGCTTAAATAGTTATATATTAGACAATAAGGTATTGAAAAAATAGACTAAAAAAAGAAAAAAGACATTTTATAAACATAGACAGATATAGATATAAATGTAGATACAGATACATAGTATTTTCCAAAAGGTTTATACTTTTACACTTCAAGATTAAACACAATTCTTAACATTTCAACATGGACCAATACATACTATGGCCCATGTGATATTTGTGAGTAATAATGTACACCAATTTGAAAAATAATGAAATTTAATATTAACAGAAGAACCAACATGATGTGTTCAATGTATAATTCTGTTATGGTTCTAACCATTAATATAAAGCAAATCTGAATTTGCTTATTCATTTAGTTCTCATTTCAAGCCATGTTTTGTTATAACCAGACATTATAAAAATAGCTAAATATGGAGTTAATTACTAATTTTCCTACAGGTCTAAGAATGATAAAACTAGATAATCTGTGGTTATCACAAGCATTAACTTCTTTTCTAAAGAGATAAATCATACATGTGTCTCACCTTTAATGGTAGAAATGAATAATATCAAAATACTCATGTAAGATACTACTTCACTCATTTTAAGAAAGAAAAAAATAAATGCTCACTGAGCTTCCTTTTCCAAAAGATACTAGAGATATCTTTTTGATTTTCCATTCTCTTTGATTTTAAATTGCTATAGTTGAGTAGTTAATAGTTGACACTGAGTATTTACTCTATGCTTTACATTTAATGACTTAAATCCTTACAACAATTCAATGAGGTAGCTGTTATTATCATCTCTGTTTTTGAGATAAGAACATTGAGGTACAAAGAAGTTGGATAAATTTCCCAAGGTCTTTTGGTACATAAGGCCCATGACTGGAAATTGAACCCAGGCTATCTGGCTCCAGTGCCCATGCTCCTACCCATTCAATATACTGTATCTTGAGTAAACTATTCTAGAAATGACATCTTTCATATTTATTTTTCATACTTTAGAAACTGTAGGCACAACATTATTGATCCACACTTTTATTTAAATATGGCACAATTCTGTTTTATTTAATCTAGGTATTTAATATATATCTTTATGAATTCTTTTTAAAATGTTAACCAGTGTGCAATTGACAAACTTGATTTCTTTTTAGCTTCTTTCTTTACTTCTTATATGATAGTACAGTCAAATATGTGTAAATGTTTGTTTTTATCAAATTTTATTTAATGGTTTCAAGATGGTCTTAACTTAAAATCTCTACTGTCATCTTTGAAATTCTTTTGCTTACAAATACCATTCATAGAAATTCTGTGGATAACCAAAATAAGTCTGGAATTTAATTCCTATACCATTTAAAATAAAGTCAGTAAAAAGAAAACATTTACATCAACTCAGTTAAGTGTGAAATAGTGTGCATGCCAATATCCCATTATTGCTCTGATGACTATTGATTACCAAGACATTCAATGTCTCATCTTTTGTTAAAGTTTGACAAAATAGTCTTGATAATTTAGGCCTCACTGGTTTTTCAACTTAGTCCTGAATTTATTGAATTTGAAATTTAGTGGTCTTTGGTGGACCTTTGGTAACAAATGGTACCTTAGGGCACGATGCATTCAATATAGTCCATCACACCCTGAAATTACGTAAGGTGAATATTATTCTGTTTTCAGTCCCAGAGCTCTGGGACTGCCTTGGAAACTCACTGAATGTTAAATTGCAATTTCAATTCTCTGTTAAAAGGGGTTTGATTCATGTACAAATTACCACTTTACCTATTTACATTTTATTCCATGTCATCTCATATTTGCAATGACTTCTACTACTTGAACTAAGGTATTCAATTTTATCCATTTTTATGGATCATATACTCTTCTGTTTATCATCTTGGGGCATTCCATTCATGTACGTTATGATGATCTAGCATCCTAGATCCAATATTGTAATTATGGACATATTTTTGTTAATTGACTACTCTATTTATCTAGACCAGATCCATTTGATTGATGATAAATCTTAGAATTGAAGAAAACAAGAATTTCTAAGGAAGTTACAAGTGAATAGTGCTTATTTCTTTAGCAATAAAGAAATTCATTTAACAATAAAACTGATACCTTGTGATACCTTCTTTTATTTATATCTTGCATAATTTAATATTTAAAATATTTATGCCCTATATCCCCAACAAGCTTATACATTTTTAAACTAAGAGCAATACTTTTTTTATTTCAGACATCCCACAACAGCACTCAACTCTTTAAGGTAGATAAATAAACATCTTTAAATGATTGATTGAAAACAAAAATATGCAATGAATTAATATTTCCATAGTTTACCATAAGGATTGAAACAAGTGAAATCTATTATTGAATGCAGGCCAAATCACATATTGCTAATGATTTTCTATGTGATTTAACAAACCTGATATGTTTCTAAAATTAATGACCTTCCCTCTAAGCCCAGAATTTCCTTCTTTGACAATACATAATCCAGACTCTTTTGTGAAATTTGCTCTCAGAACATTTCCAGCAATGACAGATGAACATAGATGTTCAGGAGTTTCGTGTAATATTGGTCAGAGATCACATTCATTCAATGGTAATAGATGATTTAGAAAGTCTTAGATACATTTGGATAACACACCCTCTAAACATCCCCCAATTCTAAAACTTTCATTCATATGCATGTCTTACAGGTTAGAGTCCAAGTGACTTAGCTAATACAAGTCCATCCATGATTCAGCCCCTGACAACTTCTCCAGGGTCCTCTCCTGCCACATACTCTTCTTTACTTTATGCTCTACCAATGCTGAATTGCTTTAAATTTCTTAAATACACCATCTTATTTCACACCTCTGTGCCTTTGCCTATGTTGTATTCTTCTCTTACAAACCTGGTGAGTAAGTTCATCTTTCAAATCCTCTCCATGGGAAACTTCCTCTCTGAAGCTTCTCCAGATGCTACACACCTGCTGGGAAGGTTCCTGTCTCGCTTCCTTGTTCCATATTGCACCTGGATCTTGCACATCATTTAATTTCATTTATCAGTCATTTAAAATTACCTCTCCCTTCTACTAAAATATAAACCGCTTAAGTGCAGAAGCAGTGTCTTCCAGTTTCTACCTTAACCTCTGTTAAAGTGTTAGCATGAGTGGAACATAGAGTCTACCTGGTACAGCTGTTATATGTTATATAACATATATATTATATGATTGCTATAATGTTAGAATGCCATTTTTATATTTAAAAAGTTAATTGATGTTTTATTTAGAATCGTCAAAGTATAAACCAGAAAATTTTTGCAAGTGAACTGAGCGCCCTAGCTCAAGTAATGCAATTATGTTTCAGCTCTGTATTGCAAAAAAACCTCTGTACCAAACCAAGAAGGCCTGTGTTCTGATAATGCATGTTCTCATAAGAATTAGCACTGAAGTGGCTTGATTTCCTATCTTAAAATAGGAAAATCACAATATTCTTTCTCAAAATCCTTTTGGTGCCTTCACGAGTAATTTATTTGACAGGATATCTTTGTAGATCTATGTTCTTGCTATCAAAATTCCAACTTGCATGTTCCTAGAACTTGTCATTGTTAATGTCTGTCAGTGGTTATCTGTAAGGTGGGAAGTGTGGCCGGAGGAAGTGAGAACATAAGAATTTTTATTTTTTATTTAATTTAATTTTATTTTTATTTCAGATACTTTTGTACTTTCAAACCCTTTATAGTATGATGCATGTATTTATTTAATAAAGAAAGAAAATAAACAGCATATTTATTTTCTGTTTAGTCCCTTTCCTTTGAGAGTATTTTATTATGAAAGAATTGGGTTTGAAATAATTTGGGGTTGAAATGTCTTCTTTACATATTGTCTTTAGTTTTGACCAGAAATACCAGACACTTTTTCCAAAATTTTGAGTCATGTTTCAAGGATGAAATATACAGAAGATAAATGGAAATAAAAACTAAGTTCCTTCTTGTCCCCTAATATTTCCTCCTTCTAACACAAAATAAAACATTTCTACTAGAAATCCATATATGAAAATCACAGTAAACATATTAGTCAATGATCCAGATACATGCTTCCATTTTCCAATTCAAAATGAATTTGGAAATACAAACAGATATGACCTGAATAAAATATGTTAATATGCTGTTTTACCTTCCATTTCACCTAATGTTCTTTTTATTTCATCTGGAAAGTTAATACACAAATGTTAGTAATTTCTGAAATCCTGCCTCATTTAGTTATCAACAATTTCCTAATTTAAGTGTTTCAAGATCACATTTCCAATGATAATATTTATTTTTAAGTTTAAATTTCCTGTTTCTTAAGTCTTTCAATATGCCCTTTTTTCAGTTTGATTTTTTAAAATGTCTTTTTAAAATATTTTCATGTACCAAAATCTTATTTTCAATTCACATTTGAATGCTAGTTTAGTTGAGTAAATAACCACAGCTTCAAGATTATTTTATTGCTTCATTGCAGATAAATGATCTGAAGTCAACCTCATTTTTCCCTGTGTTATGCTTTTTTTCTCAAGTTTCTGTCTTGACTCTCCTTTGTTCTTGAGGTCATTAATTTCTGAACATATACCCTTAACAATGAAAGTTGTGTTTTTTTTTGTTCTGAATTTATAACTCTTTCAGAAGCTTAAGAAAATTGTTGTCTACCATTCATTTTTTCATGCATTCAGTCATTCAACAAGTACTTATTAAGTGCCTATTATGTTCGAGACAGTGTTCTGAGTACAGGGGACATAGTAGGTGGCAAAACAGAGCCAGGTGCCTGCAGTCTGACAAAAGAGACTGAAAATAAAAGTGTACATAAATTATTTGACTGTAATCAGCATTGTAGGGATAAATATAGCAGAGCTAGAGAAAGATGGCATGCCCCAGACTGAGTTGGAGGGGTAATTTTATAAAACATAAACAGGGAAAGCCTTATGGATATACTGACATTTAAGCAAAGACCCAAAGGAATGAGTCAAACAGTTATTTTATGGAAGTGTATCCCAGACAGAGGACAGACATATTCAAAAGTCCACTTCTTATTTGAGTTAAGAACATGGTAAACAAGTGCAAGGAATATAAAGAAGGCCAGAGTGGCTGGAGTGGATGAGGGGAAGGACATGAGTTCAGAAAGGTAGTTGTGGCATCTGAACACTAAAGCCTTCATATTGTAAAGGCTCTGATCTCTGTTATCCCTTCTGGCACATGCTAAATGAATCCTAAATACCCTAGATTTGCTCTTCATTTTTCTAACTTTATTCATTCTTTCCATTTTGATTCCTTTGTACTTTTTACTGTGTTAAGATAAAACCTCCGTTCAATCTTACAGCTTACCAGAGTGAATCATCAAGTCTATCTATTTTACTATTCATCTGATGCAGGAAGTTGTAAAAAATGTATCTAGTTATGTTTTTAATTTCCAGGAATATGATTTAACATTAAATATATCTATTATGGTCTTTGAATTTATGTCTGTATTTATAGATATCCACATTGGGTAGTCGGAATGCTCATCTTCAACCCAGGTAGGAACTCTGTACAAAACCAAGAAATGCAGATTCTGCTTAAAGAAGCCGTAGATTTTTGGACTGTGTGGACAAAGTGGGCAGCAGGAGGAGATTATTGAATTTACCATTGATGTGTAGCTTGGCTCTTGATTCCTTCAAAGGATATGTGTGTAAGGCTAATAGCAACAGGATGGTGTAAAGCTCTGATAATGTTACCCTGTTTCTCTGACCCAAAACCTACACTGGCCTCCCAAAATAAAGCTCATCACTCACTATTCTCATCGTGGAATTACTTAACTTTATTCTGAGGACTTATACTGAAGTCAGCCACTCTGATGAAGAAACATTCAAAGGGGCCACTTAATATATGCATTAACTGGCTGGTCTCTCAAGCAAATGTTCCTTCTGTAGGAAAAGTATTTTGTTCCTCGGGGGTTTTTTAATATATCACATTTATGTATATGAGATTATTATTATCTTTGTCAGATTCCTTGAGCTTTCTATCTTATACAGTATCTTACTGGTCTTTGGGTTCTCCTCAACATTGCTATGCATTTGATTTTATCTTAGTATTTTTGCTTCACTTCACTGAAATTTGAGTGTGGAGAAATGGTCAATACTTGGTATTCTTCCAACCATGTCCAGTTGGATGTATCCTACTGGATATTTGTCTGACCTAAAAATTATGTACTCTCTCCAGCTTAATGTTCATAAACATAAATGTTAAGAACAAATTAAGCAGGAACATTTATGTACTTGAGAAAGCTTTCCTCTAGACATAGTTCTGATGGAAATGTACACTTGGCATTTTTTAAATAGTAAGTAGGTATATAAAATTGAAGGGTAAAGATTGACATATTTTTCTCTATTTTGCAGTTTATAGATATTCATTTCTTCCATTTTCACTTTTGTGGTTTCTAATAGAATGAAGCAAATCAGGGGCACCTGGGTGGCTCGGTTGTTAAGCATCTGCCTTCGGCTCAGGTCATGATCCCAGAGTCCTGGGATCCAGCCCCGCGTCAGGCCCCCTGCTCAGTGGGAGGCCTGCTTTTCCCTCTCCCACTCCCCCTGCTTGTGTTCCTGCTCTTGCTATCTCTCTCTATCAAATAAATAAATAAATAATATCTTAAAAAGAATGAAGCAAATCAACTTATTTTTCTTCACAACAATGAAATAGTAGCCAAATATACCAGTTTCTGAATAATAATGGAATCTAATACTAGGTCTCAGAAATAAGTACAACTATTTACTTGATAAGGAGTAATTTTTTCAGAAACTACAAGAATATTTTCCAAATCCAGCCCCCCATTATCAAATGTTAAGTAGGTGCAATTCTCAGAATAGCAAAGTTCTTGAATAAGACAACTCGGAGATTTTTATCTCTTATTACTTTGACCATTTTACTATAAAAAAGCATACCTTTGCATAAATAAGTTTAAAATATTTTACTACCCACATAAGAAACTTCTGATAATTCAAATCTTAATAACTATTTTGTGCTAGAACTACATATATTTTTTTCCTGAGAAATTGAGGTTACCATGCCAAATTTCCTGAGATAACATTACCATCATTTTTCCAAAAGAATAAATACAAGTAACAGAGTATGAACATAACTTTAATGTATTGCATGAGAAATTTGAAGTTCAAGGATATTACTGGGGTATATTATTTTATTATTTTATTTTATTATGTTATGTTAATCACTATACATTACATCATTAGTTTTTGATGTAGTGTTCCATGATTGATTGTTTGTGTATAACACCCAGTGCTCCATTCAGTACGTGCCCTCTTTAATACCCATCTCCAGGCTAACCCATCCCCCTACCACATCCCCCCTCTAGAACCCTCAGTTTGTTTCTTAGAGTCCATAGTCTGTCAGGGTTCATCTCCCCTTCTGATCTCCGCCCCCTTCATTTTTCCCTCCTGCTATCTTCTTCTTTTTTTTTTTTAACATATAATGTATTATTTGTTTCAGAGGTACAGGTCAGTGATTCAACAGTCTTATACAGTTCACAGTGCTCATCATAGCACATACCCTCCCCAGTGTCTATCACCCAACCACCCCATCCCTCCCACCCCCCACCACTCCAGCAACCCTCAGTTTGTTTCCTGAGATTAAGAATTCCTCATATTAATGAGAAATACATGTCTTTCTCTGATTGCTCAGCATAATACCCTCCAGTTCCATCCACATCATTGCAAATGGCAAGATTTCATTCCTTCTGATGGCTGCATAATATTCCATTGAATATATATACTACATCTTCTTTATCTATTCATCATCGATGGACATCTTGGCTCTTTACATAGTTTGGCTCTTGTGGACATTGCTGCTATAAACATCGGGGTGCACGTACCCTTTCGGATCCCTACTTTTGTATCTTTGGGGTAAATACCCAGTAATGCAATTGCTGGATCGTAGCTCTATTTTCAACTTTTTGAGGAACCTCCATGCTGTTTTCCAGAGTGGCTGCACCAGCTTGCATTCCCACCAACAGTGTAGGAGGGTTCCCCTTTCTCTGCATCCCTGCCAACATCTGTCTTTTCCTGACTTGTTAATTGTAGCCATTCTGATTGATGTGAGGTGTTATCTCATTGAGGTTTTAATTTGGATTTCCCTGATGCCGAGCTATGTCGAGCACTTTTTCATGTGTCTGTTGGCCATTTGGATGTCTTCTTTGGAAAAATATCTGTTCATGTCTTCTGCCCATTTCTTGATTGGATCATTTGTTCTTTGGGTGTTGAGTTTGATAAGTTCTTTACACATTTTGGATATTAGCCCTTTATCTGATATGTCATTTGCAAATATCTTCTCTCATTCTGTTGGTTGTCTTTTGGTTTTGTTGACTGTTTCTTTTGCTGTGCTATGTTATTTTTACTGCTCGGCAGGAGCCTGCTTCTCCCTCTCCCTCTGCCTGCCGCTCCTCCTGCTTGTGCTCTGTGTGTCAAATAAATAAATAAAATCTTAAAAAAATTGTTTTCATGACTAGAAACAAATTTTAAGAAACAATTAAATAATCAAGTCATTTAAATACTTAGGGCCACCACAAATATGTAAAAAAGGTTGATTCTCCAAGTTAAACAGTTATACTTAAGTTATCTGCACGCACTCACAACAGAATTATTAGATTTGTGCCAAAATGTAAGATCTGAAACAAATAGCTCAGTTGTAAATAGTGTCAGTTGATTTTTTCACTATTAGCTTATTCTCAGTTATGTATATAGCATATGTATATATATGTACATATACAAATACCTAGTAGGGTTGCATGGCAGGGGATATTGGAGCCTGAGACTGCTAATGAGGGCATCCAGATTGAGGGACAATAGACACAGAGTGTCTGAGCATGCTCAGAGTAAGGATGAGTGTTGAGTGTCCTAGCCTGAGCAGTTTGAGAAGGTTGCCTGTTTGGGATGGCTGTCCCACGGAGGGCATGAGAGCAGAAAATGATTGAGGTAGGTCCTGTCAGAAGGGTCCAGAAGTTCTGCACAAGGTTTTGCAGTTTAACAGGGTAGGGAGAGTGCCTGCACAGGGTGCTACCAAGCACTGGTATTGCAGCCTGAACAGGATGAGAAGGACCTTCACGGGGAAGGGGACAGGTTCACTGAGAAGAAACTGAGAATATGATATTTGAGTAGGTTAAAAATGAATAATAGAGAAAGTCACATGGATTTGGGCAAAAAAGACCAAGATTTTATTTGAATAGTGCAAATAAATTATCTTTGTGTGTTATAGTCTTTTGTTATTTTATGTAGAAAGTATGAAAGTAATAAAACTAATTATAGTTTAAAAATCTAATGGATCATTAATATTATTTTCAAAAGAAAAGTAGTTTTGGCAGCAGGATAGAAATTGGAATGTGGAGGGTATCATTATCTAATACATGAGCAAAATTTTACTCTTACAAAACCAGATGATGCTACCAGGAAATCTTACACGCACTGGTCAGCATTTCTTACACATATGAGAGGAGCTAGGATTTCTACTCCCTGCATAGGTTTAGTGTGTCACCCTGGACATCTGCTAATGTTGAACATCTGTTTTTTGTTTTCATTGAAAGATGTCTCATTTCGACTGCCAAAAAGAGAATGGGGTCATTAGTTATTCTATAGTGTGAGGTTATCCAGCAGATTATCTTTGTATGAGGAATAATAATGTCAGGGAAACCTCAGCCCCTCAGCCACTGCATTTAATCCTAAGGTTTGCTTTACACTGGGAGTCATCACAAGCATGATTCCAAAAGTGATTGCCAAACTATCACAAATCTCCAAATAAAAACAAAAGTAGTTTTATATAGTATTTATCACTGTAAACTGATATTATTTGGAGACTAAAGTAAAAACAAAAGTAACGAAAAAGATACTTATGTGCCTGCTGAATTACCAAGGTCTGAATTATGTTTAGTTAGTTTGTATTCATATATGTTTGCTGAAAATGAATAATCTATGTGACTTACTCTCTATTGCATTGTTTATTTGATTATTTTATTAACTGTGACATGTATTGTCCATCATGTTGAACAACTGGAAACTTACTATTTTATGTGGAAGATCATATTCCAGAAGAGAAATAAGTTGCTGTATATTATGTCGTTAATATTTTTATTATGTGATACAATGTATGAAACCAAATTCATTATCACTTGGATTTTTTTGACTATACATAGGCCATAAGGTACTATTACCGGTTTTGATATGAAGAGCTCATATGTTAAGTGGTGCTCTCTTTTTTTTGCTTAAGAAATCAGTTTTTATATACATGTGTTTGTGTCCTTCTAAGTTATGTAAAATATAATAGATGAGCAATCATGTCCTTCTAAAATGTAAAAATATCCTTTTGCACTTGATAACTAGAAGCTTTCTGGAAGACTCTTAGTAAGAGAATTGTTGGCTTTTAATTTTTATGTACATTTTCTATAAACATCCAACATAAATGTAGACCTGTATTCACTCATTGTGTTCATAATTTGAATTTGAAAACAATAAAAACAAAAATGATGATATACGCAGAAGAAATGGAATAATAATTTCAGTGTGACATAGCAACACAGAGATCATGTTGAGCAAGTCTTTATTTAAAAAATGCAGAAACCATTCTAATTTCATCCCTCTGTTTCTTTGTTGTTTTCTATTTTATAAAATGGAAGTGTTATGAAGATACAAGAATACCTGGAAATTCTGTGTGTGAATTTATAAAAATATAATTAAGTTATTTATGTATTTGATAATTATCCATTATAAGCTACCAATAGAATTTTATTTCAAAACCCTGTTTGTCCTTGAAGATCTGACTCTGTATTCATATCTGATGCTTGGCTCAAACAAGTTATCGCATCTCTTTTTGCCATGTGCCTGTTTAACACCTAGGCCTTTGTTTTCTAGCTGCCACAGTTATACATGTTCAAGCTTTGCTTTGATTTTAAATCTAGTAGTTTGAATCACAGTACAGAATACTAAATAACTAAAAAAGTATTGGCTCATTTAATCAATCGAATCTTATTTTCTTATAGGACGATGTCAAAAATGAATATTTGCAAAGGGAACAAAAAAAAGAATGGAAAAATTTCAAGGTACAGCACTATATATTGCAACAAAATATATAGAATAACTAATCATTCTTTCATTATAGTAACCTGTATTAAATTAGTGATAACTTTTTCAGAGAGGATGACTATTAGGGAAAATAATGATAATAAATTGATGTTAAAGAAAACAGTTCTACTGAAAAAATATTGTTTAATTCTTTGTAGCTTAAATAATTAGGCAATAATTGAATGATTAAATTAAAATTATTGTTTAATTCTTTATAGCTTAGTACTGTCTTGTAAGAAACATGTAAAATAAATTTGTAGTAATTCCATTTTTTTTCCAAATTTAGAAGGAAGATTATGCATTAAGTACCTACTCTGTGCTAAACAATTTATATATGCTGTATCATTTAACTCCTTAACTACAGTTTTTCTTATTTTATGGCAGAGGAATCTAAGGACTGTGGAGATTAAGGAACTTGTTCAAATGACAAAGATAGTTAGTATAACTGCCAGTAATACAACTTGGGATTGCCCAATTCCAGAAGCAATGAGTTATTTTTAATTTTATGGTTTTTTCTGTGAGAGCTATAGCATGAAGTTGGCAAGTGAGGATAAAACTATCTTTATTTTGTAATATATATGCCAAAGGAAAAATTAGTGACTATGGTGATTTTCACACTGCTACGGAATTAATCTAATTTTTTGGCACACGAAAATTTGACTCCCAGAATCATTATAATTATTATCACCATCATCATCACCACTATCCCCACCATCACTTACCCAACAGTGGGTGAAACCCTTTAAATATCTCATTTGTGTACCTCTTTAAGTGAACTTAAAAACAAAAAAGAAATAGCTCTGGAGACTGTGGGACAGCTAAGACACATAGTCTCCAATATATGAAGAAAATTTTAAAACACAGCATAAGGAAATAAGACAATGCATCATCTTTTAAGGTAACAACCTCTCTTTATTTTTCTGGCTAACATGATAGATTAATCTGGTATGAGACACTGCATAATTAATAGAAAGTAAAAATAACAGGCAGAAATTTTAAATAGGGCATTTTATTTTAAAAAAACTCTTAATGCTGTATAATTTAATCTCTTTTTTTAAACTTATTTTACTTAAATTCAATTAGTTAACATATAATGTATCATTAGTTTCAGATACAGAGTTCAGTAATTCATTAGTTGCATATAACACCCAGTGCTCATTACATCCCGTGCCCTCCTTAATGCCCATCACCCAGTTACCCCATCCCCTGTAATTCAATCGCTTTAACTACAGTTATTGTTTTTTCTTATTTTATGGAAATAAATAAATAGAAAAAAGGGTAAAGGTCTTTAAGCAGCTCAATCTTAGGCTCTGGATTTAGGACACCGTAGGTAAGCAGTGCACAGCTACTACATGACTTTAAGCCCAATATGTATTTCTCCTTTATGTTGTAGGCATGTATGGTAGGGTAGGAACACTGACCCATTTAGTAAGAAGTATGTCAGAAAAACTTTCCAAATATTTATTTCTATTAAGAGAAGAACAGTGAAGCCAAGAGTGGGATGAATTCCCACATCAAAACACTACTTCCCATAGCCATCTGCAATGATGAAGGCTTTGGCAGAGTGACAGTTTGCTCTTGCTTTGAAAAATCCCTGTGTTCTTGATAAGCTAGTTCTTACAAGTTTGGTCATATTCTTGTCAGTTTGTGAGCACTAACTTAGCTCCCACCGGGATTTGCATTGCTCCAAGTATTATAATTTACTAAAGATTAGGTATTTTTTCTTTTAAGTTCAGGTTCTTTCCAAAATAAAATCTGATCATTTCTTTAACACTATACACAAAAATAAATAAATAAATATTTAATACTTTCCCATTATTCCCTTAAGAAATCCAAATCTGGGGATGCCTGGGTGGCTCAGTCACTTAAGCGTCTGCCTTTGGCTCAGGTCATGATCCCAGAGTCCTGGGATCAAGTCCCGCATTGGGCTCCGTGCTCGGTGGGGAGCCTGCTTCTCCCTCTGCCCCTGCCTGCCTCTTCCCCTGCTTGTGTTCTCCTCTGACAAATAAATAAAGCTGGTGCAGCCACTCTGGAAAACAGTATGGAGGTTCCTCAAAAAGTTGAAAATAGAGCTACCATACGACCCAGCAATTGCACTACTGGGTATTTACCCCAGAGATACAAATGAGTGATCTGAAGAGGTATGTGCACCCCGATGTTTATAACAGCAGTGATTAACATAACATAATAAAATTTTTTAAAAATCTTAAAAAAAAGAAATACAAATCTGTTTAAAAATTTGCATGTGATTTTTTAAGAACTTTGCCCCTATCAAAATCTCCTACCTTAGAGAATTTCTTTCAATTCCCTAAAAGGCCATTCTCTGTATTGTCTGAAACACCTTCACCCTTACTGATTTGTAACTGATTATTGTCAGTTTCACTACTAGATTGTAGTTTCAAGAAGGGTGAGATAATGACAAGCATAGTGCCTATTACCTGATGAGAACTCATTAATTATGAAGAATGAATGAATGACAAACATACGAGACATGCTTTTACTGCTGAAATAGCCTAGAATAAAGATGCGATAACTTTGTTGATGTCTTCCGAAATCTGTGAAGGAGGAATCCTTGGAAAATCTGGGAGCTCAAGGCCCTTCATCCCTGCTGTCAGACTTTCACCACATATTTAGAAAATGATTCATGAACTTCTAGCTGGATGTATAAGACTCTCAGATTTATTAAAGTTATTGTAGGAACAATTTATCCACAGAGCAATCCACAGAGTTATATCTGATGTTTGTTGCTCTTGTCCCAAGTCCTAAAATTTAGATTACTTGCCAACTGTGCAAATGTATCTGCCACAGGAATTCTTTAAAAATGCCCTATTACCTATCACTTGATTATTGTTCTTATCAGGATGTCTGTTCTAGAGCCAAGGAGTTGTTGTGGAACTCAACCTTGATTTCCTTTCTTCCTGTAATGTATATATCAAGGAATATTGAAACACCTAAGCATTTTTTTTTTAATTTCACGACAGTGAACACATCAGATTTCATAGTCTATAGGCATTATACATACACTAACAAGAAGATATTGTGAGCTTTCATGTTCATGCTTTCTAGCCTAGCAGCCTTAAGCAGTATGGGTGTTCTATAGATATTTTCCCATTGAGTCATAAATACTGGAACTAAAAACAAATTGGAAGTGTATGGAATGTGTTAATCAAGGTTTAACAAACTACTCCGCTCCCCCCAAACAAAACCGACCAAACCAAAAACATTTGACTTGTAGCATTTGCCAGTTATCATGGTGTAAATATCCCCATCATTGCCAGTGTGATGTCACTCTAAGTACAGTTGGGAGAGATGCACACAATTAGCCCTCTGGGAACTGGCCCCAGAACACAAGTGGTTCTTGATGTCTGTGAGATTATGCATTTACACAAACCTGATTTAACTAGGCCCTGGCTTTTAATTTTCAAATTACAGAGAATAATGGAAGTAATGAGGAAATAGGGAGCCATTCCACCAAAACTGGTTGGAGGGCTGGAATCAGGAGGGATGAGATAGCCCCTTAACACTATAATGGAAGATTAAGTAAAAAGTAAAAATTTGAGGGGAAATAATCATTTTTCGGTATGAACTAACAATAACCAAAAAAAAAAAAATTCTGGATTCGCCATATATTCTTTCTGGTTCTAAGTTAACTTTTTAATGAAAAATGTTTGGCATCAATTCTTATTTATATTGTTCATTTTGACAATATATCCCAGGCAGCCATGCCACCTGATCTGCCTGCAATTCGTGTCTATAGTCAAACCTCTTCGCTATTTGAACTCC
This sequence comes from Mirounga angustirostris, assembly GCF_029215605.1. Taxonomy (NCBI): domain Eukaryota; kingdom Metazoa; phylum Chordata; class Mammalia; order Carnivora; family Phocidae; genus Mirounga; species Mirounga angustirostris. The sequence continues at coordinate 47,318,668 of NW_026991712.1, read as the reverse complement.
TAGAACAAACATTCAACTTTCTGTGCTTAATTTTCCTTCCCAGGGTTTTTTCCTTCAGACCATTCTATTCAGTTTAGCTTTCTTACTCTTCCAGCACAAATTCTATTGTGGCTTTGTTCTTTGCGTTTTCCCCTTGCTCCTCTTACCCAAATTGAGATCCTAGTACTCCCTCAGTCACAACACCCATCACTCTCAATTGAACGTTCCTGATTGCCCCTAGCTCCCACTGGTAGTCTTTTTTTATGGTCTGTAATTTACAATTAAATACTTGGCTATATACTGAACTATTATTTGCTAAATGTTTTGTACATGTGTCTCCTTCTCTCTTTTAAAGTATATATTAAGGTACTTGCAAATAAATACTGTGCAAAACAAAATAGTGTTGAAAACATAGGGAAACTTAATAAATAATGTTAACTGAAATGTAGAACTGGAAAGAGTAGTTTGACAAATAAATGCCTTTCTAATGCCTTTATCAGATTTTACTTTCATACTCTAAGATATTTTAATCCCTTTAATAGTTTTAACCAAAAATGATATTAAATAATAGTTGCAGTCTATATATTTCATTCAAATTTATTCTCAGAATAGGGATTTTTTTGTTTGTTTTTGGTTTTTAGTTAATCTAATCATTTGGAATAAAATAATTTTATTTTTTTACTTCTATTTTTTGTAGTTTCAAGTTTTTATTTAAACTCCAGTTAGTTAACATATGGAATAAAATAATTTTAAAAAGTTGCAAATCAGAGTGGAATTGTGAGTCAGAGTAGAAATCCATTTTAACATAAAAAAATAACTGAAGCAAATAGAAACACTACAAAAAATTTAAATGAAAATCACATTTCAAAATATCTGAAGTAGTCACTCCATATTAATTTTCAAATTGTATTTAAAAATTTTTAATGTTAATACTCAATGGGTTAGAGAAAAATCCAAATTATGGACTCAGCTCTGGTCTATAATTATAATTTTCATGTGTTAAATGGTTTTATGAAGTTTGCAAAAGGGGTCCAATGGTCAGAGATTGATTTTAATGGACATATTAAAAGGTTAATGGTATTTGTTAGTTTTTAAGGTTTATTTTAATTAGTCTTTATACCTCAGCATCTTGAATTCATCTAAGAATATTAACTGCTTATTACTTTCAAGAAGAGCAAAACTGACACAATATACTGCATATCTCCAAATTATGCTGAAAAAGCACAACTCTTAAAAAAACAAAAAATAACTCCACTAAAATACTCACAAAGAAAACAAAACAAAAAATTCTTACTCACTTAGGTTATAGCCAATATAAGTTATTTCTTTTCCTTAAGTCCAGAGCCAGAAACACATAATTCTATGGGGCAAAAAAAAACCCCAATTTTAAGTAAATGTAAATGTCCAAATGTGCTATTTTTTATTATTGACACATGTTTAAATCAGCATTCATACCAGTTCTTTGGCCCTAATATCATGCCTCTACTATATCCCTTCAAGTGAAATTAAATACCACTTAGTCATCTCTTCTCTAGGCTATTTGATTAGTTCCCTCAGTTCCCCTTATAAATTCTATTTTCCTTTTTTAAGATTGTTTTGTTGCTCTCTTTTGGACCCTCAATGATTAACATAAGACCACAAATTAAATTTTACTTCTTATGCCTAAGTTTCTATGTACCCAGTTATTATATTAATTGACCAGATGCTCCAGGCTAGTCTTCATGAAATGGAATACATTATTGAGAAGTGAAAATCTTTTTCTCATTATAACAACTATTGGTTGGTTGATCTTTTTGTTCTAAAATTCATATTTGCTTATTCTTCCCATTGAGATTAATAGGACAAGAAATATTATTAATCTGTAACATGTATCTATAGCTTTTAAATGGAGACCTCAAGCTTTTTTTTATTTTTATTTTTTTTGCATCTCTCTCACTCTCATTTCTCTTTGAGAACATTGTCTCATTATTTGAAATTCTCCTTCTGTTTATCTTGTCTAGATTTTAAGCTCCTTGAAGGTAAGGTCTCTTGTTTACAGATATATGTCCAGAACTAAGCACAGACATGACACATAGGCCTTTAGTAAGCATTAGTTAAATGATGAAAATGAATGAATATCTGGATAACTCAAATGACTCATTATCTCTTGAAATGTAAAAAAAAAAAAGAAAAAAATTCATACAATTTGTTAATATTTATTGAGCACTACTCTGTGACTGGCTAAGTAATCAGGGTAAACATAAATGAAATCATCTCTGCTTCTGTGGACCTTCTGGACCTCTAATGGAAGATACAAAAATTACAGAAACAAAGACACAAATAAGTATACGCATAATATTGTAAGAAGTTTTCTAAAGGATGCTGTAAAGGAAAAAAAAGATTGGCATGCAAGATAAGATAGGTTTATTTAACAGTTTTTCCTTTAATTTATCTGAATTTGCTTTACTATCTTGTTTAAGACTAAGCCAAAATCCTTAGTTATATAGTTATATTGAGATAATTTGTGATTTTTGTTGCCATTCTGTTTAGCACTTTTGATCATCCTTATTTCTTTTTTAATTTGCCTGTATGAGTATACATATATATCAGGCTCAATAAATTTTTTGTTTAACCATTAATTTTTTAACCATATGACTTCTACCTGTAGAAAAATAATCATAGATCTCAGATTCATCTATTTTTCTATCATATTAAAACATCTTTCAATTCTGGGGTGCCTTGGTGGCTCAGTCAGTTAAACGACAGACTTGATTTTGGCTCAGGTGTCGATCTCAAGGTTGTATTTGAGCTCTGCACTGGGCTCCACGCATGGAGGCTACTTAAAAAAACAAAAAGTCTTTCAATTCAATACTTTAAGATTTATTTACCAAGGGCTAACTATATATGAAATACCTTTCTAGTTTTAATTGTTCCTTTGCTATTTATGTTAATTTTGTGCAATATACATAGTAATGTCTTATCTTGTACACATACAGTTTTGTAATTTTTTCTTTAGTGTAAAACCTCAGGAAATATCCATGACGCTTAATATAAAGATATATATATTTCTTCAGACCAACTATAATTCAAAAGTTGCTTAAAACAGCAGCTAATGATATAGCATCTGTCTAAATTGTACATAGGCCAATTGCAAATATTATATTCAAACGCCTCGTGTCCATTTATCAGTGGTAGGAGAATGGCGATTCAGTGATGAGATTCAGGACAGCAGGGCAGAACAGCTAAATCAGTTAGAGAGGCACTTCATATAAAATGGAGAGCATATTATTATCACAAGTCTTGGAGAGAGAAGCGGGGGTTATCAAGCCCCAGTAGAAAAAAAAAAAAAAGGTTTAAAGTCCATGTAGGAAGACAATATTTTGGCATTTCTTGTTTGGTTGGTTGTTTTTTTATTTAGAAATCCAAGCCAAACATAGAGTAGGAGGGAAAAATGGACAGATGATATTATATATATGTATGTTACATACAATATAGTTGTAATTGTATATTATATACCTATATGTATGTACGATATATATTGTATATACATGTATATGTATATATAATATACACCTGTATATATATGTATGTATGTATATGGAGGATTCTGCATGGGGAAGGCTAAGCCAGGCCACAAATGAATTCTCCTGTTAGGCACAACTTGTGGTTTAGAATTCAAGGTGTCCTTCAAGCAAAGGATAGGAAAGGAATTTGGTCTCTGAGACACACAATAATTTCTCAGGTACCAGAAGAGACAAGTAGGTCCACAAAATACCACCAACAGAGTGTTCACATAAACAACAAAAGGACTTTCTCATCTTATCCTCATGGTGTACTGAGATACCCATGTAACCAATAAAAGGCGCAAGGTTTGTAGGTACCACTTTACAAAATCAGGATTATGTTTGGCCTGGTAATTACAGCAGGAGACAAAGTCTGCTGGGTAGACTTTAAATTTCTAATAATTTTTTTGTTTCGACCTTACTGAGGTATAATTGACACACTAAAATTTAAGATATTTAAAGTGTATGTCACAGTGATTTGATATGTTTACATTGTGAAACAATTCTCCTATCTAGTTAATTTTACCATACCTATCCCCTCACATATTTATCTTCTGGTGTGTGTGAGAGAGGACGTTTAAACTCTATTCTTTTAGAATTTTTGTATAATTTCAATTCTACAATACAGTGTTGTCAACTATAGTCATCATGTTATACATTCATCCTCAGAAATTATTCATCTTATAGCTAAAAGTTTGTAACCTTTTACCAAACTCTCCCTCTTTGTCCTACCCCCCAGCTAACCACTTTTCTACTATCTATTTCTATCAGTTTGATTTTTTTAGATTTCACATATAAGTAATGTCATACAGGATTTGTCTTTCTCTGTCTGACTTATCTCACCTCACTTAATGCCTTCAAGGTCCATCCATGTTGTCACAAATGGCAGGACTTCCTTCTCTCTCATGGCTGAAGGATATTCCATTATATATACATACCACATCTTCTTTATACATTTATTTGTTGGTGGATGATTAAGTTGTTTCCACATCTTGGCTATTATGAATAATACAGACGTAAACATAGGAGTGCATATATCCCTTTGATATCTTGTTTTCATTTCCTTTGGATATTTACCCAGAAGTGGGGTTGCCAATCATGTGGTAGTTCTGTTCTTAATTTTCTGAGGAACCTCTATATTGTTTTCTAGAGTAGCTGAACCAATTCATATCCCCACCAAGAACATCCAAATGTTCCTTTTTTTCTTCATCCTTGCCAACATTTGTTAAATCTTGTCTTTTTAATGATAACCATTCTAACAGCTGTGTGGTGATATCTCATTGAAATTTTGATTTGCATTCATAATGATTAGTGATGTTGAGCATCTTTTCATATAGCTGTTGGCCATTTGTATATCTTCTTTGGAAAAAATGTCTATTCAGGTCCCATGCTCATTTTTAATCAGATTGTTTTGTGCTATTTAGTTGTTCTTTATAATTTTGGATATTAACTCCCTATCAGATATATGATTTGCAAAGAAATATAAGGCATCTAAATTGAAAAAGAAAGATAAAACTGCCTCTAGTTGCAGATAACATGATATATACAGAAAACCCTAAAGATTGCACCAAAAAAAAAAAACCTGTTAGAATAAACAAATTCAATAAATTTGTAGGATACAAAATCAATATACAAAAATCAGTTGTATTTGCATACACTAATAATGATTGATCAGAAAAATATATTGAGAAAACAATGTCATTTACAATTGCATCAAAAGGAATAAAAAACCTAGAAATAAATTTAATCAAGGAGGTGAAAGATCTGTACACTGAAAACTATAAGACAGTGATGAAAAATTACAGAAGATGCAAATAAATGGAAAGACGACATCCCTACACATATATTAGAAGAATTAATATTGTTAAAATGTCCATGTTACCCAAAGCAATCTATAGATTCAATGCAAACCTTGTCAAAATTCCAATAGCATTTTTCACAGAAACAGAACAAACAATCGTAAAACTTACATGGAACCATAAAAGAGCCCTGCCCCTGCCCCCTGCTTGCTCTCTCTCTCTCACAAATAAATGAGTCTTAAAAAAAGATTATATGTATTTTTATGGACTCATACATACAGGCATATATATAATTATAATATTATGCATACATTTTTGTTTTAATTTTGCCCTGAGTACTATGCACTTAATACATTTGTCTCACGTATTTTGAAGATAAAAAACATAAGCTAAGTTTGTAAATAAACTAATTTCCTGAAGAAAAAAGTCATTTGTCTCCTGATGATCACTGATTTTCCCCATCTTTGTTTACATGAACTTAATATTATTCTTGAGAATCCAAACACATCAACTGCCTTGCTCTCCTACACTTTCCCATATTTATCTGTAGGTGAAACTAGTCGTCATAGCTGGACTACTTTTCTGATGCTGAGCTTGACCATTTCTCAACTGCTGCTTTTGATAAAAGACATAATCATCTGGGAAATATAAGTGCAGTTTCTGGAGAGAGCTGAGTTCTTCTGAGAATGATTGCCTGGTGGGCCAAGTTCTGTCATCCAAACCTGACAGGCAGTTCACACTGGAATACGTGTTTAAGGGTGTGGGAATATGCAGACAGATTTTATCCTTTGTGTTTAACTTGGCAGTCTTTGTCCTCACTGCTCACTGCATTGTTTTAGAACAATGACATCTTCTTACATGATTCACATGACTAGGCTTTTAATAGAAAAACCTGCTAGTTTTCATAAGATTTGGGAAGACGAGGATGGATAGGGAGGCTGTTATAACGTTTTTGTCCATTTTCAAACCAAGCAATAAATTTAAAAAGCTCTATGTCCAGTGTGAATCACAAATGGGGAAGTACTGAAATGTGTTCAAATTTTCTAGTGCAATGGAAAAACACAAGCACTGAAATATCAGCTTCTGCATTTTCTCTTTTAGCTCCCCAGAATTCCTCTTTTTAATTTACTGTCCACTAAACTCATTAATTCCAAATCCTTTCTCAGCTTTGTTGCCAAACATGATTATGTTATCCAGATAAAGAAAAATACTGTAAGAAAGAATTGGGTTCTGATACAACATAGATGAAGCTTGAAGACATTCTGCTAATTGAAATAAGCTAGACACAAAAGGACATCAATATTGTCTGATTCCACCTATATGAGGTGCCTTAACAGTCGGATTTTGTCTTACATTCATAGAGACAGAGGTGGGACAGTAGTTACGTGGGGCTAGAGGGTAAGCAGAATGGGAAGTTATTGTTTAATGGATGCAGAGTTTCAGTTTGAGATGAAACAGAAGTTTTGGGGGTGGATAGTGGTGATGGTTACACAACAATGTGAATGTACTTAATGCCACTGAACCGTACGCTTAAGAGGGTTAAAATGATAAATATTATGTATATTTTACCACACTGAGAAAAGAGAGAGAATAAAGGCATAAAACAAATGAAAACATTCTAGACTGTATTCTAATCCCCTAATTTTCAAGAAAGAAAATTTTTATTTTTCCATCTTCTCTGTCTTGATAATTAAAACTTAATGGCCTTAATTGAATAAGTAGTAACACGCTATGTTACCAAGTCTAACATAACAGCAACAATAAATCAACAAAACCTACTCTGAGTTTTCCTAACACTTCACTCTTTAAATAATGTATATCTAACAAAGTAAATGAGTAAGAATGAAAAGAACAAGATGAGCGTTGCTAGCATCAATTTTCCAACTTCCAGCTCCATCGTGTTTATAATGGGGCTTTCATGGGAAAATATTTGTGATCAATCCAGAAAAAGAGAAGATACAGAGAATGGTTTCCATGTGACTGGTGGGCACTGAAAGAACGAGGGTCATTTGAAGAGCTTCTTGAAAGTTTTCCAAAGAAATTGGCATTTTATATATTCCACAAGAAAGAGAACATATGCCAGCTTCCCCACATTACCCAGTGAGGGGGCACACTTCAGAGAGAGTATCTTTGTGGTGAACCTGGAGAGGGTAGACCACAGTGTTGTCTCACAAGTGTCAGAATTGCCCAAGGTTAAGGGATAAGTGGGTTTAAAGCACAGCATGCCATTAGTGACCATGCGGAGAGATCAGATGTTCTTTCTTCAAAGGCTTAAGTTTATTAGACCCACAATTCTGAATAGAATAGAAGTGATATCTGAGAGTGACAAAATCCAATTTCCCATAAGTCCAGAGAGTGAAGTTTTGGAGTTGTAGATTAAATCTAACTTAAAAAAATAAAAGGATTGTTACTTTTTTTTTTTACTTTATGGTAGAGTAAATTTTAGGGTCATTAAATGAGTTTGCTTTTTCTTGAAAAAAAGTTATTAAACTTTAAAAAAAGATTCTATCTTATCGTCCTTGATGTCCGATGATACTTTGAAAAATAGATTTATCTTATTTGGAAATAAGCCATGAAATTTATGAAATACCATCTTAAGTTAGCTGCCTGCAAAGTCATAATTATGTTCGATGTTGAAGTGCAGTAAATTTCTATTAAACTAGTATTCTTATTTTGGTATTATTTTCCTTCTGTCCTATGAACTGTTTTTTACCTGGCTTTACTGGTCTTCCTTGTTTTTATTTCTCTTTTTATTGTAAGTTATCTCCAATCATTTTTGAAAATATAGCAATATAGGGGCACCTGGGTGGCTCAGTTGGTTAAGCGTCCTACTCTTGATTTCGGTTCAGGTCATGATCTCAGGGTTGTGAGATCAAGCCCTGAGTCAGGATCCATGATCAGCATGGAGTTGGCTTGGGATTCTCTCTCTCTCCCTCTCTGTCTGCCCTTGCCCCCCCTCACACAAGTGCCCGCTCTCTCCCTCTCTCTCTCAAATAAAAAATGAAATTTAAAAAAAAAGAAACTACAGCAATATAAATAAAAGATAAATAAGCAAACATAAAGCAGTTTGAACTGATTTCCTTCCAAATATTCTATCTGTTGGTATCTGCTTCTAGCAACAAAGAGTCTGATTTATATTCTCTGTATTTATATATTTCTCTGACATTCTGCTATCCTTTTAGTCAATGCTTTCCTTCCTTTTTACTTTTCAGTCATTATTATCAGAGTATAAGTTTGCGAGTTTTTTTTAACTATTTACTTAAATGAGATTGTGCTATATTTAGTACTTTTCTTTTTGTAGTAACAAAAAAGAAGAGTGAATTGGATTTAAGTCTGGGCTTTACCACTTTTGAGCTGTATGACTCACAGGTTATTTAACATCTCCAAGCTTTAATTTGGGATTTCTCAACCTATGGAACACTGGTTCCTTATGTTCCATATGTTCAGATCTCAATGAAACAATTCATATGATGATATATATTTCCTATTTTTATTATAAATCTATATATTAGTGCTGCTTGTTACTTTCAATGTTAGTAGAAAAATTAATATAAATATATCTTGAACAATTTGGATTATACTTTTAATTATCTGTTTACTGCCCTGAGATTCATTCTCTGTTTCTAATTGGTATTGTCTTATGAAAAAAATTATCCAAGTTTTATGAAAAAGAAAATTAATGACTTTAATATGTAATTTTTTTCTTTGTACCAATTGAATGGAAAATAATCGTAGGATGTTAAGTGGAGAAAAAAAAGTTTTTTAGTCCTCCACAATAAGAAATGTGGTATAAAAATTAAATTTGCTGCACACAATAGTATAAGCATGTGAATGAACATGAACTAAAAACAAACAAAAAGTTATGCTTCAACAATAGATACCATATTTAATTTCTGAAGCCTGATATAGTTTCAGCTTAACTATATGATCTTTGAAATTAAATTAATGTCAGCTTGAATATTACTGATTACATAGTTGTTTCATGGACATTTGTTTTAATAGTTACAAAATATGTATGTTCCAACAATTAAATCTAATTTTATCATTATATATATTTAAGTAACGTGTTATGTAATTATTTACATCAGCCCTGGAAGTCAACTAGGATTTTTTTATTAAAAAGTGCCTTAGTGTCCTCATCTAAAAATCAACCAAATACTCCCTTTCAGGGTTGTAGTGAGAGTTAAATGAGACATAGTAGGCAAGCTACGCAAACTCATTCCCTTTACTTATTTATAAATATTATTTTCTCCCTATGGCTTTTATTTCATTCTCTGTTTTCATAAGTAAAGTCAATATGAACAAAACCAAACGTAGAATGAGATGTTTTTAAAATATTAATGCCGTGCTCCAGATTAGGCTAAATTTTGGCATGATACAAATCCCCCAAGCCCTCAGTGACTTTTCAGCAACAAAGGTTTCATTTCTCACCCCCTTGCCCAGCATAGGTTGACTGTATATCTGCATTTTGCTGGGACTCAGAGGGTTGTTCTCACATGGAGAAAAAAAGGAACCGTGTAGGAAACACTCAGTGGCTTCTGAAGCTTCTTCTTGGAAATGGCACCTCATGTCTTCTGTCACTGTACTGACCAGAGCAAATTACACGGCCACCTCTGGCATCAGTGGGGCAAAGTCTAAGCATCTTTTAAGGAGGGACACTCACATGAGGAGTTTCTAAAGAAAGACATCAAATATTTACATGATAATACAAGCTATTCCAGTTATTTTAAGAGTTTATTATCTTGGCAAATCATAATAATAGAGCAAATCATTCCTTGCTATCTGCCTTATAGCAGTAATGGGAAGATAAACTTTTAAATGACATATAAAAAGAGTTTAAGGATCTCAAAAAATAAAAAACATGCTTTATAAATCAAGTTATAATTTCTCCTCAAATCCTTTTTTTTAAACTTTAAAAAATAATTAGCTCCATTGAGAAATAATTTATAGATATCAATGTTGAGTTTTGTTTAATAGAAAATTATGTATAAATTATATTTTTCTAGATTTTACTTAGGTGAAAATTCTACTTTTAAAGTTTTAAAAGAGGTTCTTTTTTTGTTGTTTTTCTCTGGAATTAATGCTATGCATTCTAAGTTTCAAAGTTCAGGGATGATAAGATTAATTACTTTTAACAATCTTTTCTTTCTAGGATAAAACAATGAAAAACTCCTTGTATTATAATGGAATTATTCCAGGCTTTGGAAAATGGGACCATTGCTGGACCAGCATTCCTAGGAATCTCAAGGATACTCTAGTCAGTTATTAAAGATATCAATTCATAAGAATCTGGGGATTTCAGCATGGATTATTAATTTTTTTGTTATTCATTTGAAATCTCTATAATGTTCTATTCAATTACCTTATAATTCTATTTCTTCCTGCAGACCAGCTTCCTACTAATCTATTCATATAAATTAATTCCTACTAATAAGTTTATATTGGACAACTGAATTTCCTTTCTATTTTTTTTTTTGCTGGATTTCTCTTTATTAGGGTCTTGTATCATAAAAGGAGATAAAAATATCTTCCATAACAATTTTTAGAGGACCAAAAACTTTTAAATAATATTTCTGACATCTAAATCCAAGTTAACATATTTAATTAAATACCATGCCTTGGCTCATTAAATTAGGTATAAAAATGAAACAAAAGTAGGAAGTTTATTTTTGCTTTTTAAAACCTATGAAACAACAGGTTTGTTACCATTTTAAACTTGTTTGCAAAGTACAGCGAATTTTCTATGCATTGTATAGTACATAAAATGGCTCAGTCCATTTGGGCTTCGGTAACAAAATGCTACAGATTGGATGGCTTATAAACAAGAGAAATTTATTTCTCACAGTTCTGGAGGCTGGGAAGTCCAAGATCAAGTTGCTATTATGACCATGTTCTGATTAGGATCCTTCTTCTGTCCACAGCCCTCATTTTCTCCCTCTGTCCCCATGTGGTAGAAGCAGCTAGGGAGCTCTCTAGGATCTCTGTAGCATGCATGTCGCTATCCACTTTTCCCAACACCATTTGTTGAAGACACTGTCTTTTTCCCATTGGATATTCTTGCCTTCTTTGTCAAAGATTAATAGTCCATAGAATCATGAGTTCTCTGTTCTGTTCTATTGATATTTGTGTCTATTTTTGTCCCAATACCATACTGTTTTGATTAATACAGGTTTGTAGTATACCTAGAAATCTAGGATTATGATACCCCCAATTTTATTCTTTTTCAAGATGGCTTTGGCTATTCAGAGTCTTTTGAGATTCCATACAAATTTTTGGATTATTTGTTCTAATTCTGTGAAAAATGTTGTTGGTATTTTGATAGTGATTGCATTAAAATCTGTAGATTGCTTTAGGTAGTATATGCACGTTTTAACAATATTTGTTCTTCCAATCCATGAACATGGACTATTTTTCCATTTGTTTGTGACATCTTCAATTTCTTTCATCAGTGTTTTACAGAGTACAGGTCTTTCACCTCCTTAGTTAAGTTTATTCCTACGATATTTTATTATTTTATTATTTTTGGTGAAATTGTAAATAGGAATGTTTTCTTTATTTCTCTTTCTGCTACTTCATTATTAGTGTATGAAAATGCAACAGATTTCTGTATACTGATTTTGTGCCCTGAAATTTTACTGAATTCATTCATCAGTTCTAGTAGTTATTTGGTGGAGTTTTTAGGATTTTCTATATAAAGTATCATGTCACCTGCAAATAGTGAGAGTTTTACTTCTTCTACCAATTTGGATACTTTTTATTTCTTTTTCTTGTCTGATTACTGTGGCTAGGGCTTCCAGTACTATGTTGAATAAAAGTGGTAAGAGAGGACATCTTTGTCTTGTTCCTTATCTTAGGGGAAACACTTTCAGTTTCTCACCATTGAGTGAGTATGATGTTAGCTGTATGTTTTTCATATAAGGCTTTTATTATGTTGAGGAATATTCTTTCTCAACCTACTTCGCTGAAGGTTTTTATCATGAATGGATGTTGTACATTGTCAGATGTCAAATGTGTATTTTGTCAATTGCATCTATTACAATTATCATGTGGTTTTTATCCTTTCTTTTGTTGATGTGATGTATCATGTTGATTGGTTTATGAATATTAAACCATTCTTGCATCTCAGGAATTAATCTGCTTAATTGTATTATATAATTTTCTTAATGTATTGTTAGATTCAGTTTGCTAATATTTGGTTGAGGATTTTTGCATCTATGTTCATCAGAGGTATTGGCCTGAAGTTCTTTTTTGTAGTGCCTTTATCTTGTTTTAATATCAGGGTAATGCTGGCCTCATGGAATGAATTTGGAAGCTTACTGTGCTCTTCTAATTTTTGAAATAGTTTGAGAAGAATAAGCATTAACTATTTTTTAAATGTTTGGTAGAATTCACCTGTGAAGCCATCTGATCCTGGCCTTTTGTTTGTTGGGAGTTTGTTGATTACTGAATCAATTTTTTTGCTAGTAATCTGTGTGTTTGACTTTTCTATTTCTTCCTGCTTCAGTTTTGGTAGGTTATATATTTCTAGAAATTTATCCATTTCTTCTAGGTTGCCCAATTTGTTGGCATATAATTTTTCATAGTATTCTCTCATAATTCTTTGTACTTCTGAGATGTCAATTGTTTTCTCTCCTCTTTCATTTCTGATTTTGTTTATTTGAGTTCTCTCTCTCTTTTGTTTTTATTTTGTTTTGTTTTGTTAATGAGTCTGGCTAAAGGTTTGTCAATTTTGTTGAGATTTTCAAAGAACCAACCCTGGTTTCATTGATCTTTTCTATTGTTTTTTGTTTTGTTCTGTTTAGTGTTCTCTTTTCTTATTTTCTATTTTGTTTATTTCTGCTCTGATCTTTCTTATTTCCTTCCTTCAACTAGTTTTAGGTTTTGTTTGTTCTTGTTTTTCTAATTCCTGTAGGTGTAAGGTTAGGTTATTTGAGATTTTTCTTGCTTCTTGAGGTGAGCCTGTATTGCTATAATCTTCGCTCTTAGAACTGCTTTTGCTGCATCCCAAAGATTTTGGACCATTGTATTTTTATTTTCATTCTTTTCTGTATGTTATTTGATTTCTTCTTTGATTTCTTGGTTGAGTCATTCATTGTTTAATAGCATGCTATTTAACTTGCATGTATTTGTGTCTTTCCAGATTTATTTTCTGTGGTTGATTTCTAGTTTCATAGCATTGTGGTCAGAGAAAGATGCATGGTATGACTTTGATCTTTATGAATTTGTTGAAACTTGTTTGGTGCACTACTATGTGATCTATTCTGGGGAATGTTCCATGTGTACTTAAAAAGAATGTGTATTCTGCTATTTTAGGATGGAATATTCTGAATATATCTGTTAGATCCCTCTAGTCCAATCTGTCATTCAAAGCTCCTGTTTCCTTGTTGATTTTCTGTTTGGATGATCTATCCATTGATGTTCCTGGCGTGTTAAATTCCCCTACTATCATTGTATTACTATCAGTTTATGTCTTTATGTTTGTTAGTAGCTGCTTTTTCTATTTGGTGCTCCCATGTTGGGTGCATAAATATTGACCATTATTATATCTTCTTGTTGTATTGTTCCCTTTATGATTATGTAGTGTCCTTCTTTGTCTCTTGTTACAGTGTTTGTTTTAAAATCTATTTTTTCTAATATAAGTATTGCTACCTTGGCTTTCTTTTCACTTCCATTTGCATGATAAATGTTTTCCATCCCTTCAGTTTCATTCTGCATGTGTCTTTAGGTCTGAAATGAGTCTCTTGTAGGTAGCATATAGATGGGTCTTGTCTTTTGATTGGTGTGTTTAGTCCACTTACATTCAAAGTAATTATTGCTAGATATGTACTTATTGCAGTCTTGTTACTTGTTTTATGGTTGTTTTTATAGTTCTTATCTGTTCCTTTCTTCTCTTGCTCTATTCTCTTGAGGTTTGCTGGCTTTCCTTAGTGATATACTTGGATTCCTTTTATTTTTTGCATACCTATTACTGGTTTTGATTTGTGATTACCATTATGTTTATATACAGCATGTTATGCATAGAACAGTCTATATTAAGTTGGTGGTTGCTTAAGTTTGAACCCATTCTAAAAACACTAAATTTTTACTCTTCTTTCTGCCACATTTTAGGTATATATTGTCATACTTAACACCTTTTTATTTTGTGAATCCCCTATATATATATATATATATAAATCTATCTATCTATCTATCATCTATCTATATACACTTATATGTATATACTTAATTTTACTGCTTTTGTACTTCCTACTTTTCTTACTCCTGCTTTTGGTCTTTCCTTTCCACTCAAAGAAAACCCATAAACATTTCTGATAAGGCTGGTTTACTGGTGATGAATTCCTTTAACTTTTGTTTGTCTGGGAAACTCTTATCTCTCCTTCTATTCTGAATGATAGCCTTGTTGAATAGAGTATTCTTGGCTGCAGGGTTTTTTTTCTTTTGGCACTTTGATTATAACATGCCACTTTCTTCTAGCCCACAAAGTTTCTGCTGAAAAATTAGCTGATAGCTTTTGAGGTTTACCTGATAACTTGTTTTCTTTTCTCTTGGTGTTTTCAAAATTCTCTCTTTATCACTACTTTTTTCCATTTTAATTACTATGTGTCTTGGTGTGGAACTCCTTGGGTTGATTTTGTGTGTCCTAGATTTGAATTTCTATTTCCTTCCCCAGATTAGGGTAGTTTTCATCTATTATTTCTTCAAATAAGTTTTGTGCTCCCTTTTCTCTCTCTTTTCCTTCTGGGATTCCTATAATGTGAACGTTGTTACACTTGGTGGTGTTGCTGAGTTCACTTAATCTGTTCTCGTTTTTTATTAATCTTTTTCCTTTCTCCTATTCAGTTTGATTGTTTTCCATTACTCTGTCTTCCAGATCACTGATCCATTCTTCTGCTTCCTCTAGTCTGCTATTTATTACATCTAGTGTATTTTTAATTTTAGTTATGGAGTTCTTCATCTCTGATTGGTTCTTTTTTATGTTATCTATCTCTTTGTTTAGGGTTTCACTGAGGTCCTCCACTCTTTTCTCAAGTCTAGTGAGTATCTTTATGACCATTACTTTAAATTGTCTATCAGACACACTTATTTCCATTTTATTTAGCTCTCTTGCTGTGATTCTGTCCTGTTATCTCATTTAGGACATATTCCTCTGTCTCCTCATTTTGTCTAATTCTATTTGTCTGTTTCTCTGTGTTAAGAATGTCAGCTGTGTCTCCTAACCTTAAAAGTATTGGCCGTATGAAGAGGCCTTATAGTGTCCTGCAGTGCAATGTCCCTTGTGCATCAGAACCTGGCACTTCATGGATGTCTCCCCTGTGTGTTGCATGCTATCTTACTGTTGTGGCTGAGCCATGTTTACCTTCATTCCAAGCTTTCTTTTCCTGTTGTGAGCAAGGTTTGGTCCCTATGCTATTAATGTACCAGTCTGGGGCTGCTTTGGGCTGGATTTGGGTCAGATGAGGTGTTTGCTAGAGCTGCAGTTGCAGGGCACTTGCTCTGTGATGTCCCTTGAGAGGCTTTCATTCATTGATGGATTAGGCCTATAATCAGACCATTTGTCTGCCCCCAGCCCACTGTTGGATTGGTGTGTGTGGTTATCTTCCCCACTTCCTGGGGCAGAAGTCACTTTAGAGTGGTGCTCTAGTCCCAAGCAATGCTTGGACTGTGGCCATGCTCGTGGTATTGCTTTGGATAGATTCCTGCCAAAGGCAAGTTGGAGGTGGGTCTGCAGGAGAACTCAGAGGCTGGGCAGGTTGTTAGTAATCTAGGTAAAATGTTCCAACAGGTGTCCGATTATCTAGGCTGGGGAACAGGGGAGGGAAATGATGTCCACCAGCCTTTTTGTTCTTGAAGAAATCTCCAAAAGATCCCTCCCCTCCAGCATATTTTCTGAGACTAGTAAATAAATTTCCTTCCTGTATACCCCAGGCATTTTTCAAACTGCTGCTTCCATGCTGTATCTCAGCTGGGCTGTTTGTTATGGTGTCTCCTTAAGGGCAGTGCATCAATTTCCTTTTGCCCTCCAGCTCTCCCAGGGCTGAGTTGCTGACTTTTAACATTCCAGATGTTGAACCCCACTTATTGTCTGACAAAATTAAGTCTCTCTGGTTTTCAAAGCCAGATGTTATGAGGATTTATCTTTTGAGTGCCAGTCCCTGTGCCTAGGATGCCCAGTGTGGGGTCTGCTCCTCCCCCTTTCCCATGTCTGCAGTGTCCCTCCCTCCCATGGACAGTCTTGAGTGTCAGCTTGATTCCTGGTCATGTCTCTACCCTTCCTACCATTTTCAATGGTCTCTTCTCTATGTTTGGCTGTGAAGAGTCTGTTCTCCAGTCTTCTTGTTTTTTTCTGGGTTATTGACACTGATGTGGGTGTTATCTAGTTATATCCATGGGAAGAAGTGAGTTTAGGATCCTCCTCCTCTGCCATCTTCCCCAGGTGTATCATCACCGTTTTGATATATTTTCTTAAATGCCATTGGTCCTTCTAATTCCTATAACATCTTCTATAATGGAACCTACAAGTAATTATGTGACATCTCTCATTGCTTAAACCTTTAATGCTCAAACTTATTTTCTCTGATAATATTTGATTTATGCTTCCCCGTAATAACTTATTTATACAGTATCTGAAAACTTCTAATTTAAGCAGAAATAATGATAGAGATGATGCAGTCTGTTTAAAATATCAGAAATATAAAAACCTCAGTTGGTTCCTCATCCTTAGATAGAGGAAAGGAAT
This sequence comes from Mirounga angustirostris, assembly GCF_029215605.1. Classification (NCBI taxonomy): domain Eukaryota; kingdom Metazoa; phylum Chordata; class Mammalia; order Carnivora; family Phocidae; genus Mirounga; species Mirounga angustirostris. The sequence continues at coordinate 47,301,611 of NW_026991712.1, read as the reverse complement.
TGATAGATTCAGTGTGGATTTTAGAAGTGAGTTTCATATTGTATCTGAGTTACCTAATAGAACATTTTAAAACACCATTTCAATGACTCCAAATATTTTCAAAAACAAAACAGTTTCAAATGGTTCCAAAATTTGCAACCCAAAAGGCACAGCATAGGGAATATAGTTAATGATATTATAATAGTATTGTATGGTGATATATGGTAACTACACTTGTGATGAGCATAGCATAATGTATAGAGAAGTTGAATCACTATATTGTACACCTGAAAAAACGTAACATGTGTCAACTATGCTCAAACAAAAAAAAAAATAAAACACAAAATTTGCAACACAAGCAAACTGTAAATTTGACCTACTTATAGGAAATTGCATCACCAAACTTTCATAAGCAGTGCAAACAAATTTTAGTGGCTCACAACTGTAAAATATTTAGAATTATTATAATACATAAATCATTCAAAAAACATTTATGATGTGTTTGATACCTACCAGGCATTGAACCAAGCATGGGAAATTAAAATAGAATTAAAATATGGACCCTCCTCTTGGGGCTAATCCAACTTTAGAGAAAAGTATATAAGTAAAATCTGTAATTATGTGATAAATGCAAACATAAATATATGCTAAGTATGATGGTGTCATCCAGAAAACCATGATCAAACTATTAAAATTTTCAGAGGAAGTTTCATATAGTAAGAGACAAGAGTTGAGTTCTTAAGAGAAAATAAACATTTTTTTCCAAACAAATCTAAGCATAAAGACTTTCCAGACAAAGAGGATGAATGGCATTGCAGTAGCCCAAAGGGGCAGAGCATAAGATGTATTTCAGGATCTATAATTAAGCATTTCTAAACCTGATGGCATTCATGAATGTGATAAAATGTCAGAAAATGATGTGATAAGTGGTAAGTGAGATCAAGACTAGCTTCATGTGTGTGCGGCCAATGCAGTTGCAAAGGGCCTTGTGCTTTTAAAACCCTGTTCCAGGTTTAATGCTTTCATCACCATCTTGGGTTTTTTAATAATTTATGAACAAGAGGCCCCACATTTTCATTTTTCATTGGGATTACAAATTATGTATCTGGTCCTTAGTAAAATCTACATCATGACTAAACATATATTCCATACTGAGGGTTTGGGTTTTTTGTTCTGTGAGGCCTACAGGTCCTGGGGTAGTTTAATGTAGGGAAATGATGCCATAATATTTATATTTTAGGAAGATCACACCAGTGGAGAAATTAGAAGCAAGAACATAGTAAGAGAACAATAGCTATAATCTAAGTGAGAGATGATGAGTGCTTGAACTAAGTAATGCATATAACTTGCCTGACCTAAGCAATGGATATAACTAGATAACACCCACATCAGTGTGAATAATCCAGAAAACTGGATAAAAAGATACAGATTCAGATATATTCAAGAGAAAAAAATGAAAGTACTTGGGACAGTTATAGGAAGAGAAGAATAAGAGGAATCTACTGTTTCTACCAAATTGCTTTCACAAATTTTAACATTTAACAGCCTGTGATGGAAAAGTCTAATTAGTTTGTGGGTCCTTACCTCTTCTAATGATGCAAGCATTAAATCTTATCTCTGTCTTCTAACTATCCACCCACACAAAGGTGGATAAAGGACACTCCACACTGTGGCACTGTGGAAGCCATATATATTCTGAATCTTGCAGGAACTCAAACTTTTTCCAGTTGTAGATTTTAATTACTTTTGGGTAATTAGACAGAATTAGAGGTAAGGATCGATTTAGATACAGAAACAAAAGTACATGATATATAAATGACTTGTGTGTATTGTGTGTGTATACATAGATACACAGATAGATATATACATAGATATGATAGATAGATGGGTTTCTGGGGATTTTTTTTTCTTATGTGTCTTGATAAACTCTTCTATCAAAGTCAAATACACAAATACATCCACTTTTGTTCTGCAACCCACTTCTATAACTTAGTCAAATACTTCCTTCCTTTGGTTATTCTCTCTCTTCTTCATTATCAATATCTTCCTCCATACTAGATAATCCACATCAACATATAAACTTGTAATATTTCAAATCTTCCCAACTACAACCATAATATCCCTCATTGCCAATTATTAACTCTCAACTAACTTCACTGTTCACAAACTCTCTTCTTTCATCCTGTGTCCAGTCCTCAAACTCCCATTAACTTTTTTATGTTATGAAATATTCAAACTCATGAATATAGGTAAAAGAATAATATAACAAACATTCATAGGCTCTCTACTTTGATTTAACAAATAATCAAATAACAGTCATTTCCAATAAAATTGGAATCAGTAGTTAATGGGAAAAGATAGTTATATTGAAGAATTATGTGAAATTATATATATATCATTTTAGACACATTTGTGTATAAAAATGTTAAACACTGCAATCTTTTTTCTTTTTTTCTAATTAATTAATTAATTAATATAAGGAGAGAGATCGGGGGGCCAGGGGCAGAGGGAGAGGGAGAGAGAGAATCTTAAGCAGGCTTTTTACCCACCATGGAGCCCAATGTGGGACTCAATCTCACAACCCTGAGATCATGACCTGAATCAAAATCAAGAGTTGGATGCTTAACCAACTGAGCCACCCAGGTGCCCCTCAAATTTTTATTTAAATTCTAGTTAGATAACATACAGTGTAATATTGGTTTTGGGAGTAGAATTCAGTGGTTCATCACTTACATATTAAACACTACAATCTCAAAACATGTAATGAATTAATCAGATTTTTATTTATCATATGAGTTCCATGATTGGGAAATTGGATTTCTGTATCTTCTTTCTGGCATAACTATAGCCAAAAGCTACCTCTACAACTTTAGGCTTCCCACCCTCACCCCCACCAAGTAGAGTAAGAAGTAAAAAGAAATTTTCAATATGATCTAAAAGCAGATTACATTTATATTTTTTATTTCTTTTTAATCTAAATGTTTTCTCTTGGTTAATACATGTAACCATGCATTGACATGATTAATACAGTGGCATTACTTCAGGAGCTCATTTTTCTGTTTTTAAAGATTTCAAAGGTATTCAACAAAACTGCCATATGAACACCAACATTATTTTCACACCTCATATTAACTTATTTACTAAATACATTACATAACTGCAACTTGCACAATATGCATAAAGGCTTTCAAGATTTTTCAGTATCAAATGTATGTAAGGGAAACCTTCTAGTCACATGTATTTTGGTTTGCATATTAAACACTATGTTTTTATGTAGGAAGTAGAGGGCATTGGTTTATTTGGTAGATTCATTAGATAGTGATCAGTTATGGCAGTCTTTACTGTAATAATAATAGTTAACATAAACAAGAAGTTATTATTAGCCTTCAAACAGATTAACTCATCCGATTTTCTCAACCATATCAAGTAGTTTCCATCATTATTCTCTACTTCACAGATAAGGAAATGGGTACACATGGAGATTAGTGTTTCAGTAAATGTTAATAAATGTTCTTTTGTGTTTGTTTGGCAATTTGTTTTTGATGAGAACTATAAGGAAAAGTCCAAGCCATAATAAACCAACCAATAGATATTTACTTTGTTAAGTCTTCAGTATGCTCCTAAATGAAAATAATGCAAAATTTCTGGCTATATCATGCCATCTCATTCATTATTGTAGAAAAGATATTTTCTTTTTTCTTTTTTTTTAAAGATTTTATTTATTTATTTATTTGAGAGAGAGAGAGAGCACATGAGAGGGGGAGGGCCAGAGGGAGAAGCAGACTCCCTGCTGAGCAGGGAGCCCGACGCGGGACTCGATCCTGGGACTCCAGGCAGTCGCTTAACCAACTGAGCCACCCAGGTGCCCGAAAAGATATTTTCTTAGTGGTTGTTGGAAGAGGTTTATTATTCTCCACCACTGTCCTCAAAGTTTGGACTTGTGTTTGAACTGAAAATACCATAATAATGGAGGCTTTTAGTGGCATAGTACTGCTCTTCTGTTTTAATTTTTTTATGGTGTGCTTCCTTATACCTTTGCTTTATAAATAATGCAGCTTTGGGTACAGTTCTTTTAAATCTTTCATGCTTATAAAACCATGAAAATATATCAGATCATGTACAAATTGCTATCTGAAGGTGCTTTTCAAGCCTTGTCTTATAAATGAAATAAGATCCAGGAGTTGATGTCTGTTCACATAAGTGGAGAATATTGAGTATGAAGTGATTTGAATTACCATGAAATCATAGAATTATAAGATAATAGATCTATAAGAGCCTTGAAAATCTTCTGTTCAAGCTGCCTGCCTTTAGGCAGGTAAACGTCTGAAATACTTTGTGAAAACATTTTTCTAGCCTTTCTGAATATCTCCAAGCAGAAAAACTCCAAAACCCACCACAGTACTTTATTTGAATGATTACTGGTTAAAAAAGGAGGGGAAAAAAAACTACATACAATCAAAATTGACCCTAATTTCTATTAAAAGACTATCCATTTTTTTTCCCTTCAGACTTAAAAAAACAAGTCTTTTCATGTTTCTTCTTCAGATCTCTTATTATCTTTTTGATCATTTTGTTACTTGTCACTGTTTCTAAGTTTTTTGGTAATTTTTTAAATGGAATAGCCAAGATTGAAATTTTTACTAATCATTTTTTTTTTTTTTTGTAGAATAATGCCACACAGTAATGTTGTTGCTCAACCATGAGCATTATGGTGATTTTAAGCAAAACTTAATTGAATTTTGCTATTTTTTAAATATATTCCCTCCCTTTTTGTGTAACCTTAGTGTCCCCACCACATTAACCATAATTTTGTGATCTCTTACTCAGAGATCAGGAGACTACCTTTTCCTTTGGCAGAGCTTTAATTATTTATTTTCCTTTCGTAAAGGGTCAATAATAATAAAAATAATTTTGTCATTTTTTCCTAACATATAATTTTTTTCAATATGTAATCACTCTTCTCTTTTTTTGGTGTTTATTTAACACTTTTTTAGAGTTTTTCATGATTAAGTACTTGTTTTTTCTATTTCTAAATCCCATGAAATTCTTTTGTGGCAATTTTCCTATATTCATTGAATTTTTCAGTTTAAGAATCTTGTCGTTCCTGGAAATCTTTACAAATAGGCTATTTTTGTACACTCTGTGACAGGAGACTGTCCATTCATTGACATAAGAAAAACAAAGTAGATTTAGAAATGAGGTAGATAAAATTTTATCATTTCCTCCAAAATATGATTGTGGAAAAAAGTTAAGACCCTGATTTGTGTCTATCCTATGGTTTTGCGTTTATATTGTAACTATTTTTGATATGTGAATTTTATGATTATGAAATATTTACACAGATGAAGTAGTAATGCTCTTTTGAACTTAAAAGAGATTTAAATGCCTTCATGGAGAGAGAACCTTTAAAGTACATTATCAATCTTTAACGTGGTCAGGAAGTAAATTGATACTCAATTTTCAGCAACATATTCAGATAGGCAATCAAAATTTGGGGGCCTTAAAGTTGTACCTTGAAGTTTAAGTAGATTACTGGAAGCAAATAAAGATCAGAATATCTCTCTGTCCATCTTAAAGCAAAATGCAATAAGCTGGACTTCAGAACTGCTACTCTAAATATCTGCCTCTTAAGTTCAATTTCAGTTTCTTAAATCTTCCCTTTATTTTTTCAGTTATATGTTCCTTTCATGTTTTCTTATTTTCCATGTCTTTTTTTATCCCTGACATGGTCTTCTAGTCTCAACATTCCTGGCTTGGTGTAGTGAAAGCAAGAGCTTCTGTCTCCTTACCTTCTCCTCAGACCGCACCAAAAGGGCAATATTCTCAGGAATTAACTGACATAATTGGGGGCCTCTAAAGATCCTAGTTTAGGGCTGTGGATAAAATTGCTGTTTAAGTTGAGTTACATGGAAAGCAGCATATGCAGGCTATTTTACTAAACAGTAAACAGAAGCAGCTCTGTGTTGAACAAATATGGGCCTCCTATTAGGCAGAGTTGAAATGCTCTCAGGATAACTGGACCCTAGTTATAATAAAAAGTAATTTTTAACCAAACGGAAAGTTATTTGTCTATTTATCTTTATGAATTATGTATTTTAACTGTCCTTAATATGACCATCTATGGGTTTATTGGAGCATAACATTGAAATGGTTGGAATCTGCACTTGGAAAACAATGTAAAAAGGAAATTGTGTTACTAAAAATGATATCACTCAAATAGACAGCATTCTAATTCTTACCATTTGAATTCCATATCATTCTTACATTTGTTTTACATTTTTTTCTTTTTCTTTGGCCTTCCCTCTTCCAATTGACTTTAATAAGTTCCTATTGAATATTTCCACATAGTTGTTACACATATATGTCAAGCTCAATATATTAAAAATTAAGTTTACAATTTTTTTCTGAAAATTATCTCTTCATCCTGTGTTTTGTGGTTCAGCTAATGACATCATCATTATCCATTCAAATGTATTACCTTGAAAGAAGTTACTCCAGGTTTAATCAGGACTGAGAAGTTTCTTGGGACATTGGACCCTTTCAGTGCTAAAATTGAGACCTTCCCAGGCAACCTGGAATGGTTAACTATATCAATACTTAAAGCAAAGTAAAACTCAGACTTACTGAATCCAAAGGCCAAGAATAGGACCACTATGCAATTTTGTTTCTTATGGGATATAAGGATTTTCTTTCTTCATTCATTTTGACTTAGTCATTTCCATAATCTTGAGCCTCTTCCTTGAAATTTTCTAATTCCAGAAACTAATTTCTTTCTCAGGATTGTTCGCTGTCAGTAATCAAAACTCAGCATTAGCTAGTTTAATTCAAAGAGAAAGCCTTAGCATTTAGTCAACTAATTGCTGAAAAGAAATTAAATAATATCAAAGATTCATTAAAAAATTTATTTAGATATCTTAAAAAGCAGTTCTATAAGCTCTGGGTCAACACTTTTCTTTCTTTCAATAGTCAAATAGAAAACAATTTGAACTTCCATATTAGTGATTATTAAACCTGCAAAGGTCTTGCTCAACATTCCTAGAAGTTCCCAGCCAATGCTTACCATCTTGTAGTTGTTTTTAACCACAGCTCAGAAACATACTCCAAGATTTTTACTCTCCCCTGAAACACTGCAGCTTCCTACATGCTGATGTGGAAAAAAAGACAGCAGGGGAAGACAACCTCACTACCCCAAACATTGACAGAGAGATAGTGTTACTGAAGTTTAGGAGGGGAATTATAACCTATGATGATTAGATCTCAGACATCACTGCTTCTAAAATCTGTTGGACATGTCTAGTCCGGTAGGTTTTCCTACTGTCCTTCAAACTTGCCCTCATCTATGACATCCTGTTGAATCCCACTCCCTCTCAGTTCAGAACCTCTTTCTCACATTTCCTCCTCCCTGAGGCCCAAATATTAGATAAAGCTATGAATCAGTTATCACCTTAATAATCACACACCCAAGAAAGACACCTCTTTATACTTATTTGGTTACTTATAACAATAAGCCAGCTAACATTTATACTGGCTCCCTCCCACTCTATCTGTCAGACTAGATTATGGTCTTTCCCTTTATGTACACAAAAAGTTCAATAGTATATTTTCCAAATTAAGTTCAGTCATCACTCAAAGTCAAACTCTGCTTCTCACCATTTGGAAAAGCAGCTACAAGAAGCAATTTAAGATAAATTTTTAAAAATTTCTATAACAGGAAAAGGATGAATTGCTATGATTTCGATGAAAACATCTGGAGGAAGTAAAGAAATAAAATTGAACTACACTTTCAGGAGGCTTGGTTTAGACAGAAAATACATAGATTTGGCATCAGCTGACCAGGGACAGGTTTTTTATTTAACATGTTTTTTTCTTTTCTTGTTTCTTTGCTTTGCTTTGAAGGATGTTTCTTAAGCTAAAGGAAAATATGAAAGTAAAGGATATATGAAAAGATATGTAAAAGTAAGGAAGAAAAGAAGGGCCTTTTTGAGAGGCAGTGACTCATCATTTCTGTTTAGAAGTCAGTAGTTTTCTCTTTAGTTCAACAGTTCTGGGATAGGAACAGAGAAATGGAAATTTGATTGATTCAGGCTACAGAATTTATAAAGCATATTCAGCAAAATTATGAGGGAATAAAGGGGATTTGAAAAAGAGGGGAAAAAAAGTAAGGGCTTACCTAAGTGTAGAAGTAGGACAAATAAGAAAGCAAGGCCATGACTAATAAACTGAAGGAAAATGAAGAATAGACTTGAAATCCCAATGTATCAGAATATACATAATGAGAATGGGAAAAATCAAAAGAGCTCAGAGGAGAGGAGACAGCAAGCAGATGGTAGACTATCCAAGTTTAAGATTTAGAAGTTAGGATGCCTAAGGATAGAAGACAAAATATTATTTATATATTCTATTTTGCTCATATGTATATGTCTAGCTCCTAGAAGAGTAACACAATCAAGAAATGTCTATTGAATGAAATTGATTAAGTTTATCACACTAGAAGAGTTACAAGACAACATTATCATTATAGATAATGTTTGAATAACACTTTTGGACTTTTTTAAATCAATAAACTTCAAAATTATATTCATTCGACGTGAATCAAATGTTTTCTACAAGTGGTACAGTTTTGCTAAGTGAAAAACCAAAAACAATAACTATGTAAAGCAAAATCTCTTTAACTCAAAAAAGAATGACCCTGGGTTTGATATCAGCACTCTAGAGTAAGAATCCCTGTCTAAATTCATATATGCCATCTCAGTATAGAATCTGCAAGCCATAAATCTCAGCACTTTATAAAGTTTGTTTCCATGAATGAACTCTAGTTTTTCTTCTTGACCCACCTTTTTAAAATTACTGAACTGAGTGAAAATATTCTCCATTGAAATTATGGCCTATTAATATAATATAATAATTTGGAAAGACAAATACTATCAAGTGTTTTACTTGTTAAGACACTTTGAACTGCACTCCTACTAAAGTGTTTAGCATAATGATATTATTTTCTCACATAACAATAAATTCTTAGGGAGAAAGGCTCCAAGGTTTAGCAGTTCAATGGCTGAGAAGCATTTGATCTCTCCTTCTGCCATTCTCAGCATGTCAGCTCAACCCTCAGAGGCCAAGTTCCTTTAGCAGATTTACCCTCCTGTCAAATCTATTAGGTTTTACCCTATGGATCTGGGAGTTTGACTGCCTCCCGTGAAATATAATTCAATGTGGAAAATAAGTTATTATCTAAGGAAAGCTGATGCTCCTTAAGAAAAAATGAAGAGGTGGGATGAATGTTGGAAGAGAATCCATCATTTTCTTGTCCTGCCTCCAATCTGTAGAATTTGAGTAGCAGCTGATCCCAGAAATAAGATAACTGGTCAAGGAAAACCAAGAAGGATGAGAATCAAATATTTTGTATAGAACCAAAAGCAAGAAGCATCCTGGAATTCCCCAGAAGTCTTTCGTGAATGGAATGTGTTTTGTAGAAATTAAGATGGAGTGTATGAAAATGCAGAAAAATGTATTTGGGGTATGCAAAAACATTAGAAATAGAGAGTTGTCTAACCATCATCTGACATAAAGTATGTTTCAGTATTGCACAAATAGAAAAAGAGAGGAACAAAGCAATATCACATCAGAAGGAGGAAAGCAGATGGAGGAATTTTAAGCGACTTAAAAGACCTGAGAAATATAAATTCTAAACTAAGTGTGCGAAAAAGCAACAGTTAATCTTTTCTTCAAAAGAGAGACCTGAACAGGTTTGGAGACTGACATCTCTAGATGATTCCTGAAGGATATAGTGAGAGCCCTAAAATGAGGATGAGTGCTTCAAAACTATTTAAAAACGTAAATCCTTAGATCCCCTTCCACACTTTTCTGGTTGGTTTTCCCTCTACCATCACAGTAGAAGTCTAAATATGTATTCCCAGGCTAGGGTAGGAAAAAGGTCACTGGGCTGGGGATCCCAAATACATCGAGGGACTTTATATCATACGGAATTATTCAGGAGAAAGTTCCAGAATTAAATGACATATATTTCCAGCCAGGAATTAGGAGATCCAATTCCTAATTCCAAGAATTAGGAGGTCCAATACAGGGGAAAAAAAGAAAATAGGAATCTCTAGGATGATTACTGAAGGAGAGTCTAGCATTATAACTTTGAAATGTATCTAAACCTTTTCAGTTTAGATACATTTGTCATAAGACAGATATGCTAAGGAATATCTTCACCTTGCTTTTTCCATGATGTCATATTTGTAACAAAAAGAAGCTACTACCGTTTGTGTTTAACAAAACAAGGGAATAAATAAAGACAAAGGAGAGCATAAGATCCAGAAAACAAAGCAAAACGAAAATCCAATTTAGGGAAAGATAAAGGAAATTGTTCTAGTATGATGGTGAAGGAAATCTTATGACAATTTATTTATAACAGGCCTAGAGAGCACAAGAAGTGGGTAGAAGAAGAATGGAGTTTTCCAGGAAGATGACTCAAAGAAAATGGAACCATTAAATCGCCTGATGATATTTCCCTTGAGGAAAAATTTCTGAGAAACAATTGGAAATAGGGGAAGAAGTTACAATGAAAAATAGCAAAGGAAAACAAAAAAAAATATTGACTTTAATAAAAGCACACACCTACTGGAATGACTATTTTGAACAAAATGAAAAATACTAAGTGTTAAAATGTGGAGAAATTGGAACTGTCATATATTACTAGTGCACTTACTGTGAAAAAAGTTTAGCAATTCCTCAAAAAGTTAAGCATGGAATTACCATATGACCCAGCCATTCTATTCCTAGATACATACTAAAAAGAAATAGAAATAGGAACTCAAATCTTGTACATGAATGTTTATAGACACACTATTCACAATAGCCAATAGGTGGAAACAACCCGAATATCTATCAACAGCTGAATGAATAAACAGAATGTGCCTACCTACATACAATGGCATATTACTGATCCATCAGAAGGGATCAAGTACTGATATATGGCACATGATGGATGAACTGCAAAAACATTATGCTAAGAATTCAGACACAAAACATCACATATTTGTGTGATTCTATTTATATGAAATATCTGGAAGAGATAAATCCATAGAGGTAGAAAGCAGATTTGTAGTTCCTGGTGGCTTCGGGAAGGTGGAATGGGAAATAACTGCTTAATGGGTACAGGATTTTCTTTTGAGGTAGTGAAAAAGTTTTGGAACTAGATAAAGTGGTGGTTGCACAACCTTGTGAATGTACTAAAACCACTGAATTGCTCTCTGTATGGTCATTAATTTTATGTTACATGAATTTTACCTCAATTTTTTAAAAAATGAAAACAAAACAAAAACAGATAACAAGAAGTAAATGCAATCATGATGTGCTATAATCTTAAGTATGAATCATAATTTTTGTATAGCTATAAGCAATAAGAAGACAAGAGAAAATTTCTAAAGATAATGATTAAAGAGCAAACAGAATAATCATGTTAGCTAAAACAATGGAGATGCATAAATAAACTAAAAAGTGAAATCTGCCTTTCAGGAGAACAACTGGGGGGAGTGTGGAAGAATGGAACAGAAATTGCTATATTTTGCTCTAAGCTTTTGGTAATATTTGTCCTTCTAACTAATCATTAACTAACTGTCAATGTAGGAGTGATAACTTTGACTACACAATGTCTTTAAACTAAGGCAAAATAAAATCACCATAAAATTATAACTCTTTTGAAAAAGAGGTAATATACTTACTATGCAAAGAATTCTTCCAAATAATAAGAAAAAGATTAATAGCCTTTAGAAAAATTCAAAACTTTGAATATGCAATTCATGGAAATAAATTTCAGAAGTTGTTAAGCTGTGAAAAGCTTCTCAATTTTTTATAATTAAAAATAAAAATAAGTATTTCAGATTGGAAAATATTAAAATAATTATATTATTAATCCACAATTTTTTCAATGATTTGGGACTATGGAATTGTTTGGAATACTACAACATAGTAAGAAGGTTTTTGAGAGAAACTGGGTAATATCTATTAAAACCTTTAACATCTTCAAATTTCAAACTAATTTCTAAACTGAAATCTCAGTTATACATGCAGACTCTTATAACAAAATCCTACAACTTTCTTCAAAGTTAAGATCTCTGCTAATATGTCATCATAAGTAGGTAAACCTTTAGGCATAAAGATGTTCTTTTCAATATTATTTGTAACAGGGTACTGATTAAATTATAGTCAATCATTGGATAGACTACCATGTAACCATTACAATGAGGCTATTAAGATAAAATTCATATACTGCCAACAGACAGAGTGTGAAAAAAAGCAAGTTGCTAAATAATATCTAATGCATGGGTCCATTTATTCCTATAGGGTAGTTTAAATATTTGTAGACAAATAACGCATGTAAAAAACAGACAATTGTTAACAGAAGCTAGTTGTAAAGAATAGGCTATAAAGAGATAAACAATTTGAATTTTTCACACAAATATGTGGGTTTTTTTCCCCAGTGCTTATATGTTGATTTTCTAGTGAAAATAACATTAAAAAAAGAAAACTATTCATCTGCCTTCTGCCTGATCAAAAGTCACTCTTGGAGACCTCACAGGACTAGATCATAGAGATGTACATGGAAGCAACAGGTCTGAATGTAAATTCAGTTCTTCTTGATAACTTAGTAAATGTGGCTATAGAATAGTAAAGGTAGAAGGAATATTACTACTTGTTCCAATTCCTTCAGTTTACAGGTAAGAAAGTAGAAACCATAGTCATCAAGTGAGTTTCCAAGTCATCAGTTTAAACACAAGCACTTAATATTCCTATTTTTCTTTCATATTCCAGTTTGGGTCTGTCTGTCTATCTATATGTCTGTCTATCTATCTATCTATCTATCTATCTATCTATCTATCTATCTATCTATCATCTATCATCTATTTATCTAATCTGTCATCTATTTATCTATCACCTACTCTATCAAAAAAGCCATTTCATTCTCAAATTTTGGAAAAAAAACATTGCATGCAATATCCCATTTTCATATTTTTAAAATATTTAAAATTGAGGGCTCTGGGGTATCTTATGTTTAACATCACATATGCAATGATTCCCTGTTAACCAGTATCAGAGAACTAATATTTTTTGGAACACATCTTGGCTGATCTTATCTTATCTTATTACTAATATTACTAATATTTACTCACTAAACGTTTGTTTATTCATTTGTTTTTAGTTTTTACATCATGTCCTTCCAGTTTGAGATAGTAATTATAGTTAGAGAAGTTGATCACATGATCTCAATTTACACCTAAAGTTTTAGTTTTACTGGTCTTCTATAATATAAAAACCCTTTTTAGGCAAACTAAAAATTTTTATTGGAAAATTAAGTTTTTAAGCTTACATAACTAGTTTACAATAGTTACCAGACAAAGAAATAACAATTTGGAACGATCTTTTTTGTTAAACTTAAAACATATGCTCAGAACAGCCGTGATTTGCTTTCTAGTGCTCTCTCAAAACAAATCTGCTTTCCCTTGGATATATAAGCCAACAGAATGAAATGCTTTTCTTGGTCAGAAGCCTTATGTAATATTTCAGACTTATCTTCTGTTGTACATGCAGCCCTGTTATAACACAACTGTCCTCTTTCGTTCAAAGTCAAGATCTTCTAGTTTTTACTCAGGAAACCAGCCTTGAAACACCCTATGACAGCTCTAAGGACTTTACTGTAGGTGGATTTAGGTTGTTTTTTGACTTTTAAAAGCTGGATTTGATGTTGCTTTGCAGAAATTTTTGAATTTCAGCTATTCCTTCTAAACCTCCTATCTTTAATTATGCACAACATGAAACAAATTATGCACAACATGAAACAACTCAACAAACTTATCAGTGCTGCACCTAGAATGACCCAGGATTCTGTGTGTGTGTGTGTGTGTGTGTGTATGTGTACATCTGCCCTTCCATCTGGGACCCATTCCTCAGTATTTCTTTATAATTAGAACAGAAAAGATAGGTAAACTGATAGAAAATGAGTCTGATTCAATGACATCGTTGATCTATCCATTGGCATTTATATTCCATTCATCTGTAGTTCATCTCCATTCTCCTGGCAACTGGCAGTATTCAGTAAAGTTGTGCCTACTACTTCCCAATTTTTACAAAGTAATATGCATCTTGCAGTTTCTCTGCTTTAGACATCCCATGTTCAGTATCATGTCAAACTGAGTTCCTTACTAATTGAATATAATCATGTTGATTTTAAAAGATCTAAAACTCTTCTAAAAAATTAGATATAATGTTTGTACAAAGTATAGATTATTTTTAGAAAGCAACTAATTAGTGAACTCTTCTGAACAATATAGCTTTCTGCCTTTCTTAGTTTAATTTCTTATTCATTAGAATATATATTTGAATTGTGAAGTCAAGAATTTTCTTATTTTTTTTCTAGAGGTAAAAGCCATTAAGGATTAACATAATTATACAGCCATTTGGTAAAATGTAGACCATACAGATTTAAAGGAATCCATGAAATTGTTAAGAACATTTGAGCAGTTTCCATAAGCAGTTTGATAACTCAGAAACCACAAAATATGTTGGGACTTTAAATATTTGAGAGCGGGTGCCTACTCAATCTAAATGTACTATACATTTACCATAAGAAATAAAATTAAGTTTTTTTTACTGATTTTATTATGAATCCTTGAATAATCTGCCAAGTTATTTCGTTTCAAAACAAATTGTTTTGTTGCAAAACACTTTGGCACTTCTACCCCCTTAATCTCATCATTTGTTACATGTATCTCCTGCAGTCATTTTAATAATGATGTATCAGTGATTTGTTTTACATAATTTTATCTGCTAAAAATAAGGGCTTTATGAAATATGTTTGATTCTAGCCATTTAATAGTATTTTTTTACATTTCATCTACTTGTATAACTACAAGCAAAATGAATACCAAACGCATGTATTTCTGCTGGCCAAATGTGGGTATGTGGCAGAGATAAGCTTATTGGTATGGTAAGGATTTCCATTATTTTTTCTTCAAGTATTTCACACATCCATTTTACTGATAGTAAATCCTTAGACACTTAAGACAACCTTTCAGTTGAACCATATGTGAAACATACAATTTACTTAGATAAAAATTCTGACATTGGTTATCCTGTAGAAATCATTGATTCCACTTCCAGACATTACTAGAAAGAGTTCCAATTGAAAAAAAAATCCATTTTGGACTTTTGGCTTATCTAGGCATTGGAAGTGCTAAACAAATCAAATCAAATGAAAGCAAAACAAAAGCCCTGATTCCTGATTTTTCTTATCTTTGAATGCTGTTTCTGTAAGACAGTGATTCTCAAACTATGGCACTATAATCAGAAACTTCAACATCATCTGAAACTTACTAAAAATGCAAATTCTGGGGCCCACCCCAGATCTACTGAATCAGAAATTCTAGGAGTGGAGCCCAGAAATACATATTTTTAAAAGCCTTTCATGTGATTCTGATGCACACTCCAGATTGAGAAACACTATTGTAATAATGTTCTTAAATTCTGGTTTTCTAATGTGTTGGAAAGCTTATTGGAAAAGATGTACTAAGGGGATAGAGTGTCACAAAACTAAATTCATAAGTAGCTTTATTACAGAAAATATTTATCACCACCTTTATAGCTCTTGAGAAGACAGAGTATTATTTCAGATAGTCTATTTACAATTCTTGAGCTGATTCACTAAAATAGAAGTTTTGAGACTTTGGGGCCATTATATTTTTTGTGAGACAACTACAGTAATGAACAATTAACTTGTACTTTTTAGATATTTCAAAATGCAAATTGCAGCATTTTACATGCATTCAGTTCATTAATCTTCCTCAGAGCTATAGAGAGGTTAAAAATGCATTACCAGTTTCAGGCATCTTGATAAATTTTCACAGTGTAATTCATTAACTACATAATGCTTTGATCCAGAAATATATTTAACGCCAAAAATGAATATGGAAGCTAAATTTCCTACTCATCATTTTTCAAAAGCTTTCTTCCCTTTTATATATACATCATATGTACACCACAATCTATATGAGCAATGACTCTGTTGCTTTTAAATCATTTGTGTCTTTTTGGTAAAATAAGCTGTGGAAAAGAAAATAGATCTTCAATATATTAAGGTAGTTGCCTATGAATCTTTAATCTTATTAGTAAATGAACTGCCAATTGAACTGAATTTATCTCTAACTATCTCATTTAATTCTTTAGGAACAGATATAAGATATAAAAAATCATTTATGTAAATCTGCATGCTAAAAATTGACATCATAGGGTAATACTGTTTCTACTAACATATAACTACTAGTTTTTAGTGGATCAGAGATTAATGTAAATTAGTTTAATGCCCATTTTTGCACTGAAGAGTGAGCCACTGTTCAAATAAAATTTTCATGTTTTTATTAGGTAAAAAGAGCTGTAATTTCAATGCATACTTTATTAACTTCTCTAAATCTTGACTCTAAAGTGGACATAACACATACTTCCAGGATTATTGTAAAAATTCACTGAAAGAGTTGTATTCAATGAATATGAGTTATGTGTGTTAAAAAATAGCTTGAGAATATCACATAATTCTGACAATAATGATAATTCTGCAAAATGATGAGTGGGAGTATGCAAATGTATAAAATAATAGGACAGATAATCTATTAAATAAGGCAAAATACATCTATTAAGAAATAATGTGTCTGCTAGGGGTAAAAATAAATATAATCGTGCTTAACATAATAGAATTAGAGAAGGAGGCTAGGGAAGTTTGGAAGAAAAAACACAAAAATAAATATGGGAAATAGAAAAGAAAATGGTAAAAGAATGTAGGTGTGAATAGTAGGAGATTAGAAAATATTAATTTACATTAGCAGATGATTTTAAAAGATTTGCTAAGTGACCACATGACTACCAAAATGCAAGATTCTGTTGATGTTATGTCTCAATGGGAAAAGAAACAATCAAAGGGCAACTTAAATGTTTATTATTTGAGGATGAAAGCCTTCCCAGCTTTCAGCCATTTGTGAGGTCTCTATTTTTAAACTTTTTCTTCTGTTCTTAAAATCTTTGTGTTGATATTATTCCTCCATTTGGATTTCTTAAAATAAATAAAACAATCACAAAAAGCCAACCCTAAAAACAAGAGATTTATCAGAGTGATCAGAATAGGATATTGTTACATTAAGTACACAATGTGTTATTGTAATCAAGGTGTTCTAACTATCCCTACATATCTAATTTTTGCTACTGCTGAATAATTACTGAGGTCTATGTATGTCTCATACTCCATGTGGTGGGCAATCAATTGAGGATGATCGGTGTTATCTTTGCTGGCTGAAGAACTGGATCTCAATTCTCTTCATGGTTGATTCAGAAAGTATTCTGAAGTCCATATATCAGCAGCATTTGTTTGAAGAGAACCAGGCCCACTATTCATGTACAAGGTGATTTAAGCACGTGATCTGGTTGGTCTGTTAATCACTAACAAGAGGGAAGTGAAGTCATTTTTTGGCTGGACAGCAGGCATCACAGAATACTTAAAAATTTTTTGGCTATGTGGCCTTAATCTGCTACACAGTAGCCCTGGAAATATCCAGTGAGTAGAGGAATTGTATGAAAATGATCGCTTGTATTTGATCTGTGCCTTTACCTTTGATAGATAACATAAGAGCAACCTTTGGTCTGAGGCATCAAAAAATTTCATACTGAAATGGCCTACATCTTAAGGGAGAGAGCCCAATGCAGTGATCTAGGGGAAAGTTCAGAAAAGGCAGGGTGGTAGGGGGATGCTGAAGTGAGAAAAAGGGTAAAACAAGTAGAAATAAGCTTTGAAACAAATATTTCTTACCATTAGAGCCTTAATTAACAATAAATTATTGTCTAATTTTCTCCATTTTAATTTTATGAAGGAGAAAGAAGAAACAATTGAAAAGCAGATTTCAAATTCCTAGTAGCTATTAAGAATAGTGGAAGACAGTGCTGAACTGAAGAAAAACTCTTCTGTAACTTATGTGTAACATATTGCAAATTAGCAAATTTCTCTAATCCTCAATTTATTCCATTGCAAAGTAGGGATAATAATACATAGGCTTTATAGGAGTGCTGTTGGATCAAGTGGATTAATAGTGTAAAGAACTTAGAACAGTGCCTGGCACTTACTAAGTACTCAATAAATATTTGCTATTATTATTTTTTATTTGCTCATATATCCAATTCATCATTTATTCAATACATATAATGGCATGCTCTATCAATGCACCAAATACTTTTGTCTTAGGATAGGTTTCCTAGAAAATAGACCGATGAAATTTTGCATGCAGGAAGTATATTGGGCAGCCCACTTAAGTATTAAATTAAGTGGGAATAAAAGAAGTATATTGGTAAGAGGGAGCCCAAATATATTATTGCCTGCCTAAATTATATAACAAAATCATGCACTTGATCCTAATGATCATAGTCAATTACCTCCCGTTGGATAGTAACTCCATTTCTTTCCTGCTGGTCTCTCAACACAAGGTGGCTGAAGTGACCAAAAGCTGCCATAGCTTGAAGTTTAGTAGAACGCTTGCTGTGTTCCCTGGTGGAATGTGTTCTCTCTGTGAGGATAAGGAACTCTAAAACCAAAGAGCCCAGAGTTTCAGGCATAGGAAGCCAAAGTTCCCCAATTAGGTAACTGTTAATAATGAAGTGGGGCCATTCCTATTTCCAACTCTTGGTAGTCAGATTTATGTTATTATACCCATGGGGAAACCACATGAAATAACATCTGTGAATTCACAGAGGATGGTGTCCCATCCACACTGAGTGTCATCTCGAAGCCAAAGCCCTTCCTATGCCTTCAAATGGGCTGTGCCATTTATCCATCTGCGTGGCACTCTCTGAGTGGTGGGGTTTGTAAGGGAACCAAATAATCTCTTGGTCATATACCCACTGCCGTGCCTCTGTTGCTAAGTGGAACCCATGGTCTGAACTGATATTGAATGGAATACTGGGTCAACAAGTCGAATGATCTGGAAAGTAGTTCAAATACTCTACAGCCCATGGTCCTGGAACAAGCTGACAATTTGCAGGCAAGAAAGGCAAAATTATATGCAAAAATATGTGGCATTCCAGTCAAAATGAGCCTCTGCCCTTTCCATAGAGGAAAGGCCCAATATAAGTGCTTAGTATCTTTCAGGAATTGTGCCATCTTAAAGAATCAGCATAGATTTCTTCTACTGGTAGTTGGACTTTCAGCTGTGAGAGCCTTGGAGTGGGAACTCATAAAATGGATCCCATGAATAACCTCTATCCTTTCCACCATAGCTACTCCATTAATGTGACCATTTGCCACATGCATTTGGCTCATATCAACTAGCAAAATCATTCTATTTGGTTGTTCAGTACATCTCCATGGAATATGCTATTTGGTGGGTAGTAACATGTGAAGCATACATCTTCACACTTCATGACCAAACCCATATGTTCATCTACATATTTCTCTGGAACTCTTTATCCCTAGCCTTCCAATATTTTTCCTTCCAGGCCTCTGAACAACCAGCCAAGCCATTAGTCACCAATTATGAAACTATATATTCTTACTTCCAGCCAATTCTCTTTCCACACCAAGTAGATGATGAAATATGCTTCCTGAAGTTCTACCTATTGAGAAGATTTTCCTTCACCACTGTCCTTGAGTCCCTCCTGTGGGGTTCTAGCAGAGCTGCAATCTATTGTTGGCCTATACACATATACTGAGTTGAATCTTTGTGAACCAAGATCTGAATTTTCTTTTTCTGTTGGCTGGTCATAAGAAAACCCCCATGCAGCCATAGGTATAAGCTGAGGGGGAGGTGTCAGTTCAATAGTGGTAGGTGACATGAGAATTCAGGCCAACTCAGCTTACCTGTGCCCTCTGACCTTGCTCATTCCCAGTCTATATGTACCAATTACATCTTCCCTCTGCTGCTGCTGGGCCTGCCTGACCTTAGGACTTGGTGGTTATGAAGGAACCTAGTGCATGATTAGCACTTAATGTCCTGTGCTTAGATGCTTCACTTCTAGGAGACCCAGTGGCATATCAGAATCATATTGCTTTCCTGATATAAACTCAAATCATTTTATTTGCTGTTTGTGTATATTGCTGAGCTTTATTTACATTTAGGTTTGTGGAAATTAGCCTACAATTTCCTTTCTTGTAAAGCTTTGTCAAGTTTTAAGATTAAAGTTATGCTTGCTTATATTCTCTTAAGGAATTTGTATCCATTTCTTAAGGATTTGGTAGAATTTTGTTACTGATAATATCTGTTCCAGGAGTTTGCATTCTGGACAAAGTTTTCATTACAGTTTTAATTTATTCAATTGCATAGGACTAATCAGGCTTTCTACTTATTTTTT
Organism: Mirounga angustirostris; assembly: GCF_029215605.1. Classification (NCBI taxonomy): domain Eukaryota; kingdom Metazoa; phylum Chordata; class Mammalia; order Carnivora; family Phocidae; genus Mirounga; species Mirounga angustirostris. Next base: position 47,281,253 of record NW_026991712.1, on the reverse strand, counting down.
AGTCACTTTAATAAGTTATATCTTTCCAGGAATTTGTCTATTCATCAAAATTTTCAAATTTATTTTCATGAAGTTCTTTAAAATTTCCTCTACAGCTTGTATAATGTCTATAGAATTTTAATGATATTCATTTGACATTGCTGATGTCAATTACTGTATTTGTGTCATCTTTTTAAACTAGAGTCTCCAGAGTTTTATCAATGTCAATTAGTTTAAAAAAAAAACAAAACACCAAACTTTGTTGACCTTTTTCTTTTGTGTTGTTTTCCTTTTCACTAATTTTTTGCTGATCTTTGTAATTTGTTTCCTTTTAATTTCTATGGGTGTAATTTGCTGGTATTATTCTAGATTCTTAAGGTGAATACTTAGCTCATTGATTTTTTTTTTTTAAAGATTTTATTTATTTATTTGACAGAGAAAGACATAGCGAGAGAGGGAACACAAGCAGGGGGAGTGGGAGAGGGGAGAAGCAGGCTTCCTGCCAAGCAGAAAGCCGGATGCAGGGCTCGATCCCAGGATCCTGGGATCATGACCTGAGCTGAAGGCAGCCGCTTAATGACTGAGCCACCCAGGCGCCCCAAGCTCATTGATTTTTAATACTTCTTTTTCCCTAATATATGCACTTAGGATATAAATTTCCCAGTAAATGGACCTATCATTTATCTCAAAAGCTTGATATTTTTTAAAGATTTTATTATTTATTTGAGAGAGAGAGAAATCACAAGGGGGGTGAGGGGTGGGGAAGGGGTGAAGAGAGAGGGAGAAGCAGACTCCTGGCTGAGTAGGGAGCCTGACGCTGGGCTCGATCCCAGGATCCTGAGACCAGGGCTGGAGCTTTGCAAAGGCAGATGCTTAACTGACTGAACCCAGGCTCCCCAAAAGTTTGATATTTTAAAATTACTATTTAGTTCAAAGTATATTTTAAATTTTTATTATTACTTCTTTGGCTTTAAAAAAGTTTTGCTGCAGGCAAATTCTCTACTTTGTTTGCCTGAAAATGTCATTTGTTAATTATTTTTTAAGGATACTTTCCTAGGTATAGAATTCTAGGTTAGCAGTTTTATTTGTAGTACCTAAAAAATATTTCATTTTGTCAGCTTAATTGCTGCTCATTATAGGTAATCTGTCTTCTTTTTTATAGATGTTTTAAAGATGTCCTTTTGTCTTTTTTTATTTCAAGTTTTTATTTAAATTCTAGTTAGTTAACATATATGGTAAAACGGTTTCAGGCATAGAATTTAGTGATTCATCACTTACATATGACACCCAGTGTTAATCACAAGTGCCCCCCTTAATACCCATCACACATGGTGCCCTATCCCTCACCAACCTCCCTCCATCAGCCCTCAGTTTGTTCTCTATAGTTAAGAGTTTCTTATGATTTGCTTTCCTCTCTCTTTTTTCCCTTTCCCTATGTTCATCTGTTTTGTTTTGTAGATTCCACATATGAGTGAAATCACATTGTATTTGTCTTTCTCTAGCGGATTTTGCTTAGCATAATACACTCTAGTTCCATCCATGTTGTTGCAAATGGCAAGATTTCATTCTTTTTGATGGCTGAGTCATATTCCATTGCATATACATACCATGTCTTCTTTATCCATTCATCAGTCAATGGACACTTTGGCTCTTTCCATAATTTGGCTATTGTTGATAATGGTGCTGTAAACATTGTGGTGCATATGCCCCTTCAAATCAGTATTTTTGTTTCCTTTGGGTAAATACCTAGTAGTGCAATTGCTGGATTGGAGGGTAGTTCTGTTTTTAATTTTCTGGGGAACCTGCATACTGTTTGCATTCCCACCAACAGTGTAAGAGGGTTCCCCTTTCTCTGCATCCTTGCCAACATCTGTTGTTTCCTGTATTGTTAATTTTAGCCATTCTGACACATGTGAGGTGGTGTCTCATTGTGGTTTTGATTTGTATTTCCCTGATGATGAATGATGTTGAGCATTTTTTCATTTGTCTGTTAGCCATCTGGATGTCTTTGGAAAAATGTCTGTTCATGTCTTCTGCTCATTTCTTAACTGGATTATTCATTTTGGGGGTATTGATTTTGATAAGTTCTTTATAGATTTTGGATACTAACCCTTTATCAGAAATGTCATTTGCAAATATCTTCTCCCATTTCATAGGTTACCTTTTAGTTTTGTTTCTTTTGCTATGCAAAAGCTTTTTATCTTGATGAAGTCCCAATAGTTCATTTTTGCTTTTGTTTCCCTTGCCCCTGGGGATGTGTCTGGTAAGAAGTTGCTAAAGTTGAGGTCAAAGAGGTTGCAGCCTATATTTCCTCTAGGATTTTGACGTGGATTCCTGCCTCACATTTAGGTCTTTCATCCATTTTGAGTCTATTTTTGTGTATGGTGTAAGAGAGTGGTCCAGTTTCATTCTTCTGCATGTTACTGTCCAGTTTTCCCAACACCATTTGGTAAAGAGACTGTTTTTTTTTTTTTTTCCATTGGATATTATTTCCTGCTTCGTTGAAGACTAGTTGACTATATAGTTGTGGGTTCATTTCTGGGTGTTCTATTCTGTTCCATTGATCTATGTGTCTATTTTTCTGCCAATACCATACTGTCTTGATGACTACAGCTTTGCAATATAGATTGAGGTGTAGAATTGTCTTTGGTTTTTTTTTAACAGTTTTGTCATTATGCCTGAAGTGTGTGGTTTTATTTTGTTTGAAATCATGTCTGAGATTTCATAAAGCCTTTAAATCTGTGGCTGGCTAGCTCTCTTCAGTTTTGGAAAATTCCCAACTCTATTCTCTTCAAATATTTCTGTATTCTCTTTTCTCCTCTTGGGACTCCAGTTTGACATACATTAAACCTTGTCACCAAATCCCTATTTCACTTTTGCTTTGTCCTATATTTTTGTCCTGTATCTCTTTGTAAATCTAGATACTTCATTTTGTCTTATCTTCTAATGATCTTTTCATCTAAGTTTATTTTACTGTTAGGACCATCCACATAGTTCTGGAATAGCCATTTGATTCTTTTTTTATAGTTTCTAGTTCTCTGTTTCAATTCTCAATCTTTTACTTCCTTAGCATACACAATATAATTATTTAAGGTTTTTATCTGATAACCTTTATTATCCGGATCTTTTCGATCTTCTTTCATTGTCTGTTGGCTCTCATTTCTAAGTTCCCTCTCCCATTCTCTCTCCTCCTACTCCCTTTCTTCCCTCTCTCTCTCTTTCCTATCCTTCCTTCTTCTCTCCCTTTCTTTCTTCCTTTTCCCTCCCTCTCCCTCATCTCTGTCTCTGTCTCCTTGTCTTTCTACTCCTGTGACTGGTTATTTTTGTAATGAGAGAATATTTAAATTTTACTCTTGCCAGATGCAATGGCCATTAGCAATCTGGGATCATGTTAGTCCAGTGTCAGGGATTCAGAATGTATAACACTAAATTTCATTAGACCAATTAATTTTTCTTATTTATTTTTACTCCTATAATGATACCAACCCCCCAAATGAGGATTTCATAAGGGTTCTCTTTATTTGCAAGGCCAGGACTCCAAGTATTGCCCCTTTAAATATAAGAGGCTGACAATAGCTCTACTTAGCTTATTAGTCCTCATTCAATGATTCCAGAATCAATAAAGAAAATGTAGTTCTAGATAGCTAGATCACCTCCTTAAGCCTTTCTTTTCTTAGATCTTGACCCAGTAGATCATAGCCAGAATTGTTAGCATTCTGGCTTCTTCAAGCAGTCTTCTTTTTATTTTGTACAATCAACCTCTCAGTAGGACAGTTTCTCTGACTTTTCCATTCTTTTATCAGAAATGGAAATCCAATGGAAATTGATCACCCAGATCATATCAAAATATTTTGACTGGGTATATGTGTGCATGCATAGAGCAGGATCAGAAACTGTGTTTGTATATGTATAGTATGAAAAACATAACAATATGGTTTCATTTCCTTTTATCCCACTCCTATCCCACAGCTCAATCATTAAGCACATACTTTGATAGGGAACTGAAAAACAAGGTGTCTCTCTATTCCCACTTTGTATCACTATGCAAATGACACTTTAAGTGATTGTCTGCCTTATATTTTTGCTAAGAAAATGTTCCATGAATATTATGACTTCAAACTTTTTTCACTTGCATCTCTAGATCTTTCATGTGTTTACTTCTAAACTTTGTCATAACACCTTTTAACTGTGTCAAAATCAGCACAAATGATGTTAAATGACTAACCAAATAGCTTTGAGTGGGAGATACTTTTAATTCAATCTTTCCTTAAAATGGACTCGTTTTTTTCTTGCCATTTTTCTTTGTTATTAAAATTGTGCCCCCAATCCAAGAACTTGATGGTGGATGACACTTTTATGGCATTTGAGGAAACAAATATTTACTGAGTAGCTACTATGTGTTAGGAACTGAATATGTGGGAGCAAATGAAACATATATGGTACCTGCCACAGGCTAAGACTAGTTGTAGACATTCCACAAGAAAAATAATTATATATTTTAATTTAGCATCAATAGTGCAATGGGGAACATCTTACTGGAGATTAATTTTATAACAATGATAAATTTGAAGAAGTTCTACCATGTAAGGGTTTTGTTTTAAAATTATATCAGAGAGGGGAGCCTGACAGGCTCAGTTGGTAGAACATGCAACTCTTGATTTCATGGTCATGAGTTCAAGTGCCACCTTGGGGTGGAGCCTATTTAATTAAAAAAAATAGATCAGAGCAAAAATATAAGTGGTATTTCCATATATCTTATTTAATATCAAAGTAATTACTACATAAAATAAAATGAAGTCAATTTATTTTAAAGATTTAAGAATGTTTCCTGATGTTCGTGTGTGTGTGTGTTTTCAATAAAATTTCTTCAAACCTTCTTATCTACCTCAGTGCCTCGGACTTATCCTTCATGGGAATGGCTTTAAAACTATTCCTTCAAAAGAGCTGGTAAAAATGGTCTCCTCTAAATATCAGATTCATTCAATTAATGCTCACTTATTGAATGGTTACTGCTATGTGTTAGCCATTATGCTAAGCAAGGAAAGTCAATGCTATTAATACTTAAACTCCTCTGGAGTTTTGTAATTGCATAGGCCTAAGAACACTTTAAGAGGAATGTATGAGTACATGTAGGAAATCCCCTAAGGATTCTCAAAATTAAATAGAGACTAGTAATAATGGGCTTGTATGACCTACAACACTAGATGAATGCCCAAATAAGAGATTCATTATGAAAGTAATATACACTTGTGGGATGCTAGTCTGGAATCAGTATTTTTAGAAATAAAAAGCAAAGAAAGAATGAGAACGACTTTCTGACAGAAGAAGTTATCAGGAATCATTAAGCCTGATTAACGGAAGAGGAGAAAAGTAAATAAAATAATTTGTACTCTTGTGAACTCAAGAAATGAGAAACACAGTAGCCCTACATTTCTATCATATCTTATATTTTCATACAATCCTCTTGAAGACAGAGCTTGGATTTTCTCTGTTTTGTGTGAAATTGTGAGTCCAAATTGTAATACATGTATATACACATATATATTCATATATATTTTACATATATATGAAAGGGACAATTTCTTTGTATATATTTGAGAGTGTAGGAATAACCTCTCAGAAATGGTGCATTTCCAGGAAAGGCTCAGTGCCAAGAAAAGAAAAGACCTAGTGGTTTGGGGGCAGCTGGTTATATTTATCAAGCTCGGAGTTCCTCTTGTGTGGTGGCTTTGACTGAGTTTTTAGTTGTGTGGTTAGCTAATAATATGAAAAGAGAATAAAATGGGAGAGCCAAAAAATGTTCAATTCTATAGCCAACAAATGTTATATTTATGCCAAAAGATATGGCTTTTTTTACATCATACATTATAAAAGTAGGATATCATTTAAAATAAACAGCATGGAAAAAATAAAATGCCTAATAACATATTTTGCTGACACATACAAGGAATATTTTTTACTAAAGGCAGCTTGTGCTTTAAAAAAAAAAAGAATAAGTCATTCATTATTTTTAATCACTAAAAATCAGTCACAGAAAGAAATAATTGGTTTTCTGTCTACATATGCATTTTCTATTATAATCATGAAACCTATTTTTTTTCCACTGGCAGTTCGATTTCACTCAATGCCTGCAAAATGCCTCAGAATTGTTTTTATAGTTATTCCCGACAAAGCTTGAATGTGTCTGAGGGTGGATGCATGTGATGAATAGTCAAATGGGAGGTATAGGCAAGAGAGAAAAGGCAGATTCTGAAAACTTGGTCTTTATTTTAATCAATGAATTTGATTTCATAAAAGTTACACTGTAATAAGTCAAGTCTTATCATGCAGAATTGATGATTCGTGCCCACTTTTTATCTTCCAACGCCTCACATTTGTGTTGGGGTGCCCCGGATGTTCTTTGTTGGTACTTAAAACCTTTACAACCTATGATTTCCTCAGTATTAAGGGCTAAATGTCTGTAATATTTCTGAGAATCTTTGCTTCCAACATTGAATGTATAGTTTAGGTTGCACCAATAGGATGCATTCACAGGAGGTGCAGAAGATAGAAGTAAAAACTACTTGCCCCTTTCTTTCTTTTTTTTTAATATTTTATTTTATTTATTAGAGAGAATGAGAGAGAGAGCATGAGAGGGGGGAGGGTCAGAGGGAGAAGCAGACTCCCTGCAGAGCAGAGAGCCTGATATGGGACTCCATCCTGGGACTCCAGGATCATGACCTGAGCTGAAGGCAGTCTCTTAACCGACTGAGCCACCCAGGTGTCCCTACTTGCCTCTTTCTAAGGCAGTAGGCTAACAGTGCAAAATCTGTGAAGCATCAAATCCCTGAGCATTAAATCTGAAGTTGATGGCAGACCTTCTGACCTTACAACTTTGAATTCTCCAGTCTTTACAATCATTTTGTAGCTATCTAATTGCTTGGATAATATCCCTTCCTTTGTTAAAATTGCACATAATTTCTGTATTACAGATTGAACTAAGAGTGATAGATGTGGCTATAATTTTATATAAAATTAAGAGAAGTCATTGCAGTGTAGAAAGTAACAAATCCTTTGACCTGGAGTATGGAATTCATTAATGAATTAAGGTCCAGTTGACAGTTGAAAAGCCACAGATAATTTTAACATATTAAAAACATTTTAATCATTACAACAAAAATATATAATCAGTTTTTTATACCAGTTCCTGATTTTGTGCCATATGAAAAAGGCACCATCACTAAAATATGCAAAGAGTTCTCAAAGTTAATTTTCAATTTTTAAAATAAAGTAAAACTAAAATATATTTTAGCATTAAAACACCTTATACCTTCTTCATGTTATCCGTTTTGTTTTTGAATAAATAACTAAGAGCAAATAATTATAATATATTCAGTAATAGTGAATACAAAGTTTGGTTCTAACATCTTTGCACTTTCTGGCATTTAACTAATATACAAACTGACTATGTTATGCCAGAACAAGTTACTTGCATCACTAATATAAATAGAATAGCTTTACCTCAAATGGATGTGGAACATGTGAAAAGAATAAAGAATATTAAATGAAGAATAGAATACATTTAGAATACAAATAACAAATGTTCCTGTACAATAAGGCAACGATTTAGGGAATATAAATGCACTTACTAAGTTACTTACCTCATGTCAGAAGAATAATTACATATAAAAACTTTTAATATATTGCTATATTTATAAAAGAAAATATGTAAAAGTCATCTCCCCCAAAGGGGAGAAGTTAGAGTTCATGATCAGTGGAATGGCAGATCTGGAGACAAAAGAACGAATTTTAAATTTGGGAGCAATTTTGAAATGACATCTGTCTTAACTCAGGCTGTGACAACAAAATACCATAGACTGGGAAGCTTAAGCAACACACATTATTTTCTGACAGTTTTGGAGGCTACAGAATCCAAGATCAAGGTGCCAGCAGTTTTCTTGGTGAGGACCCTTCTACTGATTTATAGATGGTCTCCTTCTCTGTATATCATGTTTGTAGAGAGAGGAAAGGCTCTTGCTCTTCCTTTTCCTTCCTTTTTTTTTTTTTTAGAGAGAAAGAGCATGAGCAGGGAGGGGCTGAGAGAGGTAGAGAGAGAGAGAGAATCTTAAGCAGCCTTCATGCCCAGCATGGAGATCATGACCTGAGCCAAAATCAGGAATCAGACCCTTAACCGACTGAGCCACTCAGGCGCCCCTTGTCTCTTCCTTTTCTGTAAGGACATGAACCCCATCATGGGGGCCCCACCTCCTCTAAACTGAATAACTTTGGAAAGGCCCCACCTCCAAATACCACCATATTGGGAATTAGGGCTTCAAGGTATGAATTTTAGGGAGACACAAACATTAGTTCATAACACCATCTCTATAAAATGGTTAGTAGGAGCAGCACTCTTAGTACTATAATATGTGCGTCAGAATGTATATTTACAAATAAATGATGCTATATCAAGGTGTTCTCAGTGATTATGTAATATGAAAAGGCTGTTAAAGAATACAAACATATAACTATAGAGAACAAACAGCCGGTTACCAGAGGGGAGCTAGATGGGAAAATGGGTGAAATAGATGAAGGGAATTAGAAGTGCACTTGTCTTGATGAGCACGGAGTAATGTATGGAACTGCTGGATCACTATATTGTACACTTGAAACTAATACTGTGTGTTAACTACACTAGAATTAAAATAAAAATTCTTAAAAAGAATACAAACATATTTAATGCATGCCCAAACAGCTGAAAAATCTTATAAAGTCTTTGTTAAAATCCTGTAAAGTCTTAATCTTTTATGAATCTTAAAAAGACAATGTATTTGAAAATAAGCCATTGATAATAAAGCAATTTCAGAAAATCTTTAGGAAGTGGGGCCAGTTACAATGTCACCAATTAGTAATACTCCAATCACATTGCATCTCTCCTCCATCCGATTATCTAGACATCTCTTACACCGTAAGATAAGTAAGTTGTACAATAAAAGAACAAAACAAGTTTTGGTAGTCTTCTAGATAATGTTTCATTTCTGGTATTTTATAAGGGAACTACACTTGGCATTATTTTCTGTATCTTCTTTCATTTGCCTTTATTTTATTGTCCTTTCACTTTTGAATACATGTAGGAATGATTAAATATGTATATTTAAATGTTTGTTTTCAGAATATTTCTTTCTGTCTGCTCTAATATTTTGCTGTTTTTTTTCCTTTGGATGATATTCCTTTGAACCATTACTCTTCTTCTAGAACTTCAATTAAGGATATACTGGTCCTTTTTACCCCATCTATTTCATCTTAAATATATCCTGCATTTTACATTTTTTCCTCATGCTGAATACTGGGTTATTTATTTAAATTTATTTTTGAATTCAATCATATATTAATTTAGCTGTTTCTTATCTGCCTTTATACCTGCCCATTGAGTTTTTACTGTTTATTTTTTTTATTTTAGAAGTTACATCTCATTCTTTTTCAAGTTTGCTGTGCTACTTTTTTTTGTAGTTCCTATTTCCTTTTGGTATTTTAAAATGTATTCTTTATTTCTTTAAACATATAAAGTGAAGTTATTTTGTAGTCTGTGCCTGATTTCAGTATATGAAGTCTCTGCTGGTCTATTTATATTGTCTCTGATTTCTACTACTGATAAATTATTATATGTTTGCTTGTGCTTTTAGTTATTTTCACCAGCCAGTGACATGTATGATTAGTTTTAGAATTTAATTGATAGCTGGGATGAAGATTCCTTCCTCAAGAGAGGATTTGTGTTGTTTTCTTCCAGGAAAGCTTTAAGACAAGTATCATGAGATACTACTTTAAGACAAGTATCATGAGATACTACTTTAGTAGTATCTTTAAGTATCATGAGATACTACTACATGAGATACTACTCACAGAGATTTCAAATCATGTGAAAACTGGTCCATTTCTTACTCATCTTTGGGGTGCTGGATTTTGGAGACAAACTTATTGTCAGAGCATTTCCTGTTTTGCCACTTACTTTTTGTGAATACTTGGTTTTAATATTTTAATCCCCTCACTTCGGGAGTTTGTAAAAATAAAAATTCAAAATTTCCAGATCAGCCAACATGTTACAGGAAGAGTAGTTTTTCTCCTTATTTATATATCTGGGATTCCAATTTCTACCCCAGGACTGGCTTGATGAATTTTTACAAATGCCTGTGACTATCTAGAAGCTTTTAAAGATTAAAAAAAAAAAAAGTATACTTTTTAAAAGCCTTATTGGTGACTAATTTAATCTCTTATTACAAGAAATGAAAATTTCCCCATTTATATGTTTTTTAAAGATTTTATTTATTTGAGAGAGAGAGTGAGTGAGAGAGAGAGAGTGAGCACAAGTCAGAGGAGGGGTGGGGGGACAGGGAGGAGCAGACTGATGTGGGACTCGATCCCAGGACCTTGGGATCATGACCTGAGCTGAAGGCAGACGTTTAACCGACTGAGCCACCCAGGCGCCCTCCCCATTTACCTTTTTAATAATGCAGTGTAAGTTTTTAAGGAAGGAGTCAGGCACATTTTTACAACTGGGATGCTTGGCATAAGTATTAAGGATTAATGAGCTTTGTAGTAGACATCTATAACAAGCAGACTTCACCATTTGATGATTAATTTTACAGTGGAAAAAATTCTTTGTCTTATATATTTTGTACTTATGTTTTTTATAGTACTTCTCATTCTGTAATGTAATTATGTGCTTGCATGACACAGAAGGCACTATAGCCCTAAGGGCAGACCTATGACTTTTTTTATACATACGGTAGCATAGTGGTGTGTGCACAAACCTGGAGCTAGCTACTCAGTGACAACTCTCCAGCTCTCAGTTTTCTATTTATGAAATGAGGATACAGTTTATCATATACATAGTTTGAGGATTAATTGAGCTAATGCAAGTGAAGCAATGAAAAGTTACCCATCACATAGTAAATATTAATCATTATTATTTTAAATATGTGTCCCAGCAAAAAACACTGTACTTTTGGCAAAACATTCAGTAAGTACTTGATTAATGACAGATCAGCCATAGTTATTCTGAGACTGCCAAGCAATTGCATGGTGAAACCCTTCATGCACTTTCTGGGTAACAGAAGTTTATCACTGCGAATTAAAACAGTCCCCCCAAAATAGTATTGAAAGCAATGAATTTCATTTTTAAAGTTGCCCAACTACTAAACAAGGTAGAATTTAAACCAAAGCTAAAGAACGTATTAAAAACCAGTGACACTGATATAAGTTTTCTTGAATTACTTATGCATGTAATGGATGACATGCTTTTTGGATTGTATTAAAAGAGCTCATTAAAATGTGTCTCAGCTCTCTTGTGCACATTACAACAGGATTCTCACAATGCCAGGAAATCTATTATATTTAAGATTGTGCAGAAAGTTTTGATTTCATGTAGTTAAAGTCCACATCTGATAAGTAGAATTAATTTCAGGCAATATCATCCAAAAACTTGTAAGTGGTCATTTTGTAATTTCCTTAACCTCGTACAGATATGTCTCAGAGAAAACAAAGAGAAGGCCTTTTCAGCACAATTCACTCCTAGGCATTTGTCCCATATTAAGCACAAGCTGTTCTTTTATCTAGTCTTCTTTTTTTTTTTTTTGCCAAATATAACATTTTAAATAAAAGTATATAAAGGAAAATAACGATCACTCCTGAACAAGCACCCAGAGGGAAATCTCACCAATGCTTACATTTTGGCAGATAGAGGTAAAGTAAGAAGACAGAGACCCTTTGACATTTCCTTTCTGTTTTATAAATGTATTCCAAATTGATAACACATTTTAACTGTGCTCAAATATAATTTGGGTTGCAATTTTTATCTCACTTAACATTATATTCCCAAAAAGGGAATATGTAAACTTTATTTCTAAATCAGATACTTTAACATGAAACTCTTTTGTTCCAATAGAATCTTACTTAAATGTCTATTAAGTAACCCAAAATATTACTTTGGGTTATGTTCACTAGGGTTATGTTCACAATAGTTCACTATTATTTATTTGAAATAGACGTTCATTTTTTATGGTAGGGTAATACTTTCTTATTTTCTAAATTTTTCTAAGGATTTTGTCATATGATTATTTTTTTTCTTTTCTTTTTATTTAAATTCAATTAGCCAACAGGTCATATATTATTATATAGCTTTCCTTATTTGATCTGTTGTTGTGATACCTTTTGTTAATACATTGCTTAATTTAAATCTCCACTGGGTTGATTTTGGGACAAATTCTCTTTGTTCATGGTAGCTTATTATCATAACGTTCAGCTAAATTTAATTTATTTTTATATGGAATAGTGGTGTGTATCTTTTATTTAGGATACTGTTTTACATGCTTTTGTGTTAAGATACTGCCAATATTATAAAATACATATGAATATTTAAATTTCTTGTCTGTCTTTTAGAGCTTATCTAGGATTTTTAGAAGTTTCTTATAAAAGTGATGCTCATATGAGCTATCGGGTCTTCTACACATGAGTGAAAACAGAATAATTTTTTTGCAATAACAATTGAGAAAATCTGAAAACAACTATTTAGTAACCATTGAAGAAATTGTAACTAATCTTAGTTCCTTAGTCTTCTTTTATATTAGTGTCTTAAGCAAAGTAGGCATTAAGAAGTGTGAAAGGTCTGAGATTTTACTGTGTTTGTAAGCTAACAAGTTAGGCTGCTAGAATTTTGTGGATGTTAAGATAAGACAAAAGACTCCAGGGTCAGAGACACAGGACTTTATTACTCATAGCATAGCAGGCAGAATGAGCTTCAGGTTTGCACTGGTTCCTCCTGACCCTAAAGTTCCATAGGAATAATGTGGAGCAGCCTCCAAGGTATACACACCCAGGTAGGTGTATACACCCAGAGGCTTATGTCACAGCTGAGGGACCCTGCCCCTGAACTTAGAGAAGTCCAGCCTGTTAAAGAGTTGCAAGCAAACATGCTCCATCTTTGCCTCAGAGGGAAACATTACCTTTATTATTCCAGAAATGCAACAAACCTGCCCTCTGCCCCAGTGGAAGACAGGATCTCTACCTTCTAGAGCCAATCACTATTTTAAAAACAACCTTGAAAAAACTGCCAGTTCTGTGACTCAGAAAGAGCTCAGAAGAAGCTCAGTGATGAGCAGAAACACCCATAGAGAATTACCTTCCAACAGTTGTTTCAACACTTTTTTCCAAATGTCTTGAATTTTTCTCCAGTATATATTCTAAACTTTATTTGTACCCTTTATATCCCATTTTTATATTTACATATTTTGCTTTATCCCTTTCTATTTTCACAATTAAATTCAGTCTAATTTTGCTTGTTTGCACAAAGAACAAAATCCTGGATGAAAATGCTTGTCATGTTACTAAGTGTCATCTTTGAATATATCCTCTCTGAGCATGAGATATTTCTTTTTATTTTAGCAAATATATTTTTACTACTAAAAATTACTTTGTGCTATCTTACAGTATTTTTAAATCAAACAGCGGATTTAGTTGCCCTACTTTATTAACCAACAAAAATCTTAAAACTAATTTTGTGGCCCACCTACAGGAAGATTTGGGTAATTCTTTTAAAGATTTACACAGGAGTTCACATTAGTTTTAACCTTTGGTTTCTCTTTCCTTTCTCCCCAGTATGGTTGAACAGAAATAAATTAATAAGCATTGATACCTTATTTTAGCTCACAGTAACCAGATAGCACAGCACATAAAAAATCTTCCAAGCACTGAGCTAGGCAGTATGGATAGAATGATGAACCAAAATCAGGGTCTTTACCCTTGCAAAGCTTGCAAAATGATACCTATTCATTATAGTGTTGTTTACAACTGCAATTTAGAAATATTTTCTGAGATAGTTTTTATTATTTATTTTTTTACTATAAGGTCCATAAGAACATTGACTATATTGTTTATTAATAATACTCCTACCCACACACTGCCAAAATGTCACTTCTCTTATCCTATAACTTATCATAAAAATAGAATCTCTCACTATTATAAAACATTTAATTATTAGTTCCCCAAGTAAGGTGGCCTTGTGACCTCAGTTTCTCACAGTATACTTTATTTGGCAAGCTTTTCCATTTTTTCTAAAAGGAAGTCAGGATTTTTCTGAGGCTGTCTTTCCTTTCTCTAATTTATTGTGACTTTTTTTTTTTAAGATTTTATTTATTTATTTATTTATTTATTTATTCTTTAAGATTTTATTTTATTTATTTATTACTGAGCCTCGGTGGCTCAGTCAGTTAAGCGGCTGCCTTCCGCTCAGGTCATGGTCCCAGGGTCCTGGGATCGAGCCCCGCTTCAGGCTCCCTGCTCAGCAGAGAGCCTGCTTCTCCCTTTCCCTCTGCCTGCCCCTCTGCCTACTTGTGCTCTCTATCTCTCTGTCAAATAAATAAATTTTAAAAAAATCTTAAAAAAAAAAGGTTTTATTTATTATTTATTTGACAGAGAGAGAGAGACACAGCAAGAGAGGGAACACAAGCAGGGGGAGTGGGAGAGGGAGAAGCAGGCCTCCCGCCGAGCAGGGAGCCCGACGCGGGGCTCGATTCCAGGACCCTGGGATCATGACCTGAGCCAAAGGCAGATGCTTAACGACTGAGCCCCTCAGGTGCCCCACTGATTGTGACTTCTTAACTCACTTGGAATATTTTTGTGTGGTAACCAGAATTATGTTTTTCTAAAATATTATAATATCATTTGCCTATTTTAAAGATCTTGGCTTTCCTTTTTCCTCTAATGTATTTGATTCCAAGCACGGAGTTCAAGACCGTTCATATTAAATCCTTAAAATTTTCTGGAATCATGACACATCTTCCACAATGATTGTACATGTACCCTATACTCGAGCCACTAAAGGTCACTTTTACTTTTATTTTATTTTATTTTATTTTATTTTATTTTATTTTATTTTATTATCTTATGTTAGTCACCATACAATACATCATTAGTTTTTGATGTAGTGATCCATGATTCACTTTTACTTTTTAAACTTTATATATACTTTTCACTTCTGTATCTTTGGCCAGCATTCTATGCTGGCTCTAGTCAAAGAATTAATGGTTAGAAGAGATATCAGCGAAAGGAAATATAGAAAAATAACATAATTAAGTATTTTAGAAAACAGATAAACTGAATGGCACAAGAAAGGATTAATTAAATACACATAGATTTGTAAGTAGATGATTGGGGAAAAAATAAACATTTAAATTCACAGAAACAGGAGGATCCAAAAAAAAAAATACTGAATTCCCTGAACTGCTCAGAAACAAAAGAACTAAAGCAATAACAAGAAAGAAAGTTTGAAACAATCTAAGCAACACTTATTAGTGTTTTAAAAGAAGTTTTTCCCAAGAGCCCTTATGAAAACAGCAATTTGAAATTGGGCACAAAGCCATGAGTCTGGAAGCAAGAGTTCCTAGGTCATTACAGGAACTCACTATCAAGTTTACAGGATTGCTACTGTGTAAGTTACAAGTTAGAGAAAATCCTGTAGTTTTTTGTCTTAAAAAAAGAAAGAAGTGGGTGCCTTGCTATGGCTGCCCTCATATAGATATTAGTTCCAAGCAATTTAACTTAGCAAATGCTAATGCAAATCAAAAGGATAAGTTATTTTGTGATCACAATATACTAGTTAGGAATACTTTCAGCTATGGTATATTTCTTGAATAAGTACAACATTAGAGAATTAAGATAGGGAGAGTCAAACCTATATATTACTTCTAGGATTTAATAAAAATGGAATCATATTATCTTCAATTTCTCTTGGAAAGTATCCCCAAATGTGTTAAGTTGCTCTCACTAGTAGTAAAAATTAAAGCTATCTTTTTAAAAATGTAAGTCATGATGACAAGAATGAAAAATACATTTAAATCCTGAACCAATAGGCTCCCTAAGGATTGGCTAAAGTGTTCATTTTAATCATGATCTTCATGGGACAGCTAGAAAATAAAATGATAATTGATTGACAGATTTGACTCAAATTCAGGGCGCATTTCAAGAAGCAGCCAAAACAAAGATTCAAATAGGATCATACTTAATTAAGTGGTGTGTACCTAGACTCTGGAGCCTTAACCTAAGATCTGTTAATTAATAAGTGATTAGAAATACCTGCATAAATGTTGGCTGACTGGAAGACTCAGACCCATACTCTTAAGATTTATGAACTATTTATTTGGAGTTGGTACATTAAATGTGTAATCTTTATGGAATAAATTAGTTTATGGCTAATGATAAGCAGTGTTAACGTTTATGTGCATTTTTTTTCTTTTTGCATTTCACTAGAAGGGGGGTTTACAATTTTCAAAGAATAAAAGGGAGTTTTGCAGAAATGGATATTCACAGAGGTTTCCAGAATAAGTCTTCATTGCTATACTTCTTAACATGATATCTACCTCAGTCTCTGATGTTTCAATATATATAACTACATAAAAGCTAGCAAACCAGAAGCAAAATTAATACCCATAGTTCTAGCAGTCTTTGCCTCACTCAATTCAATAATGTATATATTTTAAAAAGCAATCTATTTGTTTTTAAATTTTTAAAATATGACCTAATTTTGATTTTTTTAAAATGGAGCACTGTTATGCCTTCAAAATAAATTCCTCTTCACAGAAACATTGAATTAGGGATTTTCAATAAATTGGAATATTAAATTGCTTTGATGACAGGGCATACATCTATAAAAGAATTTATATTTTACTGGACTCTTATTCTTTGTATCCCCTCCAGTAGTTCTGTTTAAACAGATGTACCACAGATGTGGAAACATCTGGCGGGTCAACACAATTCTGCCATGACCATATTCAGGTTAGGATTGTGCATTTTTTGACATCTAATTGTTAAGCAAGGACCTTTCCCTGGAAAAAGTTTAGTACACTGCATCAAATGATATATTTCTACTTGGTTCTCCTTTCTTTCTTTTTTTTTTTTTTTTTTTTTTTTTTTTTTTTTTAAAGATTTTATTTATTTACTTGAGAGAGAGAATGAGACAGAGAGAGAGAGCACGAGATGGGGGAGGGTCAGAGGGAGAAGCAGGCTCCCCGCCGAGCAGGGAGCCCGATGTGGGACTCGATCCCGGGACTCCAGGATCATGACCTGAGCCGAAGGCAGCCGCTTAACCAACTGAGCCACCCAGGCGCCCAGTTCTCCTTTCTTTCTAATAAGTATTTTCACATGTACTCACTAGAAATATTTTGGTGCCTATGGTTACTTTTTATTTGTTTTAGAAATGTCTATATAATTTTCATTGGCCTTTAAGTAATCACCTACTCAAGTGTGAGGAATAGTTGAATTAAAATCAATAGATTGATTTTAGTCACTTTCGTTTTTTTTCTTCTCCTGAGTTTTGTTGGGCCCATTCAAACTACAAGAAAATTGTCCCAATTGTACACATTAAATATACCAATCCATCAAGTTCTTGAGTCTTCTTTCTTCACTTAGATTGCACATGTCAAAGAGATGAATGAAACTTCTTTCAACATTCTATATAACCATAGAAGAGCTTTCATTTGGCTTCTCTTACATTAGCATAAATATATAGGACTGGGTCTACATATAATGTATGCTATGAGTGAATGTGTATGTGTGTGTGTGTTTGTAATTTTAGAGAGTTTTAGGTAGCAGAAGGTAGAGAAAATTGAAAAATTTGAAGATTATAGATTTTGGAATTTTATTTTTGTAGTACACACTTATAAATCTAACAAAAATCTTCAACTTTTACTTTAAACTATCTGTTTTTATGAGCCAGGAAACATTTATGAGGCTCAAGAAAATATTTTCCAAAGCTCAGTGTCTGAATATCTATAACATTTACCCAAATCATAGAAAATTAATAAGATTTACAGCACTTTGCAGAGACTGTTAGTAAATCCTTAGGGAAAAAGCAGATTGTACCATTTCATTCAGTGTTGGGAATTTGGGTGATACGTGGCGACAATAAGAGACTTTTCACTCCTGAAGAGATTGAGGCTGTGTGACCCAAGGGATCAGCATGCACCATGGGATGCTATAAAACCCATCTAATATTTATCAAGATGCGCAATGTAATGAAAACTGCCTGAAATCATACACCACATAAACAACTCCAACCTGGGAATAGGAAGCAAAACAAGGAAACATAATCATAAGCTAGGCTCTTCTCAGTCTTATGTCTTTATGTTTATCAGCTGTTTATTTTTCTAGCTACTTTAGGATTTCCTGTTGAGATAGATTTATATTCAAATGCATCATGAAATACAAAAAAACCGCAAGGTTTTTGTTTGCTTGTTTTATCTCTCTCCTTCAAAACATGTATTTTTTTCCCTGAAAAGTCTACTTTTGTGTTTAAAATCAGCCACCCATGCACATTTTAATCAGGTTATAGTAATTCTAAATGTTAACTCTGGCTCAGAAACTCATGACCACCCCACACTTACTTGGAGGTTCAACAAACATAAACCGTGAGTCCATAGTGTATCACCACAGGGCAAAAGCACCATGAGGGAAGGTTTGAAGTTCTGAATATTCTAGTCCCCTAAAATTTTCCATCATAGATATTCATTAAAATCAGATTTTTTTCACAAAACCAGAAGATTGTTACAGTGTTACACAAAAGAGATCCAGAAATTCTCACAAAACAGTCTGCATGGCAATCAGCCCACAATGGACTTCTAATTTCTTCACCATAGAGGCCAAGTCTACTTCCAAGTTTCCAACCAGGATGTTTGCAATGTGCCTCCTCCTTTGACAGCTGTTAAATGCCATAATGGTTACAATAGCATATGCTGGGAGTACTCCAGATGTCTTCACACAGTGGTAGGTCCATTTCTAATAACAGACAATGAGAGAGAAAGGCTGACATAATATTTATAGGAACTTCTTAATCTCTAGTGCATTGTAAATATTTATGGTTCAAGGTGGGGAATCTGGCTGCTTACCAAATGTATTTTTTCTCCTTAGAGTTTAAGCATCAGATTATATTTAAATACTTCTATTCTCTCTCATTATCTGTTTTTATGTCTCTGTCTCAGGCCTAAATCAATCTCTCTCTCTCTCTCTCCCTCTCTTTCTCTTTTTCCACATTACTGAACACTTTTCCTCAAAGTGTATTTAACTTATCCCTGCCTATCTCTGGCAAATAAAAGAGTTTCCATCATTTGGGCCTGTCTCTACACCAAAAATGCTCTGGACCGATTCAATTCAATATTGGCATGTTTTTTAAACTATTAAACCATATGGAAATATGTCTTATTGAATTTACTTCCTAAAGAGTAGTTTTCCACTGGACCTATTTGATTTTCACTATAACCTCTGTGTGCAGAAATGTTCCTTTGGTCTTTCCCTCCTCATAAGTTATGAGATGAATGAAGAGAGGACTATTTTATCTCAATCGTTGAACTCAGAAAGAACCAAGGAAGATAAAAAAAATTAGTGAAAGATGCTGAAAAAAACAAAAATGGTGATAGTCATAAGATTATTTTTGTGAGGGTGGGGAGTGTAGTTCTCTCTCTTGTAAAAAGAGAAAGTTAAATTATCTTATTATGGTTTCTTATAGTTCTAATACTTACTAATTCACAGTCCAAGTTTTTTCTGAACTCTCTTTCTACAGCTTTCATGGGCATGGCCATCTTTATACCCGATGTTACCTTTCATTGTTTCTTTAAAAGTCATCTTGTTCTCACAAACTCCCTTCCCTTCAACACCAGAAAATGAAAGAGGATTTTAAAAACCTTGGTAATAAGAACAGAATAATTTTTTGGTCCATCATTTATTTTGTAGACTGAAGACACTAAACAAGGAGTATACCCTTTGGTGACTTCCTTTTGGAGTGGCAAATTACTGAGGACAGAAAAAGCTATGTGAAAGCAAGGAAACTGTGCTTTGATTTTGGCAACCACGTCCAATTAAAACGGCTACAGAAAACAAAAGCCTTAAATAGACTAAAATTAAGATCTATGACAATAGAGCCTACTCATTTGTGTTTATTTTTATTAATAAAAATTAGTGAAAGGTTAGCATCATTTAGTTCATGATTCTATATAGTTTAGTTTGTTTTAAATTTGGAGGTATAGGAGGAAGCACACATCCTTACCTTGGGGCTCTCGTTTGTATACTATAAGATTTTTCAATTCAGAACTGCTCTATAATAATGACCTCCCACTCCATTTAATCATTAAGAATGCTTTGCTCATTTGTATTGTAGGCAAATCATCAACAAGTTGCTTTACTTTCCAAAAGTTCTTTTTCTACCACTTATTTTGATTCTTGCTTTGGTCTTATGAATAATATCGTTGTCCATAGGTAATAAATCTAAACAATCATATCATGACATTTAAGATAAATTTACAATGAAAAGAAAAACTAACATTTTCTGGGGGGACAATTAAGTTCTAGTCTCTTAGCAACTTTATAGATTATAAAATAGTATTTTATATGTATAAAGCAACAGCTTTATAACATGGTGAATGCTGTAATGATTACTTCAGTGCTGCTAACTAGCATGGGTATCTATTTTTTTTTAAGATTTTATTTATTTATTTGACAGAGAGAGAGAGAGAGAGGGAGAGAGCAAGCACAAGCAGGGGGAGCAGGCAGGGGAGAAGCAGGCTCCCTGCCGAGCAAGGAGCCCGATGTGGGGCTTGATCCCAGAACCCTGGGATCGTGACCTGAGCCAAAGGCAGACGCTTAACCGATTGAGCCACCCAAGTGCCCCATGGGTATCTATTTTAAAGGAAAATTTAAGCTCTTTTTCAAGAAACTCCTAGCTTCCCACAGTCCGTTATTATAAAATAATAGACCTTGTTTTTTACCAACATAAATTATTTTTATTTTTATAAAGTTCAGTTAAATATAAGGAACACATTCTAATAATGTGGGATCTTAATAATTAGGATTTATCAACAGAATAACAGGAACTAAGGTGTAGACTTATTTAAATGCAAGGTCTGAGGTCCTGATTTTTAAAGAAAAATGACATATAGCGTATATCCCTGATATTATTTATTTCCTAATAAAGTTTCCATGAATTTAATCTACTCTAATTAGGTCTTCAGAGAACCACTAAAGTTATAAAGATAAACAGTTAGTATTAATTTAAAGTTAAACTTACTTTGCAGTAACTGAGTTAATATTTCTTGATGACTCTATTAGTCAATCATAATACTGCATTCAAATTCCAGGCCCTTCAGTTCTGACAATTATAACTGTTTGAGTAAAGATTATATTTTCTGATTATTTTTGCTTCTGATATATCACAAGGTTGAATTTAATCATGTAAATATTTTAGTTTGGAAGACGAATTCTCTCTCCTTCTTTCTGTCTTTAATTTGTAATGCATTGCTTTGCATTGTTGCTTATCTTATGTCTTATTTTTGACTATATTTTATAATCTAATGAGGAACTCAATCTCTCACCTGTTTTCCACCCACTCTCTTCTCCACTTTCTAGGAGCAGGAATTCTAACATGGGTTAAAGACAGGATGAAATACTGAGGACTAGAATTTGATCATAGCTCAAACAAAGGTGAAGAATTAGTGTGAAGCAAAGTCATTTTCCATATGGATGCCTTTGTTGGACTTTTGTGTAAGGCTTCTTTCAAAGGGGTGCCTGGATGGCTTGGTTGGTTAAATGTCTGACTTTGGCTTGGGTCATGATCTCAGGGTCCTGGGATTGAGCCCCACATTGGGCTCCCTGCTCAGTGGGGAGTCTGCTGTCTCTCTCCCTCTCCCTCTGCCCCTCCCCCTGCTCATGCTCTCTCTCTCTAGTAAATAAATAAAATCTTTAAAAGAAATTTGTCAAATGGATTCTTTTTTCTCTGCTTTGAGTCCTAAGATGCTGTTGTCACAATAACAGGGGGTATTTATATATATCTGATAGGTGTCTCATACAGATATCTGATTGAGATATATATATATTATATATATTATATACCATATATATTATATATTATACCTGACAGATGTCTGATAGATATATCTGGGATATATCAGAATGATTTCCTACTCAAAAAAAAGATGGGTTTACATGATTAAAGTCAATTCTATCTGAGTTGTGTTTTATAAACCCCATTTGAGATAGGGTTTATTTCTTATACAATTAATTTCTAATAATTTGTATTTAATAGTCTAAAATAAACTGTGATGTTGTTATTGTTTTACCCTGATTGTTTAAACCACCTGCAACAAAACAGCGTAAGAGTTCACTGGAAGCTGGAGTTTTGGTGTAGGAGGCACCAGCTGGAGATTTCTCATCATGAAAATTGCTGCTCAGCTGAAGGATCAGACATCTAACATGGAAAACAAGAAGTGAAAAAGATTTTCAAGAGTACCTAGTTCAATATCCTTACTTTATTGATTAAAAAAAGTGTTAACCAGAACATGGTAGGTGATTTGCCTTAAGCTCAACCTGATAATTATCTTCTGCAAATGATTTTATTTAGCAGAATGCTGGAGTTCATTTAGTGGAATGGTTAGTGGCTTTGTGTGGCATCATCATTTCATGTGTGACCAAGCTCATTACCCTAGGTAACTCAGTTTCTATATCTCTAAAATAGAGATGTTGACAGTTCCTATTCTGTAGATCTGAATTTAAGATTATCTAAGATAAGATACATAAAGCATTAAAAAAAAAGGTAAAACTCAATACTCAACTTATTGAGTAAAACTCAGTAAGTGTTGGTTATAAGAATTATATTAGAATGTACATCCTAATTTTTAAACATTAAAACAATTGGTTTTCAATTTAATTTAAATACAGTTAACTATTAATGCTAAATAACAATTAAGCTTTATAAATGCTAATGTTTTTTATAGTTCAGGTAACAAAATCCTAGAGTTTAAACTGGCAGAGAATCTAAGATAGTGAAGGTATGGGCAATTATTTTCATTCTGTTTATTTCAAGGGAAAATACCTTTACTTACTTAATGCCATATGTATATATGTACCATATATATGTATATACCATATGTATTTGTGTGTATGTGTGTATATACACACACATATATATACTTTAATTAGGGATTTTTCTTCCTATAGTTGATTCTTTTTTTTAAAAAAAAGATTTATTTATTTATGTGAGATAGAGAGAGAGCACGAGCGGGAGGGGCAGAGGGAGAGGGAACCTGAAGCAGACTCCGCGCTGAGTGCAGAGCCCAATGCGGGGCTTTATCTTACAACCCTGAGATCATGACTTGAGCTGAAACCAAGAGTCAACTGCTTAACCGTCTGTGCCACCAAGATGCCCCCTACAGCTGATCTTAATAAATTTTTGATCTTCAAACTTCATTGATCATTATAAACTATCATTATTTTGCATTGAATTATTTATAAATTTCTTATTTTAATGAAGACTTTGTAGCATCTTCAACATACCTCCAGATTTAGGAGTGTGTTTTTTTAACAAGTTGGTAATATGTTGATAATTATATTCAAGCCCTTTTTGAAACTCAAAACAACAAAAAAGTGTTTTCCAAATTTGCACTCTTGTTCCAGTTCTGTCTTAAATAAGGTTGATAATAGTTTTCTAAATTTAGTTTAGTGCTTATTCTTCAGTAGATTGCTTATGATATTCTAAATTTTTCCTTATTTTTAAAGTACATTTACTTCTTTTTCCTTACAACATTCTTTACGTAGAAACAGATGAGCTATTTTGCTTCCTAACACCATCCTAAAATTGCCACTGTAATATACTTTCTGAAATATCTACTCTATCATGATACCTTATATAATTCTAATTTTAGTATTTTGGGGAAAACTTTCTTATCCCAACAAATTTGGGGAAAATTGTTTGAATGTTTCTTGTAATTTAAAATCTATTTTCTTGCCATATAATTTTCTTTATATAATAGCAATAAATAAATTAAAAATCCTGACAAAACAAGTCTTCAAATTAATGCTCTTGGTAAATAAAAAAGAGTTCTCCTATTTTACCAAATTGTTCTACAATACCAAAATAGGTTAAAATTAAAGTACAGTCTATATTAAAATTAAATCTTAAAGAGTTTTAAAATCAAGGCAGATTTTGCAAGGATAGGCTAAGGGACACCTAAACTAATGTTTGGGGATTGAAGAACATTCTCAATGGTCCACTTTGGTCCAAATCACTATTTTAAAACCAACCTTCTAGACTAAAGAGGCAAGAACCATGCAGATATAGTGAGGGAAAGTACAGTTTACTGAAGAAGAGTGATGTTTCAGAAGAAGAGTTTGATGGAAGTCAAAATTAATAGGGTCTACTACATTGCTTGACTTCCCAACACAACAAATACACACACACACACACACACACGCACTATCTTTCATAACATTTCCAAAAATATTCTTGCCCAACATGAAGCAGTATACATCACTTCTCCAAAGAGAGAGAACCCAAACTCATTCCAAGTTTGAATACCTGTGGGCCAATGATCTGATAGCCCAAACTTTCTGACATTCATTTTCTTTTATTCTATTTTGCTTTTGGCTATACAATCTTAAGCAATTTCAGACCCATAAATACTGGAATACTTTCATAAATACTTTCATAAATACTGCAACTGGTGAGCTAGCATATAAATATAAACATCTTGAAAATATATGTGTCATATAAAATGGAGGAAAAAGCAAAAATATGCGTTAAAACTAGTAGTTAAGAGACAGCGCCATTGATCTTAACCCAAAGACTTTATATATTGCATTAATCATGTAAAGAATAGAACAATAATCTCATGGAAAACTGTTTGTTGACTATATCCATCAGCAATGAGGCAACCATGTGGATCAGCCAGTATAAACTCCTCCAAGCTCAGTTCACTGCTCAGATTCTCTTTGTCCAGTGCCCTTCAGTGTAACCTCTCAGAGGCACGTTAGAGAAAATTCCCCTGTGGTTGTGCTACCAAAAGAGCTACTTGCTTCCCATTGTGTGGGTGTTTGGACGTTATAATTGAGCAACTATAGGCTCAGTTCTGATATTAGCTTGTTAATATAACTTCTTTAAAGCCTGAGTGAGATACTTCTTAGTTTCATTTTGTGGGATGATTTTGCTAGTAAATATGAGCGTAACTCTCTGAATTGAATTGGGGATCATTCTTTTACCTAATTCCAGCTCTTTGCTAATAACTTTGCCTCATAGCAAGAATGGAAAATAACAAATGTCAAGCTCAACCTGATGGGTTTTTCTCTACAATATGCTCCCCATATATTCTTATGTCATTTCACCCTTTTCCGGGTGTTGTCACAGCAGAAAGCACTGTGGAGTAGGAATTTATTCCTCTGATTCATTGAGGATTTTCTGTATAACTCCTTTCCTATTTCCAGGATTCTATAATTGCCTATCTTACTCATTAACTTTAGGATACAGTAAAATATCTATCTTCTGCTAAATAAGTTGCACAGCTCTTACTAGTCAGATACTCCTTGCTTTGGGAAGACATGTCCCTTAAAAAGCTAATACAGTAATCTTCCT
This sequence comes from Mirounga angustirostris, assembly GCF_029215605.1. Taxonomy (NCBI): domain Eukaryota; kingdom Metazoa; phylum Chordata; class Mammalia; order Carnivora; family Phocidae; genus Mirounga; species Mirounga angustirostris. The sequence continues at coordinate 47,255,863 of NW_026991712.1, read as the reverse complement.
ATTGTCTCTCTGCTTTTAATGTGCCAGCTTGGACTGCAGCTTGCTTCTGTCTTATAGAATCTCAAAGAAGGCCACTAGAAATTGGATTCAGCTCTACTTTCTCTTGTTTTCATGAAGAATAATGTTCTGTACACTGCTGCACCATTTTCCCAAAAAAGAGGTAGAATAAATACCCACTATTGATCCATTTTATTCATTTGGATAGTGTGAAGAAAAAACTCACAATTTTTTTCCTTTCTCTTTGTAGGAAAAAAACCCCTTCTTTTCTAATGTGTGTTTCTTTCCCATGTGGCTCCTTTACTATTCACACAGAACATTTCACTTCTGACACTTCTGGTCACCAAATGTGTGGAGGTTTCCCTCACACCAAGCAATTCTTTGTGACACCAGCTGGGTGTCTTATAATTTAACTCAATTCTGACAATATCTACCCAGAGATAGCATCAGATCCCACAGGTTAAGGACTCAGTCCTGTAAGACTGCCTCCCCAACACCACCCCCCCACACACACATCAGATGCCAGTCACCTATGCTTCTGACTGGCCTGCCCTAGATCAGAGGTTCCAACAACTCCCTCCTGAGGTTCAGTTAGTTTGCTAGAGCAGCTCAAAAAACCCAGGGTAACACTTATGTTTACCAGATTATTAAGAGATAAGATAAAGGATACAGATAAACATCCAGATGGAAGAGATGCATAGGGCAAGGTATGGGAAAGGGCAAGGAGCTTCCATGCCCTGTCCAGGCACACCCTCCCAGCCCCTCCATGCGTTCAACAACCTGGAAGGTCTCTGAACCTTGTCCTTTTGGGGTTTTATGGAGCTTTTTATTATATGGTCATGATTGATTAAAGCACTGGCCATTGCCCATTGATTCAACCTCCCCGCCCTCTGCCCTCCCCAGATGTCAAGGTTGGGACTGAAAGTTCCAACCCTTTAATCACAGCAACCAGCCCCCACCCCTAGGTGGAGTCCAAAACACCTCATTAACATAAGATGCCTTTTTCACTCTCAACACTTAACGAAATTCCAAGGGTCTTTTGGAGACTTTGCCAAGAACAGGGTCAATTACCAAATATTTAGTTCTTATTATAAATGGTGGCACTATCACAGATGCACTATCACAGATGGAATCAATCTACCTAACGTCTTAAGCCTTAGGAGGTTGATCTTTTCCTCCTCCTCCCCTGTCCACATCAGTGAGTGGAAAGCAATGACTAGGCGGTGTGCCTACAATCTCAAACACTTTTTTAGGTGGGTAATCCAACAACGGGGCCCAAAGATTAGTAAACCTGGTTTAGCTGACACTTAGCTGTGTCCTGCTATCTAGTCTTAATGAGAAGCAAAGGTAATATTTTTTTTTCCTTTTTAACTAATAATTCTATAGTATTCTGTCATATTTGACTCAGAATAATTCAGTCAGGAAAGAGAAATAGACTTTCTCAAATACTAAAATTTGAAGGAAAAGAGTGAAATATTTAAGCAATTTTAGTGAGGATATCAGTCCCAATAGCTCATCTAATATGTACTGATCATCCTCTCCACCCAGCAAATATCCATCAATATATAGAGAAAATTCATTCAAATCATGTGTACTATTGAAAGTAGAACAATATGTTCCTTGTTCTGAAAGGGAGCTCATATTTTCTGTTTAGGGGTAGAAAGGCAAGAGAAAAAGTTTTGCAATATTTGGGGTATTTTCAAATCCACTTCATTCTGAATGGTTGTAAATATTTTGCCTTCTATTTCCATCCACTGTTCTTTTTTTTCTTATCTGAGCCATTGGGTGGTGGTACAGTGGATGAAAATAAGTAGACGGTGGAAGAATGGAAATGAAAGAACCATAGCTCTGTAACTATGCCTATTTTCATGCTAGAAGTAACAGCTTAACTCCTTTTCCCCCTCTCTTTGTGTCCTTCTTTTGGTAATATAAGGCTATTTTATGCGAGAGCATGGTTATTTTCTTTTCATTAAAATGGATACAGCACTTGATCCATGTATCAATTATATCTGTGATCATAATTTCAAAGAAAATTGTAGAACAAAGTCAATTATTCAAATAATCTAGAATCACACTTTTATATGCAGTGTCAAGATAATTGACAAAAGCATTTGGGACTTCAATTATCTCAAAAATTACTTTGAGTTTCTCCTCATTTAGAATGTTTCTATATGGCTTTGCATCTAACACACTTTATTTTTTATTCTTTTGTTATTTATATACTTTATTATTTGTTCTTCTTTTTTGAATATGCCATCATCTTTTGAAAATGTTTGGTCTTCTGTGCTACCAAATCCAAAAGGAATATATAAACAATAAATCCATTTGTTGTAAAGAACTTCAGGTTTTAAAATGTATTGTTTTTTCTTTCTTAAGATTTACTGCAATTACTTTTTTAAAAATTTAAATTCAATTAATTAACATATAATGTATTATTGGTTTCAGAGGTAGAGGTCAGTGATTCATCATTCTTACATAATAGCCAGTGCTCATTACATCACATGATGTAATGTCTTAATGTCCATCACCCAGTTACCCCAATCCTCAAACCCGTCCCCGCCAGCAACCCTCAGTTTGTTGCCTATGATTAAGAGTCTCTTATGGTTTGCCTCCCTATCTAGTTTTGTCTTGTTTTATTTTTTCCTCTCTTCCCCTATGATCTTCTGCTTTGTTTCTTAAATTTTACATATCAGTGAGATCATATGATACTTGTCTTTCTCTGATTGACTTATATCGCTTAGCATAATACCCTCTAGTTCCATCCATGTTGTTGCAAATGGCAACGTTTCATTTTTTGGATGACTGAGTAATATTCCATTGCATATATTTATACCACATCTACTTTATCCATTCATCTGTTGATGGACATCTGGGCTCTTTCAATAATTTGACTATTGTGGACATTGCTGCTGTACCCATTGGGGTGCAGGTGCCCCTTCGGATCACTACATTTGTATCTTTGGGGTAAATACTCCATACTGCAGTTTCTGGGTCATAGGGTAGCTCTATTCTCAACTTTTTGAAGAACCTCTGTATTGTTTTCCAAGAGTGGCTGTACCAGCTTGCATTCCCCCCAACAGTGTAGGAAGGTTCCCCTTTCTCTGCATCCTCACCATCTGTCATTTCCTGACTTACTAATTTTAGCCATTCTGACAGGTGTGAGGTATTATTTCATTGTAGTTTTGATTTGCATTTCCTTGATGCCAAGTGATGTTGAACATTTTTTTCCTGTGTCTGTGGGCCATTTGTATGTCTTCTTTGGAGAAATGTCTGTTCATGTCTTCTGCCCATTTCTTGACTGGATTATTTGTTCTTTGGGTGTTGAGTTTGATAAGTTCTTTATACATTTTGGATACTAACCCTTTATCTGATATGTCATTTGCAAATATCTTATTCCATTTTTGTCAACTATTTCCTTTGCTGTGTAAAAGTTTTTATCTTGATGAGGTCCCAATAGTTCATTTTTGCTTTTGTTTCCCTTGCTTTTGGAGACGTGTCTAGTAAGAAGTTGCTGCAGCTGAGATCACAGAGGTTTCTGTCTGTGTTTTCCTCCAGGATTTTGATGGATTCCTGTCTCACATTTAGGTCTTTCATCTATTTTGAGTCTATTTTTGTGGATGGTGTAAAAGAATGGTCCAGTTCATTCTTCTGCATGTGGCTGTCCAATTTTCCCAACACCATTTCTTAAAAAGACTGTCCTTTTTCCATTGGATATTCTTTCCTGCTTTGTTGAAGATTAGTTGACCACAGAGTTGAGGGTCCATTTATGGTTTCTCTATTCTGTTCCATTGACTTATGTGTCTGTTTTTGTGCCAGTACCATACTGTATTGATGATTACAGCTTTGTAATAGAGTTTGATGTCCTGAATCACAATTCAGGCTATTTCTTTGGCTATTCAGGTCTTTTCTGATTCCATACAAATTTTAAGATTTTTGTTCCAGTTCTGTGAAAAAAATTAATGGTATTTTGATAGGGATTCCATTGAATGTGCAGATTGCTCTACGCAGCATAGACATTTTAACAATATTTGTTCTTCCAATCCATGAGCATGGAGCGTTTTTCCATTTCTTTGTGTCTTCCTCAATTTCTTTCATAAGTGTTCTACAGTTTTCTGTACTCAGAAAACTGTACCTCTTTTGCTAGGTTTATTCCTAGGTATCTTATGGGTCGTGGTGCAATTGTAAATGGGATAGATTCCTTAATTTCTCTTTCTTCTGTCTCATTATTAGTGTATAGAAATGCAACTGATTTCTGTGCATTGATTTTCTATCTGCCAATTTACTGAATTCCTATATGAGTTCTAGCAGTTTGGGGGTGGAGTCTTTGGGTTTTCCACATAGACCATCATGTCATCTGCAAAAAGTGAGAGTTTGACTTCTTCTTTGCCGATTTGGATGCCTTTTATTTCTTTTTGTTGTCTAATTGCTGAGGCTAGGACTTCTAGTACTATGTTGAACAGCAGTGGTGATAGTGGATATCCCTGCCATGTTCCTGACCTTAGGGGGAAAGCTCTCAGTTTTTCCCCATTGAGAATGATATTCGCTGTGGGTTTTTTGTATATGGCTTTTTTGATATTGAGGTATGTTCCCTCTATCCCTACACTGTGAAGAGTTTTAATCAAGAAAGGATGCTGTACTTTGTCAAATGCTTTTTCTTCATCTATTGAGAGGATCATATGGTTCTTGTCCTTTCTTTTATTTATGTAGTGTATCACATTGATTGATTTGTGGGTGTTGAACCAACCTTGCAGCCCAGGAATAAATCCCACTTGTTCATGGTGAATAATCCTTTTAATGGATCCTATTGGCTAGTATTTTGGTGAGAATTTTTGCTTCTATGTTCATCCGGGATATTGGTTTGTAATTCTCCTTTTTGATGGGGTCTTTGCCTGGTTTTGGGATCAAGGCAATGCTGGCCTCATAGAAAGAGTTTGGTGGTTTTCCTCACATTTCTATTTTTTGAAACAGCTTCAGAAGAATAGGTATTATTTCTTTAAATGTTTGGTAGAATTTCCCTGGGAAGCCATCCAGCCCTGGGCTCTTGTTTGTTGGGAGATTTTTGATTATTGCTTCAATTTCCTTGCTGGTTACAGGTCTGTTCAGGTTTCTATTTCTTCCTGTTTCAGTTTTGGTAGCTTATACATCTTTAGGAATGCATCCATTTCTTCCAGATTGCCTAATTTGTTGGCATATAGTTGCTCATAATATGTTCTTATAATTGTTTGTATTTCTTTGGTGTTGGTTATGATTGCTCCTCTTTCATTCATGATTTTATTTATTTGGGTCCTTTCTCTTTTCTTTTTGATAAGTCTGGCCAGGGATTTATCAATCTTGTTAATTCTTTCAAAGAACCAGCTCCTAGTTTTTTTGATCTGTTCTATTGTTCTTTTGTTTTCTATTTCATTGATTTCTGCTCTAATCTTTATTTCTCTTCTCCTGCTGAGTTTAGGCTTTATTTGCTGTTCCTTCTCCAGCTCCTTTAGGTGTAAGTTTAGATTGTGTATTTGAGACCTTTCTTATTTCTTGAGAAAGGCTCATATTGCTGTATACTTCCCTGTTAGGACTACCTTTGCTGCATCCCACAGATTTTGAACAGTTGTGTTTTCATTTTCATTTGTTTCCATGAATTTTTCTTCTTTAGTTTCCTGGTGGTACCATTCATTCTTTAGTAGAATGTTCTTTAACCTCCATGTTTTTGAGTTCTTTCCAAATTTCTTCTTGTGACTGAGTTCCAGTTTCAAAGCATTGTGGTCCAAAAATATGCAAGGAATGATCCCAATCTTTTGGTACCAGTTAAAACCTGATTTTTGATGCAGATGTGATCGATTCTGGAGAATGTTCCATGTGCACTAGAGAAGAATGTGCATTCTGTTCCTTTAGAATGGAATGTTCTGAATATATCTGTGATGTCCATCTGGTCCAGTGTGTCATTCAAAGCACTTATTTCCTTGTTGATCTTCTGCTTAGATGATTTTGTTCATTGCAGTGAGGCAAGTGTTAAAGTTCCCCACTATAATTGTATTACTATTGATGTGTTTCTTTAATTTTGTTATTAATTGGCTTATATAATTGGTTGCTCCCATTAGGGGCATAAATATTTACAATTGTTAGATCTTCTTGTTGGATAGACCCTTTAAGTATGATATAGTGTCCCTCCTCATCTCTTATTACAGTCTTTGGTTTAAAATCTAATTTGTCTGATATAAGGATTACCACCCCAGCTTTCTTTTGATGTCCATTAGCATTTTAAATGGTTTTCCACCCCCTCACTTTAAATCTAGTGGTGTCTTTGGGTGTAAAATGAGTCTCTTGTAGACAGCATATCAATGGGTCTTGCTTTTTTATCCAATCTGATACCCTGTGTCTTTTGATTGGGGCATTTAGCCCATTTACATTCAGAGTAACTACTGAAAAAAATTAATTTAGTGCCATTGTTATTACCTGTAAAATCACTGTTTCTGTATATTGTCTTTGTTCCTTTCTGGTCTATGTTACTTTTGGGCTCCTTCTTTGCTTAGAGGATCCCTTTTAATATTTCCCATAGGTCTGGTTTGGTGATCACAAATTCCTTTAGTTTCTGTTTGTCCTGGAAGCTTTTTATCACTCCTTCTATTTTGAATGACACCCTAGCTGGATAAAATATTCTTGGCTACATATTTTTCTCATGAACACCCTGAATATATCATGCCAGTCCTTTCTGGCCTGCCAGGTCTCTGTGGATAGGTCTGCTGCCAATCTAATGTTTCTACCCTTGTAGGTTACAGACCTCTTGTCCTGAGCTGATTTTAGGATTTTCTCTTTGTCTCTGAGATTTGCAAGTTTCACTATTATATGTTGGGGTGTTGACCTATTTTTACTGATTTTGAGGGAGGTTCTCTGTGCTTCCTGGACTTTGATGCCCGTTTCCTTCCCCAGATTAGGGAAGTTTTCCACTATAATTTGCTCCAATATACCTTCTACCCCTCTCTCTCTTTCCTCTTCTTCTGGTATCCCAATTATTCTAATATTGTTTCACTTTATGGTATCACTTATCACTTTCTCTCAAATTCTCCCCTCATGATCCAGTAGTAGTTTATCTCTCTTTTTCTCAGCTTCTTTATTCTCCATCATTTTGTCTTCTATATGACTAATTCTCTCTTCTGCCTCGTTTATCCTAGCAGTTAGAGCTTCCATTTTTTATTGCATCTCATTAATAGCCTTTTTGGTTTCTAGTTGGTTAGGTTTTAGTTCTTTTATTTCTCCAGAAAGGGATTCTCTAGTGTCTTCTATGCTTTTTTTCAAGCCCATTCTGCAATTACTTTTAGTCACTATTCTGACACTCCAGTTTCTTATTCAGGTAACTCATATCTACCAGGATGAGGCAAGAAAGTAAAAAGGCAAAGGGAAATCATCCATAGAGGAGCTTTCAGGAAAGGAGAAAGAAATCAAAACCCAAAGAGAAAACAGGGCTTTGATCAAGATTCAATCTCTACGAATCAGTCAGCAGGGGTGAGAAATCTGAAAGAACATTTGTTTTATTGCCATATTTGAAAATCTCATGCCAAGTGTTTATTATTATCAAATGAATGAAAGGGAAGGGCTTTGAAATGTATGCCTTCCAAGAGAAAGAAGGGTGGGGAATATATTTTCCTTTAAGGGCAAAAGGATACAGTTTGTTAGGAAGTAATTACTTTTACTTCAGCTCCTGGGTTTGACACCAGCTTTGCTTCACTGACACTAAGTAGGGATACTGATAGCAGCAGGCAATACTGAAAATTGCTCTGTTCCAAAATGCTTTTTCTTTTTTTTTGAATGCATGACACAGGGAGGCATGGGAGCATCTGGTGAGTGTTTGGATTACCTCTGCATCTCACACCTCACAGCTTTGTTACAACCAGTGGCAGTACTAGTGGTAATACAATGCAAGTACTATACTCAGGGAATCTCCCTATCACCTGAACAGGCAGAGTCCTGAGGGCACACGATTCAGCTGCAGGCATCATTTTCTTTTCTGTAGCTCTTCACTTAGTATAAACAGTACAGGCAATTGTTTGAATAATAATGAACAAAATCTCTCCTTAGCAACAGTCCAACAGATATCAAATAGAATCCTACTTTTAATAATAATGTGGGTTTTTTTTTTCCTTCTGTTTTCTTTTTAGTCTGAACATACTGGAAAAGGTTGGTTCATTATTGTGATTCATAAGAAACCACTCTACTTTTTTCCTGCATTAACATTTCAGGAGTGACAATATAACTCTTTAGGATTTCAATATCATTATCCCAGTGAAATGGATGTTGCCTTAAGGAAATATTTCAATTTGCCATGATAGAAATCCCAGAACCTAAACTAAATAAGGAAATACTACTGCGACTGCTAATGGTCCCTGGTAAATTACATTTTTTATATTTCTAGTTATCCCTTGTTTTTGATTTGTTTTTGTTTTGATTGTGTCTAGTCTTTTGGAGGAGCACAATTCTATCAATAAAGTTTACTACTTTTGCTTTAGCTGTGTGGTTCTCTAAAGGCTCAGTTATCCATTTATTGCTTTTTGTGGAAAAAAAAATAAAAGGTAGATAAATTACAATAATGCAAACTTGAAATATATAAGTATAACATGAAATTGCAAAAATAAATATGCTTGATCATGAAAAAAGTAAGCTATCAAAATGAGTATAAGTTATTATTTCAGAAATTGCTCAATCATTTTGCATTATAACAGACATTAAGCTTTTCTTTATGGAAGAATTCTTAAAATTAATAACTTACTACCCATTTTCCTGACATTTTAGAAAACAATGTTGTGTTCAATTTTAATAATGAAGCAGGTTTTTCAGTTACTATATCAATCTTCTATAAGAACACAGATTGAGGTCACTATAAATGGTTTTAGATAACATTAGGTGAGTAATAAAAGTAATTGAAGGGAGATGAAATTTTAAGATTTAGATGGGGCCAAAGCAAATTCTTGAGACAAATGCAAATTTTCAACCTAATGTTTACAAGATGAAAAGCATCACAATACCTGGAGCCATAGTAATGTCAAATACAGATACTATTATTTACAATTACATTTTTTTCAGAACCTATTTCTCATAGGATGTAGATGTAGAAATGACCACAAAATAAGTCTAAATACATAGGTGAGTTGGAGAAACTCATTATTAAATAGATTTGGAAAGTATTTATACCCTTTTATCAGCATATTGTTTTGCCTAACAATCATTTCCCATTCTGGCTTCCTAATTTCATCCACTTACCATGAAGCTGTGGTTCTTTTGGGGCACCTGGGTGGCTCAGTCGGTTAAGTGTCTGCCTTTGGCTCAGGTTCCCAGGATCAAGCCCCACATTGGGCTCCCTGCTCAGCAGAGAGCCTGCTTCTCCCTCTGCCCCTCACCCCACTCATGTTCTCTCTCTCTCACTCACTTGCTCTCAAATAAATAAATAAATAAATAAAATTTAAAAAAAACAACCTGTCTTCTTTTTCTGTAGATTGCTGTCCTAGGAAATGATACCTAGGAACCATTTGTAATCCTTAGAAGAATGAATAATGAAAGGCAAATATCTGACACCTTAAGGATGACAGAGTAGAGAGGGGGGATCAAAATCTGGATTCTTGATGACATCATTAAACCAGATAAACCAGGGCAACAGCTTGCCTTACTTCTGGTTTTCTTTTCAGTGAGATAAATAATAAATAATAATGATGATGATGATATGATGTTTTCATTGTACAAGGCACTTTGAATTGGGTTTTCTGTTTCTATAGCCAATATATTCCTAAAAGATACAATTTCTTATACACACTAACAAACCCTCTCTGGTGATTAGCATGAAATCAAATCAAAAGGGCCAAGAGCTAACAAAATAAAAGGAAATGAAACAATATTGGGACATTCACTCATGATGGTTTGGTCACACCACAAATAACCCAATGTTCAAATAGACACCCACTCATACACACAGCCTTGAAAGAAAAGAGGTCTAATTTCATAACCTTTTCCCAAAGTATCTAATGATGGCAAAATAATAAGTTACTTTGAGACAACAGCATTTATATCAATGATTTAGTACTTTGTAGACCAGACAATCAATAGATTAATTTCATTTTTCAACCAAGTGTTTTAGCATATAGAAGAATAATCTAAGATAATTATGGAAGTTGGTTTGGGTACAAGAATTTCAGTTTTTGTTACCCAGTGGAAGATATTGATTGAGTATATATCCTATATCCCATGTCCTCTGAGAAGTGCTAAAATCAAAGAATTGAATAAAACATAGCCTCAACTCTAACAGCACAATGCAGAATTCAAGGTGTCAACACCAATAATTTCTCAGGTCTTCCTCCAAGGTGTATATAAAAGGAAATGGAGTAAATCTCATGCATCTACTTCAGATATAATCTGTGTTGCCAGAGCAACAGAGTGGAAGATTTTTATTCTAAATATGTTTAGAATGCAAATTGTTTTGGAACATAGTTTGTACAGAAATCAGTCAACAGTGTGCTATTGTGGATGGTCTAGTTTACAGCAAATTGTTTAATCATGCTTTGTAAGTCTTTTTTTCATATATATCTAATAGAAGAGACATGAAAATCTAATTCAATCATTTGCTTTAATTAAAAACCCACTGTCAAAAAAGTTTCCATCTTAATGTTATCCTGTAACATCTGAGGATCCATTTTGGCTTACATAATTTTAGCAAAAAGAGCATGAAATGCATTTTCAAATAATATGTCCACAGTATGTTGGAGTTAAAAATGTTAGGCTATTTATTGTTGTGAGGCACTCAAATTTGAAAGGGACAGCTGATAAAGATGTAATTAAATCTTGCCTGTTAAGGAGTCTTATGAATTATTAAAATCCAGATCTTATTATTCCTTCTTAAATTATTCTTTTCAACTTCTTGTTGCCACATATGCCACCCTCCCTCAAATGTTAAGCAATTACCCTTTTGAGGGTCAAAGAAGTACCTAAAGGGCCCATCTGGAAAGCTGAGATAAGGGCCTATGGTTCAGCTTAAATAGCTGTTGCACCGAGACATTAAGATCGGATTGGGGAGGAAGCCATTACCTTGAGGTTCTCCGAACAACTAAAAGAGATTTATTCTAGTGCACTTTACATCAGTTCTTGGATGCCTTTCTCTAATTTTGTACAGCTTCATTCTCATCTAACTTCAAAGTGTCGAGTTTGTCTTGATATATATGAAATACTGGATTGAAAATTAGATGCAATTTTGCAAACTAAAAAAATATATATACTTTATGAAAGATGGATTAACTGCCTGTTAATTTCATTAAAAAGTGTTAAATAGAAATGATTCTTATTCGGGGCACCTGAATGGCTCAGTTGGTTAAGTGTCTGCCTTCGGCTCAGGTCATGATCTTGGAGTTCCAGGATCGAGCCCGCATCTGGCTCCCTGCTCAGTAGGGAGTCTGCTTCTCACTCTGTCCCTCACCCTGCTCCTGTTTTCACTCTCTGTCTCTCTCTAGAATAAATAAATAAAATTTAAAAAGAAAATTATCTTATTCAAGTTGTCCATACTTAAAGGGTATTTTGAAACAAATTTTCTTATACAGATTTACTGTATTCTGAGGATAATTTCCAGAGGAGAGAAATTTTTCAGTCAATACTTGAGTTGAAAAATAACCATAAACATTCCATTAAAGGAATTTGCTAGGCTAATGCTGTGTCTGGAATTTCACAGAACCACTGACACAAACACATATCATAATTGACACATATAATTTGAACACCAACTGACACATATTATAATTTGGGCCTATCCTTAATCTATAAGATTGAATGTTTTCAGGTATGAGTTAAACTTTGGCTTGTGACCCATTTACACAGGGAAGGTTATCCCGCACCTTCACTGAGGTTGGGTTCTTTGATGCTAACAATAGATCCTTGGTCAGGGTGGGGTGAGGGATGGACAATGGCACTGCATGACTAGATAGAAGTTTGTAAAAGTAAACAATTTACTCTAATATCAGTCTTCCATCAAGTAATTGTAAATACATCAGTATCAAGCTGTTTTGATTTTTTTTTTCATGCATGGTATTAGCAGAAGCATTTCTAATTATTACAGAGTTAAAGCAGGTAGGTGCTAAAATACATCATATGCCTACATATCAATCTAGGCAGTAAAAGAGGTGGTTTAGATCATCGATAAAAACACAAAATATGTTTACAGAGTCATTTGTGCATAGATCCTACAGATAAATGTTTATATAACAGTATTGATTAATTTTTTTTAGCCAAAGCTCTGAATTTGCATGGTCATTTATACCACTATGCCAGAATTCTTCAGGAGTGTACTACTAAATTTTCATCAATGTGTACTGTTTATTTTGTTACAGCAATATCTGTCACCTGGAACATTTCTTTAGTGAGTCATGCAGTGCAATAGAGAGCAAAAATAAAATTTATCTTTATATATATATGTTACATATATAATATATATTGCATATATAATATAATACATATATAACATTATATATTATACAGTAATATAATTTCATATATCATAGAAATGATATATATGATATATAAATGACATATATATCATATGTATGGTGCCAGGCACTAAACTAAGAATTTTCTTGTATTATCCTATTTAATATTAACAAAAAAGTCTAGAATATAAGTAACACTATCACTACTAGTTTTCAGATGAGGAAATTCTAGGTAGTTTAAAGTAATTTATACATTACAGAGCTAGTAAATGGTGCAATTACGATTCTAACCCTTGCATCAGAGAAAGTTGTGTATTTCCTGGAATAAGTGAGAATTTTGTCTTCTTTTTTTTTTAAGATTTATTTACTTACTTGAGAGAGAAAGAGAGACAGAGAGAGAGCATGAGCAGGGGGAAGGGCAGAGGGAGAGGGAGAGAATCTCAAGCAGACTCCTTGATGAGCACAGAGCCCACCACCGGGCTCCATCTCATGACCCTGAGATCATGACCTAAGCTAAAACCAAGAGTTAAACAGACTGAGCCACCTAGGTGCCCCAAGAATTTTGTCTTCTGAGTAAATGTGAGATCAGTGGTAAAGGGCAACCATGTGATCATGTGATATTTATTAATAAATCTGTAGACATTTAAAACAAAGTGTTTATGGTTTATGATTATATCATAATTACTACTTGGTTGCGTTTTTCAGTTTTTAATTCTTTTAAGTGTGTTTTCACAATTTCAAAATCTAGGGTTTTGTCTCTCATTTCCTCTATTTCACTTTAGACCCTAAAAGATCTACAATTACTTACTTTAAATTGCTTTATGCAACCATTCCTTATCAACACAGTATCCATCTTCCTCTCTAGGACATGTCGTCTAACTCTTCTACAACTGGATCAGCACCACTTTCTCTTCTCAGAAGCACAACTTATATGTATTTATTTGCTCATATCAACTGACTTTATATATAAATACCTAAATTCTTGTGTAAGACTGAACTTGAAAAATGGTGTTCCTCTGTAATGTGGGGGGTAAGAGAGTGGTGTTGAAAGTTCCTAAAGAGTTAAGTTTGGGTAATACAGGGTATAAATTCTGACCAACTTGCTTATCAATTCATTCTCATTTGTCATTCAAGAAAGAAGGTCAAAGAACCTTGGTCAGGGAATGCAGAAACTGGTTGACTCAGTTCAGCTACCTTTACAAACTTGTATCATTCTAGAATCAGTGACATTTGAAATTGAACATTCTTAGCACCTTACTTATCCAAAAAGCTTCTGATTTTCACCTTCAGATCCCATGTTCTTTGAGAGGAAAGTAGAACAACTGAGGTTTATGACCTAGGATGGAAGTTAGCCTGCAAAGCTAAATCAGGTCTTTAAGATATGTACAGGAAAGAAGGGAAAAAAGGAGAAGGAAGGAAGGGAGAAAAATTCATATATTATTTTGGATGAGTTTTCTTTTTTTTTTTAAAGATTTTATTTATTTATTTGAGAGAGAGAGCACATGAGAGGGGGAGGGTCAGAGGGAGAAGCAGACTCCCTGCTGAGCAGGGAGCCCGATGCGGGACTCGATCTTGATCCCTGGACTCCAGGATCATGACCTGAGCTGAAGGCAGTTGCTTAACCAACTGAGCCACCCAGGCGCCCTGGATGAGTTTTCTAATAGTAAGTAAGAATAATGTTTATTGAATAATTACTTCATGAAAGGACAGACCTAGATTTTGTGGAGTCTAAAAGTTATAAAACGTGGGGGCCCTTTTAAAGAAAGCATGTATCAAATTCTAAAAATAATATGATCACAGCCACTCCAACACAACTTGACATGAGAAATCACTAATACAAAATGCTCTTATCCTGGGGGTTGGGCACTTTTGCATAAAGAGCCCTGACAATTAATTAACTCCAAAAACTTCAGGTGAGTCTGCCTCTGACAGAGGATTAGACCTGCATTGAGTTTATTCCATCCTCACATCAAGAAAATGAGGGAGAAAACAGATCTGGAAATGTTGAATAAGCTGCCCAGGTCCATGCAGTTAGGAAGAGATGAAGCTAGGATGCCGACTCTTGTCCATCAGACTCTGGAGCTCATGCACCCAACTATTGTAGGTACTGTCTGCAGACCTGATTAGCATTTGTAAGTAAATGCTACAAGCAGAGCATGGGAAGAAAGGGGACATCTGATTAATGCTGGTACTTTTATTAAAGCATAAAAGCTTGTATATTTTTCCTTTTTTCATTGTTTTTATTCCAAGATTGACTTACAGTGTTTCTTAAATGGTACAGTTAGACTGCATTAGGTCCTATATTATGGTGGAAATGTATTCATGACAAAACTTTAAAAAAAAAAACAAAATTGAGTGGAACAAGAAATGGTCCAAAAAGTAATTCAGTAATTATCTGAGGAACAAAGACATTTTCATATAGAGGAGAAACTAAATCCCCAATATTTATTCCTATATTCATTATTTAATATGAAAAGACAAGGGTGTTCCTAAATAGCTTGAATCTCTTAAATGTATGAGTTTAGTAAATAGGTAACCATTTACCCAACTGTAGAGAAGTAGAATAAAAGGGAAAGTATTAATGCTATGAAGAGATGGGTCTTTACTCTTTGAAGTAGTGGGAGGTAAAATAATGCAATATGTTATCTTTAGAAAGGGATTTTCAAAATGTTTTCATTGGAGCTCTAGGAATTTCAAGACATTCCTGGACACTGCCTCTCCACCTCAGACACATCTCCACCTATATCATATATTCTAGACACACATTTTTTTAAAGAAAGTAAAGAAATAAAAGCAGATTGTGTTTATAGAGGAGCCCCAGGAATCATGTCCTACAGGTACAAGTAAGGAAAAATAATAACATGCTAGCTTTAGGGGTTTATTGATACATGTGGAACTAACTAAAATCAAATCAACAAAAGTCTTCTTTATACAAATAAATTCCAACTGAGTATGTATGTAGTGGACTAGTGGTGTCTGAGGAAATATCTTCAGATCAACAGAATAAATGATAGTTCATGAGTCAGAATTCCCATGATGACCCACATTTTGAATTTAGAATTTGCAAAATTGAGAGAATTTCAGAAATTGAAATTCATTTTCTAATACCTTATAAAGCTTGAATACACTATGTTCTTTATTATTATTATTATATTATGTTAATCACCATACATTACATCATTCGTTTTTGATGTAGTGTTCCATGATTCATTGTTTGTGTATAAAACCCTGTGCTCCATGTAGAATGTGCCCTCTTTAATACCCATCACCAGGCTAACCCATCCTCCCCCAACCCCCAGAACCCTCAGTTTGTTTCTCAGAGTCCATAGTCTCTCATGGCTCATCTCCCCCTCCGATTCCCCCCCTTCATTCTTCCCCTCCTGCTATCTTCTTTTTTTTTTAACATATAATGAATTATTTGTTTCAGAGGTACAGAGCTGTGATTCAACAGTCTTGCACAATTCACAGCGCTCACCATAGAACATATCCTCCCCAATGTCTATCACCCAGCCACCCCATCCCTCCCACCCCCCACCACTCCAGCAACCCTCAGTTTGTTTCCTGAGATTAAGAATTCTTCACATATCAGTGAGGTCATATGATACATGTCTTTCTCTGATTGACTTATTTTGCTCAGCATAACACTCTCCAGTTCCATCCACGTCATTGCAAATGGCAAGATTTCATTCCTTTGATGGCTGCATAATATTCCATTGTATATATATACCACATCTTCTTTATCCATTGTTCTGACACTCAGTGTTTTATACTCCAACAACTCAAACTAATGTCATTATTTAATTTTTTTCAAAAAAACAATCTGGAAGTTATGTTTTTTGAGTAAAGAGTAAGACAATTTTTGTTTGCTCTTAAGTCTTGGTTAAGATATGAAGAAGGGGTATTAAGTTGTTGGTAGCCATAATAAAAGTAGAAATGCTAGTATAAAGGACTGGGTGTAGTACAAGTTCAATGAATGTTTATTGAATGATGAATAAAAGAAATTAACTAATTAAACTTCACTAGTGGAGAAAGAGTATTACTCTGACCCTGAAATTCACTGAGAGTTCTTAGCACCTGGGCCTGCATAGCTTCATGAACACTGATTCTTGAATTATGTATTTCTATGTCACAGAAATGATTTTTAGATTGCCTTGAAGGGATTCTAGGAATTTTTTTGATACTGATTAAAGATTTAAACTTTCCAAGGAATCCATGATTTTGTTGTTTTTGTTTGACAAATGTGTAATTCTACATAAAAGTTCAACAAAAAAATACTTCTGATGTCTTAAAAATGGCAATCACCACAGGAATCTTGAGTACATGTGAGACAATCCTGGATATCTCATTAATAGGGCACAGAAGGAGTTTGCGAGGAATGAAGGTACTATGTTAACGAGTGAGGGCTTAATCAGCTTAATCAGTACAAACACTAAAAAAACTTCAATTATAAGCAAGACTGGTAAGGCCTGAGGGTTTTAGGCGGTCAAAAGGTTCACTTTACTTTATCTTCCAAATTTATGGATTTTAAACATCACATACTGATGCTCTGAAGTGTGTAGTAGTCATTAGACATTATTGGGTTGGGTCTGAGTATGATGTCTCCAAAGAAATTTGAAGAACTATTTCTGAAACAAGCTGCAGTCAGTACATGCTACTATGTTATTAAACTACTAGCCATATATCTGTAAATTCATGAAGCCAGGGGCCCAGTCAACCGAGAGGGGGCAGGGAGAGAGAGAGAGAGAGAGAGGAGAGATATATCAGGATATTGAATATTGGATATTATGACTTTATTAGACTAACTATGTGTGAACATAAATTGACTTTTGAGTTGTGGTGTCTGCTGACAAGTGGGTTGGGAAGTAAGAGGCATTTTTGCCTCCACACATACCATGGTTCTCATAACATATTGCTTTTAATAAAGAAAAATTACCCCACTATTTGAGTAAAACTTCTTTAGAATTTTTGTTTAAAAATGTAATATTTTCATTTTTATAGAAAATTAAGCTATTTAATGCCTTATGGATCCGACATGATTATAGCCAGGATCCTGTAAAGAACATTAAAATAATTTGTAATTTAACATTTATTGAGCACAGAAAACATGTTGAACCTTGCCAGCTGGCAGATTTAGATGAACTTTTTGCTTAGAGGGGTTACAAAATAAGAGTAATACACATTTTAAGAAGAGAAAGAACCTAAATGTGCATAGTACATCAATTGTCCAAGTGGAAAATGACTCTCATTTTTCCTATTGAGTTCTATGTTTTATATAATGAGAAACCAAATTCTATTTTGAATATTATATTAACCTTAATGGCACATGTTAGATAATTATAAAATAAGACATCTTAGTCAATTATTGACAAGATGCCCCAGATGAGTAACTCGAAGTACTCAGTAAATAGTGGTTGAATATATGTTTAAATTAATGACTATGATTTTTATTCCTTCTTTTTGTTTGGTATTATCCTCAGAAAGATTATCTACCTTGCATAATTGTCAAAATTAAAAATGTGCCAATACACATAATTTTATAAATGTAATCAGTCTTATATATCTCCCCCTTGTGGTTGAAAGACAAAAGTTAATTATTTATTAAGAGATTCATGACTCACCCATTTAACTGAATTGATTTTAAAATGTTATGTTGGTATTATCAACAATAGCCAAACTATGGAGATACCCCAAACATCCATAGCCTGATGAATGGTTAAAGAAGATGCAGTATTTATGTATATGTATTTTATACACACACACACACACACACACACACGATGGAATATTACTCAGCCATCAAAAAATGAAATCTTGCCATTTGCAATGACATGGATGGAGCTAGAGTGTATTATCCTAACTGAAATAAGTCAGTCAGAGAAAGACAAATACCATACGATCTCACTCATATGTAGAATTTAAGAAAGAAACAGATGAACATATGGGAAGGGGAAAAGAAAAAAAAAGGAGGGAAGAAAACAAGCCATAAGAGACTCTTAAAGATAGAGAACAAACCGAGGGCTAATGGAGGGAGATGAGTAGGAGATGGGCTAGATGGGTGAGGGGTATTAAGGAGGGCACTTGTGATGAGCACTGAGTATTGTATGTAAGTGATGAATCACTGAATTCTACTCTAGAAACCAATATTGCACTGTATGTTAACTAACCAAAATTAAATTAAAAATAAATAAGTAAAAAATAAATAATAATAAAAAAATAGAAACTGGGTATGTTGTAACCTAAGAAGTATATGATATAGCTAGCATAAGGGTACTGCTTTTGCCAAAATCTGAGCAAATAAATAAGATAAACCCACTTAAAAATAAATAAATAGTAATAAAACAAAATGTTATGCTGAAATGTGCAGGAGTTTTCTAACTAATGTCTCCATATTTGGAATATACTGGGTACTCTAGGATAATGTGTATGGAAGGTAGAGTTAGGGAAAGTGTGGAAATTAATGAAAGTGAATGCTTCTTTTTTTTTTTAAGATGTTATTTATTTATTTGACAAAGAGAGAGAGGGAGAGCACAAGCAGGGGGAGTGGCAGGCAGAGGGAGAAGCAGGCTCCCCACTGAGCTGGGAGCCTGATGCAGGGCTAAATCCCAGGTCCCTGGGATCATGACCTGAGCTGAAGGCAGCCGCCCAACCGCCCAACCAATCACCTGAGCCATCCAGGTACCCCTGAATGCTTCTTTTTTAAATGCAACTTCACATATAAAATTTATTAAGGAAATATTATACACTGAGCATCATATTAGGCACTAAGAATCCTAGTTGTGATAAAATACAAAGCACTGGCAGTCAAGCAGTGAACAACTCAGCCACTCTGCAAAGAGAATACTATGTCTCTAAGAATTATGATCTTGAGATTGGAGGTTGTGAAAAATAGGTAGAGTCAGTCACCTCCTTCAATGTTGATAAAAAGTTTAATTTAAAATATACCTATTGGGACGCCTGGGTGGCTCAGGCGTTAAGTGTCTGCCTTCAGCTCAGGTCATGATCCCAGGGTCCGGGGATCGAGCCCCGCATCAGGCTCCCTGCTCCATGGGAAGCCTGCTTCTCCCTCTCCCACTCCCCCTGCTTGTGTTCCCTCTCTCACTGTCTCTCTCTCTGTCAAATAAATAAAATCTTTAAAAAATAAATAAATAAAATAAAATATATGTATTTACTTTAAAACTATGTATTTACTCCCTGATATATATGAAGGTTTCTAACTTTATTGTGGTAGAAATTTCTCCTATATTATAAAATATTTAAGACAAAAAGCAAAATTGAAAGAACTTTATAAACACTTTATACTTACCACCTAGATTCTTTTTTAAAAAAATTTATTGTTATGTTAATCACCATACATTACATCATTAGTTTTTTTTTTTTGTATTCCATTTTAGTTCTTTTTTTTTATTCTTATGTTAATCCCCATACATTAAATCATTAGTTTTAGATGAAGTGTTCCATGATTCATTGTTTGTGCATAACACCCAGTGCTCCATGCAGAACGTGCCCTCCTCAATACCCACCACCAGGCTAACCCATCCTCCCACCCCCCTCACCTCTAGAACCCTCAGTTTGTTTTTCAGAGTCCATCGTCTCTCATGGTTCACATCATTAGTTTTTAATATAGTGTTCCATGATTCATTGTTTGCATATAACACCCAGTGTTCCATGCAGAATGTGCCCTCTTTAATACCCATCACCAGGCTAACGCATCCTCCCACGCCCCTCCCCTCTAGAACCCTCAGTTTGTTTCTCAGAGTCCATAGTCTCTCATGGTTCGTCTCCCCCTCCGATTTCCCCCCCTTCATTTTTCCCTTCCTACTATCTTCTTCTTTATTTTTAACATATAATGAATTATTTGTTTCAGAGGTACAGATCTGTGATTCAACAGTGTTACACAAGTCACAGCGCTCACGAGCGAAATAAGTCAATCAGAGAAAGACATGTATCATGATCTCACTGATATGAGGAATTCTTAATCTCAGGAAACAAACTGAGGGTTGCTGGAGTGGTGGGGGGTGGGATGGATGGGGTGGCTAGGTGATAGACATTGGGGAGGGTATGTGCTACCACCTAGATTCTATTCCTGTTTTATCTCACATCTATCTAACTATTCATATATAAATATATATATATATATATATTTAATGCACTTAAATTGCAAACAGCAAAACAGTCTTTCCTAAATACCTTAGCATTTATATAATTAGGTACTGTATTTGTTGACAGTATTTTTTAATGTAAAATCAAAATAGAGTAAAATGTACAATGTACATTCTCCAAGTTTAGTCAAAACTTTTGAAGATATAGATAGAACATTAACATAACTTCTGAAAATTCCCTCTTCCCCTTCCCAATAAATTTCTGCCCACTGTTCTAATTCCTTTCCAACATAATTTTGTCTGTTCTAAGATATCATGAAAATGTATTTATTGGGCGTAACTTCTTTTGTGTAAGGCATGATTTACTCTACATAATGTCTTCTAGGTTCATTCATTGTTGCTTTTATCAGAAAGTCATACTTTTTGTTGTTAAGTATTCCATTATATGGATATATCAAAGCTAGTTTTTACATGTTTTCCTGATGAATATTTTGGGCTGATTCATCATCACTATTAGAGATTAAACTGCTATGACTCTTATATGTCTTTTTGTTAACATATGTTTTCATTCTCATGGCCCAATATGTAGGAATTGATATGGGCATAAGTGGTTTGTGTTTAGTTTTGTAAGAAACTGCTAATCCTATTTCTAAAGTGATATTGAGAGACGATTCTCCATGAGTCTCTTGTATTTCTGCACTAATCATGCCAGTGAGGCACTTACTACTCTTTGATTCAGACTATCTATAAGATATTTTGTCTAGCAAACAGCCTGGGAGATAGAGTTAGTATCTCCCCCCCAGAGCAAAGAATAGGCTTACTGTCAATTACAAAAGATACAGATGCAGGCTCCCTTAAATCAGGTGTCCTATCTCATAATGCAACCTATTTTGTGTTTAGTTGTCATCTGGTCCTCTTCCCATTGCCCCCTAAGAACGAGTGGGGAAATGCTGATATTCCAGTTACTGCTGTTGCTGTAACAAAACACCCTCTTTCTATGACCCAATAGTTACCAGTCTACTCCCAGCATCCATGAAAGTGTGGCTGACTAATTGTTTACTTGTAAATAGGGTAAAATCTCAGACTCTTCAAAGATTTTGACGAGTCGTAGCCTTTAACATCCCCACCAAGGTGAGATTTCTGGTTGTTACACAGCCTTGCCAACATTTAGTGTGGTCAGTCTTTTTTATTTATTTATTTATTTATTTATTTATTTATTTATTTATTTATTATTCTTATGTTAATCCCCATACATTACATCATTAGTTTTAGATGAAGTGTTCCATGATTCATTGTTTGTGCATAACACCCAGTGCTCCATGCAGAATGTGCCCTCCTCAATACCCACCACCAGGCTAACCCATCCTCCCACCCCCTCCCCTCTAGAACCCTCAGTTTGTTTTTCAGACTCCATCGTCTCTCATGGTTCGTCTACCCCTCCAATTTCCCCCCCTTCATTCTTCCCCTCCTGCTGTCTTCTTCTTCTTTTTTTTCTTAACATATATTGCATTATTTGTTTCAGAGGTACAGATCTGTGATTCAACAGTCTTGCACAATTCACAGTGCTCACCATAGCACATACCCTCCCCAGTGTCTATCACCCAGCCACCCCATCCCTCCCACCCCTCACCACTCCAGCAACCCTCAGTTTGTTTCCTGAGATTAAGAATTCCTCATATCAGTGAGATCATATGATACATGTCTTTCTCTGTTTGACTTATTTCACTCAACATAATACCCTCCAGTTCCATCCACGTCATTGCAAATGGCAAGATCTCATTCCTTTTGATGGCTGCATAATATTCCATTGTATGTATATATATATATATATATATATATATATAGTGTGGTCAGTCTTTTTAATTTGATCTATTCTGATAGATGTCTGATGATATTTGATTGTGATTTTAATTTTTTCATTTGCCAGATAAGCAATGAGGTTGAATATTGTTATGTTCACTTCAGATATTCATGAATCTTCTTTTGTAAAGTTTCTACACAAATTTTTTGCCCATCTTTTATTGCTTTATTAATAAAAAAGGGGAATTAGGTATAGGCATAGGTACAGAGATAGATTTTAGATATAAGTCCTAGTCTGGTATGTTTTGTCAATATTTTTCCCAAATATTTTTGTATCTTGTCCATTGATTTCCTTAATAGCTTATTTTGGATTAACAGAAGTTATTAATTTTGATGTTTAATTTACTTTTTTTTCTGGTATGGTTATTGCTTTTTACATACTATACTGTATTAACGAATAAAAAAAAATTTTGCCTGCCACCAAAACACAAAAATACCCTCCTGTGCTTTTACTTACAAGCTTCTGTCTTTTTTTAAATTAAATTTTTTAGTTAATTGTAGATTCACATACTGTTGTAAGGAATAATACTGAGAGATCCCTTGTACCTCCCACCCAATTTCCCCCAATGGTAATATCTTGCAAGACTATATAGGACAATAGGGGTGCCTGGGTGTCTCAGTCAGTTAAGCACCTGACTCTTGCTTTTGGCTCAGGTCATGATCTCAGGGTCTTGAGGTCGAGCCCCACATTGGGCTCTGAGCTGGGCATGGAGCCTGCTTAAGATTCTATCTCTCTCTCTCTCTCCCTCTGCCCCCTCCCCCACTTCTCTCTCCCTCTCTTAAAACAAAATAAAACAAAACAAAAAACTACGGTACAATATCCCAATCAGAATATTGATATCAATACAATCAAGATACTGAACACTTCTGTCATCACAAGGCTCCCTTATGTGGCTCTTTTATACCCACACCTACTTCTCTCCTATCTCCTGCCTCTCCTTAATCCCTGGCAACCACTAATCTGTTTTCCACTTTTATAATTTTGCCATTTCAAGGATATTATATAAATGGAATTGTATAGTTTGAAACCTTTTGAGATTGGTTTTTTTCACTCAACATAATTCCCTGGAGATTGTTATGTCTATGAATAGTTTTTTAAATTATTATTGTTGCTGAGTAATATTCCATGGTATGGAATGGTATGCACCATTCACTCATTGAAGGAGACCTGGGTTGTTTCCAGTTTGTGGCTGTTACAAATAAAACTAGTATAAACATTTATGCACAGATTTTTGTGTGCACATGAGTTTTTATTTCTCTAGGATAAATACCTCTAGAGTGTAATTGTTGAGTCATATGGTAGTTGAATGTTAAGTTTAAAAAACAAAACCAACCAAACAAACAAAAAACAATTTTTTCCAGAATGGCTATATCATTTTGTATTCCTACCAGCAATGTATGAGTGATCCAGTTTCTTTGCATCATCACCAGGATTTGGTGTTGTCACTAATTTTTTTTTCATTTTAGCTGTATGGCTACCTTACGAATGTTTTTTCTATTTTTTTTAAAGATTTTATTTATTTATTTGACAGGGAGAGAGAGAGCAAGAGCACACAAACAGGGGGAGCAACAGAGGGAGAGGGAGAAGCAGGCTCCCCACCAAGCAAGAGTCCAATGGGGAACTCGATGCCAGGACCCTGGGATCATGACCAGAGCAGAAGGCAGATGCTTAACCGTCTGAACCACCCAGGCGTCCCCAATTTTTTCTAAAAGGTAATCTGATGTTTCATACTGTTTAAATCTATTGGCATATGCTTTGAGTCATGAGTTTAGGAGTATGTTTCCCATTCTGTTATTTTAACTTGGTATGTGGGAGAATCCAAAAAAGAGGAAGTTATAAGAAAAATTGAAAAAACATCAAAATACTTACACTTCCAAAGTGCATTCCACTTTTCTTTTATCGCTCTTTTTTTAGTTTGTTATAGCATATTTATTTTGTGACTACAAATTAGATCATTTAGTTGCTTACTGTGTGTATCTTCCTTCACCAGTAGAGGGCAGGAATCCTGTCTGCTATCTCATTCCCGCTCTATTGCTCCTACCAGGTATATTAAGAAGACCTAATAGAAATTAATAAATAATTATTGAATGCTAATATGCTTTCTAAATATGTTCCTATCTTGGATTTGTAATTACTCAATAGATGATCTAAAAATAGTAGTTACCAGGCGCCAGGGTGTTGTTAAGCATCTGCCTTTGGCTCAGGTCATGGTCCTAAGGTCCTGGGATCGAGCCCCACATAGGGGTCCCTGCTCTGCACGAAGTCTACTTCTCCCTCTCCCACTTCCCCTGCTTGTGTTCCCTCTCTCACTGTGTCTCTCTGTCAAATAAATAAATAAAATCTTTAAAATAGAATAAAAATAAAAATAGTAGTTACATTAATAATTGTTCAGAAATTGTCAGTGAGCATTCTATAAAACTTTCACTTTGAACAGTACATTGATTTAACTCACTTTTTTTATGTATACAAGATTCACAACGACCTGAGTTAACTCCCACTGGTTTTTAAGTATCAGAGAAAATCCTGTTCTAATTCAAAAGTGAGCTTTTTCTCCTTTAAAACATTTCCAATGAAAAACACTTTTTTTTTTTTAAGATTTTATTTATTTATTTGACGGAGAGAGAGACACAGTGAGAGAGGGAACGCAAGGAGGGGGAGTGGGAGAGGGAGAAGCAAGCTTCCCGCGGAGCAGGGAGCCCCATGCGGGGCTTGATCCCAGGACCTGGAATCATGACCTGAGCCGAAGGCAGACGCTTAACGACTGAGCCACCCACGCTCCCTGAAAAACACTTTTTAAAGCTTGAAATTCTAACCTCTCGTAAGCAGAAAATGTCTTCCTTCTATAACTTTACATTTAATAATTCTGATAGAAAACTACGGGAGTTATTCAATATTCTTTGCTTCACATGCATTACAGGTGAAGTTCCCCAAGACAGAACTTAAATCCATTCTTAAAAGTTTTCCAGTGAAAAATACTGAACCATCTAGGTTTTACCCCCATCCTAATATGTGATTCATTGTCCATACTTGATCCTATCAGTGCCCTGTTTATATGTTCTTGCTGTACAGCAGAGCAGACTTTCCAGCACAGGTATTTTTCACCTGAGTACTTGCCTTGGCTGGTGGTGTCTTTTTGCGATCTACTTTGCAAACTGGTATTGCCACAGAATGAACGTCTCTCTGAGCTTAGCTCTCTGACTGATGGCAGCTGGTACAGCAACACCCTAGCTCCCTATAGCCCTGATGGAGAACTCCGAAGCATGTGTTTTACATTGGCTTCCAGATTTCTCCCAGCAGGATTAAGTTCTAGTAACCAACATTATAAACTTGCTTGGAAATGAATGCCTTATTGGCTGCCTTTCTTTCCCTCTCTTACTTTCTAAATCTTCTACTGATGCTTTTCGGAATCACTTCCAAAATAAATTACTTGGACTCTAATCCTTGTTCAGGGTCTCCTTCTGGAGGAACTGAAAGTAAGATAAAAATTTCTGTTTGAAGTAGAAAATGAATGGCAGTTATTGCTTTCCTTCCAAATATCCCTTAATGCATTGAGTTTAATGAGTGAACT
This sequence comes from Mirounga angustirostris, assembly GCF_029215605.1. Taxonomy (NCBI): domain Eukaryota; kingdom Metazoa; phylum Chordata; class Mammalia; order Carnivora; family Phocidae; genus Mirounga; species Mirounga angustirostris. Next base: position 47,229,901 of record NW_026991712.1, on the reverse strand, counting down.
GGATTCTGCCAAGTGCAAATAGAAAGTAGTGCATTGTTGTTTTTCTGCCCTCACTGCAATCCTATTAAACCTACCATGTCAATTCTTCCCTGTCTCTTAGGTAAAAGTCTATGAGGTTTCCATAACTTTTCTGTTCACTTTCAAGTTTAATAACCAGTCTCATATTCAAGTATTGGATTGAAACAGAGAAAGAAAAGAGAGGGAAGAATGGATATTTGACTGGAATGTTATAATCTGGAATGGTGAGGCTAATGCCACAGTGCTTGCTCTGTCTCTTCTTGGAGGTATGGTGGACCAAAAATCTCCCCATCCTTGCTGTAGATCTTGCTCAGCACTATTGTCTACAGCAATAATATAGTCTCCAGCTGGCAGCTTACAAACTTTTCCCCTTTCTGTATTTGCCCTCTCCTGCACTGGACAGTATACTCCTGCCTCTTTCAACCAGGATCATCTTTCCTCAGGTAGGAAGCCCTTTAGATGGGATCATTTTCAAAATAATTCAAGGCTAGATAACTTCTAGAGTCCCATGAGGTCTCTGTGAATACTGGCTGTGGTCAAGAAAACAGAATTTGCTCCCATCAAAGCCCTCTGTTCTCCTATCAGTCAGGCCGGCTATAGGCAGCCCAGCCTCTTGGCATCAAACTTCTCCAAATGTGCGTCAAAACTAAATGTGGGTCAACACCAAGCCCTGTGCCCTCAACTCCAAAGAACAAGGTCAGTTCTGAACTTCTCTCCCTCCTGTACTCCAGGTTAGTCTACCTCCTGGTAGTAAGATTGGCTATGTTCTGTGAGGGGATTTCTTAAGTCTTCCTGCTTATCTTCAGATATGGAAGGAAAAAGAGAAAAGTACAACTCTTCCTACAGAAACCCATTATGATCTTTCTCCTATTGATCTTTGTACTTCCCTTCATATTGGCTTGAAACAGCTCACAGACAAATGTTTATCCATCTGTATATTTGAGGTACCCCTTTGCAAGTTCTGCACAGCTGGTCTGGGACCTCACTTTCAAATTAGTGGGTATTGAACACTCTTCCTTCTAATCTTTTTGGCCCCAACTAAAATTCTAAAACAGCAGGAAAAGTACCATTGTAACATTCTGCAGTATCTAATTCAAAATCTAAGTAAAGGAACTAAAATTTTTAAAGTTTACAGTATTCCAAAAATTTATGCTACATCTTAACCATATATTACCTTGTAAGAATTGTCTTATGTATGACCTCACTGATATGAGGAATTCTTAATCTCAGGAAACAAACTGAGAGTTGCTGGAGTGGGGGGTGGGTGGGAGGGATGGGGTGACTGGGTGATAGACACTGGGGAGGGTATATGCTCTGGTAAGCACTGTGAATTGTGCAAGACTGTTGAATCTCAGATCTGTACCTCTGAAACAAATAATGCAATATATGTTAAGAAAAAAAAAAAGAAGATAGCAGGAGGGGAAGAATGAAGGGGGGGAATCGGAGGGGTAGACGAACCATGAAAGACGATGGACTCTGAAAAACAAACTGAGGGTTCTAGAGGGGAGGGGGTTGGGAGGATGGGTTAGCCTGGTGGTGGGTATTGAGGAGGGCACATTCTGCATGGAGCACTGGGTGTTATGCACAAACAATGAATCATGGAACACTACATCTAAAACTAATGATGTAATGTATGGTGATTAACATAACAATAAAAAAATTAAAAAAAAAAGAATTGTCTTATGTAATACATCATCTGATAATTGTCATCAGTGACACCCAAGTTAGGAATTCAGTTTATGTGTATTTTTCATCAAATTACTTTCTAGGCATTGAGACCAACCTATAAAGGTTATAAAGGGAAAGCGTGTTTAAGAAAATACCTGGCCATCTGCAGACATTTTCAAGAAATGTTAAAAATGTCTTATTATAAAATAGATTGTGAATCCTAAAATGACAAAAAAAAGAAATATTGCATATTGTACTCTATAAATTCCTATTACCCAAATTAGAGTTACACATCCAATACCAATTATGATTTCTAAAGCTTCTTTCTACTGTTTTTCCATATTTTCCATTTTTAATAAATACATATTAAATGTGTATAAAATTTGGTTTTAGAAATAAAATTAGCTAAATGAGAATGCAACCTCTGTGTTTTAAGAAATCTTCAAAGGGTTGACATTCTTAAGAGCCAGCTTTGCATTAAGCAGATTAGTAACACCTATTAGTTGATTTGCCAGTTATTTAATAATTATTCTAATAACTGAACAAAAGCAGTAGGCTATTTTACTGCTAGTTCACTCCATGGCTTCTCAAACCAACAAAACATTTGTAAAGATGTTCGCATTTTATTTAAAGCTGAAATATTGATGTGAGATGTGGTTGCAAAGACACTGAATCCAGAGGCATAGTGTTTATGTACAAATATTAAGAATAATGTCTTTTACAGAAACTCATAAACCAGGGATACATGCATTGTCTTTTTCTCTCATCACAAGGTGGGAAGCAGATCCTTTCTTAAATCAGAGGACTATTTAGGACATTCATGTCACTGAAAGGAAAAAGAGATTATTTGGCCAAGGAGGTTACCATTTTATGATAAACAAACATGGGCTTCAGAGTTTACAGAATTTGAGATGGCACATGGTAGTATACGGTTTTTTTTTTCCTATTTTCTTTTAAATGAAGAATTCCTTGAGATAGGTAAAAAAAAATCAATTAATTTAAATAGCTCTTTGCAGTAATATAGGAATTTATGTCCTTTTTCTACAGTTGAGACTAAAATTGTCCTCTTGATTGTAGAAATTAATTGGTCCTTAAAAACGCACTCTTAAAAGATGCTATTGTCTTATTCCATAGAAGTAGTTAAAGTGTATTTGCTGGAAAGTAAAATCACATACGTTGAACCCGTCGTTGGCTTTCCTCTGTTTGCAAATAAAAAGTTGCCTTTTTTCAATGCCAGGCAGTAAACTGAACCTGAATTCTAAGAATGATACTGTGAACTTTCTCATTTATATCATCAGGAATGGTAAGGTTCTGCAATTAGAACTTAGCTGACAATCTGGGTGATGAAGGAGGCACAAAAAAGACTTCTGATTGCTCTTAAACAACTGCATCTTTGGCTTTGCATAGTTTCAGCAACATTAAGGTTTTTTTTTTTTTTTTTTTTTTCCAGCAAACGACTTACAAAAATAGAGGAAGCAGCTTAGACCATTATTGTCTCACATTTAGGATGTGTGCTAACATTCTCAGGGTGATACACAATGAGCAAGAAAAGAAAACAAGAATTAATAAGAGTGGGAGTCAGGAGTTCCTTTCAGAGGCTATAGAGAGGGGAGGCTCACCCACTTCCTGGGGTCTGAGCCGTTTAGCAAAGAGAAAGAGGAAGAGAACAGAGCACAGCATTAGGATATGTTAGTAACTACTGCACCATCTCTTCAAAATATTAATAAAAACCTGCAGTAAGGTTTACATTATTTTTTAAAGATTTCTGTAATTTAGGTTTTATTTGGGTGTCTCAGGCATCAAGAACAGGCTTCAAGGTGGGCAACCAATGTGCAGGTTGCATATAGGTAACAGAATTAATGTTTTTTTTCCTAGTAGAAAGCTTAGAGAAATATCAGAAAGAGCCAAGATCATTTGGTCTCACAATTAATTACCATTTTATTGACAATTTTAAAAGGTGATACTCTAAGAATTTTGTGTGCCTACTTAGTTTCTTCTTCCTGGAGTACCTGTTTGCAGAGTTAACTCTCATCACAATTTCAGATGAAAGAAAAGACACTGTATTTTGTGCTGTTTTGTGTGAGGTTGTGTATTCATTTCTGTTTGGTGTCATAACAGATTGCCACAAACTAAGTGACTTAAAAAAACATACGCAAATTTATTATCTTACAGTCCTGGAGGTCAGACGTCCGACACAAGTGTCATCAAGCTAAAATCAGGTCTTGGAAGGTCTGGGCTCCCTTCTGGAGGCTAGAAGGAAGAACTGTTTTCTCCCTTTTTCCAGCTTCTAGAGGCTGCCCTTATTTGTTAGCTCATGGCCCCTTCCTCCACTTTCAAAGCCAGCAATGGTGGGTGGAGTCTTCCTGTCACTTTTCTCTGAACCACTCTTCTGCCTTCTTATTTTAAGGACTCATGTGATCAGATTGGGCCCATATGGATAACCCAGAATAATCTACCCATTTCAGGGTTGGCTGATTAGCAACATGGATTGCTTTTGTAACCTTAATTTTCTTTTATCACCTAAGCTAAAATATTCATGGGTTCTAGGGATTAGGGTATGAAATCTTTGGTGGGGGTCTTTATTCTGCCTACCAATTCCTGCCCTGCCTACCAATTAGGTTTAGTTGTGAGTAATTGAAATTCAAAATAATAATGATTTAAATAAACTAAATTTTTAAAAATTTAAATAAACATAAATGTCCTAATGGAATGACTATCATCTTTATGTTACAGATATTGGAACTAATAACATCAATGTATCACATGGACTATAGATATTATTAAAAGATGAGTTTGCGGGGCACCTGGGTGGCTCAGTCGTTAAGCGTCTGCCTTCGGCTCAGGACATGATTTCAGGGTCCTGGGATCGAGCCCCACCTTGGGCTCCGTGCTTGGTGGGAAGCCTGCTTCTCCCTCTCCCACTCCCCCTGCTTGTGTTCCCTCTCTTGCTGTGCCTTTCTCTGTCAGATGAATAAATAAAATCTTTAAAAAAAAAAAAAAAGATGAGTTTGCAAATGTCAAGATTTCGTGTTGTTCTTTTTTTTCCATTTTAACACCAACACAGATTTCTAAAATAGGCTAATTCTATGTATATATTAAGTCATTATAACCAATCATTTTTATTAGGTTAGTACAAAGCAGAACTGTATTATAAAGAGGGACAAAAAGAACAAAAGCAAAGATCACTTTTCAACGATTTGTATTAACATCACATAGCAACAAGCTGCATTGATAGCAAGTTGCAATGATATCAATCACAAAAAAATGTGTTTTTTAGATTTCTTGGTTATATGGGCATAGCATTATATTTTAAAAGGCTTTTGAGGAACTGAAGCTCCAAAAGCACCTTAATGGACAGAAATAATAAAACTAATTCTTAAAAGAAGAAATTTAGTAAGGATAACTTTTGAGTTAAACAATACAAAGAGACAGAATAAGGATATAGTATTTTAGCAGACACATCTATTTAATTTTCTTTAGTTGGTAGTAGAGACAGGATGTGTTAACAATGTAATAGCCACATGCTAACTACATTCTAAAATGAATAAGTAGCATGATAAAGAGAATATTTTCTTAAAGGGGGAGGCAGTTATGGCGTCCTGGGCTGTTCAGACCACACCTGAATAAACGTACAATTCTGAACACAGTAGCAAGAAGGGAATGTTTAAGCCCGAACACTTCCAGAGGAGATTAAACCAGAGAGTAAAAAGCCTGACGTTGTACCAGTTCAAAAACCAAACTGTGTGTCTTGTAGAGATAAACATATAGGAAATGTGATAGCTGTCTTAAAATGTCTAAGGTGTATTGGGTTAAAGGACATAAACCTGGTCCATGTATTTTCAGTGGATAGGACTCAGACCAGAGAGGGAGATTTTGGTTCTGTATAAGATCAGTATTTTTCTAATAATTAGAGCTTTCTGGAAATAGAATAGACTACATCTGTACAAAGTGAATTAGCTGCTACAAAATTGTACCTGCACAAACTAAGAATTTATTTTCCAAGAACATTTCTAGAGAAGATTTAGGACCAATCCTTAGATGTCTTCTAACCCTCTTTGACCAATCCCTCTTGTATTACTAAGTAGAGCATGAATGCCACTCTCATATATGACATCCTTATTCTTTGGTTCTTGATATTCTATTTGTCAGACTATTGTGATTAGATTCTTTTAGCCAGTATGTTAGGAGTAGAATTCTGTGCATTGTATTCTAGCCAATAAAAACCAGAATATATTTTAACTATTATTAGTGGTAGTATATATAATCCAAGAATATATCTTATTGGTACCTTGATGTCAAAGATAGCATTAAACTCAAGAACTCAGGTGAAATTGTGTGGACATGATAGCAACAATAATCATTCTCAGGATTTCCATAGGATTTCCTTCTTTCTTTGAAATGAGAGTAAATAAGATTACCAACTTAGATAACCCATAATATCCCTAAAATTACTATAGGGGGGAGGTCTTCTGAAAATGAGGAATGCATTTTATAACAGGTAGGATGGAAGCTTGTATCTATTTTGTTTGAACAGCTTCTGTTAAAAAAGAGTAGCTAATGTAAGATCAATTATTTCTACCCAGAAAAACAAAGAAAGTTAGACACACAACCACCACCACCACCAATAACAACAACAACAAACAAGCTGTTTGAAGACATGGGAAAGAAGCAAAGCAGCCAGACCAAAGGGACCAAGACCCCAGGAAGAAGGGACATATGTTATGGTGAGTCCCAAACTGTCTGACACTTTTCCTACCCAGGCATTTTCAGTTGGGCAGTGAACTTCAGCTCAGTGCTTTCTGCAGTCTCATAAGGCTAGGCAGATAAAAAATGGAGTTGAGGTTTACCAAGACAGCCATCATATTAAAAGGTAAGATAAAAAAAAAAAAAAATGTCAGGGCACCTGGGTGGCTCAGTCGGTTAGGCGTCTGCCTTCAGCTCAGGTCATGATCCCAGGGTCCTGGGATGGAGCCCCGCATCGGGTTCCCTGCTCCGCGGGAAGCCTGCTTCTCCCTCTCCCACTCCCCCTGCTGTGTTCCCTCTTTCGCTGTGTCTCTCTCTGCCAAATAAATAAATAAAATCTTTAAAAAAACAAAACAAAATGAAACAAAACAAAAAAATGTCATCTGTAGAAAAATGAGTGGTATTTTGGGCTGTTTGTTCCCTCAAGGCATCCTGCCAATTCCTTAACTGTGCACAAAATGCTGAAAACTTAAGCATAAATTGACATATGAGAGGCTAAAAATTAATCAAGGACTTCAGTAGTCCCACATGGATGAGGAAACAAAAATTAGAACTCATGGCTTTCCAAAGAAAATGGGCTCTGGTAATCAAACCTAGACTTTCAGTTGAAACTACAAAGGACCACACCTTAGGAGTAAGAGAAAACCAAAATAGAGAAGCCTTAAAAAAAACAAAATACAAAACCTGAAACACAGTCTTTAATCATCTCTATTACAGACTGGATTAAATTTATTTCCCACTAATTTAACTGCTTTCGAAAAGAAACATAGATCACTTCTAAGGAAAATTGGCATCGTTCAAAGGCTAAATAGTTTTTATGCACAATGTCTGGAATTTAATTTTAAAACTCACAAGCTATGCCAAGAGATAAGATCAAGTAGCTGAAAATCATAGTGGAAAGAAATAGAAAATAGAAATAAATCCACAGGCTATTCAGATACTGGAAACATTAGACACTGTGCTATTCTGATATTAATGTATCCATGGCTATAATTATAAATGTACTGTGAAAACTGTGATTAGTATATTTTAAAAATAGCTGGAAAGGTTGAAAATTATACCTAAAAATAGAATCCATAAAGGAGAATTAAGCGGAAATACTAGAACTAAAAAATATCATAAGTGAAATTAAGAAATCAATAGAATGTTAAACAGCAATCTAATTAGTAGAACAGTAGAAAATAACCACACTGAATCAGAGAGAGTAAAAAGAGCACAAATATAGAAATAAACTTCAGAGCCAATTAAGACATGATAAAAACTTCTACCATATGTGTAATTGGTATTCAGAAGATATAAATAATATTTGAAAATATGTTGATCAAGACTTTTCCAAACTGATGGAAAATATTAAGTCACAAATTAAAGAAGCTCTATGATCCACCTACAGGATAAATTTAAAACACATCTAAGCATACCATAAAAAATATAAAACATATAAAAAATAAAAAATGAAAGAGAGAAAGGTAAGAATAAAATAAAAAAAGAAAGGATATATTACTTTCAAAGAGGCAACAACACCTAACAGCTGACTTTTAAACCAAAATAACTGCAACCAGAAGAAACTGAGATGACATCTTTGAAAGAGCTAACACAAAATAAAATAAAACAACAAAAACAACAGACAAAAAAACTAACCCAGACAAAAAAAAATTCTTTTTTTAAAGTTTATTTATTTAAGCAATTTCTACACCCAACATGGGGTTCAAACTCACAACTACAATACATTCTTCCAAATTACTCTTACAAAAGGCAGCATGAGAAATGCCTATTATGATGTGGTATCAGAGATTTTATTGTCTAATCTGCCTTTAGATAGGTAATGTAGCACTGACTTCTTAGACTTTCCTTGACTTTTAGTCTTACCTTTACACTACAAGTAGCCTTGTCCTCTATGCACATTTTCCCCTTTTTATCACCATTTCACTTCTTTTCCCTTACTATCTCACTTGCATCAATCCCTGAATTGGGCAAACAAAGTTAAAAACCACCTGATATTCTGCATTCCTGAATTTTACTATTTAAATGATTTATACATCCTTCCACATAGATATAATTTTTCCTCGTGGGTATAAAATAACTTTTTTCCTACTTTGTAGACCATCAGTGTCCCTTGTTTTTCATGTTAAATTAAACTTGTTCTCTTCCTTCCAGTTCATCACTTTTCCTTGTCCTTTTTATCTTTTTTCAGTCTGTAATAATTCTCTTTTGAATGGAGTTTTTCATTTAAATACCAAATAATGATTTATTAGCATCTCAGCTTTTATTTGTTTTCATTTGCTTGGAGTCTATCATTGTAGGCACTTGAATACCAAATTCATCCTGTATGCTCAGAGAAGTAACCACATATCATATGGAGCAAGGCGCTTCAATTATTAAGTTTATCCTACACTTGGGGACCAGAGTAGAATGGGCCAAGCCTTGGAGGCAGAATTAGAGCTTCTTGAGCTACAAATAGTGATCATTTTTATTTTCAATTATTCTCTTAAAGAAGTTATTATAGGGAGCGCCTGGGTGGTTCAGTCGGTTGAGTGACTGACTCTTGATTTCGTGCAGGTCATGATCTCATGTCGTGGGATCGAGCCATGTCCGACCCCACGCTCAGCACAGTCTGCTTGTCCCTCTCCTTCTGCTCCTCCCCCTGCTTCTCCCCCTGCTCTCTCTCTCTTTCAAATAAATAAATAAAATCTTTTTTAAAAAAAAGAAAAAAGAAGTTACTATATTTAAAGTAAAGCTCACATAGCTACAAACTGAAGGACTTCTGTCTGCCTTCAAAGATGACTACCCAAGGAGACAAGGTTATACAGCAAACAGCATCTTAGTTTGTACTACAGCATAATTTGCAAATAGGTCCAATGTATAAAAGGCTTTGAACTCATCAAAATAAGGAAAATATCATCAAAGCAACACAAAATAAGTAGCCTATAATAGTTTATAAAGTTGTATGGACCACCATAATGAGGAGCCATGAGATTCTCTTAGTTGCTGTACAAAGCAACAGCAGACATCTTTTTCAGACAGAAAAGGTACCAGATTATTCTTCAAACAGCTCTAAATCTGATCTGTCTGAAAAACTGATGACATTCAGAACAATTTTTAAACAAAGATGGAGGAGGAACATCGATCTCTCACCCCTCTCCTTGATTCTACCCAAAGGAACGCAAGTTCAGGAAGGATGACAAAGCTTCCTAAGCACTCCATCAGTGATAAAAAGTTGTTCGAGAGTATTCTCTGCTTCTACTATCTTGGGTGTTCTTTATTACAGGTTATATATTCTGAGCGAAGAAAAGAGTATAGGTTATTTTGGCAAATCCCTTGAAGGCATACATACTTCATTCCATGCAACAGAGCCCCTTTTTGGTATTTACTAAAACTGTTTACAGCTTACCTGAAAATCCTAAATTTGATTTTCAGTGTTCTCCATTCAGTTCCATCGTATCATTTGCAATGGCTACTAATTATGAGCTGTGTGGAAGATCGAGCAATATCCCAGTTTGTCCCTCCCTGTGGATATTACCTTCATTCAACTATCTGAAAGATGAGTAGCAAGTACTAATATATTTTTTTACATTATTCAGAGCCAGTCTTTTATGAAGGCAGGTGGGGAATCATTTAAACGGTATGAATACAGGGATTTTCACAAGGCTAGCTAAAACAAACCAAACTCTCTTAACTTCTATTAAGGATCAGCAAGCTGTTTTCTGTAAACAGCCAGATTGTAAATATTTTAGGTTTGCAGGTCACACTCTTTTGTTGCAACTACTCAACTCTGCTGTAGTAGCATGAAAGCAGCTATAGTAGCCATAAATACACAAATGGGCATGGCCACGTTCCAATAAAACTTTATTTACAAAAACAGGTGTCTGGCTAAATTTGGCCAGTGGTCCATAGTTGGCTGATCCCTTTTGCTAGGTTGTTCCTGAAATTCTATTACTCCTTTATTGTAAGACAGTGATCTTTTTGATAATATAGCTGACACTCTATTACTATCAGCCATTATTTACAATGTTTTAGAAATGATCTTTCAGTTCCCAAAAGAGCAGATTTCAAAAAGGACAAAAGAAAAAAATACTGAGAGACTGAGGCAGAAAGAAAGCCTGTATTTGGCCCCAACTATTAGAACAACTGATGAAAAAAAGTACTAACTAGAAACAGAAGACAAACCTCAGTGAAGTAAGAACTTCTCCAGTGTCCATGTCAACTCACTTATGCATTCATTCATTTACTCAGCTATTCAGCCAGAATTTTTTGAGCACATATTATGTCAAGGAGCACTATACGAGGTATAAGGATAGGGCAGTGAATACATGTCAGCCATAGTCCAGGCCTTAACAGAGTTTTAAATCTAGTAGGAAATATGGACACCAGGGACATAATTTAAAAAATAATGAAGGCTATGAACACAGACAATGGGAGACCCTATGTAGAAGGCCAGGGTGACGTGGGATGGAGGTGCTGAGAAGACATCTCTGAGGGAGATATCTCTGAGCGAGTGATAGAATGTAAAGAATAAGTCAGAATTGGCCAGGTGAGGAGGACTGAGAGAGAGTAAGGGTAAGGTTACTTAGAGTTCTATTATTCAAATAGCTGTCCATTTTCTAAAGTCAGATCTTTCACATTTGTACTTAATTAAGATACTGAGGTTAGCCTTGTTGTACTTGGTACAATAGAATAATATTTTCCTACTGTGAGTACTGGATGGATACTTCTGATGCTTTGAGACAGAAATAAAAATTCGTGCAACCCCCTTGAATGAGCTCTCCTGGCCTCTAAGCCAAAATTTTGCCTAGTTTCATGTTTGACTTCCATCTGTTTAGCAAATGCAATCGGTTCATTGAGACTAAATGAAAGACATAAGGGGAAAATTTTAGCCAGTGAAAGTTAGGTTAATGAACACAGACAAAGAAAAAAAAGAAAGAAAGAAAGAAAGAAAGAAAGAAAGGAAGGAAGGAAGGAAGGAAGGAAGGAAGGAAGGAAGGAAGGAAGGAAGGAAGGAAGGAAGGAAGAAAGAAAGGAAGAAAGAAAGGAAGAAAGAAAGAAGAGAAAGAAAGAAAGAAAGAAAGAAAGAGAAGAAAGAAAGAGAAGAAAGAAAGAGAGAAAGAAAAGAAGGAGGGGAGGAAGGAAGAAGGGGAAAAAAGTGTTGGTGTGGAGAGATCCTGACTACTGACTAATAGCAGAAAAATATCTTCAGTTTATTTCTGAAGAGCTTTAAACTTAAAATGTCACCCAAAAGGCATTTGGGGAATTGTTTGGTGAGTAAATGTCATACCTGTAAGAAGAAAGACTAATAGACTCTCTGAACTGTAATGGCCTGGCCTCAGTAAAATACACACTCAAGTTTTATAAGACTTATTCATAGTGTAATGGGTAAAATTTTTGTCTCAATACTATAGTGTTCCTGATAAATACTGCACTTGTTTCTTTATGTTACAGTATTCAAAACTCTGTATATTGTGGGTGATACACTACAGGTTTACAAGACTTGGGTCAAGAGAATTGGTACAACCCCGAGGCTTGCTTTATGATCCTATCTGACATTTTCATTCAGCAGCCATGCCTGCAAGTTCAGCAAACAGTGTAACATAAAAGGGCAAATGCATTTATACAATCATCATCTCTCATCATCGTATCTATACGGCTGTGAGGGTCACCAAGGCTCAGTGGTCCTGAGGTCCCACATTCAATATTTATCCTCAAGTCTCCTGGAGAGATTTCAACCTCAGATCTAGTAGTTGGACCCTGATAGATCCAGGCAGTTATTTCCTGAATGGAATATTAGTGCATCACTCTTGGCAGGGGGATCACTGATGAATTTCAAAAGATAATTAATAAAAGCTTTGATATCATCACCAAGAAACACACATTGAGGAGCCAGCTCTATGGGCCACTGGGAAAACTATTTCAAATTCAGTTATTTCTCATTAAGAGCTCATATCATACAAATAGCAATCCACAGATGGTTAACTCCTAGTTATCTTTCAGATATCAATGCAATGGTCACTTGGGTAGAGATTCCTTTTTTCATCTTCCAAACAAAGTGAATCCTCCACTTAAAACTTCTCATAGACTAAGGTTCTTCTCTTTTTCTGTAGTACTTATCACATTGGTATTTTACCCTTACCTAACTCTTTACTGCATAAATATCAGCCTTCCACAAAATACCATAAATGATATGAGTATGAGGACAACGTCTAGTTTTGCCCACCTTTGTGTCCCAGAGGTGTTTACAACATCACATAATGGATGTTGAAAACTATTTATTGAATGAATAAATCAATGAATTGGCGAAGTGAATAAAACCAATAGATTTATAGAAAGCAAAATACATTTATGGAAGGCAACTGTCTAAATACTTTGATTTGGAGAGCATAGTCAAAGGAATCCTCTTAAAAAATGTATACACAATTAGATTGCTAAACGCACTTAATTAAAAATATTAGAAGCTTAGTCTTTTCTTAGGAATTTTCTGGTAAAATGCAATTATTCATAAGTAAAGGTACTGTATTAGATAATCTATAGCTGGGTTCATTAAAATCTGTCCATGTCTGGATCTGTCAATGAATGGGGAAAATTTCAAGATCCTCTTTTTCAGACTAAACCTTAGTGTCTGGTAAATTACCAGAGTGAGTGGTGAATGAGTGAATGAAGCAGGGAAAGAAGTAGGGTAGGGAATTGAAAGCTACCATAGTGTAGTGGTCTACAGCTTGGCATTAGCACTACATTGTTGAGAATCATAAACCTCTCTCTAACGTGCATTCACTCTGTGTCCTATGCAATTTATTTAATCCCATTGGGGCTTCACTTTCTTCATCTATAAAATGGGCTTATTAATGTGTCTGTGCATTAGGCAATTGACAGGATTATTTACAGCTATGTATGCAAAGTGCTTGGAACAGCTTCTTCTCTCTCTTTATGTTTCTAAATACTTGGAGGTTCTATGACCTTCACTGTACAATCTAATTAATGCTCACCCTTTTAAGTATAAGTTAAATAATATATACATATTGGTTCTATTTTAATACAAATAGTAATTATTTTGTTTTCATTCTGTATCCCAAAATACTTTAAGGAAAGAAACTGCCTTGAAGCTCTCCCAAAGATATCAGTCTTAATGTCAGTCCTTCTATACTGAAACTGGAGGAAAACATTAAAAGATTTAAAAGAGTTTGAAAAATCACTATTAAAACTTTGTGCACTCATGTTCTGCTTTTCATACTCATTAGCCTGCAACATTAAAGGACAAATTTTAAATATCTATTAACAGTTATGATTTTCTAAAACATCCACTATCTCCCTAAAGCTGTCATATTCAAGACAAGCATGGCATGAGAGAAACATGGTTCAGTGAATAAGAAAGGAATCATAGAATCATAAAGCAAATATACTGGGCTTACTGTTTCAGGATTGAATGAATTTGAGAAAATTGAAAAGGAATTTTCAAATGTCAGAAAATGCCAGTATACTAAAATTGTTAGACAAGGCATAGGCATTAAAAAGATGCTTCAATCTCAATAAATATGCCAAACCAAAATGCATACACAATTTAAGGTTTAAATTTATTGAAATCTGGCTACATTTGAAACTGGGTAAGTGTATTTATAGTTTATTCGTTCAGGGTCCAAAAATTTATTATATGTCATTGTTCTGCACGAAGGAGCTATAAGGGTTAAAATAAAGGCTCAGTTCACAAAAGACTTAACATTACATTGAGTTCCATGGACACTGGTCAGGTAAGTAAGTTGAACTGCAAGAAAGAAGGGATTTTCAGCTATGTAAAAAATGAGTGAGAGTGGAGGAAATAGAGAGGAAAAAACGTACCGTGCATATTGGCAATGTTCTAATGACCTTGAGAAGAAAAATTTCAAAGGAGTTGTGAGACTGAAGCCTGTCAAAATAAGTTGAGAACATAACACAAGTGGGGAAGATGAAAGAAACAGAATCTTGGTAAGAAACAAACAAACAAATGGTGCATAAGATCACTTAATTTTGTTTTACTACCTCAGTCTCAAACTGCCTGGTGACCCATTTAAGAGAACTTTGGTTTTACCAAAAGAATGCTGAATGCTGAACTTGGCCTCTTCTCCCAGAACACTGACAGAGCTGGAGTCTTACAACAGAGGCAGGATATTTGAGTTTTCTAGCTCGAGGGGAAAGACCTAAAAACATTGGCATTTGGGTTTTCAAACAAATGGTCCCCCTCAGATGATCCTACAGGGAAGCTCAAATTGACCAGCCCTAGCCACACACCCAGAGATTCCAAACAGAATTTTAGATATTCCTTCTTTACATAGTACATACCATGTATTACCTCTCATCTGAGAGATAATATGTCATAATGGTTAAGACTCTAGATTTCAGGGCGCCTGGGTGGCTCAGTTGGTTAAGCAACTGCCTTCGGCTCAGGTCATGATCCTGGAGTCCCGGGATCGAGTCCCGCATCGGGCTCCCTGCTCAGTGGGGGACCTGCTTCTCCCTCTGACCCTCTTCCCTCTTGTGCTGTCTCTCATGCTCTCTCTCAAATAAATAAATAAAATCTTAAAAAAAAAAGACTCTAGATTTCAGATCTAGACTGTCTGGATTAAAATTACAACTTAACCACTGACTACATGGTACCATGGGCAATATACAGAATTTTCCTTTTCTCTAAAATGAAGATTATTAAGATTCCTACCTGGAAGAGTTGTGTGAAGTTAATGAGTAACAGAAAAGAAGGTCTTAGCAATGTCACCAATTAATATTATTGTTTTATGAGTCCAGATGAGTACAACACAAAAAAGATAAAGAATTTAGTGAAAAAGGAATATTGAGGAAAAAAGAAAATAAAACTATTATAATTTTCAAAAAGATAAGAAGATACTGAATCCATAAAATAATAATAAAAAAAGATGCTCTCGATAATACCAGAGGACAACAAAAAATTGAAAATAAAAAAATTTGCAGTAGAAATGAAAAATGCAATAGAAATATTGGGAGATAAAGTTGAGAAAATCTTGAAAAAAAAAGGAGCAAAGAGAAAACAAGAGAGTAAATAGGGAGAAAAGACTAGAAAATTAGAAGTCCAATCCAGAAGTTTCAATATAAGGTTCTTCTTTGGCATCTCAAACAAAAGGGATGCTGATGGGGGAAAAAAAAAATGTTTAAAGCATGATGAAAGAAAATCATCAATGGAAACATACCAGATAATTTCCTAGATATGAAGGGTTTGAATTTCTAGAGTAAAAACATCCCACTGAGTGCCAGCACAATGGATGAAATTGACCCACACATTACACTATTCTGACAGAATGGAATTTTCATGCACATGTGAAAAACTAAATTTTAATGTGTACTTTTTGAAACTGAAATTTCGAAAGCAAGAGAGGACTTTAGCTTTAAACAAAATCAGTAGAAGCTTCATAAGCAAGGCTGTAGTGCATGTAAGTAAAATGGTGGAAGTAGAGGCAGATCTCAGAATTCTACAATTATTGTTCATTCCGAAGGAGAGTCCTCACCTTGAATAGAAGGCGCTGTAAACAGGAGATTAACTGTGTGATTGTACAAGTGGGTGAATGTGTGTGGAAAGTGCCAAAGAGGGGGGTCACTGATAAAAACTAATCAAGAAAAGTCTTCAGATAGGCAAGGCTTCATACATACAGACTTAAAGTTAATGTTGAGCATTGTGTTAGCATTCTCCAGAGGAACAGAACCAAAAAAAAAAAAAAAAATATATATATATATATATATATATAGAGAGAGAGAGAGAGAGAGAGAAAGATTTACATTAAGGAACTGGCTTATAGGATTATGAAGGCTGCAAGTCCAAAATGTGCATGTCAGGCTGCAAGCAGCAGGCTGGAGACCCAGGGAAAAATGATGTTGCAATTCAAAATGAATGCCATGAGCTGGCAAAATCCCTTCTTGTCCAGGGGAGGGTCAGTCTTTGTTTTTTTAAGACCTTCACTTGAGTGGATGAGGTCCACTAACATTATGGAGGGCGATCTGGTCTACTTAAAGTTCACCAATTTAAACATTAATTTCATACCAAAAAACAAAAAACAAAAATCCCCAAAACAAACAAACAAAACCCACCCTCACAGAAACATCCAGAATAAAGTCTGATCAAATATCTGGGCAGGATGGCTAAGCTAAGCCAACAGATAACATTAACCATCAAAAGTATTAAATCAGTGCTCTACCTTTTTCTCACAGATTTCTGCCTAAAGATCGTAATTTTAATAGACTTCTGTATCCTTTTTGCTTGCATTTAATTGTTCTATAGTTCATCACATATTGTATCCTCAGCATCTAACATGCTATTCCATGTATAATATTTGATCAATACCACAGCATTTAGAAGTGAATTTAAAATTGAGTCAGTCATTTTCATCACTTGCACATGAACACCCTAACTGCAGTTCCTCTAACTACCTACACAATGTGCAGTACACCCTCAATGTGGAAAGAATGATTGGAAGACTTATGCACATTTTGCCATGCCTGCCATATCTGTTTTATGATCAAGTCAAATAAAATGTGAGGTCTTATGAGAATTTTCTGAGAATTGACTTTTGTAAAAATACTTTTTTTTTAAATTTGTGAACTTTATTTATCTAAATTTATCTTTTATGTAAGATAAAAAATCTTAAAATAAATAAATAAATAAATAATCTTAATGCTAAACTAAAAGAAAATCCAAACATATTTAATCATTAATTTATAAATATTTAACTTGTATTTAGTTAGTACTTGGTACTGAATATTAAGCATTCTTCCATATTCTATTTTGATATGGTCAATATCACCAAATGATCCAAGTTTTTGACATCACACAACTGAGGACAGGCCCCACATTTCTTGACCTCTCTCCAAAATCACCTAACACAAGCTTTATTCTTTACATAAGCTCCTCCCTACTCCTCCTCCCTACTCCTCAGACTAAGACACCCCATGGTTTCCCATTGTGTGCAATCTCCCTTAGTGCACTAAGGAAAAAGCCCCACTTTATTTGACTATACGTGGGTTCTTAGTAGTATTTGGCTTGTGGATATTGAGCATGTGGCTTCCTTCAACTTTATTCTTTGCATTTGTTGTGTGCCAGATCATGTTTCTATCTGTACCAACAGATAGAAAATTATATGTACCAGAAATTATAAACTAACAGAATGCTGCATCTCTCATTGATCCTACACAGCTGAGGAATTAATGATAATAGTTGAATTAATTATCAAAGTTAAAAATCCACAAGCTTTCATATAAGAATCTGTATCTCAAGCTTTTTTAAAAAAACTACATCTATTAAGACCAACATTTGTCTCCACATGGTCACTGCATTAATTTTATTTTCCTGTATTAATTTTCTATTACTACTGTAACAGATTACCAGAAACTTAGTGGCTTAGAACAACACATATTATTATCTCACAGTTCTGTAAGTCTGAAGTCTGAAAGGGGTCTCACTAGGTTAAAATCAAGGTGTCACAGGTGTCATTCTTTTCTGTGGGTTCTAGGGAAGAGTCTCTATTCTTGCTTTTCCTAACTACTTCTAGAGACTGCTTGCATTCCTTTCTCCCTTGCATCTTCAAAACCACTTGGCCAGAGGGTTCTTGCTCACATTGCTCTCCATGACACTGACTTTTCTACCACCCTCTTCCACATTCAAGGATGCTTGGGTGCATTGGGTCTACCCCAGATAGTCAGGATAACCTCCCTCTTTAAAGATCAGCTGATTACCAACTTTAATTTCATCTGCTAACTTAATTCTCCTTTGCTATATAATAAAATATATTCAGAGGTTCTGGGAATTAGGACATAGGAATATGGGTATCTTCATTCTGCTGATCACAGCTACAATCTCCTAGAGACAAATGGCAGCTACTTTCTAGACAGATCATATGTACTCTGCAACTCTCACCCAGTCATTTTCCACTCATTTCCAGGTTACTAATTTGGTTCTTATGAGCATCTGAGGTTGTGATCCCTGTTATAAAGATACATAGATCCCTGTTGTAAAGATATATAAAGATACATGTGAAACACGAAGAGTTATCTTTTAGAAAGCAGTTGTTTACCCAATTTTCATAAACTCAGGAATTATAGGAAATTCTGGAGTAACTCCTGGAATTCTTTCTATAAAACCTGATCTTTCTTTTTTCTTTTCTAGTTGACCACAGTGGAAAAAAGTCATCAGAGATAAGAAAAGTAATATTGTTTATAGACTGTTAGGAACCAACAACTTTGCTAAGCACTTACATGTATAGTATCAAATTTTTGGACTATAATCGCCTTTGCATCAAAAGTTTGCAAAAGACCTTAACTGAAAATCAAGCAGTGTCTTAGTTCCAAAGATTAAGAAGATATCAGTTTCAGAGAAAGAGGAAATCTTTTCAGATATAATTCCACCTAGCTACCTAATTGAGAATTCACATGAACAAGTTCTTTGTGAGGGATGGTGGGACATGATCCTTAAAATTATTAGTATGATATTAAATATAGAGTTTATGCTCAAAAGATGTTTGTTTAGTGAGTAACATTTGAAACATTTCTTGAAATAATTTGTGGTTTTCTTTTTTTGTTATTTTGTTTTTGTGTTTTGCTTTGTTTTGTTGTGTATATGTGTTTATCTGTTTCTATATAAAGACAAAAAAAATCTCTATCCTTTTCTGTAGTCTATTAAAATCTACGCTCCTGGGAGGAAAAAGGTATCCATATTCAGAGACTGAGAGAGAAAAGAGGAGAATATATACTAACTTTTCACAATCATCCCATCCTGAGAGAATACTAAACTTCAAAAATTAACACTTATTTTGCTGCAGAGCAAGCAACCACAAATTCTCCTAATCTAGAAAATTTCCAAAGCAGTCAGTACAACATATATGTTGTTTTTCCAAAACCATTATGCACAGCAGGGACAGAGGAATACATTGTGAAGCCATTAAACAAATTAAAATCACACCTCAAAGTGAAATTCTGCACTAATGTCCATTATGTTACTTTAGGATGCCTTCACTCTCTTTTCTCATTGAGTTAAACATGCACTTGGATTCATCTGGAAATCTGAGGAGAGAAAAAAAAAGCCTCACAATATTACCATTTTCATTCTGTTTTGTGCCAGCAGGTTTGAGATCTGAATATTTTGTGAGGGTGCTCCCCAGGTCTCCTGATCCAAGTGGGAAGGGAGTTCTAACTGCTGTTCAGTAATTCCTTTAAAAGGAAAAACTGTTATGGGCTATAATCGAAAAAGACTTTCTCCCCCGATGCCCAATTACAAAGGCTACACGGCTGCAAACTGTAAACAACGTTATGGAAGTATGTGGATTATTTAAAGTTTCTAAGCATATATTCCAGATTTTCCTTCTATGTGATTCAACTGAAAGTCTGTATGCATAGTTTATCATGAGCTATATTTTACAGAGAAATATAAAATGGTGTGTGCACATGTATATATACCTCTTATATATGTTACCTATGTAAACAACTAAATAATAAATATTCCATATGTTTTGGAGGATTCAACTCTTACCTATAGTCATCGAGCATTTCTCCTCATATATCTTATATCTAACGTGTATATAGAAAGAAAACTTTTGACAACACATACAATTTAGCCTGACTTATCTCATAGGAAGTAGCCTGCCCATTTGCAGGAAGCTTTTCCTATTTGCAAATGTTCTACTGAATGATGCTCTCCAACTAAACTGATGTAAAAAGAGAGAATTTTCTAATTGAACTCATTGAACTTTTCTATTAAAGGGGTCAAATGTGATTTCACCCTAGTCCTCCACATGTAAAATCATCATTTGAAAAGTGACTTTTACTAGAAGTGAAATTATGACTGCCTTCTTGCTAAAATTTTTGAACATGTTTTTACTATTGCTCATTTAGCTGTTATAAAGCTGTTCTAAATGCCATGAATAGAATGAGAAAAGTAATTAGAAACAGTTTTTCTCATCTGATAAAAAGTTACCAAAATAATAATTTTATATGTAAAAAATGGTATCCAACTTTTGCAAAATAATATTTTTTAAATAAATAATTATTTTTGTAAAATAATATTTAAAAATATGTACTGTTAAGTAGAGTCAGCAAAGAACCAGAGACCTTTGGTTTTGCAAAAATTGATGAAATGTGTAAGGCAAAGAGTAACTTACTCAAATATGGTCCCTTCTCTGTAATCCAAGGTCCTGAAAAGCCCTATCTAGGTAACTGGATTGTCCTCCCAATTAGAATCCCTAATGCAACTTTCTCCTTACTACAATTCATCTTCTGTGCTGCCTCCAGAATTATTTTTTTAAGACAAATATAGTATGTCACCCCTGTGCTTTATAACATCAGTTTACCCTCAGGCTTTTCACTGAGGTAAGACAGAACCGTACGGAGACTTCAGGATTTATCAAAAAAGCCTTCTGTACCTCACTTCCTGTTTCCAGATAGGCTTAAAGTCTAGTATAGTCTACAACCCAGTGAGAACACATTTGGGAGAGAAAGGAAGCTCGAGTAGTAATTATACTGGGACAACAGGCAAGCTGGAAATGTTTGTTGAAAGTTTACAGGTCTATTAAAAAATCTGAAAAAACACAGATGTTTTATTACTTATTTAGTTTTCAGCATTTACTCAACAAATATTTATGAATGCTTACTCTATGCCAATCACTCCGCCAGGAGCTGTGATTACAAAGATGAACAAAATGCAGTTGCTGTCTGAGGGGCAAGAACAAGTGCTTGTAAATTTGCCGCACTGATGACAAAGACCCGCTCACATTCTTTTTTTTTTTTTTTTTTTAAGATTTTATTTATTTGACAGAGAGAGACACAGCGAGAGAGGGAGCACAAGCAGGGGGAGTGGGAGAGGGAGAAGCAGGCTTCCCACGGAGCAGGGAGCCCGATGCGGGGCTCGATCCCAGGACCCTGGGACCATGACCTGAGCCAAAGGCAGACGCTTAACGATTGAGCCACCCAGGCGCCCCAACCCGCTCACATTCTTGACACAGCTCCCTCAGGAGGTACATGATGCTCTATCTAGTTGCCTTCCTGCTGGCTTTGGCCTTTACTAAATTATTAGCCTGTGTCTTCAAATTTCTTTTGTGAACATACATAATAGGTATTAACTAGCAGTAATTTTAGTCACTGATTAAAATCAAGAAAACACATTTGATTATATTTTTCAATGCTTTAGGAAAAATGCAATGACATGGGAATATTTTTTGAGGGGCAGGAAATCAGGAAATAGTGTAATACTTCCACTGTTTTGTTTTTTTTTAAGATTTTATTTATTTATTTGGGAGAGAGAATGAGATAGAGAGAGAGCATGAGAGGGGGGAGGGTCAGAGGGAGAAGCAGACCCCCCGCTGAGCAGGGAGCCCGATGCGGGACTCGATCCCGGGACCCCAGGATCATGACCTGAGCCGAAGGCAGTCGCTTAACCAACTGAGCCACCCAGGCGCCCTTTTTTTTTTTTTTTTTCTAGGTAGTCTCCACGCCCAATGTGGAACCCAATGTGGGGCTTGAACTCAGGACACTGAGATCAAGACATGAGCTGAAATTAAGAGTCAGATGCTTAACCAACTGAGCCACTCAGGTGCCCCAGGATGGTTTTTATAGATTTTTTTTTTTTAAGATTTTATTTATTTATTTGAGAGAGAGAGACTGAGAGAGAGAGAGCACATGAGAGGGGGGAGGGTCAGAGGGAGAAGCAGACTCCCGGCTGAACAGGGAGCCCGATGCGGGACTTGATCCTGGGACTCCAGGATCATGACCTGAGCCGAAGGCAGTCGCTTAACCAACTGAGCCACCCAGGCGCCCTTTATCTTGTTCTTTATCTCAAACAGAAAGCTTTCAATGTTTTAGCATTATATATGATGTTTGTGGTAAATCTTCTGTAAATGCTTTCTATCATTAGAAAATTCACTTCTGTTCCTAGTTTGCTGAGAGGTTTTATCATGAAATATGTTGAATTTTGTCAAATGCCTTTTCTTTATCTGTTAAGATGGTTTTATCTACTTTTTTTATTAGCAGATAAATTACATTGTTTGATTTTTAACTTGACTTTTAAAAGTTAAATCAAATTTACAGTCCCAGAAAACAAAACTAACGTAAATATGATTCTTATACCATATTATTTTCTCTTCTCACTCCTTTTGTCCATCTTTCCCCTGCCCCATCATTACCTCTTGATCCCATTTCTACAGAGTGGCTTTTAGTGGACTATCATCCTAAACAATGATAGAATATGATTTATATCCATAACAAATACATAGTGCTTTGCAATTTAAAATATGCCTTTTTATACGTTATGTTTTAAAAATTCTCATCACATAAGGAAAAAAAATAAAAATAAAAATAAAAATAAAAAAATAAAAATTCTCATCACAACTGAGTGAAACAAATAGTATGAACTCTACTTTAAAACTGATAAAACCCAGCTTAAGAGAAGTAAAATGACTTATTTGAGGCCACATTCTGAAGATTCAGGATTTAAATCAAAGTTCTCCAATTCCAAGTTCCATGGTAGGACAAGTTGATATTTGGTAACAGAAAACTTACTTGTTACCTACACAAATTACATCTGGTGTCATCCAGTTCAATCTTAATACTAGTCATAAATGTTTTAATCCTTAATAGTGTCAATCAGAAATTAAAATAGATCATATAAATGATAATAGTAAATGATCATTTAACAAATATTGTGCCACTTACTATGTGTACATTCTACTGGATAATATGAAATATACGTAATAAAGACATAAATGCTATTAAAGTCAGCAAGACCTAATCTCTCATCTCTAGTGCATATAACCAGTGGATATTTCTTCCTCTTTTGAACAATATCTGATAGAATAATACACTCTGATCAAACTCAGAAAAAATAAAATGTAGATTAGAATAGCAGTCAGGGAGTGCCTATATGGCTTAGTACATTAAGCATCCGACTCTTGATTTCAGCTCAAGTTATGATCTCAGGGACATGAGATTGAGCCCTGAGTCAGGCTCTGTGCTCAGTGGGGAATCTGCTTAAGATTCTCTTCCTCTCCTCCTCCCTCTGCCCCTCTCCGCTTCAAATAAATAAATAAATCTTAAAAAAAAAGAAAACAAAAAGAATAGCAGTCAGTTGACTTGAAGTATTGATCTACTTATTGAACTAAAAGTAATCTTTTTTTATAGAAACCATATTTACCAGGATAAATATCTATGCTGAAAACCAAATCAATGTTATAAAGTGTATTCTTTGAACACATACTCTTTGAATAAACAAAGGATTGGACACATTGATGAAGCTGTACAAAGACCTGAGAATTAATAGTTAACCATCTTAACTAAATAATTGTCTGCTAAATTGTATTTTAGTCATCCCTACAAAATATAACTTTCTGGTATAAGACCCTTGAGGATAAACAATGAAGATTTACTTCCAAATTTTTAATTTTTCTATTTTCCAAATATCATGGAATACCTACTATTGCTTTTTTTCTACATTTCCTGTATACAAAATGTTCAAATTTATATATTATTGATATCTATCAATATTATTGTAGTAGTGGATTTATGACATTATAGTATCATCCTTTATATGCTTGCTTTCCCAGTGATACAGACTTCCATACTAATCTTTACATTCAGTGTCTATGACAAACCCAAGCACACAGTTAACCATTCAATATTTGTTGAATTAAATGATAAATAATAGAATAAAAGAAAGAAGGAAGAAATGTTTCCCAAATATTATATAATTTAAAATTGAAGCAAACTAAATGTGTATTTGGGGTGATATGCATTGCATTTAGTTGTCTACCTCTTTCATGACTAAATTCATCATATGTCTGCTATATCCTTCTCTATGCATAAACACACATATACATACACATATACTGCAAAAGCCGGAGTAGAAAGAAACAGAAATTTGATATAAAAACCATCTCTAAAACATCTTAAGAACAAAAAGAATAAGGATTTTGAACATATTTATTGATCGTTTCCTAATTAGAAATGCAGTAGGAATCTGTTATATATCTCACAGAAACAATAATTATAAATTTTGGTATATTTACTTCACACACCACCCCCCTCAATTTGTAGGCAGTTTAAAGAGAGATTGTGAAGACAGGCTAAAAATGAGTTCATCACATGATTGAACATGTTTTTAAATCATTTTGAATTGGATACTGTTAAGGTAATGCCTTGCACTGGAAAATTTCTATTTTGATGATAGGTGAAAACCAGTAGAGCGATGCTGGTTATAAAATTATGATGAGTTAATACCAGCTCCACCTTGTCCTGAAAGTCACTTATTAACAATGACACTAACAATGGCCTTGTGTGTAGCTCATAACATACCAGTGACACTAGTATTATTTCCATGCCACCCTTTCTGTACAGTGGTGTTCTGATAGATTCATAGCACTGTCTGTTGTTAAAATCCCATTATATAGTGATAAGAGCACATGGTTACAGACAGAGGAATGTTTCAAAACTTTTCAATGACAGTTTCTGACACACAGCAGCCAATCTATACATTAAGTTAAGCCAAGTCCTTATAAATAGCATTTATGATAAGCCAATGATGACAGTGAAAGTTGGCATCATGACCCTGTGTATCTATAGTAAGTAGTAATTTGTGTGGCCCCAGGAAAGATGACTACGTGAATGAACGTTTATGAAGTACCTTTGCACTCTGCACAAAAATAAATATAGCATCAAGCTACAACTTTAAAGAATATCAGTTAGGGCGCCTGGGTGGCTCAGTTGGTTAAGCGACTGCCTTCGGCTCAGGTCATGATCCTGGAGTCCCGGGATCGAGTCCCGCATCGGGCTCCCTGCTCAGCGGGGAGTCTGCTTCTCCCTCTGACCCTCCTCTCTCTCATGCTCTCTGTCTCTCATTCTCTCTCTCTCAAATAAATAAAATCTTTAAAAAAAAAAAAAAGAATATCAGGTAATGTATAAAACTTTGATACAGTGCAAGAAGACTTTATAAGCTAACAAATAGTTGTCCATATCATAAGCAAAATTTACTCTTGTGAGTAGTAAGTATACAATATTGTGGTTTCATTGACAGCTCCCGGGTTGGTGGGGTGAGACCTGGAGGGCATAAGCAGGCTCCAGCAAGAGCAGGATGCAAATCCTCAGTGGGCATATGTTCCTAAAACAATAACAATAATAACAACAACACCCAATAGTACCATTTTGTAAAGCAAATAAACAAAAAGTAAGAGTAATTTTGCAAAACTTGTGTGGAGGTTATCTAAAATAAACATAACTGAGACACCTGGATGGCTCAGTCGGTTAAGTGACCACCTCTTGATTTTGGCTCAGGTCATAATCTCAGGGTCATGGGATCAAGCCCCAGGACAGGGAATCCACACTCAGTGGGGAGTCTGCTTCTCTCCCCCTTCCTCTCCCTCTGTCCCTCCCTCAGCTCACCCTCCTTGCATGTGCATGTGTGGGCTCTTTCTCTCTCTCAATAAATAAATAAATAAAATATTTTTTTAAATAATAAAACAAAATAAAAATAATTGATTAAGTTCAAATATATAGTTATTTTTTATTGTGGATTTGATTTGTGAGTTTCTCGTGTAGCCATTATGAAAATTATAAAGCTGTAGTATTTGGCTTTGGTCTTATTTTTATTTTTCTATATCATTTTCCACCCCAAACCAGTGAAAAGGGTACCTTTGGGTCAGAGAGAAAAAATATAAAAGGGAACACAAATGAGGGTCTTCCTCTTTGTAGCTATGGCATAATGTGAGTTTAAAAAAAAAAAAATTTACACCATAGATTTTATCCCCATTTAAAATTTTTATTGATTCAAAAAATACTCTAGAAAGTTTCAAACTAATTAAGTGGAACAGAGCTCTCAGATAACAACGGAGTGTTTTTATAACTCCTTTGTGTTGAATGGCCACCTGGAGAAAACTCTGAAGGATAATCTAGCAATGTGCCAATTCTGATGTTCTTCTTTTTAAAGTTGCAACCTCCAAGTTTTCCAGTGATATTTTGCAGTATTTCCCGGAAGTTTTCCTGAGAAAAATAGTTCCCTGAGATACTAATAAATATTTACTTACTGTTATTTTTCTTGCTTTTCATTTCTATGGTTATATATGTTTGGGAAATATTGGGGTAAACAAAGTTAAAGATGTTTCTTTACTGCAAGACTTTTTCAGTCTTTAAATATTTTTCAACCCTCCAGGAGGATAATCAAACATGCATTATTTCCCCAAATTATATGACCATTATATGACTTTTGTTGAGACTCAGAGATAGGTGGTCAGGTGGGGGACAATGTCTCATGGAACAATATTACTAAGGAATTTTACTTTGAAAAACATGCATCTGAGTACCAAAGAAAGTGTCTAGAAGACTTACATAGATTTCACTTAACTATAGCCAAAAATGAAATAATTTTTTTTTTTTTGTAATGATGAGCATGGTTATTGCATGGCACCTTGATTTTTTTTGTGTGCTATTTAGAAACTTAAATGGTTCCCATATTTTTCATGTTAAAAATGGCTTATAATATTTGCAATATTCAACAAGTTATCTGGTCTATTTTTCTTTTCCTTTGAAATTCTGAAAATACTAATTATAAGTAAAGCTAGTAAACAAGTCTATAAAATCAGTTTTTATATGTATCAGTGCCATTTAAATGTTACATTTTAATTCTATGGTGGGTTAAAGAACATATATCCATGCAGGGTTTAAAGATCTACTTAATCAAGTATTCCTAGTAAATAAGAACTTGTGATTAAAATTGCAAGTATACATGAGTAAAGCAATTATTCTCATGATAGTAGAGGGAATTCAATCAAAGTAAGTGCATCAGAATTATATCCCCTATAAAAAAGCTCCAAGAACAAGAAATAGCTATATTTAGTAATTATACTAATTTTACTTAATTTACCTTTCAAACTAGTCAAGTCTGTCATGGCAAATGACACATGAATAGACTTTTTATTATGATTTTCTTCTTCTATTTTGGTAGTATAGATGGTGCTATAACTCAGTTTAAGAGTATATATATGGCAAGAAAATATCTAAACACTTAACTTCAATAAAATAATAAAAACAGTATGACTGTGATAGTGTTTTGTTTGGGGAGGCAAATTTATGCTCAGAGACTGCGTTTGCCAACAATGTATTTAACACAGTTTTGCTGTGGGAATTTCACAAGCCAATGGCATACAGGATAATGCCTCTTTTTTTTTTTTTTTTAAGATTTTATTTATTTATTTGTCAGAGAGAGAGAGAGAGAGAGTGCAAGCAGGGGGAGTGGCAGGCTCCCCGCTGAGCCAGGAGTCAGAAGACATGGGGCTCTTCCAAGGACCCTGGAATCATGACCTGAGCCGAAGGCAGACACTTAATGGACTGAGCCTCCCAGGCATCCCTAGGATAATGCCTCTTAATAAGCCAATAAAGAAATTACATACTCCAAACCAATGATAGATTAATCACACTATTGCTCCAGGCAGGGGGAGATGAAAGGAATAAGTCCAAATTTAGTTGAGGTACACCTCAACTACAAGTTGGTACTCAGGAGAGACAGCTTAGCCAACCAAGAGCTGATGTCAAGCTGCCAGAGCAAAAGTGAAAGTCCCCTGTTGCTAGAGCACATTGCTAGGGAACAAAGGCTCTGATGTTGATGGCAAGATGGTCTTTATGGCCACCGCCTGTTTTCACCACTGCTGATAAAAGAGTCACCTTGATCTCCTTGGAGCTAATGCCCCAAGGTCTTCAGAGAGCTATTTTAGATAGCAAAGTGTAACCTTGCCCAGACCGAACACTCTCAGAGAGTCCTCACAAACTTTAGGTATTTACAGTCTTAATATCCCCTTGCCATAGTTGCTTCTTCATTTTTTTTTTTTTTTGTAAGCCTCCACTGGGGGCTGAACATTGAGTTATTATTGATGAGAACAGATCAGATGATGACACCCTGGCATAACTTACTCAATTCTTATATCCAAGCAACGTGTTACTTCTAAAAACAACTTTTCTTTCGGTCATAAACAAGCGGATTTGAAATCATATCAAACAAACAACAGATACTCACTGTTCTACATATTCAAAATATATAACTATAATTTCTAAAAAATTAATAGGGGCCTAATTATTCTGCTACTTTCTCTCTTTTCTACCACATCTAACTTATGTTCCTATCCAGAATCATGGTATTATAGGAGATAAATGTTTTTGTTTAGATTGGTCTAAAGATAATGACCAGTATACTACCCACATCTCAAAACTGTAATTTCTAAACTGTCATTTCCTCATAAGAAATCCCTTGTTAGAAATGGTTTCTCTTTATTTTTCTTGTTAAAACTATCCATGTACTGTATTTATTGTAAATGCATGTCTCTTCTACTTGAAAGGTTTATAATTACTTGAGAATCTTAATTAAATACTCAGGGTAAATATTAAAGATATAAATCCTTCTAGAAAATAGTAATAATTAAAAAAACAAGAAGCATAAGGAAATTAATCTGTCACTAAGAAAAGTGGGTGGCAGAAGTAGTGTAGAATCCAGTTCAAAAATCCTCTGACAAAATGACCTTTAAATAATCTACCAGCATACAATTGATCTCTTATGTTGAGGAGGCCCCAAGGGCTTTCCTTGATAGGATTCCACTTCAAAGCAAGCAGCCTAAATGCAAACAAAAGGAATTTAACACTCCTTCAGCTTACTGCACAAACTGGTTTTAAAAATGTCTTGATTTGTATTGAAATTTACTAAATTTCTGCTGTGGTTATATCAGCACAGCAGTCAACACATTAAGATTCGTAAAAGAAAAAATACTAAAAACTTAATATCAAAAACATTGCAGGTCCTCAAAGTAAAACCGTAATGACACGTCTTGCCCATTAAATAGATATAAATGGTGCATTAAATGTTACAGTGTTTGAATACAACTGAAATTTGGGATTGTAGGGGCCAAGGACCCACTGCCCCAAAATGCGCCACTTTGGCATATTGATTATTTTAAACAAAAGTTACTTAATAGTCAATGCAGAAAGAACACTGTAACTCCTCTTCCTCTCTTTGTCTCTACAAACCGGAAAATAAATCTCCCATGTGAAAGGTGCCCTGCCTGTAACAGAAGGTAAAGAGACATCCTTATCACCAGAAATAGGAAATTTATAGCAAAGAAGGTTGTATAAACAATGCTTGTTACTTTTAAGATTTACTACTCCAGCCCAAATTCGGTTTAGAATTCCTTACTAATTGAAGCTCCCAAAGTTAATTTTTCTTTGTCTTGTCAATTCATCACAGATTACTGCCTCTTTGTCTAAAAAGTATAAAAACTGCTTGCCTTGGAAATTTCTTGGGGTTTCAATTTCACTATTGGGCCTCTGTACACACATAATGAAACTATGTTTTTTTTTCCCCTGTTAATCCATATCATGACAATTTAATTATTAAATGAGCTTGAAGACCTTTGAAACGTTCAAGGAAAAATTATTCCTTCCCTAGAGGTTGCATAGAAAAAGAACCTAGGTGTCTGTTTACTGATTCTCATACATGTTCATAGGTTTTTGAGTAATTAATTTTTTAACAGAGAAGGTGTTAATCAGGGAAGACAACACAAAATAAGTGTCTGGCTAAATTTTGATATAAAATCACTTAAGTCACCAAAAACCCTTACTTATTACTCTGATCCTGAATAAACATACTTAATGTTTCACTGCTCTTGATTTTTGCAAAATGACAATGATTGCTCTCAAAAATGCACCCAAGATGTTGTATTTTGGAGGAATTATATACCTCCCTTTGGGAAGGAAAATTTTCTTTATTCTCAAAAACAATGGCATTTGAATTTTAACAAGATGTCCTGATTTTTATGGGGTTTTGGAATATAGGTGAGGTTCACTAGGGTGGAGTCCAGAGCTGACAACTAAGGAAGAATTCTTGGAGGTGTCTTTGGTGCAAAATGGTGGTTTATTAAAGCACAGGGACAGGATCTGAAGGCAGAAAAAGCCGCTGCACTGGGGGTGTGAGGGGTGGCTGATTATATACTATGGGGTTGGGGAAGGTAAGGAAAAAGGGAGGTTTCCAAAAGAACTTCCATATGCTAAAGAAGACTCACAGGATACGGAGGCCTTGCCATTGTCAAGTTAAGGTTCTTTACCCCTCTGGTAAGGCATTAACATTAAGATAGTTGGGAACTTCCTGGAAGAATGTCACACATGTCCCACCCAGGAGTGGGGGTGGGGGGAGGTTGCAGGGTGTCAGCTTATGCTTTGTCTTCAGCCAGCTTTCTGTTCCCCCATCAATTTCAGCTATATTTGCCAAGTCTAAAGTCAACCATGCTAAATCTGAAAAGTTACAAAAAATCGCAAAAGCACAGGGTAGATTTATTTTGAAAGTAGATTAAGAATATAAATTAATTTCTTTTTTTAAAAAAAGATTTTATTTATTTGAGAGAGAGATTGAAAGCATGTGCTGGGGGAAGGATAGAGGGACAAGCAGACTCCCCGCTGCACATGGAGCCGGATGCAGGGCTTAATCCCAGGACCCTGAGATCATGATCTGTGCCGAAATCAGATGCTTAAAAGATTGAGCCGCCCAGGCACCCCTAAAATAATTCCTTTTAAATAAGCAACTTGAATAAGCACCAGTTATCCTTGAGAGTAACACAGAACTCATATACACTTAGCCCTGGAAAAGTGTATATAATGAAGGATAGTTGGAAAAAAGGCAGGCAGGGACAAGGGGCTCCAGCCTAAGAGGAAACCACTCTTTAAAAGGATTTTACACCACACTGGATGGAGCCCTCCACCCTTTCCCACGTGATAGGTAGATGACAAAAACCTGATTGTGTGACAGGCTCATAGAGGGTTAATCAGATTAAAACAGCCCCACCAACAAGCCCATAAAAATCTCTAGACTTAGAAACTCTGGTGGCAACCCTCTTGGGTCCCCTCCCTCTTCAGGAGCTTTGCACTACTGTTCAATAAACTTTGCTTTGCTGCCCACCACTCTTCGTCTGGTCTACCTCTTCATGACCAAGAACTGTGGGGACTGAAGGAAAAGAAATCCTGCAATATGTATATATCCTTTAAAGGGTTTTTATATGATGGTTAAGATTTACAGTCAATCTTATTGAATTACTAAATTGATATATATTTCAGAAAAAAAAAATTTTTATCAAGATGTTAGTCACACCACTAGCTCCCAAAATTCTGAAAAGAAATAAAAGCTATCATATGTATAAGTGTTAAGACATATTTTCAACATGTGAGCAATAATGTGAGTATGAAAACACCAGATGGTACTGCATTCAGTGGCATGTTGATATATTAGTTTACCCTTAATTTAATAATAAGGAACTTACAATTTTTTTAGAATAACGATAACTTACTGCTATAGACTTCAAATTTAGACCCAGGATTTCTGAAATGAAATCTAATATTCAAACTATTCCTACATTTAAATATTATTTTCTATAAAAATTTCATACAAAATAAACATGAAGTTATTATGTCTCTTAAGAGTCAATATATTTCCATAAAAAACTCATAAAATTCATAAAGATACTATTCTTAGAGATACCTTTTATATATATATTTTATATGTTTATATATATATTAAAATCTAAAATTTCTAGAGTTATTTTGGCTTTGGGGATAGAATATGTAAATATAAAGACTGTCGGAAACAGTAATCAATTGCTATTGTAACATTGCATACCATCATTTTCACCTTCCGCTACCATGATTTTCCTTTAGGGGACCAACCATCTCCCCTCTCTCAGGTTAGACATATAACTATAGCCTGGCCAATCAACTTTAACCATCATTGTTACAACATGGACAGTTAAACATTAGACACATAATACAAATTATTTAAAGAGACACAATTCCTACCCTTTTTCTGGGACTGTTTGGAAAGAGAATCTTTCTTATGGGGTTACCGAGGAGACTAGTTGGTATATAACATGCTTTATAAAATAACACAAGATAAATGTAATAATCTTGTAGTAACAGGGAGTAGATGTATGTCTACCTTAGACTGAGTTTTCAAGCATCCTTGAGGTGACATTATAGCAAAATTCTGAATACAAAACTAGAGCTGAAAACATAAGCAAAGAAAAAGGTAAGTGAAATATTTAAAAATAAATTACAGGGGTGCCTGGATGGGTTAGTTGGTAGAGCATGTGACTCTTGATCTCAAGGTTGTGAGTTCAGGCCTCATGATGAATGTAGAACTTAATTAAAAGCTGGCTCAGTTGGAAGAGCATGTGACTCTTAATCTTGGGGTTATGAGTTTGAGCCCCACCTTGCAGATTACTTAAACAGATAAAAAAAATTTTTTGAAAATAAGTTACAGTGAGAAGACTTACTATTTGGCATGAGAAAGAAAGTGGCCTTTGGGAATAACTTTTTATATATCGATCAGCGAATTATCTCGGAATTTCAATCAACTTTAAATTCTGATTTTTTTTTTTTTTTTTGGTAACCAATGCAAAACAAATTGGACATCTCGTGGATTACTTTGCCTATTCCTTACTTGGAATGTTAGGATATTCCAAAATTCTGTTGAATTGAGAAGAATGTATCACCTTTACCCTTGAGCAGTGCAGTTACCTTTGGCAAGCTGTAAATCACTGATGCCAGTAATAAAACAATCCATTTTTAATTTTCCTGACCAATAACACTTAAAAAATTCTATGCTGATTTGTCAGTGTTCTCTCTGCAGGAGAACTGACCAGACTTTATTATTCTCACCACCTTCATGAAGAAGTATTTCCTTCAGCCCTGAAAATCCTTCTGTCTCATCTTTATTCTTTAAGATTGCAGCATGACCAAAATGTAAGTTACAGATTTACAGTTTATCCTTATGGGAAGTGTAGGTATACCTCGTTCTTTTAACTGAAAATAGTGCAATAAATCAAACCATGACAAACTAACCTCCCTACTACTTTTTTTCTTTCTTCTTAATAATAACTACAACAAAGCAGGTTAGGGTGGAGACTGTAACAGAGTTGGGGGAATATTAACCATTCACTCAAAGTATTTCAAGAATTACCATCAGGGAAGTCAGTGAATTTGTATGTAAAAAGGGAGAGCATCAAGTTCTGTTCTCTTTTCTTTATCATCTGAGGTAAAAATGATGATTCAAGCCTCTGATAATAAAGACTTTTTCAACAATAAGCAAAGTCTTTGACATAAATGTATATGCATAGAAAAGTCAATGAGTCACATTGGCATGCAAAAATAACTCTCTTTACCAAATGCACTACCAAGCATCTCAAATGCTGCATCTATGCACAGAATAGAAATTAATTTTTCCTCTAGCTAAAATTCTGTTTGGCCAAAAAACATTTCTACCAGTTTAGTGATTTCAGAAACCTTCAGAATTTTATATTTAGGAATTATATCTTGATGACATTGGCATGTCTATAAATAGATAAAAATGAAGAACTACCTGCATTGAAAGATGTTATTAATTCCATCCAACTACATGCTGACAGTAACTGAGTTAAATGCTAATCCTTATGGCCTTTCTCAAAGCTCTAGAAAAAATATCAAAAGTTTTATTTTTATTTATTTATTTATTTATTTATTTATTTATTTATTTATTTATTTATTTATCTGAGAGAGAGAGAGAGCACACATGAGAGGGGGGGAGTGTCAGAGGGAGAAACAGACTCCCTGCTGAGCAGGGAGCCCAATGCGGGACTCGATCCCGGGACTCCAGGATCATGACCTGAGCCGAAGGCAGTCGCTTAACCAACTGAGCCACCCAGGCGCCCTCAAAAGTTTTATTGTACGTCACTCAGCATCAGGAAAATACAAATCAAAACACAATGCAATACCACCTCACACCAGTCAGAATGGCTAAAATTAACAAGTCAGGAAACGACAGATGCTGGCAAGGATGTGGAGAAAGGGGAACCCTCCTGCACTGGAATTCAAACTGGTGCAGCCACTCTGGAAAACAGTGTGGAGGTTCCTCAAAAAGTTAAAAATAGAGCTACCCTATGACCCAGCAATTGCCCTACTGGGTATTTACCCCAAAGATACAAATGTGGTGATCCGAAGGGGCACCTGCACCCCAATGTTTATAGCAGCAATGTCCACAATAGCCAAACTATGGAAAGAGAACAGATGTCCATTAACAGATGAATGGGTAAAGAAGATGTGGTATGTATATACAATGGAATATGACTCAGCCATCAAAAAGAATGACGTCTTGCCATTTGCAATGATGTGGATGGAAGTAGGGGTATTATGCTAAGCAAAATAAGTCAATCAGAGAAAGACAATTATCATATGATCTCACTGATATGCGGAATTTAAGAAACAAGGCAGTGGATCATAGGGGAAGAGAGGAAAAAATGAAACAAGATGAAACCAGAGCAGAGAGGGGTGGTGAAATGGGGTAACTGGGTAATGGACATTGGGAAGGGTATGTGTTGTAATGAGCACTGGGTATCATATAAGACTGACTAATCATAGACCTGTACCCCTGAAACAAATAATACATTATATGTGAATTAATTGAATTTAAATTTAAAAATAAATATAAATAAATAAAATAAAAAGTTTTACTGTACAGAAAAGGTGTATAGTAATATCACATTCTTCCCAATATTTTTGGAAACCCAGTAATACCTAATAATACAATTTTCATGAGATAATGTTTTTCACAAATAAAATTTCAGAGTAATAGCTAGAAGTAAAAGTTAAATATTTGTCCCCATAATGTATTTGTGTACCTTTGTAAGAACTGACTGCATTTCATTCTATTTATTTTCAAATTTATACTCTATAGGGTACATATATTGCCTTTATATTAACTATATAAATAAAAATACATAACAAATTTTCATTGAGTGCTTACCAAGTAACTGGCATCATCATAAGCACTAGAGTTACAGCAGAGCACAAAACAGACAAAAATATCTGAGTTTATGGGGCTTCCATTTTACTTAGGGAGAAGAGTGAAATTGTAGATGACAGGCATTGAATAAATGAAATAAACATGAAGACACTGAAATGGTAGAAACTGTAATTTTTAAAACTCATAGGTTCACTGTAAGATAGGAAATTGTGGCTCAAATTCTACAATTAATTGCACATTTTGATTTTATTTCTGAATTTTTTTTTCTTTTTTTTTAGAGGGAGAGAGCACAAGTGAGCCTGAGTGGTGGAGGGGGAGGGGCAAAGGTAGAAAGAGAGAGAGAATCTTAAGCAGGCTCCACAGCCAGCACAGAACCTGACATAAGGGCTCCATCTCATGACCTTGAGATCATAATCCTGAGATCATGACCTAAGCCGGTCAAGAGTCAGATGCTTAACTGAGCCACCTAGGCACCCCATATTTCTGAATTTCTTTTTAATTTCATCACTTAAAAGGAAACAAAAAAAACAAAACTTAGAAATGGATCAAAAAATCTCTTTGAATCTTTTCTTTCTGTATGAGGACTTTATATGGACACTGAAAATAATATCTTTCTTTTAGAGATCATCTTTTATTCTATTGAAAATGAATTTTTTTTTAAGATTTTATTTATTTATTTAACAGAGAGAGACACAGTGAGAGAGGGAACACAAGCAGGGGGAGTGGGAGAGGGAGAAACAAGCTTCCTGCAGAGCAGGGAGCCCGATGCAGGGCTCGATCCCACCGACCCTGGGATCATGACCTGAGCCGAAGGCAGATGCTTAACTACTGAGCCACCCAGGCACCCCTATTGAAAATAAATTTATTTCAACAACACCGAGAAGAAAACTCAGTCTTGACTTTTATAATCCTTGTCTATATAACTATTTGGTGGGGGGGTGAAAAGAGCAGTTGTCTTTTATGGGAGAGAGAATTATCACATTTTGTTTCATTAATTCAAATAGATTTGTATTTGATACAAAAGATCAAACTTTACCCTGAAATGAAATTCAGGGTCCCTGCTGACTTTTTAAGATGTGTTTTTCCAAAATCCACTTTATAGTACACAAATGTTTAATATCATTTTCAAATAGTTTTCTCCAGGGGAGAGCTGGAACTATGTCCCCTAAAGAATAAATACCCTCAACTTAACCAGTCATTAGATGTCACTCCTCTTCCAAATGGATACAGTTGAAAGAGGGTTTCTGTTTTCCTTGGCAGTAAAACCAAATTGTATCCAACAAGGAATAAAAAAGCATTTAAATGAGAACTACAGATGTGTGAACCATTTGGAAAAATAACTTGCACTGAGTTAAGTGAAATTTATGAAAGTCTTTTGAACTAACCAGGAACCATTTAAAAAGTTTATATCATATTGGAAATACCTTATATTTATCTTTACCACACAGTTGTATATTGCCCTTCACGGTTGCCTTTTGTTTTCCAAGACTAAATTTAGTCCCTGAGAAAGTGTCAGAAAGTCATTTCTGGAGATGAATGCCTACTCAAAGTACAAACAATAACATGAAAAAAAAATTTCTTATTCTTTTCTGGTCTTATATACATACATATTTTAAAATTCTCAACATAGAATTACCAAAGAATTCAGAATAATAGTGCATTTATTCTTTTGGGATGGGCCAGAAAATCTGTTGAGTCTAGTAACAGAAAGCACAGATACCTTAGTTAGGCATGCCAACATTATGAATTCTTTCTAATAACTCTATTCCTCTTTCTTTTGTAAGTCCCACTGTGAACCCCACTTTGGCCATTGGACAAAACAGAACAGCTACCATCCAAAACAGCATATTACCTAAAACCTGACCAATCTAAGAAGAAAGTTAGGAAATGCCTTATGGGGTCAACATGCTCTCTCCATTTGTATTTTGTTGTAATCATATTATGTTGTGAAAATTAAACAGGTACATGTTAGCACTATAACATAGCAATGACTGTTAAGACTAATCAATGACATCGGGAAGGAAAACAATCAGGTTTATTTTTTTGTTTGTTTTAGATGTGGCTTAATATGCTAGCTAATAAGTAAATAAAACTGTTATAATTTGTTTGGTTCTTGATGTTTATAATCTTTTTTAGGGTCCATGGGATTATGCCTCACTCAGATTAACTTCTCTTCTTTGTCTAGAACAGCTATACTTCAGTTTATAGAGGACGAGTTAATAATCCGAAAAGAGAAAACAAGTCATGTTGTTAAGGCAAAAAATGCTAGATTACCCTCATATGAAAATATTTGGCAATAGTATAATCTGAATATTGCATTATACTCCTACCAATAAGCAAATGACATTAGCAAATTTCTAGCTCAAACACATTATATCTACTTTTTAAAAACTGATATATATGCAGAATGAAAGTTATAAGAAACAGAAAAAGGATATTGTAAAAGACAAAAATAATATTTGCAAACAAGTCTTAAATGATATGTTTGTATATGCTTTCATCTTTAAGCCAGGAAAAGTGTTCTATATTTATAATTTATATTATTTAACAATAGGAAACTTTTAAAAAGCTCAGTAGACAAAATGGTAAGTATCCTAACTTAAAATGAACTTTTTCAGTTACTATAGGCTTAGATATGCAAGGTTTTTTTCTTTTATTATCTAAATTCAATTACCGAATATATAGTACATCATTAGTTTTTGATGTAGTGTTCAGTGATTCAGTAGTTGCGTATAACACCCAGAGCTCATTTACTTTTTAAAAACCTAGTTTATGGCTTTGAACTTGGGGCTTCTCAAATATTAAAATACTATGTTAACATCAATGTCACAATAGTGATTTTGATAATAAAGATTATTAATAAAAGCTCTTGGCAGGGAAAATACAATATGTCATATGACTCTTGCTTCAAATGCGGATTAAGTATTAAAAGGAGAGGGTGGGATTTTGTCTACCAGAGTTTTTACTTACTTATCTAGTATTCTCATCACGGCAGAGGTGTCACTTCTTTTTTTTCTTTAAATTGAGTCAGGAAGCATTTTTAACTTTCCTTGGGAAAGTGGAAAGAGGTTTTGAAGATTTATAGTGACTACTTCTTAAAGGCCATCGGGGGTTAGGTGCACTTTGCTGAACTCCACATGATTTGCCAAGTTTTGTTTCACCTACTCTTTTGCTTTCTCATTTCTCAAGCAATAGGAAGGACATCTCTTTGTTGCCTTATTTCTTGGTGGTAAATTTTTGTTTCTTTTCTTTGAGAATTTATTAGGTTGTTTTATATTTATTTTAACTCTTAAGCAAGCAGAAGGTCAATGATTAAATAGATATCAAAGGAGAATGTAAAAACTCAAAGATTTTTGGTAGTCAAACAATAGTAGTGGAGCTCCTGGGTGGCTCAGTCAGTTGAGTGTCTGACTCTTGGTTTCAGCTCAGGTCATGATCTCAGGGTCCTGAGATTGAGCCCTAACCTCAGGCTCTGCACTCAGCAGGGAGTCTGCTTGCGATTCTCTCTCTCCCTCTGTCCTTCCCCCCACTCGCTTGTGCACTCTCTCTCTCTCAAATAAATAAATAAAATTAAAACAATAAAACAAGAAGTAATGACAATAATTAATATAGTAAGAATAATTAACATTTAATGAAAAGTTACTATATACCAGGCACTTGATGAGTGTTCTATTAACATGTTTAATTCTTCCAACAAAATTATAAGGAAAATTTCCTCCATTTTATAGATGAGAAACTGAGGCATTGAAAGGCTAAACAGTTTACCCAGAGTCACTATTAAATACTTTTTATAGGGGTCCTGGGTGGCATAATTGGTGAAGCGTCTGCCTTTGGCTCAGGTCATAATCTCAGGGTCCTGGAATTGAGCCCCACATCAGGCTCCCTGCTCAGCAGAGAGTCTGTTACTCCCTCTGCCTCTGCCCCTCTCCCCACCTTCCCTGTTTGTGCTCTCTGCTCTCTCTCTCATGCTCTCTTTCAAATAAATAAATAAAATCTTTTAAAAAATACTTTTTATACATAAAAATGGCCAATTATATACTCCCTATGCCTATCTAGTTCTTGGGATATGGAAATGTTCATTTAATTTTTGTTAAATGAATAAGTTTGTTAACAAATTAATAAATGGAAAGCAAATTTTAGAAATCAAGAGATATATTATTTGGATTTTAAAAAGAATGCTGACGTTAGTATCAGTGATGATGTTGAGAGGATTAATGAAATATAGGAAAAATGACCTTGGATTTGATATAATAACATGATAGAAAAGTGGGTAGCACAGAGCAAAGAAAAAAGAAGAATTTATTAAATACAATAATATTGGGAAATTTGGATTAATAAATGTACACAGACCACTCAAACATCACAAACAAACATGAACTCCTGGTAGATTAAAGACTTAAATGCAAAAGCTAAAACTATAAAATTAATGGAAGAAAATATGAAAATATGAAAGAATAGCTACATGATAGAAAAATACTTCATAATGAAAATTTCTGAAATATAAACCATGAGGTAAAAATTTGATAGATTAAATTATGTCAAATTTAACTCTCTCTCTTTTTTTTTTGGCAGAGAGTAATCACTATCTACATACCCATCAAAAATTTTTTGGCCTGGGCGCCTGGGTGGCTCAGTTGGTTAAGCGACTGCCTTCGGCTCAGGTCATGATCCTGGAGTCCCGGGATCGAGTCCCACATCCGGCTCCCTGCTCGTCAGGGAGCCTGCTTCTCCCTCTGACCCTCCCCCCTCTCATGTGCTCTCTCTCTCTCTCATTCTCTCTGGCTCAAATAAATAAATAAAATCT
Source organism: Mirounga angustirostris (assembly GCF_029215605.1). Classification (NCBI taxonomy): domain Eukaryota; kingdom Metazoa; phylum Chordata; class Mammalia; order Carnivora; family Phocidae; genus Mirounga; species Mirounga angustirostris. Next base: position 47,189,864 of record NW_026991712.1, on the reverse strand, counting down.
TTAAAAAAAAAATTTTTTTTTGGCCTTTCATGTAGATAGATTGGGCAACTGTATCTTATTTTGGTCAATAGACTATATGTAAAAGTGATCAAAAGTGATAGGTGTTACTTCCAGTCAAAGATACTTAGGAAAAACTATGGTTAAACCATGCTCTCTACTGTCCCTTCTTCTGTATGAGTAAAGGCCATATTTGAAATGGCAGTGCCAGCAGATGGAATTTTTTAGATCCTTAAGTCCCAAGTCCCCAGTCCAAAGGGACTCATAGAGACTGACCAGAGCTGCAACAAATTTTAGGTGATGTTTTATGTGTTAAACCACTTAGATTTTGAAGATGTTATTTATGCAGTATAGCCTAGTCTATCTTGACTGTTATGCTTCTCCCATAACCAAAGGCTAGAAGAAGATAATCTCATGTCTGAAACCAAAATAATAATAACTAGAATATAAAATGAACTCCTACACATCAACAAGAAAGATATCTGAAATCTAATAAAAACCAGTGAACAAAGGACAGGAATATATAATTCAAAATAGAGAATCACAAATGACTAATAACTATTTGATGCTTTAATTCACTAGGAAGCTTGTCATTGTGAATTTAAAAATGAAAATGCTGAAAATAGAAAAAAATGGATAATACCAAGTGTAAGTGAGGAGCAGAAATATTGAAGATTTCATATATTTCTACTGAGAGTTTAAATAGTTGCAGCCCTTATTGAAAGCACTCTTGCAGAACTCAGTAAAAATAGCTATGTGTATAACTCCGGACCTAGAAATTCCACTCCTAGGCTTATAGTCCCACTCAATTCCGTAACTGCTTCTCATTTATTTGTAGTAAAAGATGTCTGGGTAGAACAGATAATTAAAATGTAGTGGACTACATCATAGAATATAATGTAGCAGTCAGAAGTAAAAACTCGATGTATATATAGCAACACAGATCACAAAAACATAATACTGTATGAAAAAGAGATAAAAAATTTAGATTCATGTATCAATAACATTTATGTAAATCTAAAAAACATGCCCCAAATACAAACTATATTGCATACCAAGATATCTGTGTATTTAAAGACAAATATCAAACATAATGGAGAGGCGCCTTTGTGAGAGGAAGCAATAGAAGTACCGCATGCAGGTGAAAGAAAATAAAATGAAATAAGTGGGCTTTTGGGGCGCCTGGGTGGCTCAGTCGTTAAGCATCTGCCTTCAGCTCAGGTCATGATCCCAGGGTCCTGGAATCGAGCCCCGCATCGGACTCCCTGCTCCGCGGGAAGCCTGCTTCTCCCTCTCCCACTCCCCCCTGCTTGTGTTCCCTCTCTCGCTGTGTCTCTCTCTGTCAAATAAATAAATAAAATCTTAAAAAAAAAAAAGAAAGAAATGGGCTTTCTTGATATAGATAAATATGATAATGGGGCATGAGCTGGAATATATGGTTAATTCAACATTCTGCAAGTGAGGCCAAAGAGAAAAGAGAGAAAAGAATAAAATACTAGGAAAATGAGAGTACTAGAAAAAGTTTAGAAATTCCCAACTGTGACCTTCATTAAAACTTTAGATTTTTAGGCTAGTGGAAATAATATGAAAGTGAACTCATTAAAACAAAACCAATCAAGATAAACAAAAAACCTTATTTGACCCACATTTTTAGTTTAGAATCTGAAGCACAAAAAGAAAGTCACTTATAACTCCCTGTAATTCCACTCAGTATCTCTATTGAATTACCCTCCCACATTATTAAAAGCCATGAAGAAATATTTCTGTACTTTGAAATGTTCATCTTCTTTCTTGTATAATCATGGAGCACCAAGAAAGAGTAAAAAAAAATATATATATATATTTTTAAAGATTTTATTTATTTATTTGAGACAGAGAGAATGAGAGAGAGAGAGAGCACATGAAAGGGGGGAGGGTCGGAGGGAGAAGCAGGCTCCCTGCCGAGCAGGGAGCCCAATGCGGGACTCGATCCAGGGACTCCAGGATCATGACCTGAGCCGAAGGCAGTCGCTTAACCAACTGAGCCACCCAGGCGCCCCTAAAAAAATATTTTTTAATGCCATACAAGGTAGACTGGTATTAAATATAGCTTTCTTTGGCAAGGCTCATTTGTAGATTTTCCTTTCCTAAATATGTTTATTAAAACAGAAGTAAAACAATAAGCGAATCCTAGTGAGTCCCCCACACAAATAAACTAGTTTGCATGGTGACATAAGTAAATACAGTATAAGACTGTAGGTGGATATAATTTTGTTTAGACATTCAGAGAAATAATCACCACAGTAAGCACAGCTGGAATTAGGGTCCAAGTTTATAAATCCTTGGGTTTTTCTAATGGTATCTAATCATTCAGATTCTCAAATAGCTTGCATACTAAGTGAAAATAAAGGGACAAGTCCATATTTTGTAACTTCTTGAGGATCTAACGTTTCTTGTCTGTTGCAGTAAATGTATGACAATTTTTTGAGCAACACACAATGAGATTTGTGATAACAGCCACTAACAAAAGCTTTTATTCTAAACAATTTGCTAATTTTCAAAAGAGACTTTTGAGCATGAAACTACATTCCACCATTTCTTTTCAGCTTTGGGTCAAGAAAAGGTCACTTTATGGGAGTTATTGTTGATTATATGCTAACATTCACAGGAAACAGACTTTGGTTATTTTAGGATCAAGATGACAGCTATATGAAATGATAATGTAGCTATATTGGGAAATGTAATTAAACTGCCTTTCTGTATTGAATGATAATTGCAATGAGACTGCTTGGTGAAAATTTGATGATGAGACATAGAGAAATTTGAAACGCTACTGACTCCAGTCTTATTTAGAAACAGAAAATTCAACCCACTCTGGTGGAAAGTATTTAATTCTAAGTATTATGTGAACAACCAGTTAAACAGTATTCTTCCCTCTTAAATCAGCAAACTACTATGACACCTGCCTTTCCCCAGACTAGGGAAGTGTTTCTCTTTGTATAATTCTTACAGACAACATACCAACATTTTGCCCCACGAAATGCTTATAGGCACAAGGCAAGAAATCAGAGTTGTGCTGCTAAACATCACCCAAAGAGGGCCTGAGCAGCAAGGGAAACAAGAGCAAAAATAAACAATTGGAACTACATGAAACGAGAAAGCTTTTGTACAGTGAAGGAAACCATCAACAAAACAAAAAGGCAATCTACTGAATGGGAGAAGATATTTGCAAATTACGTATCTGATAAGGGATTCATATCCAACTTATAAAGAACTTGTACAACTCAACACCAAAAAAACCCAAATAATCCAGGAGCTGGGTAGACATTTTTTCCCAGAGAAGATATACAGATGCCAAAAGACATGAAAAGATGCTCAACATCACTGATCATCAGGGAAATGCATATCAAAACCACAATGAACTATCACCTTACACCAGTCAGAATGATTAGTATCAAAAAGACAAGAAATAAGAAGTGTTGGCAAGGATGTGAAAAATGGTGAACCCTTGTGCAGTGTTGGTGGGAATGTAAATCGGTGCAGCCACTATGGAAAACAGTATGGATCTTCTCCACCCCCTCCAAAAAATAAAAATAAAAATATCATATGACCCAGTAATTCCATTTCTGGGTATTTACCTGAAAAAAAAAAAAAGAAATACTAATTTGAAAAGATATATGCACCACTATGTTTATTGCAGCCTTATTTACAATAATCAAAATATGAAAGCAACCTGTGTCCCTCAATAGACAAATGGACAAAGAAGATGTGAGGTGTTGTATGCATGTGTGTGTGTGTGTGTGTGTGTGTGTAATGGAATATTACTCAGCCATAAAAAGAATGTAATCTTGCCATTTTTGACAATATGAACGGACCTAGATGATATTATACTAAGCAAATTAAGTCAGACACAAAATGACAAATACCATATAATTTTACTTACATGTATAATCTAAAAAACAAAACAAATGAACAAAAAAACAAAATAAAATAGACTCACAAATACAGAGAACAAACTGGTGGTTGCCTGAGGGGAGGTTGGGAGAGATGGGCAAAATAGGTGAAGGGAATAAAGGGGCAAAAATTTTTATCAGGAGATATATATCTATACCTATCTATGTGTATGTAATTATGTATATGTATATAAGAACAGTACAAGGATTACAAAAATTGTACAGGAGAATATAGATATATAGATACATTAAATTTATATATCTATCTTCTAGTACAAAAAACTACAAAATTAAATATAGATACAAAATAAGATCTAGTTATAGATGTATTAAATATACATATATAAAAATCATTTTATAGGTTTTATTTGTATAAGAATACCCATATACATATAAACACACACATATATACATGTATATCTCTTTTTCATTGCCATTGAATCAAAGTGCCTGGTTTTGCTCTGAAGACTTAGGTATTACTCAGTTTATCCTGTGTGCTTGTTTACTCTCTGGCAGTCACATCCTGCTTCTTTCTCAGGACTCTGATAATCTATATAAACTGGATTATCTCCCTTGCTTCCATAGCTATCATCTTTTAAATTATTTTCTTCTCTTTTATTCCTTAAGAACTTCTGTAATTATTCCTCCACATCACTGATATAATTTTCTGGAATATAATGTTATACTTTCTCTCTTGGTACTACTAATGCACATTCTAATTTGCTACTGCGTTTTTAGTTACCCTTTTTCTCTTTCTCTTTATTGACTCCTTGTAACGTCATTCTGGATCTCAATAAGGCAGTTGCATTTTCAACTCATTTTTTCCCTCTTATGTAATGAAGTTTTTATATTTTATTGAAGACTGCATATGTATTTAAAATATTTTGGGTTTTTTTGTTGTTGTTTTGGTAGAAATCCTTTCACATATATAACAACTTTTGCCAACTTAAGTCAATAATTTACTTTTTATTGTGGTTGTTGCCTAAATAAATTTTTTTCCCTGATCTATCCTTGAAAAAAAGGTGACCTATATATGTGTCCAATGTTTGTCTCCTAACAGGTATGTGTAATCCCCTTGAACCACATCACAATCAAATTAAACACCCTTGCATATATTTTTGTTCTAGAAGATGTCTGTCAGTATAACTCTCCTGGTCAGGACAGACATTTCCTTCTGCTACTATTTCCTAGTCCTCAGAGTTTAAATAAGTGAATTTCTGGGGCACTTGGGTGGCTCAGTCGTTAAGCATCTGCCTTCCACTCAGGTCATGATCCCAAGGTCCTGGGATCGAGCCCTGCATCGGGTTTCCCCCTCTTCTGCTGCTTGTGTTCCCTCTGTTGCTGTGTCTCTGTCAAATAAATATATAAAATCTTTAAAATAAATAAATAAATAAAAATAAAAAAGTGAATTTCTGCATAGGTAATTTGGATTAAGTTATATCTCTTCTCTAGAAATGGTACAGTATGCTAATTCCCACAGTATACAGCTGCTCCAATTCTTTTTGTAAACCTTTGCCTAACCTCACATCCAGGATGTTCTATCTTTTTTTACCTATGGCTATATCCCTGAAGTTTTAGGAAAGGATACAGGATCTCAGAGTTTTTTCTTTTATTCTATATTTTATCAGTGAGAATTTTTAACAGAATGGAATATTTAATTTTTAAAATAATGCTGGTTCTTTCATAGTCAGTCTAAAAAAAGTAGAGAAAGGGCCACTTTGTCAGCTAAGGTGTGGTATCATAAAATGTGACCAACATATTTCTAAAAGCTAAAATAAAAATTCACTCATCCTTCAAGTTTCCCAAAGTCGTTCTTTGATTTTAAACAATGAATAGTTCTTTGTCTAAGAAAAACAGTATTATTAAATTATCTTCAGTAATTTAAAAGGAAGACTATCTGAGTTGCAAGAAGTCCAGAGTAAAATAAAATCATATGAAGCAAACTAAACATTTTATAAATACCATATGCGTAGATTCTTTTGACAATGGCTTTTGTTGGTTTAGTATGAAAGTAATAGAACAGGAGCTTCTATCATTGTCTTAATAGAAAAAGTCTGTAATAATTTGCAGAATTAGAGATTCCATTTTTTAAATACTATACTTCACCAAAAACATATTCTTATGATATGTTTTAATGATAACATGGTTTTAATAGTAAGAGACCTGGCCAAGATGTTCATGTTTTTGTTGGATTATTGTTTGTGAGCATACTGAAAATCCTTTTACCTGTCTGCTACACTTGACGTTTAGTCCTTAGTATATAGTAACAACTAACAACAGTGAATATGAGACAGATAAAAAAGAACTATCTTTCTTTCATCTGTGTACAAGTTAATGAATCACATTGTCTCCAGCGTAGAGAAACTCAGCATTGAGACTCTGGAGGCAAACTGTATTTCATATCTTGAGTTATGAATATTTTTAATATCCACATTGATTACCATAGAATGGCCAGCCCTAAGACAGTTGGTAAAGTCGACAAAATCTGTCACTAAACTCCTCCTTCCTCAACTCTTTCTGAGCTCTTCTATTAATGTAGCCATACTCCAGAGACTTGTATTATAAAATTTCCATTTCCCTAATTCTCTCTTCAGAAGAGAATATGTAACAATTAAGACAATATTAACATCATAGTATGAATTACTTCAATGATAATTTTCCACATTCCCACAGCCTTTCGCCAGGGATCTTGGTGAGAGTTAGATGTGTTACACAAGACTGTGGGATAAAGCAAATCTGGGTTAAGATTTAACCTTTTATTTTAATAGGATGAAATTTACAAATGACTTAAGGTTACCCATCTTCAAATTCTTAATTTAATAATTTCCATATTTATTGTTTTGAAAATTAAATGAAACAATGTAAGGGAAAGAATTTATTACTTAACAAACACTCAAAATTATTTATTTTTAAATTACTTGTAATTTTAGAACTAGAAAACATGAAATGAGAATATTTGAGGCAAGGCAATTATAAAATCTGCTTATGTGTAGAGGCATCCTCACTTTTAAAAACGGTAATCAGGGGGCACCTGGGTGGCTCAGTCTTTTGGATGTCAGACTCTTGATTTCATCTGGGGTCATGATCTCAGGGCTGTGGGATAGAGCCCTGTATCGGGCTCTGCACTCAGCACAGAGTCTGCTTGTCCCTCACCCTCTGCTCCTCCCCCGACTTGCGCTGTGTCTCTCTCTCAAACAAATAAATAAATAAAATCTTTAAAAACTGGTAATCATAAGCAATTAACTCCTCCCACTGAAAATAAGTGACAAAAATTTATCAGTTCAGGAGTTACTTTTTTCTTAATCAATTAGATATTATATAATAAAACTGTGACATCATCATATTATAAGTTCTTCATAAGTCGATGCTGCACTGAACTAGATCAGCAGTTTTAAAATATTTTAAATAGTTTTTAAAAATAAATATGAGGGGCGCCTGGGTGGCTCAGTCGTTAAGCGTCTGCCTTTGGCTCAGGTCATGATCCCAGGTCCTGGGATAGAGCCCTGCATCAGGCTCCCTGCTCCGCAGGAAGCCTGCTTCTCCCTCTCCCACTCCCCCTGCTTGTGTTCCCTCTCTCGCTGTGTGTCTCTCTCTCAAATAAATAAATAGAATCTTAAAAATAAATAAATAAATAAATAAATAAATAAATAAATAAATAAATATGAAATACTGTGTGCAATCACTTATATAAAACAGATAAGAATATGGCTGGGTAGTTTGGGATGTTTCACTATTAGATCACCATATGGCCCATGAGTTCCTTTTATGGAAAAGGTAGAAAACAACAGGAGTGGATAATAGAGGGGGGGAAAAACCCACAAATAACTATATATTCTACATATCTTGGATCTTATTTTCTCAGGTCACATTTTCTTCTTTATCACTACATAATTATAACTAATTAAAAATAGTAACAACGAGCCAAGCACTAGGCCTTATATACGTTATTTCTGGTTATCACAAAACTCTGCAAAGTAAGCAATATTATAACCTTTATTATTATTATTAATGAAGAGATGTGATCACTGCAAGTTTTATCCAAGCCACCAATTACATGTTATTATAATAGATAGAAGCATACATTTTGAGATCTTCATGGTTTTTTACATAGTGGAATAATTTTATCAAACTTTCAGATACTTCGAAGTACTTAATTCTTCAGCATTTCCTACAAAAGCATAACTCTTCAAAAATGTTTATATTGCTACTTTTTGACTTTTCAGTTCTAGGCATTATATACTCCAGTGGTGCTCAAACATTTTCTTTCTTTTTTTTTTTTAAATAATTTTTTTTTAAGATTTTATTTATTTATTTGACAGAGAGAGAGATAGCAAGAGCAGGAACACAAGCAGGGGGAGTGGGAGAGGCGGAAGAAGGCTTCCTGCTGAGCAGGGAGCCCGATGCGGGACTCGATCCCAGGACCCTGGGATCATGACCTGAGCCGAAGGCAGACGCTTAACGACTGAGCCACCCAGGCGCCCGCTCAAACATTTTCATTTCAGTATCCCACTCTTGAAATTTAAGGAGAACCCCCCAAACCTTTTCTTTATATGGGTTATATCTATTTATATTTACCATACTACAAATAAAAACTTGGAAACTTTTTTTTTTTTTTTTTTTGGTGGGCAGCAAAGCAAAGTTTATTGAACAATAGTAAAGTGATTGTACAAAGCTTCTGAAGAGGGAGGGGACCTGAGAGAGTTGCCCCAAAACTTGGAAATTTTAAAAAACTTATTCAATTTTAAAATAACCCCCAAAAATGTTACAGATAAGCATAAATAAGATATTCCTATGAAAAATAACTGTTTTTTGCAAAACAAGTCTTTACAGAGAAGAATGGTGTTGTTTTATATTTTTGCAAATCTCTTAATGCCTACTTAGTAGCAGATAACTGGATTCTCATGTCTACTTTCTGCATTCAGTCATACATTGTTTTGATTGAAGTATATAAAGAAAACGCAGCCTCACATAGTATGTACTTAGAAAAGAGAGGAATTTTATCAAATAATTGTGGATATTTTTATTTATTTATACTCAATCAAAGCTAGATAATGGAAGTTTCTTAACAGATAGCTTATTGTAGAATCTAAACCATATCAATGAACTTTTACAATGAAGTCTGTTAGTCTATCTTGCACCTTGAATGGGTAGCTTATCTATATGCACAGGTGGTTTTGTAACATGCATGCATCATTCATTTAGAAATACTGCTTCACCATCTTATGTAGGCCATCCAATGTTGACACATTTTCTCATTTAATGTCAAAAATTCACATTCATAAATACTACCAGTGATCTCACCAGAAAAGTCTTCAAGTATGGGGAAGTTATCAAGTCACATAATAGTATTCCAAAATTTTAATCTTCATTTGAAAGTTAAAATTCCATCATGGCAATAAATACTGTCTGTTGTTTTCCTTCAAATAACTGGCTTACTTCACTTATTTTAAGAATGTTTGTTGAATACTCAAATATGAATAACCTTGTTTGGCAGTTTTTCTTTTCAGTAAAAATGTATTCTGTGTAAAAAGTTTAGATCATAACTTAATTGTCTAAGTACTTTTTCTAATGTTCTAAGGATGGACATGTTGGATATGGTATGGTGAAGTAGGTGCAGCCACAGGAGGAAATGGGAATGAGGCATGGAAGGAAGAAGTTTATTATACTCACAAGGGTCAGAGAGGGGACACTGAATGCCATGCAGAGCCACAGAATAAGCAGGCCGGAGGGCAGAAGTAAGGGCAGAGCTCAGGCCAAGGCATTTACTGGAGTTTCCACGACAAAGGCAAGGCAAGGCAAGTTTAGAACCGGCTAGTTTGAATAATTATAGCAGACTCTAAGCTACCGGGGTTATCTGGTACCTGGTTACCTGGTACCTGGCCCCGGGATGATTATGGCAGAGAAATATTGCCTCCTGGGGTGTATAGACCAGATATAGAGGAAGAGCTCTGAATTGGTTAGTTTGCATATAAAAGGCATAATACTGGCTGAGTCCTGCTACCTCTGGAGGATCAGTCTCTTCTCTCCTCAGCCAGAAAGGGTTTTGTTTTGTTTTGTTGTTGGGTTTTTTCTTAAGATTTTATTTACTTGAGAGAGAGAGAGAGACCACACGTGAGCAAGAGTGGCAGGGAGGGGCAGAGGGAAAAACAGGGAGCCCAATGCAGGGCATCTTTTTGTTAGTTGCTCTCTTATTTTGTTGGAGTATATACTCCAATTGCTTACCAAGAATAGAGGTAAGTAATAAAAAAGTTTTAGACCTTGTAAGTCTAAAATTATGAGGTATATCTCACAATCAGATGTTAGTTTTTCTAGCTACAGAATTCTAGATTGAAAATATCTTTCTCAGGATTTGAAAAGCATTTCTCTGCTGTCACCTACTTCTCAAATTTGTGTTGACAGATTCTAATGCTATTTTGATTCCTCATTCTTACCTTGTTATGACCTTTGGGGATTTTCTTTTTGTTCCTAATAATATTATGATAATGTGTCTTGGTGAGGGTCTTCTATTTTCCATTTTGCTGAGAACTCAGGACGCATCAGTCCTGGGAAATATTCTTAAATCTTTTTGTTGATGATGTGATCTCTTTCCTTTTCCCTATTCTATTATTTTTCTGAAACTACTATTATTTTGATATCGGATCACTTGGAATAGTACTGTAATTTTACTGTACTTTTCTCTTTTTTTTCATTTTCTTCTCCTTTTTTCTTAAAGCCGCTCAATTTTAACTTCAACACTTCCATGATATGTTTGTGTATGCTATCATATTTGTAATATTAAAGGGGTCTTCTAAATTCTCTGAATGATTTATTTCAAAGTGTCTTTATCTTAAGATAAAGCAGTCCTACCATACTGCTCAGAATATTGTTTAATTTTGTTCATTCTTCTTTCATATTCTCTATATAACTGATTATTTGTTTGTTTTAGCTTTTAGCCTCTATCTTTTTATTACCTACTATCCTTTATATAGTTACTCTCCATTAATATCATGGGCTAAAAAAGGATTAGCTCAATATGTGTGGTGGAGCTTTGTTGACTGTCTGCTTTACAGTAGGATAACATAGTTGAGGCATGTTTTCAAGGAACTTCGGTTGTGTATCTTCAGTTCTTTTCTTTGGGCTTTCAGATACCCCAGTGAGGTTTTCCCCAATTGCCTACCTGCAGGGTATAATTTGGCTGCTAGATATAGTAAGAAAGAAAAGATCTCAATGTTAGTATGTAAACAATCACTTAATCTCCTTGTTTTCAATATAACACATCCAGCCTCCATTGTAACTGGTATCCTTCAATATGCAGGTTCTCTCTTTGGCAATCTCCTGAGAATAACTGTATACTTCATCCCAGATAGGTTAAGATAAGGCACCCATCTAGATGAGCAGAGCACGGAAGGATCTGGAATATAACTTCTACTAGGTCAGTGGGTCTTTAGTGTCATTTAGCTTTCTGGTTTACCACGCTGTTTTTAGTTTATAACATTTTAAAATCTGATAAATTACTTATCCTTCATTGATCTGTTTTCTGTCTTCTAAAAGTGGATGGCTGCTGTGTATTCTCCTCTTTGTCTTTGTGTTTTTCTGCCTATGAAAAAATTCCTTTATAAGGGTTTCTGGAAGGAATTGAGGGCAATGTTTCCATTAAATCTACCATGTTGTCCAGTAGTCAGTTTATATTGCTATGTGTGTGTACATGCACTCAGGTGATTTTTATTATAGCATACATATAGAAGAGTGCATAAATCATAATGTACACGAACATCACCAAAGAGCTAGAACATTACTTGCACACAGTAGCATTTTTCATATCCTCAACTCAGAGGTCACCATTATTATAATAAACCATAAACTCATGTTGCCTATTTTTGAACTTTATATAACTTGCTTCATACAGTGTACATTCTATTTCATGCAGCTCTTTTTACTCAGTTATTTTTGTGAGAATTTTTCATATCATTAGCTATAACAAAAGTTTGTACATTTTTAATTACTGTATAGTATTCCTATCATTAAATTCTCCAGTTGTGGTCCTAATGATGGCTTTTGGAATGTGGGATAATACAAATAATGCTATGAAAACTTCTGTTTGTGGCTTTTGGTGCACATGAAATTACATTTCTTTGGCTATATATCCATAAATGAAATACCTGCATCATAGTTTGCTGTTACATCTTTAAGGTCTTTGAGTGCTTGCTAAAGTGGTTTGACATATCTTAGAGGTAGGTAAGGTTTATTGAAGGCTTATTCCCTAAGGAGTAATAGAATGAAAAGTATTTTGGCAAAATATTTTGTGTTCATATCCAAGACATATTAGGAAAGATAATATCTTAATATTAGAAAACTCAAGTATAAAAATTCCTGCAAATAGTCTAAAAGTATTTTTTCTAAAAAAGTCATTATATTGATCAAATTCATAGAATTCTCTACTCCCCTTCCTTTATTTAGAAAAACTCTTCAATAAATAGTTGACCATAGTAAGTGAACTTGGTCTTAGTAATGAGATATTCTGCAAAATTTGATATGTTGATATAAACTGCTTTGCCAATGAATATTTGCTTTGTGTATTTTGATCAAAGATTTGGGACTTTTTACTTGGGCTAATTTTTAATTTTTAATTTTTAATTTCAACAAAGCCCAAATAAAAATGCAGTAAATAAATATGTACATAGTTTCCCAATTCTTTTATTCATTTATAAGATACTGGATGATAATATTTCTGGATAGGCATGACATAAGGCACGTATGTATATGTGTGTGGTGGGTGTTTGGAGGGGTATCCCCTCCAAAATTTATATGTTGAATCTCTAACCACTGGTACTTCAGATTATGACTGTATTTTGAGATAGAGTTTTTAAAGAGGCATTTAAGTTAAAATGAGACCATTATGGTGGGTCTGATCCATTCTGGTGTCCTTATAAGAGGAAATTTGGGAACATATAGAGACACATAGGATGTTCATAGACAAGGAAAGGCCATGTGAGGTCACAGCAAGAAGGTGGCCACCTGAAAGCCAAGGAGAGAGGCCTCAGAAGAAACCTAACCTACCAATATTTGATCTTGGCTTCTAGCCTATAGGCCCTCTTAAACAGATAGGTAATACAAGGATGAAAACTTCAATATGGAGAGTTCAAAAGGGTGTTAGCTATATGAAAATATGGGTTAAAATCCAATTTTCTCTTGTTTCTGTGTTTCAGTTTTTATCATTTTATAAATTTTATGGAGAATTTAGTTTGTAAATGTGTTTTGTGGTTCCAGTGCTAAAACTCACGAAATAATTTGTTGAAGAATAGCTAATGAGAGTAGTATGACTGTCTACTGAAAGTAGAAAGAGGCATCTTGAAAACTCCAGACGTTCAATTACATATTTGTAAAACCTCATATTTAGCATTTCAATTACAATGATCTACACAATGAAATTCCTGTCTTCATTCTACATACTTTCTGGTGCAAAAAAATGCCAAGCCTTAGAGAAGAAATAGATACCACTGTAAACACTTGGGCAACTATTTTGAAGATCCTAGTTTAACAAAACTCTAAAATCTCTAGTGATCTGGACCTTTAAAAGATTTTTATTTAAATATTAAATAAATAATGCCAGAAATGCTTGTATAGTCATTTGTTACATCTCTTTACATGGGAAATAGAGTACTTTTGTTTCATTTTGTGGAGAGAAATTTTTAACAAATGAGATTTCCAAATAAAGTTATATCAGGATGGGTAGAGGTTAAACCTGTTTCATTATGTTTCACTATTATAAAAAGCAAATTAACTCATATTGGACATCTTCTCTGAAAGACAGAAAAATACTTTAAAACATTTCTTCACATTCCAGAATATTGATTGAAATCTAGTGTCAGTAAATGCAAGTAGTTCAAATGCTTAGTAGACTCAGGTCTGGTTTCCTATAGGCAGAACTCACACTCAGAAGTAGAACTCTTTCCAATCTTCCTCATATGCAGCCCACTGATGAATAGTATGTTCATGGAACTTAGAGCCATAGCTCTTTACACTAATTCTGTGTTCCTTTGCCGTTGTTTCTTCTGCTTATGTATCACTCCCCCTACGCCATAATGTATCATCTCCGTAGCATCAAAACTTTCACTACCATTTTTTATAATTTATTGCTCAATATCTTGGAGGAAGAAATCATATTCTAGTATGCTAAATCTAAACTGATAATAAGACCAAAATACATAAATTATCACATTCTCTATGAATTTTTATGACCTCAATTTGTGTTAAAATATATATCTCTTTCTAATGCACTATATTGTCTCATTAGCTAAAAACTACCTTTCTCAACTCCATTTGCTTTCCTTTTCAAAGTGGGACACTCCTTTGCCCATTATTTAAAAGTTTGGCATATTTTAACATCCCTGTTTCCACAGTGTCTGCCAACTAATATTTCTCCCACAAAATCTAAGTATATCTCTCTCTTCTTATGCTTGTCACAATTATCTATTAACTTTAGATTCACAACTTGATAGTTTAAAAAGATTGTTGTACCAGACCCAGTTTCTTCTCAACTTCCTAAGTTACCATCATCAGGATATCAATCTGAATGAGTGTCACCATCAGAGATAGCTACAGGGTTAGATTCTGTAATTTGATTTTTTTTTCTTTTACCATCTCTTTACTTTGGTAGACTTTTTGTATGGCTACAAAATGGATGAAGAATTTCACACTATCTTCCACATACTGAAATTTGAAATTTATCTGATCACAACAGCCTTCTTTTATCCACCTTTCAATTATTCACTAAATTCAAATTTCAAACATAGGAAATTCATTACCTCTTTTTAAATCTCATGGTCTTCTAGTTCCTTCTTCATGCTTTCAATTACTTTTTTTTTTTCTTTTTTAGATAGCTCAGCTCTACATCAGAATCTCATATCCTTCCCCATGACCTTCCACTACACTTGATCTTGCCAATTCCCAACTGTGGTTCAAACCAATGGTCTATTGCATTATCTGGATAAAATTACATAATCTGAAAAAACTGGTAGTTTCCAACCTCAAATAGACCCTCAAATGTTACTTGGTGGTCTTTCTACTAATTTCTAGTTGGATAAATTTTCTGTTTTAACTATGTGGTAGTCTCAGCCATTTCCTTTCACTCAGCCAAGCAAAACCAAACCAAACAAACAACATAAACTGTCCCATAAAAAAATAAACACATGAGACATGCTCAAACATAACTATAGGTTCACAATTCCTAGCTTCTTTTTTTAATAGTCTCAGAGGAAGATGTGCTCTGCTGCAAGCCACAGTAATCCTATCTACTTGTGTCATTGCCCAGAAACCCCTCCATTTCCTCTGAAATGTGCAACCTTGTTATCCTTTTCCTTTCTCACCTTCACCACTTGCTTCTTTCAGTCACCCTAGAAATACATTAAAATATTCCTATTCAAAAAATGCATTGATATTTAAAATTCTCCCATAAATGAGGAAAAGTGGAGAAACATGACAAGCCCTACTTCAGCCTGGTGACCACAGTTGGCATCAACAGTCATAAATCATGTTGATAGTATAGAACCTTGATAGGATGTAATAAAATTAACACTTTATCTCTGTGTAAATCCATAATCTCAGTCTAATCACAAGAAACTGCACTCCTAAAAACTGCAAGTTCATCTAAAACAAGGAAAGTTAAAGAAACTGTCAGTCAAGAAGAAGCTAAAGAGAACTGACAACAAAATATAATGTGGTATCCTGGATGAGATCTTGGAATGGGAAAAGGACCTTAGGTAAAAACCAAGGAAATCTGAATAAATTATAGACTTTTAAAATATAAATATATCCATATTGGTTCATTAATTATAACATATTACCATAATAATGTAAGATATTAATAACAGATTAAACCATGTATAGGGGCCATATGGGAATTCTCTGTGTTATCTGCTCAATTTTTTTGTAAACCTAAAACTGTTCTAAAAAGTTAAACTCTATTGTTAAAATTGAAGCAAAAATGGTAGCCCAGGAGTTACTCCATCTAGAGGGAGGTGAAACAATCACCTATATTAATAATAAAGCTCATATTCACATTACCAATTGCAGCTTATGTGTGTAGCCATAATAGATCTCCTGATTCTAAACGTCAGAATTTGTCAGAATAATGAACAAAGTGGAGGTTAAAATGGAAAAATCCAGGCTTCCCTATGCTGAGTTACTTCTGTAAAATACAATGTGTGAGGACAGAGCTGAGCAGACCATAACTGGTTGCTCTATCTAGGCTCGCTGTCAAGAGTTAGGAGAGCAGAAATGGATCTGATCTGCACATGCCAGTTTCTGTTCTCAAAAATGCCACTGGGATTTAAGAGAAGAGGACAGAATGAAGCAGTTTAGCAGCAGGCCAGGGTTATAGCTAATCAAGGTCTCTTGACACAGAAACAAGAGAGTGGGATTTCCTTCTAAGAGAGAGAAGGCTAATTCAAGGAAAAAGTCTGTAACATGTCTCAGTTACAAGTAATGGATAGATAGATGATAGATGATAGATAGATAGATAGATAGATAGATAGATAGATAGATAGATAGATAATAGATAGATAGATAGATAGATAGATAGATAGATAGATAACAGATAGATAGATGTCATTGCTTAGAGGGCTGACAACTAATCTACAACAAGTGAGCAAAGTGAAAATTACCATCAAGGCATTGTCAACTTTGGAATAAAAAAATAGGGGAAATACAATAAAAACTTTTGAAAAATGAACTTTTATTTCTTTTTAATAATTTATTCTTTTGTTTTTTATGTAAGCTCTATGCCCAATGTGGGACTTGAATTCATGACCTCAAGATCAAGAGTTGCATTCCCTACCAACTGAGCTAGCCAGGTGCCCCACAACATGGACTTTTAAATAGTAAGTTCAATTCTTCTTCATTATTCCTAATTAAACTTTTAGGAACTATGAATTGACTGATCAACGGAAACCAATTTTTCTCACTTACCAGTGTAAGTTATTTGACAGCTTACTTAATTTAATTCTTTAGCAGAATAGTTTTTTCTTTTTCCACATCTGGCAGTATTGGCAAGTTATCTTCTCTCCTGAGCATTCCTTTGGCTCACCACTGTCATTATAATCTAATGTAAACTACTTTTTATGTGTTTCAGAGCCTTCTACATCTCTGACAAATTGTATTTTTTATTTTGCAGTGTCTATATCCAAAGGACATAAAAAATTATTTAGTTAAATCTATTCCTTGTCACCATTCAGGTAGAAAATAGAACCACTGAATGTATTTATTTTTCTACTTAGTTTAGTGTATTTGCTGATAGTACAACCTAAGGCTCATCCTCTTCTTCATTCATTGATTGTCTATGTCTTGTCAAGAGCTTTCAAATCTTCAAAACCTAAATATGGTGCGTCTTTCCAACAATGCCCTTTACCTACTAACACTGTGACTTATATTATTCATAGCCCTGCCACCAAAAATACCACTTCCTTTACTAGATAGCTTATCAATTATTGGGTTGAAATATTTTCTACTATAACTATGCCACCAAAGATAAGATAAAGTAAAAATATATAGTACTTCTTCAAAATGTATCAATGTATATAATATACTATAACTATTGATTATTTCTAGGGGGTTATTTTCTCAGTATGACTTGGTAAGTGCAGATTTATACTCCGTGTCTACACTCTGAAGCTACAAATACTTTTGAAATATTGAATTAAGCAGAGTATAATAGAAGGGTAGACTTCTCCTTTCAAAAGATGTTCCAGCTTCAAATATTATAGGCATCTCTGACTTGTTTCTTAATGTCAACCTCTATCAATTCTTACACTTCAACTAGAGTAATGTTTTTGAAACACAAATCTGAACTTCTCCTGATCTCTGCACTCTTCCCATATTCAAAACATTTGAATAATTTATAATTATTCTTAGGTGAAGCTCAACATACTTAATATCTCATGTCATGCTCCCACATGTACTCTCTGGGATCTCTCACATGGACCTTCTTCAGTTACTGGACATCTGTTACTCCCTGCCATAGTCTTTACATATGATGTGTCATATTCCTGGAAAGTTTTTCCTCACTACCACCACTTACATAAGATCTCATTTTCTTCCTTCATATCTGGTTCAAACTTCAGCATTATGTAAGATGTACCTAAATAGTTTTATTACCTCATTACATGCTCTTACATGCTCTCAAAAAACCATGCTGTTCAATAATTAATATCTGTTTCTCCCACAGGAACTATTGTCTACCATTAATTGTCCTGCACCAAGAATACTGTGTGACTAATGAATAAATTAATTAGTGAATAAATAGCTAAATTTGATTGTAATACCATTTTTGTCCAGAGATGAACTATTGATCAACAGCAGTCACAAATAGATAATTGATAACTGACATAAGAAAAAGAAAAACCAGGGTGCCTGGGTGGCTCAGACGGTTAAGCGTCTGCCTTCAGCTCAGGTCAGGATACCAGGGTCTTGGGATCGAGCCCCACATCAGTCTCCCTGCTGAGTGGGGAGCCTGTTTCTCCCTCTACCTCTGTCTGCTGCTACCCCTGCTTGTACTCTCTTTCTCCTGTCAAATAAATAAAATCTTTTTTTTTTTTAAAGATTTTAATTATTCATTTGTCAGAGAGAGAGAGAGCACAAGGAGGGGGAATGGCAGGCAGAGGGAGAAGGAGGCTCCCTGCTGAGCAAGGAGCCCGATGTGGGACTTGATCCCAGGACCCTGGGATCATGACCTGAGCCAAAGGCAGACGCTTAACGACTGAGCCACCCAGGTGTCCCCAAATAAATAAAATCTTAAAAAAAAAAAAAAAAGAAAAAGTGAGAATTTAGCTTTTGGCAAGTATCTGATAAAGCATGAGAAGAAAAACTATTTTGGATATAATAGGCTGCATAGTGTAATATAAAGAAAGATGCAGTATGAAGGAAGGGCGATCTAAATTTATCTTTGACTTCTGGGTCAGAAATATATGAAGTTTTGGCTGGGTGACTGCAATGAGCCATGTTACCTGAGTTTATTTCTATAAAAAGAGAATAATATCTATCTGACAAATTTATTGTAACAAAATAATAAAAATATTAACTATTGAGGTGACAACATTTGAATAATTTAAAATTGCTCTTAGGTGAAGCTCAACCTGCTGCTGATACTGGAGCAGGGTGAAACCATATTATCTTATTTATAGACTAAGAATATCTCAAATGTTTCTATTATCCAAAATAAACAATTCAAAATATTACTGCTTTTATATACAATAGACCATTTTTAAATATATTTTCTACTTGGATTTATTTCTTTATAACTGACATGCTTAATTATTATTATAAATGAAGATTTCCTTTCCCTTTTTCCCACCGAAGATATTTTCTCTGCGTTCTATAATCACTGCAATCTCATCAGTTTTCTGACTATCAAGAAAAAACAAGTGATCAATATTGAGCGGCCTGAAGAAAACCAATCAAGGTTATTCAAATCAATATGTTTAACGTGTAATCATTTATCTGTACATTTGCAAAAGCACAAAGCTCAGTTTATTGAAGCTTCATTTGAAATTAGCAAAAATTACAGGGAGCAATTGTATAGTTGCATTTCATTTTAAATCTGGAAAATGAAAACAAATTATTTTTTTATGTTTTCCATAAATAATCTGTTCTACTTTAAATTGTAAATGCATTAAACTACTTCTTTGAATATAACAGTAAAATATTCATATATTAATTAATTCTAAACTTGTGACTATTAGGATAGATGACATTGTCTTGAAGGTAACAGATTATGTATTCTTCATTTTTATTTATAATTTGGAAGTGGGTAGATATTACCAACTTTAAGTGATTTTTTCCTAAAATATAAACTTTAAGTGATTTTTTTCCTAAAAATCTTCGAAAACACTACCTGATGGAAAAAAGTAGTAAGTAGTAGTAACAGTTTTATACTGTTAAAACAAATGTAACAATACAGAAAGCAACAGGTAAAAATAATCTTTATAAAATTGATTTCAGAAAGTATCCCAAAGTCAAGAGAATAGGTAACTTTCTGAAAAATTTTCCCAAATTAACAATGAGACAAAAATGAAGTCCCTTTTATTAGTCAAAATACTCCTTTACATTTTTAAACACTTTAGATACCTCAGATCCTTTTATATATATTATCTAATTTGATCTCTACAATAACCCTACGAGAAGAGTAAAACAGACCAACATTACATCAAAAAGGTTAAGGAGGATTTTGGAATTGGGCAACTGATAAGTAACACAAAACCCTCTTTTTTAACTACCAACATGGCACTCTTTCCATGCTACTACAAGTCCTTTTTATTATATGTGGGTATGGATATGTGTGTGTATACACACACATGGATATAGAGCCACTGGAGAAAAAAGATAAGTACTGTATTTTCAGTATTTTGATGGCAGAGAGGGCTACTGAGTGTGAAAAGTGACTTCAAATTTATCATGAAACAAATATAGTAAAATTCACTGAAAAATGCAAATGTAATTTAATCATTTGGTCCCCAGACAAATTTAAACTTGTAATTTAATATATTTACTTATGCCATGTCCTCAAGCCACAATTCCCAGAGAGTCACCCTAAAGAGGACAAGGTAATACATATTACAGGAAAGGAATCCTGAGCTTAGGGAACTAAATATTTTATAACAGGCAGTAAGCATGTTGTTCTTTGGTACAGAATGAAACTCTCTCTCTTCCAAGGCTGTAAGCAAACTAGTCCCTTGCTTCAGAGGAAAGCACTATCTATCTCCCAGGGCTGTTTACTATACAAACATCTTTGAAAATATAATCAGGAATAATAGCTGTCAGTGCTTCTGTTCACAACATGAACAGAAATGTAATGGTCTATATGAAAGACCCATGTCTCCCAACAAAATCAACCCTTCATCTTTATGCATCTTTTATACTATCATGGCTTCTGGTGAATTTTCCTACTCCATCAGCCACTTGGATTAATATGGTTGACAAATTAATATGATTAATATGAGAACAATTTGTGTCATTTTTCTCATATAACACATTTAATTAAGAATTCTACCAACTGGACTCCAAGTAAGAGTAAGTCCAACCTGCAGTACTGACATCAAGCTCCTGTACTCAACCAGCTGAACAAGTCCCATACACCATCAGTCTGTCTTAAATATCCAGATGGCTTTCCTCTTAATTTCCTGTATTGATCTTTTCATTTTCCCTAAGGCATTAATCCAAGTACAGAACTATGTATTAGTAATTATACCAACTCTGCCTTGCCATGCAAGAATGCCTAGGGGGATTTTATAATCCATAAAAAGTCCTTAGGACAGTGAGTTGATACTGATGCAAGTGTCTCTCATGGCCAAAGTTGTATTATTTCAGCTAAAGTCAAAAACAAATTTGATATTGTTTCTAATTGAAAAACTTCCATTATAGGGTTGACTATCTCTGAGTACTTAATGAAGTCAATTATCCCTTTGGAAGCTCCCCTGAGTAAAAGGTAGCCTCATTTGAAGAGACCTCTGTAGTCTCCTGAGAGTTACATAATCTACTGGTATTTCTTCAAAACTTGAAAGTCCCTCATAATCTTTGCTAATCTATAAATCACTATAATTTGGGGAGGAAGGCAAGATAATGACAAGAAGTACAACATCAGGGGTGTACATGGTGTCACTGGAAAAACAGGGGCTTTTACAGTCATCAAGACCCCAAGTGAAACTTATATCAGCAGGGGGCCCGAGTTGACAGTGCCTTTATTGTAGCCTCCCAGTGAGCTGATATTTCTTCAAGTTCTCATTTCAGTTCAAATAATTATGACTAAACCTTTTTGGGTGGAACTTCCTTAGGGGAACCAATCCATCTTTTCTGTTTGTTCATACCACCAAGCAGAAGGTATTTGTCTACCAAGGGAATAAGAAATAATTATGTAGTCATGGAGGTTGGGAAGATACCTGGAAGAACTGACAGCTATTTTTACATGGAAGGTACAAGAGCAGAAGCCATGCTCTGCAGTTTCTGATTGACTTCTAAGTAAAATTAAGGAGAGTACTAATCAAATCATGATCAGAGTTGTCTGGCAGGAGATGACAAAGTCAGTTAAATTTAAGGTGTTTGATACATCAGTTTATGGGAGCCATATCAGAATGTTTTCCTTAATGAGAAATGTTTATGGTTCTGAAAGACAAAGATCATTAATGTCCCTCCATCATCATACTTCATGGAGTCTGAGGTTTTCCTTCCCCAGGTACCACTGTGATTGTTTTCTCCTTCGACCCCCTAAAATTTGTTGTGTCCCATTTTAGCAGCTGTAAATTCATTTTTCTTCAACCATTTCTTACCTGAATCCAGACCTTATGTCCAAGAAGGACAAAGTTTATGTAAACTTACAGAGACATTATGTCCACCATTTGGCCATGTAGGCTACTACTGAAAGATCCGGTGTAGATTACTATTGGTATCCAGTGTATTCAACCAACTGCCATTATCCTTATGATCAAAGACCATGCTGATTCAAAAAGAGAATTCAGGTGGCTAAACAATAATTATTTTTAATTCTCTAGGGCCGATTTGGCTGTATCCAGTGTAGCAACCAGACTGGCCTGGAGTTGCTGTTTAGGGAAAAGAAAGAATTATGCCCAGGAATGGTCTAGATGGAATCTCACATTTAAAAAATAGGTCTATGTAACTCCCCACCCATGCTATCATGAGAGTTAGCTGGAAAGTCTTACAGAGGAGATGATCCATTTCTGGGGACAACTGTATTCAATGAATAAAAAAAACTGCCTTACTAAAGTAGGCAGGCAAGTAGATTTAGGAGTCTTTATTTTTGAATAGGCTTTTTCAACACCAGAGACTAGGCAAAACCAGATGCCTATGGATGGTAAGAGGTACAGAAGATCAATAAAATACCTTGACTCAAATACCAGCCCACTGTTGAATGACTCTTATAAAATAAAAAGAGAAAGAAGGAGGAAGAGGAGGAAAGGATGGGGAAGGAAAATGAGAAGAAGGAGGACGAAGGGAGGGAGGAAGTAGAGGAGGAGGAAGAGGAGTCTTTTGTTTTCCTAGGGGCAGATCAAACAGCTAGGCTATTGTCACGATTAAAAAGGCTATTAAATCATATGATCTCACTGATGTGAGGAATTCTTAATCTCAGGAAACAAACTGAGGGTTGCTGGAGTGGTGGGGGGTGGGAGGAATGGGGGTAGCTGGGTGATAGACATTGGGGAGGGTATGTGCTATGGTGAGCACTGTGAATTGTGTAAGACTGTTGAATCACAGACCTGTACCTCTGAAACAAATAATACATTATATGTTTAAAAAAAGAAGATAGTAGGAAGGGAAAAATGAAGAGGGGGGAAATCGGAGGGGGAGATGAACCATGAGAGACAATGGACTCTGAAAAACAAACTGAGGGTTCTAGAGGGGAGGGGAGTGGGGGGATGGGTTAGCCTGGTGATGGGTATTAAAGAGGGCATGTATTGAATGGAGCACTGGGTGTCATATGCAAACAATGAATCATGGAACACTACATCAAAAACTAATGATGATTATATGTTGGCTAATTGAATTTAAATTAAATAAATAATAAATGAAAATTTTTTTAAAAAGAAAAAAATCCCCTTTTCTTGAGAAATGAGCTTGATTGAAAATGTAGTTATGTGTTCTCAGATATCTCAAATGACACATTTCTCAAAGAGACACATCTCTTTGAGAAAACTCTCTGTGAAGGGGTCAAGGAGAGAATGTTGGCCAATAGGATACAATGAAACACTGGTCTATAGGAGTATGGTGTACTTGAGAACTGAATTTAGAGATTAATTCAACATGTAATAGCCAAAGTAACACTTTATTTCTGTTTTAGGTATAATTTTGTGTATATTTATTTTGACAATAGCTTCATAGAATATTTGCTCAATTGAGCCAGATTTTGGAATTGCTTTCTTGCTTAAATGGCTCGATGAATTGATTCCATTTATCCCAACAACTAGTTCAAGGTTATTTTATTTTCCCCTGAATTGACTAGTTGATTTGTCTTCATGTAAATCTCAGTCCAAAAATATTTCTGCTGAATCAGCATCACCACTTTGGGCAGCTAGCCATGAAGCTAATTTCAGCAGAGGTTTGAAATTAGGCAAGATAATGAAATAGCCTAACAATCTGGCCCAAACCCTAATTGATAGTCTTATTTAAAATTAAGGTTGGCTTTGCCCTTGGCCCTGAGGCCAGAGAAACACTGCAAGCTTAAACCTATCATTAGGCCAACCAGAAGAATACAGCTAAATTACAACTATATTTGTCCTCGGAATCATTCGTTTTCCTTACTTCTCCTTACTGTTTATGCCTTGACACATCCATAGTCTGTGATCTCCCCATCCATGTGTCAAGTCCACATGGGAGTGCATTTCTTCAGGCTGCTCTGTTCTAAAACTGCCTCTGCACTATGCATTTCCTTCTCCCCTCAGCTCTCACTAAAATATATCCATCCAAATAAAACTGACTGAAAGCATTTTTTTTAAATCTTTGCTTTCCAGCTATCACAGAATTTTTCAAGAAGCAGATGTTAAGATAGAGTTAGGGGTACAAGATGTGTGATTGACACCAGAGAGATAAGGGAGAGGAAGTATGATGAGGCAGAGAAAGAAGTTGAAGACTGGACAAAAAAGACAAAACAACTAAAAAGAAAAAAAAAAAGAAGAAAGAAAGAAAAAAAAGAAAGGAAGACTGAACAAAGTCTTGGCCAACTCTGTAGGAAGCCCTGGAGCAAATATTGCTCAGCAGATCTATGCCTCGGTGAGCCTAAATGACGAGAGCCTTATACCCCTACCTTACTCAGTCACCACATGCAGTCTCCCCTAAGAGATGTCTAGTATGCTGCTGCTCCTAGAACTGTTAGCTGGAGGCAGTGTATATTTTATTTATTTTATTTATTTTATTTTATTTTATTTTATTTTATTTTATTTTATTTTATTTATTTTATTTTATTATTTTATTTTATTTTATTTATTTTATTTTATTTTATTTATTTTATTATTTTATTTTATTTTATTTATTTTATTATTTTATTTTATTTTATTTTATTTTATATTATTTTATTATTTATCTTATCTTATCTTATCTTATCTTGTCTTATCTTATTTTATTTTATTTATTTGAGAGACAGAAAGCACGCACAAGCAGGGGGGAGGGCCAGAGGGAGAGGGAGAAGCAGACTCCATGTTCAGCAGGGAGTCCAATGCTGGACTTGATTTCAGGACCCTGAGATCATGACCTGAGCCGGAGGCAGACGCTTAACCTGCTAAGCCACCCAGGCGCCCCCTGGAGGCAGTGTATTGAATCCATTCCCCATAGTGGGCCAGAAGTCTTTCTGTGAAAGGGGATCTAGAGAGAGCATCTCTGTGTCATTCTGACTCATATGATCAAGTAATTCATAGTAAAGTCCTGAGTGCTAATGATTTAATTCAATGTTTTCTCAAATGTATTCCTTTGAATAGATGTTAAGAGGCGTTTTGGAAAATGTTTTGTGCTCAAGTAATTCTATGAAACTCTATATCACATAAAATTAAAGAATTTTCTTTGCTGCAGGATTTATCATCCTTATTAATAGTAATGCATTATCTACTATACAATGAGGCATCAAGAGAAAAGTTATAGAGTGGGTATTTCCTAGCTATATTTATATACAGAAGCTTTAATTTTCTCCAAATAACATATTTAATATCTTTCAGAACACTAATGGCCCACATAGCACAGTTTAGGAAATGGTCTAATTATAGGACATATATCACAAAAAATATATATAAAATTTGCATTTCTCAGGACAATTCTGAGAATAGAGTCTTCTTAACACAAGAGATTGACTTAAATGCTGTGAATGTGAGTGCCATGAAACAAGTGTTAAAAGTGATTCTTAAGGACATAGTTTCTTTGAAGCATTCAAAAGGAGGATTCTGTCTACTATGCCATGTTTACGGCAAAATGAACAAGGATAGGATGGGATTCTTGCTAACTGGAGTAATGTTAATACATCAGAAAAATCTTATCAGTCTCCTTTGTGTTTAGCCTTTTCCATTAAGGAGATTAGTCACCAAACAGGAAAGCTTAGAACAAGCACCATAAACAGAAAAATAGAATGCCATGACAGGTAAGGATGTACTAAAATTAATAGTTATTTTTATAAAAATTAAATTGCTGATAAACCAAGACTTTTAGAGCAGGGTAATTGTTTTTTAAGATTTTATTTATCTGTCAAAGAGAAAGAGAGAGCACAAGCAGAGGATGTGGCAGGCAGAGGGGGAAGCAGGCTCCCCCCTGAGCAAGGAGCCCGTCGCGGGACTTGATCCCGGGACCCCGGGATCATGACCTGAGCCAAAGGCAGACATTTAACCGACTGAGCCACCCAGGCATCCTGAGCAGGGTAAATTTTTAAATAAAGACAAAGGATTGATTTCAGAAACCACAAACCTCTGAGCAAATCTGATTTCTTAAGAGAAAAATCTAGAATATCATATTAAACAGCTGGTTTGTAAACATTTGGTAAATACTTTAAAACAATGAAATTTCTCCAAAAATTAATCATGCCAAAATAATCTGATTTTATTTTTAAATTGTTATTTAATCAGCAAATTAATATAATATTGTAAATATTGTTAAATTTTAGCTGAATATTAGCTATACTAGGCAATTTATGATCTTCTGGTGGACTACATAATAAAATAATGGCTGATATTAATATTATTATATGGGTCCTTCCCAACTGAATAGTTTCTTAAAAGAATATTGATTAATTTTTTATCCTTTTATTTGGGAAAAAAATTACACTGATGTGCCACTGAATTCTATCTTGGATCTTATTTTTATGAAATTTATCCTAACATGCTTGGCATTTCTTTTCTTTTTTTTTTTAAGATTTTATTTATTTATTTGACAGAGAGAGAGAGCATAAGCAGGGGAAACAGCAGAGGGAGAGGGAGAAGCAGGCTCTCTACTGAGCAAGGAGCCTGATGCCGGGCTCCATTGCAGGACTCTGGGACCATGACCTGAGCTGGAGGCAGACACTTAACCGACTGAGCCACCCACGTGCCCCATGTATATATCAGCAACTTTGAAAATAGTGATAGGATGCTTATCAAATTCTTAGGCAATGAAAAATTAGAGGACTGACTTTAGGTCCTGACATCCAAATCCAAATTAGAAAAAAGCACTAAGGCTAAAACTGAGATAGCTTCAAACTGAGATAAATTTCACAGGAAGATATATAATAATCTGTACATTGGTCTAATCAACCACTTGTTCAAGTGTATATTGGATATGACCAGAATTTGATAAAGTTCATAGGAAAAAGACTTGGAAGTTTTAGTAGATTACAAATTTAATACATTTCAACTCTATAATGACACTGTTCAAAAGGCTCACATAATTATTACATGAAAATAATAGGATTGTTCTGTTCAGAGATTAAATTCAGACATTTTGCTTTGCCTTGGAGATCCCACATCTGGAATATGTTCAGTCTTGGCTGTGATATTTTAATAAGGGACTGACAAACTACAAATCTTTGAGGCACAGAAACCAGGATGTAATTGTGCTACATGAAAAATATTTGAGGGAACTCTTGATTTTAGCTTGGAGAAAAAAAAACTAAAAGATTAAGGTAGCACTGGATGTGCTATCATAAGAAGGAATTAGCTTGTCATGTGATGTTCCTTAGTAAAAGATAAAGTGCCTGTTTGTATGTTTGTGTATTAATTTCCTAGAATTACCATAACAATTTTTTTCAAACTTGGTATCTTAAAGCAATGGAAATGTGTTCTCACAGTTCTGGAGGCCAGAAGTCCAAAATCAAGATGTCAGCAGGGTCATGCCTGATCTGAAGTCTCTAGAGACAAATGCTCCCTTACCTCTTCTTTTTGGTGGCTGCCAGCAATCTCTGGCATTCCTTGGCTTACTGTAGCTACATCACTCCCATCTCTGTGTCATCATAAGCATGTTCTCTCTGTGTCTTCATATGGTCTGCTTAGAAGGACACCAATTATTGGATTTAGGGCCATTCCTATTCCAGTATGACCTCATCTTAACTAATTAAATCTGCAAAATCCCTATTTCCAAGTAAGGTCACATTCTGAGGTTTTAGGTAGACATTATCCCAGAGAAACACATTTAACACAGTACAGTATGCCTCTGACCCCCACAAATTCATGGGTGTCCCATATGCCAAATATATCTACTCCATTTTAACATCCCCAGAAGTCTTAACCCATTTAATTAACTTTATACCCCAAATTTCATCTGAATACTGTCAACTCAAAAAGTTCCAAATCTCATCATCTAAATCGACTTAAATCAGTTATGGGTGAGACTCTGGGTATGATCCATCCTGAAGCAAAATTCTTTCCCATCTGTGGACCTGTGAAACTAGGAAACAAATTATGTGCTCCGAAATACAATGGTAGTACAGGCATAGAATAGATATTCCTAGTAGGAAAGGGAGAGAATAGAGCTGTATCATTTTAGTTTTCGCCTCTAGTTATCACATAGCTGCCTTCTCTGTGTGTTTTCATACATAACCTTTGCATAAGGTACTAGTCATTGGATTTGGGGCCCATCCATATCCAGTGTGACCTCATCTTAACTAATTACATCTTAACTAATTTCCAAATAAGGCCACAATCTGAGGTTCTAAGTAGACATGAATTTGGGGGAAATATTCAACCCAGTACAATCTGGTTTGTTTTTCAACAATAAATATTCCAATTCATTTAAGGTTAGCTTTTTAAGTTTAATTAATTAATTTATTTATTTTGAGAGAGACCAAAAGTGGGGGGTGGGCAAAGAGAGAGGGAGAGGGAGAGAGAGAATCTTAAGCAGGCTCCATGCCCAGTGCAGAGCCCGATGTAGGGCTCAATCTCACCACCCTGAGATCATGACCTGAGACAAAATCAAGAGTCAGACGTTTAACTGACTGAGCCACCCAGGTGCCCCTAAGTTAGCTTTTTTAAACTACTGTTGCTGTCTACAGTGGTAATGAAGCACTCATGAACTAGCTTCCAGCCACTATATACATTCAAACAGAAGCAGAAATCCATGAAAGAATATCTAATATGTGGAGTTGAATTCCTGAACTTGATATTAGGGGAGAGGTAGAACCGATTTGGGTAAACTTTAGATCCCTTTCTACCTTCCATGAGTCTAGTGAAGTAGATTTCGTCTTCTAAATGTTCAGCTGAGATTTCTATAATATATAAAGATGAAAAAGTTGGGCAAGTGTACAATATTAAAAGTAAAACTTCAGTACTTTGGTTCTTGATTAAAAAAAAATTTAACTGCAGAAAACAAAGACTTCTTGGGGGATACTGTGACAAACAGACCCTAAGGTGGTCACTGTTTCCCAACCCCTAGTGTTCCTGCTCTGTATAATCCTCTTCCCTTGAGTGTGGGTGGGGATTGTGACTTGCATCTAACCAACAGAATATGGTAAAGGTGAAAGGCTTTTGCAGATGTAATTAATATTCCCTTTCAGTTGCCTTTGAGTTAATGGTGGGTGGGCCTGCCTAAATCAGATGAATGTCCTTAAAAAAGTAACTGGCCCTCAGTGATGTTAGATATTCTCCTTGCTGGCTTGATAAAGTAAGTACTTATGTTGAGTAAAGTCCTGAAGAGAAGGAACTTTTGGAGGCCTATAGGCCTGAAGGCAGCCCCTAACAGAAATCCAGAAAAAAATACTCACCTCACAAGAGGAGGAGATGATGTGACGTTAAGACAGGAGAGATTGGAGTCAAGTGGCCAAAGTCAAGAAAGCCAACAAATGCAAATAGCTACCAGACACTGGAAGAGGCAAGGAAGAATCCTAGCTTATAGCCTGCAAGAAAGTGCAACCTTACCAACACCTTGACTTCAGACTTTTGGCCTCCAGAACTGTGAAAGAATAAATTTCTACTGTTTTTGTTTCTTGTTTTATTTTTGTTTTTGTTTTTTAGAGAGGAAGAGAGAGAGAATCTTAAGCAGGCCCCATGCTGAAGCCTGATGCAGGGCTCAATCTCACAACCCTGAGATCATGACCTGGGCCAAAATCAAGAGTCTTATGCTTAACCAACTGAGCCACCCAAATTTCTAACGTTTTAAGCCACCTACTTTGTGGTAACTTGTTACGGCAGCCACAGGAAACTAATATAAAAATGGATTTTGCTAACAATTTCAATGAGCTTGAAAGAAGTTTATACCCTAGCTGTTTTCCAAAGGAGAATGCAGCTTGGACTACGCTGATTACAGCCTGTGAGACCCTGAGCCAAAGACCCAGTTAAGCTGTACCCAGACTTCTGACCTATGGAAATTGTGAGAAAATAAATGCATGTTATTTTAAGCCCTAAATTTGTAGTAAATTTCTATGCAGCAATTGGGAACTAATACAAATGTAACTTGTAGTTTTGCCACATATCTATGTTTATTTCCTTTGAATTCAATAACAATGAATTATTTGAAGCTTTCCACCCTTGATAATTCTTATTACTATGATTAGCATATATCTAAGTAATTGGTTTAAGGCTAATAGTCCAATTGCTATAAACAGAATACAGACATACACATTACACTGGGTCTAATTAGCACACTCTTCTAACAAGATACAGAAGAATATAACTAAATTACTGTATATTCAATCTCTTGTGAAAGAAAGAAAAAAAAAAGGAGGGAGGGAGAGAGGAAGGCAAATGATACAGGGCAAAATCAGCAGTTTTGATCCATATAGGTCTGAGTTGATGCTGGTATTTCCAATGTTTTCTGTAGCCTATAAAAAGCTACATTTCTCCCAGTTTCCTTACTCATAAGATGGGGATAATAATAGTAACTCAGAAGGCAGTTTCATGTATTAAATGAGATCATTTATGAAAAGAATTTAACAGAGTCCCAAGAACAGAAAAAGTGTTCTCTAAATATCAGTGGTCAACATCAGCATTATAACACATTTCATTTTTAAAAATCAATTGAGTATATACATTGTTTTCAGCTCTCATATCTGAACAGTAGACGACTGAGTAGTTTTTATGACCATCTTTGGAGACTCTCTGCACTCCTGGTTTTGGGAAAGACTTGTCTTCATGGATTGATGGAATAAATGTGTTTTCATTTTACATGTTATTGATTTTAATATATTGACCATAATTGCTGCTCAATGTTTCAAAAATTAGTTTTGTTGAGTCGAAATAATAATAGCATTCTAGAAAGTACACACCACATTGGTTGAAGTTTTTGGTCAAACTTTAAAAGGATAATTTCACTTTCTTCTTCCTCACTATACCCATGTAATGGTTTCATTCTCCTTTGTATTACAGTGCATATGGAGAGATAAGCAAGCCTTTTTGTGTTCTGCATAATCCAAGCAAATCAATTGTTTTTTCCCCAAAAAAACATTTGAAGTTCTACAAAATACACATTGACATATTATAGTTACTTTTCTTTTCATTGAAAACCCAAGTGTATGCTATAGGAAATCTTTTACACACGTGAATGACTCATTTGTACCCAAATCATCATTTGGTAAAGCTGTTTGATATTTTAAAACTTTCTGTGATTTTTATGGCGACTTAAAAAAAATAAGTTGTATTTTTGCTAGTCAGATGTTAATCTAAGCCCTCAAGGCTCAATTTCAGATTTGAATGTCACGTCTCAAGGTTTGATTATCAGCCTTGCAAACTTTCTTCCCCAATGTTTATCTACATAAAATATTTATACTACATGATATCAGAGCTGATCCCATACAAAGAAAGATTATGATTCTTAAGTTATCAAAAAATGCACTCTCAACAAAGGCTGCTTAATATTCTAGCATATTATCTCATAATAGAAGCCATGGTATTCCATTTTTTTACCATGGCCCTCATTCATAAACACATTTCATAAACACACATACACACATCTGCCTATATATAACCAAAACAAAATTATAATGAAGGAATTCCTAAACTTACAGATAGGTAAGTGTGCCCTGATATTTTCTTATTCATTCTGTTCTATCTATTGTATTCTACTCCATTCTGTTCCATTTAAAATAAAATGCTTATTGACACTCACCAAATTGGATTTCTGACCCATCTATGGTTAAACCTATGACCGTGGGTTAAGTTTATGGGTCAAAAGAGGCAATGAAATGTGAGGCCAACACCAAACAATTATTCAACATTATTGCCAAGAAGCAGCCAATCAGTTCACCCTATACAAATGTTAAAAAAGATGAATATCTGGTGTCCAGAAAGAGGAAAGCATCATTCCGAACAATACCGAGCAACAGAGTGTGAGAATGTCTGTTGTTAGAGCTATTGGTGGCAGTTTTCTGTCCTAGAGACCAGACTCCCTCAGAGGTCTGCCCTCTCCAGGTATATGTTGGAGATGATTCTGACTTATGCCTGTTGATCCAGAGTATAGCTCTTTTCTGTATTTTTCATTTTAATCTTTTTAAAATATTTTATTTATTTATCTGACAGAGAGACAGAGAGAGAGCACAAGTAGGCAGAGCAGCAGGCAGAGACAGAAGGAGAAGCAGGCTCCCCACTGAGCAGGGAGCCCGACGTGGGGCCCAACCCCAGGACCCCGGGACCATGACTCAAGCTGAAGGCAGATGCCCAGCCAACCGAGCCACCCAGGCGCCCCCATATTTTTCATTTTAAAGAAGTGTTACAATTAGTAGATAGTATAATAACATAAAGGATTGGATTTTCTAGTAAGGCTTACATAAATCCAAGATTTTACTTAGTATATAGATTTACTAATAATTTTAAGGACATAAGCAATTGCAAAGTACTGGCACAGCAGTACTTTAGGGTCTTAGTTCTCCAACACACTCCCAGGTCCTTTCTTGCTGCAACATGATGCACTCTGGTGCCAAATATACAGTATCTTACATAGAAGGAGCCATTTTCATCAGGAAACATCTCCATTTATCCTTATATAATTGCATGTCTTCTATGGCATTTCTCAGGGAGCCATACCCCATAAATCTGTAGATTCCAGGTTTGTATACCATAAGCAATCCTGGATAGATGAGGCATATACAGTTAAAAGCATTCCAAAGATAAAGACTCTCCAGCACAAACCATTATTTTGTTTGCCAGTAGGACGACATTGCCATGTTTATAAAGAGACTTGACAGCGTCAACTTCTTTCTCCTTTGAGGATGCCTCCCTCTACTTAAGAGAAAATATAGATTGCAGACCAGCATGTTAACCATTTATTTCCCAGATGTCTTTGATGAGCCTCTATTTTGTACATCCAGGTTCTGTCATGTTCTTGTCTAGTAACATATGAGATGTATGTAATAACAGTCCTCAGTTTAACCAGAGTTAAATGGGAAAGTCTGCAGGAGGGAATCAGGCTCACTTTTCTTGATATGATCTAGACTTAGCATCATATTTAACACTTCCCTTCCAAGAATGGCTGATAAAGTTCTCTTTGGCATAAAAAGCCAGGAAAAGTTAATACCTTCTGGTCATTAGTGGGGATCAGAGAAGTGTTCAGTGCTGCTGCACATTTTGGCTACTTGATGTGCCAGCCAGTTCCACTGTGGCTCATGCCAACTTTGTGAGATGCATAAAACTATCATCCCCTTGTCTGTGGTCTCAGTGGAAAATGTGTCATGCATATGAGAAATAAATGCTGAGCAGTCCTATATTGGACTGTATCTACATATCTTGCTACAGATGTTTTGTCATGTATTCTATAGTTAACATCTAAAATGTATTCTATTTTTTTTTTATTATGTTATGTTAGTCACCATACAGTACTTCATTAGTTTTTGGTGTAGTGTTCAATGATTCATAATTTGCATATAACACCCAGTGCTCATTACAACATGTGCCCTTCTTAATACCCATCACTGGGCTACCCCATCCTCCCACCCCTCTCCCCTCTGAAACCCTCAGATTGTTTCCTGGAGTCCATAGTCTCTCATGGTTTGTCTCCCCTTCTGATTTCCCCTCTTCAGTTTTCCCTTCCATCCCCTAATGTCCTCCATGCTATTCCTTGTGTTCCACATATGAGTGAAACCATATGGTAATTCTTTCTCTGCTTGACTTAATTCACTTAGCATAATCCCCTCCAGTTCCATCCATGTCGATGCAAATGGTGGGTATTCATCCTTTCTGATGGCTGAGTAATATTCCATTGTATATAGGAACCACATCTTCTTCATGCATTCATATGCTGAAGGGCATCTTGGCTCCTTCCACAGTTTGGCTATTGTGGACATTGCTGCTATAAACATTGGTGGGGGGGGGGCATGTGCCCCTTCTTTTCACTACATCTGTATCTTTGGGGTAAATACCCAGTAGTGCAATTGCTGGGTCATAGGGTAGCTCTATTTTTAACTTCTTGA
Source organism: Mirounga angustirostris (assembly GCF_029215605.1). Lineage (NCBI taxonomy): Eukaryota > Metazoa > Chordata > Mammalia > Carnivora > Phocidae > Mirounga > Mirounga angustirostris. The sequence goes on along the minus strand of NW_026991712.1, from coordinate 47,155,619 downwards.
GGAACCTCCATACTGTTTTCCAAAGGGGTTATACAAGCTTGCATTCCCACCAACGTGTAAGAGGGTTCCCCTTTCTTCACATCATCTCCAACATTTGTTTTTTCCTGCCTTGTTAATTTTTGCCATTCTAACTGGTGTAAGGTGGTATCTCAATGTGGTTTTGATTTGAATTTCCCTGATGGCTAATGATGTTGAACATTTTTTCACGTGTCTATTAGCCATTTGTTTGTCTTCTTTGGAGAAGGGTCTGTTCATGTCTTCTGCCCATTTTTTGACTTAATTATTTGTTTTTTGTGTGTTGAGTTTGAGAAGTTCTTTGTAGATCTTGGATACCAGCCCTTTATCTGTAATGTCATTTGCAAATATCCTCTCCCATTCTGTGGGTTGCCTCTTAGTGTTATTGACTGTTTCCTTTGCTGTGCAGAAGCTTTTTATCTTGATGAAGTTTCAAAAATTCATTTTTTCTTTTGTTTCCCTTTCCTTTGTAGACATGTCATTCTACTTTTCATTAACACTTATTTTGCAATAAACTTTTAATGCAACTATGAGCCTAAAAAGTGCATGTTCAATTTAAAAAATGTAGAATTTTCATTTCTAAAGAAAATTGGTAATTGTCATTTAACACATTTAACATACACTAAGATAAGAGGAGGAAGGCATAGTGGTATTACAGATCAAATGAAGACATTTACCAAAGAAGCTTTAGCACTTAATTGAAAAGTTAGTAAATATTTTAAGATTATTTCTAAAGGTGAGAATTTTTAAATACAGCTGTAGATTTCATATTTAATACTACTCTGTGAAGATAGGATTTTCATTTAGCTCAAATGATAGTTTTTTAAATTAATTTTATTCATTTACTTATGCATGAATTATGAAGCAATTGCTATTAATATGATTGCCTCAGTAGAAAAAGAACATAAATATTTAGATGATTCAAATTTTATATCAGAGTCAAGAGATGCTTCAAATAGAAAATAAATTTATTTGTTATTTCATTCTGTTTAAGTTAAATATATAATATTATTGTAAATATGTTTCTGTAGTAATTAGAAAGTTCAACATTGAAGATAAAATGGTTTTGCAATGATAATAAAATTTCTGGTGATATCAGCTTCATGGCAAAAAGAATATCCCTAATAAGTTAAATGAACATGAAACTCCTTATTCTATGCAGAACTCCTAATTATAAGCCAAAAATCTGCAATATTCTATCAACAGAAACCACTATGTCAAAAATTTCATGTATTTTACATATATTCAAAATAACTATAGAACTAAATTACAAAACAAAGCTGAATTCTGTAAACAATCTTCAGAAAGAGGGCATTTCATTGTAATTTTCTCTTTGCTGCTTTTCATCAGTTAGAACATAGACATGTTTGATCCTTTGAGAAGTTGTAAGTTAAAACTGTCTTACGTGTCTTCTAAATTTTTTTATGTCTTTTTTATATGTCTTCTAAATTTTAGTTGCATTTGTTCATAACGAACTGGCAATTTGTAATTAAAGTAATCCACAAAGAGAGTGGCAAAAATAAACAACCCTTAAGTTTTGAAGCTTTTAGCAAATTTTAGCAAAAGCAGTATCAAAAAGATATTTGAAAATAGCAAAATATTCAAATTTATCAAGAAGAAAGCAAATGATAAATTCTGAAATGAAATACACACTTAATTTGGAAATTCTATAATTGTGTTTCAGAGTATCTTGCTTTTTTAGGAAAAAAATTAGAGAAGTTTTTTTTTTTTTTTAAGATTTCTTTATTTGAGAGAGAAAGAGAGCAGGAGTGTGGGGGGTGGGGGTGGGGCCTTAATGGACAGAAGGAGAGGGAGAGAGACAATCTCCAGCAGATTTTCTGCTGAGCGTGAAGCCCTATGCAGGCCTCAATCCCATGACCCTGGGATCATGACCTGAGCTGAAATCAAGAGTGGGATGCTTAGCCAACTGAGCCACCCAGGTGCCCCAGAGCACTTATTTTTAAGTGTATAAATTGATCATCTACACTGAAAATGGATAAAATTGAGAAAGTCTATGATTTTTTAGCCTCAACATTTGGCAGACCATTTAAAGAGTCACAAATAGAGAAAACATTTAATAAGATTTGTTTTTAGAAAATTACCAAGAACAAATATTCAAGATAGTGACAGAGACATTTGACCTAATATATTCACACATTAACTTAAAAAAAATAAAATTAGAATTTTAATATATTACTTTTATGAGAGTTTGCTCTGAGTTTATAAGGCACCTATAGAGAGATTATATTCTCAATTAGAAATATTATGATTTACAAAAAAGATTTTAAAATTTCAAATATATTACTCATAAAATGTAATTATTAAAAAATTGCAATTTCATGAAAGATTTAAAACTGAGGCCATATTAAAAACACACTCATTAAAGAAAATATTAGAAAAATATAGCTAAGAAATTCATCAAATAACATGAATACATGTGAACAATAATTATTATACTTATGTTTGTAAAATTCACATAGACAGTAAAAATAAATGAAAATAAAAAATGTATGTGAATATGCATTTTTATATTTTTATTAATAATTTTTTCAAAAGTCACTATTAAATAGAATAATTTTATAGGACCACCAATAAAGACAAATTTGTTGACTAACGAATTAATATTTCAAAATATTATTTAATTATTTTAATGCCCTCATTCACTCTTAAAATATCCCACCTGGAATGTACATATTACAAAGGCTCTTAAAGTGTCTCTCTTCAGGATATTCTGTAAAAAAACGCACTTCACAGTCATAGAATTGGAAAACAACATTTTATATGCCTTCCCTTGAAGATTCACAACCTGAATAATACAGTCATTGTTCTAAGAAGTTCTTCAGCAATTTATTAAATTTGATTTAATCAAGACATTCCCAAATACGTTTGAACACAGATAAAATCACATCTATCTAACATCTATGTAACATTTCTGAAATCAATGTTCTTTTTTTTTTTTTTTGGTCTTTTTTTAAAAGATTTTATTTATTTTTGAGAGAGATGAGAAAGAGGGAGAGAGAGCACATGTGTAGGAGCCCAGGAGCAGGCGGGGGAAGGGGCAAAGGGAGAAGGAGAAGCTGGCTCCCCACGGAGCAATGAGCCTGATGCTCGGACTAGATCCCAGGATCCCAGGATCATGACCCGAGTGGAAGGCAGACATTTAACCAACTGAGCCACCCAGGCACACCCTGAAATCAACATTCTACAGAACACATTTTGGATGCTAGAAGAGCATGATCTTTATGCATTCTAGCTGGTTATCTCAGTGATATAATTCATTTGCATTTTTGTGTGTTGGCTGAGAAATTTACCCAATAATTACATTCATATACTAAAAACTATCCTCGATATGAAAAAAATTCCCAGATAATGATGAATTCCCATGAATGATGAATTATATGGTAGATGTGGAAGGGTATATCTATTTACGAATAGCAACATGGAATCAAAAAGGTTAAATAAGATGTACAAGTCCAAATAATCTTTTAGATGAGACAACTAAATATGAATTCCTCAAATTCTCAGCAAGGTATGTCATACCTGGCTATTTTGTTGTAGAGTACTGGAAACAACAACAAAATACCCCTAACATTTCTATCCTGGGATTTCCAAAATTAGGAGGACCAGTTGCATTGTTATTCAAAAATTCTCTCTTTTACATATTTTTCTCTACTCTTACCTCTTTGGTGTATTTTATCTATGGTCTTTCAGGGTAATAACTTAATCATTACAAAGAAAGTTCAAAAATCTAAGAAAGAAATAAATTGTCTAGCAAATTCATAAAAGGTTGCTACATATTCAGTCAGTTAATATTATGGTATAAATTCATCTGAAGGCATTTTAAGAAATAATGTGTGCTCTTATGTACTGTTTAACAGAGTATTTAACTTTTTTTCTTCTTTAACCCACTTGATTGAGGTATGATTGACATATAAGAAACTATACATATTTAATGCATGCAAATTGATAAATTTGTAGATTAGGATACACTCATGAAACCATCACCACTCTCTATGCCATAAACATATCCACTACCTTCAAAATTTTCCTCCCACTTCTTTATTAATTATTTTCTATTAAATGCTGGAAGCTTTAAATTTAAAACTATAAGCTTTCTCCTCATAACAGAAAAACTATAAGGTAGCAAACTCAATTTCTGAATTTTGACAACTTATAAAAAACACATAATGTCTCCTAGATCTAATGTCCTATAGCTAGCTCAACTTTACAAATTATAAGTTTACTATTAATAATGGTTCCATTAATTCCTATGCAGAATGGGTTATCCTCATCGTGGTTCTCTTTAAAATGTAAATGCTCTAAAAATCATAAAATAGTAATTCAGACTTATTATTCATTTATTCATTCATTCATGTAACAGATAAAACAAAACAGACACAAAGGAAACAATGAAGTCCCAGATTACTATTTAGTGAGGGAGATAGACAGTTTCACACATAAATTTAATATTATCTGTTGTATTTGAGATAGGTAACAAGTGCCTTGGGACCACAGTAGAAGGAACATTTTCCTCTTTTATATGTGAGACCTAATTAAATTTGTGGGTTATAGTGAAGGATCACAGTCTAAAGGAGAAAACAAAATCACAAAATGGCTGGCTGTTGTACCTGAGAAAACTTTGCCTAAGTCAATTCTACCAGTGAATCATTTGGGGCAAATGACAGATCAGTGGTTCTCAAACTTTTTCACTCAGGACCTCTTAATACTTTTAAAAATTAGTAACTCTAAAGATCTTTTGTTTATTTGGATTATATACAGTGATGCACTGAAGCCAGTTCACACTGGCTCACAAGAGCTGATCGTGTGTGACTACTCGATACTTTGTGTTCAGTGACATCACTTTGGTAGGTTGAAATTGACCATCATAGGAGTAATCATATCATGGAAAATCAGCAAACACTACAAATCAGGGTTTTTGTGTTTTGTGGTCTGAATATTCTATTTTTAAACAATTAATAGCACAGCAGTAGTTGTATCTACCAGTATTTAATGTATTAGAAATTAAAATTGAGAAATACTTACACACAAGAATATAAAGCCATCAGAAAAAAATGATATTATGTTATGTAGCCTCTAAAAAACTTCACTATACACTCAGAAAGAAAGGTACTGTAAAAGGTCAATAATAGTATTATAATGAAAATAGTTTTGACATTGCAGATCCCTGAAGTGGTCTCAGAAACCCGTAGTCATCATCAGACTACACCTTGAGACCCACTGCTTTAGAACAATGAAGGGACAAATCTTATTTTTAAGGACACCTTTCATCATCTCGCATCTTTGTCCTTCACTCTATACTCTATACTGTTACTCTTTATTGCTCCCTAGGAAGCAAAGAATCATGAATGATGAATGCTATGAAATGTATAACTTTGGAAATGATATATTCCAATTGTAGTCAAATGACTGCAAACTGTCATTATAGTCATTATTGATTCTTTCTGAGATATTTGTGAAATGATAATTGAGGCAAGATGTCATTTCTAATCCTAAAACCACAGAATCATTAATATGGGACAAATACAAGTAAGACCATGAAAAATAATTTCTGGCTAGAAGGAACAACTTGCTATAAAACTTGAAATGATTAATGATGTCAGGTGTATATGTATGTGTGTGTGTGTGTGTGTGTATGTGCATATATGTGTGTCAGGGTGAGGAATCCTCAACAGAATGTTAGCAGTGTGTTTTGGATATGATCAAGAGATAACATTTGAAAGTACCAAATCTTCAAAGATAAAATAATTTAAAATAGACATTTAGCATACTCTGTGAATTAGGCATCTTACTCTGCAATATTAGAATTTTGTCTTATAAACTGTTAAACTAATAAGTGATCTGTTACTCAAGGATTTGTTTTCCACAGAGAAATTTGTTCAATAAAAATTGTGGTGAGATGGGGTGCCTGGGTGGTACAGTCAGCTAAGTGCCTGACTCTTGGTTTCAGCTCAGGTCATGATCTCAGGGTCGTGGGATTGAGCCCCATGTTGGGTTCCACACTTGGCGTGGAGTCGGCTTGGGACTCTCTCTCTCCCTCCACCACCCCCCACTCTGTGTTCTCTCTCTCTCTCAAATAAACAAATCTTAAAAAAAAAAAATAGTTGTGGTGAGAAGACGAGGGTCTTCTTTTTTTTTTTTTTTTAAGATTTTATTTATTTATTTGACAGAGAGAGAGCACAAGCAGGGGGAGTGGCAGGCAGAGGCAGAGGGAGAAGCAGGCTCCCCACAGAGCAGGGGGAGCTTGATGTGGGACTCGATCCCAAGACCCTGGGCTCATGACCTGAGCCAAAGGCAGGAGCTTAACCAACTGAGCCACCCAGGCGCCCAAGACTAGGGTGTTCTTAATGATGATGTCCACCTCCTAGTATTCATGTCCTTGTGTCATCCTCTCCCCCACTGAGTATGAGTAGGATATAAATATATACATTAAATGAAGTATTAACCATGCCACTGCTCTTCAATATTGCAAAGCTTAATCTGCCTCATTTTTTCTTGCAAATTGCCTTCCATAAGGTAAAACCTGTATTGTAATTTTATTAGACACTACTTACCAAGTGTAACTTCATTTTCCCAGGATTCATCAGTCTGTAGGTATTTTTTAAAAAGTTTACCTGAACTGATAGAAACGAAATTTGCCTGACAAAGTTTCTCCAAACACATCGCTGCTGAACATTCCCTTAGTGTTTATAGAGGATCCTTAAGAGATCTCACATGTAGTCATAAATGATCTTTTCCTTCCTTTGAGCCCTTTGTTGATGTCTACTCTCTATGAATCCATGTTTTCTAATGGTGCTGGTGCCTTTTTGAGAACTCTGTATAGAATCTTACTTTCAATTTATTTTTTTTATTATGCTAGAGTCATGCAGTGTTCTTTACAGAATAAGGAAAATATCCTTCCTCTAGGGTCTAGGTGTTTGTCACCCATATCCCCAAATTTTACTATATGTGACCTGAAGTTCTATAGCATCTTATGTGTCAACATCTCTTTCTGTTTTTATGACAGTTCCCCCTACAGTCTCCAGTTTGTTCCAATTCATAGGCTTGACTAATGTGTCTCACCCTCATCCTTGGTCCTAAATATCTATACTTCAGTCTCCTTCCTGAAAGCATCTTCTCCTATGCATGTCAACCAATAAAAATAAAATCTGTGAGTACTATTCTGCCATGTCATCAGATAGCTACAGACATTTTAAAATTCACTTCATGATAACCTAGTATTCATACAAAATTACAGTTTTTTCACAAATTAATTATGAAAATTAAATGAGACAATATATGTGAAAAAGCCTCCCACAATGCTTAAAACCATATAGACATCAAGCAAATCAATTCTTTCATATATCATTTTTTTTAAATCAAATGCAATTTCTTAAGCTTAAAACTTGGACTTAAGGTGACACATATAAGGCAGATGAAGTTCTTGCCTTCAAGAAAATAGAAAGAAAAGACAGTTAATTAAATAATGCAGGAACTTGTAGGTTCTCTCAGTTGGGTTTTTCTGGTTACTTGCACTCAAAAGTATTCAAATTCAAGCTTTTTTAACAATAACATATTAGTTTGTACAACTAAAAGTATAGAAGTACAGTGTTATTTGGGAACAGTTCAATAGAACTTCTGTTTCTTTGTTTTCCTCTTAGTTTTGCCCTCTTATGTGGCTGTTTTGTCCTCAGATTGTTGCTAACAGCATATTTCCTCTTTCACATTCAGTAAAATTGGAAACCCAGATCTCTATGTCTCTCTCTTAAAAGTAAGAAAATGTTTTTCCCAGCAGTCCCCAGGGAAACCTCTTTCTAATTTCGAAGTCCCAATATATCTTAGGCCAGTCTTTCCCTGAAACAATCACTGGTAAAAAGAAAAATTGTTTTTCATTGATGGCTTAGACCAACCAGGAGCCTCCCATCAATCCAGCTCAATTTCCCTAATCATGTTATTGCTACACAAAGAGAAGGATCCAACAGTCCACTCATTGGTACCACAATGGAAGATACAGCTGGGTATAGGAGGAGCACAAAAAGGGAATGCTAATGACAATGTATCTGTGCCAACAAAGAACTAATCAGGACACACTTTAAGACAGACAAGTCCGAAGTACATTTGGAGGAAGTAGGAATGATAAGTAATTGTTTGCCAGGCAGGCAAGGCAGGAAGAACTACTTTAAGGATTATGACTGGGAATGGAAGCATAAAACAGCTTACTGTGTTTGGGGACTTCCATGTTGTCTGGTATACAGTATATGGTAGCATATTAGCAGAAGATACCATAGCAATCGAAGGGCCAGGAGTTTGACTAGATTAAAATATAAAGAGCCAGAGTTTGACTTTGTTTTGTAAAGCCACTAAGGATTTTCAAGAGAATGATAAGTACATTCATATTTTTGACTCATCTCTGGCACCTGCATTAGAGGTTGTCTTTATAAGACCAGGGATCCAGGTAGGTATCAGGTATAATAAAACAGGCAAAAGATAATAAAGTCCTGGACCAAGGCAACAGCAGAGGGGATAAAGATGTTTGTGATGTAGAACTTCAGGCCTTGGTGGCCTAAATGATGGGGCAAATAAAGGCAGAAAATATCAAGTGAAACCTCAAAATGAAGAGTGACATCATTCAATAGTATATTGGAATCTGGAGACAAAAAGAGGTTTTAAAGGATCTTACTTCATATTAAGACAGGCTGAGTTTGTAGTGGCTGCTGCACATCTGGTGGAGCTAACCAGAAAGCAACTGGATCTAATCATCTATGAGAGGAGAGGTCTGGGCTGGTGGTATATACCTGCACCATTAATCTACAGATATTAGTTGAAAGTATAAAGGGCAGATGTTTTTAGCATGCTAACATGTAAGGGGTGGAAAAAGAAAGAGGAATCCACAAAGAAATCTGGGAAGAATTTCCAGAAATAAAAGTACAATTAGTAAAAGTAAAAATGGTGAACAGTCATTCAGTATTTAATTTAGCTGGGTACTCTACTAATCAGTGATACTTATTGTCCTATCTAATCTAAAAAAACATATGAAATTTGCATCATGTTTTTTATTGTACAGATCAGAGAATGCAAGCTCACAAGAAGATTAGACAAGTTCTTCCAATATTAAACAAGTAGTTAAGGGAGTGTAGAGCAAAATATTTTTATTTTTATTTTTAAAGATTTTATTTATTTGAGAGAGAGAGAGAGAGCATGGGGCAGGGGGCAGAGGGAGAAGCAGACTCCCCACTGAGCAGGGAGCCTGATGTGGGACTCAATCCCAGGACCCCTGGATCAGGACCTGAGCTGAAGGTGGATGCTTAACCAACTGAGCCACCCAGGCACCCCCAAACTATTTTTAAAGATAATTTAAACGTGTTAAATTTATCTAAGCAGACTATGTGAATCAATGTAACTAGGGTTTTTTTTTAAGCTTTTATTTATTTATTTGAGAGAGAGAGAGAGCACGAGAGGGGGAAGGTCAGAGGGAGAAGCAGACTCCCCACTGAGCAGGGAGCCCAATGCGGGACTCGATCCTGGGACTCCAGGATCATGACCCAAGCCAAAGGCAGTCGGCCAACCAACTGAGCCACCCAGGAGCCCGTGACTAGGTATTTTTAATGTATCCTATACAATGAAGGGCACAAAACTAGTTCTAGTGTCATTTACCTTGGTTGAAATCCTTTCAGTATGCAGGGTAAAAAATTAAACACTACCAGAAGATCATAAAATCTAGCTATTAGAATTCTGTGATATTGGCAGAAAGCACCCTTTGAATTTACCTGTTGAACAATACACTTTACCTTTAGAGGAAAAATAAATCTTATATTTATTATTCTACCTTCAAGAAGAAGGTTTTCCAATAAGAGGACATGCTAGTTAGGGAAAGAATTTTTATGGAAATAAAAAAGGGAATATAAATGGTATTGGTCTTCTGATGATTTTCTTCACAATAGTGGTGCATTCTCTTTGTTCTCCAAGCTCTTTGTAATTTGTTCCCTTCCAGTCATTGTGGCTGGTTTAGCTAGATCAAATTACACAAGTGGCATTAGTTGGGTTGTGCAGGGGAAGTGAGGCTGGGAGTGAGACCAACCGACATTAGCTACTTTTCTTTAAGCTATCTCATCTTACCACCTTCTTCAAGATAACTAAAGCATTCAGTGCTTACTGCTTCAAAGAACACATGATGCAAAGAAACAATGAATTAATAATTACCATGTTGACTTTCAAAAGGCTATACTTCAGATTACTGGACAGAATTTTGGGATGAAGAACAGAAAATCTCCTGTTTCTGCTGAAGGAGCCCTATGCTTTGAACCTATTGAGGGGATGAAACATGGGGACAGGAAAGGAAGCAAGGCTAAAACCCTAATAAATTTAGGAAGAGCAAAGAAAACTTCTTCACTTATCCCTTGCCTTCTTTGGGCTTGAGAAAAAGGATCCCAGGGGAGAAAAGACCTCACCATTAATTTCTATGCAGATAAGCACAGAGATGCAGCCCTATTCCCTTATCCCCCTGTTCCATGTGCCTTACATAAGAAGAACAGCAGAATGATTTCTATTCTATTGTAACATGGAAGAGTTGAGCAGCTTCTGGAATTAGCACTTAGTTTCCTTTAGGCTGGTCTTTTATTAGACCAACTGGAATTTCCCCCACATACACGAAATTAGCACGAAATGCCACTGTCAAGCCATGGATTTAAAGGTTCTGTGCAGTCAGCAATGACTGAGAGTCAGGCAGAAACTAGGCTCAGCCAACAAGGATATATTATGATCTTGAGGATCAGGTCACCTCATCTCACAATTGTCACTGCCTAAGTCTCCTGGAACTTTAGATGTCACCTGAGTGATATTAAATTGATGGAAAGATGGAGTTTCTAACATCCATGAAAATGTGGCCTTAAAATTAAATTTAAGTGTAGACATAGTAAAATATATTTATAGTTCCTTCATGACAGAGTTTATAACCTGAATTTTATGCCAGCTACACTTGCTTTTGCCTCTCACAATTAGAGGAGTCAAGTCCAGAAGGCAATACTAAAAAAGGAGACATGAAGCAATAGGTTTAGCTCTCCCTCTGAATCATGCCTCACACAGAAAAGACAAAAGATGTCTTCACTGCACACATGTGATCCAGTCTATCTCATCAAGGAGACTCCCTGGCAAAGACTTGCTGCCGACACTCTGGTTTTAACAAGCAGTGTGCAATTTGCCTTGAGGGTCGTTAGTTTAGCATCCTCAGGAACCCAGGTGGGAACAGATAGCTGATGGAAGATTAGGAATTCCGATGCTAAACACAGCTCATCACCTGAGAGATGGCTGATATTACACACTCAAATATAACACAATCTGCCTGTGTCAATGCCAGTTCGTATTCTATAAAGAGTAGATAAAACATTCTTTTCAAAAAGCAAAGTAGGGGTGGAGGATGAGTGAAATAGATGAAGGGGGGATTAAGATGAGCACTGAGTAATATACAGAATTGTTGAATCACTAAATTGTATACCTGAAACATATAGCACCTTATGTTAATTATACTGGAATTAAAATAATAAACAAAATGAAAAGCAGAATATCATCCCAGATATTGGCAATGTCTATGCCTACTGTCAATACCAAAACATCTGTAAAAGGTAAATTTGGATTTTCAAGACTTATTTATGTGTGTACATTGGCATCAGCTTCTTAATAGATATATTTTTAGGGACAGGTTTAACATGTGTGTATGTAAATATGCTAATATGTATAAATGTATATGTTCTTAATATAGAAAAATATGAGGCAGTGCAAATGTCAAGACTATGTAATTGCCATTCAGTATATAAGATGATTGATTATTTAGAATCACGTTTCAAAAAGGATGTCAAGTTGAAATCTATTAATTATAATTTAATTTACTGAGAATGTAGCACTCCTGAGATTATTTCTAATTATAGTAATTTTAATGACAGAAGTTGGCATTAAGATCAGTTTTTACACACACTTTTGCTATAGGCAAAGAATAATCATACGATGTTCCTCTTGAAACATCAAAATGCGTCATGTTTACCTGAGGGTTTGGAATTGTCATCTGGAATTAGGTTTTTCCGTGTCTACTTGTCTTTTACAAATATAGTCCAGGATGAAAAAGAGTACACAGAGAAACAGAAAGTAATTAAAAACAAACACTCAGATGGGGCATCTGGCTGGCTCAGTTAGTAGAGTGTGCAACTCTTGATCTCGGGGTTGTGAGTCTGATCCCCACGTTGGATGTAGAGATTACTTAAAAATAAAATCTTCAAAAAATAATAATAATAAAATAAAAATAAAACACTAAGAAAACATCCTTAAACAGAGCCAACAGTAATCCAGTACATCTTGCTTGGTGCCCCCCAAATAGGGCCAATTTTACTGAATTGAACCAATATTTTATAATATATTTAAGGTGTTGGGCTAAGTGGAGGTAAAAAGATGAAATATATTATCTCTGCCTAAAAGTAACTTATAGATAGTAGTGGTGACCAATGCACAAACTTTCACAATATTGAGATATGTTTAGAGCTCTATAGGAGCATAGTAGACGTGTCTTCTTTCAACAGTCAGAGGGTACTGAAGTGGGCAATATGTGAGTGGTATATGGGTGGGTAACAGAGAGGAGCAGTGGTTCCAGGAAGACCTTCCAGATAAGATGGAGTATGAAATAAGTCTTAAAGGATATGTTGAAACCCTTCAGGCAGGTGTACCTCAGCAGGAGCATCCTCCCAAATTCATTACATGTAGCTTCTGCCCTATTGGCTTCTCTTCTGTCCCCAGCATGATGAGAAAGGCTTTCTTCTTCCCCACTCACTTGATTCCACAGGTCATCTATTATTGATTGAATGTTTCTATTGTCCTAAATTCATATGTCAAAGCCCTAACCCCCAATGTGATAGTATTTGGAGACAGGGCTTTGGGGAGGTAATTAAGGTTAGATAAGTTTGTGAGGATAGGTCCCTTAGGATGGGATTAGTGTCCTGATAAGAAGAGACACCAAAAATCTCCTTCTCTCTCTCTCTCTCTGCTCAAACAAAGAAGAGGTCGGGGTGCCTGGGTGGCTCAGTCGTTAAGCGTCTGCCTTCGGCTTAGGTCATGATTTCAGGTCCTGGGATCGAGCCCCACATCGGGCTCCCTGCTCCGTGGGAAGCCTGCTTCTCCCTCTCCCACTCCCCTTGCTTGTGTTCCCTCTCTCACTGTGTCTCTCTCTCTGTCAAATAAATAAATAAAATCTTTGAAAAAAAAAAAAAAAGAAGAGGTCAAGCGAGGACACAGTAAGGAGGCAGCTATGTGCAACCCAGGGAGAAAGTCCTCACCAGAAACCAACCATGTTGGCACCCTGATCTAAGGCTTTCAGCTGCCAGAACTGCAATCAAGTAAATTTCTGCTGTTCAAGACACCCATCCTATGGTATTTTATCATGGAATCCCAAGAAAACAAAGACATCATCCAAGCACATCTGGTCACCTTACCTTACTTTCTCTCAGATTTTGAAGCATCCTTGGAAGTTGCAGATACTTCAAAAGGTAACATTTCAAACTTTTTCTCAACCTACAGCTTCTCTCAGACAGATACTTACAACACATTGAATATATATTCTCATCACGGTTCAAATGCCTCTTACCTGATACCAGTGTAGTACTTAATATTAATACCCTGAAGGTATGCCCTAGTGATACAGAACTAATTTAACCAAGAAAAAAAACCCTGGTCACAATATCCATTCTCTGGGAGATCTTTAAAGAGCTCCCCTCCCCCTCAGCAAAAAAGGTAAAGTCAGCCAAGTCTAGGAGTTTATATCAAGGGCATATTTTGAGAAGATTAAGTCTGAAGGGAAGTTAGGTTTGCAGGTTGCTTTCCGTGGCCCTTCCTCTTTGTCCAGTTTTCAAGAAATCCTATTTGGGTCAATACCCTAGCATATTTGCACAGATTGTATATGAGGCAGTTTGCTGCTGGTAGGTATTCTCCCCACCAATACATTTAGGATTGGTCAAATTTATTGGAATTCTTGAATGGCTCTAAAGGGTGAAGAGATATACTTGACTCTATTGTGGAGGTGTTACTATGTCAAATAATGATACATAGCTTGCATTGAGATTTACATATTAACAGTATTCTGGACAAGCAGCCATATATTAAGAAGGTGAGTGTTCACTGTTCTAAGGGAGATGTAGCATGTGCTCCATTAAATTCCCCGACAAGTACAAGTGCAGTAGGTAATTCCTACCATCCTCCTCCATCATAGCCACCAGCCCACTTGCTATTCAGACCCCCACTCTTTACTTGCAGAAGACATTATCCACATGCAGTAAGAAAGACAGGGACTAAGGAAAGTCTCAGGTTATCTAAGGGGAAAAGTGTTCATTTGTGACCAGATGAAATAATGACTGCTGTCCAACTCTATTCTTCTAGGCTAACTAATCTCTATGCTTCTCTCATCACCTTATTCCTCTATCTCTTCTCCCCATTGTCTTCTGGGGAATTCTTCTAGTCTGGTGAGGGTGGGGGGTGAGGTGAGCATCTCTCATTTCTGCTCTTTTATATTATTCCTCTTCATCAATGAATACTGAATGGCTTAGTTGCTTAAATAAAGGTGTATATATGGGGAGGGGTAGAGGAAAAGCAGAGAAGAGTGACAAAAGAGTGCAGTACCTAGACAAAAATGCATATATGACTTGATACCTTTAAAATATTATACTGGGCTTGAGAAAAGGAAGAAAGGATATTCCAAAGAAACAAAACAACATGCTATAAAAGGCACTTTGGAATTGACTGCATGTACTGTTCAGAGTTCAATCAGATCATTATGAGTATTTTAGGTCATTGCAAGACACATAGATTTTATTCTAAAAATGCTGGAATTTAGTGAAGTGTTTCAAGTAGAAAAATTATTTATGATCTAGAAAGATTGCTCTGTCAATCTTCGCCCCTTTCCATCCAGTTGAGGATGGATTCTAGGAGTAAAAATTGAGGCAGGATCTCAGTTAGAAGGCTATTGCAGTAGCCTAACTGACAGATAATGCTACTTGTTTTAGTGCTGTAGCTATAGATATGGAAAGATGTGGTCTGAATTGGGCTATATACTGATGGCAGAATCTAAAAAGACTTACCTGATGAACTGGCCATAAGATGTGAGGAAGAGACAGGAATGAATAGGTATTTTTCCTGAGGAGTAGAATGAAAATTGAAATGGGGATACTTTGGAGAGAGCAGATTTGGGTGTTGGGAATTAAGTATTCCATTTTGGAAATGTAATATATGAGATTCAGTTGAACATCCAAATGAAGATATTTGGGAAAAGGGTTGATATTTATGCAGAAGATACAATATGAGGGACATCAGCATACAGATACTAATGGAAGAGATAAAACTGAGTAAGCTCACCTAAGGGCAGAATATAAATACAGAAAATAGGAGAACCAAAGGATATGGCCCTGATAGAAAGGAAATAGTGAAAAAGCCAGCAAAAAGAAATAAAACCGGGTGTGTCTAAAGATGAAATTATATATTTCAAGTAGGGAATAGTCAGACATTACAGTTGCAAAGATGACAAGTAAGAAAAAGACAGGAAATTGGCAATTCATTTTGGCAAGATGCAGGTCACTGGTGAGAATTTTCAGTGTAGAGGGAAGGAAGAGTAGCCTGATTTTTAAAGTTTGAGGAGGAAATAGATGTGAAGAAGTGTGTAAAGGCAATTCCTTTAAGGAGTTTCTTTGAAGGGGAGCCAAGAAATGAAGAATAACTGTAAAGAACTGAAAGAAAAGAAATCTAAGGTCAAGAGATGGTTCAATGTTTTTAAATTTTAAAGATGGTAATGTTAAAGCAGAATATTATGGTGATGAGCATGTCTGGTATGTAGAGAAACTGCTGAGGGAAAGAGCAAAGTAGATTACTCTTTTTTGGTTCCAAATAGTAGACTTCTGAAACTGATGTTAATTCAGACATAAAAACAAAACAACAAAACAAAAAAACCCTAAGAATAAAACTTTTAGAAGTCCCTTAGTGAACTTTTGTGGTGTTTAACAATGGCTTTCATTGCATCCTAGCTAAGTCTTAATTCATGTGATATTTTGTAAAATTTTACAACTGAAGATATATGATGGAAAGAGATGAGAAGATTTAACAGACACTTGTCACTCTAAATATTGCCTGAGTAGTTTTTAAAAAATCAAATCTTGTAAAGAGCCTCTAAGCTAATAAAAGATTACAACCCTTTTTGAAAGGTGAGGTGAATTTAATGTCTCTTGCCTTAAAAGTAGCTGATGAAAGTATTTGAAAATCCCAGAAAATGAATGTCACAAAATTAGATGGTGAAATACAAAAATCTTGCTATAGACTAAGTAAAGATCAAGGCTTGGGAAGTCAAAAAACTTTTTTTAGTTGATAGATTATTAATGTGGAATAGACTACCAAAGAAAGCAATAAAATCTTTAACTATGAAAATGATTTAAGCATTTGGACTGTATAGGTTAAACCCTTCAAACATTAGCTCTGTAAGTGGAGAGATCATTAAGAATCATATGGGTTCTTATTTTGTAAAAGCATTATTTCAGCAGAGTGAAGGATGGAAAAGAATCAGTATTTTTTTTTTTTTAAAGATTTTATTTATTTATTTGAGACAGAGAGAATGAGAGACAGAGAGCATGAGAGGGAAGAGGGTCAGAGGGAGAAGCAGACTCCCTGCCTAGCAGAGAGCCCGATGCGGGACTCGATCCCGGGACTCCAGGATCATGACCTGAGCCGAAGGCAGTCGCTTAACCAACTGAGCCACCCAGGCGCCCAAGAATCAGTATTTTTATTTTAAACCATAAATTGTTTTTTTTTTCAAAGACAATTAAAATATTAAACAAGTAAAATCTATTGTTATAATAATCAAGATAATACGAGAAACAAGTCAGTCTGAAGAACTTTGAGAATAGTCTACATTAGGTCAAACATGTCGTGTCTCTGCTTATCCAAGACCAAGGAAGAAAAAATAATCAGCCAGAATTATTCAGGGGACTGAAGCATTATGGAACTGCAGCGTTTTACAGTAATAGTAGAGATTAGATGTACTTAACTGTGTTCAGTAATTTGATCATGAGGCAGTTCTGTTTTCTTTGGCACTTATAAACATGACAACACAGAAGGCTTATAATACCTTCTTACATACTTGCAAACTGAAGAAGACCATACAGGAAAATATTTCAATACTTCAGGTCCCCAAACACTCCTTTATTTCCCAAATATCCAGGTCACTAAGAAAAACTGTGCTTTATTTACCTCTTAAAATCATTCTGTTGATAACTGTCATGTTGCTTAATATACTTGAAAATTACTCACCCATAACCCACCACCAACTCCCAGCCCCTTTGCTGATAAAAGTTCCTGCATAAAGTTAGGCACAGGGCAATCAGTTAACCAGAACAAAACGTGGATCCATTTAATGTCAAGTATTAATTCCAAAACAAGGAAGCTTTCCTATCAAATTAAATGCTAAAATCAGAAGATTCTATAATTTTCATGTCTCTGAAAGCTTAATACTGATTTTTGTACTATGAAAAAAAAAACATTGGTTTTTTTTTTTTGAGGCAGAAAAGGAAAGAAATCTCCCCTTGCCTTCCTTTAAATTAAATAGAATCATCGGCATTAAGAGCTTACAACCTTTTTTCTAAAGAGCTCATCTGATTTAAATATATCATAATATCACTAGAAAGTCAAACTGTACAAAACGGACATGGACAAGAACCAACAAGGCAGGTTCAAATTGTTAGGAAGTACTCAAGATCTAATCAAGACCTATGAAGAAGCAGAGTGAAAAGGGTCAGTGTAACTTAAGTGTCCAGGCAAGAAAAACAGTGCAAAAATAGTCTTTTGGGCACAACAGTTTTTGATATGCAAATCAGCTCACTCACCATAATAAATTTGGGAATGATGTCAAAGTAAGGTGGAAGTAGCCCTAGTTCACATGTTTCTCTCCCCCAACCCCCAACCCCCAGTTAAGATTTTGTTTCACTAAAGAATAGCAACTGAACGGAAGGGACTCAAAATGTGCTGAACCTAACAGGCCATGAAGGTGCAATATGTCCAGAAATGCCCATTCACCTCCAGTCTTCCTGGCTCAATTAAGTTTCGTGCTTTGTTGAGGAAGTTTTTGTTGTGCTGTGCACTCCAATTGGGCATTTTTCCTTTGTTTCCAGAATTCAACAGCCTCAATCCTTCCTTACACTCCTTCTAATGAGTTACTATCACCTTTTTTTTAAAAGATAAATTCCTGAATTTACTGTTGTATTTATTTATTTATTAGAAATGTAACACGTCTTTTTGACTATTAGTATTTCTACTAAAATACTATGTTTGTTGGGGCTCTGGTTAGAAAATCACACAGATTCTGGGGGCGCCTGGGTGGCTCAGTCATTAAGCATCTGCCTTCGGTTCAGGTCATGATCCCAGGGTCCTGGGATAGAGCCCCACATCGGGCTCCCTGCTCCGCGGGAAGCCTGCTTCTCCCCCTCCCACTCCCCCTGCTTGTGTTCCCGCTCTTGCTGTGTCTCTCTCTGTCAAATAAATAAATAAAATCTTAAAAAAAAAAATCACACAGATTCTGAATAGTCTGTTCTTAACTTTATTTTCCCATAGGCCTATTGTTTTCAGTGTGTAATTTTACAGAATATATTTTTAAAGGAAGATATACGTTGCAATATAGCACAGTGTCTGTAATATTATTCCAGCTCATAAGCTGAAACACTAAGAGAGAAAAAAATCACTAGCTGCCCTTATTATTATATCTAAGTCTTATTTGCAGGACAATGAGCAGGAATGTCAGAGTTTCCACAGTATTCTGATAAGTCTTTGATTGTGTGTGTGTGTGTGTGTGTGTGTGTGTGTGTGTGTGTGTCAGAGAGAGAGAGAGAGCAAAAGAGAGATCGAGTGTTGCAGAACAGTCAGGGAAGGGGAGAAAGCTATTCCAGAGAGCCAGGGGCTAAAATTCATGATGGCATTAATCCTTGCTATTTTAACTAGATCACACTGTTCAATCAACATTCAAAGGTTATAAATATTCACAAAGGAGTCAAGGTTTTAAAGACTGGGAAATAAGCCACATTTATACAATAAAATATGTCTGATATTCAACCCACTTTTTCCAGAAACATAGGTGAGACATGCCACTTTATTTTTCTGAAGATGCTTATATATAGTTAACAAATGTGAACTAGCAATTCAACTAAACAAGAACCAAGAAGGTTGCTTTGTTTCAATTAGATGTTTTCTTTATTCCTTATGTCTAACTCTGTGACTGCCATTGACATATCATGTAATAGATATCCTCTTGGTGTCTGCTTCTTCCAGAGAACTCTCAAATATTTCAGAATAAGCAATATGTCTATATATCCCCAATGCAATGCTTAGAATGCAAATGTTTGCTGAATGACTCAATCATATGAATAAATAAATAAATTAGAAAAAAAAATTATGCAAATACTGATCTTCATCTTAGTTTGTCCTAATCTTAAATATCAGGATCTAATATACTGTCTTCAAGGACATCCACACCCCATAGTATTTTATTACTACTTCTTTCATAGTACTTATGGTTGCTATTGTATTACACATCCTTCTGCAATGTCCATTATCACCACTAGATGCGGAGCTTTGGAAGGTACTTTCATGTACTTCCTGGAGATTATCATAATTTTTTATACCTAGTAGATGTTCAATAAATATTCTCTGAATATAATGTCTTTTTTAAGCATATTAGAAACAATTATAAATAACAAAATTATCAATAGTGAAAATTTCACTAATTTTGGGATCCAGAAATCATATTTCAATATTTATAATAATTTTTATATGAATGACTATTTCCATGAGGGATTTCAATATGCAAAATAAAAGTAAACATTCAAGAGTTTTTAAAAAATCCTTGGAATCATAAAGTGCTTATTTATTAGTCATAATTTATAAAGCTAACAATTTCAATTTTTTGATGATTGAAAATTTCATGAAAAATTTCTTGAGAGCTTGCAATCTAAAATACCAAGAAATAAGGTTCCAGAATGCTATCTTTTACAGTGCCTAAATTCTCAGAGGTTGGAATTATTAACTCATACCTAAGAATGAAATATATCTAATGGAAATATAGAGATGAAAAGCAATTTCTTTGTAGAAAAAACAAGGTTTATTGTATGCTGTGAGATGCTGTGATTTAATATGATGTAATGTTTGTGTTGGTTTTCCCTTTGTGTTCCTCTCTGCTCTTTCTTTAGTCTTGTAATTACATGCTTCAGTGATTTATGATGGTAGTATCAAATCATTGGTTCTGAAGCAATAAAGGTACTGCATTAGAAAGTTCTACTTATCTGCAACATCTTCTGGTAATGGAGAAGTGACACTGTTAAAAAAACAAAAACAAAAACAAACACCTAAAAACCAAAAAGCTTTTCAATAGCACTCTCAAAACAAAATGCCTAAGCAATTGGTGTGTCCTAGACTCTGGATTTGAACAGACCCTAACATTAAAATGACATTTTGTAGCATACTGGTAAGTTTGAAATCATTCATCCTGTTTCCTGTGAGATTCATCTGTTGAAATGCTTCTACTTTATCTTGAAGCAAACCAAACAGAGCACTCTACAAAGAAGCATGTTGGGCTCCTGGCCATCTACAGTATGCACAGAAATGCCCTTATTAACCTCCCATCATTTAACTTTTGGCTTTATTTAAGATTTTTGTGGTGGAATTGATCAATCTATTCCCCCCGCCCCCTGCACCAGTTTTACTGAGACATAATTGACACATACATTGTATAAGTTTAAAGTGTACAGCATAATGATTTGATACACATATACATTGCAAAATGACTATCACAATAACATTAGCTAATACCTCCATCACCTCATTTAGTTACCTTTTATTTTTTTGTCGTGAGAACATTTAAGATTCTACTTTCAGCAATTTTTAAAAAGATTTTATTTATTTATTTGAGAATGAGAGTGAGCTAGAGAAAGAGCACACAAGCAAGGGGAGGGGAAGAAGGAGAGGAAAAGGAGACTCCCCGCTGAGCAGGGAGCCCAACATGGGGCTTGATCCCAGGACCCTGGGATCATGACCTAAGCTAAAGGCAGATGCTTAACTGACTAAGCCAACCAGGCGCCCCTGCTTTCAGCAATTTTTAAGTATATAATATTGTTAACTATAGTCACTATGTTGCACATTAGATTCCCTAGAACTTACTTATATCTGGAAATTTGAACCCTTTGACCAGCATTTTCCATTTTCCCCACCGGTAACCCCTGGCAAGCACCCCTCTACTCTCTATTCCTATGAACTTGGCTTTTTTAGATTCCACGTATATGGGGGTGCCTGGGTAGCTCAGTCAAGTTAAGCAACCAACTCTTGCTTTCAGCTCAGGTCATGATCTCAGGGTTGTGAGATCGAGCCCCATGTCAGGCTCACGTACTGGGTGTGGAGCCTGCTTAAGATTGTCTCTCTCCCTCTCTCTGCCCATGTGCCCCAAAATAATAAAATTAAAAAAAAATATTCCACGTATATGTAAATGAGATCATACAGTATTTGTCTTTCTCTGCTGACTTATTTTACTTAGCACAATGTTCTCAAGGTCCATCTCTGTTGTCACAAAAGGCAGGATTTTCTTTTGTTTTATGGCTGAATAATATTCCATTGGATATACATACATTTTCTTTACCCCTTCATCTGTGGATGGTCAATCTATTTCAATATTCAAATGTATGAAATAGAAACACCATTCTGGTAAGACATTGGTCTTATACTCAATCTGTGCATTAGAATCAATTGGGGAAATCTTTTAGAAATATAGATTTCCAAGCTGTACCCTATGATTCAATTTCATTTGAGTGAAGCTGGGGCACAGAGATAAAAAGCTGCTCCAGCAATTTTAAAAGTACAGCCAGGACTGTGAACCAGTCCAATAGTGTAACTGAAAGAAATGTGAATAGAGACCTGATTCAGCAGACCTGAAGTCAATAGCCATTACAGACTCTTATTAGTTAAGACTTTAAAACAAAACTCCTACAGTTAATATCTTTCTTAAAAATTGATTTTACTGTAGGACTTCTAAGTTCTCTAACAACTGTAAAGAACCTGTTGCTCCACTATAACATTTAAACAAGCTACCTCAACCCTGCAAAGATGTTTATGAGTCAATAAAATTTGCTATTGTTAGTAACACATAAATATATTTGCAACTTTAAAAGGAAATGCTATTTATAACTCTTAACAATGGCAACTGCTCTTAAAAAATACTTAACAAAACATCACTAGACCTATGATAATATCTACATATCATCTCATAAGGAGAACGCCGTTAAGGAAATCCTTGCCTGCTTGCCTCCACAAGTGTTTTTGCTCATTGCCTAGTACCACCTAAATGTGTATTCTGCAAAACTGTTACACTTTTCTGTAAAAACTAATTAGGAATAAATTAACTCTTAATATTACATATAACTGTTTATAAAAAAATAAATTTCTGGACCAACTGCTACATTAATCATTTAAAATGAAAATGTGACTTTTGCTTAAGAAAAATAGTATGAAAGAACAGCTTAAGGATGCAATGAAATACTGCTTCTTGAATGTACTACAGATATTCCATTAGTTATAATAATTATACTCCACCAAGGACCTGGAATCTGATAAATCAGGATTGTGGAAAAAAATAAGAGAAGACTCTCTAGCAGCAGCCATTATCCAGAGACAAAGTCAGCCAGGAACTGACAGAGGAAAGTCATGTTAAAATTTGATTTGGCCAAGGATGCCAATATACAGCCATCAATGAATGATGCTCTTCCATCAGTTAATCACCTATCAGAGGCACCCAGAATTCAACACTGCTAGTTCATAATGTCTTTTACAACTGGAATTTTCCATTAGATTAATATGGTATATTAAGATGCTATTGTCAAATAAAATTGAATGCTCAAAAAGCCTACAGGAAAACTATCAATGGTTTCCATATATCAAGAATATTACGAGTTTTTTAAAACGGAAATATAAAAAATATGTAGGTGACAAAATTTGCCACCCAAAACATATCTTTTTGGTGTGTGAATTATTTCAGGCTCATAATTTTTAAGAAACAGAAAACTCAAGAAGTTTTTTTTTTTTTTTTCCTATCCCCCTCCAACTGCCTAAAAGAATTTAGATAGAGGACATGCTCCAGGAAGGAAGCTATCACCATGGATAACTATAGTATAATATGAACTAGGTGTGGTAGAAGGGAGAAAGTTAGCAAAATCTGTTAAAATTCCTCTCTCTCTTTCATTATTTCCATTGGTCCAGCAAACATTTGTTTACCAAACATTTATTTTTTATCTTCCTTTGAATTGTCTTCCTTCTCTTTGAAGTCCCAGACTCCTATTCCTGTTCCTTGGCTCTGGATGGCATATAAGCTCAATTGCCTTGATTGCCTGTGCGCCTCACATTCTTATAGAGCCCCTGTATATACAGAATTAAACTTGATTTTCTCCTGTTTATCTGTCACATATCAATTTAAGTCTTAGACAAGACAAAAGAGCTTTGAAGGTCAAAGGTAAATTTTTCCTTCCCAACAAATTAGAACTTTTAGTTTTGGGGGTTTTGGGGATTCAATTCTATAGGTATGTTAAGGTATATGCGAAGTCTAAAAACTAAAGCTGAGCTTCCAGCTCACCTAAGGCTTCCCAATTTGTACCAATTGCTTTTTCAACAACAACAAAAAGGCCATCATTGTAAAGCGATTTTGTCACCTACTAGATAAAAGTGTTCCATAAATTTGGATTTACCAGTGTGAGGCTGTAATGGGGAGAGCCAAGCAGTTATTTATGTACTTCCAATTCTGTGCTGATGCATTACAGTGAACATAAGCCATTCTTTCTTACTTCAAATACTTCACTTTAAGTTATTGGAGCTGTTTAAAACTAGAATGCTGAAAGGCATTGAAAAACCAGTTATTTTTCTACTACAGAAAATAAAAGCTCTCCACAAATAGGCTAAAAACAGAATAGAATGGAATAAAATGTTATTAAAGAAGAATTAAAAGAATTCAAATGTCATACTTGCATGTTGTACTTATTTCTGGTCGTTTTCCCTTAAGGCCATGCTTTCCAACTTTGTTTACATATTAGAATTGCCTGTGGACTTTTTTAAGTAATAATTTATAAGCTTCACCCCCAGAGATTTGAACTTAATTGGTCTAGGGTGGGCATCTGTATATTTTAAAAGCACCCCAGGAGATTCTAACATAGTTAGGGTAGAGTCCATTGCCTCATGGTATATCATGGACAGCATTTTCTACAAACCTGAAAAAGTAGTATAAACCCAATATCCCATGTGACCTGCAGTAACACTATTAAATTGGCCACCAGATGCTATAAGTCTGTTTGGTAGAAACCTCTTTGATCCCTTTTTCAAACTTGTTAAATTCTATTATTCATATGATCAGGTAAGTTCCTGATTTAATGCCAGATCATCTGTGGTCTCCACAAGGCTTCCTTTAATCAAGACACTTTCAAGGGGAACATATACAGGGTAAAGGGAACAAATTTAATTGTGGTTAGAGGACTCCTTATGTCTTCTACATGACACGTAAGGGCTATATCACTTAAAAAAGAGTCTGGGGAACTCCATTCATACCCATATCATCTAGGAGGAAAGTACTAAAGGGTTTGTACAATTTTATTTATTTATTTATTTATTTATTTATTTATTTATTTATTTATTATTATGTTGTTGTTAGTCACCATACAGTACGTCATTAGTTTTTGATGTAGTGTTCCATGATTCATTATTTGTGTATAACACCCAGTGCTCATTGCAATACATGGTCTCTTTAATACCCATCACCAGGTCAACCCAATCCCCACTCCCCCCTGAAACCCTCAGTTTGTTTCCTGGAGTCCATAGTCTCTCATGGTTCATCTTCCCTTCTGATTTCCTCCCTTCAGTTTTCCCTTCCTTCTCCTGTCCTCCATGCTACTCCTTATGTTCCACATATGAGTGAAACAATATAATTGTCTTTCTGTGCTTGACTTACTTCACTTAGCATAATCCCCTCCAGTTCCACCCATGTCGATGCAAATGTTGGGTATTCAGCCTTTCTGATGGCTGATAATATTCCATTGTACATACGAACCACATCTTCTTCATCTATTCATATGCTGAAGGGCATCTTGGCTCCTTCCACAGTTTGGCTATTGTGGACATTGCTGCTATGAACATTGAGGGGGCATGTGCCCCTTCATTTCACTACATCTGTATCTTTGGGGTAAATACCCAGTAGTGCAATTGCTGGGTCATAGGGTAGCTCTATTTTTAACTTCTTGAGGAACCTCCATACTGTTTTCCAAAGGGGTTATACAAGCTTGCATTCCCACCAACAGTGTAAGAGGGTTCCCCTTTCTTCACATCATCTCCAACATTTGTTTTTTCCTACCTTGTTAATTTTTGCCATTCTAACTGGTGTAAGGTGGTATCTCAATGTGGTTTTGATTTGAATTTCCCTGATGGCTATTTTGTTCCACTGGCCTATGTGTCTCTTTATGCCAATACCATACTGTTTTGATTACTGTAGCTTTGTAATATGCTTTGAAGTCAGGAGGTATGAACATTCTTTTTGTTTGTTTGTTTGTTTTCTCTCAAGATTTTTAGGCTATTCAGGGTCTTTTGTGATTCCATATGAATTTTAGGATTTTTCCTAATTCTAAAAACATGCAGTTGGATTTTGATAGGGATTGCACTGAATCCCTGGATCCCTTTAAATAGTATGGAAATTTTAACAATACTATGTCTTCCAATAAATGAACAAGGGATATCTTTTCATTTATTTGTGTCTTCATTAATTTATTTCAACGATGTTTTGTAGTTTTCAGTGTAGAAGTCTTTTCCTCCTTGCTTAAGTTTATTCCTGAGCATTTTTTTTTTTGATGCGATTGTAAATGGGATCATTTTCTTGATTTTCTTTTCAGATCACTTGTTGCTAATGCACAGAAGAACAACTGACTTTTATATATATGCAAGAGTGATTTTTGTACATATGAAAAAGTAGGATCATATCTTACACCATACACAAAAATCAACTCAAAATCGATTAAGACTTAAACCTAAGACCTGAAGCTCTAAGACTTCTAGAAGAAAACATAGGGGGAAAACTTGTAACAATGGCCTTAACAATGACACCAAAAGCACAGGCAACCAAAGCAAGCATAAGCAAGTAGGCCTATAAAAAGTTCTGTATGGCAAAGGAAACAATCAACAAGAGAAAGGCAACCTACAAATGGGAGAAAATATTTGTGAACCACATATGTATAATAAGGGGTAAATATCCAAATATATTATGTACTCCTGTAACTCAATACAAAACACATACACACACATACACACACACACCTCAAATATCCTGTTAAAAAATAGGCAAAGAACTTGAATAGCCATTTCTCTAGAAAAGATATACAAATGGCCAACCGGTTTATGAAAAGATATTCAATATCACTAATCATCAGGGAAATGTTAATCAACCTGCAAAGGGATATTGCATCACACAGGCATTATAAAAACAAAACAGACAATATAGCAAATGTTAAGTAGTTTGACTAAAAACTTTAAAAACTATTTCCTCTGTATTTTAGTTTTTATAATAAAGAATTTCTCTGATATTAAAAGTATATTCATGTAAAACAAAACAAATTCTAGCTTTCTAAGAAGAATAAGGGTGGGGAAACCATAGCATAGAAAGCCTAGAAGAGATCAGTTAGAACCTTTGGAAAACAAAATTAAATCTAAGTAATTCCTGAATATTGATATGTAAAATTATATGAAAGTATTAAAAATTATTCTCAAAGGAAAAGATATATATTATATGAAAGCATAAAAATATATCCTATTGTATTATTTCGGGCTGCCATAATTAAATACCACAGATTGGTGACTTATACAATAGAAATTTATTTTCTCACAGTTCTGGAGGCTAGAAGATCGAGTTAAGATGTCTGCAAGTTTGGTTTCTCCTGAAGCTTTTTTCTCCCTGACTTGCAGATGGCTGTTTACTCTGTGCTCTTGTGGCTTTATTTTGGGTATGAACTCATCTCTGGTATCACTCCCTCTTCTTATAAGGACACCAGTCCTACTGGATAAGGGCCCCACCCTAATGAGATCATTTTAACTTAATCACTTCCTTAAAGACTGACCTCCAAATATGGATACATTTTGCTGTAGTGGGGTTTGTTACCTCAACATATGAATTTTGGGGGACAAAATTCAGCCTATAATACCTATACACATATAAATATTTGGACAATAAGTGTAAATATTTTAAATCTTTAAAGAAATGATAAAGTCTGAGAGATTAAAAGCAATATCTAAATATTTGTTGCTTTGCAGAAACACAGCAAGTAATATATGCAATTTTCATTTGCATGTTTTTAAAAAAATTGGTTTAAAATAAACATTAAAAAAAGTTATAGCACTGAATGATCATATTAACATCAGTTTAAAAAAAAAAGAGTAGAATGCAAAAATTGGACTAAATTGGACCAAGATCTTTTTAAAATAATTTTATTAGCCAGGATCCTGGCAGGAAAAGATGGCATGCTAAAAAGAGCCTAACTGAAGAAAGTTAGTGAAGAAATTATTTACAAAGGGGTGGGCAGGCATCAGGACAAAAAGCAAAGGTGATAAAGCCCCCACAGACTAGCAAAGTGGGAGATTATCACCTCTTCTAGTTCTAGACTAGCAAATGGTATTACAAAACCCTTCAGAAGCCATAAATAAATGCAGCCATTCCAGAGCCTGGGCTGGGTTGGGAGAGAGCGGGAGAAATAAATACTTGTCTTCACACTCCTCAGATCTCTTGCAAGCCCATCTCATTGGGGCTGAAGCCAATCACCAGCCAGAAACAAGGGAGTGGAGGAGGCAGTCTGCAGGGCTCAGCTTTCTGGAGCACAGATGAGTACAGAAAAGGAAGTGGGAATAGATAAAAAGGAGAGGGAACTTGGAGATAGAGAAGAACAGCAACTACCACCTCTTTATGCCAATCAGCATTCATTCTTGTCGTGTGTGTGTGTGTATGTGTGTGTGTGTACCTGTCCCTACTTAGGGAAAACACAGGTGCCACGAGGTAATGTACTGTTACAGGGTGATTTCTGTCCTCAACAGGGAAAAACACAAAATGTCATCAAATAATATATTGTGACAGTGTGATTTCAATTCAGCCAGACTCTTGCCTGGAATAGAAACTGTAATGTTAGCTAGCATCAAGACATTCCCATTATTTAACACAATTAAATAACATAAAACATAGCTACTACAGTTCCCAATCTGTAGATGATCATGAGGCCTAAACTGATATTACAATATCTTTCTTCTACCATATGTTCATGCTCTCCTTATCCTCTTCCAGCACCTCAGCTGTTTAGTTTGATTTTTTTTTTCTGGAATGAATAAAATCTTCATTCCCATAATTCTTTTGATTCAAATCAGGTTTATATACTTTTGTAAAAACTGATAAAGTGAATAATAATTAACATTTACTGAATACTTCTTACATGTGTCATCACAGTGACAAGAGATAGATACCATGTTTTTCATAATGCGCATGGCTTTCAGACTCTTACATACCAAAAAATTATTTCCTCCATTTTTTTAACAATGAAAAGAAAGCATAAATAATATATAAATTGTAAAATGATATTAATAGTACATAAATACTTAAACTTTTAAAGTAAAAATTGAATATTTCTGTATATTTTCTTAGAATTTTGTGAGCATTTGCTCACTAATAGGCCATTTGTTCATCCACTTATCTATAAATAATCTATTTAAAGCCAAATCCTGACAATTGATATTTGTTTATATTTAATAGCAGACACAGACAGGAATTCATGAATTAATATTGGTTTAAAATCCTTCATTTAAAAAAAATCCTCTTATGAATCATCACTGGATTTGTAAAAGTAACTGGCTTTAAGATGTTAATGCTTTCAGAATGATGGAAAAATTATTTGTGACTCATGCTATATTTTAGCAGTTTAGATAAAACACAAAAAATCCTTCTTAGATGCTGTCCTTCTCTACTTGGAAAATCATATATTTGAATAAGCACATAAAATTGAATGCGTGAGTCTTACAGATTGGGTTTCCCAGGATCAGATTCTGGATTGAAAATTAACATGCACAAAGTGTACTAGTTCTCTCAGGATCAAAACTTGTGGTAGAAAGGGAAGGAAGTAAGAAATTGGTCCTCTACCAACCCCAAGGGGGGGGGCGGTCTGAAGCTGAGATGGTTCTTTAGAATCATCCCCTTTTGGTATAGGTGGCTGGGCTTTTATACCCCAGGGTAATTACTAGATGAAACTAGTCCCGATGGGAGTATGTCCTTTAACAAAGTAGCTCTCTTTAGCTGAGACAACTCCCAAAGAGGACTAGACACTAAGAACCGGGGGCATAAATCCTCCAGTCATGAGGGATGAGCATCATGGTACAGCAATCACAGGAATCCACATGATGCATCACATAGATCCACCTACTTAATATTATATTTGGGAGCAGCACCATATAATGGTCATAGATTTGGGGTATATAGTGTGTTACAGGATGGTGCCCCATACTACAACGTATCATCTCTAAAATAGAACCTGGTTCTATTCTATTCAGCAGACCATGCCTCTATTCTATCAGTCTGTCAGCTTCTATGAAGTGCAGTATGGGATAGTGGCTCCCGTGGTCTTGTGTCTACCACTGTACTTTTTTTTGCTATAAAGTGGGTCTTTTGGTTCAAGGTCATTTTATATAGGATGCCACATCAGTGAGTCAAAAACTCTGCAAGATCTTGGATAGTGGGGCTATTTGACATCCTGTGACCAAAGGGGGCAAAACTGTACTGAGAAGTATGAATTCCAAACAAAATATATCACTGCCCCTCAACTTCCTGCCAAGTGGCCTACTGGAAAGAGACCGATAATACTGTATTAGGCATTCTGCACTGGGGATTCTGCATCTATGATGTGGACAAGTAGGATATTTAAGCAGCAATAGCAGCTAGATCAATCAGCCTTGGTAAATGACAGTCTGGTTCCATGCATACTGCCTATTCCTACTGCTATGACAACTTCATTTATAAGTACATTATGTCAATACTGGGGTGACTTGTAAGAAAGACAGGCTGATGTCAATTGGTTGACTCACTCCAACCTTGATACTCATAAGAAATAATTATGGTTGCTTGGCTTATAATGTTTGAGACCCACCACGTGACTTCTTGTTTGGGGATCCTATCATCTCTATTGCTATTAGTAAGCCCTGACCTATAACAGGCCAGAAAAGGACAAGTTCTGGCCAAAAGAAAGCCAACACTGAGTTTCTCAGTAATGCTGGTGCCCCTTTCACTTTACTGCTTTGGTAAATGCAATGCTTTCTAAGCTCTCCCATGAAATGTTGTCATCTGGCAGTTTTTCTAGTTTTGCCTAATACACACACTCCAGCATGATCACTTCTCTAGCCTTTTGTTTTTCATTTTTTTTATTTTTTAAAGATTTTATTTATTTATTTGACAGAGAGAGACACAGCAAGAGAGGGAACACAAGCAGGGGAAGTGGGAGAGGGAGAAGCAGGCTTCCCGTGGAGCAGGGAGCACGATGCAGGGCTCGATCCCAGGACCTGGATTCATGACCTGAGCTGAAGGCAGACGCTTAACGACTGAGCCACCCAGGCGCCCCAAGCCTTTTGTTTTTCTTTCCTTGTCTTTCCTAACAGTTCTGGCATTTTTACTTCACATAGCATGGGCACTTTTTGCCTTTTTGCACATTTCTAAGAGCCATCCTAGTGATGTTTTAGCACCTATCTCCCAGCTGTTTTTTTTTTTTTTTTTTTTTTTAGGGTGTTAACTCCTTATGCCAAGAGAATGTTCCCATAATGATAAACTCCCTATTATGCCAACTTCATGTTCCATCCTCTTGATACATACTCTCACTAAATCCCAAACAATGAAGGATGTAAATAGACTCAGAATACGCTGGGATTAGGACAATATAAAAACCAAAATATGTAAAGAAATCATAATCTTTTTATCATAAACTATCAATATAATTTGGGCACAGAAAAATAGTTTCTAACCATGACTTCAAAAGTCTAGTATATGTGCTGCCAAAGCGAGCACATGACTTCAAAAGTCTAAACCAAAACAAAAAAGACTGAAAGATTTTGACTATATCCTTTCAAACTACCATGCTGTTACAAACAAAATAAAAATACAACAAATAAACTGGGAGAAAAAAAACTATGAACTATATGACAGTTAAAGTGTCAATATTTTTAGATACTACAAGCTTTTTAAAATCAGTAATATAAAGTCCAATATTTGGATGAAAATATAGAATAAACAGATAATGCACGAAAGAAAAAATACAAAAGACCTACAAAAGATATTTTATAGTAAGAAATAAATAGTTCTAATCAGGACACCAACTCTATTTGCTGTGTTAATTTATCCAACATAAATGACCTTGCTATGCCTCAATTACTGATCTGTGAAATTAGGATTAAAATTAGTAATGAACTTACAAAGTTTCTGTGATACTATATAAAATAAATATGTAAAGTACTTAGTGTTCAATTAATGTTGACTATAATTTATTATAATGTTACAAATTTTACCCCCAAATTAGACACATTTTAAAAAATACCCATTGTTGGTAAGGATGTATGGAAATGTGCACTATGTATTGCTTGTGATTATGTAAAATGAAATTAGTATTTAAGAGTTAAATTTGAAATTATATATCAGAACGCTTCAGGTAATATTGTTTACTATTAATACTACTGAAGTAGAAACAACTGAGAAGTCCAAAGGGGAAGTGAGTTTTGGCAAAGACAAAAAACAAAACCTGCAGTTAATTCATACACTGAAAACTTTTCAGCCATTAAAATGATATTGTAGAATAATGTATAACATTTTAAAATACTCATGTTCCTATTTGACAATGCAGGTTACAAAAGTGTGTAGAAATATATATATATATAGCATATAGATAAATTTAAAGAGAGTATATTTATTTATTTTATTTTATTTATTTTTAAAGATTTTATTTATTTATTTGACAGAGAGAGAGAGAGAGAGCGGGAACACAAGCAGGGGGAGTGGGAGAGGGAGAAGCAGACTTTCTGCCTAGCAGAGAGCCCGATGCGGGGCTTGATCCCAGGACCCTGGAATCATGACCTGAGCCGAAGGCAGATGCTTAACGACTGAGCCACCCAGGTGCCCCTAAAGAGAGTATATTTAAATTTAGACACTGTTTTTCTTAAGGTGATGGTATTATAGATTTTATTTATTTTCATTGAAATATATTTATAATATACTTTTTACATTAATTTTTAATAATTGACAAAGTAGGACAAAATCTAGCATTTAGGGCAATCAAGATCAATGAGAGCCTGCTTATGTGTATTTCCAGCAATATCATGAAGTTATAGGGGGTGACTGCTTAAAAGGGCTGTGTATGGCATGACATCAATAATGTCAAATATTACACATAGTAAAATTAATAAGGATATTTTAGTCCATTAAAATTCATTGGCTGTTTTTGAAGAGCAGTTTCCATGTCATGGTAGAAGATTCCAGATTGCAGTGAGTAAACAACTGGATCCAAAACGAAGGAGAAAAAGTGTACATAACATTCAATACAATGGATTATGAAGAAAATGGGGGAACATAGGTAATTAGTAAGAAAAAGTGGAATACAGGGCATATTCTAGAGTTTTTGTTTTCAATTTTTTTTTGTTCTGTTTGTTTTTTGGTTTTTGTTCTTTTTTTTTTCTTTTTAATATATAAAGGAATTGAATGTGTTTGGAGAGAGTTGAAGAAATTGATAGGTGCAGAAGGAGCAGTGATGAAATACCCAGAAGAGAAGGAATGGGGTGAGATGAAGACCAAAGAGTCAAACACTTCAACCTGTATAGGAATCCCTGGGTTATCTTGTTAAGATGTATTCAGTAAGTCTGGAGTGCAATCTGAGATTCTGCATTTCTAACAAACTCCCAAGTGATGCTGATACCGCTATTCTGCAGACCTCAGATTAGCAAGAATCTAGACTACTGGTTCTCAAACTTGTTGGACACTGGAATCACCTGAAGAACTTTAAAAAAAGGCCAAAGTTTCACCACAAATATTTGATTTCATTACTTTGGGTGATGTCTGACAGCTGGATTTTTTTAAATGGCTCAGATGATTACAACGTGCAGCAGTTTGAGAACTACTGATCTAGGCCACAGATAATGAGAGAGACAGGAAACACTACTTTCTCTGTCAGAAGAAAAAGATAAAGACTGGTCCAGATACAGATACCAGTGAGTACATGAGGGAAGAGCAGGATGACGAGAGAGTCTGTATTTTTATCAAAGCAGTAAACATACACAATTAAAAAAAGTCCAATGCCCTCTATAATAAGAAATAGCAGTGCAGGTCCTGACATACCACCCCATTCCCAATTCTCTCTCCCCAGAGGCACCCATTTTCAAATCTTTTAGATGTTTCTTCTGATCATTACCCTTTATATGTCTAAGTAAGTTTTCTTCTTACTATTTATTGATTTTTTTTTCACTTTTCTCTATTTTTCATATTATTTGTTTGGTAGTTTTCTCAAATGTCTGGTGATCACTAGATGCTCATTCATATTAATGAAGAAACATTACAAAGCTCATTAGAAGCTTGTTGTATTCAAGTATGACTGGTAAATAGCCTTCACCAGCACTGTGACTGGGCAAAAATTTGGTCTTTTTGTTGGGAGACCCCCAAATATCAGTATCTATAAACATAGTCTCTTGGATTGTCGATTTCCCCAGAAAGCTGTTTCTACAAGCTTTATCCCCATTCCCCAGAGAGCATATGCTTGGATGTCAGCATTCTAGGAGCCAAATGGGTAGAGAAGGCTGGGGATGAACAAGAAGAGTGATGGTGTTGTGTCAGAGGGAAGAATCCTTCACATTTCAGTATGGCTATCACCTTCCAAGGAGCCTGACAGCTCCAAGTTCAGTCTCCTCCTAAGTCCACCTTTCCAGAATGTAAATGTTCACTTTCCACCAGAGTAAAGGAAGAAAGGTGTGGTTACCTTATAATCTAGAGAAAGGGTATCTAAGGGCCTAACTAACTACTCCTTATATAGATTGTCATCTAACCCTCTTACTTTCAGCCACACTCACGTATCTTCTAGTTGATTCTACTTCTGGATCCTTCTGAATTTCTGCTGTGTGAATGGACTTCCTTCTGTGCTTACTTTGGTTCTCCTTCTTTTTTCTCTGATTAGTCACTTAGGTTTTGCCAATATGCTAACTCAATTACAGATCTTATATGTACTTTCTAACTTACAACCCTCTGGTGCCATATTTTGTCCATTGTCACCTCTTCTATTTATTTTAGTTTCATGTTTTTTTATGCTTTGTTTATACCTCTGTTGAAATTTTAGAAAGTCATTCATTGGTAGAAGCAGTAAATAAGGAGTTAAATGCCTTATTTAATCAGCGGGCCTCTAGACAGTTAAATAAATCAACATTTACTGGATGAGGGATACGGAAATATGGAAAAGGTAGAGGATTAGCATAGCTGCTATAGAAAATTTCAGAAGAATTATGCCAGCAATCTATGAAGGACATTTTTTTTTCTTTTTTAATATACTGAATAACAAGTTAAGGCTCCAATATATCATTATGCAATTTTCCCTGGCATCGCCCCCCACCCCCCAGCATCTCTTAAAAGTAGGAAGGTTCCAGGAAGTAGCACTTTCATGTTGTGGAAAGAGCAGATGTTTTGGAGTGAAATAATCCCGGGTTTGGATTTCTGAATCATTTGCAGCTTTGTGATAAAAAGAAAACTAATCTCTTATAAGCTTAATTTTCTCATCTGTATAATTAGATAAATAAAATCTACCTTACAGAGTAACAGTGCAGATTACAAAAAAGTCCTTACTATAGTGCCCAGCACATAATGAATTTTTAATAAATATGTTGATAAAGAGGAAATTGGGTAATAGCATTAGGGGCTGGACAGAGAAATCTAAGGGAGCAAAGGAATTGTAGGTGTGAAAAAAACAGAATAGCTGAAGTTATACACTGTGGGCCTCTGTGGCTAGAGAAAGGAATGAAGCCTCACAGGGCTTAAGAAGTAGAAGAAAGCAAGGGGCTAAATTCTAAGCGAGGTTGAGAAGGAATGTGGTATGAATATGGGAATGTGAGAGTCAGAGAGATGGGAAGCTTTAGTTGGGGAATCGTGTCTTAGTGTCTAAGATGTTATAGACGTTTCAGTTCTGAGATATGTCAAGACTCAGTATAGAATGTTTGAAGAAGGTTGTAAAAACGTAATGATGATTACTTTGAAGTACTACAGAAAAGTAATTTTGGGGCCAGTGCACTGGAGAGTTAACATGTGTATATACTGAAACATTCCACCACGGTGCCTGGAATTAGGGGCAGAGCAGATCTAAAAATGTATATAAAAAGAGAAACCCTTATGGTCCCAATGAACCCTTTTTATTTTTTAACTTAATTAGTTGCTTGGCCTATACTGTGCTTGGTTGCTTTTTAAGTTTCTCAGAGGTTAACTTCACAAAAATAACCAAGAAACCTATTAATCAATTTGGATGATCTGCCCCAGATTCTGTATTTTCACAATAACCCCATAATTCTGACCAGGTACTATATGTATTAGACTTCTAGGAGCACTTTCACTGGGTATGACCCAGATGAAGATTCTCATCTACGGATCCTCATCTCTGTAATAAAGGAAAACACAATTCATATACCTCAGATGGTTCTGGATATGATTAATCTCTGAGACACAACTAATGTGTGGCTGACATGAATGTTTTATTTCTGTAGATAACAGATCTAGCAACTAGTTACGAATTTGGATTTTATCATCTATTATATCTATATAGCTGTAAGGACTGAATATAAGTACTATTTTTTTTTTTCATACTCTAGTTTTAAATCTTCTGTAAATTCTATGTGATATGACCTATGGAGAAAAATGGGATATCTTAAAGCATTTATTTTGTTTTAAATATCTATTTATTTTAGAGAAAGAGAGAGTGCATGAGCGGGGGAGGGGCAGAAGGAGAGGGAGAGAGAGAATCCTTAAGCAGAATCCATGCCCAGCACAGAGCCCAACACAGGACCCTGAGATCATGAAGGCTCAAGCGACTGAGCTATCCAGGTACCCTGGGATATCTTAAAGCATTTAAAGAACAAATATTTCTCAGGAAAGAAAAGTAGTTATGTCATGTTTTATACAAGAGCCCATTTATGCTTCAGTATTATTCTTTCATTTCCTTTATCAGATGATTTTTTATGATTATTTTAGAGAGTGAGAGGGAGAGAGCTAGAGTGGGAGGGGCAGAGTGAGAGAGAGAGAATCTTGAGCAGACTCCGTGCCCTGCAGAGCCCGAGGCGGGGCTTGGTCTCACGACTGAGATAACAACCTGAGTTGAAACCAAGAGTCAGATGCTTAACCAACTACGCCACCTAGGCGCCTCTCCGATGATTTTTAAATGTCTAAGTGACTTGCCTTAAATTATTAAGGTTATTTATGTATATATAGCAGAGTCCTGGATCCAAATGCTGGCATATAAGACACTAAATAAAGACTGTTCTTTTAATAGCCTGCTCCATATAAACACATGGTTTCCTGAATTATTCAGTTTTAGAAGACGAATTTCTTTTATTTTGCTTTGGGTGTGGTCCAGAATTAGCATAAACTATAATAGCTTCAATTCTCCATTTTAACATTTGTGTACATTTTGCAGAGCTCATAGATAAAATTTGTTTAGGTTATAGCAGGATTCAGTACCATTGGCATGTTTGTTGCTTGGTGATTTTTTTTTTTTTTTTTAGGTGTTAACATAAATCCCATAGTTGAGTTAAAGACTTTGCCTTCAATAACTTGAATTGCTCTAAAGTGAAGTTGACATGTTATCTGAACATTTTTCACAATCACATTCATTTCATTCAGTCAGCATAATTGAGTATATAGAAATCCTTGGTAATATACAATGTGTTAATGAATTGCCTTTGCTGCATACACAGGAATCCATATACTATATCAAGGGTTCAACAGTGAATTATTGGTCTAGCATAAGTCTATACTAGTAATCAGAGACTTATTTGCAGGTAAATTGCTGGCTATTTATTAGCATGGCATATTCTGAAAAAGAAAAATAGCCAGAGGTATTTCAGAAGATTAAGTAATACTAATTCTCTGACTACTTGGAAATCCAATAAAAAGTTTCTGATGGGTTTCCAGATAAGGTACAACAGCCTTAAGTTCAGAAATAAAATAATCAATTCTTTAGAATGTTCTGTAAAGAAAGAAAAGTGATCAGTATTGTTTTTCATTCGGGAAGGATAAAGTGAGTTTCAGAGAGCTGAACTGAGTGCTTTGTAAACTTCATTTTGTGGAGGAGAGATATTTATGTGATACAAGAAGAAAGAGGCAATTAATCTCTATCCAATTCTAAGTGGTGGTTTTGAATCCTGCTGGTAGTTCCTCTCTGAATATCTACCTATTATTTGTATTCATTTCCTGATTCTACCAACATGACATCAAATATGAAGCAAATACCCAGTTAAAAAGTGAAACATTCTGATAAACATATATATTTAGCTTTATGTACACAATATATGTATGTATTTAATTTAAAGTTGTTATTTTGGTTTTTTTTTAGGTAACTCACCTTGTAAATATAAACCTTGCAAATACCATCACATATTGCTGTATTTGAAGAGGGATGTTAAAACAAAGGAGTGTTTTGTTTTAATATGGGAGATATTATAAAATTGGATGATGGAAATAATTCCATAGAGAGGCTCAGTAAAATTTCAACTTCAGTTTTAAAAGTATCACTAAAATTCAAATTCCTTTTTTTTTTTAAAGATTTTTTAAATTATTTATTTATTTGAGACAGAGAGAATGAGAGAGAGAGACCACATGAGAAGGGGGAGGGTCAGAGGCAGAAGCAGGCTCCCTGCTGAGCAGGGAGCCCGATGCGGGACTCGATCCCGGGACTCCAGGATCATGACCTGAGCCGAAAGCAGTCGCCCAACCAACTGAGCCACCCAGGCGCCCCAAATTCAAATTCCTTTTAAAACAACAGAGAGATACCACAACCTTTTACAATGGCCAAAATCTGGAACATTGACCACACCAAATGCTGACAAGAATGTAGAACAACAGGGACTCTCATACATTGCTGGTGGAGATACAAAATGGCACGGCCACTCTGGATAGTTTGACAGTTTGACAGTTTGACAGTTTCTTATAAAATTAGACATACTGTTACCATACAATCACACTCCTTGGTATTTACTTAAAAGAGTTGACTGATGTACACACAAAAACCTGCAGAAGGATACTTATAGTTGCTTAATTCCTAACTGCCAAAATTTGGAAGCAACCAAGATGTCCTTTAATAGGTAAATGGATAAACTGTGGTACATTTAGACAATGGAATATTATTTAAATGTGCTAAAAAGAAATGAGCCATCAAGCCATGAAAAGACAAGGAGGAATCTTAAATGCACATTACTAAGTGAAAAAAGCCAAGGTGAGGGCGCCTGGGTGGCTCAGTTGGTTAAGCGACTGCCTTCGGCTCAGGTCATGATCCTGAAGTCCCGGGATCGAGTCCCGCATCAGGCTCCCTGCTCCGCAGGGAGTCTGCTATTCCCTCTGACCCTCCCCCCTCTCATGCTCTCTCTCTCTATCTCATTCTCTCTCTCAAATAATTAAAAAAAAAAAAAGCCAAGGTGAAAAGGCTACAAAATGTATGATTCCAACTATATGACAATAAAAAGATACAATAAAAAGATCAGTGGTTACCAGGGTTGGGGGTGGGGGAGATGAACGGGTAGAGCACAGAGGAATTTCAGATCAGTAAAAATACTCTATATGACATAATGATAGTTATATGTAATTACACTTTTGTCTAAACCCATATAATGTACAACACCAAGAAACAAACCAACTGTGGACTTAGTGATTATGATGTGTTAACACAGGTTCATCCTAGGTAAAAAATGTACCATTCTGGTTGGTAACATTGATAATGAAGGAGGTTATGCATGTTTGGAGACAGGAAGTATAAAGGAAATCTCTTTGCCTCCCTCTCAACTTCGTTTAAATCTAAAAGGGCTCTAAAGTATGTATGCATGTATGAATAAGTAAATAAACAAATAAATAAATAAATATTAAATTCTTTTAATCCCTATGGGACTGTGTTTCACCACAACTTACCAGAATATATTACTGAATCTACTATAAATAAAAGAATTCTCAACAGAATTAATGATGTAAAAAATGATGGAGATCATAATTATTTCAATCTTTCCTCATTTTTCCAATACTTTGTTAAGATGGATGCTTTAGTTTTATAAACAGTTTTTGCAAGTCAATTTTTCCATAATTCATGTCACATTTATAATATGAATGTTAAATTTATGTGTAAAGAATGTAAGATCCAATGAGGCATTTGTGGCAGATATTCAGTAAGCATGAACAGAGTCAATATACTGAGAATCTCTCCAAGCATGTCTTTAAACATATGACAAAAATGTATTAAGCCTATTGCTCCAGGCAGTCCATAAAGCCAATTTCTATTGAGAATGACTAAGATTTCTTGTGAAGTAATGCCAGAGAAATAATTTCATAAAATCTTTTCAGCATATCCATATTCCAAACACCTGCAGGGCATTTCATTAATGAAAACTAGAGACTTTGAAATATTATTCAAATAAATCACAACATTCCCAATTGGCCTTTGGTTGATATCATTAGTTTGGGGAAAACTGTTTAAACCATCCCTAAATTATATGGTGTTTTACAGTCATGGAATTTATCTGTTGATTATCCATATGAAGAAATTATACTTATTATTCTCATGTATATTACACTGTACAACCTTTATGCCTTGCAAGCAAGATAATATATCTTATGTGTGATTATCACAACATTAATTTAAATGACTGGCTTATTAGAAAAACATTTTAGAGAGGGGGTTGGGGAGATTTTCATTGTCCTTTCAAAATATAAAGAAATTTTATCTTATAATCTCTTTTATGTTGCATCTAAGTACAATTCAGAATAAGCTCTGAAACACTGTTAAACTAGACAGAAGTTGTAAGATTCACACTGACAAGTTTAATAACCTAAAAGAAGTCAACCCACTGAATTTTCACTCTTCTATTCTGGGTTCAAAAATTAACTAAGCCCCATAACATAAACTGTATACCATTCAATAGCAAACATTATATACTTTTCTAGTGAAACACAATTTTTCCTTACAAAAGAAAAGTTAACACCAAAAAATCTTGAATTAAAGATAAAATTAAATCTTGAATTAAAGATAACATATATATATGTTATATGCATATCAAAAGGTCAAAAATTTCATTAAAGTAACAAGAAACAGGAAAAAAAGTTCATATTTCTCAATGATCACAGAAATGAAATAACCAAAAGATTATATAACTCATTTTCTGAGGGCAAGTTGTGTATTGTATCATGCACTCATATATAAAATGTGAACCATCCACATAAGAAAGTTAATTAGGACACATTCAATTATTTTTCATTAAGTTTTGAATTTGTGAATTAAAACCACTATTTTTCCCCAATCTGTAGATTTTTATGAGCACAACTGAATCAAAGAATATTTCAG
This sequence comes from Mirounga angustirostris, assembly GCF_029215605.1. Taxonomy (NCBI): domain Eukaryota; kingdom Metazoa; phylum Chordata; class Mammalia; order Carnivora; family Phocidae; genus Mirounga; species Mirounga angustirostris. Next base: position 47,114,925 of record NW_026991712.1, on the reverse strand, counting down.
CTGAACTGTGCCAAACTAAGGTTTTTAGGAAATGTATTTCACACTGGGAAATTCTTTGGAATGGTTAAGGATATATGTAGTAGTTTAGTGTTTATATTCATGATTGTTATTGCTCCTTTTATTCACATACATCCTTGACCCACCCCACTCCTTAGTCAAGTCTGCATATTTGATGGTATGTGTAGATGAAGGATCTCTGGATATGTAATGAGAAAGAACTTGGAAGGCTTGTAATGTGTCTTCACCCTTACCCTGGCTGATGATTTTTGCTTCCTATGAAAGAAGGATCTGGGCAAGGATTCAGGCCTGTATACCACCAAGGAGCAGGATCACTAGTGTACTTCCCTTCCCTCAATCTTTCTTCTAGCACCCCATAAAAGCAGAAAGCTATTGTGCCTGCAGCTCTCAGGAATTCTGATTTGTTACACTAGCCCATACTTCACCTTTAAGAATTCATTAAAATTTTGTTTTCTTCTTACTTACTTTTATAGATGTCCTTCAGAGGTGGTTGTTACTCTTTGGAATTTAGTTTATGTGATATTTAATCTCTCTAATAGGCTCAAAAAATTATGATTTTGTAGATCATCTGGATTTTTTTTTTTTCATTGTTAGGTGTACTGTTGTTCTCCTGAAGTTTTCTGTAACCCAAGTGGAAACCAAACTGGCACATATCTAGTAATTTTTGTTTGTAAACTGGACATCGTAATGATACATAGCAGGGATTCTGGCTTCTGTGTTGATTTATGTTCTGGAAGAGAGTTAAATTACTATGTGATCACCTTGAGTTCATGGGACTTTGCTTTATGCTTTCTTGAACATCTGGTGAATTCTGAGGTATTTCTAAGCCTTCCTAATTTGGCAAGGCTCTTAACTCCAAATACTGTCTTTCCTGTGGGGGTAGCAAAATGAAAACATCTCTCAGTTCTTATAACCTTCAAGCTATCGTTTCTGCTGGGATTCTTGGAATCTCTTCACGTGTATTTCAGGAGTCATGCAAGGATTAAAAGGAGTTTAGAAGCAAATAGGGGTTCTTCCTTATGGCACCCTTTTTATAGTATTTCTTCCCTTAATTTCTAGCTGCTCTGGGAGCCCTGAGCTATATCCTCTAACACATTAATCCAATAAGAATGCAACTCTCTATTTGAGTTCAAGCCACCTCATACTGTATGCACTGCAGAGTGCCCTCAGGGAAAAATCTCATGAATATAAATCTTACTCAGTGAGACTCAAATCCCTACCTTTAAATATAGATTCCCTCTAGTTCTTGCCTGATTAGGAATTAGTTAAGAACTCTCCAGTAGCTGTTTTTATATTTCATTCAGAATTTATAATTGTTACTTATAGGAGGGGTAATGTCATAAGCAATTCTGTTGTTAATATACTAAAACCTCACCATGGTTTTTCTTTATTTTTGAAATGGAGATTATGTAAATAATACCTAATTACTAAAGATGTTATATGGATTTAATCAGACCACATATGCATATATATAGGTCTTTAGAGCAATGTCTAGCACATACTAGAAGCTTGATACATGTTAATATGGGACTTTTATTATAATAATTTCTAATGTCATTAAGACATCTTTGCAAATGTCTCAACCTTGAGTGACTGCTTTGTTTCTTGGTTCTATTTAGTTCCTCCCAAGACATAGAAATATGGTGCTAAGCAAATATTCGGGTTATTCAAAATGAAAAACATTCTTAACCACAATTATCTGGACACTGATTGATGATTTAGCAAAAATTAATTGAAATCGTACTATATGCTATAACTATGCTCGATTCTGAAAATAAGAATATACAAGATATAGATAATCCAGAATATCTATATAATGTTCTTCAGCCCATTTTTTTCCCATGGAAAAAAAGACCTTAATAATAAACTGTTCATAAGTAAATGTAGTAAAATTACCAAACAAAATACCTAGAACTTCTATTGAATCATACTATTGCTGGAATTGACACATAGTTATCAGACACTACAAAATAAAAGTCTTAACCATGCACATCGCATCTAATGACACCACCTTATTTTGTATAACTTAGAAAAGCACTATAGTGGTCTTTTATAATATAAGTCAGAAAACCTAAATAAACCATCCCATACAGCAAGATTTACTTTTTTTGTACATATAGAAATATTTACTTTTTAAGAATGTTTATTACATAGCATAACATATCAAGACCATAAAGCAAGACAAAATACTCTAAAAACTCAGTCACTCATAGATAAAAACCATTCAGATAAAATAATACTATTTGCCTTCTGAACTCTGAAAGATAATTTTATATAAATAACATGACAGCAGAAAGATGTTCATTCTCTAGATTAAGATTATCTAACATCTGCCCTCAGATTTCCTCAGTGAAAATCAGCCTTTCATGAGAGAAATGATTGAGAGTTGGCTAGTGTACTATCAAATATACAATATCAATATTTACTCATTCTCTGCATCTTTTTCAGGGTGAAATACTTAGCGGTAAACTTATTACCATTAATAAGTAACCCCCCAAATGTGTTCACTGCTCATTTCTTCATATAGGAATTGCTTCTCTTATATTGGCATACATAGTCTCCAAAAAATGTAATTTACTGAGTGAAAAAAGATCAATGAGGGTTTTAAAATATTCTTTGAATGTTAATAAGAAGTCTTTATCCTAGTAGGCACCTAGGGGAAAAACAACTATTGCCAGTTTGCTTTCAAATATCAATAAAACAATGCCACAATTAATGACTCAGAACCTTGAAACGATTTTTAAGTTCTTCTGATCCCCACTGCCATAACATTTATTTATTCATAGAATTAGCCTAAACATAATTTTATTTCAGTTTCTAATGGACAGTTCAATAAGCTTTGATTACATGATCCATTTGTCTTTAGAGATGTAGGACATAGTTGTAAATTGTAATATAGCCACTGTATTAGGAGGCATAATACAATATGCCAAAAATAATCACATCTGTTAGCAATGTGACACATAGAGTAAGCTGATTTCATTGGAAGTGGGGATATGACATGAAAACCAGATCTGTCTTTTCATATGATGATCACTTCTGATTATAAAACCTGAGAGTTGAATTTTAGATATGACTTCTTCCTCTGAAAACACATTTACCTCAATTTTTTCACAGGAGATCAAAGCAACCATTAATTGAAGCTAACTATGCCTTCTGATTTAACTGAAAGGAGCACTGAACTCAAGAATCAGTCTACAGACACTCTTCCCAGGATTTAAATGTCACATGTCATGGCCCAGGCAAAATCAGTATTCTAGATTTAGACCTTGGGGCAAGCAATTTTTCCACCTTTTCTTTTGCAACAATGAAGAATTCGACTAAAATCACAAATCATACATTATAGTTTAGAACTAACACATGATTTGATCTCTGAAAGTTTTTTTGGAATTAGAGCTAAGCAATACTAATTCAATGAAGTTGCACTAAAGTGCTCAGAGCATTTTATGTGAACAGTAAAGACCTAATTCCTTAGTTCAGAGGCCTCATTCCACCTTCAGTATGGACAAAAATGACTCTTGTGCTATTGAAGAGCTAACTCAAACTCTCAAGTGGCAGAACTAGAAAAGTTTCTGAAATACACACTCAGAAGTTAAAAATTGGTCAATTTGCTTCCTTTCATGGTTTTAATTAATATTATAGATATCATCATGATTGTTCTATTTATAGATTTTGCATTTATATGCTAGCTTTACCCATTTGAAGATCTATAATAGAACGAAAGCATGTTATTAGTAATTTGGGTTTTTCACATTTAGCTTGGTTTCAATAAGTCACAAATTTCTCTCCATAAAAGAATAGTCTTGAAGGTAATAAGGGATATATCTTAAAATATAAGGCAAGTTATCTTTCTCATAAATATTTTGTTTCAATTTTTTTTGTCTTTTCTTTTTTCTTATTTACTTTTCTTGTTTATTTAGTTTTCTTGTTTTTATTAATATATTACCCCAGTCTAGATAAATCTTACCAGTTTTGTCTCATTTGGATTCATAGTAAAATGATCTTAAATCTACAACTTTTCTAATGTCTTCCCAAACCAGTACCTACTTTTATTCTGGATTAGGTGTTTTTTTTCCCCTGCCAGTACCTTCTGTTTTCCTTTAATGAGATGGTGTAGGCTTGTAGACCCCTTGCAGGCCAGGGTCATTTGAGGACTGCAGTGAGGTTAAGGTCGGCCAGGCAGGCCTAGGCCAGGAGGAGAAAATGTTCTCTTCCCCTTATCTCATGTTGCAAGTCCTAAATGCCTGGATCAGCAGGAAGTGGCTCTTGCCTAGCTCAAAGTGTATCTTTCTAATCAGAAGTGTTCTTTCTAAAGACAAAGAACATGTTGTCTCCAAAGGAAGGATGGCTAAGAGAATTCTTTATTCTGCAAGCATAAGCAGGATGTATTTTGTTCTTATTGCATTTCGTGTATATTTCACTTCACAGATGTTGGCTTGATACATTGTTATGTTTATCTGATCTCTGCGAGTATATAGCTATGTGAGAAATAAACGGCAGTATGCAGTTGCAAGTGCTGCCTTTGCTCTGCATCCCCTGTGTCCTGGTGATTTCGTAGACCCTTACCCAGGGACCCCAACGCACTAGATGTTGACACTTTAACACAAAATTCCTAATCATATATTGTTTTTTAAAAAATATTTATTTGGGGCGCCTGGGTGGCTCAGTCGTTAAGCATCTGCCTTTGGCTCGGGTCATGATCCCAGGGTCCTGGGATTGAGCCCCGCATCGGGCTCCCTGCTCAGTGGGAAGCCTGCTTCTCCCTCTCCCCTCCCCCTGCATGTGTTCCCTCTCTCACTCTGTCTCTCTCTGTCAAATAAATAAACAAAATCTTTTAAAAAATTAAAAAAAATATTTATTTATTTTGAGAGAGAGAAAGAGAGAGTGCGTGAGCAGGGGCGGGGCAGAGGCAGAGGAAGAAAGAGAATCTCAAGCACACTCCATGCTGAGTGTGGAGTCTGATGTGGGGCTCGATCCCACAGCTGCAAGATCATGACCTCAGCTGAAATCAAGAGTTGGATGCTTAACTGACTGAGCCACCCAGGTGCTCCCCTCATCATCTATTGTAATTCACTTCTGTGATCCTTAAAATTGGATAAATTTTATGATGTTTCTCTGTAGCTCTGGCATATATACTCTATACTTGCAATTATTTGTTCATTCATCATACAATCTGCCTTTCTCATTGCACTTGAACTCTATGAGAGCAGGGACCACCAATCAATTAATATTGATTACTGATTGACTAGGATTTTAAATTTCTACTTTCCTGCTGAATTATTAAAGGCAAACATAGTGAGTCTGTGTCTCCATGCCTAGTAAACCGTAAATATTCAGTACATTTTGTTGACTGTTGATCAACCATCTATTTTCCCAGAATGTCTAATTGAGACATCATATCACAGATAAATTTATAAAATATAAAGTCCACTTTATAAATGACCTATCATCTGCACTGCCATTATGGGCATCATAGGACTTAAATATTAAAACTGAATGACTTAATTGTTTTCAGCTAGCTCATCTTCTTCTACTGAGAGACTATTTCAGTTTCACTTACCTCAGTGATAGGCTTTCTTCTCATTTTATACATTTTTGCTTGTCTATCCATGCTAAGGTTTCAGTTACTACTTATGTGTACATAATGCAGAATATAACATTTCAAGTGCAGACACTTCTCTAAGTTCCAAACACATGTAAAATTCCCACATTGATATCTCCAACTTTCTACCTCAAGCTTAATATATCTGTATCTAAAAACGATTTAGGATAGTTCTATACCTACCACCACACAAAGTGGTCTCTTTCCAAACCTAGTGAATAGATCATTCATTTCATATCCTATTGATCATCTCGATAAATGCAGAAAAGCATTTGACAAAATGCAACATGTATTCATGATAAAAACACTTGACAAACTGGGTGTAGAGGGGACACACATCCACATAATAAAGACCATATATGACAAGTCCACTGCTTATATCCTACGCAATAGTAAACAGCTAAAAGCTTTTATTCTAAGCTCTGGAATGAGACAAGATGCCCACTCTCACCACTTTTATTCAACATAGTACTGGAAATTCTAGCCAAAGCAATTAGGCAAGAAACAGAAATAAAATCCACCCAAATTAGAAAAGAAAAAAGCAAAACTGTCTATTTGCAGATGACATTATACTACATATAAAATTCTAAAGATTCCACCAAAAAACGGGTAGAATAAATAAATTCAGTAAAGTTGCAAGGAACAAAATCAACAAACAGAAAACATCTGCATTTCTATAACTACCAGAAAGAGAAATTAAGAAAACAATCTCACCTACAATAGCATCAGAAAGAATAAATACTTAGGAGTAAGTTTAAACAAGATGAAAGTTCTGCATGCTGGAAACTGTAAGATGCTGATAAAAGAAATTGAAGACACAAATAAATGGAAAGCTATTCTGTGTTCATGGATTGAAAGAATTAATATTGTTAAAATATCCAAACTACCCAAGTGATCTATAGATACAACGCAATCTCTATCAAAATTCCAATGTCATCTTCATAGAGATGGAAAGATAATCCTAAAATTTGTTTGGAATCACAAAAGACATAGAATAGCTAAAGCAATTTTGACAAAGAACAAAGCAGGATGCATGACACTCACTGATTTCAAACTATATTACAAAGTTGCAGCAATCAAAACAGTATGGCATTGGCATAAAAACAGACACATAGATCAATGGAACAGATACAGGTCTCAGAAATAAACCCACGGATACACAGTCAATTTTTGACAAAAGATGCCAAGAATATACAATGGGGAAAGGATAGTTTCTTCAACAAATAGTGTTGGGAAAATGATAGCCATATGCAAAAGAATAAAACAGGCCCCTATCTTACATGATAAACAAAAATCAACTCAAAATGGATTAAAGACTTGAATGGAAGACCTGGAAATATAAAACTCCAAGGAGAAAACAGTGGGTAATCTCCCTAACAGAATTTCTTGGCAAAAGTAAATGTAAAAAAGCAAAATTAGATAAGTGAGACTACATCAAACTAAAAAGCTTCCGCACAGCAAAGGAAACTTTCAGCAAAATGAAAAGGCAACCTATGGAATAGGATAAACTATTTACAAACCACATATCCAATAAGGGGTTAATATCCAAAATATTTAAGGAATGCTTACATTCAATAGCAAAAAGTCAAATAACCCAATTAAAAAATGAGCAAAAGACCTGAATAGATATTTTTCCAAAGATGATATACAAATCACCAACAGGCACATGAAAAGATGCTCAACATTACTAATCATTAGGAAATGCAAATGAAAACCACAATGTGGTATCACCTCAAACCTGTTAGGATGTCTGTTATCAAAAAGACAAGAGATAACAAGTGCTGGCAAGGTTGTGGAGAAAAGGAACACTTATACACTGTTGTGGGAATGTAAAATGGTAATAGCCACTGTGGAAAACAGTATGAAGGTTTCTCAAGAAGTTAAAAATAGAACTGCTATATGATCCAGCAATTTCACTTCTGGATATATATCCAAAGTAAAGGAAATCATTATCTTGAAGAGATATCTGTACTCCAATAATTGCACCATTATTCACAATAGCCAAGATATAAAAATATCCTTAATGTTTATCAATGGATCAATGGACAAAGAAAATGTCCTGTGTATATACGGTGGAATATTATTCAGCCTTAAAAATAAGGAAATCCTGCCATTTGTGACAACATAATACCTGGAAAGCATAATGTTAAGTGGAATAAGCCAGAGAGAGAAAAACAAACACTGCATGGTGCATGGTATCACTTATATGTGCAATCTAAGCAAACAACAACCCCGCTCCCCACTCTCTTAAACTCATAAGAAACAGAGAGTAGAAGTGGTTTCCAGGGCTGGGGAGGAGAAATAGGGAGAGGTAGGTAAAAAGGCACAAACTTTCAGTTATAAGATGAAAAAAGTCTGAGGATCTAAGGTATAACATGGTGATCATAACTGATAACACTACATTGTGTAACTGAAATTTGTGAAGAACGTAGAACTTTCTAGAGAAAATTTTTCTAGTTTTCTAGAGAATCCAGACTCAAAAACTCTACTCAACAGGTCCCCTACATCCGTTCCAAATCCTCTGCTCTCGGCACAGATAACTGCTGAACCTCAATTAAAGTATTTATAAAAATATTTTTCCCTGTGTTTGTTTTTCAAACAACAGTGAGATCTATCTAGACAGAAATGGAGAGTCTCCAAACTCCAAACTCCTTTTTATAGGGTCTAAAGGAACTTGTTTTTCAGCAAAGGAAAAAAAAATTTCCAAATATTACAAAATAATGTGCAGACATGTGAATGTTTGGCACATATGTTTGTCAAGGATTAAAGCATTAGAAAGTGAAAAGAGGAAGAAACGTAGACTGGTATTAACATAATACCATGGTAAACACTATTTCATTAAGCCTCATGGATATGAGAACTAAAGGACTGTCACTGAAATATTTATACAACATGTGAGAAAGACGAAATTGAAAGAAAGGGAGCGAAGTGGATACTTCTGAAAAGTTTTGACAGAACATTGTCAGGTACAGAAAGTGAGAAAGATAGAAGAAAAGATATAGCCTAATGATGTACATTAAAAAAATTTAGAACAGATTTTATAAATAATATATACAACTTATTTAATAATTCATTAGCTAGTTTTTTTTCTTCACACCTAGTTTTCTAGACACCTCTTTTTCCCATAGAGTTGGTAAGTTTGGATATTTTGAATATGAAATGTGTTCTGCCAGGCCATGAATTCATTTTATAGTCACTCCTGTCAATATTAACATTTCTTGCATTTATTCTTAATACTTAAAAACAATCTGCCAATCATTTTTAATATACATTTATTAAAACCTGAGTACTTTGACAAATGTGCTATTTTACAAATCTTCATTTAAACAAAGGAGAAACATGAAGCCAAAAACAAAACAAACATGTTTTGTCTTACTGGCTCAAAAACACACAATCACGTATCAGACCATGGGTCTACTTATAGGTCCTGTTTGACAGGCTACAGGTAAGCTACCATTCTATACTTCATATGTTATTCCCAAGTTGGCTCTCAACCCACGGACTGTTGCTGATTCTTGCTCTAAGTATAAAGGCAATGAATTCTTCTTCCCAAAATCAACATCCAGTATGACCTAACAGTGGCAACTTCATGCACCATTCTTGGTACCAGATTCTCCCTGCCTTTCAGTCTCATTAATTTCAGAGACTTGGATCAGAAAGAGCAATGGCATATAGTCCAAGGATTAAAGCATTAGAAGTAACATCTTCAACATAACAATTTTTTTGATAGGAATAATACAAAGTTAATATTTTTAAAAGAAAATGTGATTGTACTTTTAAAAATTATAACATTACCAGCAAAAGTATTAGGCAATATATTTATTTGCTTTCAATCAATATCAACTATAGATGCTAAGATTTTAAATGTGACTTTTTCTGTTTATTCATTAATTCCTCAGATATTTAAGTATCTACTAAATGCTAGGGATTATGCTTGGTGCTAAGGATATAATTATAAGTTAAACAGTCTTGTTTCTTCCACTTAAGGGCATTAGAGTCTAGAAGATTGTATTAGGGGTAATGTGTTACAGAAGAACCAGAAAGAAGGAATAGCAGTTTTCGTAACTGTCATGAATTTGGGATTGTGATTTAACACCTCCTGAGAGAAATATAATCATTTTTAGAACATTTCTAAGTAGATTTTGGACAACTTTATTTAGCAGTCACAAGAAGTCAATATATTAGCAGAAGTTTTAAGAGATAGACAGTCCCAAATGTACTATTAAAACACTATGTAACATTATGTAATGTAACTAGGGAACAGGGTCTCAACAGCCAAAACAGGGAGCTCATCCATGGACTGCTGAACAATTTCCTATGGCCCACTGACTACTCTCAACTAGTGTTCAGGATATAATATTGAGAAACATTAGGGAAGTTAATTCATTATATCCTAAAGAATTGGAGCTCATAAAGGAAAAGTATTATGATCTATTAGGCTAAATAAACATTTTTGCTCCTTAACATTCAAAACATTTTTGTCTGGTAGTGACTTAATAGAAAGAGAAATAAGAGATTTGACTTTGGTAGGATTTATATCTATTAAAATTTATTTCTTCATTGTCTTTGACAAGGATGAGTTTGAAGTACTTGATAGTTTGTCCTCCTCTATGAATATCTGAAGAACTCTTGTTCATGCCCTGAGGCCAGGAATTCAATCCCTTTACCTGCCCAGCTTCTTAAAGGCCCAACTGTGAATTTAAGGACTTGGAGTATTGGCTCTTGGCATTCTCGAACTATCTTAGCTCCTGCATATTTACATCTCTCTTATTCTTAATTTTGGAGTCCATTTGACTAAGTTTTTAAATTAACTTTCATTTTTACTTTTATATTGCTCCTACAGGTTTTTTAACTTTCAAGAGTTTACAATTTTACTGATTTACCAACTTTATTATTCTTCCCTAGAATTAATATTTTATAATTCTACTTGTTTAAAGAACTGTATTGGTTTTTGCTTTTATTTCTTTGCGGTATTAGAATCATACAAAACCATTATCAACTAGACTTCTCAGTTGTTTTATCTCATTTTCAGCTTTTGTATTTGGTATCTTTATTATTCTAATTATTTTTAATGCTTTATAATTTCTTAATTTTGCTATAACATGTTTTTTCCTTGAATTTTTCCTATGTTAAATAATAACTTCTTATATTGCATAAGAATAAAGCAATAAGCAAAAAGCCAGGAAAAAAAAAGATCAAAGAGTGAACAGGAAAAACATAATCACAAACAATTTAAAATTACCATAATCTTTTGCTTTTTAATTCTCTGTGAAAGAAAGGAAACACTTTGTTACATTTTATTTTTAGATAAAGAGTTTATTTGATCTACTAGAGTCAACACATTTTGAGAATTTCTCTTAGCACTTTTTTTTTTAACTAATACTTCCCTAGCCCAGCACTTCAGCTGTAGTCTTTCTTTTCCTGTCTGTGGACTCTGCCACAAACCCTAACTATACCAACCAAGCCCACAGTGTGAGCCTGGACCAAGGTGCCTGCATATCCCTACTCCACCTGATAAGGCAGATTTTTCTCATCCTATGACCCCATCTTATCACAAGGCCTCAAGCAGAGTAATATTAAAATAATTAGATAAGACCTAAAGAATGTCAAATGAGTTGTTAAATAAAATACAAAGAAAGACAAATATTACTCATGTTTTAGTTGTATTAGGACTCTTCTGAGTTATATTTAATTACCTCTGGGTTTTGAATCATTGAAGAGTGAATTTTTTTTAACAGTAGCATAATCAGATGTTACAAAAAAGTTAGTCCAAACTCTGGTGGTTAGCTCAGATGGTCTTGTGATGACAGAAACATTCAATTTGTTGCCTTGCTAATGGGTATACCTAAGGTTGCTTTTTTTTTTTTTTTTTCTGGTAAAGATTTTATTTATTTATTTGTCAGAGAGAGAGAGAGAGTGCAAGCAGAGGGAGGCAGGCAGAGGGAGAAGCAGGCTCCCCACTGAGCAAGGAATCTGATGCGGGACTTGATCCCAGCACCCTGGATCCTGACCTGAGCCGAAGGCAGGTGTTTAACCGACTGATCCACCCAGGCATCCCTATACCTGAGGTTTTTATACTACCATTGTAAGCAAATTACTTTGACCGAACATTTATTTAAATTGCCCCTGTCACTTTGGATAGAACTAGCAGTGGTGTGTAATAATAAAAATGTGTGTATATGCATCTGTACACACATGATTCTAAATAAAGTATTTTCCTTTAATATGCAGATATTAAACCCAGACTTTATGTAAAAAAAAAAAATAGCAATTTTAGAGAAAACCTAATGTTTCTGCCTATCTCTTCTCCAAGGCTCTTATTACCATCTTACATACCTTGCTCTGTCAACTTCTTTCTCTCCATCTACTGTCTCTATCCCCACCTACTTTTTCCTATCAGCATTTAAAATTCATCAAATATCTTAATAAATGAATAAACAAAATATTTCACAGATTCATCTAGTCACTAAAAAAATAAACACACAGTGGGGAGCGGGAATGGGTAAAGGGGAGTGAGGGAAACAGGCTTCCAGTTACGGAATGCAAAAATCACAGGAATAAAAGGTACAGCATAGCGAATATAGCCAACGGTACTGTAATCAGTGCGTGGTGACAGATGGTAGCTACTGTAGCATAATGTACAGACTTGTCCAATCACTATGCTGCACACCTGAAACTAATGTAACATTGTGTGTCAACCATACCTCAATAAAAAAGGAAAATAAAGAAATTGCCAATTAAAAAGAAAAGAGGAAAACAAGCAAAGTCTGAGTAATTTTCATATCCAAGAGTATATGTATACATGATGACTAAATGTAATGCAACATTAGACAGGCTCCTTGAAAAGAACACTAGGCAGAAACTAAGAAAATCTGAATATATTATGAACTTTAGTTAATATGAATTTATCAGTAATAGCTCAGTAATTATAACAAACATACCATACTAATATAAGATATTAATAATAGGGAAAACCGTGTGGAGTAGATGCAAGTTCTGTGTACTAACTTCAAAATTTTTCCTTTAAACCTAAAACTGTTCTAAAAAGAATTTTTTTATTTTTTTTTTAAGTTTGACTTTTTGGTCTATCATTCACTTAGCAAAATGTTTCCAAGGTTTATCCATGTTGTAGCCTTCATTCTTTTTAGGCCAGATAAAATTCTACTGTATGGATAGACTAAAAAACAAACAAACAATAGTTTATGTACCAAGCACTAAGTTCTGGATAAAACAGAAATAAACATGAGTATTATGACCCTCATGACTTTACTGGCTAATGGGGAAAACTGAAAGTAAATAAATATTTGCAGAAATAGGATACATAAGATGTTACAGAGATAATAGCATGATGACCCATGTTTCTTCCAGATGTAACCCTAATTTACCCTCCTTTTGGTAACCAAATTTCTTGAAAGAAATACCTTCACCCTCTGTCCACAATTCTTTTCCTCCAGTTCACTTCTCATCTGACTAAATTCTGATTTCTGACCATATCGTTCAGTTGAGATTGTTTTCACCAAGGTCATTAAAGACTTCTTGTTGCTAAATCATATAGACTCAGATAAAGGAAAAAGTTTTAGTCTGGGGTAGGATGATCAGGGAAGGTGTCCCAGAATAAGTGAAAATCCTCTTAAATGTAGAAACTGAGATCACCCACCAAGCATTAATTGGGATGAATGTAAAAAGGCAATAACTTAATCAAAGAAATATAAACTTTCAAATCTAGAAAGATAAATCCAAGATCGCTCAAGTTTCCACAGAGAGAAAAAAAATAATATGCCTACAGAAGTATGAGAACAGTCACTCAACTTATCAGTGGGAGAGTCCTTTCAATGTTCTGAGGGACAATGATTTAACCCTAGAATCTATAGGAGCTATTGACTAAATGTAAAGGTGGAATAAAAAATTACCAGGATTCAGAAGCCTTCCCCACTATATAACTTTTCTTCAGAAGTTACTTGGGGACATACTCCCATATTCCATAAAATGAGAGAATAAAAACAAATTAAAAAACACACATGACTTAGGAAATGGTAAATTAAAAAAAAAAAATTTTTTTTAAAGGGAACTCCTAAAACATCCATGCTGTCAGACAGGAGAAAGACAAGATTAAAAAGGTTAAAAGGGAGATGGGGAGCTTTAGGAGTATGGCTTCCAAAGCAAAAAGCAGAATTTTATAAAATAAAAATATGGAGAAATATTTAAGCTACATCAATGCTACAAAATAAAAGGGGTGGGAAGAGGGGGAAAAGGAGGTAACTAAAAACAACCAGAGAAATAAGGCACTTTGTTAAAGACAGCAGAACCACAGATGGAAAAGCCTGTTATTGAATCATCTGGTCAGATACATTAGGTTCTTATGTCAGTAAACAAATAAAATCTCTGAGATCTGGATAGTATCTGTTATTGTACCTAGTACTTCTTTTTTTTTTTTTTTTAAAGATTTTTATTTATTTATTTATTTATTTATTTATTTATTTATTTATTTATTTATTTGAAAGAGAGAATGAGAGAGAGAGAGAGAGAGCACATGAGAGAGGGGAGGGTCAGAGGGAGAAGCAGACTCCCCGCCGAGCAGGGAGCCCGATGCGGGACTCAATCCCAGGACTCCAGGATCATGACCTGAGCCGAAGGCAGTCGCTTAACCAACTGAGCCACCCAGGCGCCCCAGTACCTAGTACTTCTTTAACTAATGCACCTTCCTAGGTCTATGTAATGCTTTTTTGGCCTAAATTTCACCTTGTCTGATCTTATAACCCATTTCTTCCCCCCCTCCTCGATTGCTTTTTCTTCTCACCCTCCCTTATCTTTCCTCTTCTCCCCTCTTCCTCCTCCCCCACCTCTTTTTCTTGCTCCTCTTCTCTCTTCTCCTTCTCCTTTTCTATCAAATTTGCTTGCTATAATTTTAGTTTAACTTTTAAAACTCACTTTGTTTTAAATTTATCTATTGTGAATAACAGTCAGGTTTTCGTTTAAGTGATCCAATCTGAAACTCTTTAATAGATGAATTTAGACTATTTACATTTATTGGTGTGATAGCCATTTTGTTCTTACTTCCTTCATATTATTTTTTATAATTCTTATTTTTTATTATGTGATATGTCTGCTACATTTACTTCTTCTGATATTTTGGTTTGTCTTTTCATTTTAGGGTTACCTTTCTAATTAAAATGTAATTCTTTATACAGTTCCCTTAATCCTTTGTTTCTAGAGACAGTACCTATTATTTCCCTAAGAGCAATAATAAAAGTAACATATCTCTTTTTGCTCCTCATCCTTGCCTTATTTTTCTCCACTGTAGGATTTTAGAGAATATTATTTTCCTAGCTTTTTATCCTGTATCACCAACAGTTTTGTTAGAAATATGAGGCTAACCTGATATGTTTCACCCTCATTAATGATTTGATCTTTTTGCCTAGTGGCCTGATTTCCAAATATTTGAAGACTTGTAATGTTATTACAATATATTTGTGCTGATCATTTTAAGTCATGTTCTCCTGACATTTAATGTGCCATTTAAGTATCTACTTAAAAGGCATGCTTTATTTTCAGATTTAAAAAAATACATTCAATTATATTTGTCTGTACATTTACTTTCTTCCTCTTTTTTATAGATTATAATCATGCATCTGGTGGGATTTCTTTTGCCATTCCTTTAGCTATTATTTTCTTCCTAAAATTTTTAATACTTCCTATATGCCATTTTATTTCATTTGATTGTCTAATTTCCCTCCTCTCTATTCCTTACTGACATTTCTGCAGTGTTTGCTTTCCCAAATGCTTCTTCCATTTCCTTCATTTCTTTGATTTCTTTTACTTGTTTTCTAAGTTTTGCCAGTTCACATACCATTTCCTACTATTGATATATCATCTTTTTTTTCTGCTTCTTGCATTTCTATTTCATGAATTTCTTTTAAGGTGTGGCTGTTTTATTAAGATTTTCTATTTCCTCATCATGACAATATACCTGGTCACACTTTTCACTTGCTCAAGGGCAATGTTTTTTCTGTTCAATATGATGTTATTAACTAATCACTCTTTGCTTTCTTACATCATTTTTGTATCTGTGCTGTTCTAGTTTTTATTTCCTTACCCATGGATGATTAGGGGTTTTCTGAACCACCCTTTTGCAAGTTTTAGAGGAGGCACACAAAGGGATCAAACCAAAGGAGCATTTCAGACTAACAGGTTTCTTAACATACAAGTGTTCTTTTCTCTCTTTCTCCTAAGAAACTGAAGACACCTTGACCAAAAAAAAAAAAAAAAAAAAAAAAAAAGTTTGTCAGGTGATCTTACTATAGCTTCACATACTCAGGATTTCAAAATCATACTATGTCCTGGGAAACCTCTTGTGCCAACTCAACTCACCCCAGTTTTCAACTTGATGTTAGAAAACAGAAAGTACAGATTTTGTACCTCACAGAGTCCTTCATTTCCAACAGGCTTTTGTGTGCTACTACTTTCTGAAATGCACTGCTTCTGGCCCCTCTCAGTGCTGTGATTTTTCTCCATGGCTTTTCAGCTTCATGTCTTCCTGCATAGCTTCCGCGTAACTCCAGGTCTGTTGGCAGCCCTTACCTCTAACACAACACCTGGGGATTACAGTGAGTCTTCATTTTGCTGCCTATGGAGTTGTGGCAGTTTTTGTTTTTGAATAACTTCCAGGAAGAGAAGGAAGGACAGTTGTTGATTTATATAGTCATATTACTACTAGAAGTCTATCCAGATACTTTAAAACAACTAATTTTGACTCCTATTTACTGATTTTTCATTTTTAGAAACTTTTTAAATTTCCTACAATGCAAGAAAAAGTTCAAATATTCTTCATCACTAAGCTCAAAGGTAAACATACTCCTTTTTCTCCCATTCTTGTCACCAGCTAGAACCCAAGACCTGACATTTACTGTTCACCTCTTTGTACTCAGTAGCCTTTGTCTTACATTTTTCCTTAAGCTCTTCCCTCCAGTTTACCTCCTAACTCAGGCAAATGAAACCGGAAACCACCCCTCAGGTGATGGCCACTGCCCTGACAAGATCGCCCCCTGGCCCAGACCACCCAAACCTTTTGAGCTAAACCCCCAACTCCTGCCTGCACAGATGGATCATGGAGTCTGGAATGATCTACCATTACCTTTACCTCATTATAATACTAAAATCTCCCAACCAAGGAGGAGACTCGGCCTCATTTACATAACATGCAATATACAGATAGGCATGTTTCTTTAAAGCACACGTGCAACCTTACACTCACCTTTACATATGATGAGAAGGGTTCCCTGTTTAAATATTCATCCTAACCCTAAAAGGAACCCATTCACCTTCTTGCGGTGGCGGGGGGGGGGGGGGGGGGAGTCACAGCTTTGGAAGCTACTCCCTGTGATCTTATTAGTTGCAAATAAAAGTTTTCTTTGTGCAACAGCTCAACCTGGTGAAGTTTCTGACTCACCAAGGAGCAAGCTCATGTTGGTTCAGTTACACTTCCCATTGTGCTTTAAATAGTCAGTGTTGGGGCACCTGGGTGGCTCAGTTGTCAAGCGTCTGCCTTCGGCTCTGGTCATGATCCCAGTGTCCTGGAATCGAGCCCTGCATCAGGCTCCCTGCTCGGTGGGAAGCCTGCTTCTCCCTCTTCCACTCCCACTGCTGTGTTCCCTCTCTCACTGTCTCTCTCTGTCAAATAAATAATAAAATCTTTAAAAGAAATAAAAATTAAAAAACCCTAAAAAAAAAGTCAGTGTCCACATAGATGTTGTTAGGTAGTAATAAAAGAATCTATAGGAATATATTTCACTTCTTGTACTTTAAAAAGATTTTTCTGGAATTAAATGTTCACTATTTTTTGTTTGCTTGCTAGCCTACTATGCATTTATTACCTGACTCCCGAATTCTTATTGTGATTTTCTTCTCAGTAACTAGATATATAAATTTCATTTTTCATGAAGGTATTCCTCCTGTATCACTCCATCTTTCTGCTCCAGTGCCATTTGTACAAACTCTAGTCCTATGTTTTATCTTAGGACTTCCCTTGGAATTCTCTGAGTTGACTTCCTGTTGGATTTCCATGTATTCCTTTTTATTAGTTATATATACACTGCCCAATAGCTTTCAAGAAAGGGTATATGAGTGATAATTTTAAGAAGTTGCATGCCTAAAAATCACTGAATTCTACTTTGATAAATACATTGGCCAGTATAGCAGGCAGATGGCTCCCAAAATTCCTGCCTCTGGTGTGCACTCCCTATATGATTCTCCCCCATGAATGTAAGAGAAGCTTGCGAATATTATGGGATATTACCCTATGACCAGGTTACATTATTATATGGAAGAAAGGGTTTCACAGATGTTTTATGGTCCTAATGAGTTGGCTTCAAGTTAGTTGAAAAATGTAGTATCCTGTATGGAACTGACTTATTTAAGTGAGTCTGTCAAGAGAGGTCTGAGAGATCTGAACAAGAGGATAGTCTCTTGCTGGCTTTGTTGTGGAGAGGGCACAAGGCAGATATCAATGAATGGCCTGTAGAAGTATAGTCTTTGATCAATAGTCAGAAAGTAGGGATGTCAGTCCTACAACCACAAGGGCTGAATGTGGCCAGCAACCAGTGAACCTGTAAGAGATGAGCCTCAGATGAAATCACAGCCCTGGCAGACACTTTTAGTACAGTCTGGTGAAAACCTGACATATGAGATATAATGACTTTTTAAAGCCACTAAGTTGTGATAATTAGCTGTGAAGCAAAAGAAAAACATACATCCAGGCTTAGAATTCTAGACTGAAAATTATTTGTCCTCAGATTTTATAAAGTAGCGCCTCCATTTTGTTAAGATTATGGTGTTACAGTCGATAAGTATGATGCCATTCCAACTCCTGGTATTTTTCTATGTGACCAGGGATTTTTTTTTTTTCTCCCCAACTCTGGAAGCTTCTAGAGCACTTTATTTAAACCCAGTGGTCTAAAATATAATGATTAGGTATAAAGAGAATCTTTGTTCAATCATATGTTGGTTACTTGATGGGTTCTTTTCTTCTTCAAATATGTGTCCTCAGTATTAAGAAATTCTCCTCACTTCTGCTTCTCTTTTTCTTCTCCTCTTCCTTCTTGATTTCCCATTCCCATTATAATTTGGATGTTGAAAATCCACATCTACCCCTCTTCACTTTCTTATCTTTTATATTTTTCATCTCTGTATTCTGGTTCTACTTTCTCTGAAATATCTTCACTTTGTTTTCTAATGTTTTTGACTACTTTTTAAAAAATGTTCTTGTATTTAATATTAACAACTCTCCAGGGAGCTCTTTTTTATAGCATCTAGTATGTAGTAATCCTCTTATCTATGGACATCAATTACAATTTTTGTGAGTGTTCTCCTACTGTCTTCATTGTCTTTCTTTCCGATTTCCTTTTTGTCTGTTGGAATCTGTTTTTTGTTGTTGTTTAAAATATTAGAGATTTTTTCAATGGTGAAAGGCCCTTTGACCCTCCCTTTATGTTTAACGGTAAAACACTAAAATGTTCATTGGAAATTCCTGCATTTGAGTAGAGCCTCTTCGGGTTTGGGCTTTACTACAGGATGATGAACAAGGGACAGGCTTTTTAATGGGGGTACAATATCTGTAGATCATTTCTCTTGCACTGGTCAATTTTCCCAGAAGGGAATCCTCTCATTTCATAATCTTTGCTGCTATGTTCTATGAAACAAGCAGGGAAGGGACTAGAGAGTCTTGCCTTTTATATGGAATTTTTGGGATAACACCTTCATACTTAACAAAGCTTGTTGTCTGTAGATGCAGAATCTCTTTTATTCAAATGCTCTGGAGAGTAAAACTGTGTAGTCTTTTGATCTTGGGAGGGAGAGGGATTGCCTGAATTGCTGGTGAAAGAGGAGGGAATCCAGAGGTACATCTACTTCTTAAACAGACTTTCAGTCCATCAAGCTCTTTTAAAATCTCCCTGAGTGTGATCTTCAGGGTTTCCTAATACCTTCAACTCATGAAGTTTGCAGTTAATCTATAGAGATGAATTTATGTGTCTCTTAATATCCTGCACTTAGCTTTCCTCTCTCTCCATGTCCTAATTCAGATGACATTTGTCCATTTTTGGGGTTACAGAATTTGTGAACACCTTTCAACAGTTGCCATCTTTGGGCCTATCCTCATTATTTTTGTTGAAAGTATGATATAATATCTGTACAACAACCTTTGTAGCTTCAAATTCTTTATGCATCCACTTTATTTTATTCAGTGTTTTTTTTCCATTATACAGTCTTTTACTTAATGAGGATAGAAAATAAATTCTCAATTTTCTAACAGAAATAGTTCATCTACACTATAGTCAGCGAAGATACATTTCAATCAAAATAATTTCAAGTGTTACTGACATTACCCTCTTGATAAATAAAATTAAATGGAAAATTCATGAGTTGTCCTGAAAAAATAACAATTGAAGCCAATTTTTTTTTTAAAGATTTTATTTATTTATTTTGAGAGAGAGAGAAAGCACACAGCTGGTTTGCGGGTGGGGAGAGGCAGAGGCAGAAGGACAGGGAGAAGCAGACTCCCGGCTGAGCAGGGAGCCCGATGTGGGCCTCGATCCCAGGACCGTGGGATCATGACCTGAGCCAAAGGCAGATGCTTAACCAACTGAGCCACCCAGGTACCTGACTGAAGCCAATATTAACACCAGAGTTTAAATTAGAATAAACCTTCTTTCTGTAATTTTGTTTTGTCTTACAATAAAGAGGTATGTAATTTCTTTGTAAGTCCAATTATTCAGAGAGATCAACTGTTTAAAATGTTAAAATTTCACTGATAAAAACACATTCCTTTTTAGACATAGACAAGACTGAAATTCTACCTTTACTCATGCACTTTTATTAAAAAAAATAAAAGTTGTGTGCATCTGATTCTTCTTATTCTGCTTAACCAAGTGTGTTTGGATTATCTGTATTTGGGGAAAGATGTTTTGGCAAGGATTCTTCAAATAATTTCACTTTAAATATAGTAAATGTATGTGATGCAAACAGCAAGTACTTGTTTGAAATCATATAAGATACTAATAGAAGATTTTCTGTTTGTTGAGTGAATGGGTAATGGAATGAACAAATGTAGATTAAAGATGCAGAATTTCATCACTGAACTTTAATTAAAGGCTTTTATATTTCATAGATACATTCAATTCTTTGAGGGCAATTCTTATACTTATGAATTCATTTTCTTATATTTTATGTTTATTAAACATAGTCCTATTAACTAATATATCCTGAATATTTAAACAAATATTTTAACACCATCAAAGATACTGGTGGAAATTTGGAGAGAGGAGTTTCTAATAGGTGGAACTATTGATAATAAAACTATTTCTTATTAAAGGATTAATATATTCCAAGTAAGACATTATATATTTCACACATATTATTAAGACTGAAAAATGACAAGGTGAGCAATAGCACTTGCTGACAAGAGAAATAATGGTGAAAAGTTATAGGAATGTTTGAAAAATAAAAGTGGAAATGATGGTTAGGAGAGATAAATATTGAAAACTTCAAATGCAGCATTATGTGAGCACGAGTTTTGTTATTTTCCTCTCTCCCTCTATTATTTTTTCAATTCCCATTTGGTTTCTATCTTAGTCTGAGAAATTAAACCTTTTTACAAAACTACCAAGAAAATTCTCATGTTGATAATTTTAGCTAAATCAAAACCAAAAAATATCATTTTGTGGGAAAATCTCCTTCCCAAAGAGTATGGATTTTTGACCAATTTTGTATATGCAGGGACTTTGGAGGGTCTCGCCATCCCATTTCTGCATTTATACAAACTTGACACAATGTTGCAATGATGAAGTTTAACTATAATCATGATGTTTACATCTACCAGTCACTAGGAACTGCATTACTGAAAATTAATCTTTGATTCTGAAAATTTTACATAACAAGATGGATCATAAATTTTATTCTCCAAAGTAAGTTATCCCAGCAAAGAGTTCTAAAATAAATCTATTGATCTTATTGTTTACAATGTAAAAAATTGAGACATAATAGCAAAACCAATTACTTCTAGAATTTTTTAAGAAAAAAATTTAATTTTGCCAAAACAGAAATAGGTAAAATTTATCTAAGGTTAGGAATACAAAATTAGAAAACAAAGTTATTACATAGATATATCTTTTCAATCATGTCAAAATAAGATTCTGAATGTCATTGGTAACATTAATCTGGCTATGCTCTCTATTATAAAGATATGGAATTCTGACCTTCTGAATCTTAAAAAATCTATTTGTTATCACAGTAACCCAATTCTGCAACAAAAAGAACTTTTATTTAAAAATAAAAATACTTTTATTGTTAGCTGTGTCTTTATATTTAACTAGTTTAAAATGGAACCTGAACCCCCCAAAATGAGGATTAATATAATTTAGAGTTACAAAACTAGCAACATATTTTATAATTTAGTCACACAGTAATTTTATCTTTTTGAAGATGATATGGAATCAATAGATGCAATGACAGTGTCATTAAAAAGAGGAAATGGGGGACACTTGGGTGGCTCAGTCAGTAAGGTGGCCAACTCCTGATTTTGGCTCAGGTCATGATCTCAGGGTCCTGCAATTGAGCCTGACGTTCAGTGTAGAGTCTGCTTGAGGATTCTCTCCCCCTCTCCCTCTGCCCCTTCCTCTGCTCCTGTTCTCTCTCTCACTCAAATAAATAAAGAAATCTTTAAAAAACAAGAGGAAATAGAAAATGTTATAATCCAAGAAGTTCAGATGGAAGTGAACATCTAATTAAGTAATATTTAGATAGTGTGAGTGCCCAACTGGCCAGAGATTAATACTGTCATCTGGTTTTCACTTGCATGCCAATAAATGTTTCTGCTCTTGGGATGCATCAGATTGCTACAGAACTATTACATATCCTTTCTGTAATGAAAGTCTAGTCATTTCTTTACGTAACTAGATTTTTTTTTTTAAGTAGTCTCCGTGCCAAGCATGAAGTCTAATGTGGGGTTTGAACTCACAACCCTGAGATCAAGACCTGAGCTGAGAGTCAGATACAACCAACTGAGCCACCCGGGTGCCCCTGTAACTAGATTTTTAAATGACTATAAAAAGAAGGAAAATATCAAGATGTTTTTGTCCTCTTCTATTTATCTTGACACATTCAGAAGTCTTTTATATTAATTTATCCCTTACTGTACCACTCTTGTACAAATTTCCCCAGGCCTAAAGTTATTTAAAATTTGACCTGACTTATACCTTAGTTTCAAAGGGTAGACATATAAAATACCTGAGGGGAAACTCAGAGCTATTACTATATTCATAGCTATAAGTCCCAAGGAACAAATACATTCCATTTCTCTCCTTGAAACTCTCACCCTCACTAGATTTCCTTTGCAGATTTTGCTGGTACCTTTCTATTAAATCTGTTGTTACTCTTTTGTTAGGTCCTACTCCTCAGGCTCTCTTAATTTTTGGTATTCTCTACTGTTCTTCATAGTCTTCTATTCTTATTCTGTAAATTCTCAGTAATTTTATTTTTACCCAAATCTTCAACAAACATCAATGTATCGATGGCTCCCAAATAGGGGTTCTCAATCTAATCCAAATCTCTAAGGATTAATTCCTTCTAGGAACATTTAGCCAGATATTCCACAGATACTTCAAAAACTTAGTACGGTTTTTACATCCAGCCCATTCTCCTTGGAATTAAGTCTCTGCATCTCCTGCCCTGTATTTTCTTTTTTTTTTTTTAAAGACTTATTTATTTATTTATTTATTTGACAGAGAGAGAGACACAGCGAGAGAGGGAACACAAGCAGGGGGAGTGGGAGAGGGAGAAGCAGGCTCCCCGCAGAGCAGAGAGCCCGATGCGGGACTCGATCCCAGGACCCCGGGACCATGACCTGAGCCGAAGGCAGTCACTTAACCAACTGAGTCACCCAGGCGCCCCTGTATTTTCAAAACAAAAGGCAACTGCATTGGAATGTTCTTCTGCTATCATGGGAGAAAGACACGATTTCAGACAAGGACAACTGAATTACAGAAGTAGTTAGGTAGGGGCACCTGGGTGGCTCAGTCAGTTAAGGGTCTGACTATGGCCCAGATCATGATCTGGGGGGCCCTAGAATCAAGCCCTGCATTGGGCTCCCTGCTCAGGGAGGTGTCTGTTTGTCCCTCTGCCCCTGCCCACCCCCCACCCCACCCCCCAGCACCTTCCCAACCTGGGCTTGTGTGCTCTCTCTCTCTCTCCCAAATGAATAAATAAAATCTTTAAAAGAAGTAGTAGTAGTAGTTAGGTTAGAGAAAGGCAATTTAATTATCTCGTAAAATCCTACCTCAGAATATGTAAAGAAGAAGCATTTTCCAGTATTGGCAGTTATTTTTTTTTCATCTCTTTCTGAAGGTTCTGAGGAATTAGCATAGTATTTGAAACAGTAAAACATATGGAAACTGGGGAACTGTCTACCTGTAGAACTAGGTAATTTGCCTGAAACATGACACCAATTTTGTTGACAACTAAATGAACACAGCATGTTATAATAGTTTGTTTTTTTATAAAATGTTTTAATAATATCTAATTAAATTCTTAAAATTTTCAGTTTTAATAATTTTATTTTAAAATTTTATATTCATTTAGTATACTTTGACTTTTAATTTTTAAATTTAAGAAAAATAATTTTTTAAAGTATCTTACTTTTTTGCCTTCAATTTACATTTTGGATGAAGCTTATATTTAAATTGTACATACTTCAAATAGAATTATATTCTATTTTCAATTGTTTAAATCATTCAGTGAGTACAATTCAACATGATGATAGTAATTGAAAGTACAAAAGTATAGCCCAGAAAAGCAAAAAGATAAAAAGAGACAAGATAAATAAAAAGTTTTCCTGGATAAAGCATATTTTTCAAAGTAGAACAGGATGTATATATTTTTTTAAGTTTCTTAGCTTGGCTTATAACTTTTAAATATTTAGAAATATGGCATGTGGGCCTCCATTTGTACTCTTGCCATAGGCTCTAAAAATGTAACGGTAGGCCTTCTCAAATTCTTTGTATTCACAACCTAGCTTAATATTTTCCTCCAAATCTACCTTGCTTCATAAATTTTCCAACTTGATGATGATACAGGCTTTCACCCAAATACTTAAACCAGAAACCTAAGTGTCACGCTAATTCTTCTTCACACCTAACATATCTGGTCACCAAGATTTTATTTCTTAGTCCATTTTTAAAATATCTTTAGAACTGTTCCTTCCTGAGAGAGCTTTCCTGTTCAGCCTCTCTACAAAGCAGCCTCTCCCACCCTTCCAGTCATACCTTATCTCAATCTAATTTCTTCCTTTTACTTTTTAGTTTGGAAATTATTATATTTATGTACTTATTTATCCAAGATTAATCCTTACCCTTCTTGGGCGTGTAGGCTCCAAGCAGATTTATCTAGCTCATCACTGTATTTAGGGGTCTTAGAATAGTATCTGAAACATAATCGCCACTCAAAAAAATAACTTGTTAAATTAATGAATAAATTTTGTACCCACACAGAATGTTATCATTTTACAGATGCAGTTTAGAATATTCTTTCACTGACTGTTCAGAGGGACATTCTCTTAAGTAACTGGATTTTCTTAGCTGCAGTGCTGATGAATGATGTATCTAAGCAAAATTAGGGTGATAAAAGACACTTGAGGCCTCTAACAATTCTCTCCTCTTCTGACAATCATTTGGATTTACTTTATTCTTAAAAAACCACCATCTTTTTAATAACACATGATCATTGTTTTTCTTAACAGGCTTTTTTTTTTTTTTTCTCCAGGTCTATTTCATTCTATAATTTCTTATTAATGATTAGAAAATAATTGAACTATAAAGTCTACAAATATAGGTGTTATTTAACCTCTCACATGGTTTTTAATCTTAATTGACCCATATGAACGAAGGTGTTTTTTTTTCAATTGTGTTTTTTTAAATTTCATGGTTCTTGATGTTGGAAAATAAACATCAGGTCAAAGAGAGTTCAAGTTATTCATATTAAACACAACCTTGCAATGATATATTGACTAATGTATGTGGTTGTAGACATATGTGTTGTGGTTCTCTAATTCTAATTCTTTGTCAGAAGTAAGAGTTCTCAACATTTCTGGTAAATTCCATTACATTTTTTTCATTCTTCTCTTTCCTATAGGGAGAATACAGGGTTGCTTTTTTTTTTTTTTCCCCCTTTTTCTCAATTCCTTGCTTTGGCTGCATTATCTCAGTGTATAGAACAGATGGCTTTCAAATTATTGAACTTGTTCTTGAGAAATGTCTTTGGAAATGCAAACTTAGTCAAGAAAACTTTAAGCAATTTTTCACATGGTTTTCATAGAATTAGTCCATGGGACCTAGTTCTGAAAATGGATAACATGATTCATAATAAAGATATTAAATTCCTAATTTCATCTGTGTTTTCCTTAACGATTAAGTGCTTTAAAGGCAACTAAAAAGATCTAACTACACTAAGGGTAGATCAGCGAATGTAAGTAAAGTTTCAAAACGGATTTAAATTAATTCACGGAAGCAGAGAAAAGAAACTGATTTTAATTCTCTCCAACAAGTTATTCATCTTCTCTTAGTTTCTTTATAAATTCTTTATATTTTTGGAAATGAGTCTCCATACTCATATCTGAATACTGAAGAAGTGCTCCTGTTTCTGGCTATCCCCCATTGTGCCTCTTCTTAAAAGTTACTTTTTATGTCACTGTCCTTTTCAAAAATTTCAGCGGCCCCAAACTCCAATGATGGCATCTATAGCCTTCACCATTTGAGGCCAATCTGAGGAGTTCAGCTCCTGGTAAGACTTTTCTGTGATCTTTTAGGCCTGGCCGTAATTAATGAAAAGGGCTTTACCAGGGAGGTCTCATAGGGGAAGCGGCAGCGCCAGCGCACCCGCGGTCTTTCAAGGGGGCGGGAGCTTGAAGCCAAGCCTTTGGGGGGGGCGGGGCTTGCAGTCAAGGACGCAGGCTTCTCTGCCAGTCATATCCTGTGCATATATGCATATCTAGCCCGGACACCTTCGTTCCTAGATCTCTTTATGTGAGGCTTTTGGCAGAGGTCCTCAGGCTTCTCTGCCAAAGCCTCCCTATGGGAGTGGCTGGGAGGGAAAACTTGGGGAAGTTTGTCACTTTCCCCCACTCTGACTCAGTACCCCAGGGTCCATAAAATTGCCAGAACCTTTTGCTTGGAACTGCCTCAACAGTGAGACAACGGCCACCTCTCACTGACCCACCTGGCTCTCCACCGGTGTCGCCTGTAAGTCTGTAACTGCCCCTGATCCCGGAGGGCAGGGGGTGACAGAAGAAAGAGGTAGGCCACCCCAGATTGTAGGTGGCGGGTTTAACAAGCAAGGGAGCTTACGAGGATTGGGTCCGCCAGGGGCCGCCGCAAGAGCACTGTTACCTCCGTACTCACCCCGCAAATCTTCACAGTTCCCATCGAGGCCTTAGCTGAGTTCAGTCAGTAGCGGTGCAGCTCGCTCTCCAGGCTGCGTCCTTGAAAACGCTCAGGGCTGTGGAAACTTCCGGGCGGAAGTACAGCCCCAGGACGGGCGGTGAGGGACCCGGATGGTCCAGGGCCCGCTTGCGAGTAGTCTGGCAATCACTTACTCCTCGTGACGTCCTCCGACGAGAAGCGCTTGTTCCTTCCAGAAAATGGAACAGGGGAGAGTCAGCGCTTTCTCCGGCTTAGGCCCTTGCTTCTACCGTCACAGTAAGTCATTAAAAGCGTCACTGATCCTTTCCTTTTGGGTTTGTTGCTTTAATCTGCCACTCTGACACCTGGCAGCTCAGCTCTCTCCCAGCTCGCTTGAGCTCCTGACACCACCTGCCTTCCTCTGGCTGTCATCACTCAGCCTCCTGTGCCAAATCGGGCTCTGGCTTGTCCTCTGGACACGTGAACGTCAAGGCCCAGACGACTTAAACCTTGCTCTCTTTTCTTCTAATGTTCTCTCCGCTTTTCAGTAACTGCCCCAAATGGCCATTCTATTGTTTAAGTTTTTATTTGTTTAAGTAAGCTCCAAGCCTTATGTGGCGCTAAAACTCACGACCTCCGAGATGAAGAGTCCGGTGCTCTACGCAGCGAGCCAGCCAGGCGCCCCTCAGATGGCCATTTTAAATTTCATCTTTTCTGCAGAACTGCCTCCTCTTTAGTTCTCTCCTCACTTCGGTGGGTGATTGAGAAAATTAGTATTAGTATATTTTAAATGATAAAATGAGAAATTTATCATTAAAATATTTGAAATTGTAAAATGATGAGAAATGTCATTAAAATATTTTAAATTATAAAATTATAGATGCAGCCTGGCTATGTGACAGTATATCTGGAAAGGAGGAGAGAAAATTAATAGTCTGTAATCCTGTTGCCCTCAGGCCATCTTTATTGTCATTTGGGCATATATCTTAAAGACATTTTTCATCACTATTTCTAAACAGTAAAATAGTAGTTACAAGGTAACTCCCAAGCTTTTGTTCTCACACCCAACATTATGTAGTTCACATAACTTAATGTTGATATAAGGTCTTCAAAATCATTGTTTTAATGACATTATAATAATTTATAGTGAACTAATATAATTTGCTAAGCTAGCTTGCTAAACATTTGTTCGAAATGCCACAATTTTAGTTATATCAATGTGCTAGCATGGGAGAGGTGGTAGTGATGAGCATATATACCATGTATAAGTCAGGACCAGAGCTCAGGGTACTGCTTTGAAAAATTGGCAACCCCACAAATTACCACAAATATGAATGGGGAAAAAATGAAAATGTGAAGCCTACAATATTATATGGGAATGTAGGGTTATTATGATATATTCTTTATATTCTTGGGTTTATAACTAGACCAGAAGTGTTTTCAGATTTTCTTTCTCTTTTTGGAGATTTACATTGTCTTAAGCTTTGCTTCTCTATTAGACTATAGCGGATCCTATTAAGAAAGTCCCTGAGAATTGCATCTCAACATTACAAAATTGACTACCTATCCCTCTAGTTTGTTCTTATCCTCCAAGGCTAGTTTCCCACATAAATACTCAGAGGTGGCTCAGGAATAAACAAAAACAGTTATTTTATTGGTGAAAGTCCCCTTTAAAAAGTTCCTTTTGTGCTGGGATCAGAACTACCTTAAGGAAGAACTATTAAGGGGCGAAAAGTTTTGTCTCACAAGCCATAAAAAGCCAAGAAATAAGGGGAAAATGCTTTATTGTAAATGATACAACATAATACCTACAAAATAAAATATCATCTTATTGTTTTAAGAGAAGTAGAAAAAATAGGAAAAACTTTAACAATTGTTCAAGAAATGTGTTTGTCCCCTTATTGTCGAAGCCTATGCACGCTACAGTTCTCCTAGCCTGTGAGCATTTACTATGTTAAGACAACTTGGTGAGCCTGGCTGGGTCAATGGGAGGAGCATGTGACTCTTGATCTCAGCATTGTGGGTTTGAGCCCCAAGTTGGGTGTAGAGATTACTAAAAAAATAAATAAACCTAAAAAAAAAAAAAGAAAGACAACTCATAATATAGTAAAGGTCATGTGTCTTTAAATATGTGAAAGTTATTACATAAAAATGGTGACCAGGAGAACACGAAAGAAGTGGACACAAGTTACAGTAGGAGATTTAGATTAGCTATACTAATTTTTATTTTTTCCCCTTAAAAGGGCCTGTTTATACAGACAGAGAGAGGCTGTGAAATGCAGTTCCTTATTAAAGTCAATACATCTAGGATACATTTCCATCTACCTGGGATGGTATAGAAATGGTTCTACCTAAAAGCAAGATAAATAGCTAAATTATTTTTATCATTCCAGTCAGTCAACATTATTTTTTAAAACTTAGTAGCTATTAATTTAGTCTCTCCTTGAAAAATAAACAAATAAAAACAATAGAGTTTTGTCAGAGTTTTGTTAAGATACCTAACTAGTGAAACATTATAAGGAAATGAGGACAATGCTTTATTCTGTTCTCTATATGACTGCATAACATGTTCATGTTTTCTATTTAGGTGATTTTTTTAATAGCAGTTGGGTGAATTATACAGATGTCAAGCAAATACAAGTAAGATTGTGTCTATGATTAGTATTCTGTGGAGAAGTAGGCTTTACTGTTACTGCATTGAATGTTAGATATTTCTTAATTTAACATGTAACCTTTTCTTTCTCATTTTCTTATTATGGTCTCCTAGTTTTCCTATTGTTGTTTACAAACATGGACTTTACTCAAACATTCTGCACTCAACAGCTTGAACTACTTTTACTAAAACTCTCTTAGGGAATAGGGTAAGTTATCAAATGATTCAAGTAGGTGATGAGCTACTCTCCAGTAAAAAAATCATTGGCTTAGTTGAGCTTTTGTTTTGATTTGACAGCTTGTCAAAGTTTCATGCTATTCACTTTTTTTAGTCAAAATACCATTTAAGGTTCATAGAATGAAAAAGCAAAAATTATGCACAAAACATCCATGTGCAAAAATAAAAAAGACAATAATATTGGTATTAATTAGTGCTGAGACCCACTCATCAATATGAATACCATTTTCCAATTAAATAAAATTTAAAAATGAATCAAAATTGAGAGGAATCTTGATTAATTTTCAACCGTGAGAAATGTGTTTAGTATGCCTCTTTTTTAAAATTTAAATTAGCCAACAGATAGCACATCATTAGTTTCAGATGTGGTGTTCAACAATTCATCAGTTGTGTAGCCTCTTAACTATACTCCTCAAATGGAATAGTGAAGTGAGAATCTAGGCCAGGTGCATAATGCAGGAGGTGTGTGTGGGAGCCCCAGTGGGAGAGCACAGAGACAGGGCTTGACACTAGCTGAGCAGTACGTTTTCCATTCATGGGTGTTAGAATGGGTTGGTGGGGGAGAAAGTAAACTGTTGCCTTGTGTGTCCCCAACACTTTCTTTCCTGTTTGATTCCTATTGTTACCTTTATCGCTATCACTTCCCAATACTGACTGTTGAATATTCACTGTTGCTCTCTAAGGCAGGTTAGTGTGATAATGAGTGGCTCATATATTCTAGCAGCAAAAACCAGGATTTGAAGCTTACTCAAGCATCTTCTGCCAGTACATCTTTGGGCAAGTTAAACTTCCTAATGCTTTCTCATCTAAAAAATGAGGGAATAATGCATACCTCATAGAATTACTGGAATATTTAAGAGAGTTAAAATGCCTAAAATGTCCAATTTAGTGTGAGCAACTGTTAGGTATAAGATAATGTCAGTTCCCTTCTCCCTGAAGGATACCAGTGCCCATTCTTTTGAAGACGAAGTGCCATTTTTCTCGCTTGCAAAATCTTTTCCATTTTATCAATTTAGTCACCTGGGATGCCTTCTATCCTCTATTTTCAGGTCCTTTAATTTCATGCCTGAGCTATTTCAATAGTCTCTTAACTTGTCTCTGATCTCCAGGTTCTTCGTTCACTGTTGCCAAACTAATCTCTCCAAAGTGTCATTCTGACCCTGTCATTCTGCTGCTTTAAAATATTTAAAATAATTTCTAACAGACACAAGGAACATTCAAAACTGCTTGCCGACATGGCAGGCCAGTCCTCACCCGAATATGATCTACCTAGCATTTGTTTCTTAGTATCTGTGAAATTCCTGGTGCTTTGCATGCATTTTCTCTAATCCATACAACCATACAGCAAGACAGGCATTATTATTCACATTTTACAAATAGGAGATGGAGGATCAGACAGGTTTAAGGACTGGCTAAAATTCAACAGCTACAAGGTAGGGGAGTCTGAACTCCCATCTGGTTTTATTTCCCTGTAGTCACCACACACTACTTCCTAAGCAATTGTACCCTCACCTTATACTGTTTATATACCTATATTTCACATGTTTCCAATTATTTGATTACATATCGGCATCCACTATGAGCTATGATCTCTTAGCATAAAGTGACTATGTCTTTTTCTTCTCAGTATCTCTTAGCACCTGCCCAGCACAAAAGGGACACTCAAGGAAGAATATATGTTGAATGAACAGATAAATTAATTAGAGACAAAAAGAAGGAAGGACTATTCTAAGGTGAGCTTTCAGAAAAGGGGCAACCTGAGTGCTTTGAAAATGAGGAAGACACTAAATGGTGTGAAAGTAGTATGTGAGAATCAGATGGGAGGGTAAAGATGAAAATTTCAGGTATACCTTGTTTTTCTTTTACTTTCATGGCAACGTTTTATACTACAGCGATTTAGGCTTTTGTCCCCATATAAAACAACTGGACATTTTTTAGTTACATAAATTATGAATTTTGCTTTTCCTCATGTTGTATTCTGTACTTAGTAATCATTGTGAAATGAATTAGTGTTTCATTCTTAGTGGACTTTATATGAACCAGTGACTTTATTACTTAATGATAGTGCTGCCTGTGGAAACACAAATTAGTTTTTAGTACCCATTTATGCCACTCAAGTTCTAATTCTGACCATATACAGCATAGTCTCATTCAAGGTTTGGTATTTAAATTTCTCTGTGCATATATGTGCGTGTGTGTGTCTGTGTGTGTACATGATATCAATTCCACTTGGGTGGCTAAGAAATGATAAGTGCATTCATTTCTGCATTTAGGATTTACAAATATGTTTATTAAGAATAATTTCATATCAAAGAGCAAGTAAAAAAAAAACAAAGTTTAAGCAAATGAATTTAATCAGCCTGGTGACTCAAATTTGAAAAAAAAAAAAAAGAAAGAATAACTAAGCCTAAAGGGACCCCTAATAAAAGGTAAACTTGGGGCATTAAAAATACGCAGTGAGGGCGCCTGGGTGGCTCAGTTCGTTAAGCGACTGCCTTCGGCTCAGGTCATGATCCTGGAGTCCCGGGATCGAGTTCCGCATCGGGCTCCCTGCTCGGCGGGGAGCCTGCTTCTCCCTCTGACCCTCCCCCCTCTCATGTGCTCTCTGTCTCTCTCAAATAAATAAATAAAATCTTAAAGAAAAATACGCAGTGAAAGCCCCCGCACCACACAGACACACAATAGTAGACTGCTGTTGTTTCAGCAGTTTCTTTGCAGATGCAGATATTTTTGCATTTTTCAAGGATTTGAGTTTCCCTTGCAATAGAGAATTGTCAATAAACCCTCTCACCATTCTTTGCAGTTCAGCAGAACAATGATTAGTGGAATAAGTAAGGCACAACAGCGCTTAGAAAACGAATCCATATTTTAAAACTGGTTAAGGAGAGAAATGTCAGCATTAACCTTAACTGAAAAGCAATTCCCTGGCCTTTCTGACATATTTGATGATAAAAAAAAGGACAAAGAAACAAATGTAAAAAATATCAGCTAATGAAAGAAATAACAATACTGGAAATAAAGAGAGATTGCATGTATCCTGGGACCTGGTAATTCAGTTTCAGTCACTGGAGTTTAGATTATTGATTATTTTATATCAGACCAAGTGAATAACTAAACTAAGGTAAAAGCACCATGAAGCAGTAATGGTTATTTATTGTGATTGTAAAAATGATTTTATTTATTTTATTAGGCAAGTTTCCATTCTCTTTATGAGAGGTAGTACATGTCTGTATTGCTATATAATTGGTTTCAGCTGCTAGCCATCTGACAAAGTTAATTATTACATATCTGTGTCGTGGTCCTAGGAGAGGTTCCAATATCTACCAAATTTAGTGTGAAGCAGTTCTATAGGTAGTAAGACAATGATATCTTTATGCTTCCTTTATGCAAGAAATATGATCAATTTCTACTATGGGCATAGTGAAATTTATCTTTTCATTTAAAATGTTTTTATTTTTTCCCTCCAAAAAGATAGATAACACTTAAGAAGTATTTAAAAATTGGAAGCTAAGATGATGATCTTTTTTAAAATTATGTTCTAAGTTTTTATTTAAATTCCAGTTAACATACAGTGTAATATTAGTTTCAGGTGTACAATATAGTGATTCAACACTTCCATACAATACCTTTTATCACAAGTGCACTCCTTAATCTCCATCACCTATTTAATATAAATGTACTGTTTTGTTACTGGTCTCATATTTTGTGGCGGAAGAATTTGTCTCATATTCTTGGTTCCTATTCTCAATACAGTTGTGAGTGTGTGTGCCCGTGTGTTTCAAAAAGGAAACGATGTTTCTAAATACAACACATTATGGTTGTCAGTTAAAAGAAATAAGGAAAATCATTACCAGACAACCCTGGGAAAATAAAAATAACACATAACTTAGGATGACCATATGATTTATCAAATGCAGATACTCGTGAAAGTCAAAGGAGATTTTATTAGTATTAGGTTAAGCTACATGGAAATTGTTATATTTATATGTCAGAATGCTCAAATATTGACAATTTCATTGGGTTCAACCTTTATGACTAGGGGACAAAAAGAGAAAACAAAGAATGTCCTAAGCAAACTGGAATATGCATATACCTTATATTTCCTCCTAGAAATGTTTTAATTCCCAAAGCAGGGCATGGCTTATATCAGGTACACAGTCATATTAGGCTTGGTGTTATGACTTGATTACCCACTATGTGCCTGAGGGATGTCGATCACCACTGGGCACCTCTTTGCAAATACTGTCAATTTATAAATGGCAAACTTGCCCACATTTCTTGTCATACTTTTACATAGTACCAGCTCTTGGTTAAAGCAAATAATCTTTCTTTGCTTGTGGACTGTGTCTCTCTTTGCATGCCTGTTTCTTCTTTGAATATTCCCCTTGCTCTGCCCATACCCACCCACAGTATACACTGTCCCTGGTTCAGCCTTCATACATTCTCCATTAAAACTCATGTGCCCACTTGCCACAGGAACTGGCTAAGTGATTGGCTATCCAATCTATTAAATTAATTTATACTATAATACTAATGAACAATTCAAACCTAATTTGTTGTTCTACCTAGATGACAAATTTTCGTATTAATAGAACTCTTGAATAGACTACCGCAAAGCAGTGGTGAGCCCAATGATGTTGAACACTGGGTAAGCTTATTGGTGAAAGCATTTTTTTTTCCTATCTTCATATCAGATCTTGTAGACATTTGACTACCAATATATAATTGCAGGTTTCTAATTAATTGTTTCATGTTCTTAACAGTATGGTACACAGAACTGTTATATTTCATCCAACCTAATGATAGAGATTCTAAGCTCTCATATCACATCAGAGTGTTGCTTTAATATCATCACAAATATGACTATTCATAGTTGTTTAATATGTTGGGTGACTATATTTTTCTTTCTGTATCTTATTATAGATGATTTCTGTATCTTAAAAATAATTCCCAAGTGGAACTTCTTGAAGATGTGAGTCAGAAAAATGTAGTTCCTAAAGTACCAAATAAGATGATATATTGGTTTACTAGGGCTTCTGTAACAAAGTACCATAAACAGGGTGGCTTAAACAACAGAAATTTATTTTTTCTTAATTTTGGACACCAGTAGTCTGACACAAGATTTTGACACTGCTGGTTTTTGTGAAGCTTCTCTCTGGCTTGTAGATGGCTGTCTTCTCCCTGTATCTTTACATGGTCTTGCCTCTGTGTGTCAGTGTCTTAATTTCCTCTTACAGGATACCGGTCATATTGCATTAGGGCCTAATGACTTTATTTTAAGTTAATTACCTCTTTGAAAACCCTGTCTCCCAACACAGTCACATTCTGAGGTATGGGTGGTTAGGATTTCAACATATGAATTTAGTGGGGAGGGGACACAACACAATTCAGCTCAAAATACATGGTATCAAGTCTTAACTATTCTTTCCAATAAACTCCATTTAAAAATCCATCACATTTCATTTCCAAATCTAGTTTTCAGAAACGGACAAACCCTTTCTGAAATATTAATAGGCAGGACTATTTTAAGGTAGAAAGCACCACCAGCCAATTCTCTGTTCATGCAATAGACAATGTAACTAAGTCATTTAAAGATCTGTTTTGATATGTAGCCTTAAAATTATGTTTCTGTGAAAAATTATTCTAATAAACCAATATAAATTCTATATATCCAATGCATTTTCCAGTTGATATTTGACTCAGGGCAAGAGAGAAAGCATAGCAGAGTAGAAAGAACCTTGGTAAAAGGGAGTCCTAAATTTAAAAGCTACTAGGCAGGGTTAGTTATAGCTTGACCTGTAATTGACCCTAGGTTTTAGTTTCCTCGTTAATAAAATGAGGATAATTGTTTCTACTTCAAGAAGTTGTTTTGAGAATTAAATCAGATTAATTTTAGTTTTGCAGCCATTCAAATAATGCTAGTCCCTTTCTCTTACTTATTTCATCTCATTTGGGTGATATGCACTTGGTCCTTGCATGCTGAAAACCCAGATTCCAAAGGTACCTCTCTTTAAAACAAGTTATAACAGGGGCTCCTGGTTGGCTCAGTCGGTTAAGCATCTGCCTTTGGCTCAGGTCATAATCCCAGGGTCCTGGGATCTAGCCCCTGAGATCAAGCCCCGTTGTCAGGCTTTCTGCTGGGCAAGGAGTCTGCTTCTCCCTCTCCCTCTGCCCTTCCACCCCGGCTTGTGCTTGCTCTCTCTTGCTCTCTATCACAAATAAATAAATAAAATATTTTTTTAAAAAATAAAGCAAGCTATAACATAGGCCTACAGAGAATCTGGCTCAGCATGTACAAAAATAATATCCTGTAATACAGAAAACGTAAATGCCTTTTATTGTTTCTCCACTGAAAAGCAGAAAGCATTGCCTATTTTTTTTTAAAGATTTTATTTATTTATTTGACAGAGAGAGACACAGCGAGAGAGGGAACACAAGCAGGGGGAGTGGGAGAGGGAGAAGCAGGCTCCCCGCAGAGCAGGGAGCCCGATGTGGGACTCGATCATGACCTGAGCCGAAGGCAGTCGCTCAACCAACTGAGCCACCCAGGCACCCAGCATTGCCTTTTTTTATGTTTAAAATATGAGCAGAGAAAACCCAAGGTCAGGACACTGATATACAGGTCACCAATAAGGAAATTAAGTACAGTGAAATTACAATTTGACAACATCACCCAGGAGCCACAAATAAAAGCATAAGTCCACTAGAATGTTCACAATCACACAAATTCTCCTGGAGGTGATGTGACCAATACTTAAAGAAATGGTCATTTCTGTATATTAATACATGAACCTATATGGGGAGCTGTCCCAGTCATGTCACATGCTTAACAGGTTAAAGAGTTGAGAAAAAGATATCTACAATGCAGTGATTACTGCCCACATCCACTTCTGAGGATCAACATGAAATCCCAGGCCAAGAAAATGTAGCATGAAGCATTTGAACTTCATCTCTGCCTTTGCCTTTACTCTGGAGGATCTATCCTGTAATTGCTACAGAGCCGTAAGAGGATGTTGGTCAGAAAGGAAAACACTGATGAGTTAGAATCTAAAATTTGAGAACTATGTTGTCTAGAAAAAACATTGCCAAAAGAAAGATTACGGTTTTCTTATATTTCTCTTGCAATTATCATCCAACATAGTAATTTTTATTTATAAACATTTGAAATCTGCCTTTACAGGCAGTTATAGTTACTTAATGTTGGAAATTACACAGAATATGGCCTAAGCTGTGTCTAAATAACTCACTGAAATAAGTTCTTTGTTTGCATGATGCTCTACAATGCAGTTTTACATAAGGCTCCTTTTTTGTTTTCTGGGTTTTTGTTTGGTTTCAGTTTACTGCTGTTAAGACACTTGGGGATTTCAAAACAAAAGAAATTTATGAGAGAGAAAAAATGCGCAACTTATTTCAGCAGAGCAAACAGAACTTCTAACAGTTGATGAAAATGCATTCATCCTTTTTAAAAAATGTGTTTTCAAAATAAGGCTTTTGCCTTCAATTCCTACTAAGCTAAATAAAGATAATTCAAGCTTTTTTTGAAAAGATTTGAAAAATTCTAGAAAAATGCTTTAACTTACTTTTGTGGATATTCCTGAAGGGCAGAAGACAATTTTTATCTCTGAATTCGTAGTCTAACAGTAGTGGAATATAGGGAGTGTTTAATGTTTGTTAATTTACTTCAATGCTGTGTTAAAAATAATAAAATTTAGGGGCAGTCAGTTAAGTGGCTTCCTTCAGCTCAGGTCATAATCCCAGGGTTTTTGGATGTAGCCCTGCAGCTGGGCTCCCCGCTCTGCAGGCAGCCTGCTTCTCCCTCTCCCTCTGCCCCTCCCCCTGCCCCTCTCTCTCAAA
Organism: Mirounga angustirostris; assembly: GCF_029215605.1. NCBI lineage: Eukaryota > Metazoa > Chordata > Mammalia > Carnivora > Phocidae > Mirounga > Mirounga angustirostris. The sequence continues at coordinate 47,077,121 of NW_026991712.1, read as the reverse complement.
TAAATAAATAAAATCTTTAAAAATAATAATAAAATTTAAAGTCATTCAATTAGATTTACATCTCAATGCACATAATCTGATATGCATAGTAAAAGATTTAATAATAGTTGAATTTTTTACCATTTCCCAAAAGTAGCAAATATGAAGCAACCAGTGCACTAAAATTAACATTGTATTAGAATGCTTCAGTTATAAATCAACTAATAAGTGGCATAACCTGGCAAGATAAAACAATTTACAAGAAAAGATCATCAATATTTCACTATTCAAATTTAAGACACAATAATCTATTTCCTATAAAAATGATTGAAAGGCCATTTTGCTGTTCATGTGTAAGAGCACTCTATTGAAAACATTTCCTGTTGTTCATTCTTTGATTAATCCTACCATCTGGAGAGAAGCAGTTACAAATGACCTTCGTAATTAACAGGTAGCCCAAATATGGAAAATACTTAACATTTAAATGCTAAAATCACTTGATTTCTACTGTTGTTTCAGTAACTAGCATAGTAAGATTATTGATAGAACACACACGCGTAATATTGATAAAACAGATTCCCAAACCCTAGAAAACAGGAAAAATAATTAGGGATCAATTAATATATTATCTCCTTTTGCATCTTTCTCTTGTTCATTGATTCTGGGGACAGTAACAGCAAATCTTTTTGATCTATTGCTTTATCGTTTTGGGTTTTGTTTTTAATTCTAATTTGGTATTTTAAGAGAATACCTAGCAACACATGGATTATGAATTTACGCTTTCATCACATAAATATTATTAAAAGCTTGCCATATGCTATTGTAGGTACTACATAAGTGTGTACACACACACACAATTTTACTTATTTTAAGTCCGTTATAAGTGGCTTGACACCTACCTATGTCTGTGTATTTCTTTGGTAACACAACAAGACCATAAATTTCTTAGAGAAGGAAAAGGGTTTTCCTTTCTTTTCTTTTTTTTTTTTTTGTAGCTACTCTTGAGCATATGGCATTGCAATTAAAGATGACAATTGTTTAAGTTAGAATTACACCAAGGAAACAGAAATACCTGAATCCCTTAACTCACTCATTCCTCCTCTCAGTGTGCCTGAAAAAAATATATTCGTAGGGAATAAGGCAAAACACTGATTATTACCTATAAGGGCTTTGGTCTCAAGCCATGAGAGACCATGCCAGATGCCCTTCAATACTTCTTTCCCTAAACCACGTGGGCCTAAAGAGTCAAGGCTCAAAGTAGGACTTGTGCCTTTCTTTCAGTTTTCACACCAAAACCCAGATGGGAATCTGAAGTCATAGGTCTCTGAGGAGACCTAAGAGCAGCCACCCAGAGGAAAGAACTGAAGCAAGAGTGAGTGCTGGATACAGGACAAAGATTGCGCCTAATTCCTAGAGAGGAGTTCCTCTAGGCTGGCTGAGTTCGATTTTCAAAACCCAGTAAGATGAACAGAAAGGAAATGAACTTTCTCCTTCGGAAGAATTTGCATAGGAAAAGTGAAAAATCCATAAAGGACCATTATGATCTTTAAATAATCTCGGTGACCGCAACCACTAGCATAGTAGCCAGTAATAACCTTAAATATTACCATAATAAGAATTCCCAAGGCCCCAGTATAGACTGCTTGGTTGAAATAGCAAGGGATGAAGAGGAGCCTTGAAGTTCTCCTTCCTAAGGTCCAGCAATTAAAAATTCATAGTATAAGGAGAAGAGATAGCATAAACTATCAACTACTCCACTTTCTTTAAGGTTCCTTATAGATCTGTGACTCTTAGAAATGTGTACCTCAAATCTAATTCTTTTATCCCTCAAGATTTATTGCTTATATATACTATAATAATTTAACATTTCCTTGTCCTTGTATATTCTCTATGCCTGGTTCAGTTTGCCAGGTTCCACTCATTTATCTTGGAAGAATTTGGAAGATTATTCAGAATTTCTCACACTTTCTAGGCAGGATAAATAAAATAAAGTAAAATAAAATAAAAATATGTGCTAGTGCTTTTTATAAAGTTAAAAAATGGAGGGTCAAACCTTTCAATATTTGAATAAAATACACCTACGTACGTACCTGAAACTATACCAGTCACTTATAATTTCATGTTCCCTTTAGTTTAGTTTCCCTTTTCCTAATTTTTCTGGTTTAAGATTACAAATTAGTTTTAATACAAAAACAAATACAATAATTTTGTATGAGGCGTTCTCTTTTAAGTTGTCGGTCTTCTCCAAAGTGGCTCTATCAATTTATATTTCTCACTGCACATCCCAACAAGTTCCACATCCTTAGAATTACTTGCTGTCATTGATGTATTTTTTAATGTTTTTATCACTAACTCTTGAATGAGTAGTGATCATTGTGATTTTTATTTCCATATTTATGATACTAGTGAGGTTGAGCACGGTATTACATGCTTATTGGCCACTTGAATATTCTATATTTTAATGAGGCTGTTGAAATCTCTTGCCCATCTTTCTAAAAAATTGGCTTTCCTGTCTTTTTTTATTGAATTAAAATAGTCTTTATGTATTCTGAATATAAGCCCTTTATGAGTTATCTATGTTGCAATTATATTTTCCCACTTTGAGGCTTGCCTTTTCACTCACTTAATGACGTTTTTTATGAGCAGGAGTTCTTAAATTTTATATAGCCTAATTTATTGGCCTTTTGTTCATGGTTTTTGTTTTTTGTATCCCTTAAGAAAAATTACTATACCTCAAATTCATAAAGATATTATCTTGTTATAGTCTAAAAATATTTTTTTCTTTCACATTTAAATCTACAATCCAATTAAAATTGAGTTTGGCATATGATATGAAGTAGATTTTATTTCATCTTTTCCCATAGGAATAACTAATTGACCTTGACCATTTATAAAATTGTCTTTCATTTGTTTAGACTTTATTTTATTTTATTTTTTTTTAAGATTTTATTTATTTATTTGACAGAGAGAGAGAGAGAGCAAATGCAGGCAGAGGGAGAGGGAGAAGCAGGCTCCACGCTGAGTAAGGAGCCTAACATGGGGCTCTATCCCAGGACCCTGGGATCATGACCTGAGCCGAAGGCAGACGCTTCGAAGGCAGACGCTTAACCAGCTGAGCCACCCAGGAGCCCCTGGACTTCATTTTAAATATTTTCTTCTGATTTATCTTCTAATTCACTAATTCTTCATTCTGTTATATCTAATCTGCTATTAATTTAATCTTCTATAATTGTATTTTTTAGCTATAGAAGTCCCAACTTTCCAGTTCTCTCCCAAATTCTCTGTCACTTAATACCTTGAAAGCATCAGACCATTTCTTACTTATTTTAAGTGCCATGACTCAGAAGTTCATTATCTGTGTCTTCTGCGGGTTTGCTCCTATTGTCTTTTTTTTATCTTGCTTTTTCAGTTTTATTTTGCCTTCTATGGCTAGTTATTATTGATTAAATGAACATTATATATGAAAAATTGTAAAGTTGATTAGGAGCTCTAGTATCAGTTGGGTTTCTGTTTTGTTTTATTTTGTTTTCTTCTTGAAATCTAGACTATAGGCAATAGCCATCTTTAATGATCACCTTTATTTAATTGAAAATATTCAAAGTTGAGTTGGGCTGTTTTCTGTTTGTTGTTCCTCCAACTTGAGGCTTTTTTCTTTTTTAAGATTTTATTTATTTATTTGGGATAGAGCAAGAGTGAGTGAGCGAGAGAGAGAGAGCACGAACAGGGGGAGGGACAAAGAAAAAGGGAGAAACAGGCTCTTCACTGAGTAGGGAGCCCGATATGGGGCTCAATCCCAGGACCCCGGGGTTCATGACCTGAGCCAAAGGCAGATGCTTAACTGACTGAGACACCCAGGCACCCCCAACTTGAGGCCTTTTGAAGTCCTAATTGAAAGCCTAGGATGATCATCTGGGCCCATGCTTTTTTGTGGATTTTGAACTCTCCATAAGAGTTTCCCAGTCTGTGTCTGAAGATCTGCTTAGCTTTTCAGGCTCTTTGATGTTGCTTTGAGAATGGTCATCACTTTATAGAGAAAAATGGCCCCCAAACTGGACTTAATCCTCTAGATTTCTCTTCTTTTCCAGATCTTGGCCTACAATTACTCGCTGTGTGATTTCTTACTGTGTGATTTTCAAATAATTGTTTTCTTTTTATATATTTCTGGCCTTTGTAGTTTCTCCCAGCAGGAATGTTGATCCGTACCACTTAGACCACCATAGCCAGAAATGCAATTTCATCATTGATTATTTTCTCTTTTCCATATTCTGCATGTAACCCTGATGGCTTCATCTAGAAACATACCCCCCAAATAATAAATTCTTATTGCAATAATATTTCAACTTTCCAGCACCTTTTTTTCCCTTCACATTCTACAACTTTCTTCATATCCTACATTAATCCAATAAGAAGTCCTACTGGATACCTAAACATGTATCCCCAATATGTTCAATCTTATTACCTCCATTATTATAGTATGCCAAGCCTGCATGACCTCTTGCCTGCATTACTGCAATAGTTTCCTTTCTGGTCTCATGGCTTTTACTCTTGCTATTTCAAAAACTGTTCGGCACACAATGACCAGAGAGATAATTTTTAAATATAAGTTAGGTAAGAATACCTTCCTGTTTAGATTCCTCCAATGACCTGTCATTTATTCAGAGTAAAAACAAACCTTATGGTCAACAAGACTCTATCTGATCTGACCCCTGTTTATTTCCCTGACCTTCTCTCCTAATGTTTTCCTCACAACTCATCCTGCCTGAACTGTCTGGTCTTCACAGTGTTTCTTGAATATGTATAGTTGTTTTCATCTCAGTGCTTTTAAATTTGCTGTTCCCTCTGCCCTGAGTTTGTTTCATCTATCTCCATAGGTTTCACTCACTCACTTTAATCAAGTTTCTGTCCAGATGTCATTTTCTCAGTAAGGACTTTCTGGACTGCATTATAACATCAACTTCTCATATGCACTCTAGTTACACTCACCTTACCTTGTTTTATGTTTCTTTAGAATACTTCACTACTTTTATGAACTTACTGAGATTTATTTTGGTCATACAAACTCTGACATTCTTTGTGATGCATAATAGTAGCCACCGAAAGTAGTTACAAGAAAATAAAGCACTCCTCATAACCTTACTATTACAGTATAATGAAAGCATTTTTAGACTAAATTCTGCCACTTATCCAAAGATTTATTAAACATTTACTTGTAAGCAAGCACCAAAACCATTTATAAATTGTTCTGTAAAACCATGAAGTGACAGCTCTCTGTCCTATTAGGTAATCTGATATCTGCCTTTTATTAAAGCCTCATCTTAAGCAGGCAGGATTACTTTTAAGCAAGATGAGTTACTCTTATTGTTAGCATCAGGCAACTAGAAATCCACCCAATCAGAGGTTAGACAGAAGACCATTTATAGACCAAGTTTTTGGCCTTATCTCTAAGGCAAAAGATACAGAGTTTGCTGTATTCTTATCCCAGAGTATATGAGTGTGGGTTTCTAAAATATTTTAGCCCAATCGAACATCTTTAATACCTTTAATTTCATCAATAAAAGCCTGTACTAAAGCATGAAGTATTTATGAAGATATCAATAACAAAACCCCTGTTAGTAATTGCCTCTCTACTTCGTATTCTGCCTCTCTGACAATTCCTGGAGTATAATATTTCATTTGCAGCAATGCCCTGCCCTAGAATTAAGGCTTGAACAAGCTAGCACATACATGACACTGCCCATTCCAGCTTTTAAAAATTACAGACATTATAGTAACTACATAAAAGTATATTATACATTTGTTTTGTTTGTTTAATTACACTAAATAAAAGCCTTGAGATCAGGCCTTTAACTGTTTTGCTTACTTTTATTCTCCAATACCTACAACAGTGTCTAGCACATGGCAAGTATGCAGTTGCTTGAAAAAAAGAATAAATGAATGAATTAATTGATAGATACATAGATGATAGACATATAACTTAGGTTAAATTTAAATAAAATAATTGTATTCCACAGACACTTCTTGAGTAAACCTTGACAGTTAATCAGTCACCACCTAGATAAAACTTGACTCTGTACTTTGAAGTTGTTTTTCTTTGCCTTAATTGACAAAAGATTCAGCCATGGTAGCCTCCTGGAAAGACTCTTATATTTACTTCTTATTTGTTTAAAGCTCATGATGATTTTTCTTATCATCTTCCTGATTTAAACACTTGCTCTCAAATCTCTACTTTTAGAAGTGTTTTATTTATCTCTAGTATTTAAAGTCCAGAAAAGAATATCCTTTTTTCATTATCAGTATGTTTTTTTTTTATGAAGTTCTTTTAAACTTATGACCACTGGAATCCTGGAATACTACATCAAAAACTAAAAGAAAAAAAAAAAAGAAAGAAAGAAAAACTAGATAGCCTTGCTCCATGCCAAAAAACAAAAAAACAAAACGACAAAATACTTATGACCATTGAGGAAGAATGCTTAGAAAAGATACTGCATAAACAGTATCATTTCTGGATGTGATACTCTAGGATCAGTAAAATGCCATCTTAGTAAACATTTGACCACCACAATTTTACTCCAGTCCAACTTTGTTCCTCCAGATTTCCTAAAATTCATTTAAGATTAACATGGGTTCGAATAACTAGATTCTGTTTCCAAATGGGATTATGCTCAAAATCTCTGTAAGTTACCTAAAGAAATGAAAATTTCCTTTGCATCCCTAATTTGAAACACTACAATTTACACACAGCAGAAACAGTAGGCTAGCTTTCTTACACTGGATTTCTCATACCAAATCGTCAGGGTTTATTCACTTTAAGTTCAGGATTCTTCTATTTTAACATCGTGGAAAGGAATGGTGTTCTGTATTTAGTAAACAGGAAATCTAAATATATTCCAAAAATGAAATAGGTATTTGTATTTTTCTTAGTGTCTTGTGCCTTCCCACTTGTAAATAATTTTGTCACATTTTGATAATGTTATGAAAATCCTATGCAATTAACCATTTTAGATATCAAGACTGCTTCTAGTACCTTTGATAATCATTTCTTCTGGTTACATATTATTTATTTGACCTGGGGCTCGGTGTCCAGGAGTATCCTCACGTTCCTTTTAAATATATAAATTTCCATCATTGTCCATTAGATGGCCTAATAAAACTTGCAGTGAAAAAGAATAGTATTCAACCAGTTTTCCTAATATAAGCTAAGTACTAGTGGGCTTGGAGATAGTGAGCACTACATCTTTGAGCACTTAAGTGCTTTGATGACCTTTAAAGCCATTAGCACTGAGAAATTTTATTGCTTTCTTGAGGAGGACTTGGTGAGCTTTTCATCAGTTTGGTACAGAGCTTACCATTTTGCTCTGTCATTTTTTATTGACTCTTTTGCTGGACCAGGGGCACCAAAACTCCCCCAAGTTTATAAGGAGTCACTTCCAAATCTATACCAAAAATTAAAACTACATAACATTTTGCTCTTTGGGGCCATAATAGCTGATATTACTTAAAGCTGAAATAAAATAACTGGTACAGGGTTAGGTTATATGATGGCTGTCTCAAATATAAGAATTCCCATAAAACTTAAGAGAAAATTGATGTATATACAAAATAGCTTAATTTATCCAAAATACAGAAATAATAAGGAAACTGAGTCCTTAATAAATATTAACTAGCCAGTGAATAATACTAGTAGTACAACTTTATTTTCAAGATAACCTGACATCTCAAGGCTTTACTTACCTCTTAGTTTTTTAAGCTAATGGCTTTATATAATGCACAGAAAAAGATGCTCCTATTTGTAGTCAAATTGAGTTCTAGAAGAGATAAAATAATTACCATGAAGTTAATGATGTTTAGAACAGTATGAATTTATACATACAAAAACATGAATGAATCTCAAACGTAGAGTTGAATGAAAGAAGTCATATGCAAAAATGTATACTCTGTATGATTCTAATTTATATCAAGTTCATATATATACAAAATTATGATATTAGAAGTCAATGTAGCAGTTACCTTGGGAAAGAGGAAAGTGACTTGAATCATACATTGAGAGTAGTTTCAAGGTACTGTTAAGGTTCTGTTTCTTGATCTGTATGTAGGTTACATAGGTGTGTTCATTTTGCAAAAATCCATTGAACTCTTACAATATGTGCATATTTTTCAGTATCTCTTAAGATCTCATTAAATACTCATTTTAGATATTGCTGGTGAAAAAGTAACCAAGAATTTGAAGAAAAATATGAATGCATTTATGGCCTCACTAATATTGGAAAATGCACAAAATATATTTAGGAAGTAATTATAGACTTACAGAATATGATAGTCTGCACAGGGAATATAGGCAATAATATTTAATAACTTTATATGATGACATGGTAACTAGACTTATTGGGGGATGATTTCATAATGCATAAAAATATCAAATCACTATGATATACATCTCAAACTAATAGGATATTGTATGTCAATTATACTTCAATAAAAAAAACAAAACAAAACAAAGAGAGAATACAATAGTCTTCCCAATATACAAATTTAGGAAACCTATGTAATCTGATAAAGGAAAATCAAGGAAATATCCTTAACTATATAGATTCTTGGCCTTCTGCTTTAGTCTTTCTAGATTCATTATAGTTTCTGTTTACACTGGTATGTTTTTAAGAATTGATTGATACCCTCTGTCAGCTTTGGATTTTTCCATTACATTGTGCAAAGAGGTGATTCTGGCTGTCGAAATTCTCTTTCTCTGTCTCTCTGATATGATCTTTGTGTTTTTATTCTCTGACAACTCCAATTTTCCTAGGAGGTCAGCATTTTCCTTAAATGTGAAAAAAGGGGTTTTGAAAGCCCAATATTGCAGTTTTTTTTTTTAATTTGGACTGAAATAATTTTTTTTAAAGATTTATTTACTTATTTTAGAGAGAGAGAGAGCAGTGGGGAGGGGCAGAGGGAGAGGGAAAGAGAGAATCCAAAGCAGACTCTCTGCTGAGTGCAGAGCCTGACAGGGGAATGGATCCCTGGACCTTGAGCCAAAATTAAGAGGAGGCCACTTAACCGACTGAGCCACCCAGGCACCCCTGAAATAATTCTTCTTAAAGCAGACAGTGATGACACAATCATATTTTAAGGATGACATTAACATTTTCTCTATTACCATCATACCCCAACACTGCCCAACAAATTAATATCGGGTGGGCGAATAACTTTAAATACGTGATGCCTAATACTGTGTGGACTGCATTTTTATACACCACCAAACTACTTGCTCAATAAATCCCACTTTTATGACCTTCAGAGTTGCAGTTACAATAAATCCTTTCTATATTTACTAAGTACATGTATCTAAAGATAGAAATAGGAGAAGGTGTATGAGAGGAGCAGCCTAACTGGTGTATGGTTTAAAATGGAGCCATGCAGCTCACTGAGGCAATGAGAAAACCCTTCATCTGTGTCCTAACACTGTGAAACTGTAATCAAAGTTTTGACAAGAAAGTGTCTAGGTGGAGGTCTTCATTGCACACACCACATAGCACCTCTTCCTTCAACTTCTATAACACAGTTTATTGCAGGAAGAGGTTCTTGCAGGAAGAGGTTGTCAACAACTACTGCTTGAGCTTTATATGCTCACAACTGTGAGACTGGTCTCCCAGCAGATAGTAATGCACAAGAAGGAGTATCAGGCAACACGACTCATATTTCCTGAATCTGGTTTCATATCAGGGAAGTGAAACAATTAGATAAATGAAAATATAGTCGATATAATTCTTTAAAAATGAATTAGTACATACTTGTTTAAATTTCTCATTTTTTAAAGTTTCCTCTTGAAAATAACTCTCTTTTTCGGACCTATAATAGAATGAAGGGCAGTTAGAGATCATATCATCTAATCAAATATGATATAGTTAGTTGTCCAACTCCTGGCAACATCTTTTTTTTTTTTTCTATTTTTTTATTCTTATGTTAATCCCCATACATTACATCATTAGTTTTAGATGAAGTGTTCCATGATTCATTGTTTGTGCATAACACCCAGTGCTCCATGCAGAATGTGCCCTCCTCAATACCCACCACCAGGCTAACCCATCCTCCCACCCCCCTCCCCTCTAGAACCCTGTTTGTTTTTCAGAGTCCATCGTCTCTCATGGTTCGTCTACCCCTCTGATTTCCCCCACTTCATTCTTCCCCTCCCGCTACCTTCTTCTTTTTTTTTCCTTAACATATATTGGCAACATCTTTTTATTTCATTTCTTCTTTGCTGTTAGCCAGTTGTTCTGTATTTTACTATCTATATTATTTCATACACATTCATTTTTAATTCCTAGACAATGTAACTATTATATTATCCATTATTAATTTTGTGTATAATATTTGTTATGTGGTCCTTAAAAAAGGTATGTGTGTATTATATATTATATATTAGGTATCATTTGGAGGTTTTCTTAGAACACAAAATAAGAAATTTTTACACAAAATAAATTTTCTATTTTTTTTTTTTTTAAGATTTTATTTATTTATTTGACAGAGAGGCAGCGAGAGAGGGAACACAAGCAGGGGGAGTGTGAGAGGGAGAAGCAGGCTTCTTGCTGAGCAGAGCCCCATGCAGAGCTCGATCTCAGGACTCCGGGATCATGACCTGAGCCGAAGGCAAATGCTTAACGACTGAGCCACCCAGGTGCACAACAAAATAAATTTTCTAAAAATGAAACTACAAAGATCATCTTGCATATGACGTTTGGAAGCCTTGTATTTTAACCAAATCTATCTGTCAGAGGCATCAATGTATGTAAAACACATTAACAGAATCCACTAAAAATCCACTTTATTTAATCAAGTGAAGTTATTTCCAATGAGGAAAAAAATCTTCCCAGACTTATGTAAAAATAAATAATTAAAGTCTAAGATAGTTTCCTTTCATTACCCTCATAGCTTACGTGCAAAATCACTATATGAATTGCTTCCAAGATGTTGTGATAAAACATATGATAAAACTTTGGAAAGAAGGAGTATTCATAGTATTTCATCTATAAATATGTTCCCATTATGACCAAGCCATCATCTCAACTAACAGGAAGCTCAAAAGATTAAAATTAGAAAGAAATAGTTGCAGTGTGATTCTGAAAGATCGTACAGAGTCATCCAATAAAATTTGCAACTCCAGAAATAAGACTTCAAAATCAATTCAAAGCCATGTCATGGAAGAGGAACAAAAGAACTTTAGATTATAGGAATATAAAATTAGTTTCCCCTTATTATACATTAGGCCCCATGTAATGTGTTCTGAGAGTACAATTAAAATAGAAAATATTTCTGTACAAAAGGCTCCCTGGACCTCTTAATAAGATGGAGAGATTGGAAACCAGAATATTTAATCTCGGTCTCCTAGTCACAGAAGTGCACATGTGCATTTGAAGAAGTTTTCTTTAAAAATCTTTACCTTAACAATTTTAGAGTTAAAAGAATCTGCTAAGATATTAACACAAGTCTTCACTTGATACATATAGCCTAGAATGCATGTACCTCAAATTCCTGTGCTGTGGAAGTTCAAATTAATGCAACCTCCTATGTTTAAAATGCCATATTAAAAACTTGGCTTGAAAAAGCATGGGATGGGGGCACCTGGGTGGCTCAGTCATTAAGCGTCTGCCTTCGGCTCGGGTCATGATCCCAGGGTCCTGGGATCGAGCCCTGTGTCGTCGGGCTCCCTGCTCGGCGGGAAGCCTTCTTCTCCCTCTCCCACTCCCCCTGCTTGTGTTCCCTCTCTCTCTCTGTCAAATAAATAAAATCTTAAAAAAAAAAAAAAGAAAAAGCATGGGATGAAATAAACAGTGAAAAAGAGGTTAACATGACACAGAAGCTGATAATTGTTGCCCATTTAAAAAAAATAAGTAATTCATTTAAAGCACAATTATATTAAACACAGCAAATACATCTCTGTAATAGAGCAGAGCTCCAAAAGAATGTTACCAACCCATCTTTGGTTAGCAAGTTTTTCCTCTAAGAAAAGATTTTTAATTCCATGTTTGCATGTTTTTTGAAGTGGATAGACAGGTGAGGTAGAGGGAAGATGTTACCTAGTTTAGAGTTAGAAAAAGCAAGCATTGCTTCTCACGATCTCTTTCACTCATTTCCTCCAAACTCAAAGCTGGATGTTTAAAATTCTGTTTTTCTGTCTCCCTCTCAACACATATACAGACTGAACATTGTTTTGTTCCAGAAAGGATTTAAACTCTTTAAAAAATTAATGAAACTTTAATCTTAAATTGTTTTTCTTATCACAGCTTATTATATTCACCTCTCCTTTTCTGATTCTTTCACTTTTAATTTTATATATGTTCCTCTAGTTTAAAAGTATCTCAGTAGTATTTCCTTGTTAGTTATGTATCAATTTAGTCTAAGCCATTTCTAAATGCCTTTTAGAACTACCAAGCACCATATCCAGTGCCAGTGATATTGCAATGAATACATTATTCTGTCGGTCTGAAGGAGTGTCACATTTTAAAGACAGTGGAGGGGCATGCAGACAGGTAAATTATAATACAAGAAGATAACTACTGGGCGCCTGGGTGGCTCAGATGGTTAAGCGTCTGCCTTCGGCTCAGGTCATGATCCCGGGGTCCTGGGATCGAGTCCCGCATCGGGCTCTCTGCTCCTTGGGAGCCTGCTTCTCCCTCTGCCTCTCTCTCTCTCTCTCATGAATAAATAAATAAAATCTTAAAAAAAAAAAAAAAAGAAGATAACTACTGCATTAGAGATATAAACAGAATAGCAAAAGAGCCAGGGGGAAGTTCCCTCCAAGCCTACCTGGGCATGTTAACTGATGCCTAACAAAGGAAGAGCCACTTGAGTTGAATCATCACATTGGAATAAGTTTGCCAAGTGGAGGAAAAACAAAAAAAAAAAAAACAAAAAAGAGAGGAAACTCTTTATGCAAAAGCAAAACTATAAAAAAAAGTAATATAATAATAGGTAGGTTAAATGGCAAGAGACGGATCTAGTGAGGAGACATAGTTCAAGATTAACCTTACTAATTAACTTATTATACCTGGAGAAAGATTTTATCAATCATGGAATAATGTTGAAACATCAAATACGGTTTACTTCCTCTACTTTCTGACCACTACAGTCATAGAGATTGTGTATAGGAGTCCATTTCCTTACTCATAAATGTCACTTTACATAAGTTTAGAGTAATTCCCTAGAATACCTTCCTTATTAACCTCCTTTCTACCCTAAAAATCTTTAAGGTATATTTGTATAATTTATTTTAAAAATAAATACTTCTCTGCTAGATTCTAGGAAACATTTGCCAGACAATTGGTTTTCCAATTATCTGGATAAAAATGAATCCCATTAGTTGTATGAAAATTATAATTTTTCCTCTGGGAAACTAACAGAAAATATTTTTAAAGCTGACAAAGGTACAATGATACAAGTATTTATCTTGAACAAACTTACTGAAATTCCCAGTGAGCATTTTGCAGTTATCAACAGCTTTTGAAGAACTTTCCGTCAGAAATAATAAAAATTAATCTTGATTGGCTTTTCTTTTTTTTTTTTGTCTAGAAAATGTAAATTGTAAAGCTCAGCCTGAAGCAACCAAATGTAGACACTTGGGTGCCTGCCACTGTAACTTCATATTTATGTATTTTTAAAACTTATGTATTTGACACTATAATCCACAAGCATGTGACCCAGGATAAAAATGTAACCATTTTTCTTTTAAATGCTAAAGGAAGAAAAGAGCAACCCCATAAAGAGGAAAAATAAAGAAAAAATAAAGGATTTTTTCTTGCTTTACTGGCTCTAGTGAAAGAAATTTTAGAGTCTACAATCTTGCTCCCATTCCCTTAAATAATACTGAGGCCATTAATGAGACACAGTGAGACACACTGGTGGAAACTAAATTGGCCATTCCCTGAATAAGTTCTTCCTAAATGCCGAGATAAATTTTTATTTGAAATAGCACTATGGATCATCACTTGCCAGTTGACTTAGTTTACTTATTACATCTCACCTCCTACATCCACTCAAAGACTGACCCATCTTTATATCTGCCATATCCTAAGTTAGCTATCTAGTTTGAGAGCAGATAGTTCTGAGATATAAAAGCAAACTTCAGTGCATGCCTTGTCATGTATTTATTATGTGGAACTTCAGTTTAAAACATTCTTTCTCTGTGTGAATCATACAAGAGCAGTGAGCAATGTGGCCATAATGTAACACAAAATGCCTGTTGCCTCACATGGACGGGTACTGCCCATGGGATGGGGACACAACAAATACTTTGAAGACAGTAATATGTGGTTCTTTCTAGTTATTTAATAGATTTTGAAATATGGAAGGCTCCCAAAGTAGTGTAGCCTGGTATATACTATCACTCATTTATTAAAACCCTATTGAAAACAAGGGATTACTACTGTCTATTCTTTAACCAGTTTTGCAAATCTTATAACCATAACTAGCTCAGAATTTCTTTGCAAATCTCTAGTACCTATACTCTGTCATTTTGTTGTCATGGTTAATGTGGTTTGTCTAGCCAGGATAGATCAATTCAAAACTATAAAGTTATTTTTGATTTTCCCTTAAAATTTACTCCCACCAAAATTCTTTGATGAGTTTCTCTTTCTTCAAATGTGCAGAAAACTGAGGAACTGGACAAACATAGTTCTAGGTAGACTTGGTGGTGAATAGAGTAAAAGGAGGCTTACCAGTGGCATTATCTCATGGGGTTTCTGGGTGGGTGCCAAGGTAGAGTTCAGATTTTCATTGCCAAATCCAAACAAGGTAAACATAAAAGGAAGGACCTGATGGGAAGCCAAATACTTAGGGAATTAAGAGAAAGGATTGGATTTGGGGTAGTTTGAACCAGGCAAGACAGTGAATCCAAGAGGCATTCCCTTCTAGAGAATCACATGCTTGATACAGCTTTCAGTGAGTCTCTCTATGCATCTGAACTCAACCACATGCCTGGAGAAAGTAAAGGAACTAATTTACAAAATATTTTGTTTCTAAAATATTTTTCAAACACTGAGATTTGGACAAATTGAATTATTTACTGTTCCTTATATAACGTGTGAATTTTTCTACTTGTGACTTAGTTCTCCAAATTTACTCCAATTTCTCAATATCCAAACCATGCATTCTTAAGGAAAAAAAAAAAAGCCACTATTTAAATTCTACCCTTTCCCTGAACAATCCAAGTTGCCTTAATTTGGAAGTAATTTATTTTGATTTTATACTCCCATAAAATCTTTTCCCAACTCTTGTAACACTTGTGAGTTAAGTATACTATTATATACTAAATATATATATGAATATATATTAAGGAAAACTGGTGGCAAAATTGAGTCAACACATTACAAGTCAATTATGCCCGTAGTGGTATGCCAAACCCAAGAGAACCTGTTCCGTAAGTATTACTAAGAAGTTATCTTTGAATGTGCTAATTTGAAAGATTACGCTAGTAGTATTCTATAATAAGTATATGCAAAGAAATCAATTTCTGTTCTAGATTCCAATTTCAATTGTATTAGGTTAGGTTTTAAATGAACATTTGAGTAATGCAAAATGGTAACCTTATCTTTGAAATTGCAAAAAGACAGAAGTATTGGATGATGTCTCATTAATTATGAACTTAATTCCTAATCTAAACTATTGCTTAACCTAAACTAGCAAACAAGTTTTGAAATCATTAATACCATTCATTATGCGAACAGTCAGTCTCCGTTAGTAATACTGGAGTAAAAAATAAAAGTTATAGAGGTAAGGTAAAACAAAAGTTCATGCTATTTTTCTACTCTAATTCCAAATTGGCAAAACCACATCATATTAATTATTTTATTTTTATTTTATTGGTTTTACTCTTTTGTTTATATTTAATTTAAAAACTTCTTTGGGTTTTATATTTCCATAAGAGCTATGAAAATAAGGAATCTAAATCTAGTTTTATATACCTATATGCATTTAAGTAACTTCATAATAAAATAATTAAGTCAACTCTGCATATCTAGGAGAATTTTTTTTTTCCTTTAAAAGAGAGCTAGATTTTTCAAGTTTAAGAAAATCTGAATTATAACAAGATGGCATTTAGTGGCAGGAAAACACATTGGAAACCAAGAGTGGAGAGTGGCACAGAGGCAGAGAAAACAAAGTAGGACTGCATTGCAAAAAGATTTAAAATTGCATCTTAAAAATATTGTGTTGCCTATATCAATAGCCTGAGAAAAAAATGAAAAAGGCATATTAGGAAAAACCAAAGTCACAAATGCTTTTTAGCTGCTCACATCTTTTGTTTTGAGTCCCTCACTAGATTTACAGTATTCTCATTAATATTATCAATATGCTATCATAAGTATGCACTTTGGCATGGAATGGGATAAAATTAATTTAGATAAACGTAGTCTCTACCCTCTAGGATCCTCACATGTAAACAAAACACTCACAGATGGAAGGGCATACAAGCACATGAACATTTTAATCACAGACCAAATGTGTGTCAACAAGACAGACTAAACAGGACTTGGAATTTGTCTTATTTGTATTAAAATATTTACTCTTCATGGTATATGTAATTGCATAGTATGAAAGAATCATTTTTATCCCTTATTTCACTCATGCAGGCAGTCATTCACCAATGATTTGTTGAACACTCACATGCAAGGCACTACACCCAGGCCAATTTTCTATTTTAAGTGTCATTTTTGCTGTTCTTTAGCATTTTCTGTCTCCATTGCTACCTATTTCACCCTTATATACACATTGTTCAGGCTGTCTTACACAACTAGTGTGAAGGACACAAAGAACTCTAGCCCACAAAGATTTTTTTTTTAATCTTCAGGTTCTTTCCCTTGCTTGCTTTCTAACAGAAATAAAATGAAATGGAGACAGTGTGTGTCGAGATGCACACATCCACTGAAAAGTATGCCTTTAAAACCTTGATATAGCCAGGATAAAAATTTGGGAAAGAGTTTTATAGTTTCTAAAACTCAGCCAAAAAAAAAAAAAAATTCTTGAGCCAATTTTTACTTTCTTGAGATCTAGGAAAATTTTTTTTATATTTTTGTGTTTGTATATATACTTTGATGTTTCCTCTTTCATTTTGTATTTAGTATTCACCTAGTTACATCTAGAATAGAGTAGTTCAATTTTTGAAGAATCCTTTTGATCATTAAGTTAACAATAATCTTTTCTTCTAGCTGGTTCCTAAATATACATGGTTGCTGATCATTTTCTGAGTATTTTTTAAAAGACAGTAGGAGGGGCGCCTCGGTGGCTCAGTTGTTAAGCCTCTGCCTTGGGCTCAGGTCATGATCCCAGGGTCCTGGGATCCAGCCCCGCATCGGGTTCCCTGCTCAGCAGGAAGCCTGCTTCTCCTTCCCTACTCCCCCTGCTTGTGTTCCCTCTCTCACTGTCTCTCTCTCTGTCAAATAAATAAATAAAAATCTTAAATAAATAAATAAATAAAAGACAGTAGAAAAAAAAATAGCCCAAATTTAAAGTTGAACTGGAGGCTGGTGGTAGATAATCTGAAATACAAAAAGCATATTTAATAAGATTAAGACCTGACTCAGGGGTGCCGGGGTGGCTCAGTTGGTTAAGCGACTGCCTTCGGCTCAGGTCATGATCCTGGAGTCCCTGGATCAAGTCCCGCATCGGGCTCCCTGCTCGGCAGGGGGTCTGCTTCTCCCTCTGACCCTACCCCCTCTCATGTGCTCTCTCTCTCATTCTCTCTGTCAAATAAATAAATAAAATCTTTAAAAAAAAAAAAAAAAGACCTGACTCAGAAGCAGTTGAATATAGAACAAACTAACAAACCAGAGGTTATTTTATAGTTTCCCTCTTTATCTTCCATCATATTCCTAACTTAATTTGCCTCTGGTAATGCACTATTATATTTCCTACAATCTAAGACAGCATCAATTTAAGATAATGCCATTTTTTTATGTGCCACTAAGAAAAAAAAATTTAAAAACCAAAATCAATCAATTGGAATATACAGCATGACATTTTCACAGATGACAAAATGTGGGGAGGGAGGGGCCCCTGGGTGGCTCAGTCAGTTGAGCATCCGACTCTTGGTTTTGGCTCAGGTCATGATCTCATGGTCCTGGGACAGAGCTCATGTTGGGGGCTGTGCTCAGTGTGGAGTCTACTTCAGATTCTCTCTCTCCCTCTCCCTCCTGCTCATGCTCTCCTTCTCTCTCTCAAATAAATGAATAAAATCTTTAAAAAAAAAATGGGGCAGAGAAATGGGTATCTAGAACCAAAGAAGTATTCCATGGGATAAAGCATATATGACCCTGACTTAAAGTGTTAGCAACAGCAAAATTTCAGGTATCAGCCCTTATATTTGTTGTAATATAGCTCAGTACCAATCAAAGTACTTTTGTACCAGAAGTGCTTATTCTCATGTAAAAATTCACATATATAATATAGTTGTTTATTTTTATTTGTAGTCTAAGCATCCATTGTAAAGGCTATTATAGATATTGTAGTAAATTTGCATCATCTATATTTGTAAAGCTAAAATATCCATTTAAGTGAAGCCAATAATCTCTGCTAGAAGCTTCAAGTTTGCTTTTTATAGCCAAATTTGGGGACAATCAGCTTGACATGAAATGTTTTTAAGAGAAATTTGAAAGCAATATAACTTAAAAGTTAAGTAAAGATAATGAGTATATTAAAAATATATAATATACTTTATATAAAGTATATAGGTATATATACATTGATGGTTAAAATTTAAAACATTAATGAATATAATGGATACTGTCATTTGTCAGTGTTAAAGTGATTTCTCATGCCTAATATTTATGAAATTTTCATATAACTCAAAATGGTTACAAGTAAAGAAACTATTATAGGTAAACTACTTACATCATATTAAATGTTCAAGTTCTAAGTTTTTCCAAAAGATATTTATACAAATGTGATCATTGGGAAAACATTCAACCATGCTGTCATTTAATGTGTTTGACAGCCTTGAAATTAGAGAGGCTATCAGTGACTGTTGGGTTTGGCAGCAGGTGACAATCACGGTCAATATGATTTAGGGATCTCTTCAAAACTCTTTGCCTAGAGGCCATGCAGATTATAACTTTGAAAATAAGTCAATACATTCTTAGGAAGATTTTCTCAGTATATACAAAGACTTACACAAGTGATTATTATTTTAGTGGGTACAGTGATTTCTCACAAACATACTATAATAACCAATATGTTAGGTTTTCAGTATTTCACATTATTAGGTATTGTCACTATTTTGTTTTACATTTTGGTCTTGCCAAGTTAAGAATAATGTATATATCTGTACAAATTGGTAGGTCAACCATTCCTCCTCTTTTGGAGGGAATCCAGAAAGGAGATGTGAATCACAGTATTTTATAACTCAGTTTATTCAGATTTGGTTCAAGAATTAGTTTTTGTCCTAACTGCTTATCATTTCACACTAAACATGTATGTATTTTACTAGAGTAAGAATGATGTATTTTACTAGAGTAAGAATGTTATATTCTTTTTTTTTTTTTAAGATTTTGTTTATTTATTTGAGAGAGAGAGAGAGCACAAGAGGGGGGAGCGGGAGAGGGAGAAGCAGACTCCCTGCTGAGCAGGGAGCCCGATGTGGGACTCGATCCCGGGACTCCAGGATCATGACCTGAGCTGAAGGCAGTGGCTTAACCAACTGAGCCACCCAGGCGCCCAAGAATGTTATATTCTTGAGTAGACCACTTAAAGTCTACATTCCATTTTCTTTATTTTCTTTCCACTTTTGCTAATATATTTTAAATGGAATTAGATGAATGTATTTCACGTACCACATCAGAAGCAAATGAGGCCATGGGGAGGCTGTTATGTGCAACTGAGTTCACCTAACTTTAATGTCTTTATGAGCAACCAGTAACTGAATACCCTCAGCACCTTGTGAAATTAACAGACTGCCATTTACATGCAGGTCTAGGATAACATATCAGTAGTATACTTGTGTAATTACTGAAGTTTCCAGTTCCCTCATGAACAAAGCAGAAGTAATGAACACTTTTAAATAATGTAACAGTAATGTTATAATATCCCAGTGCTTCACAGAAAACCACTTTCTCCAAGTAGGAAATATAGACTTAGTATGTATGAAAAACATGAGAAATCACAGATGTTTGTCACACTCTGTAGATATGTTGGATGACATTTTAGAATGCTGAGAAATGTCCTAAACTATTTTAAGAGAAGAGTAAAACACAAGAATGCAAGCACAGTGTTAAAATAGTGCAGCCATGACTGTTTCAATACCTTACTAGGCCCTCCAATAGATCTAAAGAGGAAGGAATGAAAAATAATACTGAAATATTCATTATATGGTCTTCTGCTTAACTGATCAATTCAATAAATGGCTGAGTAAAGCTACATAAATACTACTCATGATTATATTGACATTTGTTTTCATTTCTATCAAACAATAAGACTTATATACATATATTATTGTGATCTGTCAGCAAGCTGTTAATATGCCATTATGATCTGAAATCTTGACTAATGACATAGATGTGCTGCCAAAGTCTGACACTAAATATTGTAGATTGTGTTAGATACCTTCATTGAGTTGTTTGGTCATGAATTTTTGTGAAGATTTATTCTTTTTTTTTTTTTTAAGTAGGCTCCACACCCAGCACAGAACTTGAACTCAGAACCCGGAGATCAAGAGTCTCATGCTCCACCGACTGAGCCAGAAAGGCACCCCTGTAGAGATTTATTCTTGTTCACAGAAATCCAGGTGAGAAGTAGGAGAAAACAAAATAAAGTAAGATCATAAGAAAAACTAAAAAGTCTATCAGAAAATAAATTTTAAAATCATTGTTGGGGCGCCTGAGTGGCTCAGTTGGTTAAGTGGCTGCCTTCGGCTCGGGTCATGATCCCAGGGTCCTGGGATCGAGCCCCGCATCGGGCTCCCTGCTCGGCGGAGAGCCTGCTTCTCCTTCTCCCTCTGTCTGCCGCTCTGCCTACTTGTGCTCTCTCTCTATCTCTGTTAAATAAATAAATAAATAAATAAAAATCTTAAAAAAAAAAAATCATTGTTATTCATACTTACTTAAAAGCATTAATAGAAGGAAATAAACATAGTATAAGAAGCAGATCATGGTCATAGACCACGGCATGAACAAAAACAAGACTGAAATATAAAATGAAAGACAATAAATGGATCAATATTAATCTTCAGAGATTTCCTAATAAAGTACACTCTTGGGGACTTTAGTTAAATTAATTCTTAAATTTAATCATTTCCTCTTGCAGCAACTTATTGCCTAAAACTGTAAAGATGGGCCTATCTCTTAAGCAACAAGATGAAAAGTTCACCAGCCTTTTTTATATCCCTCAACTTTTCTTCTGAAAGTCATTAACTTACAATTCATCTTCACCTTTTCTTCTTCCCCAAATGTAAAATACTTTACTTTCTTCTGAAACTTCTCTAAGTTTAATCATATATCATTTAAAGTGCTAAAAACAATGCATGCTTTCTGATAACTATCTCCCCTTTTCTGAGTTTAGCAGTACAATTTTTTTTGTCTATTATAATGAGATATATTTCAATTTATTCAAACCAATTCCTTGTTCATTTTTTAAAAAGAGCTGTGGCTCCTTGTTCATGTTCAGCTTATTAGAAAGTAGTTGTCATTTTATGTGTTAGAAAATGTATATTTAATATCCTGATGAAATTAATTAAGGAGGAAAATGGCAGTGGCCAAAGAAGTTTGAAAAAAATAGCCTCAAAAGAAATTAAAAATTAAAGAGAGGAAAAAAATCATTATTGCTGTAAGAGTCTTCAGGGTTTATTTATAAATAAATGCTGAATCAAGAAATTGCCATGTGGGTGAACTGCTATTAGTAGGAATCATTGCCAAAGGAAACAGAGATTTATTTAATCATTCTAATTTTAAGTGATCATCATTTTATGATGGTTTCCCAGTGGATCCATAAATAAGTTTATCTGTATTACATTTACCACACACAGTGAGCATTGCCGTGGACTTCTGCTTTGATCTTATGTCACTAATTCTAAAATGCAGGATACTCGCTTTTGCCATTTTTTCCCCCTCCAAATTCAGTTCACTATTTAATTACAGGAACATCTGCCTTATCTGATAACTTAGTTCTATGATTTTTAGATCCTAACTGAAATAAAAGATCTAGAAAACTCACGGGTAAACCTTTGAATCTACAAGAGAACATTAACAATAATAATAATATCAAAATAATAAGTAGTCAATTTTAAAACTTTTTCTCTCATTATCTCTGAAAAAAATCAGTTTCTTCAATTTATATAATGCAATAGCTTTACTGACTCAACCATAATGAATTAGAAGTTATTAGAAAATCCCACTTTATAGTTCTTTGAGGCAATTTCTCCACCTAAAGATTGCAGAACTATTCTAAACATAGCGCTTAGTTACAGGTAACTCCCATTTGGTGTCAGTGATCCGTCCATTCCAAAAAACTAGACCTTTGATGCCACAATGTTAACCACCAGTGTACATCCCATTATTTAAAATGGCATGCCCTTAACCAAACTCTATGAATAACAAACTCATGTTAAGATGCAAAGAAAAAATATAAAACATGTTTCGTTCCATAATGTTTGGGTCTTAAAAACAAAGAGGCATTCTAGTGGGCAGACACTGACTAGGAGCCCTTTCTACAAGATTTGCCTGTTATGCCTATTTGGTTATAAAACATTAAAGGTAATGACTTCATATATTAGTGTAACTGTAGTATAGATATGAAAAAAGTTATTAAGTAATATCAAACTACTTTTGCTTTTAAATCAGCCACTTTAAAAAATAATAATAGGGCGCCTGGGTGGCTCAGTTGGTTAAGCGACTGCCTTCGGCTCAGGTCATGATCCTGGAGTCCCGGGATCGAGTCCCACATCACGCTCCCTGCTCAGCAGGGAGTCTGCTTCTCCCTCTGACCCTCCTCCCTCTCATGCTCTCTGTCTCTCATTCTCTGTCTCGCAAATAAATAAAATCTTAAAAAAATAATAATAATAATAAAAATAAACTAGCTACTTTTATCTTCTAAGAACTGTGGCATAAATCACGTCAGTGATCAAAATCTTCATGCTCATCCAGTTACAGTGATTAAAAAAGGAGAACAGAAGGGGAGAATAAAATTTTTATTTCTAAGCTCATTCTTCATAGAAATACAAAAATTAATTCTTTTATGTGCTGGGGACAAAAAAAATTATGTACCCTTCAAAATTCTTCTGGTTGGTCAAATAATTAAATAGACATGAGACAGATTAACAGGAGAAAATAAAATTTAATTATGTACGTGTGTGCAATCTACATAAACATGAGCGATTCCAAATACAGGCAAAATTAAGTATATATGTCATTCTGGACTAAGGAGAAAGGCATAGAGGTCTACAGCTTCAAAAAGAAGGAAGGCAATTCACAAGAAGAATGGAGAGAGTAATGTTTGGTAAAGGAATGTTTGCTGGGCCATCCAGAAACATGGTACATGGAGAGGACTTTGATAAAAACAGGCCATGCTATATTCCTCTCTGTTTACCATATCTAGATCATACTTGTAGGATAGTTATCTATGGTGATAGCTCCCTTCCTGGAACAGGTGCTCTATCTAAATTCTTTTAGGCAATTGGGAGGCTAGGAGGCTTTGGTCAATTCTCTTCATGAGTATTCTGTTTCTTAAAAATAATCAGTCCAAAATATCCACATGCCAAAGAAACACATGTTGGGGTGGCAAGTTTTGCTCACCCATATATCCTATAGATGAAACATTATTTGGCTTATCACATCAATGGGTTTTCAGTGTGCAAAAACTAAAATACCAATAGGGAATGAAAGTCTAAGATATGTATACCCAGGTTTAATAAGACTATTAAAAAAAAAAATCTACCTAATTACCAAAAAACTAGCTCAATCCCAAGTTTTTTTTATTTGCTTATGTATTTTTAATCTCTAGCTTGTAACTTTACTGACCTGAACGTTAGGCAACTTTGTTTAGTGCTACAAACAGGTGAAAAATGGCTTTAATACGGCAAGAAATAATAGTTTTGTTTTTTCTCTTTGTTAATTAATAGGTACATAGTTTCCAACATTTTTAAGTACTTACCACATTAGAAAGAAATGCTTTTACGTTGTTGATAGTATTATAATCCATATAGTAGTTATTGCAAGCACTATACTCTGTTCAGTCACTAATTTTCAATTCATTGTCAATATCATTGAAAAAAAGTGTTAAAAGATAATTTTCAGAAAAAGAAAATATATGACTTATGCAGATATAAAAATAAACACGTATTAA
This sequence comes from Mirounga angustirostris, assembly GCF_029215605.1. Taxonomy (NCBI): domain Eukaryota; kingdom Metazoa; phylum Chordata; class Mammalia; order Carnivora; family Phocidae; genus Mirounga; species Mirounga angustirostris. The sequence goes on along the minus strand of NW_026991712.1, from coordinate 47,052,833 downwards.
AGAACTTATTTTATTCATGTGAGGAAACCAAGGACATGTTATTACTGATTGAAAGGAAAAGTCAAAATAGTGCAAATTTATACGGAATAAGAGAATGTTGAGACAAATTGCCAATGGAGACACAACTGTGTTTACCACATTGGAAAAAAGTTAATTAAAATCATTAACTGACAGAACAGAATTTACATATCATCAGTTATCTACAGCTTACAAAGAGTTGCAAAATACCTCAAAGATAATAAACAGGGCTAGAATAAGATAAAACTGGAAAGGCATGTTATAGAGGATGCAGTGTTATGCTGAGACAATTTTTTCTATAATCTCCCTTCTTTTGGTCAAAAATAATCTTTTTTTTTTTTTTTTTTAAGTTTTAGAGAGGGAAGAGGGAGGGGGGAGGAGGAGCAGACAGAGACAGAGAATCTTAAGCAGACACAGGGCACAATCTTACAACCCTAAAATCATGACCTGAGCCAAAATCAAGAGTTGGACACTTCACCAACTGAGTCACCGAGACACCTTTGGTCGAAAATAATCTTAAAGAAATCTAAGTCTCATTAGATTTGACTTCATTATTTACATAGGTGCAGCTAGAGTATTAATTTGCCATATGTGCCTTTTTCAGTTCTTTTTCCTTCCTTTTTTTTTTTCCCCTGAAAATTTTCATAGGGAATCTAAGATTGGACCTTTAAAAGCCTCCTGAGGCTCAAAGCCAAACCAAGAACTTTATTTGGATTCATCTCTCTTTTCTCAAGATGCAAAAGTATCCAGTTTCTTGGGCCTGCCAGGAAGTGATCTTCTTAATCACCTGTAAAAGTGGGAAACAACCTGTAAACTTGATGCCAATTTTCCCAAAAGGGGTCTGTAAACTAGTTCCATAAAGTCAATCTTAGTTCTTCAGTAGTGTCTGCTTATACCTTAATAAATGAGCATCAATCTTGTAAATATGACAATCCAGGCAAGGCCTTAGTTGTATAACCAATGTTACCGATAATGTCCTAGAAAAAAGGATAGATTGGCATTGGACCTATTCAGAAAGCTATATTGCTGTGGAATTAAGAATATTATATATGAGCTTCTGAAGTTTGGGAGGGCTCAGGAAGAATAAGATATCATTTACAAACATTTCATTTCAGCTTATAAAAGTAGAGTTTACTAGTTATTATGAGGTATAAGAGGAAAGAGAAAGAGCTTCCTTATATAGCCAGAAAATAGAACATTAAAACATCAACAATATTCCAAATAAAAAACTAGAATTGTCTCTCATCAGTTAATTCAGTATTCTATAATTCTTTTTCGTTGTACCTTTTGTTTAGAGTCTCATGAACCCCAAAGCTTCCTGAGTAAAATTCTGGAAAACCTGACTCAGTTTCACTGGTTTAGTGTCAAAGTTTGTTTAAGTGATGCCATCAGAAGCCTGTATCCAAAGTTACAGGACAGTGTCCCTTTGTTTCAGGATTTCTTTTCCTTTAGTGCCTGTGGTTCTTGGTCACACCACTTTGAAGAATGAAGAGGTAGACCAGATGAAGAGTGGTGGGCAGCAAAGCAAAGTTTATTGGGCCATAGTACAAAGCTCCCAAAGAGGAGGGGATCCAAGAGGGTTGCTTTTGGAGTTTCTAAGTCTAGGGGTTTTTATGCGCTTGTTGGGCTGTTTTAATCTGATTAACCCTCCATGCTCCTTTCACCGAATCAGGTTTTTGTCCATGCGCTCATCTAACTATCAGGCAGTTGTTTACATGAGAAAGGGTGGAGGGCTGCCCTCAGAGTGCTGCAGAATAACAGGACGGGGTCTTTTCCTTTTGGAGTAGTTTCCTCTTAGGCCGGGGGCTCCTTGCCTGCCTTTCTTCAGACTATCTATCCTCCATTACTTTTTAACAGGGCTTTCAGTCCTTCATTGAAGACAGAGCCTCTTGACCTGTAGCTGATTGCAGAGCTTTCAGGGAAGCATAATCGTAAAACAATACAACAACAACAACAATAAAAAAACCTGTCCCTTGATGACAACAGACTTAAACTAGCTTGGCTAACTTATCATTTTCAAAAGTGAATGATCTAATGAGAGTTCATAATGAGAATAATGAAACTGACCAGGAAATTTCTTGTTTCTATGGCATGTAAAACAAAATAATAAAGTCAATCCTCAAAAGAAGCATTAGACAAAATAACTGTAAATACAATACTATTTTCAAAGAATGTAGTACATGTTATACCAATTTTTAAAAATGGATAGAAGTAATCTTTACAGGAAAATATCTTGATATAAAAAATAATTTTGACATATCACGATTATACTGAGCATATAGTAAGAATAGACCAGGAATACAGTAAGGGTATCAAGGAGAGATTCAGTTAAGTCTGAAGTAGGTCTTAAGTAGCTGTATATTAATAAAACTCCATAAGTAAATATTGTGAATCCCACTTGAAAGCTACTAACCTAGAAGATGCTATATTCAAGTTAAAGAAGTAATGATGCAATGATATTAGTAGTTTAAAATGTAACTAAAGCTAGGACCAACTGGATGGCTCAGTTGGTTAAGTATTCCACTCTTGATTTTGGCTCAGGTCATGATCTCAGGGTTATGAGATCGAGCCCCATGTCAGGCTCCACAGTGAAAGTGAAGCCTGTTTAAGATTCTCTCACCATCTCCCTCTGCCCCTCCCTCCCTCCAAAAAAAAGAAAGAAAAGAAAAAAGGAAATGTAACTGAAGTTCTGACTAATAAAGTATACCCTACATGCCTAACATCAGCCAAAGCAGCACCAAGACTGATAGAGACATGGACACAAGGACACTGACAGATCTTTAGGAATATCCCATATTGAATACATTTTTCTGAAATATTTATACTAATAACATTTACCTAAACCAATCTGAGTACATCTTCTGATTTTACAACTCTCCTACAGAGCTCATCAGTAGTAACAAATCAAATAAACCTCACTATTTCCAGCACTTCTTTTTACAAGTTGAAAAGAACAAGGTGTTATGATTTTCCAGGGCCCCTCTAGAAAGCTCAGAGATAGTTTTAGGTATAAGATATACTGAAAATTATTTAATTTTACTTTACATTGAGGATTTGATTTTGGAAAAACCAAGAAATCAAAAGTTGTCAAGAGATTTTTAAACTTAACATAGGAATCAGATCAGAGTGCCCGAGAAACAATACTCTCATTCATTTTAAAGTGACAATAAAACATTTAAAATTAAAGATAAAAAATAACATGATTGTAAAGAAACTTAACTCTTTCCTAAGTGAGAAAACTTGGTTTTCTTAAATAAGGATATTAGAAAGTCAACATAAACCATGGAAGGTTATTCCAGTAAGGCAAAAAATCTTTATTATCTGTGCATATTACACAGAAAAAAAATAAGAATAATCCTTCATATTACAGGTGATAGTAATAAAGAGTAAACCAAGTAAACAGGTCCCTCCAAGCTGGGCACAATTTGCTAAGAGTTTAAATAGCTTTTCAAACTCAAGTATTAATGCAAGACAAAATTCATTTCCAAATTTTGTTAATTATTATGCTTTTTCCTATTCTGGAAAAAACTGACACTTAACTTTAGGACCAATCTTAGGGGCTCCATAAAGTCAGAGTTAACTTTCTAATATTACTAAAATGTTGTTAATATGCAATGCATTCATTGTTGTTATCTTCAAATTAATTGATAAGTATGTATTTTAAAGTTTTTGTTTTAATTTCTAATACACTAAATATTAATGATTATAATCCACAAAAGCTCTTTAGAACCCTCAATATGGCTATAAAGTGCATTGGGTTTCAGAGACCAAAGAAACCACTCCCACTAGGAGAATACTACTTTTTTCCTTAAAAAATAGATGTATGTACATAGACATATTTCTCATCAACTCTTCTTACATAGAGTCTCATTCCAGACTCCAGAAGAGCCATTATAACTTTAACCAAAGAACTTATATTTTAGAGAAAACTGAAGGATGGGCCTCTGTAAATGTTTCACACCTGCATCCTCACAGTGTAACATAGCTCATGATCATCCCCACACTTTATATACTAAACTTTTTAGAGTGGCAAAATTAGCGCATTCTTTAGCAGACTCAAAGATAGTTTTTTGATAGCATATAAAAAAGCATATAAACTTAAAATTAAGCTTAGCAATTAATGTTGCAGTTTTTTTTTTTTTTTTTTTGAGAGAGTACACATGCACGTGAGGGGGTTGGGGTGGGGAGGACAGAAGGAGAGGGAGAGAGAGAATCTCCAACCCAGTGCAGTGCAGAGCCTGACATGGGGCTCAATATCACGACCTGAGATTGTGACCTGAGCTGAAATCAAGAGTCAGATGCTTAACCAGCTGAGCCACCCAGGCGTCCTAATGTTTCACTGTTGTATCTTAATTAGAAATGGTGTGGGATGCCTGGTTGGCTCAGTGGGTTAAGCGGCTGCCTTCAACTCAGGTCATGATCCCAGGGTCCTGGGATCAAGTCCTGCATTGGGTTCCTTGCTCAGCGGAGAGCCTGCTTCTCCCTCTCCCACTCCCCCTGCTTGTGCTCTTTTTCTCTCTCTCTATCAGGCAAATAAATAAATAAAATCTTTTAAAAAATTAAAAAATTAGAAATGATCTACTTATCTAATGAATACACATTAATTACCTTGGTTTAACATCAATCCAAAGTTTTAAATTATCTGACGATCTTACAAATATCTTCAAGTTGACATTCTAAGCAACATAATTAGTTGGAATAAAATTGTCAGAATAAAGAACTTGGTTAAACACAAATTTATAATTTTTATATCCTTAAACACTAAGTAGAAGTAATGCTAACTTATTTGCTCAGTGAACCTATATAAATTGAGGAAGAATATACTCAGGTGAATAAATATCTACTCTTATATTTAACACTGATAAATCAGAATAGACAAAGCTGTTTTTATTAAACCAAAATTATTAAACTAGTCTCATTTGCAATGAATCATAGGAATTTAAATTCTTAAAATATTTCTAAGTCTGTTTCAACAAAAGTACCTTTTAAATCTAGCACACTGAAAGTACTATAAGTTCAATTTTTTTATTTGAGGATTTTAGTACTATCCTATTTTTATAAGCATTTACTTATTTCTATAAACCAACCAGGGTAGAGATTCTTTAAGAGATTTTATAATCTATTTTATTAATACCAGTGGATATAGGAAAATCCTACAACCTCACACAATGAAACATAAAGGCTTTTCTGGGGCGCCTGAGTGGCTCAGTCGTTAAGCTTCTGCCTTCAGCTCAGGTCATGATCCCAAGGTCCTGGGATCGAGTCCCGCATCGGGCTCCCTGCTGGGCAGGAGGCCTGCTTCTCCCTCTCTCACTCCCTCTGCTTGTGTTCCTGCTCTTGCTATCTGTCTCTCTGTCAAATAAATAAAAATAAAATAAAATAAAAAAATAAAGGCTTTTCTGAATTAGAGACCTATAACCAGAGATACAGACACAGACAAAATTTATAATTTCAATTTTCAAATGTTAGCCATGGGTCAAGAATAACCACAGAATTACAGAACTCATTAGTTCACATCAAAGAACTATTTTCCAATGGTTACAAATTCTCCCCCCCCCCCCCCGTTGGTTACAAATTCTTGATTTCAGCTCAAAATAGACAAATACACAAACAGAAAAGACTTTCTTTCACCCAACAGATATGATCTTTATAATTTATTAGTCTGTTTCTGGAAATAACTAAACAATGAGACCTTAAAACCACATTCCCAATTTAAAAAAAACAAACCATATCATTTGTTACATCTCACCCCACATAGATCTCTATAAAACGCTAATCTATTAAAAGGGATCATCAGATGATCAAACCATAAAATGAAGTTTCGAATATGAAATAACTTACCAGCCAAAACCAAACCAAAACAAAAGTAGTACAAAGTAAAAGTAAAATGAGAAAACTAAGAGTCAGCCAAGTTATACTGCCACTTTGGATGTAACCTCTGGGAGATTAAACCACCCACAAGGTGCAACTGTTTAGCAACAGTTTACCTATGGTAAAGAACCCACTGGCCATCTCAGTGAAAAACCTCCAAAACTGTTAAAAGATAATTTGAGAAAGAGGTAAAATCATGACTTACCTACAGAAATAAAAATTGACACGTGTTAAAGAATTTATTTTACTCATATGATATAAAGGAGCAAGGCAGAAATAATAACCGGATCAAAGGTATATCAGGAAAGCATAAATTTATGTGCAATAAAGGGATGTTCACATGAATTATAAATGTGGTTTTTTTTCCCATGGGGGTAGGAAGTCAATTAAAAGTATTTCCAGATAGGACAGAATTTACCTAAATTTTAAAGAGTTACAAAATAGCTCAAAGACAATGACCAGTGCTACAAACTGACAAATCAAGATGGGTAAACTAGAGATGATACATAGTTTTTCATTGGAAAAACAATTGTTTTTTCAATAAAAGCAATCCTATATTTTGTACCTATATTGTCATTGCCAAAATGGTACAGTCAGTATGACTTGCAGAAGCATCTGTGACTATGTAAAATACATTTTGGACTGCTTTGTTGTTTCTCATTGCTTTAGATTCCCCAAATAGTGAGAAGGTACCTTAGGAAGTAGAGATTCACAGTTACACATACTACCTTAAATTCTTTATAAGGATGGACATTCATTATTAATGGACAAAAGTTAAAAAAAATGCTATTTTGAGTTTTGTTTTGGTCATATTTTGCAACCACCTAGAGGGCAGAAAAGATTCTTGTATACAAAATATTTATCAAACCATCCCTCCTCCATGATAAATGCAAACCTAGACACAATGTTATTAAGCTGTGAAGCCCTATTTCAGTGCCTTCAGGGTGTGGATTTCATTGTGTCTCACTTTTTTGTTGAATATGTCAAGGACCAAAAATTATCTCCTAATTTCCAGGATTCCCCCCACTTGATTCAAACTGGCAGACCTTGGCCCTATAAGTGTACTCTCATCAAAATTGGCCTATTCTAGCCCATAACTTAAAGGATCCTCTCTTCTACTGATTTATTTCTGCTTTGTTAAGGTCACTTTCATAGAATGAGTTCCTGCAGTCTACCTCCTGGTTAATATATCTGCACTCTCTAGATTTCATGGAGATCACAAACAGAATGAGTGGGTATTCCAGAGTGGTCAGCAGAACAGGGAGCCATCTGGGGACAATCACACTAAAATCATACTATGGAGGTACTAACTAAAAATCTAGGAAAACAGCATCATGATGAGTAGGTTACTTTGGTGAAGTAGATCTACATTCATTAGCTGAGTTCTGACCCTCAATGACTGAGGTTTGTGCTATTAAGTTCTGGTGTTAGAAGCACCACTGTTGACTCTTTTTTATAAGCCTGACAATTTAAGCTCCTAATTTCCAATTTTTGGCAAGAATAATGAAGGAGCATACATATATATTTTATTACTGATGCAGAAAAGAAAAAAAAAAAAAGATAAAGAAGCACTAGGTTTAGCTCTGCCTGTCTCTTTATGACAATTTATCAGGGAATCCAGTTACCTAGGTTGCACTCAGCTCCTCATTCCAACCACAGGCTTTATTACATGTGCAGAACCACCAGATGCACATACCCTGCAAATTAGGAATAAAGCACCATCTGCCCATGCACAGGCTTCTGTTTTTCATAAAGGAAGCAGTGACTTTGCTATCTTTTGCCCCTTTTTTCATTCATATGCATGACTGGTGACAAGCTTACTACCCAGGCTAATTCCAGGACACAGAGTAAAGCTAGTCAACAAAGAAAGGCATTTGAAAACAATGGACCTAGTCATTGCTTTTTCATCCTGGGAAGGTTTCTGTCTTTTCTCCATTATATTTGTCAAAATGGCTCACAGAATCACTGTGACCTTTTTTTAGTTAAATTGTTTTTTATTTCTTAAAAAGTTAATATATGCCTATTGTATTAGAGAACTAACTAAATAAAAGGAGCAAGTAAAAAGACTAACAGGGATTTTTATACTAAATAAAATTAGGCCATATTGTCTATTTGTGTAACCTTTAAAAATACGATATATTGTATGCATATACTTTCTATGTTGTGTGCGGGCACTTGTCTGAGTATCTTATATATGATAGCTTACATGATGCAGCTGTTGAAGTAGTATCACTGTTATCTCTGTTTACAGGAGACAGTTGAGGCACAAATTCACACTGCCAGTTAGTGATAGAGCTTTGATTTGACCAAATTTTAAGCACTTCATTAGGCCATGTCTATGTTATCAATTCATCTACAAGATAATTTTTTTAAAGATTTTATTTATTTTTGTACTTTAAAAAAAAATTATGTTCAGTTAGCCAGCATATAGTACATCATTAGTTTTTGATGTAGTGTTCAATGATTCATTAGTTGGATATAACACCCAGTGCTCATCACCACACGTGCCTTCCTTAATACCCATCACCCAGCAACCCCATCCGTCCAACCCCCTCCTGTCTGTAACCCTCAGTTTGGTTCCTGGAGTCCAGAGTCTCTCAATTTTATTTTATTTTATTTTATTTTATTTATTTTTGTTAAAAAAAAATTTTTTTTAAGATTTTATTTTATTTATTTATTTGAGAGAGAGAGAGCATGAGAGCGGGGAGGGTCAGGGGGAGAAGCAGACTCCCTGCTGAGCAGCGAGCCCGATGCGGGACTCGATCCCGGGACTCCAGGATCATGACCTGAGCCGAAGGCAGTCGCTTAACCAACTGAGCCACCCAGGCGCCCATATTTTTGTTAAAATTTTTATTTATCTGTTTGACAGAAAGAGTAAGAGAGCACAAGCAGGGGGAACAGGCAGAGGGAGAGGGAGAAGCAGGCTCCCCGTTGAGCAGGGAGCCCAATTCAGGGCTCAATCCCAGGACCCTGGGATCATGACCGGAGCCAAAGGCAGATGCTTAACTAACTGAGCCACCTAGGCGCCCCTACAAGATAATTTTAATACAGTGGTCCCTATTATGGATATTTCAACCATTCCTCCATTTTAAGACATGTTAAACACTAGTTTACAAAATAAGGTAAAATCAGCAGTTAACAAAATGAGGTAAATCTGTGTGACTTGCACAGATTTAAAAATTGTGATAGAGATTTTATTTAACACATTAAAGGAGGAAACTGGTGAGGTAACAAAACCACTTCAAGTGGGGCACCTGGGTGGCTCAGCTGGTTAAGCATCTGACTCTTGGTTTTGGTTCAGGTCATGATCTCAGGGTCGTGAGATTGAGCCCGGAGTCGGGCTCCTGACTCAGGAGCCTGCTTGAGATTCCCTCCCCCTCCCCCTCCCCCCACTCATGCTTGCTCACTCTCTCTAAATTAAATAAAATCTTTTAAAAAAACCCCAAACACTTCAAGAGAGGATCTATGGGTGAGTGAGAGAGAGAGGTGGGGGAGAGAGATTGATTTATAGAGCAATAATAATAATGAAATGAATGTGCAAATGAGAATAAAACTCATCTCTTTCGTGATGTGGGGGCACGGGGTGGGGAGTCATTTCAACCTCCGGAGGGTAGAATTTACATGCCTAGAGACAAAAAAATATTTTGCATCACTGTGAGTCATCTGCAATTAGAGTTGAAAATACCTCTCCTGAAACAAGATAATGCTGGAAGATGTACTATGGATAATAGTTTCCTATTGAGGCAGTAACTTTTCCTTACAGACCCTTAAATTGTTTCTAGTTTTTTATTATAAATAATGCTGCAGTAAATACTTTTACATACATTTCATGCACATATTATTAATTCGTTAGAATAAATTATGTGAAATCCCTTTTCTCAAGCTATGGATGCATGCTGTCAAAAGGCCTCCAACAAATGAAGCTGTGAGTGCCTATTTTCCCACACACAGAAAGACACAGGGTATTAAATTCTCTCACTTTTTAATCTTCAACTTTTCATTCTATTTCAATAGTGACTAAAGGTACATTTTATTTATCAGCACAGAATTAAAGTTGTGGTATTTGACAAACTGAAAACTTGAAAAACATTGCCTTGAGTAAAGTGACCTCTACTGAAGGCACTAAATGAATTTATTATAGAACCATGTTCTTAAGGAGGCAATAAAAAGACATTTAGTCCATTTTGTCCATATCACTTTGACAAGAAAAATTGCATGTAGGTTTTCCATACACATACACATACACATACATACAATTAAATACACATGGGAAATTCAAGAAGTAATCAAGAAGAAAGGAAAGAGTTATATGAATGAATCTACATGAATACTGACTGTATAAATAAGAATGTCTTATGAGGTTTAAAATATACATAAAGAATTAAAATACATAGTAAAAATAGCATATAATTTGAAGAGCAAAAAAGTTAAAATGTTCTAAAGTGTTTGCATAACCAAAAATCTCTGAAAGAATATTCTAAGTCTTCTTGAAATACTATCTGTAATGAGTAAAATTGTGTCCTGAAAAAAGCTATGTTTAAACCCTACCACCTGGTACCTGTGAACGTGACCTTACTTGGAAATAGGATTTTGCAAATGTAATCAAGTTGAGATGAGGTCATACTAGGTTAGGGTAGGACCTAATACAGTGACTGGTGTCCTTATTAGAAAAGGGGGATTTGGACATAGAGACACACAGGAAGAATGCCATGTGATGATGGAGACAGAGACGGGAATGATGTGTCTGAGCTAAGAAGTGCCAGGTATTGCTGGCAATCATCAGAAGGTAAGAGAAAAGCATGGGGAAGATTTCCCAATCAGAGCACCCAGAAGGAACTAATCCAACTAATACCTTGATATTGGACTTCTAGGCTACAGAACTGTCAGAGAATAAATTTCTGTTGTCAGTTTGTTGAACTTTATTATGACAGCCTTAGGAAAATAATACACTACTATCTGGCCAAAAACATCTTATATCCAACCTAAATATCTCATATTTAATTCTCAGTAAAATTGCAACATCCAATTTTTATACACTTTAAAACTGCGTGAATTTATACTTTTCTGTAAGGAAATAATCCATTTTAAGTCTTTTCATAGATTTTACTTACAGAATCTTTGTTTTATTTTAGCCCCTTTGTTTCAGTCTCTCATTCATATATAGAAAGTGTCCAAATTTCACAGAGTGTGTGTGTGTGTATTACATACTTTTAAGTCTATTCTACTCAGTAGTACTAAAGTCAATCACTGGTTAAATTCTCCTAATTTTTTTTCTCCTTAATATTGTTACCCCACTACTTTCCTTCAAATGTTCTTAATATGTTTTCTAAGAAATAGACTTCATAGTCTACAGAGGAAAGTAATGGTCATAATTCAAATCAGGAAGAATCTGTATAACTGAAGTTTCATTTATGTCAATATTACCTCCACTCTTGAGCCCAAATAATTTCTCACCAAACTACTCAGATTTAGGGCAAAAGCATTAGGTTCACAGCACTGGTGACAGTCTTCCATGATCAATCATATACTTTAAAATAATGTCCTAGTTTGATCTGGCTGAATATACTGCTGACCTTAGATCCATTATAGAAAAACCATTTGTTTAAGTAGGATTCTGTTAGACAGGATGAGGGAATTAGCTGGAAATCAAGAACAGATTCTGTTTTAGTTTGGACTGCTATAGCAAAATGCCCTAGACTGGGTGGCTTATAAACAACAGAACTTTATTTCTCACAGTTTCAGAGGTTGGGAATGACAAGATCCAGGTGTCAGGACATTGGCGGTCTGGTGAGGGCTGGCTTCTTGGTTCACAGACAGCTGGTTCTTCATTTGTTTCTCATGTCCTACCTTGGCAGAAGGAATGATGAAGCTGTCTTGGGTCTCTCTCTCTCTCTTTTTTTAAGATTTTATTTATTCATTTGAGAGAAAGAAAGAGACAGAGCACAAGCAGAGGGAGAGTAGAGGAAGAGGGAGAAGCAGACTGCCCACTGAGCTGGGAGCTCAACGTGGGGCTTGATCCCAGGACTTGGAGATCATGGCCTGAGCTGAAGGTAGATGCTTAACCCCATCTGAGCCACCCAGGTGCCCCTTGGGTCTGTTTTATAAGGATGCTAATCACATTCATGAGGGCTTCACCCTCCATCTCCCAAAGGCCCCCCTTCCTAATCCATCACTTGGGGGTTAGAATTTCAATATGAATTTGGGGTGCCGGGGGACACGTTTAGTCAACAGCAGAAAACCAGAAAAGAATGTGGAATATGTATAACAATGTATTTTATTTTCTCCTTTATTTATATGACATAATTTGTGCCACATGATGTTTAAGGTTTTCTATAAAAACATCTTAATCTCTTTGTGGCAGAAATAAAGAATATCACAAAATTTATCATGACACTATTTGAAAAAGTAAATCGACACTTAGATTTGGCATGCTTAGTCAGTTTATACTTCAATACTTAGAAAGAATGGTGTTAATCTCTTTTTTCTTGTCACTGCATGCTATATCAGGAACAGCCAAATTGCTTGTATAAAGTTCAAACTAAATATAAAATCATTTTGTTCAGAACATGCCTTTACTCAGTGGTTAGGTGGCATTTTCTAAATGAGCCCTCTAAACAGCACTTGGGAAATTTTCTCCAAAAGGTCATTTTCTAGCACTTGAAAGGTCATTTTATCTTGAATATTTTTCTGTGTCATAACCATGAGGGCATTATTTACCTGCTGTAGGGCTTTTTGCCCTCCACATAAAAGAAATAGGACTTATTTATTTATTTATGTCATAACCCACATCTGCTCATTGCTTAGGAGTGACTACTAATGTAGAGTAATTTTATATTGAAGGCATTATGAGGAAAATGGTTTAAAAATTAGAGTATTGGGTGCGTGGGTGGCTCAGTCGGTTAAGTGTCTATCTTCGGCTCAGGTCATGATCCCAGAGTCTTGGGATCGAGTCCTGCATCAGGCTCCCTGCTCATCGAGGAGTCTGCTTCTCCCTCTGCCTCTCCCCCAAGTCATTCTCTCTCTCTCTCTCTCTCAAATAAATAAATAAAATATTAAAAAAATTCGAGTATTAAATTTCTGTAAGAGTACTTTTGTAAAGAGCACTTTTGATGCCCTAGAGGGGGCCTGGTTTCTGCCCAGCAGTCTTCCATTATAAACAAGAATGATAAAGCAATGATTGAGAGTATAAAGAGCACAAGAAACCAAAATGGCAGTGAGCATCTAAAGCAGTGTTTCTCAACCTTGACTTCACATCAGAATCACCTGGAGTGCTTTTAAAGATACCAAGTCCCACCTTTAGAAATTCTGGCTTAATTGATCTAGGGTGGGGTCTGGGCAGTGGTAGTTTTAAGCTGCATAGGTGATTCTAAAATGCAGTCAGGGTTGAGATTCACTTTATGGATTAGAACAAATGATCCTTAATCTTCTGTTGATCACTGACATCTTTGAGAATTTGTTGAGAGCAATGGTCCTCTCTTCTAAGATACACATAAAAAATAGGGGGAGGGGTTATGGACACTTCTCTTAAGCCTTATCCATTGATGCAGTTGAAAGAATTTGGCATATACCCAAGGCACCCATTAAGAATCTCTAGTTTAGGGCCACCTGGGTGGCTCAGTTGGTTAAGCGTCTGCCTTTGGCTCAGGTCATGATCCCAGGGTCCTGGGATGGAGCCCTCCATCACGCTCCTTGCTTGGCAGGGGGCCTGCTTCTCCCTCTCCCACTCCCTCTGCCTGCTTATGCTCTCTCTGTCAAATAAATAAAATCTTAAAAAAAAAATTTGTTTTAAAGAATCTCTAGGGGAAAAATAAAATTGTAAGAAATACTATAGCATTGTACTGGACCCAATTGGAGCTAGAACTCTCTGTGATTTAACAGGAGAAGCTTAATATGAAGAATCACTAAACTGATAAAATAGCTGTAGTATATAATGAAACTCTGTATGACATAATATATGAGGAAGAGTACTTAAGGAAGAACAAACACGGAAACAGGGTGCAGACCTCACTGGAGAAGTTTTAGTAGAACCCACTGGATGGCAGATCAGTTTTTTCATATACAAAATCAGACTGGATTAGAGACAAACATAAAACCTGAAATCCTAAAACTCCTAGCAGTGAACATAGACAAAAAGCTCCTTGACACTGGTCTTGGTAAAGATTTTTTGAGTGACACCAAAAGCATAGGCAGTAAAAGTAAAAATAAACCAAAAAGCTCTGCAAAACAAAGGAAACAACAAAATGAAAAGGCAACCTACAAAATGGGAGATATTTGCAAATCATATATCTGGTAAGCGATTAATATCTAAAATATATAAGGAACTCCAAAACTCAATAGCAAAAATAATAAAAAAATAAATAAATAACCCAATCTGAAGAATTGGCAAAAGACTGGAGAGACATTTCTCCAAAGAAAAATGGTGAACATGTACATGAAAAGGTGCTCAACATTACTAATCTTCAGAGAAAGGCAAATCAAATACACTGATACATCACCTCACACCCATTAGGATGGCTATTATTTAAAAAAAAAATTATAAGTGTTGCTGAATATGGGAAGAAAAGGAAATGCTGATACACTGTTGTATCAGCATTGGAATGCAAATTGGTACAGACTTTATGGGAAACATATGGAGGTTCCTCAAAAAATTAAAGCTAGAACTACCATGTGATCCAACATCCCATTGCTGGGTATCTATCAGAAGGAAATGACATCACTATTTTGAAGTGGTATCTGCACTCCTGTGTTCACTGCAGCACTATTCACAATAGCCAAAAAACAAATGTCCATCAACAGATGAATAGATAAAGAAAATGTGGTATATACATACAGTGAAATAATACTCAGCCTTAAAAAAAGAGAGTCTGCAATTTGTGACACCATGGATGGACCTGGAGGACATTATGCTATGTAACATTTCACTTCTATGTGGAGTCTAAAAAAGTAAACTCGTAGAAGCAGAGAGTAGAAAGGTGCTTACCAGGGGCTGGCAGAAATGAGATGCTGGTTGAAGGGTACAAAGTTTCAGTTATACAAGATACATAAGTTCTGGAGATCTACTATATAGCATGCCTTTGCCTATAGCTAACAATACTGCACTGTATACTTAAAATTTGCTAAGAAGGTAGATCTTATGTTAAGTGTCCTTATTTCTCACACACACACACACACACACACATACACATAACAGTAATATAGGGAGCGGAAGGAAACTATGGGTGGTGATGGATACATGGCCTTGATGATGGTGATGATATAATAGATGTATACATATCCCCAAATTCATTGAGTATTTTAAATATGTACCATTTTTTACATGTCAATTATACCTCAATAAATTGGTTTAAAACAAAAAAATAGAAAAGACCTTAATCATTTGAGAGGACAGACTAAAAATGAAAGTGTAGCATCAACACAAGAAACACTAAACAAACTTATGAAGCATATAAAAGGGTTTGTAGTTTCTCCCTTCTCCATTCTGATATTTCCCCTTACCCAGAAGCTTTCTCCTGCTTTATTACTGCATGAAATTCTCTATTCTGTCACTTCTTGAAGTATTCCTCTTGGCTTCCTTCCTTCCTTCCTTCCTTCCTTCCTTCCTTCCTTCCTTCCTTCCTTCCTTCCTTCCTTCCTTCCGCCCTCCCTCCCTCCCTTCATACCTTTCATTTTTTTTTAAAGATTTTTTTTATGTATTTGAGAGAGAGAGAGAGAGAGCACACAAGCAGTGGGGAGGGCAGAGGGAGAAGCAGACTCCCCGGGGCTCCATCCCAGGACCCTGAGATCATGACCTGAGCTGAAGGCAGAAGCTTAACAGACTGAGCCACCCAGGCGCCCCTTCCTTCCTTCCTTCCTTCCTTCCTTCCTTCCTTCCTTCCTTCCTTCCTTCCTTCCTTCCTTCCTTCCTTCCTTCCTTCCTTCCTTCCTTCCTTCCTTCCTTCCTTCCTTCCTTCTTTCTTTCCTCTTTTTTTCCCTCTTCCTTCCTTTCTCTCCCTCTCTCCCTTCTTTCTCCCTCGCTTCCTCTCCCTTCCTTTTCTTCCTTTCTTCCATCCACCCATCCATCCTTTCTTTCTCCTTTGTTCCCAGTCAAATCCTATCTAGTCCATTTGCCAGGCCTTAATAATTGGTTATGCTATTTTTATCCAGGTGTTAATAGCTAAAATAATTATTTGCCTATAGGCATAGGAATTTTAATTTAGTACATTGCCTTAACACAAAGAATGAGTATGGGCATTTCAGGCACTGTTAAATGAGGTACTGGGGGGCAGAAAACATACTCAGCAGTTTTCAAAATAAAGTCATTATCTGCTTTCTTAGGGGGATCCCAAACAGTGAGTTCTAAACCAGGTTTAATGATGAAAAAAAGCAATGATCAAGTCCCACCTTCTACACTGCTGTAAAATTTGCTTTTTCCCAAATGATATTTCTTCAATCCCATGAGTTGTCAAAATAATTGTTTGGGGGATCTTGCATTAAATAAAAAATAACCTATAATCTTACAGAGCCACCTACAATAAAGCAATGTATGCCTGTGTTTAAAGCTATGGATGAGTGACTAGGAGACATCCAAGTTGGGCCTGTCAGGTGAGCTGAATGAAGCCATCTGAAACTTGACTGGCAGTGGAAATGTTCTCAGAATGTGTTGCAACAGTCCTTTCAAATGTAACACAGATACCACTATATACAGGGTGCTGTATAATATCAGTCATAGAATCCAAGCCAGCCATAAGAGTAATCTGAAAGAACTGCCACTATTTCACGCAACAAATGACTATCTAAAATTGTTCCAGGTGAAGAAGCATGTGCCTCTCTGTTATTGCTAAGAAAAATCACTAATTTACATTCTCATATAATCAGCACATGTAATTTTTATCATTTCTCTTTTCAATTTTGCATTTATATATAATATGAATCAGAAGTATTCCTAGAAGGTAATCCCTGCAGTCAGGCCCCTAATCATGCATGTAGTTCTAGATGAACTAGTGAATGAATGTTGGAGAGATAGATAAATTAATTGATTGATTAAGTAATTAAGTCACTATACAAAACAGTATATAGATTACTCAAGAAATTAAAAATAAAACTACCATATGATCCAGCAATTCTACTTCTGGGTATTTATCCAAAGAAAATGAAAACATGAGGGCGCCTGGGTGGTTCAGTTGATTAAGCGACTGCCTTCAGCTCAGGTCATGATCCCAGGGTCCTGGGATCGAGTCCCGCATCGGGCTCCCTGCTCTGCGGGGAGCCTGCTTCTCCCTTTCCCACTCCCCCTGCTTGTGTTTCCTCTCTCGCTGTGTCTCTCTCTGTCAAATAAATAAATAAAATCTTAAAAAAAAAAAGAAAATGAAAACATGAATTTGAAAAGATATATATACCCCTAAGTTTACCACAGCATTATTTATAATAGCCAAGACACAGAAATAACCTAAGCATCTACTGATGAATGAAGGGGTGTACACACACACACACACACAATGGAATACCACTGAACCATTAAAAAAATGAAATCTTGCCATTTGCAAGATCCAACATGGATGGACCTTGAAGGTATTGTGCTAAGAGAAGTTAGACAGAGAGAGACAATACTATATGATTTCACGTATACATGGAATCTAAAATACAAAACAAATTAACAAACTAACTTAAACCAATGGATACAGATAACAGATCGGTGGTTGCCTTAGGGGAATGGGGTTTTGGGTGTGGGCAAAATGGGTAGAAGGGGTCAAGAGGTACAAACTTTCAGTTATAAAATAAATAAATCATGGGGATATAATATAGAGCATAGGGACTATATTCAATAATACTGTATTATATATCTTAATGCTGCTAAGAGAGTAAATCTTTAAAATTCTCATTACAACAACAAAAAATAGTGTATCTTTGCATGGTGACAGATGGGAACTAGATTTATTGTGATCATTTTGCGGTGCATACAGATACTGAATCATTATATTGTACAGCTGAAATTAATATATGTCAATTATAGCAGGTATGTCTCCTCTGGGATCCACATCTTTCTTTTACAATGGGCTTCAACCAACACATGGCATTGGCCAGTCTCAAACAAGAAAATTTAAATAATACCATAAGACATGGAAGAGACACAAAATGAAGAGATCTGGGGACCTTCTGAATGAATCTAAGAACTGTGTGTCAATTTTTAACAGCTGCTTTGTAATAGTAATATAAAAGGCAGAAACAAACTTCTATCTTGCTTATATCATTTGTTTTTGTCTCTATAAGAACTCTTCAGCTTTTACCCTAACTAAAACATTGTTAGTGCACTTTATGTCTAAAATATTCTATAATATAAAAATAGAAATAGCATAGCACGTGATATTCTATTATTTTTCAATTTCTTGTAATTTGATGTACCAAATTTTAAAAATTCAAAATTTATAAGGAAACATATAAGAAAATGCTATGATGTTTGTACTAAGTGCATCATTTCTGTATATAAAAATTGTGTGATTGAAGTTATTTATTAATTAGTTGCTAAGGTGAAAAAAATGTTAAACTCTTTTAGAGAGGTGAAAGATTATAGTTCTTTAAGTTATGGGATGTTTCTCTCCCTTCATTAATCTGTCAGTGAATCGATAGACATAATTACATGAATTAAACTGGATATAACTGCTCTTTTTTAAATACAAATGCTAAAAGAATTTTGAAGTCTCTGTTTCCAGTAAGTACCATGTACCTTCATTGAACAATACAGTTTATTCCATTTTTTTATAACAGGCAAAACCAAAAATACTTAGTAGTGTAGATATTGTGTATTGATCAAAAGAACAGTGCTGTAGATATCTTGCTCTTCTGTTATCACTTCTATTCTGATCTTTTGGAAACGTCCACTTTTCCATTGTTTGTGACTCTTGTCTGACAGTCAAAGGGTCCCACCATCCATGCTGTAAATATAGAGAACTTCCAAAGGCGGAGCCTAAACACAGTGAGTTTTTGCAGATATGGGCAAATAACAGAATTAGTAAAATAGATGTTTATTTGAGGAAATCGATATGGATACTAAAAGGGGTCCTTTTCTTATTCTTTGAGACCAACAGCTATAAGGGATGTATTGTGTTTACTGTATCCCCCAATATTCTGATAGGAAAACAGACTCTCCTAAGCATTTCAAGCAGGAAGGGCCCTGATATGGGTTATGAGAGGCTTACACAGCCCTTGGAAAAGCTGGAAAATAAAGATCAGAAAGACCACTGCTAGAGTTCATGGAAATTAGGAGTATGAGATTTACAGAAAAGCTTTCCAGTCATTTCAGATGCTGGCAGCAACAATGTGGGTGATTCTAACAGGATGCCTGGAAGTTGATGGTAAAACCCATGTCTGTAGACTCCCTGCCCACACAACTGCCTACAGCTGGAGAATAATGCTTCTCCTTCTCTTAGAATTTTCAAACCTCTTCAAAATGTGCTACTCATTGTTAAAGTCTTAACAGGAAACTCTGCTGATAAGGAGCTCAGGAAAATGTGGTTCAGGTATCTCTATTATGATGTGAGGGAGGGTGTAGAAGGCAACAGGAATGATACTGCTCAGCAGGGAATCTGAAACAGAGACTTGTGCTGTACCCATTTTGCTTCTACATAGGAGACTGTCTCCAGGTATAGGTCATTAGAGTTACAGGAGGCTGAGATGGAATTCTAATAATATTTTTAACCTCATGATTCGCCTTCCCTTAGACATCCCAGTTACATAACCCAGTTGATTCCTTTATTGCTTTAAGTTTTTGTGTGTGTGTTCAGTTTCTATCTATAAAAACCAAAAGGGTCCAGGGCCACCTGGGTGACTCAGTCCGTTAAGCGGCTAGCTGTTAGTTTCTGCTCAGGTAATGATCTTGGAGTCCTAGGATCAAGCCCCGGGTAGGGCTCTCCACTCAGCAGGGAGTCTGCTTGGGATTCTCTCTCTCCCTCTCCCTCTGACTCTCCCCTCTCTCTTGCTCTCTAAAAACAAACAAACAAACAGAAAACCAAGAGGGTCCTGATTACTGCAAACAGAAACAAAACAGAGTGGGCACCTGTGTGGATCAGTCAGTTAAGAGTCTGCCTTTGGCTCAGGTCATGATCCCAGGGTCCCGGGATCAAGCCCCGCATCAGCCTCCCTGCTCAGTGGAGAGCCTGCTTCTCTCCCTCTCCCTCTGTGGCTCTCCCCCGCTTGTGCTCTCTCTCTCTCAAATAAATAAATAAAATCTTAAAAAAAAAAGAAAGAAAGAAAGAAAGGAAACAAAACAGAGTAGTGGACCATGAGCTTAATCATTAGGCTTTTCCTGATTATGGAAAGATAATGCCTCGCAAATGGATGGTGACTCAGCTCAGGCTGCCAAAACAAAATACCAAACACTGGGTGGCTTAAACAACAGAAATTTATTTTCTTACAGATATAGAGTCTGGAAGTCCAAGATTAGGATGCTAGTAGATTGGGTTCTGGTGTGGACTCCTTTCCTGACTTGTAGATAGGTGCCAACTCACTGCTCACATGGCGATTCCTCAGTGTGTGCTCATGGAGGGAGAGAGATACAGTAAGGGCATTAATCCCATAATGAAAGACCCACTTTCATGACCTTATCTAACCCTAATCACCTCCCAACGGCCTATCTCCAAATACTATCACACTTTGGGGGATAGGGCTTCAATATATGTATTTTGAGGGACACAGTTAAATCCATATCATTCCACCCCAGAACTCCCCAAAATTCATGGTTTTCTCAAATGCAAAATGCTTTCATTCCATCCCAACAGCCCCCCAAAAAGTCTTAACTCATTCCAGTATTGATTCATCTAGAGTCTTATTTAAATATAATCTAAATCAGTTATAAGTGACATTCAAAATACAGTTCATCCTAAAGTAAATTTCTTCCCCAAATATGAACTTGTGAAACCAGACAAATTAAAAAAAATTTTATTAATGAATCCAGACACAGATCTACACCCTTCACTAAAATTAACTCAAAATGGATCACAGGCCTAAAGGTAAAACGCGAAACTATAAAACTAGAGATTACTTAGGAAAAAGATTAAATGACCTTGAGTACAGCAACGACTTTTTAGCAACAACAAAGTCACAATTCATGAAAGAAATAATTGATAAGCTTGGCTTCATTAAAATAATTTTAAAAACCCTGCTCTGGGGGCGCCTGGGTGGCTCAGTCATTAAGTGTCTGCCTTCGGCTCAGGTCATGATCCCGGGGTCCTGGGATCGAGCCCTGCATCGGGCTCCCTGCTCGGCAGGAAGCCTGCTTCTCCCTCTCCCACTCCCCCTGCTTGTGTTCCTGCTCTCGCTATCTGCTATCTCTCTGTCAAATAAATAAATAAAATCTTAAAAAAAAAATGAACAACTCTTCTCTGCAAGTGATGCTATCAAGAGAATGAAATGTGTCCCATATTTGCAAAATACATGTCTGATTAAAGACTGTAATCCAAAATATGCAAAGACCTCAAAGCTCAACAATAAGAAAATTAAAAACCTGATCTAAAAATGGGCAAGAGACCTGATCAGACACCTCACCAAAGAAGATATACAGATGGCATGTAAGCATATGAAAACATTCTCTACCTCCTATGTCATTAGGGAATTGAAAATTAAAACAATAATGAGTTATTACTATATACCTATTAGAATGGCCAAAATCTGTAATTTCACCAAAAGCTGAAAGAGGTGTGGAGCGACAGGAATTCTCATTCATAGCTGATGAGAATGCAAGGTGTACAGCCACTTTGGAAGACAGTTTGGTGGTTTCTTACAAAATTAATCACACTCTTACCATACAGTCCACTATCACATTCCTTGGTATTTACCCAAATGAGTTGAAAACTTGAAAACTTATGTCCACACAAAAACATGGACACAGATGTTTATAGTAGCTTTACTATTCATAAATGCCAAAACTTGGAACAATAAAGATGCCCTTCAGTAGATGAATGGATAAACAAACTGGTACATCCAGTTAGTACAATATTATTCAGTGATAAAAGCAATGAGCTATCAAACCATGAAAAGATATGGAAGAAGTTTACATGCATATTACTAAGTGAAAGAAGTGAATCTGAAAAGACTGCATGATTCTGACTGTAGGACATCCTGATAAGGTGAAACCACGGAGACAGTAAAAAGATCAGTGGTTGCCAGGGATTAGGGGAGAGGGAGCAATGAATAGGCAGAGCACAGAGGATATTTTAGGGCAGTGAAAATACTTCGTATGATACTACAATGGTAGGTATATGTCATTGTACATCTCTCAAAACCCAGAGAACTTAACAACATCAAAAAGAAACCCAACATAAACTATAGAGTTTGGGTGACAATAATGTGTCAGTGTAGGTTGATCAACTGTAACAAATGTACCACTCTAGTGAGGGATGCTGATAGTGGAGAAGGTTATGCATTTGTGGGGAAGGGGATTTATAGGGACTCTGTATATTTTGTACTCAATTTTGCTGTGAACCTAAAAATGCTCTGAAAAATGAAATCTATTTTTTAAAGGTTAAGTTAGCCTATGACCCAACAATTACATTCCTAAGAACCTACCCAAGAGAGTGAAACTATATGTCCACAGGAAGACTTGCATGCAAATGTTCATATAGCATCCTTCAAAGATGCCAAAAATTGGAAACAACCCCAATGTTCACTAATAAATTAATGGATAAACTGTATCTGGTTATCCATACAATGGAATACTTACTATTCAACAATAAAAATGAATGATGTACTGATAAAGTAAAAGAAGTTGGATGCAACATCACATATTATATGATTCCATTCATATAAAATGTCCAGAAAAGACACATCTAGAGAAACATAAACAACAACAAAAAATTAGTGGTTACTTAGGGTTGGTGGTGGGAAAGGAAACTGACTGCCAACAGGTAAGAGGAATATTTTGGGGATCCCAAACATATTTTAAAACAATTTTGATGGTTTCCCAACTCTATAAACATATTTAAACTCTTTCAACTGCACATGTAAAATGTGTGAATTTTATGGTATGTAAATTATAGCTCAATAAAACAAAAAAATTACTTTTTTTTAGCAATTTACAAGCTGATTATAGAATTTATAATGAAATTCAAAGGACCTAGAATAGGCAAAACAACCTAGCAAAAGAAGAGCAAAGCCTGAGGGCTAATACTACCTGATTTTAAGACAAAACTGCAGTAATCAATATAGCATGGTATTTGCATCAAGACAAATAAATAGATCAATGGAATTGAATATAGAGGCCAGAAATATATTCACATGTATATGGAGAAATGATTTTGACAAAATTGAAAGGCAATTCAGTAGACAAAGGATAGTCTTTCAACAAATTATACTGAAACAATTGAATATCCTTATGCAAAATGTGGATTTTGATCAATACCTTGCACCAGATATTCAAATTAACTCAAAATTGATCCTAGACTGAAGTATAAAACCTAAAACTATAAAAACCATAGGGAAAACCTTTGTGACCTTAGGTTAGGGAATTCTTAAGTATGATATCAAAAACAAAATCTGTAAAAGAAAAATAAACTGGACTTCCATTAAAATTAAAAAAACTTCTGTTCTTTTAAAGATACTGATAGGAGAATGAAAAGGCAAGCTACAAACTAGTAAGAACTATCTGCAAAGCATAGATCTGATAAAGAACTTGTATCTGGAGTAAAGAAAACTTGAAACCAAACAATGATGACAATGGACGACAAAAAACTAAACTAAAAGAATGGATAAAAATTTGAAAAGACACATCATCAGAAATATATACTGGATTTCAAATAAGTACATAAAAAGATGCTCACCATCACTGGTAATTAAAGAAAAAAACTTAAAGCTATAATATACCAATGCAAACCTATTAGCAATGTCTGAGTTTAAAACACTGACTATATCAAGTGTTGGTGAGAATGTGGAGAAAATAAAACTCTCATGCACAACTGGCAGACATACAAAATGATATAAACACCCTGAAAAACAGCCTGGCAGGTTAAACTGCTAAGCAAGCACCTAATACATTATCCAGCCATTTTACTCTTAAGTATTCTCCCAAAAAGGAAGATATGTCTATACAACGACTTGTGCAAATATTCATACCAATTTTATTTGAAATAGTCAAAAGTTAGAAACAACAAAAATATCCATCAACAGGTGAATTAACAAATACGGCATATTCATACAATGGAATCCAACTTAGCAGTCACAAGAAATGAACTATTGATACAATTAACAACATGAATGACTCTCATAATTATGCTAAAGAAGCCAGATTAAAAAGAATACACACAATGTATATAAATGTATTATTCCATTTATATAAAACTCTGGAATGTAAAAACTAACCTACGGTGACAGAAAGCTGATCACTGGTTCCCAGGGAGAGAAAAGAGTTAGGTTGGGAGGGAGGAATTATAAAAGGACATTAAGAAACTTCAGAGAGTGATACATAAGTTTATTATCTTGACAATAATGATATGGTTTCATTGGTGTATAATTATGTCAAAACATCAGATTGTAAGCTTTAACTATGTGCATTTATTGTATGTCAATTATATCTCAGTAAAGTGATGAGAGAATGGGAGTAAGAGACAAATTTAGAGAGGAGGTCAGGAGCCAAATCAGGCAGTCCTGGCAAGGTTTGTGAGGATTTTAAAATTTTAAGAAGAGGAAATCATTGAAATGTTTTTAGAAGTAATAGCAAACCCTTCAAATAGCATATATTTTTGAATTAGGAGGAAACAGAATTTTACCCAGAACAGGTAACTTGCCTTTACAAGTAGAGTAATCATACTGATGGATGGACACAGTCCATTAAGAGCTGCTACCATGAAAACATGATGTTTCACTAAAGGATTGGGCTTTCTCCGAGTTATAGGAAATGCACTGACTAATGTTAGGAGACTGATAGTGACTAATTCCAGAAGAACGCTATCTGCAGGATGGTTGTACCAATAGTAGATGTGTGTGAGGGTACGGTGGAATAAAGAATAGGTAAGGAATGATTAGGGATGGAGTGTGCATAGAAGCAGCTTTAAAGAGCATTACCTCTCTTGCAAGTACCTCACAATTCCAAAATAATCTTTTAATCAGCTTGGTCCTATCATATTTCAGTAAATTTTTTTTGGACAATTTTTTAATCTAAAGAGAGACATAATATTACATAAATCTTATACAGATTAACACTATTCTTACTGTCCTTTAGTCTCTAGTGTGAGACACTGTCATGAGAGCACATGAAAAAGTGTTTTTTTCTCCATTAAGAATATATGAAAAATTAAAATTAGTAGTGAGCCAGAAGGAAGAAGATCCTGGAACATAGTGATTATGAACTATCACAAACATAGCTGAGCTAAAGTAGGATGTCAGTAATTAATGAAAACTTAAACAGATTATTAAAGGTTCTTGTACAATTTTCAAGTGCTAATGTAAATCAGCTACATAAAGCCAAAGCCTTGACTCATCCCCCAATAGGACAGTTTTCCATGTTCTCTTTCCTGCCAATTTATTCAGAATAGTCTGTTTTTCCCAAGAACAGAAGGTAAAAAGGACACATCTCCTAATGAAAGTCATTTGTAACAAGAAACAATCTTTACTTAAGAAGGAAGTTAAAAGTTCAATAAAGTAATTAGGAAGCTAAAAATGCTCTTTAAATTACACCTTTTGAAGACTTCACTTGATGTTCTTTGCATCCAAAGTTGGTTGTTTATTCCTAGACATGTGGAATTGATTTTTATCCTCCAGATATACATGCAAGGTCTTACTTGTTCATCAGTCCTGGGAATTTTGCAAGATTTGCCTGACAAAATAAAAGCGAAAATGTTAATTCTATCCCCACCCCCTACTATTACAAAAATTTGCCAATAATGAAGCTAGAAATGTTAGTGTTAGAAACTAGAAATGATTTGCATGTAAATTTGCTAATTAACGAACAGGACCCCACCGAGTACAGATAAAATCTGGGTCTCAAAACAGAAAAAAATCTCCATTTGATTTTTAATGAAATCTAAGAGCTACCCTTTGGAAGGGGAGAGGGAAATGAAGGGGAATTCATTACATAAACTGTGTTTAAAATAAATGGCAGCTTTAAAATTTTGGGTTGAAATGATTTTGGTTTATTTTTAAGCGCTTTTCCCCACCTTTTTACAAATTCCTTTAAAATTAATTCTTTGTTACTAGAACAATTTATTGATGAGAAAAAGCTCAGTTTATTGCTTACCACTATTAGGGAGAACATTACCTTAACAGAGGCTAATAGCATCTCAGTACGGAGAAGTCAAGGTAAGGATATTTACTGAAGATGTGCATTCTGATTTACTAGATGACTGTAATGGGAATGGGACTGGTCATAATTCTCTTTTTTGCATTTCTTAAATACTGTAGTAACACCAACTCTTAATGTACATTTCAGTGTTTTAAATTTCCCCTCCTTGGGGATAAGAGTTTATTGCCATGAAATTGTGAAAACTCTACTACACTTAGCACAGTGGCCTTGCTCAGAGTGTATGATCAACAAAGACATGTTTTAAATCAAGTATGGATTAAAAATAAGAGATTTTTATTTTCCTGGTCATTAATTTGAAATGTCACCATCAAAAAACTATTTATTAGCCCTAATAATGCCTAAAATAATTTTGATGTTTGTTGAACTTCTCTTCTTAAGCTTTACCAGTTACTGGAATATTTATCTTCACTTGATAGTTCTGCTTATAACCTCCACTAAATTCTAGGCAGGATGAATTAATAATGGCCTATATAACAAACAATAAAAGACTTTCACCAAAAGCCTTTGGGAACCGATATAATGAGATGTTTCTTGTGTTATTAGATAAAACTGTCCAAATGTTTGAAAGCATGAAAAATTAAATAAATAAGTAAATAAAATCCTACCTTCTACAAGGAGATAAATACCGTGATGGTTAATTTTATGCATCAACTTGGTTAGGCTATGGCGGTGTCCAGTTTGGTTAAACCCTATTCTAGATGTTGCTATGAAGGTATTTTACATTTAAAAACAGTTGCCTTTAAGGATATTACCCTCCATGATGGGGGTGTACTTCATACAATCAGTTGAAGCCCTTAAGAGTAAAAACTGAGGTTTTCTACAGAAAAAGGAATTCTGTCTCAAAATTAATATAGAAATCCTGTCTGAGTTTCCAGACTGCTGGTCTGACCTATGGATTTCAGACTCAGGACTGTGACTTTACCTTTTGTCTAAGTTTCCATTCTTTTTCTTTCTTTTCTTTCTTTCTTTTCTTTCTTTCTTTCTTTCTTTCTTTCTTTCTTTCTTTCTTTCTTTCTTTCTTTCTTTCTTTCTTTCTTTCTTTCTTTCTTTCTTTCTCTTTCTTTCTTTCTTTCTTTCTTTCTTTCTTTCTTTCTTTCTTCTTTCTTTCTTTCTTTCTTTCTTTCTTTCTTTCTTTCTTTCTTTCTTTCTTTCTTTCTTTCCTTTCTTTCTTTCTTTCTTTTCTTTCTTTCGTTTCTCAGGTTTGTTTTTGTTTTTACCTAAGGTTCCAGCTGGCTGTTCTGTCCTGTGTATTTTGGACTGCCAGCCACCACAATCCCATGGACCTATATATATATATATACAGCAAGGTGCCCGGAAGCCCATGGTACCTACAGCCACTATACCAGAGACTGTTCTTCAGCCCACATTTAGAGTAGCATGAGGATTCCCTATGACTAACTGAAATAGGAAGGAAAAGGCCTAGTTTGGTTTATGGATAGGTTGGTCCAAAATATGGGTCCAACCCAAAAATGCATTACAGCTCTATAAGCCCCACTTAAGAAAGCTACTTGAAAGGGAGTGATGAGGAGAAATCTATCAAATGAACAGAGCTTTGGGCAGTGCCCCTGGTTATCTACTTTGTGTGAAAAGATGATTGTCCTAAGGGAAAAATAAATACAGACTCATTAGCCCTGGCAAAGGGCTTTATTTATGGGTCAGATATCTGGAGGAAAAAATGGTGAAAAGGAGTTCTGTGAATATGCCTAACTGGGTGAGAGCCAAGTATGAAGATCTTTGTATCATGGACCAGAGAACATCCATCACTGAGGGACATTAAACAAACAAATAGAAAACAGCCAGCTGAACTCAACTTGTCATTGATATCAACCTCCCCAGTGCTGTCCTAATGTACTCATGTAACTATGATGGCAGTGATAAAGGCTATGTATGGGCTCAATAACATGGGTCCCACTCATAATGCCAAAATAAGTCTGCTTGACATCTGCTGTGCTAATCATAAGGACAAACGCTGAAATATAAAATCATCACTTGAGGCAAGTACCAGACTATTGGTGGCAAGTTGACTTATACTGGACTCATTCAATCTGGAAGGAAAAAAGATCCTTTTCCATGTATTGCATGCCTTTCCTGCCTCCATGGCCTCAGCTAGCCCCCAAAATCCAAAAGTTTACAATATTAGAGCCACCTACTCAGCATTTCAGAAAATATCACCTCAGACTAAGAGACCCAGTGTCACAGCAAAAATTGCACTAAACAAAGTTAAATAGTCAAGGAAGACTTTTTTAAATGCTGCAAAAGAGTAGAGAAGCCAAAGCTCAGTATGAACTCAACTCTGTTCGAGTTGAAACAAAAGACAGGAGGATTTTTAAGTATTGGGGTGAGCTAGTGGAAAAATACCAGAGGATATTACTGGGAAGGTTGATCAATGGGATATGTCAAACACACTGACTTATTCTTGAATTTGCAAATGTTTTTCTCTGCGATTAGTCATCTATATTGGCTAATTAGTGTTCACAGAAGTTAGGCTCCTATCCTCCCACAGAATCTGGGAGATACAGGCCCTACCTTCCTTGATGACTACATTTCAAAAATGGCTCCTGGGTTGTAAAACAGGAAGAGACTTTTTTTTTTTTTTTTTTAAGATTTGTTTATTTACTTAAGAGAGAGAAAGAACATTGGGGGTGGGGTGGGAATCTTAAGCAATCTCACACTGAGAGCGCAGCCTGACGCAGGGCTCAAAGTGGGGCTTGACGCGGGGCTCAGTGAGGGGCTCATCGAGGGGCTCGATTCCACAACCCCTAGATCATGAACTTGAGATCATGACCTGAGCCGAAACCAAGAGTCAGATGCTCCACTGACTTTGCCATCCAGGCGCCCCTTGTAGGAGGCTTTTAAAAAATACTTACATGTCAGGGATGCCTGGCTGGCTCAATCAGTGGAGCACGTGAATCTTAATCTCAGGGTCATGAGTTTGAGCCCCACGTTGGGTGTAGAGCTGTCTTAAAAAAATGTAATCTTTTTTTTAACTTATTTAAATTAAATTAGTTAACATACAGTATATAGTGTATCATTAGTTTCAGATGTACAGTTCAGTTATTCATCCATAGCATATAACATCCATCATATCACATGACCTCCTTAATGCCCATCACCCAGTTACTCCATCCTTCCACCCTTCTCCCCTCCAGCAAACGTCAGCTTGTTTCTTATAGTTAAGAGTCTCTTATAGTTTGTCTCCCTCTATGATTGTCTTATTTTATTTTTCCATCCCTTCCCCTATGATCTTCTGTTTTGTTTCTTAAATTCCACATATGAGTGAAACCATATGATAATTGTCTTTCTTTGATTGACTTATTTCGCTTAGCATAACACCCTCCAGTTCCGTCCACGTCGTTGTAAATGATAAGATTTCATCTTTTCTGATGGCTGAGTAATATTCCATTATATATGTATATACCACGTCTTCTTTATCCATTCATCTGTCGATGGACATCTGGGTTCTTTCCATAGTTTGGCTATGTGGACATCGCTGCTATAAATATTGGGATGCAGGTGCTCCTTCAGATCAATGCATTTGTAAATAGGGTAAATACCTAGTAGTTCAATTGCTGGGTTGTAGGGTAGCTCTATTTATAACTTCTTGAGGAACCTCCATACTGTTTTCCAGAGTGGCTGTACCAGCTTGCATTCCCACCAACAGTGTGAGAGGGTTCCCTTTTCCCTGCATCCTCACCAACATCTGTTGTTTCCTGATTTGTTAATTTTAGCCATTCTGACTGGTATGAAGTGGTATCTCATTGTGGTTTTGATATGTATTTCCCTGATGCCAAGTGATGTGGAACATTTTTTCTTGTGTCTGTTGGCCATTTGTATGTCTTCTTTGGAAAAATGTCTGTTCAGGTCTTTTGCCCATTTCTTGACTGGATTATTTGTTTTTTGGGTGTTGAGTTTGATAAGTTCTTTATAGATTTTGGATACTAGCCCTTTCTCTGATATGTCATTTGCAAATATCTTCTCCCATTCCATAGGTTGCCTTTTAGTTCTGTTAACTGTTTCCTTTGTTGTGCAGAAGCTTTTTATCTTGATGAAGTCCCAATAGTTCATTTTTGCTTTTGTTTCCCTTGCCTTTGGAGATGTGTCTAGCAGGAAGTTGCTTGGCTGAGGTCAAAGAGGTTGCTGCCCATGTTCTCCTCTAGGATTCTGATGGATTCCTATCTCACAGTTAGGTCTTTCATCCATTTTGAGTTTATTTTTATGTATGGTGTAAGGAAATGGTTCGGTTTCATTTTTCTGCATGTGGCTGTCCAATTTTCCCAGCACCATTTGTTAAAAAGACTTTTTTTTCCATTGGATATTCTTTCCTGCTTTGTCAAAGATTAGTTGACCATAGAGTTGAGGGTCCATTTCTGGGCTCTCTATTCTGTTCCACTGATCTCTGTGTTTTTATGCCAGTACTATACTGTCTTGATGATTATAGCTTTGTTTTTTTTTTTTTTCCCTCAAGTTCAATTAGCCAACATATAGTACATATTTAGTTTCTGATGTAGTGTTCAATGATTACAGCTTTGTAATAGAGCTTGAAGTCTGGAATATGATGCCACCAGTTTTGGTTTTCTTTTTCAACATTCCTTTGGCTATTCAAGGTCTTTTCTGGTTCCATACAAACTTTAGGGCTAATTGTCCCAGCCCTGTGAAAAATGTTGGTGGTATTTTGATAGGGATTGCATTTATGTGGAAAACCCTAAAGACTCCACCCCAAAATTACTAGATCTCATACAGGAATTCAGCAACATGTCAAGATATCAATGCACAGAAATCAGTTGCATTTTTATACACTAATAATGAGACAGAAGAAAGAGAAATTAAGGAAGTCATCCCATTTACAATTGCACCAAAAACCATAAGATACCTAGGAATAAACCTAACCAAAGAGGTAAAGGATCTGTACTCTGAAAACTACAGAACACTTATGAAATAAATTGAGGAAGACACACAAAAAAAGGAAAAATACTCCACACTCATGGATTGGAAGAACAAATATTGTTAAAATGTCAATGCTACCTAGAGCAATCTATACATTCAAAAAAAGTCATCTTTAAAAAATAAAATAAAAACATTTACATGTCAAAGGAATATAGAAAGAATTTATAACTTTTCTAAAGTAAATGCTACAAGAAAAGGGAGGTAAAGGCCTAGAGCCTTTCTAAAGTTTAATCAAGCTGAAAGGAATATTAAGGCTCTCTTTGTCACACTTCATGGCAAATGAGATACAATAGTGGGCACATGACTAAGGGATCCACTGGTTCTATCAAAAAAAACCCCGCAGTATGTTAGATCAATGGAATGACCTTTTGACAATACCCTTAAAGTACAAACCTGGAGATAAGATACTGCAAGCATAGGGAACCATCTTCTAAGATGCAGTATGTACCCTAAATCAACAAACATTATATGGTGCTGTATCCCCAGTAGGTGGAGTTTATAGGTCCATGAACTAAGGGGTAGAAGAAGGAGCAACCTAGCTTACCACCATTCTCTGGGACTCACTTGGAAAATTTGTCCCTGCAAATTTAATTTGCAAATTTAATTGCAGAGACAATTCTAGAGATCATGATTCTCAGAAAGGAAATGCATCTATAATGGGGCACAGGAATATTCCCATTCAGTATTAAACTAGAGCTGCTGTTCTGTCACTTCAAGCTTCTTCTTTCGTCTTTCTTCTTCTTCTTCTTCAAGCTTCTCATGCTAGGACACCAGCAGGCTCAAACTGGCTGCCAGAGCCAATTATGTGCATCTCTTCTCAACATGTAATTTAGCATTAGTAGCTTGAAATTAGCCAAAATAGGAGTAGTTACACCATGGAAACTGCAAATGCTACAAATTGCAAATGCTACAAATGCTACCCCTACACCCAGAACTGGCTGTTAAACATTTACCAGCAGAGCACTGACAGCAGGCAGGGAAAGGAGTCTCCATCCAGCAGGAGTAATTGATCTTAATAATCAGAAAGAGGTAGGTATTTCATTGGCAGTAGCAGTGGTAACTCTCTGAACTCAAAGGACCTTGACATAGACTGAGGGCCACTGCTATCTCCTGATCACTTCCATGTGTCAGATAACTAGTTATTACTCCCACACATTACCAAGGAAACTCTGTGGACCCATTTACCACAAAGACTCTCAACCTTTTGGCCCTAGACAGTGGAAAAAGTTTTTTCTCTTCTTGTTTTCCAAAACACACCCATTCTCTCCATAGCAGGAAGGACAGTGGGAAGGGCCATTTCCTTCAGGGGAAACCCCCACCCTCACTCACAGGATGTGCTCTTTCTTTTTTCCCCTCCTTTGGCATAGACAAGGCAAGTCTCATCATTTTCAATGTTTCCTGAAATCTTGTGTTCTGTCTAAAATAAAACCATATGGGAAAAAACAATTCAATATCTAAATATTAAGGAGTAGATTTTCTCTAATTCTTCAAGGTCAAAGTTTGGCTGAAGATAAACCCAATTTGCATCACATTTTGTCTCAGTCCACAGTATCTACATTTGAAATTATTGTTCCTGAATTAGGTAGGTGGGTAGTTATCTTGCTTTTTTGTAACTATTCTGATAATTTTTTCTTTTCTTTTCTTTTTTTTTAAAGATTTTATTTATTTGACAGAGAGAGACACAGCGAGAGAGGGAACACAAGCAGGGGGAATGGGAGAGGGAGAAGCAGGCTTCCCGCCGAGCAGAGAGCCCGATGTGGGGCTCGATCCCAGGACCCTGGGACCATGACCTGAGCCAAAGGCAGATGCTTAATGACTGAGCCACCCAGGCGCCCCTTGATAATTTTTTCTAAAACAAAGGTATCTGTGTTCAAAAAAAAAGTAACTTACTTGATCTTCAGACTCAATTTGGCCACAATTACTTGTTCACTTGCTTAACAACAACAAAAGTTCCTCTCTATGGACATTCTACTACACACACACACACACACACACAAACTTTTTCCTCTCTAAAATGCATTTTTTAATGTGTAGACATCCTAGGGCCATATTACATCATTTACTTTTAGCATACTATTCCTTTTATTTACCCCACAAGCTATTATTATATTGACAAATTGCAAATAATGATGTGATATTCCAGTATGGGATATATGAGTTATATAACAATTTGCTTATCAAAATATATTCCTACATATATTTTATGTATCAAATTGTATGTTACATATAGGAAAGTAGTAGAAAAATCAACAAATCTCTGGGCATGTCCATTGGGTTTTTTTGGAAATAAATTCCTGGAAATGTAATTATTATTTTGTCTCAAAAAAGTATGCAAAATTCTGAAATTTGCTACCTCTTGCCAACTGGATCTTCCGAAGAATATTTAGATTTTATAGTCTTCATGTGTATGGAGGACATTCTCCCTTTCCCATCCAAATTCTATCTTAAAAAAACCCAACTGTAGGGGTGCCTGGGTAGCTCAGTCATTAAGCGTCTGCCTTTGGCTCAGGTCATGATCCCAGGGTCCTGGGATCAAGCCCCGCATTGGGCTCCCTGCTTGGCGGGAAGCCTGCTTCTCTTTCTCCCACTCTCCCTGCTTGTGTTCCCTCTCTTGCTCTGTCTCTCTGTCAAATAAATAAATAAAATCTTAAAAAAAAAATCCAACTGTACAGTAGTGGTCGTTTTGGATGCTTTTTGGTTCTTATGACTGCAGAACTACTTAGGGACCTGCAGAAGACTTGCATCTTCCAGGTCCTAGAAATTATCCAACTGGAGCAGAGAGAGCTCTTGGCACATGTTATGGATTAAATTGTGTCCCTACAAAATCTGTATGTTGAAGCCCCAATTCCCACTGTGACTGTATTTGGAAATAGGGCCTTTAGAAAGGTAAATATGGTCATAAGGGTGAGGCTCTAATCCAACATGACTGATGTCCTTATAGGAAGAGGAAAAGGTATCAGTGTTGCATGTACATAGAGGAAAAGCCATGGGGTCACTGTCTCTGCAAACCAAGGAGAGAAGTCTTAGGAGAAACCAAACCTGCACCTTGATCTTGAACTTCCAGCCTCCAGAATTGTGAGTAAATAAATTTCTGTTGTTTCAGCTACTCAGTCTGTGGTATTTTGTAATGGCAACCCTGTTAGACATTAATATAGTACCTGACCAATCAGATATGATTCCAGCCATAGCAAGAAGGGCTTGGAGGGACCTGACCTGTTGTTGGTGTAGAGTAAAGGCTGAAGAAGCACCTTCTGAGCTGAATATTTTTGTACATGGAGAGTCACAGGTCAAGGCTCCCAAGGCAGATATGTTTAACCAGAAGATCCATTCCATTGCAATGTGTGGCCCTCTCTTGAAGGGTATTTTCCAACTGTGTATTCAGATGGCAGTCATAATGTATTGTGTATATGAGAGAGGTTTCTGGTTTAGTGTAAACCTTCACCACACCAGAAACTACACAGTGGAGAGAAACCCTTCAGAAGTGCAGGATGTCAGATTTGAAGAACTATAGAGTCCATGTTCGTAGAAGTCCTTCACATGTGGGGAGGGTGAGGATTCCCCAACCAACTCAAGTCTTCTCAAACATCAGGTTACTCATAGTGAAGCATGGAGAGCCACACGGGACACCAAGTGGAAAGAGGCCTTTCACACTGAACAAAGGCATTACAAATGCACTGAGTATGGAAGATGCTTTAATCACAATAGATACTTGTTCAGCACTAGAGAATACACACTGGATAAAATCCTTATGAATGCAGGAATTATTTAACCATAAATCATACATTGGGAAATCCACACTGGAGAAACACCTTACAAGTGCAGCAGTTGTGGGAATTACCTTGGCCAAGGCTTCTACCTCATTCAACATCAAAGTGTTGACACTGGGGAAAAGACTTTCGACTGCAGCAAATGGGGGAAATCCTTTATCTACAACTCCACCCTTATTGAGCACTGGAGAATTCACACTGGAGAAAGGCATTTTGAATATGGTAACTTTTTTGTTACTACAAAATCTCTAGCTAATTAAACATCAAAGCATTCACAATGGAAAAAGGCCAAATGAATGTGGTGAGTGTGGGAAATTCTTTAGCTACACCCCTAGCCCAATTCAACACTGGAGAGTTCATCCTGCAACAAGGTCCTATGAGTGAAGTTAATATTGGATAGATTTAGCAAAAGGTCCAACCTCATTTGGCACCAAATGTTTACAACAGAGAAATGTATTATGTGAAGAAGACTTCGGCCAAATGTGTGTTCCTAATTCAACACCAGAAAATTCACAGCCCAGACAGGCCTTGTAAGTGCAGTGAATGTGGGGAACACCTTCAGCCAAAGGCCTTTTTTCAGCACCAGAAAATTCACACTGGACAAAGGCCTTAGGAATGCAGGGAATGATTTCCATCAGAGAGAAGCTATGAAAGTAGCCTTTATGAGGGAGAGGGCCATCAGTTGAACCTCCTTCATCCATATATGTATACTGAGGACATTCCTGGGAGCATTATGTATGTTAGACACCTTCTGGAGCTACGTGGTGTATTCTCACATACCCAGGGACTTTACCAGAGCTATGTAGCTACCAGTAGCAGAAGTCATCTCAGCTCTACCAGCTGTCAGTTGCCCACATTGTACATTAGTAATCTCAATATGCTTAGAGAAGGCAGACCTCTCTTCCTTCTCTCCAATTCCTGGAAAGAATCTTGAGTATCTTGAGTTCCATTAGGGGT
Organism: Mirounga angustirostris; assembly: GCF_029215605.1. Classification (NCBI taxonomy): domain Eukaryota; kingdom Metazoa; phylum Chordata; class Mammalia; order Carnivora; family Phocidae; genus Mirounga; species Mirounga angustirostris. Next base: position 47,017,013 of record NW_026991712.1, on the reverse strand, counting down.
CCAATCTCTCACCCACTGTTTTCCTCAAGTACAAGACCTGCCTGTTTTAATCTTTTCCCATTCATCCCATTGATGAGGGAGTGATTCCCATCAAGGTTGGGAAATGGCTGAACACATGACTCCCAACACTGGACAGATAAGATTGATAACAGTTTGATAATTATATATATATATTCAAAGACCAAGGGAGGACACTGCATATCACACAGAGTCACCCAAGTTGCATTTAAGAACAAAGTGGATAATCAGGCACTATGGGAAACAGACTTTGTAGTATCAAGAAGGTAAGGTGATTCCTGGTTCCCATGGAAGGGTCTGGGTTGTTGGAAAGCCTATTCTTAATCTCAGGAAACAAACTGAGGGTTGCTGGAGTGGTGGGGGGTGGGAGGGATGGGGTAGCTGGGTGATAGACACTGGGGAGGGTATGTGCTATGGTGAACGCTGTGAATTGTGTCAGACTGTTGAATCACAGACCTGTACCTCTGAAACAAATAATACATTATATGTTAAAAAAAAAAAAAAAACAGGAAGGGAAAAATGAAGCGGGGGGGAATCGGAGAGGGAGACAAACCATGAGAGACTGTGGACTCTGAGAAACAAACTGAGGGTTCTAGAGGGGAGGGGGTGGGGGGATGGGTCAGCCTGGTGATGGGTATTAAAGAAGGCATGTACTGAATGGAGCACTGGGTGTTACATGCAAACAATGAATCATGGAACACTACACCAAAAACTAATGATGTAATGTATGGTGATTAACATAACATAATAAAAAAAATAAAGTGTTGAATAGGTCATGTAATTTATTGAATATTGTACTGAAAGTGAAAAACAGAATGGTTGTATGGGTACAGAATGGTCATAAGTGCATTGGTTGTTTACCCTTGTGATGGTATGGCTGACTGGGAGCTGCAGCTAGGTGCTGCCCAGCATCACGACAGAATATTGATCATACCACATATCACTAGCCCTGGAAAAGATCAAAAATCAAAATTTGAATTACGCTTTCTACTGAATGCTTGCTTATATCTTTTGCACCATCATAAAGTCAAAAAGCTGTAAGTCAAACCATTCTTTTTTTAAAGATTTTATTTATTTGACAGTGAGAGATACAGTGAGAGAGGGAACACAAGCAGGGGGAGTGGGAGAGGGAGAAGCAGGCTTCCTGCGGAGCAGGGAGCCCGATGCGGGGTTCGATCCCAGGACCCCGGGATCATGACCTGAGCCGAAGGCAGACGCTTAACAACTGAGCCACCCAGGCGCCCCAAGTCAAACCATTCTAAATCAGGGACTGTCTGTATATAATATTCCATCAGTATAAATGATGTTATCTGTAGGTTTTTTATAGAAAACTTTATTAAATTAAGGAAGTTCTGTCTGGCACTAGTTTGCTAAAGGCTAAATCATGAATGGGTGTCAAATTTTATCAAAACCTTTTTCTATATCTTTTGAAAAGATCTATTAACTTCTTTCTATGAATGTGATGATATCCAACTGGTTGATTTTCAAATGCTAAACCAAATTTACATTCCTGGAATTAATTCCACTAGATCCTCCTCTGTTATCTACAGAAAAATTTAGTGGAAAATACTGAGAGTTCCTATTTACCCCTTACTGCACCCTCTACACTCCCACACCACACATAACCTTTCCACTATCAAGATTCTGCACCACAGTGGTGCGTTTGTTACAATCAATGAACCTACATTGATTGACACATTATTATCACACAAAGTCTATAGTTTATATTAGGGTTCCTTTTTGGTATTGTACATTCTTTGGGTTTTGACAAATGACTAATGAGAAGAACCCACCATTATAGTATCAAATGCACTGCCCTAAAAATCCACTAAGTTTTCTGTGAACCTAAAAATGCTCTAAAAAATAGCCTATTAAAGAAACTGATAGAAGAGGATATTTTTTATCTTGGTTTTAAGCACAAATATAAAGTATTAATAGAATATGAGACTAACAATTTTTCCTGAAGAATTGTGGACAGTAGAGCCATTAATATTTGAAAATATCACTTGAATATCAGAATCTCTTGATAAAATTTTTCCACCTAATATTAGAACCAAAAAAACACAGACCTTTTAAACCCTCTGTATTTACCTAACTATGATATTTATTTTTTAATATAGTGTTCTGATTATTAGAGGTGGTTTTAATTGTCATGCCAATAAAAATGCGGAGAGATACCACCTGGAATCTCAGCTAATTTCTGCCAAAAAATTGTCTTCAATTTTACAAGCTAATGATTTAGGTGGAGGGATGTTAATCCTTACATGAAACAACACAGTTGGTTGAGTAGCAGGCCATTCATTTGTCCTTGACAAGACAAGGCAGGTTTCATAATCTTAAAAAGTCATTTGAATGTAGTCAATGAGCGTCAAATTGCTTTAAATGGGCTGTCCTGTTATAATATAGATATATTAGCTTTCTTCTATGTCCTCTATCCCAAGATATATTTAGAACTATCTTTGAAGAAATGTCCTTTTCTAATAAAACAAATCCACACTAATGTTTATGCTCCTTTTCTCACAAATTGTACTTTCTTTTGATAAAATTCTAGACAATAACTAGCATCATCTGTTATTTGAGTATGTCTTTGAGTATGTTTGTATAAACATATACATAAAAACATTTATATAGCTTACATCTAAAGCCCAAAAGAGGAAAGCTAATTACTAAAACAAGTACAAAATCCTATCTGTCTATATATGAGTGATTGCTTTCAGATAGCCAGAAAGTATAATATGAACAGTTAAATGTATAGAAAGGTTAGATCAAAATAGTATTTAGGCAGCATTAAATAAATGTACTTATATCTCCTGTACCTTGGCTAAGCAGTCTTTAGGTATTTCAATCAATCTAGAATCCCCTTTCTCATTTTAAATATACTAAAATTCCTCATATCTTCTAATTTGGCTTTTAGTCAAAACATGAATCTTTGTGATACAGAAGAGACTGAATTTGGACCTTATTTTTTTTTTTTAAGATTCTATTTATTTATTTGACAGAGAGAGAGAGATTGAGAGAGAGAGAACCAAGCAAGGGGAGTAGCAGGCATAGGGAAGGGAGAAAGAAGCAGACTCCCCACTCAGCAGGGAGCCCAGATGTAGGGCTCGATCCCAGGACTCTGGGATCATGACCTGAGCAGAAGGCAGACACTTAACTGACTGAGCCACTCAGGTGCCCCCTGGAGAAGGATATTTAAAATAGAGAAGGCAGACGAGCTACTAGGCGCCCCTTGGACCTGATTTTTAATTGTATAACTATCATTTACTATTGGTATGACCCTGGGCAAGTTAATTTCTATGTACCTCAGTTTTCTCATCTTGAGAAATTGTTAGATGAAAATATTAACATAAATGTATGCAAAGTACTTAACATCAGTCCCAGCACTCTGCAAATATCATGATCCATAATAATATTATCATAGCTAATATTAATATGATCCCTAAAAAGAGTTATATTTATAAAAATATGGTTGTTTTTGTATAAAGCTGTTATAATTTCTGCTCTAAAACATACACTTTTTGAGGCAAATAAAAATGAGTTCCTTTTTACAATAATTAATTTAAGGAACAAAGTAATTCACTGGCATTTCATTATGGTTTGGTACAGTTTCACCTTCTAAACTTCACGTGTTTTTGATGTAATTCTTCATCCACTGACTCCTCATATCAGCCAAATATCTGACTCCAAATGAAAAGGTCATCTCTCATGAGAATTTATATTCCATGTGGGAACTTGGAAGTGCCCCAACTCTAATTTTGCCAAAATAAGCTCTTTAGTAAAATCTTACATCTCATTTCCTTAAGGTATGTTATAAAACAACATGCTTTGGTGGGGGGGGGGGGGAATGAAAAGGCTCTATTTTTAAAACTAGAAATATTAAGCTAAATTAAAACCTTAAAACATGTTTTATTAAATCCTAGGTCTGTCTCATACCCACCCACGTGCACATGTGTGTGCATGTACCCACACCCATACACACCATACACAAGCCTGCCAAAGTTAATAATAAATTATACTTTATAACAATTGAGAAAAAAATGTTTCCTTTTAGAGGAGTTCTTCTTCCCATGTCTCTGACAAAGTTTCAGATATTTTAAAGTCTTCATAATTTAATCAGGGCAAGATACAAGGTTAAGATATTGTTTTTAAGACTTTATTTATTTGACAGAAAGAGCAAGAGAGAGAACAAGCAGGGGGAGTGGGAGAGGGAGAAGCTGGCTTCCCGCTGAACAGAGAGCCCGATGCGGGACTCGATCCCAGGACCCTGAGATCATGACCTGAGCTGAAGGCAGACGCTTAACGACTGAGCCACCCAGGCGCCCCAAGAGATTGGTTTTTTATTAGAGTATCAACTACAGTGGCTGTGATCGCAACCTTCGTCTGTTTTCTGTGTAACTAAAGTTGAAGAGTATTGTTTTTTAGAAAATATCTCTTTCTCTTGAAAATGTATTTCTTGGTTTCTTATGCTTTGCTAGTAAATTTCAGAACACATAAATCCTAATTAACATATAAACTCTAGATAAAATATAGCCTTCTAGAAAAAAAAAGTCTTCGCTTTTTCCACCAATCAAAACTCAGGAATCTTTAGTTGGGTATTCTTTAGTACATACTTGTCACATTCATTGTAAGACACAGAGTTGGCTCCTTCTTTCTGTGATTCCACAAACTCAGAATGTGGCTGGCATCTCACAGTCTCAAATGGATGCTTGAAATGCTGCCACCATTTACATTCCAGTAAACAGGAATGTGAGAAAAGAAATGAGACAGCTGACTCTTCTCCTTAGGAGTACAACCTAGAAGTTGCACTACCACTTCCACCATAAACATTGGCCAGAATGTGGTCACATGATCTCATTTAGCTTCAAGGGATACTGGGAACTGTAGTCTTAGTTGGTTTCAGTATACTCAAAATTGAGACAAGAGGCAGAGACAGGTAGAGCAGAGCAAAGTAATTCAGTCACTAAAGGAAAAAGGGATAATAGATATTTAGTGAAAGTCTCTGTCATGTGGATTGAAATCTTTGCCTATTACCACATTTCATTATAGCCAAGCCAAGATATCAACAATTATAAAATGTACAATTAATTTATGTACACTATGAAAAGAAAGTTACACAATGAATTTCTTTTTTTTTTTTTTTTAAAGATTTTATTTATTTGTCAGAGAGAGAGAGAAAGAGCACAAGCAGGGGGAGCAGTAGGCAGAGGGAGAAGCAGGCTCCCCGCTGAGCAAGGAGCCCAATGTGGGACTGGATCCCAGGACCCTGGGATAATGACCTGAGCCGAAGGCAGACGCTTAACCGACTGAGCCACCCAGGCGTCCCCACAATGAATTTCTTATCTCTGAATATTTTAAATCTTTTGGAAAATATTCTTTCAGACTTATTTAGAGCTATATATGATTAGACTTTGACTGAGTCATCAAGGGCTATGTTTTCTGTATAGCACCAGCCTTTGTGCTTACAAAAGCATTGGTGATGCAGCAGTCTCACCTTTATGATTTCTTCGAAGACACTAATACCATCTGTAAATTTTGATGCTGACACTTTTTGATTTTATTAGGAGGTCTCAAAAAAAAGTGTTTCAGAAAATAGCTAAGATTCATATTTCTTCCTCAAATGATTGACTGAAATGCTGAAAGTTGCATTTTTTTTTTCTTTCATGAAACTGGAAATAACATCTAAATTTGTGATATATTTTTTAAAAATGTGCCAGGCCAATGGGAAGCAATGGTGTTTTCAGTGTTAGATGTTTCCTGATTTTGGAGAAGTTAAACTGTGAAAAAATGCATTTTAGAATCAACAAATTAAGCTATTTCAATTTAGTGAGACAGTACTATAGAGTAAGAAGATGAGTGTGATACGACCTCATGCAATAAAATCACTGTTCTGCCTCTTGTTGGCTGTGTGACTGTGGACAACTTACCAATTTGTGACTCCAGTTTCCTATCTGTAAAATGGGAACAATTACAACATATAATGTTTAGAACTGTTGGGAAGAAATATACTAATATATCTAAAGGTTTTAGAACAGTGCTTGACACATGTAAATGTTATACAAATGTTGGCTATTATTATTTCTTGAATGCTCTGGAATTGTGAAATCCATAGTCCCTGATCTATTCAGTTTTTCTTTTTATTCTTATTCCAATATTGAAATTGTATATTTTCTGAGAAAATTATCCATTTCATCTAGGTTTTCAAATGTACTACTACTACTTAGTAGTTATTCATAATATCCTTGCCATTGTTTTTTGATTATTGTTCTCTCTGAAGTAATATCTGTTCTTTCATTCGATTTTTTTCTTTTATTCTTTTCATGCACCAGCTCTGCCAGAGATTCATATTTTTAAAGAACTATCTTCCAGTTTTGTTACTTATTTTTGTATGTGTATATGGTTATTGTTCTTCAGTTCACTGGTTTTATCTATGTATTTATTTCAATATGTTGTCCTTTCTTGTTTTTTAATTCTAAGCGTTTGTTAATTTGCCTTATGCTATCCCTTAATATAATGGTATATGCTTTTAGTTTCCAAACAGAAATGATTTTTTAGTTTTTTCTTCCCTCAATTTAATATTTTATTATATTGTCATTAAATAACATAATCTATAGGATGTTTACTTTTTAGATATTAAGTATTCCTTTATGGCTTAGTTTGACTTTCACAATTGTTCCATGTTTGCCTCTAAAGGAGTGGTTTGGTATTAACTGGAAGTAAAGCTCCACATATCTATTTCAACCTGTCAATTGTGGTTAAATCTTTTATCTCAGTGACCACTGTATCAACAAATGTCACTGGTAGGCTCAGAATGATAAAAGCATTAGACACGAGCAGTGCTTGGATATGGCAACAGTATTTTCTTATCTAAGGATTTCAAAATGAGTTAAGTATCATCAGAATACATGACACAATCTACAACATTATCTCCCCATTGGGGAGATACATAGTTACTGAAGATAATGTCTGAGACGGGGAGAGCCACATGAGCCCTTATAGAAACTTACTTCTCCTAAGGGGAACCCTCCTACACTGTTGGTGGGAATGCAAGCTGGTGCAGCCACTCTGGAAAACTGTATGGAGGTTCCTCAAAAAGTTGAAAATAGAGCTACCATATGATCCAGCAATTGCACTACTGGGTATTTACCCCAAAGATACAAATGTAGGGATCCAAAGGGGTATGTGCACCCCGATGTTTATAGCAGCAATGTCCACAATAGCCAAACTGTGGAAAGAGCCAAGATGTCCATCAACAGATGAATGGATAAAGAAGATGTGGTATATATATACAATGGAATATTATGCAGCCATCAAAAGGAATGAGATCTTGCCATTTGCAACGACATGGATGGAACTGGAGGGTATTATGTTGAGTGAAATAAGTCAAACAGAGAAAGACATGTATCATATGTTCTCACTGATATGAGGAATTCTTAATTGCAGGAAACAAACTGAGGGTTGCTGGAGTGGGGGGTGGGGTGGGAGGGATGGGGTGACTGGGTGATAGACACCGGGGAGGGTATGTGCTCTGGTAAGCGCTATGAATTGTGCAAGACTGTTGAATCTCAGATCTGTACCTCTGAAACAAATAATGCAATATATGTTAAGAAAAAAAAAAAAAAGAAGAAGAAGGTAGCGGGAGGGGAAGAATGAAGCAGGGGAAATCAGAGGGGTAGACGAACCATGAGAGACGATGGACTCTGAAAAACAAACAGGGTTCTAGAAGGGAGGGCGGTGGGAGGATGGGTTAGCCTGGTGGTGGGTATTGAGGAGGGCACATTCTGCATGGAGCACTGGGTGTTATGCACAAACAATGAATCATGGCACACTTCATCTAAAACTAATGATGTAATGTATGGGGATTAACATAAGAATAAAAAAATAAATAAATGTTCTAAAGGGAAAAAAAAACTAATGATGTAATGTATGATGATTAACATAACATAATAAAATTAAATTAAAAAAATTAAAAAAAAAAGAAACTTACTTCTCCTTAGGTCTTTTCCTGTATATATAACTCTAGGCAATTCTGCAATAGATTTGTATGGATATGTGCTTGGGACTAACTCATATGGATCTGATTCACCTCATCAATCACAGAGTTATTCAATATAAAAAATGCATATATATTTTTAGTTCATTAATTCTCCTTTGGGTCATGTTCCTCAAACATCTCCTTATATTTCCTGCATGCTCGTGTTTACCAACCTGATACTTGGCAGGAGGAGAGAACACTTGGTGGTCAGTGACTGCTGCTCTAGTGAGTTTGGGATGGGTGGGAGTGCTCCTGGGGTAGAGAGGCTGGTCTTACTGTTAGGTAATCTATCTCCATTTGCCCAGTAAGCCTAGCCCTAATACTGTTATGGACTAATTGTGTTCCTCCCTAAATTCTTATTTTGAAGCCCTAACCCCCAATTTGATAATATTTGTAGATGGGGACCTTGAGAGGTAATTAGATTTAGATGAGGTCATGAGGGATAAGGTCCTCATGATGGGATTAGTGCCCTTTTAAAAAGAAGCTGAAGAGTTTGTGCTCGGTCTCCCTCCCACTCTCCCTCCCCATACACACTTAGGAAAGACCATATGAGGATATCTGCAACCCAAGGAAAGACTCCTCAGAAGATACCAATCCTGCTGGCACCTTGATCTTGCACTTCCAGTTTCCAGAACTGTGAGCTATAAATTCCTGTTGTTTAAACCACTCTGTCTGTGGTATTTTGTAATTGTAATAGTAATAGAGCTGATTAAGACAAACACATTCCTCTGCTCCTTTTCAAGATTTGCTGTTCTTGGGGTAAGTGGTGAGAGAAGGTGGGAAGGGACAAAATGATGAGGATGCAACAGCTACATAAAGTTCTTTTATTGCTTCCTGTTAGTAAAGGGTTTATTTTGCCATATTCCTCTTTCAAGTGGCCATGGAGCAAGTCAATATATGCCCAAGGTATGTTGAGAAGAGGAAAGAACAAAATGAGAAAACTATCTCTTTGACACCTAACCCTCTTTTTAAATTTTGAATAAAATTTTAATTTGGGGATAAATTTAGATTTACAGAAAAATTGCATAAATAGTACACAGAGTTCCTTCTCTTCTTCATCCATCCTTCATCCCTAATGTTAACATTTTATAAAACTATGGTATATTTGTCAAAACTATAGTACATTAATATGACCTAAACTCCAGACTTGGGTTTTGCCAGTTTTTCACTCATGTCTTTTTTCAGTTCCAAGATCCAATTCAAGATGCCACACTGCATTTAGACATGACTCTCTTTTAGTTCAAAGAGGCCACCTGTTTGGGATCTATGTTCTGAAAATCCACAGCCTTACAATGGACCTTTCTACATTTTCCATTTCAAATTTATCCACACCTTACTACTTGCAGTCCCCCCAAATTGTGGCCCTGTGTGCCTGATCATGCTAATTAATTTCTCTGCCTCAAATACTCTATTTTTAACACTATCATCCCTTCTAGAACTAGTAGAAAAATAATCTTTTTTTGAAGCCTTCCTGAGTCTACTCACATCCACCCCAACAGACCTAAATGCTCACTTTGCTGAGCTACATTATACTTCTTTTACATCCTACCATAGAATTCAGAGTCTGAATTATACCTTAGGTGACTGTAATGTGTCATTCTCTTCTGTTAGACCAGTCTTTCTCAACCATTCTTTTTCTGCCTTGACATATACACATTCCCATTAGAAATACTGATTTGGTGCTGCGGTGATTCTCAACAGAAAACTTACATGAATCTTTCTCCAACAATGTGTTCTCTCATATCCCCAGCTATACATAAACTCTGCAATGAAATTAATGTATATATGTATATATACTGTATATAGATATGTGCATGTGTGTGTATAGGCAGGTGCTATAACACTCAATATTTTAGCTTCTGTGCCTGTGCATTGACAAATATTTTTTTTCCAAAGAAATGAAAGCTTTGTAAGAGTAAAACTACTCATGTGGAAACGAGGTGGGTGCTGTTAGTATGACGTCTTAAAGTTGGAGTGATAAGAATCTAAGATCTGTTTTACTACTGGATATTTACTTAAATACTCTAAGCCTCAATTTCTTCATTTATATAATGTAGGTAATAATAATGATATCTATTTTATAGGATTTAAAAAAATTTTTTTTAATTTTTCTATAGGGTTGTCTCAAAGACTGAATAACACAACGTATGTAGGGCTCTTGGCGTGTGGTAAATGCTGTATAAATGTTACGGTGATGAGCACAAAGAGGAGGAGAAGGATGGAATGAGAAGAGAGATTTGAAAAGGAATGTGTTTTAGGCAAAACTAATCCACAGTGGCAGAATTCAGGATACAGGTTACCCCTGGGAGTAGATGTCGTGATCGAACAGTGCATAAGTTGGAACTCTGGGGGCTGGAGATATTCTGGTTCTTGATCCAAGTGCTGGTTATGTGGGTTTCTTCCACATCAAAAATTCATCAGGCTGTGTAATTGTGATATGAGCACTTTCTACACGTATGCTGTACTTCAATAAAAATACATTTTTTTAAAAAGTTCTCGACACTCCCACCATCAACTGCTCTGTGCCTTACACATAATATTTACTGTAGTCAATTAACACTTTTGCATGGCACTGCTCATCAATCTTTAGGCTTTTTAAATTATCTTATACTTAAAAACAGATTGTTTTCATGATTCATTTTGTCAGACTCTGCCTCTTGAAATTTCTTTCTTTCAATTTCTCCAAATACTAACTTAACAGCATCTTTCATTTTCAAATATGCACAGATGAGTTTTAAAATGTATTGATGTCCATCAAAGTACTTTTTAAAAAAAATTTAAATCACGGATTTTTGTGAATAGAATCATAACATGATTTAAGATATAGCTGTCAGTGAGAGAATGAATAATCTAAATGAGTTAATGATAGCCTCATGTTTTTTAATTAAGTCATATTGTTTGATGCTTAAAGTGAGTTTAAAAGATTTGAAACATAAAATATATAAATTGTTTTAAGTTATATTCAGTTGTTGAACTCATGCTGAAATAAATCTCAAATCTCTAATATGTACATTTTTAGTTCAAAATTCAATTGTATGATAAATCATGCAAAAATATACATATTACACCTAACCTATCTAAAACTCTATTGATGTTATATTTAAACTTCTGCACAACTGAACATTATTTGCTTTTCATTAGCCTTATACTTCAGTAAGGGAAGGATCAATGCATACAGATGTCCAGGTTTTTTGCTATTGGAGTCAACAAGTAGATGATTAGAGTGAACCAGGCCTCCTGCCTTCTCCTTACTTCCTTTCTCACCCACATTAATCCTTAACACACATAGGCACACCCAAAAGAGCAAGCACAAAAGGACAACTATCACATTTCAATTCCACATTCCTCCTCATTTTTGCATATAGATCTACACATATAAAAGGGTCTGCATGCCCACATGCCATATGTTAAGCAATCCTGGCTTGCAGAAACTGTGGAGTGCTTGGTGGAATTTGTAGATGTGCATTTATTTAAAGCTTTGCAGGGTTGCATGGCTCTACAGAGTTCCTTGGGATTGCCGTTACATTACCATCACAGTAAGAATGTGACTACCTCCCTTTGACCTATCTTACAACTCAATTCCATCCTCAACCTTTCCTTATAATTTGAGATCCGTTACTTGGATATTAAGCAGATATGTCTGTGTTTCCAACCCCAATATGTTGGCTTCTTATCTATTTCTCTGAGCAGTTCCATCCTCAGGCTCAAGCAGGAATTTATTCTGGTTTAGTGATATTATCCTGCCATCATCCAGTCGGCTCACATCCTCTGCACCATCTGTTTGTGATATATCTTCACTACAGCTTTTGTTACAAGGAGGAAAGTATTTAACTGGAGTTATTTTTTTCTTTGATAAGCACATTATTATAACTTCAGAAACCTTGGAGTTACTGTTCATTATATGTTCAAGGGTATTAATTTTAAGAAAAAAAAAACTTGTGGTAAAAGAAATTATCTACCCTTTTTGTTTTAGGTATGTATTTTTTCAGTAGTAAGAATTACTACAAAGAGTTTTGATTAATATTTGTTTTCTTGTCCTTCCCAATACTTTTATAACTGTACATAGTCCTTCAAGTAATTGATACTATAGCGGACCTCTTTCTAACTATTAAATTCCAGGGAAGAGGGGAAGCTGGATTTGATTCAGTAAATATTGATGAACTAGTAAGGATGACAAGAATACCATATTTTATTTCCCCTGTTATAAAGATTAAATAGAGTTCCTTTCATTTAACATTCTCTCTTTAACATTAACTTGAGTTAATATACTACCAAATAACAGTCAGTTATTTCATTTGTTCAGGAATTCTCCTCTTTCATTGTGCCTCATCTTAAATTCCGTCTGATCACATTTTTTTTTCCTATTGGGAGAAGAGTGGTGGGGATTCTCATCAACAGGTAATTCCCTCGATTTCCTTTCAGTTTTACACACACACACACTCTTAATGCTAATTCTCAGATTAAGCTTTTTGATAATTTATGTAATTAATAGCCTTGGGTATATATAAGAGGTAGAGCCTTATGCTGGTAAATGTTTAACCACGGGCTCTTGGGAACAGAAGGGGGAAAAACCCCCCTCTGAATTATAGCATGTTTGGGTTTCCATGGGGTGAATACTCCCACCGTGGCTGAATGAAACATCATTGAGTACGCTATCGGATGTCATTCACAGGGGACAGCTTGCTAGGGCAGACGGTATAGGAATATAGAAGAGTCAAGTGTGCATCGGGTGGGGGGCAAACAAAACACATTAGCTCACCACATGAGACAATGAATTTTATAAGAGCTGAAGATAAGAGATTTGGTAGATGAGGTTTTTGTTGTACTCGGGGTGTGTGTGTTTGTTTAAAAAAATGGTCACATTTAATCACTGCTCCAAACATCTGTGCCTTCTCTGTCTTGTGTGCAAGCCAAGATCTTTCCTCCAGAATTATACATAATTTCTGAACACAGTAAGGAATTTAAAAATTAATTTTATCATTTTTTTTTGATTTTTTTTTCTTTTTATTTATTTATTTGAGAGAGAGAATGAGATAGAGCATGAGAGGGAGGAGGGTCAGAGGGAGAAGCAGACTCCCCGCCAAGCAGGGAGCCCGATGTGGGACTCGATCCCGGGTCTCCAGGATCATGACCCGAGCCGAAGGCAGTTGCTTAACCAACTGAGCCACCCAGGCGTCCCTAATTTTATCATTTTTATAGCAAATTTGATGTGGTTTAAAGTGAATACTTAAACTAGTATTTTATTAAAACTTTATTTTAAAATTATTTTGTAAAATCTGCAGTATGGTACAAATTTTAATATTTCCCATTTTACAGTGGTAAACACTATTTTATTAACTTTGAATTAATTATGCAAGACTAAGCATGATTTATTGATTATTTCTAAAAAACAGTAAGTTAGATTTGGTGTATGGGCAAAAGTATAGTGAAGTATGTATTGAAATTAAAATTCATGGTATTGAAAATAGAAAAAACCTTTTCACTTGCTAGTATTTAAAATTCATATATTTTATAGTTTTAAGAATATAAACTAACTTGATTTTGTAATTTTTGTGATTTGATTCTAAATGATGACATAATGCTCTAAGCTGCCATGTGTAAGCATTTTCCATAAAACAATTCCATGGAGGTATAAATAGTCCTTTTTTCCAATGCGAAAATCAAAACTGCATACAATTGTTAGTACGTTATCTCTTCTTAACATTGGCATTTAAAATACTGGACATTTGGATATCTCATTCAGTAATTTTGATCAGAAGTATATAATTTTTTTTTCCTAAAGAAGAAAATGCAATTTATGAAATAATTCATATATTTTTATTCTATGTTTATTATTAACTTATTTTTTTCAACACCATGTCTGTATCCAAGATGGATGGTGAGGTATGATCTAAAGACACTGATCTCTTATGCCTTTGTTATAACCAATCATTTAGAAATACAGAATAAATAATACTCTAGTTCACATCAGAAAGTCTGAATTTGGGGCGCCTAGGTGGCTCAGTCATTAAGTGTCTGCCTTCAGCTCAGGTCATGATCCCAGCATCCTGGAATCGAGCCCCACATCGGGGTCCCTGCTCCGTGGGAAGCCTACTTCTCCCTCTCCCACTCCCCTGCTTGTGTTCCCTCTCTTGCCGTGTCTCTCTCTGTCAAATAAATAAATAAAATCTTAAAAAAAAAAAGAAAGTCTGATTTCAAAGTTAAAAAACATATTTCTAATTATAAAATAACACATAAATAGTTATCAAAAAAATATAAAAATCTTAGAAAAGTAGAAAAGCCTAAAGCAAATAAATCTGTTAACAGATAACCAGTAATTTCAATTTTTCATTTCAATCACCATTAACATAAATATTTTAGTATGTAATTTCTCAGTAATTCTACATTTATATACTTGCATACAAAGATATGTCCTTCCTTTTAAAAAAATATTGTAGTATACATTGCTTTGTAGCCTCTAGCCCTATACTGTGAATATTTTACAATGGTGATAAGAATTTTTCCATAACATGGTTTTTATTTTATATATTATAGTACATTATATGAGTGAACTAGAATTTGCTTAAATCACCTCTTTTTATTTATAAGTAATTCTTATTTTCTTGTTTTTACAGAAAACATAACTAATAAATACGGTCCACATCTGTATTGATTTGTTTGGAAAAACTCCTAGAGCATTTGTCACACACATTTTAAGACTTTTGACACATAATGACAAATTTGCCTATTAAAAAATGTGCCCAATTACACTAACATTAGCAGAAGTACCCGTTTTCTAAATTCTCACCAGCACTGGGCATTATTATTTCATCTCTGCTAGTTTTATCATAACTTTAATTATACTTCTGCATTTCAATTATTTTTGCTTAAGATGAAAATAGCATGCAAACATACACCAGAGGACATAAATTCATGTCTCTACATATACTCTTACTAACAGGATCATGTCTGCCACTATTTGTTGGGCAATATAAGAAAACTCTTAGGGTCTCTCCCATTTCCACATGTCTTATGACAGCTTTTGTTCTGGACTATCTTTTCACAGATACTTGTATGGGGAATAACCATTAGTTAGAGATAGGGTCTTCCTCTGGGGCAGAAGAGAGGTTTGTTTGCATTTGAAGATAATAAAGAGATACTTCTGTTTGTGGCAAATGTTCAGCAGGTTTGCTTACAGCCATTTTAAAGGAATGAGGTTTCCTAAGCTCATGTTTCCTCAACTTTCCTCAAACCCCACTGCATGCACACATCCTTTTTGGTTGCCCCTTCACCCAGGCCTATGGGACTTGGGTAACAATGCAAACATGAAGTTAATGTTGTCTGCTCTATTGCAAGTAATAAAGTCCTTTGTCTCTGTGCCAAGAGTCTTGTATCTTGCATCAATACCTATGAAACTGGCAGGCTCACTTATTAGCTTGCAATTAGGGTAAAATCTCACACCCTTCAGAGAAGATCTTGACATGGATCTTGACCTGAGTCTTAGGGACAGATTTGCTGGAGTATATACATACTTCTAGAAATGCTTTAGGCTAGAGTGCCATGTTAGTCAAACAATTCTTTCTTTCACTGAGCTAGAGAACTTGGCATAGGTAGTGGAAGGGAGAGTGAGAGGAAGTGAAAAAGAGAGGTACAGAGGAAAAGAGGGATACATATATGTTTTGTGGCCATAGTTTATACTTAGTCCTAGTCAGAAAATTTGCAATTTTTTGCAAAGTTCAAGAAAATCACCTCCTTCCAGCCCAGGAAACAGATGAACCACCTTGAATTCCTGTTTTAGAAAGAATACAGATGGAATTTAATCAATTAATCAGTAACTCAGATGGTGGATATATGTGAAAAAGGTCATTTTTGATTATGAACCATTGATTTTAAAATGTATTATTTATAATGTATCATTACTGTAAATTGTAGAGTCATGAATTTGTGCAAGACAAAAATCACCAGAAGGAGTACAAACCGGCCTTTGGAGAACCAGACATTTAACAAATTGTTCTAGGAAATTGGATTTCTGATCTAAAGTTAGTTTTAGTTTACTATAATAGTGATAGGATAAAGTAACAGTGTTTGTTTAGTATTTTAATTGATAAAATGCATTGAAAACTTAACCATGTATGAAGCATCAACAGTAATCGTTTCCCCCCTTTTTTTTTTTAAAGATTTTATTTATTTGACAGAGAGAGACACAGCAAGAGAGGGAACACAAGCAGGGGGGAGTGGGAGAGGGAGAAGAAGGCTTCCCACAGAGCAGGGAGCCCAATGTGGGGCTCGATCCCAGGACCCTGGGATCATGACCCGAGCTGAAGGCAGACG
Organism: Mirounga angustirostris; assembly: GCF_029215605.1. Classification (NCBI taxonomy): domain Eukaryota; kingdom Metazoa; phylum Chordata; class Mammalia; order Carnivora; family Phocidae; genus Mirounga; species Mirounga angustirostris. Next base: position 47,000,653 of record NW_026991712.1, on the reverse strand, counting down.
CTTAACGACTGAGCCACCCAGGCGCCCCTCGTTTCCCCTTTTTTTATCTAGAAAATGAGTAAGGTTCTTAATATTTGTCATACCTGTTTTGGTTCACTTAATTTTTTTTTCTTTTTTCTTTCCTTTTTTTGGGGGAGTGGGGGCTTTGCTGTTTGTTGTATTAAAAAATGCATTGTCAGAATGCATAATGATAAAATAAATGCTGAATTTTGTTCAAGTCAAAAGTACAATCATTTATATTTTACCTAAACAAAAAAATAATTCAAATGATTGCTTACTTCATTAGAGGTGTTTGCCAGTTTCTTATTTCCTCTGTACTTCAGAGACTTATCACAAGATGCAGAGCTTCTACTTGCTTCAAAGAAAATGTTTAATATGAAAAAAATAAACAGAAATAAAGAAGGCTAAGAATTTGTCATGTTGTGACTACATGTCTTGTACTACATTGTTTCCAGAATTAATTTAAGAATTAAAAGGATGGAAAAAATGAGTAGTAAGCTTGATTCTTATTGTCATTCAATATATCATTTTCCTATGTTTATCTTTAATGTTATGAATTTTAGCATAACATCTAGAAAAATTAGCATAAAATCTAGAAAAATTGTACATGAAACTGAAAGACCTGGGTTCTGGTTTGAGGATGCCAATGATGTATATTGTCTTTACATCTCTCTGGGGCTGATATGTAAATTTAGTGGGATGATTTCACTGGTTATTGACATTTTAGGAAGTCACAGCAATGTATGAGAATATGCAAAAAGCTACAGCAGTAAAGTGGTAGAACATACAAATACTAACATTTTGCATGTAAACTGAAAGGGACCACCTACATCTCTAAATCTATAAACCAATACTAAGAAGTCCTTAACTAAATGATCCTTAAGATTCTATGATCTACAATTTAGTCTGACCTAACAAACTGCTGAAATACTAAGTCACCGCTATCAGTGATTATAAAAATTATTTCTATAACCGGCAATTGTCACTATGAACAAATGACTGAACACTGCCAAAGGAATATCTAGGATAACAAATAATTTATCTTGTTTTGAAAGAATGGTGTAGAGAGCTAAAGATATACCATGAGTCAGGGAGCCTGGGAGACTCAGTTGGTTAAGCATCGGACTCTTGGTTTCAGCTCACGTCATCAAGTCATCAAGATTGAGCCCTCCATTGGGTTCCCCGCTCAGTGTGGAGTCACCTTGAGATTCTTTCTCCCTCCTTCTCTCTCCCCGCTCTGCTCCTCCCTTCCCCACTTCTCTCACTCACACTCTTTCTCTCTTAAATAAAATCTTAAAAAAAAAAAGATATGCCACATGTCCTTAATATAAACGGGAAACCTACCTAATTTTAATTGTTTTCAATATTTATAACTGATGTTAGATGAGCTGCTTTCTAGAAATTAATCAAAGGACTAAATTTATAATAACAAAATAGAAAATTATCAAATATTCATGCCACATATTGTAGAGATCTCTAGAATATATGCATTATGTATCAGTGTGGCACTCCTATATTAATCTGACCTTTGCCATTTCCAATATTTCTGAATATACAAAAAGCTAATTTATAAAATATTCTATCAACTAGAAAGCCAATTCAAAAATATTAAGTGCTTGCTGTATGCAAGATATAATGGGTAAAGCAAAAGATACATATAAATATGTATCTTTATTTTTTCTTTTTTCTAAAAGAATATAACTTATCAGAAGCAATGAAATAGACACATATACAACTGATTTCCTGAACAGAAGATTGTTGGTAATAAAGATACATTATTTTTTTCTCTTGAGGAGGGAATAACTCATTCTACCTGAACTGAGGAGCACTCATGGGTAGCTGGCAATTGATTTGGACCATGAAGGAGGGCGAGGATATTCATTGGCAGAGATGACAAAAAGAATTCCATATGGGGGCGCCTGAGTGGCTCAGTCAGTTAAGCGGCTGCCTTCAACTCAGGTCATGATCCCAGGGTCCTGGGATCGAGCCCCGCATCGGGCTTCCTGCTTGGCGGAGAGCCTGCTTCTCCCTCTCCCTCTGCTTGCCGCTCTGCCTACTTGTGCTCTATCTCTGTTAAATAAATAAATAAAAATCTTTAAAAAAAAAAAAAAAGAATTCCATATGGAGGTGGAGAGGAGCATGAACCAGGAACAAAGATAGGGAATCTCAAAATATTTTCAGGGAGTGCTGGGTTATAGAAGTTGGAAGTAAAGAAAAACAGAATGAAATCCATTTATGGAGATATCTCCTGAAGATCTGTGTTTTATTTGGTTCATAATGGGACACCACCAAAGGTTCTGAGGACAAGAACAGCATGAGAGCTGTACTTTAAGTAAGACCACTGCACCAGCCTTCAAACTCACATCTTTATGCGCAGTACTGAATGCTTCTGAGTTTGTTTTCTCAACTGTAAAACTGAACTATTAATCATAGCTATTCTATGAGAAAGATAAGATTAAAATGATTTAGCATATGTCAAATCCTAACATAAACACAGACTCAATATTATTTCCCCACCTGCAAATTTGTGTGAAAAATTACTAAAATAAACCATTAACTAGAATTCAGCTCAACTATACATAATGATGAGCCATTGAATCAAAGAAAATAAATCATTATCACACTGATCTTTGTGTTCAATAATTTTTTGGAAAATTTGTAACACATAGGTGAAGTATGTTTTTTCTCCATAATGTATGGTGGCTTTTCTCAACCAAACTCTTTTTATAAAAGAGAACATTCTATACTCTGGTTATGCTATGTAGCATTTATGCACAATGTGTTCAACTAGCATGACCATCTGTCTAGATAAATGACTCCAATTTTAGGAAATATATATATATATATATATATTTCCTACAAAATCTGTAGTCCAAAGTTTTACATAAAGTTCATTGAGGCAGGGAAATGACAAAATATGAATAATAGAAAATAGGTTTTAGAGTTTCTAGGAAAGGAGAATAGTAGTGTACAAATCAGTGATGGGTGTACTGTGCATACAATAAGAATGTTTGAACCCATTCTCCATCAGACAGGAGTGTTTTCTTTTACAGTAGAGAATTTACAACAGTATAGCCTGTATACTATAACAGCAATACAGCCCAAGCTAACCAAATAAAACCTATGTTAGCTATCTACTTTTATAATTCATTACCTTTGAACACCTCAAGGGAGAATGAGGCTGTCATTTCCCCTCCACAGGTTCACAGAAAAAGTATATTTGATCTTTTAAATTTTTTTTGATCTTTTAATGCTTTTCAAAATTGCTATAGGGATTCCAGGTGTTGCTTAATTATTGATGGTCTTTATGAACCCCAAAGTAAAAAGCAAACACATAACCACAACCAGGAATACACTTAAGTTGTGCACATTTTAATGATCAAACAACTAATTTCCATCAATAAAAGGAATACATTTCAGCAGGCTAGCAAATAAATTTTGTTTCTTCACTATAAAAAGACTAGCCTAAGGACTCTGCTAAAGTGAGTCTTCCCTCATTGCTCTCCTTGTCCTCTCTCTCTGGCTTATCCCTACATGTAAAGGCAAGGCATTGCAGCTGCCCAAGCGAACACCTGAAACCACCTCAAACGTGTAAGCTTATATTATTTGATGGAATTCCACCTGCAGTCCAAAAATGTACTTGTTGACATTAATTATCTGTTTTGGCCAATGAACTTCATGAATTAAGACATGTCATTATCCAAATACCACCTCATTTCTCACTCTATAGACTATCTTAAAGGAAAGATAATACTTTTAAGCTACATAAGAGCAGACAGAATTTAAAATACTACACAAAATAAGGAGAGAATAATTTCCACTTTCACATTTGCTTCCAAAGCTTCAGGATTTAAGTTGGGGTTCAGTTTAGAGGGAAAAAATTCTCAAAATTACATCATTTACCTAACTCTAGGAGTCTGGAAACCAGATAAAAAATATGTAACATATGAGATTGTATTTCATTCATGAGAGTTCTGGCATTTTTGCCTGCCTCTAGAGTTAGTAATGCACAGGAGAATAATGGATCTTTTCGAAGTTGGCAGTGTAGAGTCCAATACCTGCTAGTGAACAAGAGTACTGGTGAAAAATTCCAACCTGGAGGTGAAAGTTCCCAAAAGACAATAATCAATTGGTTTTGTTAAACAAGAGAATGGCCATGGGAACAGTTCCTTCTTTTCTTCATGGGTGATTAGCAGGTACTATGAGATGAGTTTGACATGGTACCATATTTTTTCTAATTGACAAATTTTACCTATGCTATTTTTACAAAGAAATCCAGTACTAAAATCACAGTTATTTTGAAAAATGTGCCCCTGGAATGACCTAAACAATTAATGGCACTGACACTATTCTCTTTAATTTTTTCTAAATTTATAAATTCTCACTTTGTAGGCTTGTGTCATTCTTTCTTTTGTGATCTGTAGCAGTGAAATGGATCAAGATGTGAGTTCATGAAAACAAGGATGGAACACGGGATCAAGTGCAGATTTCAATCAGAGTGTTAGTGAAATTATAAACCTGATACCTCTGCCTTCTTCATATATAAAACCTTTATAGACTTCCACATATCGAATTGTCTTAGCAGTGGAATGTACGACTTTGTCAAAGAATGAAGAACAGTGGGACCATAAACACATTTTTATTAGCTCGCCACTTTTAAAGGAATTCAGACACCAGTTAATATCTATGTTGGGGAAAAAATATCTATGTGGGAGTTAGGGAGCAGGGAAATTCCTTCTACTCTACAAAAAGGGGAATCCCAAACTGCATCTTTCAATATGCCTGAGAAGTCTTTAGTGACAGAAACAATCTGTAGCAGTCTGAATGTTACTCTTCCTGAATCACAAATTTTCCTTTCGCAAGTTTTTGTGAATCATTTCCATTTTTAAGAAGATATGGATAGCCAGGCAAATGTCCACATATTTCTCATCTATATTTTGACACTGTGCATTTCCATCAAGATACAGTTTAGCTTCAAAAATATGGTTAACTAGGGACTAGCTGGAGGTTGCTTCAATAAATCAGAAAGATAAATTTTAAGAGATATGTGCATATAATCAAAGCTTGAAATTCACTTCTACAGGAAATCAATAAGCTACTTTAGAAGGATTGAAAGGTGATTTTATATATATAGGGATAAAACTGGCATTTGTCATAATATTAAATAGACAAAAAAATGACAAGAATTATGTATACTTGAGCTTTATGAAATAAATTTAATATATGCAAGATGGAGACATCTTCAATTTTTGAACAACACTGCTGAGCATATTATGGAATAAAATTAAGAGAATGTATCCTTATGTGTTTATGTCTGTATGTGTGTGAGTGAGGAGTATATTGTGGTAATTTATTTATTTATTTTTTTAAGATTTTATTTATTTATTTGACAGAGAGACAGCGAGAGAGGGAACACAAGCAGAGGGAGTGGGAGAGGGAGAAGCAGGCTTTCCGCTCAGCGGGGAGCCAATGCAGGGCTGGATCCCAGGACCCTGAGATCATGACCTGAGCTGAAGGCAGTCGCTTAACCGACTGAGCCACCCAGGTGCCCCTATTGTGGTAATTTAAAAAATGGGGGGTACTGTGGTAAAAGAGAATCCCTTGATATTTTTTTTTAAAGATTTTATTTATTTATTTGAGACAGAATGAGATACAGAGAGCATGAGAGGGAGGAGGGTCAGAGGGAGAAGCAGACTCCCCGCCGAGCAGGGAGCCTGATGCGGGACTCGATCCCGGGACTCCAGGATCATGACCTGAGCCGAAGGCAGTCGCTTAACCAACTGAGCCACCCAGGCGCCCAAGAATCCCTTGATATTAAAAAATAATTTAAAATGTATCTTTTTGGCAGGGAGGAACAAGATGGTGGAGGAGTAGGAGACCTAAATTTCATCTGGTCCCAGGAATTCGGCTAGATAGGGATCAAACCATTCTGAACATCTACAAACTCAACAGGAGATCGAAGGAAAGAATAGCAGCAACTCTCTGAACAGAAAAGCGACCACTTTCTGGAAGGTAGGATGTGCGGAGAAGTGAATCCAAGGTGATATTTGGGAAGATAGATGGCGGGGGAGGGAGCCTCCATCAGCCGTTACCGGCAAGTGATAGAGCAGCAGAGCACAAAATCGGAACTTTTAGAAGTTGGCTCCACTGAGGGACGTTGCTCCAGTGGCTAAGCAGGGGGTGGAACCCTCACTGGGACAGTGTGGTCTCAGGACCCTTGGGGTCACAGAAAGACCTGGGGTGCCTGAGTGCAGCAGAGCTCCCAGGTATCAGAGCAGGGAAGCCGGCTGCAGAGACAGAGCTGAGGAGCAGGCTCTCAGCTCGGGGTTGCCATAAACCGTGATCTGGGGCACAGTCGGGCCACTGCTCCTCCAGCAGGGACCCAACAAGCGGCAGATCCGGGGAGACTCACCTTCCTCCCCTGGGGAGGAGTGGCATGGGAGTGCACCGCAGGGATCTGCTGGGTTTGGAGACTCCACACGGGGTCGGGTGCCAGAGATAGAAATGCTCGGTCACAGGCCAGGTGAGCACAGAGTGCGGCCGGAGACTGGGGAGATGGGAGTCACTGCTTTTCTCTGGGGGCTCACTGAGGAGCGGGGCCCCAAGTTCTCGGCTCCTCCAGGGCGGAGATTGGGGGGGCCACCATTTTCACTCTCCTCCTCCAAAGCTGTATGGAAAGTTTGCAGGGAACAAAACCTCCCAAGAGCAAACCCGAGCAGATTACTTAGCCTGGACCCAGCAAGGGCAGGGCAATTCCGACTCGGGCAAAGACATTTGGGAACCATGGCAACAGGCCCCTCCCCCAGAAGATCAGCAAGAACCGCCAGCCAAGACCAAGTCTGGCAGAACTCCAGTGCTAGGGGAATACTGCACCTATATAGAATTCATGGCTTTTTTCCCATGATTCTTTAGTCTTTCAAAGTTAATTCTTTTAATTTTCTTTTTTTTCTTTTTCTATTTTTTTTTAATTTTTCTTTTCCCTTTTTCAACCAACACCTTATCAATCCCTTTTTTAAAAAATCTTTTTTTATATTTCATTTTTAGAGTCATATTCTATCCCTTCATAGTAGTTAATCTTATTTTTGTTATATATATATATATATATATATATATATATATATATATATATATATATATAAGTTGTTCGCTCTTTAAAATTTTGGGATAGTTTCTTCTAACAGACTAGAATATACCCTAAATCTCTAGTGTATGGCTTTGTTCTAGTCTCCTGTCTGATCACATTCTCTCCCCCCGCTTTTTTTTAAATCCTCTTCTTTCTTTTATCAACCAACTTCTTATCAATTCCTTTTATAAAATCTTTTATAATTTTCAGCTTTACAGTCATATTTCATCCCTTCATTGTACTTATATAAGTTTTTCTTTCTTTAAAATTTTCGGAGGCACTTTCTTATAACAGACCAAAATATGCCCAAAATCTATGTGTGGCACTGATCTATGCACCAGCCTGATCGTATTTGATCATATTCTGTTTTTTTGTTTGTTTGTTTTTACCTTTTTATCTTTTTTCTTTTTTCTTTCTTTTCCTTTCTTTTCCCCTGGTTTCAGGTCTCTTCTGATTTGTTTAGTGTATATTTTTCTGGGGTTGTTGTTACCCTGTTAGCATTTTGTTCTCTCATTTATCTGTTCTCCTGTGGACAAAATGACAAGATGGAAAAAATCACCCCCTAAAAAAGAACAAGAGGCAGTACTGACTGCCAGGGACCTAATCAATATGGACATTAGTAAGATGTCGGACTAGAGTTCAGAATGACGATTTTAAAGATACCAACTGGGTTGAAAAAAGCATGGAAGATATTAGAGAAACCCTTTCTGGGGAAATAAAAGAACTAAAATCTAACCAAGTCAAAATCAAAAAGGCTATTAATGAGGTGCAATAAAAAATGGAGGCTCTAACTGCTAGGATAAATGAGGCAGAAGAGAGAATTAGTGATACAGAAGACCAAATGATGGAAAATAAAGAAGCTGAAAAAAAAGAGATAAACAACTACTGGATCACGAGGGCAGAATTCGAGAGATAAGTGATACCATAAGACGAAACAATATTAGAATAATTGGGATCCCAGAAGAAGAAAGAGAGAGAGGGGTGGAAGTATATTGGAGCAAATTATAGCAGAGAACTTCCCTAATTTGGGGAAGGAAACAGGCATCAAAATCCAGGAGGCACAGAGAAGCCCCCTCAAAATCAATAAAAATAGGTCAACACCCCGACATCTAATAGGAAAACTTACGAGTCTCAGAGACAAAGAGAAAATCCTGAAAGCAGCTCTGGACAAGAGGTCTGTAACCTACAATGGTAGAAACATTAGCTTGACAACAGACCTATCCACAGAGACCTGGCAGGCCAGAAAGGACTGGCATGATATATTCGGAGCACTAAATGAGAAAAATATGCAGCCAAGAATACTATATCCAGCTAGGCTGTCATTGAAAATAGAAGGAGAGATTAAAAGCTTCCAGGACAAACAAAAACTAAAGGAATTTGCAAACACAAAACCAGCCCTACAAGAAATATTGAAGGGGGTCCTCTAAGCAAAGAGAGAGCCTAAAAGCAACATAGACCAGAAAGGAACACAGACAATATACAGTAACAGTCACCTTCCAGGCAATACAATGGCACTAAATTCCTATCTTTCAATAGTTACCCTGAATGCAAATGGGCTAAATGCCCCAATAAAAGACACTGGGTATCAGATTGGATAAAAAAACAAGATCCATTGATATGCTATCTTCAAGAGACTCATTTTAGACCCCAAAACATCCCCAGATTGAAAGTGAGGGGGTGGAAAACGATTTACCATGCCAAAGGACACCAAAAGAAAGCTGGGGTGGCAATCCTTATATCAGACAAATTAGATTTTAAACCAAAGTATATAATAAGAGATGAGGAAGGACACTATATCCTACTTAAAGGGTCTATCCAACAAGAAGATCTAACAATTGTAAATATCTATGCCCCTAACATGGGAGCAGCCAATTATATAAGGCAATTAATAACAAAAGCAAAGAAACACATAGACAACAATGCAATAATAGTGAGGGATTTTAACAACCCCCTCACTGAAATGAACAGATCATCTAAGCAAAAGATCAACAAGGAAATAAAGACTTTAAACGACACACTGGACCAAATAGACTTCATAGACATATTCAGAACATTCCATCCCAAAGCAACGGAATACACATTCTTCTCTAGTGCCCATGGAAATTCTCCAGAATAGATCACATCCTAGGTCATAAATCAGGTCTCAACCGGTACCAAAAGATTGGGATCATTCCCTGCCTATTTTCAGACCACAATGCTTTGAAACTAGAACTCAATCCCAAGAGGAAAGTCGGAAAGAACTCAAATACATGGAGGCTAAAGAGCATCCTACTGAAGAATGAATGGGTCAACCAGGAAATTAAAGAAGAATTAAAAAAATACATGGAAACCAATGAAAATGAAAACACAACTGTTCAAAATCTATGGGATGCAGCAAAGGCAGTCCTAAGAGGAAAGTATATAGCAATACAAGCCTTTCTCAAGAAATAAGACAGGTCTCAAGTACACAACCTAAACCTACACCTAAAGGAGCTGGAGAAAGAACAGCAAATAAAGCCTAAACCCAGCAAGAGAAGAGAAATAATAAAGATCAGAGCAGAAATCAATGAAATAGAAACCAAAAGAACAGTAGAACAGATCAACGAAACTAGGAGCTGGTTCTTTGAAAGAATTAACAAGATTGATAAACCCCTGGCCAGACTTATCAAAAAGAAAAGAGAAATGACCCAAATCAACAAAATCATGAATGAAAGAGGAGAGATCACAACCAACACCAAAGAAATACAAACAATTATAAGAACATATTATGAGCAACTCTATGCCAGCAAATTAGATAACCTGGAAGAAATGGATGCATTCCTAGACATGTATCAACTACCAAAACTGAACCAGGAAGAAATAGAAAACCTGAACAGACCTATAACCACTAAGGAAATTGAAGCAGTCATCAAAATTCTCCCAACAAACAAAAGCCCAGGGCCAGATGGCTTCCCAAGGGAATTCTACCAAACACTTAAAGAAGAATTAATACCTATACTTCTGAAACTGTTCCAAAAAATAGAAATAGAAGGAAAACTTCCAAACTCGTTTTATGAGGCCACCATTACCTCGATCCCAAAACCAGATAAAGACCCCATCAAAAAGGAGAATTACAGACCAATATCCTTGATGAACATGGATGCAAAAATTCTCACCAAAATACTAGCCAGTGGGATCCAACAGTACATTAAAAGGATTATTCACCATGACCAACTTGGATTTATCCCTGAGCTGCAAGGTTGGTTCAACATCTGCAAATCAATCAGTGTGATACAATACATTAATAAAAGAAAGAACAAGAACTGTATGATCCTCTCAATAGATGCAGAAAAAGCATCTGACAAAGTACAGCATCCTTTCTTGATCAAAACTCTTCAGAGTATAGGGATAGAGGGTACATACCTCAATATCATAAAAGCCATCTATGAAAAACCCACAGTGAATATCATTCTTAATGGGGAAAACCTGAGAGCTCCTAAAGGAGAATACAGGCAGCAACCTCTTCGACCTCAGCCACAGCAACTTTTTCCTAGAAACATCGCCAAAGGCAAGGGAAGCAAGGGCAAAAATGAACTATTGGGACTTCATCAAGATAAAAAGCTTTTGCACAGCAAAAGAAACAGTCAACAAAATCAAAAGACATCTGACAGAATGGGAGAAGATATTTGCAAATGACATATCAGATAAAGGGCTAGTATCCAAAATCTATAAAGAACTTATCAAACTCAACACCCAAAGAACAAATGATCCAATCAAGAAATGGGCAGAAGACATGAACAGACATTTTTCCAAAGAAGACATCCAAATGACCAAAAGACACATGAAAAAGTGCTCAACATCGCTCGGCATCAGGGAAATCCAAATCAAAAGCTCAGTGAGATACCACCTCACACCAGTCAGAATGGCTAAAATTAACAAGTCAGGAAGCGACAGATGTTGGCGGGGATACGGAGAAAGGGGAACCCTCCTACACTGTTGGTGGGAATGCAAGCTGGTGCAGCCACTCTGGAAAACTGTATGGAGGTTCCTCAAAAAGTTGAAAATAGAGCTACCATATGATCCAGCAATTGCACTACTGGTTATTTACCCCAAAGACACAGAAGTAGGGATCCGAAGGGGTACGTGCACCCCGATGTTTATAGCAGCAATGTCCACAATAGCCAAACTATGGAAAGAGCCAAGATGTCCATCAAGAGATGAATAGATAAAGAAGATGTGGTATATATATTCAATGGAATATTATGAAGCCATCAAAAGGAATCAAATCTTGCCATTTGCAATGACGTGGATGGAACTGGAGGGTATTATGCTGAGTGAAATAGGTCAATCAGAGAAAGACATGTATCATATGATCTCACTGATATGAGGAATTCTTAATCTCAGGAAACAAACTGAGGGTTGCTGGAGTGGTGGGGGGTGGGAAGGATGGGGTGGCTGGGTGATAGACATTGGAGAGAGTATGTGCTATGGTGAGTGCTGTGAATTGTGTAAGACTGTTGAATCATAGACCTGTACCTCTGAAACAAATAATACATTATATGTTTAAAAAAAAGAAGATAGTAGGAAGGGTAAAATGAAGGGGGGAAATCGGAAGGGGAGACGAACCATGAGAGACTATGGACTCTGAGAAACAAACTGAGGATTCTAGAGGGGGCTAGGGTGGGGGGATGGGTCAGCCTGGTGATGGGTATTAAAGAGGGCACATATTGAAATGGAGCACTGGGTGTTATACACAAACAATGAATCATGGAACACTACATCAAAAACTAATGATGTAATGTATGGTTATTAACATAACATAATAAAATAAAAAAAAAACCTTGGAAGAAAACAAACAAGACAAAAATAAATTCAATGTATCTTTTTGTGTCTCCTTTTTCATGCATATTATTTTGCCATTGGGGAATAGTAACCAATCCAGGAAATAAAGCATTTATCAACCATCATTCACACGAAGCTAACAGCAGATGAGATGATGGTAACTGGAAAATTATAATTAGAAAAGGTACTTCCCACAGGTAAGGGAAGTAAGAGGTGGCAATGATACTAGGCTGCTGAGCATTTGTACCAAAACACTCTCATGGATACACCTATTCTGCAGAAGAGTGAAAACTCACTATTTTCACTAATTAAGATGGTAATATTAAACCTAATTCTCTCCTATGCCTCAGTCATGTTCTGCCAGATAGACACAAGCAAGCACTATCACTCTCAACATACTGCTTTAATTACATACTAATGTGTTACACTAGTGCCTTAAAGTAACATCCTCCACAGGCATCTTAATGTTAAAATTACTGCCTTCAGAGTTAATTGTCTAATCTGCCCCGTTATGTCTGTCCTTTCACATCTCCTCTGTGTGCGTGCATGTTTATGCTACATTATCATTCAACTTGCCCATATAATACTTTGAACAGCTTCATTTTGTATCATTTACATTAACGTACATCTTCTTTCCCCAAACTGGTATCCTCTCTTTCCTTATATTCTCTCCGTTTAACACTCAAATATGTTACTAGAGATGAAAAACTGTTGAAGTATTTTGTTAATGGGAAGATTCTGAGTTATCTTGATGCTAGTTATCACATAATTCATACTTTCTAATGGCATTTTAAAAAATATTTTATTGATTTGAGAGAGAGAGCATGAGCAGGGAGAGAGGCAGAGGGAGAGGGAGAAGGAGACTCCCCGCTGAGCAGGGAGCCTGACTCAGGGCTCATCCCAGGACCCCAGGATCATGACCTGAGCCAAAGGCAGACACTTAACTGACTGAGCCACCCAGGCGCCCCCCCCCCGACCCCATGGCATTTTAAGAAGAAAATTAGTTGAAGGTAGTTATGATCATGTCTATTTTATATAAAGGAAACTGAGCATTGAGGGGGTAAAATGTGCTATAGCAATCTCAGTTGCAATAATACGTATAAAAATGTAGGCTACTAGCAAATGGCTTCAGCCTAATACTGGTTCACTTCATATGTTATTGAGGATTAAGACTAGCTACACTTATTAGAGAATCTTGATAATGATGGGTCAAACAAGTTAGAACCAGTTTCTTTATCATGTGAGAAGGTGAGCAAGGTGAACAGGGTACCTCACTGGGACCCAGGCCCCTTCCTATATATGACCTTGTTCTCTTAATCTAAGATGTGTTCTAAATCCATTATCCATCTTCCATCAGTAGGAAGAAATGATGAAGAGGCAAGTAGACTCCACAAGCTTGCACAGGATATTCCTGTTTATATCTTCTTGAGCAGAAATTATAGCAGCTTGGCAGGCTGAGAAATGCAGTCTCCATTCTGAGCTGCTATATGTCCAACCAAAAATCAGATACTAGAAGAGAACAAATACTGGGAGGCAAAGTATGATCTCTATTACAAGCCAATGCATAGTATGCACATACAGGAAAGCACATGAATTCTGTGACTAATACCAATAATTGAAATAATTTTCTCTTGCATTTTATTTTTTTTTAAGATTTTATTTTTTACTTGAGAGAGAGAGCGCATGAGCAAGAGAGCACAAGCAGGGGGATCAAAAGAGGGAGAGGTAGCAGACTCCCCACCGAGCAGGGAGCCCAATGTAGGGCTCGATCTCAGGACCCTGAGATCATGACCTGAGCTGAAGGCAGCCACTTAACTAAGCCACTGATGCGCCCCTCTTGTATTTTATTTTAATAAGACAATTATTGCATGTTATATTAATAAGACAGCTTAATATTATAATTTCTACAGAGCAATGCTGGAGCTCAAATATTTTTTGGATTTATAAGTCATATGTTATTAAATTTTTTTTAATTAAGCTATCTTGATGTGCTAGAAGAAAGGAGCCTATAGTTTCAGTTGTCTTTTGTTGTGTAGCAAACAATCCCCAAATTACGTAACTTAAAACAACAACTGTTTTATTATCTCTTACAATGTTGTGAGCATCCTGAGCTCACCTGGTCCGTTCTGCTCCCCATGATGTTAACAGAGGCTGCAGTCATCTGGGGACTCAACTGCACTGGTATGTCAAGATAGTTCACTTACATGGATGGTAATGAGCTCTGACTGTCATCTGGTAGCTCAGCAGAGTGTCCATCAGAGAGCCTTGATACCCACTAAGTACTGTTCCATGTGCTTTGGGCTCCTCCCAGCATGAAGGCTAGGTTCCAAAAGTCAGGAAAGTAAAGCTGCCAGTCTTCTTAAAGTCTTGGTTCAGAACTCCCAGAATGTCACTTCTTTTTTTTTTTTTTTAAAGATTTTATTTATTTATTTGAGACAGAGAGAATGAGAGAGAGCGAGCACATGAGAGGGGGGAGGGTCAGAGGCAGAAGCAGGCTCCCTGCCGAGCAGGGAGCCCGATGCGGGACTCGATCCAGGGACTCCAGGATCATGACCTGAGCCGAAGGCAGTCGCTTAACCAACTGAGCCACCCAGGCGCCCCAGAATGTCACTTCTGCCACGTTCTTTTGGTTAAAACCAGTCACAAGGCCATCACAGAATCAAGGCTGGGAGATTTGGCGGGAGTGGGGAAGGTTATGCTCAACTTTCTGATGTAAGTAAGCTGCCAAGCTGTAAGTAGAGGTATGTGCATAAAAGGAGGGGAGAGATTGTTTAGAGGTCATCTTCAGAGACTAGGTACTATCTATAAGAGCACAACTAATAGAAATAGCTCAGAAAATCAACAATTTATTGATAAAAATAAAACCTAAAATTCTACACAGGAAATGTTGGTAGACAGATAATACAGTTATTTATTAGGATGTCCTGTTTAGGGTCATCCACACTGCAGAGATGATCCAGGTCTCTTGTTTAATTAAATAGATCGATTTCTGTAAAGATAATGAGACTGCAGGTTAGCTTTCAAAAATCAATTTTTCTCATCTTCATTCAATAAGCATTTACTGAGTGCCTTTCATGTTCCAGATAAATGTTACATGTTGAGTTTTCATAACTTCAGCCTTGATCTCAAGGACACACCTGGCTGGGCCCTTGGGGCAAGGCACTGTGGCACTGTAACTTTAAGTGAGGGTGGGTGGGGGGCAAGGTATCCACGAGGACTGGGGTTTGTGTGGTAAGTGATGTGAGCCAGATGCCTCATGGTCAAGTCTGGGAAGAACCCAGCTGTTTCTCTTCCTGGGACTCTCCTCCCAACCCCATAGAACTCCTGATATTCCATGAAATCAGGCTTCCTCTGGAATCAGGCCTGATTCTGCCATCCTCTGACCCACTGCTGACTCTCAGCACCTACCAGCCCATCCTCTCCCTGCCCTCCATCTGGACCTGTACTCACTCCCCTACACACATCTAAAGCACAAACCACACCCTACAGGTTCCAACTGTACCCTGTTTGCATTCCTGGGAGGAAAAATCTTTGATCTCAAGAATGTTCTTAATGTACTTATAGTAGACTTTGAGTACATGTTAGAGCAGAAATCTTACAACTAGCTCTTTGAGCAAAGAGGGACACCAATTGTGAAGATGTGGGAGAGGGAAGAAGGCTGATCCAGTTCACAGTGTCTTCCTAGAGATCAGGCAAATAAAATACGTGACTGATTTTTCATTTATCCTTTAGGTTACGATAATTCCCTTAGAAGACTGATTTACATATAGGTAAAGATCTACTGGTTCTTTAAGTTTCAGGCTAATTCTATGATCCATGTTCTATTACAGAATTTAGGAACTCAAGGTACACTAGGATAAATTTTAGTTAAATAGGTTTGTTACTTCTCTTTTCTTGTGTCAAATCTCCCACATCTTATAGCTTCCTTTTCTTTTTTTTTTTTAAAGGTTTTATTTATTTATTGACAGAGAGAGAGACAGCGAGAGAGGGAACACAAGCAGGGGGAGTGGGAGAGGGAGAGGGAGAAACAGGCTTCCCGCTGAGCAAGGAGCCCGATGTGGGGCTCGATCCCAGGACCCTGGGATCATGACTTGAGCCAAAGGCAGACGCTTAACGACTGAGCCATCCAGGTGCCCCGCTTCCTTTTCTTTTTAAAAAATTTTAAAAATTTAAATTAGCCAACATATTAGCCATCATTAGTTTTTGATGTAGTGTTCAGTGATTCATTAGTTGCATATAACACCCAGAGTTCATCAGATCACATGCCCTCCTTAATGCCATCACCTGGTTACCTCCTCCCCCCACCCCCTCCCTTCTGCAACACTCAGTTTGTTTCCCCAGAGTCAAGAGTCTCTAATGGTTTTTCTCCCTCTCTGATTTCTTCCCAGCTTTCCTTCTTTCTCTCTCTCTCTCTCTCTCTCTCACACACACACACACGCAATCTTCAAAGATGAGATAAATTAAGAGGTATCAATTTGTCTTATGACTTTTCAAAAACTAGTCTTTAAAAAAATACAAATTCTTATAAACAATTTAAAGGAAAAGTCCAGATCATTTGTAGCCACATGTAAAATCAGTTTAACATTTGCCCTGAAGCACTTTGTTTCAAAGCAATAGATCTTACCCCTGTTCTATAGGTCTTGCACCTGAGTATTGTTTTAGTTACAACACATTTTAAAATAGATGAATAATTCTCCAAGTGAAAATAATCTGCCAACCAAAATATTAAGCCACCTACTGGATACCTATGGGAACATTTATTATTTGGTGTAAGAACAAAACAACCAAATCCTGTAAATGTGGTCAATATATTTGGACTGTAACTGAATTGACAAAAAATGTTACTCTTGCCTGATACTTAGCATGTGTTGGGTTTTCAAACAAAGAGGAAGGAAAATCCTCTTAGTGGAGATTTTAACCTAAATGAAAGGAAGACACTGAAATGGAAAAATCATTTGCTTAACTCCAAATCCAGGAAGATGCCAATTTCCAGTGTCAATAAAGTTTGTCTATGTTTCATGTAGCCTATAAATGTTACAGGATGAAAGTAATTTTAATTGATTTTGTTAAAGGATTGTTCCTTATTCTTTATTTACAGCTACATTTTTCAGGTATAAGCATAGCAAATTACAGGGTCAATAGTAAGTATTCAAGATAAAAATATACTCCTTTGACCTAAAGCTGCTTTCAGGATGAAGATTTAGTGTAAACCAAAGTTTTGTTCCTATATATTAATGCGACTCTATCAATCTTCATTTTTCAACTTAGGATATGTGATGGAATTACTCCTTTGAGTTATTGCTTATGGATAATAAGTGTCTGTTTATGCTAATAACCAGTTTTCTACAGCTTTTTCCCTTTCCCCTTTTCCTGGCAGTCATCAAGTTCTTTCAAGCATACTGTATTTTTCTGGAGACAGCACCAGGAACTGAAGTATCCCAGATCTTTTCTCCCACTACTTTTCTACTCTTTCAAGGGAGTCAGCACTTTCACTACTTACCTTCTTCACTTTCATCTGATTTTCTCATTTGGAACACAGGTGGTTCCTTCTCTAGCAATAAATCTCTGCCTTCGCTCAACCACATCCCTACCATTTCTCAACCAAATCAATGTGCATCATGTCTCAACTAAATTAACTATTGACAGCTTTGTGCTTTAACATTTCTTCTTTCACCAGAGTTAGTATAAATCATTGTCATTTCTACCTCTCAGATCCCAGTTTTTTCTTTGAAATCATAGAATAGAAGGGTTCCCTCCCTCAGAATAGCATATTAGTTAGGAATAAAAGGTCTTGGAATTACACTGTGTCTGTTCAAATCTCCCCCCCTTAGTAGCCATAAGACCTTGGGACAAGTTATTTAACTTCTCTGTGTTTCAATTAACTTTTTATGGAAAATAATAGGAGTATCTAACTCATATGATTGTTCTGAAGATTAAATTAATATTAATATCCTAGAACAAAGCCTAGCATATAGTATTTTGAAAATATTAACTAAGTTATTTTTCATGTCTATAAAATATATAATAGTAATTATTATAAACCCAATTCAATTTGCCATTTTGCAAGTAATTGTTTCCAATTTCTTCAGCTATTCTTAACACAACATACCTTCAAACTCCTCACTATTCTTGTACTTCCCTGTTAACATCTTATTTGGATCCTGAGTTTTCCATCATGCTTGTATTAGTTCCCTGTTGCTGCTGTAACACCTTACCACAAACCTAGTGGCTGAAAATGGCATGAGTTTATTTATTTTTTATAGTTTTAAGTATTCCGTGGGTCTCACTGACCTAAATCAAGTTGTAGGCATCGCTGCAATTCTGTTCCGGAACTTCTAAGACAGAATCCATTTTCTTGCCTTTTCAAGCTTCTAGAAGCTGCCAGTATTCCTTGGTTCATAGCTGCTAGCAAAGGCTGTTCACATCTTTCTCACAATGCCATCTCTCTTGTTCTCATTCTTCTGTCTTCGTCTTCTATTATGTAAGGACTATTGGGATTACATTGGACCCAACTGGATAAACCAGGATAATCTCCCTATCTTGATTAGCAACTTTAATTCTATCTACAACCTACATTTCCTTTTGCCATACAACCTAACATATTCACAGGTTCCAAAGATTATAACATGGACACATTTGGAGGGCCATAATGCTCTCTACCAAACCACTCAATCTTATATTCCACTTTTCTTCTTCTTTTTTCATGAATTCATGTTGTCTCTGAACCCATTAATATAATTTACTATATCTGTCTTAGTGATGAGTTTAACGAATACTTGATTGATGCAAAAAAACAGTGCTCAATCTGAATGTTAAAGGATGAAAAGAATTTAAATAGATGGACTAGAGAATGAAGGTCACTGGGGACAGATGAAATTCATGAAAGAATAGTAATAAGAATGAACAAACTAAGCATAAAGTACAGTAAAATTCTTGGAGCAAGAGCTTCAATTTAGAAAGTGATAAATGATAAAGGAGGATGGGTAAAATGAACACCACAATGAAAAGATTATACATAGTGTTCTAATCACAGTCAGGCTTGAGATGGAATAAGAAATCATGTGTGTGTGTAAAACATTTTATTTGTAAGATGATGTGAGGCTTATTTGCCAAAATTTTCTCTCCTAGGCAAATTACAAATGCTTATAATCCTCTGACCACCAATATATTTCTTTGGATTTAACATTCTCTTTTTAAATATTGATACTCCTGGGGGTGAAGACATGAAGATAAACCATTAAGACCGTAACAAATAATGAAAATTACTCTTCATATGTCTTCTTAGTTATATCATGAAAACACTGAGGCTAGGGTTGGGGATGGGAGACTGGAAGAGATTCATAAATCAGACTGGGATCGTGGTTGGTGAGGGGACTGAACATAGCGGTGAAGAATTTCAAAGACAAATTTTGCCTACCTCATCATTTTGCCAATGACTTTCCTACTCTTAGCCAATAAGGAGCATCCTTTTTTTTTTTTTTTTTAAATTGAGCACTGATGTGTGTTAAGAACAACATTTTTAGGTATTATTTAAATAGGTCAAAGACTATACTTTCAGGGATCATTTCTATAGTTTGTTAAATAGGTCAGATTTGAACATATTAAGTCTGAAATGAAACAGACATGAACACAACAGTGATGTCTCTTCATTCTTTCCTTCGTCATCACCAAAAGCTCATATACCACAGGCTTGTTTACAACTTCCTGATGCCTGCAGGAGGAAACATCTTTGAGTGAAGGAGAAAAAAAATATGATTCCTTTGATGACATCGTTAAACTGTTCAAATAAGAACAATTTAAAACTTTAACATCCATGAATATTAACAACTAAACTTACTTGGGAGTAAAAAATATTAAGAAAAAAACTAAATTAATTATAAGTATGAATTATTTCACAGATGGGAAATGTACCATGTGAACACTAAGGAACACTCTCTCCTCTTCTTGCACCTATGACAGACTTCACTATCTAGAGTAGCATTCATCACCACTCTAGTGATGGTCCCATTGTTTCTCTCAAATGGTGCTCTTGGCAGCCACTTTATTAATAAGCATTTACACAAGAGATAAAGTCTAATGTTTGTTGTGCTGGGTTCTGTGAGAGGTACTTCACATATTTTATCATATTATGTTGTTTTTAATTTACACAACAATCTCGTGAATTAGAATACACCATTTACAAATTAAAACAACACTAATTCCTAGCTAATCTAAATTAGTAACCTGTACTTGAGTCAATTATCTGACAAATATCAAACAGATACTGCTGTGTATCTGCATGTATGGATTGGGAAGTTGCAGTGCTTACACAAATTCTAGAATTTTCCAGACATTTTCTTAACTACCAGGGATCAGTTAGCCTGTGTAGTAAAATGTTAATATTTGTTTTCCTGGTAAAACCCCAAATGAATGAAAAGCACAAGAATAATGTGATGATCTTTCCTTATTTGTTTATACTACATGATAGGTTGTTCACTGTCGGGTTTGCGAATTCCAATTGTTCCCTGATAACGTCAAACCTGGGGAGCAGCTATGATGAAGGGCTTGTTGAACACTTGTAGTGATATCAGAAGTTTTTTTAGAAGATTTTATTTATTTATTTGAGAGAGAAAGCATGTGCACACAAGGGGGAGGAGGAACAGAAGGAGAGGAAGAAGCAGACTCTCCCCTAAGCAGGGAGCCTGATGTGGGGCTCAATCCCAGGACCCTGAAATCATGACCTGAGCCAAAGGCAGACACTTAACCAACTGAGCCACCCAGGCACCCCAGAAATTTGTTTTTTTTAAAGCTAAACCCTATATTAGGGTGATCATATAATTTGTCATCCAAAAGAGGCTCTATCTGAGACTGAAAGAGGGAACAATTAATACTTACCCTGAGAAAAAAGAAGTAAACAAGACTGTTCAGGGTAAACTAGAATATATGCTTACCCTATATATAACCAAGTTTGGGTGGAAACCAGGTTATTCAGTTTATATCCATGTTTGGTGGAATCTCATACTGCTGATTACCATTAATATGTAATTTGTATATACACAGAGATGGACAGGGAGGAAGATAAATGTATTTTTATAATTCCATGAATATTATCTTGACCTTAATTTGATTGACTACTTTCAGATGACTGGGGGACAAATACAACATGAATTTAAAAAGCAGATGTATAATGACCCTATGTAGCCGATGTTGGAAAACAGAAGTATTACATAATACAGGCTAGAGAAACCTCAAAGTTCAAGATTGTGTGACATGGGGAAATGTCTTGGGAAGCACAGATTTTGTAAGACAGCCAGTGTGAGAAAGCCTACTGGACAAAGGCAAAAGACAGCTATTGCCTAGGAACTGAGAAGGGCACAAAAAGCCTTTGACAATGCTGGGACAAAGCACAAGGTTCTGCAAGAAGTCTTAAGGAGGAAATTGGAAGGGGAAATGGGCATCACTGAAAGAGATGCTTACAATGAGTGAATTTCATGGCATGTAAATTACACCTAAATAAAACTGTTAAAAATAGTTTAAAAAATCATGACATAATATTGTGTTTTTATTTTATCACAGCTTTTATTTCACCTATTATTTTTTTGAACACTAAATCATGGACACACATTTTACATAATTCTGTTGAATAACAGCACCAGGGAATGGTGATTAATGGTTGTTTGTCATATAGAGGATCTCTCTAGGGACATGGCAGAAGGCTCAATCAGTGAACCAGTCATAATCAGTATTTGTGTTCATTATTTGGATTAAGACATCTATGGCTACTTATCAAATGTTCAGGTGATCCCAAACTAAAAGGCATTGCTAAGATGATTACAGAATCAAATTCAAAATTATTTTGGCAAGCTGGAAAGCTAGGCCAAAACCATTACAGTAAAATTTAGCAAGAATATATGTAAAATTTTAAGTATAATGTATCAAAGATGAGAGGTGGCATTTTCCTGTTATAATGGACTGGTTTTTTGAAATTTACTGGTTTCAAACAACACAGGTTATTTCTTGCTCTGGCCTGTTGGCAACAGGGCTCTGTGCATCAGAGTAACTGAGGTTTAAGAACAAAGCAGACCCATCTCAGTCATTTCTGGTTGCTGTGCCAGAAAGAAAGTAAAAGTTGCTAAATTCCTCACTGATTCTTAAGACTTCCATTCAGAAGTGACACATATCACTTTCTTTCACAATCCACTGGCCACAGGAAGTCATGTAGCCATCCTTAATTGCAAGGGGGCAGGGAAGTGCCATTATACCCTGTGCCCAACAGGAAGATAATCACAAATGTATGACCAACAGCTTTAATGTATATTACAAACTGTGAAAAAAAAAAAAATCAATGACTGTGGTTGGCAGAACTCTCAGATGACCCCCATGATTCTTGTATTCCATCCCCTCCCCCCAGGAATAAGCCCTGTATAATCCCCTCCCCTGAGTGTTGCCTAAACCTGTGTATATGATGGATTTCACCCCAGCGATTAGTTTATATGACTAATATAAGAGATTTTATAGATGTAATTAAGGTCTCAAATCAACTGACTTTGAAATAATCAAAAGGGAGATTACCTTGGCTGGACCTGACCTAATCAATTTGGCTCTTGAAAGGGACAGGGAGCTTCCTGAAAGAAGAGATGCAAAGCACAACAGGTATTATTCTGCTGACTTTGAAGAAGGAAGCTGCCATGAGAGGCAGCCAAGTGGCCAGGACTTCAGGCAGCTTCTTGTAGCTGAGAATGAGCACCACTCCCAGCTAACAGCTGGCAGGAAAAGAGGGACCTGTCCTGTAACTAGTGGAAACCTAACTGTCTAATAACCTGAATGAGCTTGGAAGAGGAAGCTGAACTCCAGATGAGAATGCAGCGCAGCTAATACTCTGAATCCAGGTTAACACCCTGAGAAGAGAACCTACTTATGCTGAGCCTGGATTTCTGATCCATGGAAACGCTAAGACTAAAAAAAAAAAAAAAAAAAAAAAGAAGTTTCTTGTTTAAAGCTACTAGGTTGTGATAATTTGTTGCTCAGGATAGAAAATGAATACAATTACAAAAGAACATGTTCATAATATATTTTAAAAGCCAATCACAGAAAATATAAAAGACAATAATCCAATTTTGGATAAAAACCTATATATTTGCATAGGAAAATAACTGTAACGTTTATATTGCCAAATGTTAACAAATATGGTTAACCCTGGAAGCCAATTTGCCCAATATATTTCATCATATATATAAAATCTTATAGTATCTTAAAGATATTTATTTTTACCCTCATTTATGTACTCTGGAAAACCTCTACTTTTCTTTTTTTAAGCTTTCATGTATTTTCCAAATTATTAGTCACTGTGTTTTTCTTTTGTAGTTAAATAAGAATAACGGATTTTTTAAAAAAAAATTAATAAAGGATATTTTTATTTTAAAAATTATTGCCCAGATTTATAGAGGAGTAGAGAGCAATTTACATTTAAAAATTCACAAATTGTGAACATGACCACAAATTTAATGTGATCCAACAATAAAATGAGATTACAAAGTAACATTAGCCATCTTAATCTAATTTAATAGACTTTCTTGAGCTATAATGGATAGTGCAGCATGGTTCATCAAATTCCATTCTCCCTTCCTCTGGTTCAACTGGCTCAACCATATTTCCCATACTGCTTAACTTTGGCATGACCCTGTAAGTCCTAAACTAGCAAAGGGACTCAAAATGACATATGCTGCTTCCATGTTTGGCACATAAAATCCTCCCTTTCTTGTTCCTCTGTTCCACTCTATCCCCTTTTCTTGCTAACTGGGAGGTCATCCATGGTGACCCTGGAAGCCCATGTTAAAGATAACAGAGAATCCACCAACCTGGGTCTCTGAAAGACCACCGGGAGTTTAGCCCTTGTCTTAGTCCATTTGGGCTGCTATCACAAAAACACCATAGACTGGGTGGGTTAAACAAGAGTTTTGGGGAGCCTGGGTGGCTCAGATAGTTAAGCGTCTGCCTTCGGCTCAGGTCATGATCTCAGGTTCCTGGGATTGAGCCCCATGTGGGGCTCCCAGCTTAGCGGGGAGTCTGCTTCTCCCTCTCCCTCTGCCCCTCCCCGGGCTTGTGCTCTTTCTCAAATGAATAAATAAAATATTTAAAAAACAAAAAACAAAAAACAGGTTTTTGTTTTTTCGCCAGAGTTCTAGGGGCTACATCCAAGAGCAAGGTGTTGGCAGAGTCCCTGCCTGGTGAGGGCGCACTGCCTGGTTCATAGCTGGTCATCTTCCCACAGTGTGTGCACGTGGCAAAATGGGGAAAGGAGCCCTCTGGGGTCTCTTTTATAAGTGAACTAATACATCCATGAGGGCTCTACCCTCATGACCTAATCATCTGCCAAAGGCCCCACCTCCAAATAGCATCACATTGGGGATAAGGTTTCAATATATGAATTTGGGGGGATAAAAACATTCAGTTCAGAGTTCCCCCAGCCCCATCCCACCCATGTGAAAATGCCTTGGACAGTTTATGTGAATGACACATATTTTCTTTTGTGTTGTACTATTATATATTAGGTCTATTACAGAAGTTAACGGAGTACTTACTTTATTCCAGACCACATGCAGAGATTCTACACACATTATTTTTGATCATCATTATCATCCCAATTTCACACATAATGAAATGAAATCTCAGAAAATTTTAGTCAGTCATCCCAGATTGCATTTCCAACTAAGCTAAGTAACAGCTAAGTAAGAACGAATCCAGATCTTTTTGCATCCAAATCTTTTTACACAATGCCTCCACCGTATTGCCATAATTTAAGAACGATAAAAAGAGACCTGATTAAGTTGATTTAGAAGGAACAGCGTATTGGAAAGAGTCTAAACATTTTCCTTCTACAATTATTTTAAGGAACTGAGGTATGTGGCCTAAAGAAAAGATCAGCTTGAGTATTTAAAGGCTTGCTATTTGGGAGTAGGAAATAGAATTGTTCTTTGCACAGAACTGGGAGATCTAGGGAAGAATTTCAATTCAGCATAAGAAATTTTCTAACAACTAAAGCTGTCCAACAGTAGGATGCATTGTCTTCATTTTAAAATCTTCCATTCATTCAACCAACACTGTGTCCACATTATACACTAGGTACACCCACTAGGTGCAGATGATACTAAGATGAATAAAACTTAGATTATGTCATTAATAATTTACTTTCTAGAAAAGGAAATAGCATGCAAAAAAAAAATAGCTGTGGTACTGAACAATAATTGTAACAATCACCGGAAATTGAAAGAGATTGTCCTTATTTGCCTCCGCCCTGGAAATTTTTCTAAAATACTGCTCTGTAGAATAGAATCTGCCTAATGAAGTTTTTTCCAGTCTAGAATAAAATGAGACTGACAAGAAACATAGACTGATATTTCTGAAAGGCTAATTATTTTTATTGAATTTATTTACATTCTTCCTTTTTTATATTAAAATTTTTTTTAATAAAATGATGTGATTGCAGCTGATAGCTTGTTACTTATATTTTATTTGATGTTAATTATCTTTACTTTGCAAAATAAAGCTTTAGCAACCCTCTGTTGCCCCTACATTTTCAAAATGAAACGTCACTAGCCCATGAGAGGCAGCCAAACTAGTCTGATAACCTAAAGAATATGGACTGGACACAGAAAGTAAAGTAGGGGCTTATGAGATAAGTGGATATACTCTGAAGAGCACACAGATTCAAACACTGCCTGGTTTCTTCTGAGCCTCCTAAGTGATGTGGTCTTGCTGGAATACTGAATACCCCAAGGAGAGTGGCAAAAAGATAAGGCTGCAAAAACTGAAAGGGACCTCATCACGTATAGCCTTTTGTACCAAGCTAAGGAATTTTGATGGGATAAGGGCATATCAAAAGTTTTCAGCATCAGTCTGTAGAAGCATCACTTTTAACATGGATCCTCAGACTGCTATTCTGTGCATTTCATTTTATCCATTACTTGGGTTTTACAGTCTGTGACTGTTTCGTCTTTTGGACCTAGCAGATCTATGAAATGAAAAATAGTACTCATGTTAGACCTCTCTTCCACCCATATTCCAAAAACAGTACTTTTCAGGATGTTTTTATTTGATTTATTTTTAGTAGAAAAGATGAAAATAATATGATCTCACTTATGTTTTAGAAAGAGCATAGTCTTATACGGAGGCTAAATTGGAAGGGGACAGTGCACTGGGGCCCACATGATGACTTAGAAGCCTGATACAGTTGTGAGTTTCCCCGATATTGAGAGGATTAGCAGCATTAAGTATATCACAGGGGCTACAGTCCTCTTACTAAGATGATCTTTTCAACTCTTAAGAGGATACATTAATTTCCTTTTTTAAAAAACACAGACATGAAAAAATAATACATGTAAGAATGGTCAAGGTGAAGACTACAAAAAGACTGCACTTTAATCTTTGTCATTGCTATCCTGTTTTCTCTGCTCAGGCAGACTCCACATTTCCCTGCTTTCCCCCTAATCTCAACCTTTAAAAAACAGAAACACGGGGGGTGGGGGTGGGGAATGAGCAAAGAACACTTTCCTGACATCATCTGTTCAAAATGTATAGTACATTTGTGAGAGAAAACACCACACATAATGTACCCATTTCTGTGCAAAACTGACTACAGTCTGCTAATGTGCGGAATTCTTGTCCTAGTTTTTATCCTCCAGCCGACATATCTACTTCAAGTTTACTAAAATTCCATCAGCAAATACCCTTATTAAATAAAATCCAGAATCACAACAAATTGTCATTTCAAAAAGGTTTGTTAAATCAATACCTAAAAATAATACTTGAATTTAAATTCTTGAAAGTATGTGATTTGAATGGAATCAAGCATAGCTATTCCAGCTGAGACTCATATTTAATCAATACTGTAATATTCCTTTGCTTAGATATGAGTTTCACTAAAGGTCCTAGTAAAACTGTGTCAGACACCACAGACAGCTTAACCTTCCCTCAACAAATTACTTCTTGATTTCTAATACTAACAGGGGGATATAGTAATCAGGTTTTGTTTTTTTTTTTTAAACAAACTGTTAAGAGTTCAGTTCCTAGAAATTGCTGCTAATTTTTATATTCTACAATGATAAACATTAATCCCTTGTCTTTTCATCTGTTGGTGGTTTTATTCACTGAGGATATATAGTAACTATAGCTGATCTTATGATGAGCTGTAAAATCATTTCAACATAATGATTCAAGCTTTAAAAGATACTAAAAGTATCTTACAGATAAGTTAGTTTCTCAGTCAATGCAACAGTACTTTTAATATGGATGCTCAGACTGCTATTCAGTGTTCATTTTATTTTTAACTTGCATTTTAGTCTGTGGTTGTTACCTTTTTAGACCTTACAGATCTATGTGGTGAAAAATAGCATTTATTCTAGACACCTCTTCTGTCCATTCTTCAGAAACAATGATTTTTAGGGTATTTCTTTCTCCCTTACTTCTAAGTGGATGAAATTTGATAGAAATATGCATGGCAACCACTTTCCAAAAAAGCAGGATGCATTTGCAAGGGGAGGGATGACTGAATTCTGTATTATGTGCCCTCTCTTAAAGATCCCAGCATTGTGAAACTAAAATCCTACGTGGCAAGCTCTCTGGAATTTTACACTGTGATTCTGTTCAGTTGGTAAATGTTATTTTGCTTGGTGCTTAATCTAGTTAAATAAAGAAATTTCCACAAGACTACATAGTACATCCAAAACCAACCTTCTAATAAAAGCATAAACACTGATCCAACGACTCTAAGGGTCCTGAACTTTAGGGTGTGGGATGAAACTACTCTGTGTGCTTGTATCTGGTGTTTGCTGTTTTTCAGTGTTTATGCGACGGAATCACCAGTAACCACATGACATGTTAGATAAACAAGGTGTTAGGGTGAAGTCAATACTTTAAAATGGTTTGAAAAAAAAAATCATTGTCATTTAAATTTAAAACAAGCAGAACAAATACACATGGTGATCTCAGGTATATGCACAAAGAGTATAGTACCAAATAAATACCTATAACGGAGCTTAGCTGCCTCACTTTATATAAACAGCTTTTATTTCCAAATTCACTGTGGTAATAATACAAGGTAACATATGTAACATACAAGGTCACGTTCCACCCATAATCCAACTGGTCTGGTGGCTCCATGGTGGCAAGCTGTACATTCTTTGTTTTTAACTTAATGGCCACATGTTATGCCGTTTTGTGAGATGCGAGGTTCATTAGACCTTCTGTTCAAGTGCCTTAAGGCCACAATTCATTCTGACTCTGCAATTACCAGTGACAATTTTTATATGCAGCCAAATTTTTCAATCGCAGTGGGAAGATTTGCATAATTTGTGGCTCTTTGCTCTTTTCTCTGATAATCTCACATTGGAAAAAATATTAAAAATGCATTCTGGAAAAGCATTAATGCTGCATGTACCATTTTACTGTTTTTCAAAAGAATGGACTCTAGGGAAAAGAATATGGGCAAGTAAAAGGTATTAGCACATCTGTTTTTTGGTAAACAGTTTGCATTGGCTTGTGATAGAATATAAACTCCAAGAGGAAGGGATAGCTGCTAATCTTTCTTGTTGGTCATATCACGTAAAAACACCATTTTTCAAAGATGTTTAATTCTTTGAAATCTCTTCACTCTAATTTACACCTTTAGGTGACTTCTCTTATGGTGCTTTTCAAATTAATCTTGAAAACAACAAACATCCATGAGTTACTATCACTGAGTCTCTTATACCAATTTAAGAGACACTGAGTGGAAGTCAGTGAGACAAGAATTTAAATTAACTTCTGCCCCAAAACTTGGAGTGAATCCATTACAAACCTGACGGTATGCAGAAATTCTAATTGGAAGACAAATAGAGATAGAGCTATTCCTATGTAGGATCCTGGGGTTTGATTTGTAGGTTATCAGTACATGCTGACCTAGACCAGATTTTACAAGACAGAAAAGTCTGTGCATTTAAAGTAAACAAATGTGAAATCATGGCAACTGACCATTATTTTCCAAGAGTAAAGGCTGAAGCCAATTCATTTCAACACAAAAGCTCAAGAGAGATTATTTCTACCCTGGAATCTTGTTGATGTTTGGGTAGAAGTACGTGAAGATCAAAGACAAATCTGGAAAAAAAATATGTTCACAGGCCACAATATTAAAGCCACCCTGAGAAAGAAAGTAAAAGGAGAGAGAGACAATATCAGTAATATGACAGCAACAGTAAAAGCGTACCATGAGAACTAAATTAAACTAAGTTTGAAGAAAGCACACACATCCTTTAGCCTGGAGAGGAATTGCGTATTAACAGTCCAGCATTCTCCTGGGCTCGGTGTTGACCTGCAAACCCAGAGATGAATAGATCTGATTTATATTATAAACACTGAATTCATCTTTACTCCTCAGCAGCAGCCCTGTTGCTCGGACACAAATCAGAGGCCTGGATTCCAATCCCAGTCAGGCTAGTGCCTATATATGCCGTTTAGGGTGAATCACTTTGCCTTAGTGAGCATCAGTTTCTATAGCTGTAAAATGTGAGTAATCATAGCTACTTTCAAGGACTATGGAAAGGTTTAAACAATATAATTTCTATAACTATTTAGGCTTCGTAGTAAATATTCACTATACATTTGTCAACTCTGTTAATTTTGGGTGGCAACAGACTTTTCTGTCGAGAAACAGCACTACCTAAAACCATAGTAATCTTACGTTCATTGGAGGAAGCAAAATGGAAGAAGTTAGCCTACTGATAACAAACACCACCTGGCATATAATAATTATCACCTCTCTTCCCGGGCTTGGCAGTTTCCCCATCTCAACATTGGCTAGTGCCACAAATTCCTGGAATTGATTCAATGCACAAATCCTTGTTTTCAAGACCCTAAGTAAGTTGCTAGGATACCGCTGGGACCTTTTAACTCTTTTCTTTTTCTCAGTATACTACTCAAGAGATAGGTCCTTTTATAAATTGGACATAGTATATTTCTCAACTTGACACATAGCAATGTACAAGACTGAACTGCATATAACTAGGCATGTTAAATTTAACAATGTTAAGCCTGTTAGATGATCATTGCTGGACACTTTAGACCTGTATTCTTTAATACTTTAACCTTTAGTATATGCTTCAAACACTTCAATCTATGCGATAGTCATTTCCTGAAACACTGTCAATTAGTGAAAGCAAAAATGTGGTCCAGTAAGAAAACCTGTAGGTAAAACTGGCATCATTTTCAGGTATGTGAGTTCCAAATATTTTAGTTATGCTTCAAAAAAACAGATGCAATATTTTCCAGGTAAATTTATAATTAAAAAATTTTTTTATTTTCCTTTCATGCTAAATGAATAACCATGTGGAATATTCAGGCTCCACGCTATTCTACTTTCCGTGAAGGGAGAGAAAGGGAAGGGAACATTTTACTTGATTGTTGAACAAGTGAGTTGCTTAGCAACAAGAAACAAGGTGCAAAAGATTAGGTCAATAATGTCCAACGGAATCCAGTAACTGTCAAAGAACATACCCTTAGATGTTAGACCCCAACCTGTTTCTGAGAGAAAATATGGATTCTAGAACTCGCATGTGTAATCTTTACTATGTATTTTCAATAATATCAATTTATTTAAAATTGAATTTAACACAAAAAGGCATGTCAAAATTACAAAACTAGGGCGCCTGGGTGGCTCAGTTGGTTAAGCGACTGCCTTCGGCTCAGGTCATGATCCCGGAGTCCCGGGATCGAGTCCCACGTCAGGCTCCCTGCTCAGCAGGGAGTCTGCTTCTCCCTCTGACCCTCCTCCCTCTCATGCTCTCTGTCTCTCATTCTCTCTCTCGCAAATAAATAAAATCTTAAAAAAAAAAAAATTACAAAACTAAAATAACACATGGTGAAATCATTTTCTTTTTTTATTTATTAAGGTTTTAATTCCAGTATAGTTAATATACAGTGTTATATTAGCTTCAGATGTACAATACAGTGATTCAATGAAATGATTTTAATTATGGATTTCCCCCAATGTTTGGGTTCAAATTGACCTAGTTTGGTTTCTGGTCTACTTACTATTACAGGAAAATAATTTGCAGCATGTGAATTAGTCCTTTGCTTTATGTAAAGACACTGTCTCTTCACCTAGGCAGGCTGAATCTTTCTCAGTTTGGGTCAACTTATATGTGTGTATGTGGACCACTTGATAAAATCTACCACTTTAACCATTTTTAAAATGTATAGTTCAGTGGCATGAAGTATATTTACATTGTTGTGTGGCCATTACCACTGCCCATCCATTTCCAGAATTTTTAATCTTTTTTAATCTTTCCAAACAGAAATTCTGTACCCATTAAACAATAACTCCCCATTTCTCTCTTCTCAGACTCTGGAAATCACCATTTTACTTTCTGTCTCTATGAATATGAGTTCTCTAGGTATCTCTAGACTACTCTAGGTAAGTGGAATCATACAGTTTTTGTCCTTTTCACTTTGCATAATATCCTCAAGGTTCGTTCATGTAGCACATGTCAGGATTCTTTTTTAAGGCTTAATAATACTGTACCGCATGTATAGATCACATTTGTTGTTTCCACCTTTTGGCTATTGTAAATAATGCTGCTGTGAATGTGTGTGTACAAGTAAAAAAAATAAAAATAAAAAGGAGGGGTGCAGTCCAGGAAGTTCAAATACCCCAAACAGCTTCTGGATTTTGAATTTACAGAGATTTTATGGCCAAGATGGAGAAGATGGCTTAGATCTCATACCCCACAGTAATAACACTAACTGATCTCCTATTCAATTTTGTTTTAGCAAATTATCCTTATGCTACCATAGGTGGTCCTTCTGTTTAAAAAGATGAAAAAGTTCTGGAAATGGATAGTGATGACGGCCACACAACAAATCCCCCCTCTGATTTGCTGTGTGCCAAGTGTCTGAACTTTAGCTCAGTTCTTCTGCCCCAAACACGGAACTCAGCAAGACAAAGGAAGTCCAGCCCTATGTTGTGACTCCACATGATCCCGGGGGAAGGACAATCATACCCACTACTCCCAGAGGAATTTTAATGCCATTTCTCCAAGAAAAGTCTCAAGTCCTGGCTAATGTATCAACTGAACCACTTGCTGAAAAAAATTAAAAAAGATTTGGGCTTGGGGTGCCTGGGTGGCTCAGTTAGTTAAGCGTCTACCTTCAGCTCAGGTCATGATCCCAGGGTCCTGGGATAGAGTCCTGCCTCAGGCTTCTTCCTCAGCAGGGAGCCTGCTTTTCCCTCTGCCTCTGCCTGTTGCTCCCCCCTGCTTGTGCTCTCTCTTTTTCTGATAAATAAATAAATAAAAATCTTAAAAAAAAAAAAAAAGATCTGAGCTTAAAGCACAGCTGTTTGCTGAGACATCAAAGCTGAACATGACTGCTTCATACAAGAGTCAAGTTCCAGTGTCTAGGATAACCTCTCCGGGGCTCATTCACAATGAGATTTGAATGCAGATTTAAAGAAAGGGAAACTTTTAAATTAACAAAGGGAGACTCTAGAAACAACAGTAGAACTTGTGTGCCTTGTGTGAAGAACCCATTCAGCTACCATTGAATCATACCCTTTTCCAATTTCTATAAACTTTTACCCAGATTCACACTCAGCAAAAAGGCAATAGGCAATAAAGCAAGGAAGGAGGAACTGAGCTACCTCAATCGCTCATTGAATTCATGAGGTTTTCTTACTCTAGGAGGTGTTCAGGATAAGGAACAACTGCAAGAAACAGGCAAAACCCCTGATTTAGTAAAGGGTTGCTCTTTCAAATATAGAAGATTGAACTGGTTCTAATAATGAGTGGATTGGGAAATGTCAGATTGATATTGTTGATGCTTTTTTCCCTATTCACCAGCACTTTCACATGGAGTCCTGGGTGAAAAATTTACCCATTCTTCTCTATTTTTTCTCTAAAGAAAAAAAGCAGACCATTTGAAATAAACTTGACAAAATAACCATGATCACAAATTACAACAGAGTTAAATGCTTATTAAGTCCACATTAGCTACTGTGTTGGTAGCAATCACCCAGTAGCTTGGCCCTGAGAATACCAGGGAGATCTGGAATTTGTTTTTTCTCTCAGTTCTGCCCACAACATGTCTCTCTGTCCCACTTTAAGAAGCTGAGCTAGACTACATATCACATCTAACTTTATGTCAAAAATCTAGGCTAGAGTCAGACTTAAGGAACTAGGTCCTACTGGCTCTTTCCCTCATTAACATTTTCTTTTTTTGCTCAGCCTCATCAAACAATTTCATTGTTTCTCTGGTTTACAGTAGGTTTATCTCACAACTGGCCTAAACTAGAATTAATAAGCCAAGTTCCCCAAAACACTTTAGTCAAAGAAACTTGCAGAAAAATACATTATCTTCAGTTTTCTAAAACTCCACAGCAAGTGATATAGATGGTTAAACTAAAATGATGCAATGGATTTTATGTTGTTCTGTTTGGTTTTAAAACAAGGATATGTCAGAACTTCTGTAACAAAACAAGTGTTGTCCTTCAAGATGGTCATATCCAGATGTTGAGTGCTTTTTCCAACAAAACTCTCATTATTCAAAATGTTCTTTGGAACTTCTGTTTTAGAATTACCTTCACTGCCAATTTACCTGAAATATAAAGAACATCTCATTACTTTATGACCTCACTTTACAAAGGTCATAATTTTCTTGAAGAAAACAAAATGTTGTGTTTTAGACACAGTCAAGCTTTTAAGCCTCTGTGAGAAATGATCCAGTGTAACTATTCAAGACAAAGGCTGTGGAATCTTAGAGCAGAGTTTCAAGTCAAAACAAAAATAAAGTAAGCTGCTCCTTCTATATATGCCTGAGGCTATGTCTACAAAAAATTTCCATTTAGGAGTAAAATATTCAGCCAATTAGTTTCTTATGCATTGCCAAAAACCTGATTTGATCTGGTTATCTATTTTATTTATTTTTCTTTGCAACCAGTTGCTTAAAATAACTGACCCAATCAACTAGTTATGATATGTGCATAGACTCAGTTTCAGAATGGCCCCTGCTTCAGGTCTAGGCCATAATCATTAAGCTATTAACATAATCAAAATCTTTTCAAGAATTTTATGACTTAAAGAAGATAATTATTCTGAAATAAATCCTTCATAGTCATGATGGTTTATATTATCTCTACAAGAACTGTAATAAATAATAGGGCATTGAACTTCAGATGCTTCAGCACCTAATATAAGTCGAATTCGGTACAATAAAGATTTGTATGAAAAAACAGCTCTCTTTTTCCAATATTTAGATGTTCAAGTATTTGGGTGCAACAATATAAGCTATCATGTTCATCCAGGAGAATTAAGATGAAATACTACTTATAGAAAAGCTAGGAGGTTATAGAATTGAAAGTCAAGGTCTAAATTTTATGTGAATAAAACAGAGTACTGTGTGTTGGAATGTCTTGAGGAACGTGGGACGGCAGTAAAAAAGTCTCAACAAAAAAAGTGGCTCATTTGTTATTTGAATTTCAAGGTCATTGTGCTGTTCCAAATGGTAAGTGTGAAATTAATTACCTTTTATTTTAGGTTTAACAGTAAGACAATAAAGCAGTGTTGATATGTAGTTCAGCAAACAAGACTGTAATAAATTGTAATATGATCATGGTTTACTGTACTATTAGCAATCCAACCATACAAATCCATGTAGAGAGAATACAGATGCACCCACATAGAGAGTATTGACTGTGTAATTTAGAATCTATGGGATATGTTTATGTGTTATATTTCTTTAAGAAATATTAACCAAAAACACTTTTCAAAGGTACAATAATCCTTCACATATCAAAAAATATTCTTATAAAATGGGAAGGTGGGATTCAGACATTCAAATGAAAATTAAATGTTGGAATTTGATTTGGGTCATACCAGATTACTGAGGTGGTATGTACAATTTGTGGTGAACACTATAAATTTTCCTGGCTTGAGTAATGCGATGTATTGTATCATTATTAACATCATGGTTTTATCATCATTTATATATAACATGACTGAATTTTAATTATCTACAAAGTATCGACCTGAAAAACTAATTCTTTAAAAAATGGTGATAATGTGGATATATTTTATTTTTAATATCTTGGTTTATTAAATAATGTGTAAAAGATCCTCTACACAATGAAATTATCCCTAAAAATCGTATTAAGATTTGTGTTACCCTTGCTTAGCTTTCTGGGGAAGAGCTGAGAAAGTGGTATTTGTATAAATTTTTTTTCTTGGTAAATCTCTTCTATAGGAGACCCTGATCAGTTGGCAGGCACTTATAAAGTATATGTTATATACAAAGGTCCAAACCAAATTGAATCCAGTTTAGCCAATGGAAACCTGGCTGCCAAAATCTACTCCAGCTTTTATTTTATTTTAATTTTTAAAGATTTATTTATTTATTTGAGAGAGAGAGAAAGAGAGAGAATGAGCAAGTGGAGTGAGACGCACAGAGGGAGAGTCTCAAGCAGACTCCACATTGAGCACAGAGCCCGATGGTGTCATGACCCTGAAAGCATGACCTGAGCTGAAACCGAGAGTCGGACACTTTAACCAACTGCGCCACCCAGGCACCCCTGCTCCCGCTTTTAATGTTTTGGGCTTTTATTTGCTAAGTGGATATGAACCTTGAGTAAGTTTTGGTCTATTCTCCAAAAATGAAAACTGCTACTCTTTTTAAATTTTATTATCTACTTGCAATCCAGTCATGATCCAGTGTGTGTAACAGAATGAATGCTGCATATGGACTCAGGATGCCGGTTAAGATCCAAGATGTGTAACCTTTTAGCTGTGTAACTTTGGGCAACACACATTTTTGACCCTCTATTTCCTCATTTTATTTAACAATATATATTTATATATATTTTCTAGATCAGTACATTCAGTTTTTAACTTGTTTTTTTCTTCACAAACATATTTCCTTGTTTTAAAGAATAGAGATTTTAACCATGTTCGCATAAATCTGGAACAATGCATGGCACAGAAGAGATTTGAAATGATAGTTGCCTTTTATAAAACTATTTTTTTTACTAATAATATACTTTTTATAAAAAAGTCTTGAATTTATGCTTATCAAAGTAATATCTACAAATGCCACCCCAAAATCTTTATCTCTTCTGGTGTCTTTCCATTACATCTTTTAATCTATTAAACTATATGTATGTATATACTATTATTAGGGACTGTTTATGTCCCCCCAAATTCATATGCTGAAGTCCTCATCCTCAATGTGATGGTATTTGGAGGTGGAACCTTTAGGAGATAATTAGATTTAGATGAGGTCATGAGACTGGAGCCCCCATGATGAAACTTGCATCCTTCTACAAAGAAAAAAGACCAGAGCTTGCTTGCTCTCCCTTTCTCCCCACCCCCCCACCCTGCCATGTGAAGACACAGTGAGAAGGTGGCCATCTGCAAGCCTGGAAAGAGCCCTCACTCAGGGAACCCAATCAGTTGGCATCATGATCTTGGACTTCTCGGTCTCCAAAACTACAAGAAATACATTCCTGTTGTTGAAACCACCCAGCCTATGGTATTTTGCTATGGCAACCCAAGCTGACTGAGAAATAGATCTATATATTTCTTAAACTTCAGCCTTCAAAAGGACATGTATAATCCAAATGTCCAGTACAAATTTAGCCTCCTCAATTTAATTCTTTTTCTCTATCCCTTCTCTTGCTGTTTAAGGTTTATTGTAATTCGTCTCTTCTTGTCACTGGAAAACTCCTCTCAAGACCCACAAAAGAGGGAAAGGATTTGGATCTTATCCCACAAGTAATAAGAGATCACTCTACATACTTGGACAGAGATTTAAAAAAATAAAGAATATTAGTCTGGCTACACTGTGCAGAATATCCAAGACAGAGCAGAGGTTAGAAACTCAGAGGGAAAAATGATGAAGGCTGATAGGGTTGTTTAGGGAAACACAGATGACTGTGTTGTTGCTTTGGAGCTGAACAGGCCTGGGATCAGTTCTTCCTTCCCATTATCACTAGCAGTGCAGAATCCAGTAAGTCTCTTGGCTTCTCTAAGTCTCAGGACCCTCTTCTTAAGATGGGATTAACAAAGTTGGCCTACTCATGGTTATTATGGGGATTTAAAACGCCAGCCAGAGCTGATAGTGACTAGAGTTGATATTTGACAGCCAATGCCCAATGACCAAACTGGATCTGGATTCAGGTGGCATGGAGTTTAAATGGGATCATAATACACAGTTCACACTCTGATTGGTAGTTACTGTTGTTCTGCATAGAAAACCTGGAGGAGGTCAGCTGTCATAATGTTGAAATTGGATACAGAGAATATGTGAGAAAGGAAGATTTTACATTTGAGATTTGGGTCCTAAACCTAAGCTTAATTTGAATCTACAGGTAACTACCGAGGTTTTAGATTGTGCTAGCAGAGTTGTAGAAAGAAGTGTAAAAACACATGTAGAAGTGTAAAAACCTTTCCTCTTTAAGTAAGGTACTTTATGACCTTTATGATCTGAGAATATTAATGTCATAGTTAAAAATTAAGGATTTTGGGGCACTTGGGTGGCTCAGTCAGTTAAGCATCTACCTTTGGCTCAGGTCATGATCTTAGGATCTTGGGACAGAGTCCCGCTTCGGGCTCCTTACTCAGCAGGGAGCCTGCTCCTCCCTCTCCCTCTGCCGCTCCCCCTGCTTGTGCTCACTTGCTCCCTCTCTCTCTCTGTCAAATAAATAAATAAATAAATAAAATCTTTTAAAAAATTAAGGATTTTGAGAAACTGTAATATTATGCCTTAATGAGACAGAAAATAATGACTTTAGATTTGATATGTTAAATTCCAAGTGATCAAGAGTGTCACTGAGTATTAGCAGGACAAACATGGAACTATCTAGCTGAAATTTATAATATAAAAATATATTAAAAATGCAAATTATTATAGCCTCATAGTAGGTGGTCTTTTTTTTTTTCCCCCTATAAGAAAGACCTTAGCCCAGATAACTTGAAAATGGAGCAAAAGGCTGTTAGGAAAATTTGTGTTTTGTATGAGCAAGATTTCTATGTCTTTTTGGATTAAATAACAGAAAATTGTAATCACACATTAAGTGTTTATATCATTAAAGAGCACTGTCTTCTCACACACATTGTTTCTTAAGTTCCACATTAGTTAAATCAAAGAATAACAATATTTGCTTAAAAATAATAGTATTAATATATATCAGAAAAATCTATTATAGACCATAAATTCTTGATATGGGTTTCAAGCATCTTTCATTCATTTACTTTGTCTAATTATATTTAAAACATTGCATTAGACTTTTTTTTGCAAAACTATACTTAATAAAATATAATTTCTTTCAAGGGTCATCAATCTATTAGTACAAA
Organism: Mirounga angustirostris; assembly: GCF_029215605.1. NCBI lineage: Eukaryota > Metazoa > Chordata > Mammalia > Carnivora > Phocidae > Mirounga > Mirounga angustirostris. The sequence goes on along the minus strand of NW_026991712.1, from coordinate 46,962,382 downwards.
ATGGAATGAAGAAAGGAGGAATATAAAAGGAGACAATGGAAAACAACGTAAAGATGAAATTAGATTTCAGAAATTAAAAGAAAATTTAATATTAAGTTAAAAATGAAAAGATGTATAATTTTAAAGTAATGTGAAGTGAAATGTCATTATCTCATAGAAGAGTTGTCTCATTTATATAGGAAATAAATTAGCAAACAAAACTGAATTAAGTCGGTAAAATTACAAATACCTTTTCATTTATGTATTGTAAAGCAGTGTTTCTGGATGTTTGTATAAAATGAAATCTATATTTTCCTTTGGAAGATACAAATTCAAAACATTTAAATTAACATTTTCAACCTTCTATTTTTATTTTAGTATTTTCTTCAGAATTATCTATGATAGAGACAAGTTTCTTCCTCTAGTCTGCCCACCTCAATAATTAAGTACTTATATATACTGGGTATATGAATCTTGTCCTTTAATGATGGATGTGGAATTTGGTAGACTGCAAGAGCAGAAGCAATCTGACTGAAGATTTTCATCACCCCAAGATGAGGGATGATACTTAAAAAACTAAAAAAGTTTTTCAAAAATTGATTCAGTAACCTCATTGATTTGTCTACCTGATGACTCATACAAAACAGACAGAGAAAATAAATAATTTGGCTCATTGCATCTTAACTAAAATTCACCAGATGTTGGCAATCACTCATTCCCAATCCACATCTTATCTGAGGAGAGAATCCCACAGCCGCCTGGCTATTCATTAACTAGTCAAACAGCTCTCCATAGAGGTAAACCCTGCCTGCCCTCCATTGCTCTTGCATCTAATATTACATTTGTGGATTTTTCTTCAGTGGTTATGTGAAGAAACTTGGTCACAACCCTTCTGCGCATTTCAGGTGTTCATAACCTATCCAGATGGGAACACATGGTTTTCATTCCTTATTTTTGTTGAGATGTTCTTAATTCCATCGCTACTCAGTGGCAAAGTCACAGATACATTTGATAACTTTCACTCCCTTAGCTCCCACAGCCAGTTGTGGAACCCTTTCAAACCACTCACTCTCTACAGATGCTCAGATGTTTTCCCTCTTTTCAATTCCTTATTACCTTTCACCTGAGCTACTGAAAGAATCTTCAATACATATTCTAGATAGAATAGTCTCTTCTGGTTTCACTTGATTTTCATTATTTCATAGGGAATTTTGTGATCCATTTGTAATTAATTATAGGCATGGTGTATAAAATAAGAGTTGAGGTTTACTATTTTCCATAGGGCCATCAGTTGGTCAGCACAATTTATCGAAAAGACCTTCCTTTTCCAATTGCTTTGCTGTGTTATCAGTGCAATGAAATGGAATGACTACATAAACATGAGTCTATTTTGAGGCCCTCCCTCTCTCCTGTTCCATCAAGCTATTTGTGAATCCTTATTTCAATGCCTCAATATGTTGACAACTGAATTTTGACTACTAAATCTTTATAATTAGTCTTGAAGACAGGAAGTCCACCAACTGTTATTTTTCAAAATTGGTTTAGCTATTTTAGGTCCTTACCACATCCATATAAATTTTAGGACCAGTTTGTCAATTTAATAGGTGTATATGTAAATAAAAACTTTTCAAACTGTATGCTTTAAATATATGCAGTTTATTATACACAAAGATTTTTTTTTTTTAAATATTGTAGGCTTTCACTTCCAGGAAGATGGAATAGACATACTTTTAAAACTCAACAGTAAAAAATAAAAAATCCAATTAAAAATATGCAAAAGACATGAAGAGACATTTCACCACAGAAGAGGATATTGCAGGTGGCAAATATGCACATGAAGAGATGTTCAACATCAGTAGCCACTAGGGAAATGCAAATTAAATCCACCATAAGTTATTAGAACATAGCTATCAGAATGGCTGAAATAAAAAAAAACAGTGACACCACTAATTGATGGAAAGGATGTGGAAAAACTGATTACTCATGCATTACTGGTGGAAATGTTAAATTGTATAGCCAATCTGGAAATCAGTTTCTTTAAACTGTAACTACTATATCATTTAGCAATTGCACTCCTGGGCATTTATCTCTGAGAAGTGAAGATTTATGATCACACAAAACCTGTATATGAATGATTATTCTAGCTTTATTTGTAATAGCCCCAAATTGGAAACAACCCAGATGTCCTGCAACAGGTGAACGGTTAAATAAAATGTGGTACATACATGCCATTGAATACTGCTCAGCAATAAAAAGGATCAAACCAGTGATAAACACACTCTGGGTGACTCCAAAGAATGCTGAGTGAAAAAGGCCAATACCCCCAAATTACCTACTGCATAATTTCATTTATATGGCATTCTTAAGAAGATAAAATTCTAGAAATGGAAAAAGATTAATGGTTGCCAGGAGTTAACAAGAGACTAAATGTGGAGGCAAAGTCAGTATAGCCATAAAAGGACAATGTCAATGTCATTATCCTGCTTGTGATATTGTATTACATAGTTCTGTCAGATGTCACCTTTGGGGGAAGTGGCTAAAGTGTAGATGGTATCTTTCTGTACGGTTTCTTACAACTGTATGTGCATCTACATATATTTCAAAATAATGAATTTAATAAAGAAGTTAGGAACATCACACAGAAAATAATATTGTACTAAAGTATGTGAAATTTAGAAATCTTGCTGCTGTTTAGGTCTATTTATTCTCTTAAGCTATCATATGAATCAGACATTACAAAAGTCACAATACAATGCTACAATTTTTGCTTTAAGTAGTCATTTATATTTTAAAGGTCTTAATAGGAAAACACGGACTTATTTCCCCATATAGTCACCATTTCTAATGGTTTTTCCTTTAACTTCCTAAAGATCTGAGCTTAATGAAATTTACCCAGCCTCTTTCCTTTTCCTAAGTGTCAACAAACTGTTCCTGCTTTTGCTTATGCTATATGCTTGTTTTTCACATTTTATTCTGAGTTCATAATTGTTATCTGTGGAGTGGCTGGTCTGATAGAGGTTTACCTGACCATTACCAGAAGCAGAGCCTAGTACTTAATAAAGTTTTAACCATGAGTAACTTAACCCCCAGTTTCCACATGTATAAAATGGGAATTAGAGATAAAGTACAAAACCTGGAAAATCAGGTGCTCAACAAATGTAAGCTTCCATTTTTTCATTACACATCCATAAAACCCCAGAAAAACTGGATGGGCCATCATTTCCCCAAATTCTTCTTTTATTTTCTATAGCCTTTCTTATGGTGTTCTTTCCACCTATAATGTCTTCCTAACTCCCCTCCCCAATTTTTGCCCACAGTTCTTTTATCAAACACAAGTATGTTTTGGGCACTTCTTTGTTCCAGGGACTTGTTATCATTTGGGTTACAGCAGCGAATAAGAGACACAGGTTCTGCCTTCCACACCTACTTCTTTTTAAATGTCATTTGCCAAATGCAAATCTTACCCTTCCAGAAAGGTTTTCTTCAACCAGCTGTAACTGATTCCTCCAAATCTCCTTAAAATGTAATTCCATCTCTTACTACAGTTATTTTTTATACCTGAGTCATTCCCCCTACACACACACACACACACACAGAGAGAGAGAGAGAGAAACAGACTAATCTTCGTGAAGGAAGTGCAGTAAGTTCATGATCGTGCCTAGCAGGGAAGAACATTGTGTCTTACCTGTAGTAGACACTGTACAAATTAAGAAATTAAAATAAAAATGATTGAATCCCCTCATCTTTCTTTTTCAAATTAAATGATATTAATTTCTTTCCATTTTTCCCAATATATAAATTGTCTGATTCTTTCACTTCAAGATCAGAAACATGTGGAGTCTATAATAAAAATTAATACTCTACAAAACTCCTGATCTGAGCTGAATATGCCAGTAGTGAGATGAATATGTCCTGCCATGCCATACTTCTATTTTCAAGTGCTTAAATATAAAAATATTACAGTTTTATGTTCAATTTCTGGATTATTCTTATCCTTAGATATGTAAGTTTTAGTCTGCATGGTTCTCGGGTTACTTACTGTGCATATAAGTAGCTAAATTTTTAGAGTTGTTCAAATGTACTTCTGTTGTTCTTTGTATCTCCAAGGCAGATACAAATTTGTCATCCAAATTTTAAACAGATTTTGGTTATGATTTTGCACTTCCAATTTATGCATAATTTGCTGCTACTATTTGAAAATTGTAATGGATTTATGTCTTTGAATTAACACACTGTCCTACTGAAATAGTACCATATTAGGAAACTGAGTTATAACTGAAGTTAATGGAAAGATGAGCCTTTTGCTGAGTGTACATATTGTACAAATAAAATATATGAAGTTATTTCTGAATAGAAGAGCATAAATCTATAATTGTCATTAATAAAAACATGTCCTTATGTTATAATTCCAATAATGTACATATCTGTGGTATCAGGTAGGATTTTCCAGTAGCCAGTGGGCATGCGCCCTATTTCAGTAGTGTGTAAACAAAATTTATTCTGATGAGAAAAAGTGGCATAAACATAAGATATATATGACTACACTTTCAATCTTTTAATACATCCTATGTATTTCTATGGCCTCAGAGGTTGAATTCATGAGTGAAAGGAAGAAAATATTTCTTCCTTTACCAATTAAATTTCATTTAATGGGGCCATCAATAGCAATTATTTTCATTCTATCAAATATCTACCAAATAAAAGAATTAAAATGAAACAAAGGATTCAATCATGTGCTTGTATTAGAAACAAGATACTTGGGGCGCCTGGGTGGCTCAGTTGGTTAAGCGACTGCCTTCGGCTCAGGTCATGATCCTGGAGTCCCTGGATCGAGTCCCGCATCGGGCTCCCTGCTCGGCAGGGAGTCTGCTTCTCCCTCTCCCACTCCCCGTTTGTGTTCCCTCTCTCGCTGTGTCTTTCTCTGTCAAATAAATAAATAAAATCTTTAAAAAAAAAAAAAAAGGAACAAGATACTTGAGGAAAACAATCTATATTTGTCCCTTTGTCCCAATCTGATCACATTACCAAAGATTTTGGCCTCAGGAAGAAATATCCCAAAGACAAAAACCAAATTATTACATTTAATAGGAACCAGCTATAATAGTATGCACTGGTGCAGAGGCAAACTCAAGACATTTTTTTGCCAGTAACAGAGCAACCAAGTGAGTGGTACATGAGGAATTTGTTGTGCTTACTGTAATAATATTCCACTTAGCCACACACCACCAGTGGATGGTGCCCAAGTGTGCTTTCCTCCAACACTTGATAGAGCCAAGCAAGTCAGGTAAACCATTTCTCCAGTTGGATGATAAAGGAAGCAATTAAATTTCTGGAAGATTGCTGTGAAATTTTGCTGGCGAAGAGATGTTCCTAAAATGTCTGTAAGTTACATTTTAGAAAATAACTTCCAACTTTAAATAATGGAGCAATCCAATATTTAAAATTATTCTGAAGTAAAACTTAAAGTGTAAAAAATATGTTGGAAAGTGAGTAAGTCCCCAGTAATCTGTTTTCCAACTTCTGTTTTAATTACTAGATACAGTTTAAAGCAGGGCACAGCTATGGTAGAAATTCCTAAAGCAGGAATTAGAAATCTTGACTTCTGTCATTTTCCTTTATGATACAGAAATTGATTAACTCTATAAGATGCGAATAAAACTGCACCCAATATAACATGCTGGGAAAAACTGCCTAAATCTTGAATTTAAACAGTTATTTATATAAACACAAACATTTTTATTGAGATAAAATTCACATGATGTAAAATTAACCATTTTAAAGTGAACAATTAAGTGGCATTTAGTACATTCACAATGCTGTGCAACCACAACCTCTATCTAGTCCCCAAACATTTCCATCACTCCATAATAAAACCCCATCCTTCTTAGTAGTTATTCCTCAATTCCTTCCCCCTCCACTAGCCCCTGGCTACCACCCATTTGCTTTCTTTTTCCATGGGTCTATTTTGTTTACTTCATATAAATGGAATCACAGAATATGCAACCTTCTGTGTTTGTCTTCTTTCACCCAGCATAATGTTTTTGAAGTTCATCCACATTGTAGCACTCATCATTAAGTACTTCATTCCTTTTTACTGCTGAATAGTATTCCACTATATATAAATACCAAATTTGTTTATTCACCTGTCCATGGGCATTTGGGCTGTCTCTACCTTCTCATTACTGTAAATAGTGTTGCTATGAACATCTGCATACAGGTTTTCCTTTTTTTCTTTTTCTTAAAGATTTTATTTATTTATTTAATTGACACAGAGAGAGAGAGAGCAAGAGAGAAAACACAGCAGGGGGAGTGGAAGAGGGAGAAGCAGGCTCCCTGCTGAGCAGGGAGCCTGATACGGGGCTCGATCCCAGGACCCTGGGATCATGGCCCGAGCTGAAGGCAGCTGCTCAACCAATTGAGCCACCCAGGTGCCCCCAGGTTTTCCTTTGATAACCATTCTCAATTCTTTTGGTTACATACTTAAAAGTGGAAATGCTGGGTCATATGGTAATTCCATGCTTAACTTTTTGAGGAAACACCAAACTGCTTTCCACAGTAGCTAAACAACTTTATCTCCCCACCAGCAATGTACAGAGGTTCTAACTTCTCCTCATGGTTGACATTTGTTATTTTCTGTTTTTTAAATCATAAACCCAATTTTTTTGCTGTATGAATTCAACAATGTATACTGAATAAAGTTATATATGGTTGATTATTGTTGGTCATGCTAAACAGTAGTCTAAATTATTTTTATGCATATGGATATTTGCTCTTTATTAAAATATCCAACAGAATTTAAACTTTTTTTTTTTAAAGAGAAACAATGTCATTTGTGAATGAACATGGGAAAATTCCACAGAATATATTCCTCCAACCTTAATTATCTATAAAGAATGTATTCCTCCAACAATAATTCTTGACAAAGAGGGTTTGTGATGCTTTCTCATGCACAGGCATAACAATGACATGTAAAAATGGTATAAATTAAGGAGAATGCTTCCATCTTGCTAAATACTACAGTATAACAATAAAACAAATTGCCAAAGTTGGCACTGCCTTTCATAAGTACTCCTTGGAAAGACTCTGAAATTAATCAGCATTATTAATTCTCAATGTCTACCTCCATTTTTTCCTGTAGCTCTGATTTCAAGGTCTTTAAAACATGTTGAACACCATTATCCTCCATGCCTCTGCCATTATAGGGAATATAAAAAATGAAATTATTTCAACACAGAGGCATAAGGATCAAAGAGTTAGAAGGATAAGAAATTCAGATTCAGAAAAGTAAAGGATAAGAAACAGAATGATTATCTTGCTTGAAACTATCAAAGTGGATTTTTAGCATAGCACTATTAGTATCCTAACCTGGGGCAGGTCCTCTTATTAGGATCCCACTTGCAAGCTGAACTCATAAGTCATATAAAAAATGCTATATAAATCCTGTTAAATTGTTTCTAACTGATAACAGCTTTCAGAAGACCCCTATCTCCAATCCCAAACTATAATCCCATAGAAGAACTGGGGCTACAGTTTGTAGATAGTTAGCTATTTGGAAAGATATATGGCATTTGGAAAGATACACTAACACTGTGCCATGTGGGTCAAGATGCTATAATGTGCAAATGAGGAAATGTATTTCAAATTAGATCATATAGGCAATTTTGTGATATTATTCATTATAATAGCTCTTTCTCTAAAACAATATCTATTGAATGTTCCTTTCTGTCCTCTCTAGTATTTCTACCTCTTAAAATAACTCCTCTGACATTTCACATTACTTCTCAAGACATATTTTTTTTTTTTTAAATTGATTTTTTTTTTTTTTTTAAGATTTTATTTATTTATTCATGAGAGAGAGAGAGAGGCAGAGGGAGAAGCAGGCTCCCAAGGAGCAGGGAGCCCGATGCGGGACTCGATCCCAGGACCCTGAGATCATGACCTGAGCCGAAGGCAGACGCTTAACCATCTGAGCCACCCAGGTGCCCCTCAAGGCATATTTGACATGCTTTGAGTCATATGTATTCAATATCCAATTCAAGTCCTTCATACACTCTAAGTTGTCCAGGATTTACTAAGAACAGTAAGCTCCCTATTAGTTTTTGCTTTTGGTTAGAAAGATAGTATTCTTAAACTAGAGGGAGATTGTAGGGAAGAAATCCTATGATTAGAAGGACCTTTAGGAGAGACAATATGGCTCGGTCAGGAGTTTTCACCTTCTTCATATTTTATATAGGGCTTTCTGTAGTTGAAGACTGTTAGAAATAATCTATTTCTGTAGGTGTTCTCATGAAGGTATGTACCTAAAATATCTAATAATATGGGTGACATATTTATGTATAAGTCCTCTCCTTAACAATTCTGATGAGGTCACCAGACATGAGTATTTCTTCTCTCTTCAGTGAATTCAAGGAATGTGAATTTTGGAAATGTCAGGTACTCTCCCAAGTCACTAAAAATCTCATTTTGCAAACAGGTGTGAAAGTTAGTCTTTCACACTTCATTCCATTTGTTTTACTCTTCTCTAGATAGATGTCAATGTGACTGTAAATAAACAATAAACACAGCATATCAAAAGTCTAATTCTATTTGGGACTACAGTTATAAGAATTTGACTACAATTCACCTCTTATATTTTCTGAAAGAATGGAACAAAGAAAAGCACACATATTCAACTATGAAATATTTCAAAGCAATATGCGGCCAAAGGTTGTATAAGTTTGACTTACTCTTTTAAAATTGAATATGTACCGGAAAATGATATGTGATACGAATTGGCCTGCAGCATTTCCAATAGCAATTTCTACATCATCTGTTTTGTTTTCTTTTTGTGGAGTAGACAAAAGCTCCTGCTAGCTTCTATGAATGTAGGAGGTAAATTACTGCAAGGCTCATCAGCCATAGTAATTTGAATATTTATTTTGAAAATAGCACTGATAAAGCCTCTGTTGTGGTATTAAAAAAAAAAAAGTCAATGTCTGAACCTAAAGAACCATGGTTATTTAGATACCCAGAGCACAAATGGGTAAAACAATGCCAAGAGAACCCTATATCTACTCAAATTACTATGTCATGAGTTAGTAAGAAAGACCTTTTAACAAATGAATACATTATGTCCTGAGATAGTGAGTTCCCAAAAAGTTCCCGGATGTTAAAGTGTAGAGGTTTTATTACCAATTCCCCAGACTTTTTACTCTAAGATGTTGAACTATGAGATCTCAAAGGTTTCCAGCAACTCGGAGAGTCAGTGAACTGCAGGAGTACATTAAGATTAATGATTCAGGATGCTAGAAATACAATTTTTACTGTTTAATTTTTCACCACCTTTCTTAATCACATGAAAGCTGGCTTTCATCCACATAGGTATACTGAAATTGCTCTCCTGGCTGACACCAATGATCTTGCTTAAAATTCAGTAGTTATTTCTCTACTTCATCCTCCTTGACCTTTCTTATGCATTTGTTACTAGTGATCATTCTTGAAACTCACTTCACAAGGTATCCCTATTAGTAGACTAGCTTTGTTCTCCTTCAATCTTCAACATCTCCTTCTGAGATTTTCCCCACTGGTTCATCACATGCTCCTCTTAGATGTGTGTAGCCCACCAATGTGCCCACTTTATATTACTTCTTTTTCTCACTCATTCACACAGCTTCTACTCTGATGTACTGCTGAATTCCAAAACTTAAATCCTACCCTGAGTCATTATATGAGTTGTAATAATGTATTTTCAGTTTCTTACTAAAAAATTTTACCAAATTATTCTGCCATGACCTCAAATTCTATCACAATGAATCATTAATCAAATTATTTCCCCTTCCTTTCAACTTCCTAGTCTAATAGGGGCAACCACCATTTACCTCATGCCCTTGAACTGGTTTTTGTATCAAGTTCCTTCATACTCTTCTGTCATGACTTTTTGTATTTCGTCTCCTATTTCCCTTTGTCTTCATTTCCCACTCCCACAATTTTAATCAGGCCATTGTTTCCCCAAAAAGCCTCTATGTTTACTTTTCCACCCCTTAGGTGAGAGGAGCTGTTCCCTTTCTACAGCCCTAATCTTCTTCATTTTTTCTAGAACCAATCCTGGCCTGAGACAGGAGATATACAAGTCCCTCCAGGCTCTATTCAAAGATTCATTATACTGCATTATCTTTGGATCAAACTGAGTGTCGTTGATGACATACAGACATTTTGGGGCAGATAATTCTGTTCAGAAGATTCAATTTGGCAGTTGAGATGGAGTTTAAAATGTATGGCACTCTCCAGAGTCAAACCAGACAATGGCTAGAAGGCTAGGTAGGGGCAGTAGAAAAAAAATAATGTTAGAATCAAATACATGAGATGAAGGACTCCAAACCTGGTTCCATCAGTGTGGCTGAGCACCAGGTAATAACTGCATCTTCAGGACTGTGATCCAGAGCAGGATTCCTAGACCTTTGTGGAAGAAGTCAGAGTCACATTTCAAGTCACAGTACTGGGAGGGGTACCAGTGGATATATGGTTACCAGGAAACAAAGAAATAAATAAGAAAAAGAAAAACAACTAGGGCAAAAGAAGGATCTGGGGAAAGAGCCATATTAAAGAACCAGAGGCAAAAGATGGGAACTGAGACTTGGGAAAGAAGCATAAACCCATTTTAGAAGTAAGGGTAGAGAGGTTGAAATAGAGACTTGATGCTAAACCTTTGAATACTGGTGTGGAGAGCATAATAGCTAAAATTTATTTAATGTTTACTCTGTGTCAAATATCTTATGTGTGTTTTCTTATTTTATTTCTAACCACAACCTGTGAGTTAGATACTATTATTATCCCCATTCACAGGTGAGGAAATGAGGCTCAGAGTGCTTCAGATACTCTGTTCAAAGAGGTAGATGATGAATTGGGACTATGGTCTTTCTGACTCCAAAGCCTGATCTCTTGACCGCCATGCTAGAAATGCTAAGGAATCTTCTCCCATAGGAAGGATTTTTTTCTTGGTGGGAGGTGGGTAGGGAGGGGGGGGGCGGGTTCCTGATGACTGGATGGGAGTAAAGCATTGGATCACCTCTTAGGCAAAGGCAGGGGAATGGGTTGCAGAATTAGCCAGGCATTACTGCTTACCTCTCATAAACTTGGAATTCTAAGCCTATGTCAGAGGAAAAATAAGCCACAGATCAGGAAGGATGTGGTGAATTGTTAAGTCTTGTCAATGCAGTCGTGCTCAGAGCAGAACTGTGAGTTTAATGCTTACTTAGCTTGCCTGACTCAAAGATTTTCAATTTAATTACTGTTGAGGCAAGAATTTGAAATGGAATAATTTCATACCTGAGCTGAGTCTTTGAAGTCATTAAATGGAGTGACCAGTAGTTAAGGAAGAAACCGTATTTGCAGTTATGGTGAATATTTCATCAAACAGAATTTGGGAACCACTCTGTGCAGGACACTTGGTTACATAGATGAATATGGCACTGTTCTCCACCAATAGTAAGACAGATAAGAGCATATAAATTGCAACAGAGTAGAGTAAGCATAAAGAATCAGTTGCAAAGTTAAATATGAAGATTTAGAGGAACATTAATCAAACTTAAGTGGGCAGGAGAAGGAAGGTATTCTAGTGTATATTTTATATATATATATGTACACACATGTATATATTTAGTGTATATCTAGTGTCTATTATACATATATAAAATTCTAGGTATTTAAGTTTATTTTTAAAATTTATAAAATTTTAGATATAGAAGGGATTCTAGTGTATATTTTATATATATAAAATTTTATTAAAAATAATAAAAATATATGTGTATATAAAATATTTTTAATTTTAATAATAAAAATTTATAACACAATGTATAATATTTTTACATAACAAAACACCACCAGCTTACTGGCAGTAAATTAATAACTACCATTGAGTTATACTGATGCAGTCTGCAGTCAGGAATTTGGACATAGTAGAGCAGGGATGGCTTGATTTTGTTCAATGATATCTTGTGCATGGTCTAGAAAAACTTGAAAGGCTGAGGATTAGAATCTTCTCCAGCCTTCTCTTGCATACACACCTGGGATGGGACTAAAGTTTGGGCTCAGTTGTGACTGTTGACTGGAACACCTATATTTGATCTAGAGTTCTCACAGAATGGCATCTGGGTTCTAAGGAGTATCTCAATAGTGAGCATCCTAAGAGAACCAGGAGGAAGCTGCCTGGACTTTTTATGACCTCACCTCAGAAGTCACATGCTGTTACTTGTACCACTCTCTATTGGTTGAAGCAATCACAAGCCCATGTGGATTCAAGAAGAATCCTTCAGCAGACTTCTTAAGCCCCCTAAAAGTCTCATCCCATTAACAGCCTTTGGCTCAGGTACAAGGCCCAGGATCTCATCATCTAATCCAGGCACAGATGAAGCTCTTTGGACATGGTTCCATAGGTTCCCTTCAGTCTGGAGACTAGTGATACAAGAGGTAAGGTATCTGCCCCCACCACACACAAAATATAAAATGACTGGAGAACCCTAGACTACCTGCAATAAACACTCCAGTGTAGGACCAGCTGTATAATTTGTGGGTTCCAGTGCAAATTTAAAATGCAAAGCCCCTATTCAAATATTATTAAGAATTCAAGATGTTGACAGCAGAGAATTAAACTAGCCCACAGGCACCTGTGTGGCTCAGTTGGTTAAACATCTGACTCTTGGTTTCAGCTCAGGTCATAACCTCAGGTTGTAAGATAGAGCCCTGCATCGGGCTCCTCACTCAGCATGGAGTCTGCTTGGGATTCTTTCCCCCTCTGGTCCTCCCCTCTGTTCCTCCCCTCTGCTCACCTACTCTCTCTCTCTCACTGTCTCTCAACTAACTAACTAAATAAAATCTTAAAAAAAAAAAAAAAAAGATAAACTAGCCCAGGGCCCTTCTAAGCAAAGGGTCCTTAGCAAATGCACAATTCACACATCCATGAGACTAGCCCTCCTGTTTGGAAAGTAGAAAGGGGAAAAAAATGTTATTGGTCTACAGCAATCCTAATATCCAACAGGGTCCATGTTGTTAATTCCCAAGTGGCTGGAAGTTGTATTCCATAGATCTTAGCTCCACCCTCCAGTCTGCTATTTCTACTCTCTAAATCATTCTTCCTTTTCCTAAATGTAGCCTTTGTTTGAGCAGTTTACAAAATCTGATTAGTTTCTGAGATGAGTAGTTTTCTCAGTTTAACTCCAATTTGTAGATATTTGGGATTCCAAAGGTCTCATTTCATTTTGTACTGCCTCTATACCTTTTAGTCCAACATAACATAATTCCTTAAAAAAACTTGTTTTAAGACATGAAGTTATATTACATTCCATTAGGCAAAAAAAGTCACACCTACAAAATTTTTGAAATAAGCTTTTCTCTACTTTAGGTCCTCATGAGGCTGCTGTCAGATAATGACCTCAAGATTCTTAACAACCGTATTACTTAGAGGAGACGATATGCAAGACACATCCTTAAGATCCTTAGAAGGTCTTTTGCCTTTAATCTGGGTCAAAAGGTCTATGAGCCACCAATTTAAATCTCTCTTAAGTCATAACAAAGGGTTTACAGTCACATCCTTGACCTCATCTATGACCTGCCCAAAGGCTGTATTTTCCTATCTGCATCCTGGATTTGATCTTTGCCCTGCGGCTTTTTTTTAGCAGAGAATATTTTGTTTGGGAGATAGAGGATAGGAAAGTAGTTTTATTATCAACTTCAACAAATCTTGGATACTTACATGTTTTCTAATTTCTGCTTCAAAACTGAGTATTTCCCTCCTTAGCTCACTTCTCTCTCTGTAACTTATGATATTCAACTAAAAGAAACTAGCTGATACTTTACACATTCTGTTGGGAAATTCTTTTAATCAGTTCCATCAGTTCCTTAGGTATATTTTCTATTTTCTACATTATAGCAGACAAGGGTTTCACTAAATTTTTCCCCAAGATATAACAAAATTCTCCTTTTCCCACTTGCCTTTAACCTTCACCAACAAGTATCCTGGAGGCCCATCATGCTTCTGTTACCCATATCCTCAGGGCCCTTCCTGGTCTTCCCATTGACTAGTCTGAAAGCTAATACCATATATTTTAGAGTTTTGTTACTGACACCCCATTTCTGGTAACAACCTCTGTATCAGTCTGGTTTCAGTCAGAAAAGCAGAATCACTGTGAGTGATACTGAATAAGTGCCTCAGTACAAGAATTAAACGTTCCACAATTCTGGCTGCTGGTGGAGAAGTCTACCCAAGACTTTGGCTTCTGCATTTAGTCTTGGGTCTGAGATGGCAACAGAGTAGTTAGGCCACAATTCAGGAATAAACTATGGATGTAAGACAGGAAGAACAATGATAAACTAGAATTCACAGAGATAAGAAGAAACTGGACCCCCTAAGGAGAAATTGGAACCATTTCCAGCCTTAATGATGCAGGAGATACACAGAAGAAGCTGGCATATTTTGCCATAGAGATGCACATGCTGAAGGAGAAGAGCTGGTGGCAGCTGGGAGAACTGCAGGCCTAGGTACCACGCATACCAGCAGGTGAGCAAACAGATCCAAGGCCACAGTGCTGAGCACCCACACTGACTTTAAGAGTTTAAAAATGACTGCTGCTTCATTTTCACCTTCCAAATCTCAAAAAAATGTCCTTGTAATCAACTCTATCTTGGAACAATGCAGGAAAGGGAATTCTAGGTACCATAGTTCAATTCAGTTAAATTGACAGAGTACAGAACCACCACCAAAGACTTCCTGAAAGACATGTAGTTCGAGTTGGATCTTCAGAAAATAAGGACGTGGCCAGATGAAGGTGGGAAAAACAAAGTTACCATAATGAAAGACATGGATTTGTAGAATAACATAATGAGCTTTGAGAACAAAGGGCCCTGGAATGTGAGCCCAACAGGAGTAGATACTGGGTCTGTTTAGCCACATGACCTAGAATGGGATGATACACTTAGTAAGTGCTCTATAACCATTTGTTAAATAAACAACCATTTTGATTGAACAAAATGTGTGAGACAGAAAATGGCAGAATTTGAAGTGTCAAATTTGACATCAATTCAATCAGGTAAGATTTTGTATGTGTCTCAAAAAAAAATAAAATAAAATTAGACAAAAGAGTGGCCGGCTCAGATTTGCACTTAGGGGCTGCTCTGGCAAAGAGGGTGAATCATGAACTGGTCTAAGGGCAGGTTAAAGCATGAGAAGGATTTTTCAAAAAACCCCAGAACAAACAAACAAAAAGAAAAAACAAAAAACAAAAACAACCCCAAAAACCTTAACCTGAAGCAACAGAGGAAGACTTTGATATTGGCTGGGAAAAGGGTGAGAAAGCTGTGGATAAAGCAAAGTTTTAACAGAATGTTCCAAAGTGCCTTTAATAAGAAAGTTTTCCTAGCAACTGTTCAAACATTTCTTGTCACACTTAATGGAAAAAAACAAATCATTTGGATCATTTATTTCTGAGAAAATTTGTTACATCTAATGTTGACCACCACCTTAATATTCAACTTTTTTAATACAACTTCTTGTGTCTTTTTTTCTCTCCCCATTCTCTTATTTGTAAAACAAAACATATTTGTCAGTGAAGCATAGTTTATCATATAGGTAGAGTTTTTTTCTTACACTTGAAATTCATAACTCCTAATGGGCAATCCAGCTGAATTATATTTCCATATGGTTAAAGGAAAAATGACACAGTCATTGAGAAAGATAAAGACATTTTCCAGTCAACCATTAACATCAGAACATATATAGTTTGTTTTATTTGGCAACTGGCCTTTCCTTTTCAAACTCCAAAGCAATGCTAATTTAATGATACAGAAGACAGTTCAATGACAGGAAAACTATTCTGCCTCACCAGAGCCTCTGCACAATTTTAAATCTTTTCATTCTGAGTCAAGAAATACAGAAATCCCTTTGGTCACAGGAGGAAATGGTTTCTGGATCCTCCCTGGCAGCATACAGAAATTAAACCTCCCTGCTAAGAGCCCTGCTAAGCCCATTTAGCAGGGTATGTCAAAATTTAGCTTCTACAGCAATTTTCTCTGAGAACACTTGCAAAGAAAGATGCTCTCTGCATAGTCTCACAGTTTGGGACAGAAAAAGGAATTGTGATAAGCACTGAAGGGTGAGATTCTTCTTGTGGTTATCCACAATGTCTTTCCTCCTTACACTTGACAAAGTCAAGATTCACATTTTAGGGCTTCCTGCTTTCACAGACTATAGCAATACCGGAAGTTTTGTGCAAGTGCTGATCTCAACCATAGCCTTTAGCAAGTATAAGGTGAAAGGGAGCATAATAGACCACCCCTGAATATGCCACTGTGGCATGCAGATTATCTTGAGCTAAAGACAATTAAGGTCCAAAAGACTCAGGAAAAGCTTTTTACCTAACACTTAGCTGCCTATAAGAATTTAGACAGAGGGCTCAGTCTAGGAAGAGAGCTATCACCAGACATAACTACAAAAAACATGTTCTGGTTATGGTAAGCTATAGTGAGCTTGGCAGGGCCCACTTGTTCAAATTCCTCTCTGTGTCCCATTGTCTTTACATGGCATGACAAACATTTGTTTATAAAATATTTGCTCTTCCCAAGTTCCCATGAACTGTCTTCCTTCCCTTTGAATTCCCAGACCTCTATCCTGTTCCTTAGCTCAGAATGGAATACAAGCCCCAACTTACCCTTGGGTTTCATATTTTTATGAGGCTCCCCCATATATATGAAATTAAATTTGTTTTTCTCCTGTTAATCTGTCTTATGTCAATTTAATTATTAGACTTCAAAGAACCTAGAAAGGTAAAAGGAAAAAATCTTCCTCCCTTACAATGATAGTATTGAATGTGATACCAGATCACAGACATTTAATTAAAAAGCACACCTTTATCAGTGGATTGCTCTCAGGATGGTAAATAAATCACATTTACCTTATTTAATTTTGTCTTCAAAACTGTGCTCAAGACTTCCTCCCTCCATGAAGCTCAAATTCATCACTCACATCCAATTATCTAGTAAGTTCAGCCCTTTACCATTTCCATTCTTCCCTGTTATAACCTTTATAGCCCTAAGAGTATCCTTCACCCCCTTCACTCCTTTAAAAATGTGTGTGTGTGTTTCTGCTACTCTCTTTGAAAACATGCATGGTCAGTGCTTGGTGATATTAACATATGTTTATGGTTAATTTTTAAAGCATAGATAATGCTCATGTTTACATAGATGTATACACTCAGCTACCACTAGAACTTGCCAAGGAACAATTATGAAGATCTGAGAGCTGACAAAAAGTGTTGCTGACTTTTGCAGCCCAAGATAAAGTAGAATGTCCAGAAGAGAGAAAGGGCCCTGGATTACAGTTGTTGAAAAATCCAGAATGTTTTTTGCAATTGCCTTGAACTTCTCACATCTTTGAGCTCTGAGCAGTGATTCATTCCCCAGCTGCCATCTGGATTTGAGTATGGTATCAGAGTGATAGGATGCTTGGTATCAGCTCCTTTTCTCTAGTTTAAGAGAGCCCATAAATAGGATATAAACTCATGTCTGCCTATCCCCAGGAAAGCAATTTGAGTGTATGTCTGGGGGTCATTCTTAGAGAAAGTGAAAAAGCTTGAGGTCCTCGAGAAAACCTCTGTATAGTGAGCAAAGATAAAAACCCCTATTGTGTTCCTCTTAGTTCTTATTCCATTTCCATGGGATATGCAAGAAGCAAAATTAGAGATTAATTCTAAGATTTTCTTTTTCCTCCAGCATCACTCACTAACCTTTCAGCATTTAGAATATTCAGCAATGCTATTTAATACATGTTTCCTGTCCTCAGGGAGCTCCTAGTATGTAATCGGATATACAAAGTAGAAAGAAGACAGTGCAATTAGTGTTCATCACATTGAAGGGGGTAGAGAAAGGAAACATGGATTCTAGCTGAATTCTTCACTGAAAGAACAGTGAAACCATCATGCAGGAAGGTGGCATTTGAATTGCATGCTGAAGCTTGGGTAATTGCCTGACTCATGGAGACTGGGAGAAAGGGCATTGGAGGCTAAATATGAACAAAAGTGTATAGCAAATAACCCTTTGTCTCCTCCATTAAATGCAATTATCTTCCAAAGTAAATGTCAGGTCTTCTAGTTATTTTAAACTTTCTTAAATATCCTGTATGGATACACTCAGTATCTTAAGTAATGAAACAACTTAGTTGACAGAAACTCACAACAGTATGTCAGTGTGTCTCTCCAGCCTGAAATCTGTGATGGCCTCTGGTCTCACATGATATGAAACTTCCTTGTATGAATGCCACCACACACTCTTAAAACAATCATATCTACAGAGAACACTGGTTCTTTTAATGCTAGGAAATTTGCCCTTGTAGACTTCCTATCACATCTGGTGAATGCTGCTCAGAAAAGTCAAGTCTAGCTAATGTATAAAGAGGCCCCAGTGAATGCCCATATGGTATCACAATGTTTGAAAATCCGAGTCTGAAAGGTAGATTCTTTTAAACATAGCAAACAGAAATGTAAGCTTTTCCTTAACCAATTCTGTGTCGGATCTTGTTGCTGTTTACCATCCCTCAGCCCTGAGCAGTTGGAGATGTATCTGTGCTTTTACTCGTTCCTCAGTTATTATCACTACCAGTGTCTGGCTCAGCATTTAGCTTAGGGAACTGGACTCAATCTAAATGAAAACAAAAACAAAAACAAAAACAAAAACAAAACAGTAGGACAACTGCTCTATGTGTATGTCTAAATGTGCAATATTTGAAGATAATATATTGCCTACTATGGGTTTCTTTCTTGCAAGAACTTTACCTTATTGTATTCCTCTATAAAATCTGAACAGAATGGTGTAGGGAAAACAACAAAAAGTTTTGTGTTCTACTGAAGTACAGAAATTTCCATAAAATTGTCATTTTTGAAAAGACAAAAAAAGGAGAAATTCAAGTATATTTTCAGAATTTTCCAATTTTCTTTGCTTCTTAATGCTTTAGACAGATTTTTGTCTTTGCTTGAATACACTAATGACTATATCTATTTTTTAACTTACATGTAAAGTCACACACACCTGTTCTATATTAAAACTGGGTACTGATCTAGAAAGGATATTGAAAATCATTTCCACATTCCACTTAACTCTCCCTTTGCATTGCTGGACAATTAATGTTCTCTCCAAATAGAAATCTGAACTGCACTACAAACAGAGAAGAAACTTTAAGCGTTTGTTTTTATACTTAAAAAAAAAAATACTTTTCTATTTTGATTTGGAGCAGAGAATAGGCATGTTCATGTAGACAGATATCTTAAAATAAACCTCACAAGAAATGGATTACCTTCCTAAGAATAATTTGAATGGCTTTATTTGTTTTAGTAGATGCTGACATCTACTAAGGGAAAATGATGACCACAGATAATAATTATTGCAATATTTATTTTTAAATAACTTTATACAGAGCAGTCATTTAAACTATGATCTATTGCTACACTTCTGCTTATTTCTGTAATATATTTATAACTCTGTGTACTATGGGACAAACTTTTCAATCCACTGTGAGCAAAGTCAGTCCTCCTCAATGAGAATGTGTTGTTCTGACAATCTGTAAATCAGCAAGAAGCTCTGCATTTCTTCAAGAAATGTTCTGTTTCACTTTATTATACTTTATCTACTAGAAGAGTAATTTCTTTGAATTGAATTCACAAAACTTTTGCCTTAAATTTTTTTTCCATTTTAACAACTGAACTATAATAATTGCTCTCTCTGAGCCTCCATAAATCTAGGTGAGTGGCCATTTATTAAGAGTCTACAACAATTTTACAGACATATTAGGAATTTCTATGAAATCTGTGTACTCCTATCTCCCATCATGCCAACAAAAACAAAACCCCCAAATTTGAAAATGTATAATCAACCTTTATTATGTAAGGATAGTTGGAAAAGGAGATGATGGGAAAGTAGAAAATATAATCCAAAATTAGAGTATAAACAAATTTATTCTACTCTCAATATTATCCAAAGCATATTAATCTACTGGTGGATTAGATTAAAATCTATATCACTGATGAAATTCCAACCCTAATCATGCCTGTTATCCTTTTTTTGCATTTAGTAAATAATAAAATCATTCACTTATTAAACATTTATAAAAATTTTCCTATGACAAGAATGGCTGTGAAACAGAGCATGGCATACCACACCTAGTAGAGAATCTTGTTTGAGGAATTTTTTTCTCAAATTTATAAAGGAGTACGATGCCATTGCTATACTTTAAGATACGCAGGCCATGGAGTAACATCACCTGGGTGAATCACCCACAACCAATTTAAATAAAAATTCCAGGGTTGGGACCCAAGGAGGGTTTTTTTTTTATACCAGTTTCCCAGGTGATACTGATAAACAGTGAGAGTAAAATGCCACTGCTTTAAAGAACCCTCATGAAAATGACTAATATTTTTTATTTTAAATTAAAAAAAAAAAACAACCTCTATTCCTACACATTTAAGATTTCCACCACTTGTACTTCTTTCCCCAACCCTGGACTCTCACTGTCTGTTTGTGTGCTACAGGGTCACTGTATACAGTTGGCATGCTGTGCACTAGACAATAGGATGTGGTGCCTGGGCAACATGGGAGGTGAAAATACAATCTCCCCCATGCTCACCAACCTTGCAATCCAGCTCAGGGCTAGTCCCTGCACAGGAATGGACTCTGTTTTCTAATTCACCACATAGGCTGGGTATAAATGCCAATTCATGGTTTTCTTTGTTTGTTTGTTTTATAATGACTTTAAAAATATATCCCAATTAAAACTAGTTGTACATACAGATACAAACAGAATCATTCAGGTCAATAAGGATTATTACTGTTTTCTACAATTTCTTAAACCTTGTGGTCCTTCCCACCAGGCCAGGAATGCTGGGATAATGCACATTTATGAGTAAGATAAGATACTCTATATCATATTACAGATAACCTAGAAACAGTTCTGAGCTTTTAAGTGTAGCCATTCTTTTATCAGGACAGATAAAATAACTACAGAGAAATAACTATAAACCAAACACATATCCCCCATTAAATCCAAACTAAATGTATCTCCAACTCAATCTACCTTAACAGATTCTGTCTCACATCACTGATGAGACAGGCAATAATCACCAATGTTCCAGTTAATGGAGTAGAAAGGAAAACAACAACAACAAAAACCTCAAAGTCCTTCCTCCAGCTTGTTCTCCAACTCATCCCTTGACTACTGCCTCTAGCCTTCTACCATCTGAGCTGAGGTTTCTGTCTTCCCCAGAATGATACCCTTCTCCAGCCCCTCCCAGCACCTTCTGCCTGTCTTTTGTTCTTCAGCTCCAGGTATTCTTCTTACTCCTAAGACATCTCAGGGTTTGGGTCAGTGAGAAAGCCACAGTCCATGATAATTTACCACCCTGTCACACTAACTCTTGTGTCTTCATTCTTTAAGACCAAGTTCGAATGGCATTGCCTCTTTGGAACTTTTATGGAAAAATAATTTATTATTTATATTTATGGTTGATTTTGTTCATACTGTTTTTATTCCCATCCTATTATAAACACTCCAGACCTTTTTTGCTTTCCTTCTTCGGCGAAGATTGGGTTGCAAGGTCCCAAGCAGCAGGTGACTAAAGATACTCTCTTTCTTGAATTTAATGGCATTAAGAATTGATCACAAACTCAAATGTCTACGTTAGCCAGGCAAGTTAAATGAATGAGGGAGTATCCGTGTAGACTTCTAATTGGCAAGCACACACTCTGACTAAAGGAGACAACTCTACACAATGGTTTCCACATAGGAATGCCATATTTGTCAGACTTTCCAACTTTTCAAAAGAAGGCAGAAATCTGCATTTATTTAACAGGAAATTTCTTGAGTTTTAAATAAAAATTCAAATATACACTAATCAAAACCAAACCTGTAGGCTAACTGTAACCCACAAATTCACCAGTTAATAACCTTTTCCCTAAAGGCCCAGCAGAGAATTATGCTGGAAAGAGTTGACCACTCTTAGCAGCAGTCACAGAGAAAAAAATTTTTACCTAAACTCAGAAAACAATATGGGTTGGTAACCCAACAGTTGAGATCTCCATTCTACTCTCTGGAACAGGGTGTACCAGGGTCCCAAACATTTAAATCCCCAACCTTGACAAAATGTCCTGAGACCTAAGCTTGGCATGAAACATGTATTAATTTCTTACCATGGCAGTAACAATTTACCACAAACATGGTGGCTTAAAATTACACAAATTTCTTGGAATTCTGGAGGCCGGAAATCTGAAATCAGTTCCACTGGGTTAAAGCCAATGTATTAGCAAAGCTGGTTCTTTCTAGAGGCTCTAGGAAAAGAATCCATTTTCTTGCCTTTTCTAGCTTCTGGAGGCAACCTGCATTCCTGGACTCATGAACCCTTCCTTAAATCACTTCAAATTCTTGCTTCCATCATCACATCTGCTACTTCTTCTTTGACCTTCTTATCATCCTCTTATAAAGACCTCTTTTGATTATATTTAGAGCCCACCTGGATAATACAGGATACTCTCCCCATTTCAAAATCCATAACTTAATCAAAAAGCTCCCCCTGCTATATAAGGTAACACTCACAGATTCTAGGGATTAGGAGGTGGGTACATTTTGGGGGCCATTATTCAGCCTACCACAAAACTTCAAATTGCCAAATTATGTGGGTGTGGACAATGATGGATAACACTTATCTCATATTTTACAGGTAGCAAAGAAGCCTTATGTAAAGTCTAATGAAGGCACAGGCCCCCTAATAACAGCTGAGATAGGATTTTCCTTCAGTACAGTGGGATACTCAAGAAGGATTTGATTTAAAGTCTGACATTTCTTTGCCTTTGTGGAGGAAGATTCAAACCTATCACAGTAACCATAACTCCCTCACATGAATTTTTTCTTCCCTCTGTGTTTTTCTAGAACCATGTCTGTATCTATCTAGAGTGGAGTTTACTGCATTTACTCGTTTGTTAGTGTGTCTGTGTTCTGAACTAAAAGTGTTATTTATTTCTGTATTAACAACTCTTCCCCAGGACAAGCACATTAAGTACATATTAAACTGAGTGAATAAGAAAGATGAAAAAGAATATTTAAAACATGCTCTTAACATGTGGTATTTTTACTTTTATATTTTGCTAAAGAAATAAGTGGGAAGAAAGACTGAAGGGCAGAAAACAATCATTGGGAAGTACTTTTTTCTTTTTAATTTCACCATTAAAACAATCTTCTGAAAGGGTTATTTGAATTTTTACAGATAAGAAAATTAAGGCTTAGAAATTAGGCAATTTATCCAGGATCATTTAGTGACTAAGCAGTAAAGTTGAATTTAAATTGACTGATTCTTGAATGCATATTCCTTTCATATTCCATTCTTTCCTATTTATTTAAAATACTGTATTTATGTAGAATTTGTTCATCAAATTTTTTCCTGGATTCCTATCAATTGGTCAAATCAGTGCTCTGTTTGCTGAAAATAGTGCATTCTACCTTTCCCTCCTGTTTTTTGTTTTTTTTTTTCCCCTTCCCCAACTCCCACTGCCCCTTCAGGGATAGAGCACAGTTACTTCCTGGGGCTAAGCAGAATCCTGTGGCGCTTGAACACAGGAGAGAAGCTGTGCTCCTTCCTCTCCCCACTCCCTCCCCTGCATAAATCCTGGCAGCTCCAGAGAGCATTTATTCAGGCCCACAGGGGAGAAAACCAGGCTCATTAAATCCTGAATAATACTTATTATTGCTTGGATTAAATTTTTTAAAAGAGGATTTATTCTTGAATATTAGAAAAAGAATGTATGTACTGGCACATGAAATGATCTGTTCAGGGAAGTGTTGAAATCCCTAGAATTTGTGTTACAAATTTTAGGAAGCACACCAAATAAGTAGATCCTGGCTTCAGAACAAAGTACATCTATAAATAAGGTCCATCCCGGGCGCCTGGGTGGCTCAGTTGGTTAAGCGACTGCCTTCGGCTCAGGTCATGATCCTGGAGTCCCGGGATCGAGTCCCGCATCGGGCTCCCTGCTCGGCAGGGAGTCTGCTTCTCCCTCTGACCCTCCTCCCTCTCATGCTCTCTGTCTCTCATTCTCTCTGTCTCAAATAAATAAATAAAATCTTAAAAAAAAAAAAAATAAGGTCCATCCCCATTTCTGGTGATTTTATAATTTATCCCTTATTTCTGATCCTTAAAGTACATATTTTGGTGGTCTTCTCAACCAGAGACTCTTGTTATAATTGCAAGTATACACTTGAATTCCCAGCCTATTCTCCCATATAAGAGAGCAAGCTTCCCTGTCATTACACAGAGATGAGACTGAACTCTCAATGAAATGTTCAATGTATATTGTTCTAATTACTCCATTTCAAAATAATATGCTTGTTCTTATCTTGTAAGAAACTACGAAATCAAATGTAGCCCACTGGCTGTCACAGAGCTACACTGCAAGAATAAATGGACAAAATCAGCCTAGCAAATCTGAAAAACCCTTCAATTTTAACTTTTAAAGAGTTGGCAGTTAGTAGCCATTATTTCAACAAGGTTTTGTTGAGACTTTAACATTTATATTTTCAGTTCTCTAAAAAAGTTTTCCTCTTAAAGCTTCCTGTAAAGTCAGTTTTTTAGTTGTTTCATAAAAACAAGTATGTTTGGGGGGGCATCTTTTTCTCTCGTATTTTCTTATTTTCCTTATACTTTTATACACATCTTTCTGTCTGAATTGAAGTTTTATTGTAGGTACTGTCACACACGATTTTGGAATTTTTCTTCTTCATGTAATATTTAGATGGTTTTTAATTCTTTACAAGAAGTGAAAACTCCTCAAACAGTACTTTTTTAAACTTTTTTTTTTTTTTTTTTTTAAGATTTTATCCATTTATTTGAGACAGAAAGAGCACAAGCACAGAGGAGGGTCAGAGGGAGAGAAGCAGGCTCCCCACTTAGCAGGGAGCCTGATGCCGGGCTTGATCCCAGGACCCTGAGGTCATGACCTGAGCCCAAGGCAGCCGCTTAACCAACTGAGCCACCCAGGTGCCCCTCAAACAGTACTTTTTTACTGAAAAGCCTTGTGGCTTAATGAAATTAAATAATTAAAAAATCAAAGACTGCTTAATTTTGTTTAATATTATGAATGATAGTTATTATTTAATGTTTAATAGACATATAGCTTACAAGCACATAAATTATAAAATTGTAATCTCATCTGTATTATTCTGCCTCACATTATTAATTTTTGTAAATGTGTGCTTGTTCAGAAATGTTCTTCATAGGAGTGCCTGGGTGGCTCAGTCAGTTAAGCATCTGCCTTCAGCTCAGGTCATGATCCCATGGTCCTGGGATCCCAGGAGCCTGCTTCTCCCTCTCCCTCTGCTACTCACCTTGCTTGTGCTCTCTCTTAGAATTTTTCACAATCTTGTGACATAAATATAATTTATACTTAATATAGTGGATTGAATTTTACCATAAAAAACACACAAAAACATTTCACTCCATATTATATCTACAATGTTAACCAATATTTGAAAGTCAGTACTAAGACATTAAAAATTAATATAAATGGCATATATTGTTCTTAATATCAATGTTGTTATGCTTTTAGATATGTTAGAGTATGTAATCACATTATTATCAATGCACAGCATCAAGGTTGAGGAAAATATCAGTGAAGTAGACATTTGATTATTTGGAAATATTCAGACTAAGCCTGCACTGGAAAAGCAGATTTTGGCCAGAGATAGAGAATATTGAGGTCAAACCAAAAATTTGGTATATCCTATGTAATTCTATTTTACTCGTAAGATGGGGTAGTTAACAAAACTGAAGTTTTAATGTGTACAACTGTTGGCAAAATCTTTAATATCTTTTGTGCTAAACCCCAGAAATACCCTCAGAATCAGAACCACCAAATAAATCTGGGGCCCAATCCTTTCTACTATCTAAGCTAGCACCTTACCATGATTCATCTCAGCTTCTTCACGTGTATGATGAAAATGAAACCTATTGCTGCAGTTTTGCCATGAGGAATTAAGATAGGAAAATCTGTGACATATAGTATGTCCACCTCCTCCAAAAAATGGTAGATATTTGTTACAGAGTTTAACACTAGCAACTCAATGAGGAAAAAACCAGCCAAAATTTATACAGCGTTTATTATATGAAGGCATTCTTCTAAACACTCTATGTATGCTAAGTAGTCCAATCCTAAAAATCATCTTGTAAACTGGTTCTATCACAGGATTTTTCACATAAAGAAACTAAGGCAGAGAGCTATTTAATTGTTCAAGGTCACCCAGCTAGTGAGTGGAAAAACAGGGTTTTCAATGTAGATAGTTCGGCTTTGGGGATTGTGCTATTCTGCTCTACTATTGCACAAATGAAACTGAACCCTGCTTCTGCCCTCTGAGTCAATCACTGACCATGTTCATTTATTTTTTAAAGAAAGAATTACCAAGGAAAAAATAAGGACTTAATAATAATTTTTATATTTCATACAGTATACATTGGATAGTGGCACTTTTCATTGAAATCTTTTGGCCTATCACTCTAATGGCCCAGTTGACCAAAAATCCCGATCATCAGGATACTTTTCTGAAAACCTTGTTTAAAGCAAAACAAGGGGCACCTGGGTGGCTCAGTCGTTAAGCGTCTGCCTTCGGCTGAGGTCATGATCCCAGGGACCTGGGATCGAGCCCCACATTGGGCTCCCTGCTCAGCAGGAAGCTTGCTTCCCCCTCTCCCACTCCCCCGCTTGTGTTCCCTCTCACTGTGTCTGTCAAATAAAATCTTAAAAAAAAAAAAAAAAAGCAAAACAAACCTCCATGTGGTCCAAGATGCCCCCCGTGATTCTCACCTTCTCATCCTCATCCTCTAGTGAGGTTTCCTCTCACAGGGCTGATCTGTGTGACCACTAGGATGTTGTGGAAATTGCAGTGCTTGGATTCTGAGCATAGGTCATACAAAACACTGCTACTTCCACCTTGCTCTCTCTAGGACCATTTGCTCTAAAGTAAAGCTGTCATGTTGTGAGACTAGTCAAGTAGCCCTTTGAAGAGGCCCATGTGGCAAGGGACTATGATTTCTCCAACTGCCAATACCGTCTAGCCAGCCACAGACAAGTCATACTGGAAGCAGATCCTACAATCCCAGTCAGACCTTCAATGACTGCAGCCCTGGTAGACATCTCGACTGAACTTCATAAGACCCAAAGCCAGAGCCACCCTGCTAGACTTCTCCTAAATTTGTGACCCACAGGAACTGTGTGAGCTAATAAATGTTTATTACTATCAAAGCTGATAAATTTTGGAATATGTTCTATAACTAATCAATTTTATTTTTAAAAAAGGCTCAGATAAGTTTTTGGACTGCTGAGGACTAGCCCCTCAAAAAATAAAATGAGGGTCAGGGTCTCCATAAAATTCTTGTAAACTATAACGGATAACTCAGTATTCATAATATCATCTTCCTTATGAAATTTATTTATTGGACTGTCCATAATAACATGGCCTTGATGTTATAAAGGAAGTGACTGGTTTGAATTACAGAATAATAAGATATTTTACTGGCCTTATATATTATGGATACATCGTGGGGCTAGTGATGTCAAATTTTAGTACAAGTTCAAAAAAAGTCAGATGAAATACAAATTATATAGGTCAAGTGGTGCCTTTATTTTGCAGCATTTTTTATAATCTTCAAATTCAACCTCCCTCTAAGCATTCTAGCACCCACATCCCATTAATAAGCAATAAACATTTATTGGAGGAAAATGGAGAAGAGGAACAATTGGGTAACTATATTACTCAAATATATATGCTACCTGGGTAGAAGATTCTATAGCAATTAAAAATGGCTACTCAAGAGGAAAGGTAAACTGAAACATCTGTTTATGTAGAGCAAATTGGACCTTATAGCAGCCTTTATGAGAAGAAGCATATGTTATTTCTATCATGGATACAGTGAGTGGTGTTCTGGAGTTAGCTCTTACTGATACACAATGGCTAATTGTTAAAAATCAGGAATTTTGTAAGAAGCTGTTGAATCAGTTAACTTCAAATCTCCATGGTGGGAGTATTTATACCATGGAAATTGGCAAATACTACAACAAATACGGGCTTGTTTTTTGTTGTTGTGCTGGTGATATGGGTTTCTTCCTTTCCAGAAAGCCATTTTCCCAGTATACCACTGGCTCAACCTGAACACTGAATTCAAACATTTAAAAAACCAGACAGACAGTTGATCTTGGATTCATATTTTCACAATTTTATAAAACTCACAGATGACAATTTAGATTCATTTTTTTCTTTATATTTGCCCTCATAATTTGCTCTCTTTGACCCTCATCAGGAAAAACCAGTAGCTTTTCTGTCCTCTAGTATGGATTTACTTAGATTGTCCATGGTATAACAAAGGCAAAAAAACACAATTTTTGATCAAAAGAAAAAAAAAACTTTAATGTTCAATACAGCAGATGTTCAAAGACATCTTTTGAGCAAACATCAATACCATCTGGATGACCTATCACCGTACGCAGATGGGAAATGGCTACTTAATAGTTTCTGTGAGAAGGATGGTATAAAATATTATAGTATTTAAAATTATGGGATGTTTGCGTATCCAAAGTAGATACCATCTTCAGATGTTCAATTCACTGAATATTATGATTTATTCCAGGAATTGTTTGAAAGAAAATAGAAGTATTTTCTTTTCTTTTTTTTAAGATTTTATTTATTTATTTGAGAGAGAGAGAATGAGAGAGAGCACATGAGAGGGGGGAGGGTCAGAGGGAGAAGCAGACTCCCTGCTGAGCAGGGAGCCCGATGCGGGACTCGATCCAGGGACTCCAGGATCATGACCTGAGCCAAAGGCAGTCGCTTAACCAACTGAGCCACCCAGGCGCCCGAAGTAGATTATTTTCTATGATATCTTAAGTTTGTTATTGCTGAAATTTGCCATACAGTAAACTATTTCACTTTCAAAGGAAATATCTATAATATGAATATATGCCTAGAAAAAACAAAAAACAAAAAGAGACCCCATCAATATCTCTAATAAGAGTCTTTGTTACTTAAGCCACATACATAGTTCTTAAGAAAAATCTCCTCCTGATCTGGATTTTGAAAGTTGTTAAGAAAAGGATATTATTATTCATTCGCAGTGAGAAAATTCTCTATTTCAATATTTAGCAGTCTATCTTACCACTTTCTTTCCTCGTTTATTTTTCCTTCTATCAAGAAGTAAATTCCTAATGATGAAAAGAATTTTTAAAACTACCAGTGCTTACGCAATACTCATTCAGAAGATCAAGAATAAAAAATGACCAATCTTAATTACTTGTATACATGATTTATTATCATAAAAAACAACTTATAGAAAGTAGTCAACCACTTTATTAGGCGCTTCCAAATGATTCTGAGCACTGAAAAACACTTCATTTCTGAATGTTTGTTTCTCCGCTGTATTAGCATGATAAATGACATGTAGAACAATCTAAAAGTGTATTTGGATATACTTTACAATATGCAATTAATATTAGCAGTCAAAATGTGATATGCAGTGAATAATCTGCACTGAACAAAACCAGCATACTTAAGCTCCCTTTAAATTATAAGCAGCATTTGAGAGAAGATTCCATATCTAGTGTCCTCAAGGTCCTCGCCCCAATGCTTTGCATATGGAGTCTTTCAATAATCATTTTATGAAAGAAGGAAGCAATGAATAAACAGTGAATGAGAAGCTGTTCAAGGCTTGATTTTTTCCCATTAAAAACACCCCCCCACACACACACATAAACTATGTATTACAAACTTTCCATAGCATTTCATGTTTTAAAATGCTTAACTCAAGGATAGCATCAATGGGCACATTCATAAAGCTGAATAACCCAAAAATAGTCTGTAGAAAAAAATGATTCACTATGTTGTGCTCTAGTACTTTTACTTTGGACAGTATCTTACCAGGGTTAGTTCCACTTACAAGTGAGGTATCTAAACTACCCTTTCTTGGTGCTCTGCTCTCTAACTATTGTGAGAGGAGATGGGTAAATACTCTTTTGCCATAAAGTTTTATCCTCTATGGGATGAAAGAAGCCTTAGTGTTACAACTTGAACAGTGCTTTCTTGTAAAGCCTGTAAAAACACTTTATGTCCTGTAGGAACTGAATCAAAATCTCCTTTTGAGGCCACAGGATGTAATTTTAGTGAACTACAGTGTCTCTTTCAGTGGATTAAACACTATTTAAGCATGGTCTTCAGATATACAAAGGAAGCTGTATGAGTCAGAGGGTCCTTGTTTTCTCATGAACAGATCAAAAGGACTCTTTCCTCAACTGAGGCCGAAGCATTTATGTTCATCAATTGTCGGCTTATCAAAATATTTTTACCTTATGTTTATAATTGGTGACTATTTTCAGATAAGAAAAAATAATCAAAAGATAAGGACTGATTTAAGAAGATTAAATTTGAGTTAGAGACTTATAAATTATATCATTTTTTAAAATTAGGAGTATTTTTTTAGCTAAATTATAGTTCAGCAATACTAATCTGACTAATCTCCCTATGTGCTCTTCTAAACTCAAAATGCTTTTTCAAGCCTCCACTTATGTGGGCTGTTCCCTCTGCTCAAGATGCTTTCTTCTCTTTTGTCTCCCTAGCATTACATTTATTAATGCTTCAAACTCCAGTTCAAATGTTGTTTGCTCTGGTAAATCTTCACTGATCAGCCTGTCCCCTTAAGATATGATTGTTTATTTTTAATAAGCTTTATTTTTTAGAGCAGTTTAAGATTCACAATGAAATTGAGCAGAAAGTATAGAGCTCCCATATACTCCCTGTCCCCCTCAGACAAACCCCTTCTTCCATTATCAACATACTGCACCAGAGAGGTACATTTGTTATAATCAAGAAACAAACACACACTGACACATCATAACCACCCAATGTCGACAGTTTACATTAGGGTTCACTCTCAGCATTGCACATGCCATGAGTGTCCACAAATATATAATGATGTGTATGACACTGGCAGTGAAATTATTCCACATGACAATGTCATATGGAACTGTTTCACTGTTCTAAAAGTCTTCTGTGCTTTGCCTATTCATCCCTTCCTTCTCCTCAAAACTCCTGACAACCACTGATCTTTTTACTGTCTCCATAATTTTACATTTTCCAGAATACCATACAGTTGGAATCATACAGAAGAAAAGGCATCATATATGCCTTTCAGATTGGCTTCCTTCACTTAATAATATGCATTTAAAGTTCCTCCCTGTTTTTTCATGGTTTGACATCTCATTTGTTTTTAGTGCTGAATAATATTCCACTGTCTGGATGAACCCATTTATCAATCCATTCACCTATGGAGAGACATCTTGGTTGCTTTGAAATTTTGACAATTATGAATAAAGCTGCTATAAACATCTGTGTGCAGGGTTCTGAGTATTTATGGAATCAAAGGTATACAATACGAGCCTACTCTCTGGCAAGCTCTGTAGTAGGTAATAGAATACACCATGGCATTTGCTATAACATAGGTATGACCTATGAGAGGTATCATTCAGAAGATAATGAGAAGTATGGAACTTTCACATGAAGATAGGCAAAATAAAAATAACACAACTATATACTAGCATATAGCATGTCTGTGTTCCAGACACATTGCTAAAGGCTTAACATGTATCACGGGATTCTTAAAACTCATAAAGTCTCACAGACTTCTGAAGGAAGACAGTTTCAAAGAGAAAAAATAGATCAACATTACAAATACTACTGAGAGGTCATAAAAGAAAAGTATTAAAAAAGTTTTATTGGATTATGTAACTGGAAGTTTATTGGTAAAAAGAATGCTTAAAGGAGGCTGATGACAAAAGGCTGGCTGCAGCACGTTTTAAGAGTGAAATGAAGATGAGAAAGAATACAGAAACTTTTAAGAATCCCATAATAAAATAGCAATAAAAATAACAAGAACAGCAAATATTTATCAAATGCTAACTATTTTTCAGGAGATGTTTTTGTATGTCAAATATTATTCCATCCATTTTACATCTAATAGGCGATTTAATCTTCATAATAAAACTATGGGGAAGTAATATTATCCCCAATTTACACATGAGAAAACAACAGTGAACTATATAGGGGTTGAGTAATTTACCCTACAAACCACAATTTGCATCCACTGAAGTTGGGATATAAACTCAGGCAGTAGGCAAAAAAACCTCATGTTCACTTTGCTATAGTACCTCTTGGCTTATGGTCACAAGCATCCCTAGCTGAAAAATGCTTTCATCACTAAGCACTGTATCAGAACACCCTAATGGAGTCTTGATTTGAGCACTATTTTCCCATCCAATTTGATTATAATTCTTTTTCTCACCCTTTCAACATTTCAAATAATTATTTAAGCAATCTCTGACCCCATCCAAGAATTTTCCAAAGCAATTCCATCCTCACTCATTTTAGGCTACTTCTTTACACTATATAGACTACACAACCTGATGATATTATTTCTATTATCACTTTAATAATAGCTAGCACCACTTCTACTGAAATTATCCTATAACAGGTCCCTTTGGTGTTTTAAACACAAATATTCTATTGAAAGAATCCTAGTGAAACTATTTTACAGTCAATATCTCTTCATAGAGATTACATTAACTTGAATCATGCTTCATAAATATGAAACTGCATGATGTAGTGGTCAGCACACACTTTGGAGTCAGATCAACCCAATGCCACCACTTGCTAAGAGATTTCAGATAGATCTCTTCAATCTGACAACTCTTATTTCTATTTTAAAAATATCTCATGCACACTTCATTAAAAAGGCTGTAAATATTATAAAATGTAAATCACCAAGACAAGAACTGTGGCTTTTATACAGTACTCCACTTTTATTAAATTGAACTATATTAAATGAAGTTAATTAAATATGTGCTATTTTTGCTTTATGCTGAGAGCATTCATGGGCATTATCCCAATCAGTGTAACAGCCTGAAAAGTTGAGTCCCATTGTACAGATGAAGATATTGAAGCTTAGAGAAGTTATTTATTACAATTTAGAGAGCTAGTTGAGTCTGAGGAGCTAGAATCTAACTCTGAATCTAACTTTTATAGTGAACATCACCACAGTTAAGTTCAAATGTAATAGAATTCTCTGAAAAACAAAAGTGAAAACAAATGAACCATATATATATCTCTGTATCAGAAACATCCAATTGTATTATTCTTGAATTCATTATGTTTAATACAGATTTAATTTTTCTAACTGGACTTATGTGCCAACTCTGAAAATCCATTTTAAAATACCTGAATAATACAAACATTTTTCTGTAAATTACACTTCCCTAAATTGTACTTATGTTTCACAGAAGAAATAGCCCAATTATTTTTTTCCTTTTCTTGAATACTTACATTCTATAGTGCTTCTTACAATGTGCTGATCCTTCTATGTATCTAAAATTAGTATTAATGAGGCAGTCTCAAATGTACTTTGCAGCCCTTAATTGTTGATTTGTCTTCACTTAAATAGTCCCAAAGGATTTTTGGTTTACTGGTTTTAATGTTCATTACTGGCCACTGAAACAAAATAGATTTTCTTTTATTTAAAGAATTCTATATTTTGAGGTTTTGTGTATTCATTTTATGATGCTCAACTACTTTTCCTTAGTGGGTAATATATTCTGGTTTTTGTTGTTTCTCATTACTTAAGGAAGGACTTTCATTGCTAAGACAGAGAAAATGTTTATATATGTAATAGAAGTAATAATCATAAAGCTGCCTTAAAACAAAACAAATTCTACCCAAACATCTATAAACACTTCATCAATATTACAATTAAGTGCAGTTTTTATACACAGAAAACCATCTAGATAAAAATGCAGTCATTTTAGGGCGCCAGGGTGGCTCAGTTGGTTAAGTGACTGCCTTCGGCTCAGGTCATGATCCTGGAATCCCTGGATCAAGTCCCGCATTGGGCTCCCTGCTCGGCAGGGAGTCTGCTTCTCCCTCTGATCCTCCCCCCTCTCATGTGCTCTCTCTCATTCTCTCTCTCTCAAATAAATAAATAAAATCTTTAAAAAAAGATGCAGTCATTTTAATTAGCAACACTTTAAATTTGCATTAACCACATTAAAGTTGCATAAAGACAACAAAATCTTTGTCTCCTTTCTCATGTAAAAGGTTTCGAAGTTACACCATTTTTGTAGGAAAATAATAAACCCTGAATTATTATTCCCTAAATACTTTTCTCACCTGATACCGACCTTATTTTTAAAGGGCTCTTTTTAATTGTCTGAATATTCTGAATTATCCAAATTACATTTTTCTGAGTTTGTTTTTCTGTGTCCTATGCATTTGAAAGAATTGTTTCATGGTCACTCTTACCAAAATGTTAACTCAACCATGCTCTGTCTTAACAGTAGTCTCTTCTGGATGGCCTGCTAGTGTTTATGCATGATTTGCAACAGGGACTTTAGGAGAGTGTATACTAGTTTCTATTTCAAGGAGGAAACTGATTTAACAGGCAGTGTCATGATTAAACTTTTAAAACTGTTTAATTATTAAGATGTGGTTGACACTGTTTGGCTGACTTTCATATTGAGCCCTCTGCTATCCAGTAACATGTAGCTCTGCTATCAAGAGAGAAGAAAATCATGTAAAGAAGTACTGTTCATCTTTGTAAAAATAGAAAAAGGAACTCCTTTGGGAGAAAAAGCAATCAATTAGAAAAATGTGTCTCCTTTAGAGAAGAGAAAACAATTAGAAAATTGTACCCTCTGGGCGCCTGGGTGGCTCAGTCGGTTAAGCGACTGCCTTTGACTCAGGTCATGATCCTGGAGTCCCGGGATCGAGTCCCGCATCGGGCTCCCTGCTCGGCAGGGAGTCTGCTTCTCCCTCTGACCTTCCCCCCCTCATGTGCTCTCTCTCTCTCTCATTCTCTCAAATAAATGAATAAATAAAATCTTTAAAAAAAATAAAAAAGAAAATGGTACCCTCTAAACTCAAGGCCTAGTGGATGGACCTTGGCTCTACTCATCCCCTCAGCAAGGTGCCTTTGTACAGTGATCAACCTGGCAATGCCCATCAACTTTCAAAATCATATTACTTTGTTGGAAATGCTTTCCTCAAAACCAGAAAAGTGACAGATTCTGTTATTCTAAAATATATAATGTTGATTCTTCTCCCTTTTAAAACAGTTTCATTGCAGGTCATCCCCAATATATATCAGATTGTACTTTTAAATGTTATTTATAAGGTCACATTTTCCCACATAAACAATGTTGTGCATCATCATTTGAATCATGTTCAATTCTAGGTACAATACCTCTCACTGTGTCACCCCAGGCAATTTCCTTTATATCTGTGATCTTCTGTCTCCTGCAAAAATGGAATAATATTAACCACACAGGTTCTTTTAAAGGTTAAATGAACAAGGCTGATAAACTACCTAACACAGTGTCTGATGTATAAAGCAGAGACATGGCCACTTTCTCATTTCAGAAGGTTCAGCTGGGGAGATAAATTCTTGGAAGCACCTTTTCCTTCACACCCTGATGTTAGTATTTTTTTTGTCATTGTCACTATAACCTTCTCATCAACTTTTCACAATTCTCTTTAATATGTGCTTTTGCACATATCTTCTGAAGCTAGGCTCTCAAATGGTCTTTTTATTAACAAGCAGAAAATCAAGTGAAGGGGGAAAAAAGGGAAAGATACTAAAAAGAGAAGGCAATAAAAAAGTGAGAAATTTTCCCCTTCATTTCTGGTAATATGACCTGTTGAAGCCATTTCCAAATTATGTATCCCTGGAAGCCTGGTCCAGTACATGCAAAAAAATATATTTTTTTTAAATAACATTTTTTTCTGCATTTCTTTTTGGATCCCTTTCTAACTTCCTCTATTCCCTTTCCTCTAATTCTCAAATATCCAGAGTCCTGGTGCTACATCAAGTCTCCCACTAAAGCTTCCCAAAGAAGTATCTCCCCAAAGTCTGATTTATCTCCCAATATTTCAAAATGATCTTACCCTAATAAAATCTCCCACCCTTTCAAAGAGTTGGTTGCAACTAGGTATTACAAAGGACTTCACTTACTGAACTGATTCATGTGATTATATGAGTGGCCCTTAGCTTCTTCACCCTACTTGTGGTTACACTAAGAAGAGGAGAAAGAGGTACACAAAAATATTGTTAATTGACAGATTTTCAGAGACTTATAACAAAGGGGGAAAAACATATACAATGACAGAGAGAAATCTCAGATAAGAGCAAGAAGTATCATCTTTAATAAAGCCAGGAAATCTACCTTTTATCTCAGGATCAGAACCTTAAATACTTACTACTTTTCAAATTAAATCATCATCATCATAGCCATCTATTCCAAACCTGCAGTCTTTTTAAATTTATTTTTAAAAAAATTTTTTATCAGCACTGTTTGGTTGCTTTTTATATACTGACTCCCACTGAGCAGCCTTAGGAGGTTCCAGAGATAAAGGGAAAGATAAACAAGGCCAGAGCCAGCTGTGTGCCTATGCCTGTGTTATTTGTAAAATAGATGTTTATTTACCAAGAAAGCCTGCTTTGTTTATAAGTTATATTCAATAGCAGCACATTAAACCTGATAGGAACTGATAATAATTCACGACGCAAAGGCACTATCTAATATCTCTGGGTCCACGCACCGTATGTAGCTTTTCTTTAAACTGCTTGCTTATACATTCTAATTTCTGGAAAACTTCATGATGTTCCCCTCATCATTCTAAGCCCATGTACATTGTCCACCAAGGTTTTTGCTAGAAAAAAGAAACTAGATATCATGAAGATGATGATTAGTAGAGATGATTCATGAATTTGGTAAAGATACAAAAAAGAGTAATTGATCCTATAAAAATATGGTCAAAGGATGTTTTTACTAACCCAAAGTGAATTGGATTAGTAAATTGGCTTTTAATGGGGATCTCAACTAAAAGGAAACTGTCATGATTGAATATCAGCTTAGCCGTTGCTTTCTTAATTTCTTTTCCCTGAAGAACAACTATGCCTAGTGAATTGTTGAAGCCCCATTAATTTGTTGGGCCAAATGTGCATTCTCAACCATCTACTCCAAATACAGTTAACTGGAAAAAAAGAAATGACTTTTAACAGACTGGCATTTTGAGCTGGTGTACAAAGATTATGGCAATTCAATTAAATTTCCTAGTTCCATGTGCATGCTAATGATGAGTCAGAAGCATCCACTGATACAGTGTGTCAATCACACTGGGATTCATTCACTCAGTTCTGCCAGCAAGGCAGCTTTTCAAGGCTGGGCCACTAAACAGGGGCAGCTTTGTGAATGCCTGGACTCCTCTGCCAGCCACCTGCTCTTCCTCTCCTTGGCTTCCACATAAATGGCTTTGTTCCAGGAATGCCAGCACATGCTCAATACCATTTAGGACAAGATTAATACCGTGAACTGACATGGCTTTCCTGGCAGTCTTTATCTTGTCTTTAGTCTAACACACTCTTTTCCGGTAACGTCTAATCTCACTACTCACACAACCAGGGGAAAAAGTCTCATTTTCTGTCTTTATGCAACACTTCAGCTGAAAATCACACAATTACGGGAAGTTTCATCACTTTGGGGATACATATTATAATAAATAAATTAGGACAGGATGGACCTGTAAGAGTATTTAACAATAAGATGGAAAGAAAATATCCTGAAGCTCATAAGTCTATTTTTCCTGGCCCCTAATACTCACTCTACTTTCTCATTCTGTAAAGTGCTAGATTCTTAATTTGGCAGACTAGTCTTTTAATAGAAGAAATATTTCATTCATTAGACTCTTTTAAACTGTGGAAACTCAAAGTGACATATCATGCATAATACAAGTGATCTGTGGAGTCTGACCATAAACTATTCTTAGTTATGTGTAGAAGGAGCCTGTATTGACTGTGTCCAGTTCTACAAGTTTTCACTAACAGACAACACAACTGATTATAGAGGCTTGAAAAACATCTTGTTATCTATTCTCTACTAAAAGGGATATTTACAAATCAAATAAAGCTAATACAAAGCTGACTGAAAAGAAATGAAAAAGGCAAAGTCTCTTAGTATTCATGGCCTCAAAGGGAGAAAATGGCAGACCCATGGCCATTATGCTGGCCCATTTTGTGTTCAGTGAATATTAACTCAGCTCAGAAAAGCATGAAGAAAAAAGGGCTGCTTCATTAATAAATGATAGTAATTCATCCAGCAACCCCAGCTATTCACAGGAGCTTTAAAAAAATCCGTATTTGACCCTTTGACCAGAAATTCAAATATAATTGGAATGAACCTCCCTTTGGTGGTACCTAGGGATAGATCATTTTAAAACTGCCCTCAGACAATGCTAACGTGAAGTTAAAGTTTGAGAATGAAAGATCTGGTCCATTCACTGGACCTCTATAGGGAATGTAAATAATTGTTTCAAGCAGCAGATACTCATTTATGCAAAATTTCCCAAACATTGGTGATAGGTAAGTGTTAAACGAATGAACAGTTTATATGAAGGCGGTATTCAAGGAACTATTTTTTTGAGAAACAAACACATATGGCATCCCTTTAAATTTGCTGCACAGATATGACAGTATCTTAGTGCAGATTTAAGGCAGCCAAATATTTAGGTTGTTTGAATTAGAGAACTAATATCCTCAGACTTCTAGGAGATATTCCTTTTGATGTATAAGTCAAAAACAGGAATGAATGTAAGTTGTACTAACCAGGAAATTGCCTTCTGAATCCTGTAATCTCTTTGGTAAAGAGCTTGATTACATTATCCTTCCCCAAATACAAGGTTTCCATTGCAATATTACTAATAGAATTGCTATTTAGGACAGTAGATGTTCAATTCTTTCTCTTACCCATGGTTTTTTTTTTTTTTTTAAAGATTTTATTTATTTATTTGAGACAGAGAGAATGAGAGAGATAGAGCACACGAGAGGGGGGAGGGTCAGAGGGAGAAGCAGGCTCCCTGCCAAGCAGGGAGCCCGATGCGGGACTCGATCCAGGGACTCCAGGATCATGACCTGAGCCAAAAGCAGTCGCTTAACCAACTGAGCCACCCAGGCGCCCTTACCCATGGTTGAAATCCACAAGTTTCACTTATAATGCAAGTTTCCATACATCCTTTAATAAATTTGTCATTAGACAAAAGTTTAGCCAAGAGCCAAGAACTAACCCCAAAAGGGAATATGTTCTAATTTACATGGCAAGTTCCTAAATGTTATTTGTACATGCATCATCCTCTGCTACTCTTCAACAGTACATGCATCATCCTCTGCTACTCTTCAACAGTAATTTTTAAAATCATTTCTTCTTTTTTTTTTAAGATTTTTTGAGAGAGAGAGACAGAGAGAATGTGAGTGCCAGTGTGGAGAAGGACAGAGAGAAGCAGACTCCCCGTTGAGCAGGAAGCCCCACTCCAGGCTTGATTTTATGACCCTGAGATCATGACTGGAGATGAAATCAAGAGACTGATGCTCAACCGACCGAGCCACCCAGGCACCCCAATCCACATATTATTTATACATTAAAATGATTTTTTAAAAATGCTGGAGACACAGCTGTGAACAACACAGGCAAAGGCCTTGCCACCAGGAAGCTTACATTCAACAGGGAGGGACAGATAATCAACAAGTTAACCACAAAAAATGAATAAAAATAATCTGAAAAATAATCTAAGATAGTGGTATCCCTTTCTCCTTTCGAATACCAAATTATGTTATCAACATATACATTCTTTCCTTCTTCAAGACTATTAAATAGATTCACTTTACTATACTATTTTAGTTTTTTTTTAATTCCAAAGAACAAAGGAGCATATATTATCACTCATTACTCCAAGGTTTTTATTTGTTTTTATTTTTACCTATTATGTGCAAAGCACTACACTAATGTGCTAAAGCAAGAAGATATGGCCCCTGCCCACATGCACCCAGCAGTTCACAGGGAGAGACAAGTAATCATAAAAATAAACACAGTATCAAAATGTGAAAAGGACTTTAAAAGTTGTTTTAAGAGAGAATAACAAGAAAAACCATTTTAGAACCGGCAATAAGGAGGACCCTTTGAGGAAATGCCCTCTGAAAATTGAGGATAGCCAAGTGGCAGGATGCCCCGATAATGGCTTTGAAGTGGAACACAGCTTAGTACATTTGAAGAACTGAAAAGTAGGTGGTGAAAGGGAACCCGAGCGAGGCAGGGCAGAAATGGCATGAGCTGAGGTTTCAGCATTATAGAGAGCAAAATGGAGTCTCTCAGGTCAAGCCGGAGCCTGTGTCAGGCAATGACGCAAGCAGTTAAGGTCCTGCGGCTAGGAGATATCGCCAGGACTGTCAGCTGACACTCCAGAACTGATAACAAGCAGAACCAGAGTAGGACTGCAGAGACCCAAAACTGACTAAATTCCTTTTAAAAGGGAAGGATTTTGGCAGCAAACTGTCAGACTCTTCAGACCTGACCCCTCTATGTCTGACCACTTAAAAAAGGCAAATGCCCAAGAAGGCTCTGCCTGATTGATCTCTGAACAGAACCGAGATCCTTCCCTGCTTTAAGCCGAGGCCTCATCTCAACTGCGTGCCCACAGGCTGATTTTGCGTTTGGTTCATTTACTTCCTGCACCCTTCTGTTATTTTGTTTGTTGTGTGGCTTGTCTTCTGTCCTGCTTTGTATGCTGTGGAAGAAACCAAGTTTAATCACATGGTGAATGGTCATGGAGTCCAGAATCCTGAACCTGCTTTATAGCTGTGATTTAACTTTGCTCTATGACTGAATAAAGCTGACACTGGGGAAAGACACAACTTGTGTGTGTGCCTTCATAGTGTGCTCATCACAAGGATATTAAATGAGAAACAAGGGACCAAAATGGAGTTGCTTGTCCCCAGGACAGCAAACCAGGACTTAACTGAAGTTTCAACCTCTCCCAGAAATGTGACCTTTAACCAGTCAATCTGAAGTTTCCTGGTCAACACTAGTGAGGTAATCTGCATGACTTCCCCCAAAGATAGGTGACATAATTTGAAGCAATCCACTCTGTTAGAAAACTTACTTTTTCACCCCTTGCTATCTATAAAAACCTTCCATTTTGTACAGCTCCTTGTAGCTCCTCTCTACTTACTAGATGGGATGTGCTGCCCAA
The DNA here is from genome assembly GCF_029215605.1 of Mirounga angustirostris. Lineage (NCBI taxonomy): Eukaryota > Metazoa > Chordata > Mammalia > Carnivora > Phocidae > Mirounga > Mirounga angustirostris. Next base: position 46,921,248 of record NW_026991712.1, on the reverse strand, counting down.
TTCGTGAAATGCTGAATTAAGCCAATTAGGTCTTCAAATTTACTCAGTTGAATTTTGTTTTTTAACAAGGGTTAGGCAGCTGAAAGATCATGCATGCTTTACAGTCTGTGTCAAAGAGTTTGGACTTTTTTCTAAGCACAACAGAAAGTTTCTGAATCATTTTAGGCAAGTAGGTGATTTGGAACAATTTACATTTTACAAAGATCATTCAGTTAACTTGGTAAAAAATGGATAGATAGGAGGTGAAAGTAGAAATTGGAAACCACTTAGACTATTGGAGGCTTTTGTTGTCTAGGGGAGAGACGATGGTAAACTGGGTAAGATGCTGGCAATTGATAATGAGAAAAAGGGAGCTGGCTTTGAAATATATTTTGGAAGTAGGAATTACAGGGCTTACTGATAGTTTGAATTTGGGGAATAAAGAAGAGGAAAGATTCATGAATGACCAGGTTTCTCACTTGAGTAATCATATGTATTTACAGTATGAAAAGGAAAAGATCTTAAACTTATGTCATTATGGTGAGTATAACCAGGACAAGTTCATTCCACTGCAGGCAAGGAATTTTAGTCTAAAAGTAATGGAAATCCTCATAAAGTCAAGTTTATGCTGAAATTTGTGTAACAAGAGTTTGTTAGGCAAAGAAGTAACTCCTCCTTTATACCATGACTTTGCTTCTTCAGTTGCTATTGTCAAGTAGTTCATTTGTTTCATATTTCTTCCTTCACATTCTTTTTTTTTTTAAGATTTATTTTAGAGAGAGGAAGAGAGAGAGAGAGAGAGCGCCAGCGTGACAGAGTGGGGGAGGAGCAGAGCGAGAGAAATCCTCAGGCAGACTCCCTGAGTATGGATCCAATGAGAGGCTTGATCCCAGAACTCTGAGATCACAACCTGAGCTGAAATCAAGAGTTGGCAGTTTAACCAAATGAGCCACTCAGGCGCCCTTCTTCCTTCAGATTCTTAGAAGATCTATTGACCCATTTCCAATCTTGGCCAGTCTGTGTTTGGTTTCTTACATCCTATGTCATACGCCATACAATTTTGCCATATGGCAAAAGTCACAGTCAAGATTTCTTTTAGAAGGGAATATTGGTTAGAGTCACACGGACAACTCCAGAAAAGGAGCTTTCTGGTTCCATGTCCTATAACATTACTTAATGTGTCACTAGGTAACTACTTCTGTAGTCTACTTCCCACTTTCCCAGTTGGGAGGAACACTGATTTTTGCCCCCCTCATGTTAATAAAGGCCTACAGGGAAGGTGTGGTCCTCTTCAAATTGTTTCACATTTAAACTCCACACAGAAAAGAAACCATTAGTCATAGATGCATAGAGACCTTTGAGACTTAGCAAGCCCAGGGTGGTCAAAAGGAACACTGAGTTTTTATTCCCTTAAGGAGGTGACTAGGTGGGTGGAAGCTGTAGGGCCTCATCATCCTATCTGCCAACCCATTTTTACTTTATTTCTTAACATCTGTGAATAGTTTAGTGTTCCAAACAAGGAGTCATTAAATCAGCTTTGTTTATGACCAACTCCAAGGATCCCTGATCCTGTATAAATTCAAAAGGCAACTACAAATTTTCTCATGCTTGTGGCCAAAGAGTTCTATTAAATATTTTTGCAATGGATTGCTTATCTACAGCTCTTGTTAATGTTAATGGCATGATCTACTTTACCCTCTGGGTTTATTTTTTTACATTAAGCCTCTTTGAAATTATTCTAAAGAGTAACAGGGATTCTAGGCCAGACCACCGAGACTGATGTCTGTTGAGGATAGGCAAAAATGACAACTCGGAATTTGCTAGGATTACTTTCACATGGGGGATTTACTGCTTTGGCTAGGAAGTTGGGCTGAGAACACAATGAAGCATATGCAGTGGAGTCGGTGCATAGAGATCCTTGAGGCCTTCTTGTTTCCTACTTAGGCACACCCCTGCTGGATCCTTTCAATAACCCGAAAGAATGGAGGAGGACACCAGGTGTATGTAGGTCAGAGCTGCAAGCTGATTTTACACTTTCTCAGGCTGAGGGCTTATGGATAAGCGCCATTTTGGATTATCATAAAAGGAAATTCTGCTTGCCACCAGTTGCACAGACTTTTTTTTTTTTTGGAATTGCATTGTTCTTTTATTGTTGAATCACAGAGATTCTTTATATAATTTTGGGTATAAAACTTGTCAGGTTTGCAAGTATTTTCTCCCAGTCTGTGCCTTCCTTATTCATCTTTTCTTTCATTTTTTTTTTTAAGATTTCATTTTTAAGTAATCTCTACACCAAACGTGGGGCTCGAACTTACAACCCTGAGATCAAGAGTCGTATGCTCTTCCTACTGAGCCAGCCAGGCATCCTTAGACTAGTTACTTCTGTGTTGTATTTCTTGTTGTTACATTGAGCATTCTCAAGGTTTCAGTGCAGCATGCTACCCATAACCTAAAACAACAGGACTCTGTATTGATTAGGGCAGTATTTCCCCTTGTTTCTAATGTAATGACATACATAGAAAAGCATTAAATGAGAAAGTACAGCATAGGGAATATAGTCAATAATATTGTAATAATGTTATATGGTGACAGATGGTGACTCCACTTACCCTGCTGAGAACTTGAGTAAGGAATAGAATTACTGAATCAATGTTGTACACCTGAAACTAATATAACATTGTAGGTCAATTATATTTTGTGGGTTTTGTTTGTTTTTAAGATCTTTTGAGAAAATGGTGACTAGCCGAATGGTTCTAGCAGCTTCAGGCTCTGCCTGGCTACTCTAAGGGCTGAGGAGATCATTATCTTGGCACACCTGAAATTGTGGCAAATCAGTATTTTGTGGTGCACTGCCAAATTAAAATGAATTAAACAAGATAGTAGTTTATTTCCCTTAGGAGACAAGCTGGTGGTCTAGGGCTTATATGGCAGGCAGCAACTCAGACCAGCTGTAGCATCAGTACCCCAGGGTAGTTTCCTTGTCCACATGACCCCAGATAACTCATCACCAACTTCATGTTTCAGGAAGCTAGATGAAGGAATGGGGTTAAGGAGGGCATGCCTTTTTAAGGGTATAACCTGAAGGTGGCACACACTACCTCTTCACACACCATTGCTAAACTTGGTAAAAGTGAGTAAAAACTTTATAAAACTTAGTAAAAGATAGCCATGATTGCAAGGGAACCTGGAAAATATAATCTATGACTGAAGAAAGTTTGATTTTTAATACAAATGATATTATAGAAGAGTAATCCCATACTGGAAAACTAGTAGTCTTTCTACTATCTGCCCTTTTGATCACCTGAATCTATATGTGTATTTCTTTGTACACACAAACCATACTTACCTCTTTTCCAAATGATGTAATTCTATATGTCCAGTAAGTTAATGCATTTAGCTCAGACGTTAGAATCTTGATGACATATATCCACCTATATGAGGTCCAGATAACTTCGTGGGTGGGGGGGGATGGTGACCTCTAAATCAAAAAAAAAAAAAAAGTTATTTAAACCTACCCCCAACACACACATACAACTTATATACAATTGTGGATTCAAAATAAGATAATGCCACTAAAATTATATTCAGAAAAAGGGGGAATGGGAAATACACAGCAGACCCATGTCCATTTATAAGTATTATCAAATCAAATTGGATGGAAACTGCAAATACATCTCTGCCCTGGCAGTGAAGTAAGTTCCTTGTTTGCTCCGTCTCAAAATTCCTGGTTCTGTTCTCTTGGAGGAACACCCTTACACACTGTCCTCCATTTGTTCCTGAATTTTCCCCTGTCCACTATCCCTAGTGACCACATTTGAAGTGAACAATGGACAGCTGACCCTTGCTGGTGGCTGCACAGCTTTTCCAGCTCTATTCTTGCTGCTGCTCTTCGGAGGACATGGGCACTACTTAGGTCACATGCTCTTTGGCATGGATGCTTCAAATTTCTTTGTCAACATAGCCCTCCAGAAACTCAACAGATTTCTAGTATATTTGCATCCAACAGATTCCACAGTCATGCAACCAACACCAAAAGTCTTGTTTATTTATATTTTTTAAGCCTAAAGACTTTATCTTTTTTATTCACTAGTCTCTCTGCTCATCCCTCTTTCTTAATGTAATAGAGACCACCTTAGAGCAATCTAGATAATAGGTTTAGGTGAGAAAGACAATCCCCTTAATGATTTCTGCCACCATGATAGCTTTCTTTCTGTTCTAAAAATCTTAAACTGGAAGTGTTTGAGAAATGAGTGGGCATATCTTGCTAGCTTCAGAGCCACCTCATATAACGATTTAGTTTAAGTACAAAAGCAGTTTTTCTTTTTTGTTTTAATTTTCAAGGCTCCCAGTTATCAGTCACTCAGACAACTTGGATTGCTGAATGCAGGAAGAGAATGCCCCTCATCCTTGCTGTATATATTTAAATTTCTCCTTATAAGCCGATTGGCAATAGCCTGAGTTCATTTTACTTTTGCAGAATTTGTTAAAAGCCATCACTACATACCAATTTATATTGGCATTCAGGACTTTTCTTTTCAACTATTTCTCTAGAGTTCTAGTACCAGTCAGCATATGGTCTAGTTCTCAAGATATTAGAAACAAAATTTTACCAAATACTCTTTAACAACATTCCAACTTTTCAGCCAGGAATATGTGTCTTCCCTGCCCACCTCCTGCCAATTTAGCCAATAAATATTACCTTTTTCAAGATGTGTTATGCCATGACATCACTTTCAAGTGCCATATTTTGTGATAGTTAAGATATATTTCAGCTGTTCAGGGGCGCCTGGGTGGCTCAGTTGTTAAGCATCTGCCTTTGGCTCAGGTCATGAGCCCCACATTGGGCTCTCTGCTTGGCGGGAAGCCTGCTTCTCCCTCTCCCACTCCCCCTGCTTGTGCTCCCTCTCTCGTTGTCTCTTTCTCTGTCAAATAAATAAATAAAATCTTAAAAAAAAAGATATATTTCAGCTGTTTATAATAAAGACTGAAAAGTACTGAAATAAGACAAAATTTTATTTCTTTCTTGATAACAATCTGGATATGAGCTGTCCAAGGCTACTAAAGCAGTTCTACTTTACAAGAGCATTCAGAAACCAAGGATCTTTCTAGATTGTTGTTCTACCTTTCCTAGTGGGTTGTCCTTTCCCACATAGCATAAGCTAGCTCAATATTGGTATCCACATTTCAGAAAAGAGCATGGACAAAGAAGAAAAAAGAAAGATAAGTTCCTTTAACATAACTGAGAAGTGGATCATACTATTCCCTCTCAAAGACATCACTGGCCAAAATTTAGTAACAAAGCCAGAAGTACCTACTACAAGGGATGTTGGGGAATGAAGTTTTTGGCTAGGAAGTCATATGCTCACCCTGGAATTCTATTACTAAGAAAGAAGAAAAGATTCTAATTTTGATGGAAAATATCAGTCTTTTTCACAAGTTCATTTTTTTTTAAACCCTTAAAATGGAACACTTAGTTTTATTTCCTCTAGTTAAAGAGTATATATAGAGAATCCATGACCTTTAAAACTGGAATTTCTAAAAGAAAAATAAAGTTAAAAAAAGTTTCAGATTATAGTCTTCTTTGGTTTGCCAATAATTTGTTAGTAGATACTTTTAAAAAAAGATTTTATTTATTTGAGAGAGCGAGCAGGGGGAGCGGCAGAGGGAGAAGCAGGCTCCCTGTGGGGCTCGATCCCAGAACCCTAGGATCATGCTCTGAGCTGAAACGAAGGCAGATGCTTAACCGACTGAGCCACCCAGGTGCCCCTGTTGGTAGACACTTGTTAAAAGCTTCTTATATGAACTATTCTTTGAAAAGAGGTCCTCTTTTTTATTACTTTAATATATTGATTTATTTTTAATTCTTGCTACCAAATATTTGATCTTTTAGCTTAAGGGAAGTTAGATGTTTGTTACGTATTTAAGATACAAAAAAACCCTACCATTATATGTTGAGTTTTGTCTAGACTATGCTCAGAATATGAATTATAGCAACTATTTGCAAAGCAGAGGAGAGAGCTGCAGTGAATGAGTTTTTCCTGAATATCTGACATATTTTTGTATAACTTCTGATTTTGAAATCTGAAAAATTGTTATTACTCATCACATGGTTAACTAATACTAGGTTATTTAATTTCAGGGGGGAAAAAAGTAGCTCCTTTTACAGATTTATAAAATATCATGCCATACCATTAATTACTCCAGTCAATACAATTTTGTACATTGCCAACAATATTTATCAGCAAGCTAAGATTTTAAAATTGGTTCTTCCCCCAAATCAAGTATATCTCTCATGCATGAACCAAGGTCTTGGTAAAATAAGATTTCTAATATGAGAGCTATAACAATGTTTGAGGATTCTTTGGGCTTTGAAGTTAGAACTGAGTTGAGACTCTCAGTTTTACCACTTACAATTGCACATCCTGGGAAAATTATGTACCATTCTAAGGCTTAGTGTTCACATCAATAAAGTTCAGATAATAGTACCACCTATTTCTCAGATTGTTATTAAATATGATCATGCATAAAATGTATTTATACGGACTCTACCATATGTAAACATACAATATTTAGTTGTAACCCCAATGGGATGTCCCATATACATTTGTGTGGAGGAAAAAAAATGCAAACATAATACTGCCTAAAATGAGTTAGACACAAAAGAATATATACTGAATGACTTTTATATACAGTAGAAAAACAAGCAAAACTAATCAATCAATGGTGTTTGAAGTTAGAATAGAGGTTTCCCTTATAGTGGGGTAGTCAACCTACAGGGAGCCTAAGAAAAGTTTCTTCATTTTCTGGTAATATGTTGATTCTGAGGTGTATGTTGATTGAAATAGTGTGATAAATTTGTAAAAATTCATCAAACTGTATGTAGTCCTACGATTTGTGTACCTTTCTAGGTATATGTCACACTTTAATCAAAAATTTTCTTTGAAGTCTTTTGACAAAAGAGGGTAACCACTGACTGGAAACCCTCTCAGTCTATTATTTTTATTTTTTTTAAGATTTTTATTATTTTTTTAAGATTTTATTTATTTATTTGACGAGAGAGAGCCAGAAAGCACAAGCTGGGGAATGGCAGAGGGAAAGGGAGAAGCAGGCTTCCTGCTGAGCAGGGAGCCCAATGCGGAGCTCTATCCTAGGACCCTGAGATCATGACCTGAGCTGAAGGCAGACGCTTAACAACTGAGCCAGGCAGGCTCCCAAAGATTTTATATATTTGTTTGAGAGAGAAAGCAAGTGAGCATGAGTGTGGGGAGGGGCAGAGGGAAAGGGAGGGGGAGAAGCAGACTCCCCACTGAGCAGAGAGCCCAATGCAGGGCAGGGCTTGATTCCAGGACCCTGAGATCATGACCTGAGCTGAAAGCAGATGCTTAACAAACTGAGCCACCCAGGTGCCCTGGTAATAAAAGTTTTATGTAAAGCATGTAATCTTGAAGACTTTGTATTATTCAAAACTCACCTAATCTAAGATATCTCATAGAAATAAATGCAAATAAGCATTTGCATTATTTTTTTGAAAATTTGGTTCATAAAACAAGATTTTGTTAATATTTTATACTATTTTAAACTAGCAAAATCTGAATTAACATAAAGTGCACATCATTGCAATCACTAAAATTTCAGTAATAGCTAAAAAAGATTGCATTCTACCCTCTCTTTAGCATTCTAGGTATTCCTGGCATCTAACAGAATATTTGGTAAATGCTCAATAAATACAAGGGCTGATTTTTGAAAAGTGGTTGCATTATTGTATTTATAAGGGTGCTGTTCCTCAAAGTATTGTAACATGTAGAAAAGAGAATACATGAGGATGTTATACCCGATAGGCATTTAACTCTTTACAGTTCAAATTTTCTTATATATAAGGACCAATACAAATAATAGCTGATTTTCCAGAGTATTTATCATGTGTTCAGTCACTGGTGTAAGAAGTTTACAAATGTTTTTGTTTTTAATTCTCACTCTGAATCTGTAAGAGGTATTAATCTTTCCATTTTTGAGATAATTACACTAAGGCATAGAGAAGCTAAGGAACTTGACCAAGAACACAACTAGGAAGAAGAGTGGAATTTGAAACTAAGCACTCTACATCCAGAGAAAGCATAATTTACACTACTCTACCACCAGGTAGGAAATTCTAGATTCTTATCTCTGGTCTCCTAGTAAATCATTAAAAAAATCTTTTTTTTTTCTTCTTTAAACAAATACGAGTTTCTGTGATGCAGAATGCAAAATGTGCAGGATATTATAAGATAAAACAAAATCTTTTATTCAGAATTTTTTACCCTTATAAGTGGCTCCTTTTTGGTGTCTCCAGATTTCTAGTGCTGGTATTTCTGAGGAAAATTTTGAGTCTACATGAAAGTATTTTTCTTAATGAAGTAGTTAAGTGAATGCAGCAACAAATGAAAAGTCACTGGAGTTGAATGAGATAGTAAATAACTGAAGAGATTATATATCAAGTGTAGAATTTTCCCTTTGCCTTTTATATATCCAATTGAAAAATTGTATTTTACCTATGAATTCAGTTTACATTAATTTGCCTTCAGTATTTAAAATTCTATACCATGTGGAAAGAAGAAAGAAGTGCTTGCTTTAAAAATTGATTAACTCGTAAGGTTATACTTTCCTAAAGAAGTCTTTCTTGTTCAGTTGTAAAAATATTCCTCCTAAGACTTAAAATAACCTGCCTGATGTTAAATCAATTAACCAACCAACAACAACCACCATTAGTGAACTTTAATGTGGTTGCCCCTCTGAAATTGTTATACAGGTTTTCTAATCCTGTGCCCCACAGAACAAAATACCTAATTAATATAATGTTTAAAATATGAATCAATTGAACAATGCAAAAATAAAAACAAAACAAAACCTCAACCCACCTTTTTTTTTCCCTATCATATAGACAAAACAACCGGTTGACAACAATTTTTCACTTTTCAGCTGATTGTCCTAGTTTTGCATAGACACTGTCTACATTTAATTACATTACTAGTTGATATTCTTTGGGTTTCTTACATCAACTCTTAGAGCTACAATCTTTTCTATGAAAAGTTTATTTTTCTACTACAAATAAAGGAATGTGGTCATTTTCAGTTTAAATTTTCTTTCCTGTCACTGTTAATTACCATTCTTGCTTCTCAAATCTACCAGCTGCTGCCACTACAATGAATAAACAAATCAACTTCACAAGATACTTGAGAGATTTTTAGCAAGACGTCCTCAGAATAGAGAGGTAGCAAACAGAGTTAAAAATATCTTCTTGTCTAATACAAATATATAGCTCTAATTTTTAGAAACAAAATTAGGGGTGTTAAAGTAATTAAACAAGAAGGCCATTAGGCTGAGGTGGCTCTAATGTCCTCATAGCTTATGTAAGCAAACCAAAACTTCAGCCAGAGTCAATTCACTGGAATCTGAAAAAAAAGGACACTTAAGAACAATCACAAACAGCCAGCTAGGCTTTTCCAAAGAAAGCACTTAAGGTATAGTCAATGGAATAATTCCCTTGCTTTGCTTCCCGTGTTCTCTATAAAAACCTCTTCCTTCAATCCTATTGGTAGAGCACTCCTAACCACTTTCTGTTTGGCTCTACCTGATTCTAATCCATTTTTGTTCAAATAAACTCTTGTAAATTTTAATGTGCCTCAGTTTATCTTTTAACAGGGGGAAATGAATAATATATATTGAGATATATCAGCTGAAGAATTAACTGTGCCATTTTAAATCTGAAGAGAATGGATTTATAATTCTGTACTTGCTGAAACTATGTCTTATAATAATGAAAACATTACTTAAAAATGAAAACAGTTATTACTCAGTGTGATGTAAAACAATTTGGATATCTGAGGAAATATTTGCTCATTCATAATTTATAATATTCTATGCACATGTTTAGCAGTATATTTAGGGCTTTACATGTAAGTAACAAAAATAAAAAGGATGCATTTACATTTAATCAAATGATCTTAAAAGTTTTCCACACTTCATAAATCTAATGGCAACTAAATTAAGTTCTTGGTCTAACTGAAATAATAGGGATATTATAATAAAGTATATGTTCATCTGTGCAGTTTTCAGATTTTGTGGCCTTAAAATATTTTTTTTTTTTTTAAGATTTTATTTATTTATTTGCGAGAGAGAATGAGAGACAGAGAGCATGAGAGGGGGGAGGGTCAGAGGAAGAAGCAGGCTCCCCGCCGAGCAGGGAGCCCGATGCGGGACTCGATCCCGGGACCCCAGGATCATGACCTGAGCCGAAGGCAGTCGCTTAACCAACTGAGCCACCCAGGCGCCCCTGGCCTTAAAATATTTTAAAAGAATTTTTTGTATCTAAGTTTTACTTTTTTAATTTTATTACGAAAAATTTCTCACAAGTACAGAAGTACCGAGTCATGAGAACTACCATGCAGCTTCAACAGTCATCACTTAATGGCCATTCATATTTCATTTATATCTCCATTATTCTGAAGCAAATTCCAGACATATTATTTCACACCTAAATATGTCAGCCCATATCTCTTAAAGCAAAAGAATGGGAACCAAAGCGTTTGGTGTCTATACCTAGCTCACTGGGTGGCAGTCTTCTGTATACTCAATTTTATAACTTGGAAAATATGAGTTTACAGGAGGTTGCAATGAAATTTTTTCTTTAACCGCGATAAAAAAGGAAGTAATTAAATCCTCATATGGCTCTATAGGAGGGAAGCTCACCGCACAAATCCAGGCCGGCATTTCATTCTCTAGAAGCACAAGGCCCAGTCCGAGAGCACTTCCTTTCAAGGCTGGAATCCTAGTTACCTCCCCCAGGACCCGTCCTTTTACGGGCCTTGCTGCTCTTCACTCTGCTCCTTCCCCCGGAAAATCGCCGCCCACTGGGCTCCAGCAGGCCCCGCACTGACTGCGCGTTTCCAGCAGCTTGTGGTCCCGGGAAGCCCTCGGCCTCAGCTTGGGAGCATGCGCACCGGGCATCCCCAGCTCTCCCGAGATTCTTGTCTGGCGCTGCTGCGGAAGGGCGACAGTTCGGCCCGCCATGTTCTTCTGCGAGGCTCTCCGGACCAGCGCGGCTGGCCTTACTGCATGGTAAGGAGGCTCAGAATGAGTGTGTGCCTAATTATTAAAGATAACTTTGTTTCATATTGGGACAGAACGGGTTTTTTTTGGTTGTACTTTAAAGAACTTTCTCAAAACAAAAAATCAGTAAACACTGCTTTAATAAGTTTTTTTTTTTTCACTTGTTCTCCTCTGCTTTTGAGAAGAAAACAGCTACAAGTATATCCTTCCCTTCTTTACTGACGAGGAACCCGAAACTGAAAGCTTTAGTTACACAAGATCTAGAACTTTAAAATTAGAACGCCATGGTTGGAATCTAGGGCTTTTATCTCCATAGTCCATGCAGGTTGTCTATCTGTGGCGCATAAACCGCCGTGGCCTTTTCCTGAGCGCATGACAGACATCGCTAATCAATTTCGATACCCCTTTGCTCCTCGCTTCCACGTCATCCCAGAATCCTTTTCTACCTAGCACTTTAAGAAGCCATTACCAATCGATTGGCGTTGGGTACAACTTAAAACCTGTTTTCCTTCCCTGATCCTTGCAATTTCCACTAGAGCAGGATGCCTCTTGAGAAATGATTAAATAGTGGCTACTTCCCTGATATCAGCTCTGAGGTTTAAAAATATGAAGACCCAGACTGTCATGTAGCTGATTAATGTTTTCAAAGTCTTACGTGAATAAATTTTAAATAGATTCTGTTCAGTGTATCAACTACTCTCTGGAAACATTTTCCTCTTTGGAAAGCTGCTTTGGGACAGTTCATTAACATGACACAATAAATTAGTGATTTTGCAAACTAAAGAGTACTTTAAAACGTTTAAGTGCTCTAAAATAATGCAGACTCCCAAAGTGCTCTCAGGGAGCGTGATATGTGTCAGTACTCAAGGAAGGGATTGAAAAAAATGTTAATTTAGGGCTCTATCAGGATGCGGTTAGGAAACAAACAGCGCCCAAGGAAAAGCTCTCTCAGTTTGAGTGGGTTGGTAGGGGCGGAAGAGGTCTTGAATTTACATATTCTGGCTTGGGCAGGTATGAGCGGTACCCAGTGGCACATTCTCCATGATGAGGGGACATGATTTAAGTATTTGATTCGCTTATTATTTTCCTGAAACATACTTTTTTTTATGCGTCATAATTATGTTTCAACTAGAACAGATGTATGAATTGTTTTCAACTTTTTTTTCCTGTGCTCCTCAAATATGCTCTTTCTACTTTAGTCACATTGATAGTGGAAGGGCATCAAAAGAGGAGGCTAAAAGATGGCCTCAAATAAGTGACTGCATATCCCTCTAAAATCTGGGTACTCTTTCAGACTAACTTATCTGTAGGGAGAAATTGACTTAACTGTTACTTAAGAATTCCAAGATTTCTATTTAGATTGAGGTAGAAACAAACATCCTTTTTTTATTCTTGTCCAGTTGAAGTGATTAGAGATTCCAGGAAGTTCAATTTAAAAAATTAAAAATAAAAGAAATATCTGCAGTGACAAATAACATTTTTGAGTTACATCCATCTAAATTTTGGTTCTTTGCATCCTTTCAATTGTTCTTTTTATGACCTGAGAAATTTTGCATTACCCCAGTTGTTTGATGGAAAAGTCAGGTGTGTGTAAATTAAGCATACTTTGCCTGAACAAAATGTATTACAAGTTATCTTTCTGCCAGCTTTGCCTCACACAAATGAAAAAATCTGGGCAGCTCAACAAAGCCTTCTGTCAAATCCATGGGTTTCATAGTAGGGACTCCTAATGTGACTGAATATTGGGCTGCTTCTCTTTGGTGGTGTCCTCTTTGTAATCTTTGATGAAATGTTACTTGAAGTTTATGGGATTTTTCTCTCTCTTAAAAATTCTTAATAAAATTGTATGACAAGAAATACAAAAGCAACAAGGGAGAAATGAAACAAGTACAAATGCAGTGCCATGGTAAAGCAGAGTGCAACACTTAGAATTTCTGAGGTTGTCTTTGTGACTATCAGCAGGATACAGCCGGACATCTTTAGAATGTGCATAGAACTCACTGTTGAATTAATCAAAGTCATTTTCAAATGATTGTCATGCAAGACCAGAATAAATGGTTTCTTCAACTCCCCATGACACTGTAAAGTTTAGACTTTGCTTCAAACCTTCAGGAAGTTGTCTGGTGACCGGATGCCAGTGATCCCTCCCAGAGAGACTAGTTCCTAACAATACTATTTATTTTGAGGATAGCAAAAACTATATATGACTAAGGACAAATGTTTGCATTTGTTTGCTGTCTCATATCCTTTGTCTTTACTAGTTTTCTTTCTTCAGACCTGCCTCTCTGCCTTCGGGTACCAAAGAGATGAATGTGTTCTCCTCACAGGCAAATCATGCAAGTTTTGTATAAACTGTGGCCTTACCTAGGGGTCAGTCTGTGTTTTTCTACATGCAAATAATCTACCGCTTAGTACTGTCCAGCATACTATTCAAACTGGCAAATATTTCTGGCTTGTTTTGTCAAACATGGGGCTGCAAATATTTGGAGCTTTCCTTTTCTTTAATTTGACCAGTAAAATAATTTTGTCCTTTTGTCCAGAAAATAAACATAGTTTTATAGAGGCTTAGACATATACAAGTACACAAAAGCTTAAATAAGGGCCAGATACAAAGAAGTGATATCATCAAACTCACACCTGCACCCGTCAGTTCATAACTGCACATATTGTCTCATTTCTGCTACAAAAGTAAATTAGGAATTGGTAATCTTTAGACAGTCATAGCAATGCCATTCTTCCCATTTGAATGTGCTTGCTATCCATAACTATGGGACAACCAGACACTTTGTAATCCTAGAAATCAACTAATACTGAATTTAAGATAGGCCCCAGATGACTTTTCATCATCTCTAGAAAGAACACAAAGGTCTTAGATTTATTAAGCACTGACCTCAGTAATTTCTTCCTTATTTTATTTTATTCTAACAGTGACCATAGGAGATACATATTATCCTTTCTTTTCCCAATGAGGAAGAGGAAAATAACCAAGTAGGTAGAAACATCTGGATTTGAATGCAGGTTTGTCTGATTTCAAAGCATACTCTTGTCTGTAGCACTTGGTATGGAGGGTAGGGAGTGTTGCTCTAGTTTATCTGATGTACTCTTTTAAATATACTAATTTATTAAATGAGTTAAATCTCTTGTGTTTGGAAATGACAGCTACTCCTGTTGTTAATATTTCCATTTAAACATATGGCATACTTTGATCTAAAATAATCTGGAAAACCTACATATGAACAAATACACTTGAACGCTAAGTATGTGATTTCTCCCTAGGGAGACATGGCAAGAAATAACCAAAATAAAATTGCTGACCAGTAACTTAATTCCAAGACATCCATCCCAAGGAAAGTATTCAAAAGAAAACAAAAAAGGCTTACAGAGGTATAAATTACAAATTTTTCTTTTTTTTTTTTTGTAATGCCAGGGATGGGGCAAGGGAGGAGGAAAACATACTATCTGGCAACAAGATTGATCATGTAAGTAAATCTCCATCAACTTAATACAATATTTTTCAGCCATTAAAATATGAAAGTTGTGAAGACTATGGAAATATGAGATAATATTTAAAATTATATGTGAATTTGGGCAAGGAAGGTCTTAAAGATATATTGAAGCAATAAAACAGTGAATGTATTACAGTGGCACAGAGTGGCAGGGTAAATTTTTGCTTTAAACTTTCTCCTTTTAAGTGTTGTCAAAAAATTTTTAAAGTATTGTTTGAAAAAAAGTAATTGGCATCTAGCTTTCTATATTGCAAATGTCATGTGCAAAATTTAATATGATTTTGCATGTGGTTATAGCGTACATTTATTTCATGTTGTCCTGAATAAGTAAGTCATTCTATACAACATGGGAGAATTGGAGGCAATGTCTCTTCTATACCCTATTCTATCTGTCATTTTGGAGGATAATAACTGAAAACTTTGCAAAGGGAGTTAAATGGTTAGATCACTTGCTCACTTGCTAAAGTGATCCACCTTGCAGACTTTAAGGAACAAACATACATATTCAAATAAAAACAGTCTCTATTATGTAAAAAACTTTGTATACAATAGAGAATGTCTAAATCAAACTTATTGTGGTTTAGATTTATTTATTTTAGACAGCGAAAAAGAGAAAGAGCAGGGGGAGGGACAAAAGGAGAGTTAGAGAATCTAAGCAGACTCCCCGCTGAGTGCAGAGCCCAAGGTGGGGCTCTAGCTCAGGACCCTGAAATCATGACCTGAGCTGAAACTGAGTTGGATGCTTAGCCCACTGAACCACCCAGGTGCCCAAATCAAAGTTATTTTTTTAAAGCTGTCTTAACTGAGGCTTTTCCCTGTTCCTATAGATATATAAAATCAGTTATTAATATAGTCTACTTATGATCAGATACATAAAATCCCAAAAGACTCACTAAAATACCCCCAAAATAAATGTACAGCTGAATTCATTATAAAAAGATATGGAATTTTCCAGGGAAATAATAATAATAAAAAAAGAGTCTTCCCTAAATTCTTTATTTATTTTTAAGATTTTATTTATTTATTTGACAGAGAAAAAGGACAAGCAGGGGAAGCAGCAGGCAGAGGGAGGGAGGCCGATGCAAGGCTCCATCCCAGGACCCTGATACCATGACCTGAGCAGAAGGCAGACACTTAACTGACCGAGGCACCCAGGTGCCCCTTCCCTAAATTCTTCTTAGTGTTCTTCTTCTGTATCAGTGTTAGATCTGAAAACTTAGAACTTTACAATTTTGGCCCTCATTCCTACATTCAAATATGACAAATGTGAACATATTTCTCCACAATAGCTCATGAGTTTATATCATCAATGGAGCTCAATTCTTTTGTTTTAACTTTTCTCTGCTATCTATCCTGGTGGTCATTGATCTCAGTAACCACAGGA
This sequence comes from Mirounga angustirostris, assembly GCF_029215605.1. NCBI lineage: Eukaryota > Metazoa > Chordata > Mammalia > Carnivora > Phocidae > Mirounga > Mirounga angustirostris. The sequence continues at coordinate 46,905,294 of NW_026991712.1, read as the reverse complement.
AGGTTTTAAAAGATAATCCCTAGGCCCATATAGTAGATTTTCTGGAACCTCAAGAAAACCAATTCTTTCAAATTTCAGAAATATAGATCTTGGAGACCTAGTCAGGTACTTAAGTGCTTATAAATAACAGCTTCCAGAAATTATTTTTGGGGTTTTCTCCAACCCTGGGATATCAGTACCTCCTATAAATCTGATATCTGGGGGGAGGTCTTCAATCTATATTTTTTCAGAGATGTTCTAAAATCAAAGCACATACTATTGGGGAAAAAATTTCTGGAGAGATTTTGTATTTCCATGGCCTGCTTAAAATTGACCACAGAACCTTAGACCCAGTGATTCACAGCCTCACTGACAATTCAGGCACAGGCCCTGGGATGCCCCGTAATGGCTTCCTTCTCTAATTCCCTGTTTTTTTATCCATTCACCTTGTCTCAGCACACTTAAGTATACTTAATGCATCACAAGAACTACTTTCTTTTGCATCTTCCATGATTCTGCTTGAAAGTCAACTCCATAGGGGTGCCTGGGTGACTCAGTTGGTTAAGTGTTGGCCTTCAGCTCAGGTCATGATCCCAGTGTTCTGGGATTGAGTCCCACATCGGGCTCCTTGCTTACCCTCTGCCCCTCCCCCCTGCTCATGCGCACGCACTCTCTCTCTGACATATAAATAAATAAAATATTTTTTAAAAAAGTCAGCTCCATTAAAAAAAGTATCATCCGATTAGAGTTTGATGACAGTGACCAAGAAATACATCTCATTACCACACCACCTCTCATGAATTAGACAGAATGTGAGTTCAAAAGCCCAAGAAACCTTCAGTCTGTGGTTTCTTATTTAAAATACACTAATTGATGGGCACCTGGGTGGCTCAGTTGGTTAAGGGTCTGCCTTTGGCTCAGGTCATGATATCAGGGTCCTAGGATTGGGCTCCCTGCTCAGCAGGGAGCCTGCTTCTCTCTCTCTCCCTCTGCCTCTCCCCCAGCTTGTGCTCCCTAGCTCACTCTCTCTCAAATAAAATAAATAAAATCTTTTAAAAAATACACTAATTGGTATTACTGCTGTTTATAACTGGTTATCTCAGTTTATTCTGTTACAATGCATATGAAACCATCGTCATATTTTGGATCCCTATTTGGGCCATCTAGCTGTCCTAACTGACCACCCTTAACTAGATTCTATTTGCAAATATTGTTAATTGAAACTTATTCAATATGAATGAATAAAATAATGTAAGCCCAACTTAATACTGATATTGAGAAGATTTAATTAATTAAAGAGTACTATTTTTAATCTGAACTTTTCTTTTATAGTTTGTACATACCCTGAAAAAAGAAAACATGCATTCTTGTTTAATCTCATGAATCACAGCATATCACAGCATAGTATCATTCTTTTTTTTTTTTTTAAGTCGGCTCCGTGCGCTGCATGGAGCCCAGTGCAGGGCTTGAACTCATGACCCTGAGATCAAGACCTGGGCTGAGATCAAGAGTCAGATACTTAACCAACTGAGTAACCCAGGTGCCCCAGCATAGTATCCATTCTTTTGTTAAAAGTGGAACAAATGGGGTGCCTGGGTGGCTAGGTCAGTTAAGCATCTGCTTTTAGCTCAGGTCATGATCCCAGGGTCCTGGGATCAAATCTGCTCAACGGGGAGTCTGCTTGTCCCAGTCCCTCTGCCGTTTTCCCCTTCTCGTTCTCTCCCTCCACCCCAATAAATAAATGCTTTAAAAAAAAGTGGAACAAATATGTTCATAAGGATGATCATGACTTTACCACAAAGCCCTCTAACTCTGCCTTTATCACATGCCCATGTCAATATGGAATATTTTGTAACAGTTTTGGAGTTGAGCTCTTTATGACCAAAGAGTATCAACAGGACAATCATACAGTGGGCCATTTATATATTATAGCATTAGGAACATGAATTGACTAGAAAATGTATGAGCACAGCATGAACTATATGTTCACTTGTACTTACTTACGTGTTCTTAAGACTCCACCAAGACTGGATATACTGAAATATTAATAATACATACACACACAAAAAATAAGGAAATAGCTCCTACACAACTAGAAATTTAAAAAAACACCCAGTGTATGTATAGATACTATATATAGTTGATCCTCATTATTCATATGTTCTGTATTTTTTTTTTAAAGATTTTATTTATTTATTTGAGAGAGAGAATGAGAGAGAGAGAGCACATGAGAGGGTCCGGGAGGGTCAGAGGGAGAAGCAGACTCCCTGCTGAGCAGGGAGCCTGATGCAGGACTCGATCCTGGGACTCCAGGATCATGACCTGAGCCAAAGGCAGTCGCTTAACCAACTGAACCACCCAGGCACCTTATTCTGTATTTTTAAATTTACTTATGTACTAAAATTTATTTGTAACCCAGTCGCAACACCAATACTTCTGGTGCTTTTTCAGTCCTTCCTGGACATTCACAGAACAGTGAAAAATTCAAGTTGACCAAGGCATTTATTACCAGCTAAGTCAAACAAAGTGACACTGTCTTCTTGCTTCGGCTCTTATACCGTAAACAGGTGACTTTTTCACAGCCATATTTTTTGCATTTTGTGCTTTTTGTTGATGATTTTGCTATTTAAGATGTCCCCAAGTGTAGAGTTAAAGTGCTGTCTAGTATTCCAAAGTGCAGGATGGCTTTGATGTGCCTTATGGAGAAAAGAAGATATATCTGTTAGGCTTACTGAGGGCAAATTCCAATGCACTCGTCGATTTTGGGAAAATCATGTCATAGACTAGGAATCTGGTCACAATACTTTGTGGAAACTCATCTTTCAGAGTCAGAAGCATAGCTCACATCACAAATGAAGAGTGTGGCCAGGAACCATAGGAGACTAGATTGAGGCACACAATCAACTCTTTTTTGTTGTTTCCATTAGCAGTCCAGAAATAGATAAAAGTGCTCTCACTGAGTCAGGTTGTGGTTGAATGATTTTTGGTTCTTCTTCATTCCAGGTTATTTGACATTATGGGGTGGCCGTGAGATAGCAAATAGGTGGCAAGAATGAAAGCCCCATAATATATTTTGAAATATTTTAATTTTTGTCCTATTTTGAGAAAGAAAGATAAACTTGATGACTCTCAAACTCATAGCCTTTTTTATTTCTTTGTTAAAAAGCTCTTTTTCCACATATACTTGGATACTAGTTTCCCTTCACACAGACACTATTCTATAAATGAGACTGGAAACAGCTTTTCCCATATTCTTTCCCATCTTTGTAAATCAGTCTTCAAAGAGAGATTTACATTTCTTCCATTTTCTGAAGGATAACAAAGACCAATAAATGGCAATCTCAAAGGAAAACCACAACTGAAATAAAGCCTAAAATTTTGTGAAAGAGAACAGACTTGAAGAAATTACTCGATTTCCTGATGGTGTTATCCATAAATGAAATGGCAGCCAGTTTTTTGAGATACTCCATGATCAAGACCAATTTATATTAGCAGATAATCATGTATCTCCTCTTATATAGTAGATTTTTCAAATGTTATAGATATTGGTTAGCTTCAGAATGTGGATTTTCTTTTTTCAGTAAATGATTAATATGCCTCTATTAAGTTTCATATTGAAACATTCAGTATATTAAAGGTAAATTTAAATCTACATGTTTGTACATAATAAACAGTTATCTTACTAGGAGTTTTGCTTGCTAAACACTCTCAAGATCTATCCTTGACCATGAACATCTCATGGGTGAATGAATATGAGAACTAGTCACCAGTGAAAAAATTGAGTAAGTGACAATTATATATAAATAAGAACTCAGTCCAGTGGAAGAAATATCATTTTTTTTTTTAAACAAACAGTTTTCAGAGCTCCCCTTCCCAGAAATAAAGCTCAGCCATTGTCAAATAATATGCTGTGAACTGAACCAACTACTCTATGTGAAGCTGTGTTTAGGGATACAGTCACAGATACTTAGAACCTTTACTTAATCTTCCCATTGATGTCCTGCAACTCCACATAATATTGTACTCTGGAAAGGGACAATGCAAAATGATAACTCAAAATCAAGATAGTTTCATTTAAGTCAGTTTAACTGAGGTATTTGGATTATTTTTGGCTTTTCAAACCCAGTCAGCTTCCTGGTGGGATTCACCTAATTCCTTTCACCAATAAAGCAAAGACAATTTAACCTACTAATTGTATATGCCTTGGGGTTCAAAGTTAAAATTAAAAAAACAGAAAGGTCCGTTGTGGGCAGAGCCAATTTTGAGCCATACGTGTAGTTGAGATGACGCCTATTCTATTTATAGAATTCAAACAGGAACCTGACTTTTTTTAAATTTCAACTTACATTATTATAAATAAAGTACCTGCACTACACGGATATGTTCCTCATTTTAGCACAAATTATTTTATTTTATTTTTATTTATTTATTTTTTAAAGATTTTGTTTATTTATTTGACAGAGAGAGACACAGGGAGAGCAGGAACACAAGCAGGGGGAGTGGGAGAGGGAGAAGCAGGCTTCCTGAGGAGCGGGGAGCCTGATGCGGGGCTCGTTCCCAGGACCCTGGGATCATGACCTGAGCCGAAGGCAGACGTTTAACGACTGAGCCACCCAGGCGCCCCAGCACAAATTTTTAAGGTTAGATAACTGATTCTAAACAAGGAATCACCACTTAACTTTTTTGTAGACTAAATTCATTGTATAATTAGTGATCTCTGTGATCTGACAGTGGCAATACACATTTGGATAGAATAACTAAAATGAGGGATTAACAAACATCTTTGTGCCCCAATATCACAATATTTCAGGACTAGAAAATCATGTGGTACATTTAGAATGCTCCTCATTTTACAAACAATGTAATGGCTAAGAACAAAGTTTCTGGATTCAGAACTAGCATCAAATCAGATCTGCTGCTTCTTGGACAGTATCTCTGGATAAAATATAAATTATTAATAGCAATAGCTTAACATTTATTGGATACTTACTATGTTCAAGCACTGTGCTAAGAACCTTATATTCATATTCTTATTGAATTCTCACAACTGTATGAGGTGTAGGTATTGTTATTATCCCCAATATATAGATGAGGAAATGAAGCTTGGCAAGTTTGAATAAACTGCTTAAGTTGGTAGAAACTCTGGTACTAAAATCATATTGGATATTACGTGCTACCCTGTCCAGTACTGTTTTTCTTAGATGTTCTGAGCCTCAGTTTCCCCAACTGTAATGTTGTGCAACAATATCTCACTTGTGATAAAGAAATATGTGAAAGTACCTGGAAATAGTAAACCCAAACTCTCAGTAATTAAAATCATTTCTCATATCCAACGCAGTGATTTACTCTTGTTGTTGTTGTTAAACAGAGTGTGTCACTTGGGCTTCATGTTTATTTTGAGCTGATCAGTATATATTGATAATGGGTTTTATCTGTTGACAACATATTGCTTCACAACCCTTCTACCTAATCATATTTTTAGGGCACACAAAACTAGTTTAAAACAACCTCATATTACTTAAGAAAATGAGACAATTTGAAATATTTAGAAAGGAAGGAACAGTCTGCTTCTGTAAATTGGACAAACTGGAGTTCAAGAGAATTAGAGTTTCTTGAATAAAAGATGAACAGAAGCTTATTGGATCTGATTTGTCCATCTTATTTTGTGTTCTAAAATTATAATTTGGAATTTTTAGTAGGAATTCTCTAACTGATGAAAGCTGGGAAATTAAAACATTCTAAAATCTTGTTATGGTAAATTATTTGAGACTCCATAATTATACTCCTTAGCAGTATCCCATAAATAGTTACACTTGGACTTGCTCTTTTACCATGTTTCTCTAGATAATGATGCAGGGACTGATGAAGTGGCAAAATGGCCCTATGAGCTCATCACACTCTGGGTATGGAGGGAGTGAATGCTGCTTTCAGCATGCTTTGGAGTGGTGTAGTACAGGGCATTTAACATCCAACAATGAAATAATACATGGGAAAGTTGTAAAGTGCTGTTCAGCTGAGAGTCATTATGGCTAATGCTAATTCAATTCTACTTCTTTTGCTCTAAAGTGAAGACTAGGATTGGGAAGTACTTTGTAAACATACAGTGACTTATGGATGTATAATTATAAAGTAATGAATTCTGCATTTTTCATTTTCGTTTCCTAAATGTTTTCAGCAAACCTTATTGAGTGCCTAAATGTTTTATCATATGAATATATTTCATTTGTATGTCAAATTAAACATTTCAGGGAGAATAGGAGTCACTGAGTTTTCATCCTGTGTTTCCCCTAACTCTGGAATTATTGTCCTAATACTGACCCTGGCCTAATGCCTCAGTTCTTTCTTAGAATCCTCAGAAAGCAAGAAATTATCGTCACATAACTAGCCTCATGCTGTGTCCTGCTTTCTATTGTCAGTTGTTTCTCACAGACCTATTTTTGATTCATATTTAGAAATGGGTAACTAGATAGAGTTGTGAAAAGTATTTTTTTAAATTACTCTCTCTCAGATTAAAATACAGCAACCATCCAAGTAAAACAGGTTTTTAAATAAATTTTCTGAGCTAATTGGGACTATTCCCTGAAAAGGACCTAAGAATGGAAAGAAATGAAAGGGAAGTCCTCTCGTCTACCTTGAATTTCATTTTGTTGCCTTCATATATCAAAACAAAAATTTTAGGAGAATTCTTTGACTGTCTCTTTAAATAGGCTATCAGAGTTTCCAAAGGTTGTTTTGTTTTGTTTTGTTTTGTTTTAAGTTTAGCACTAATCTCAGATACTTACAGGCCTTCTTTTCAGAACTTTCTTTTTATTGCCAGCTTTCTAAAGAATCAGAGTTTTGTTTAACTGCTTTGCGTAGTTATTATTAGCACAGCCCATTAAAGCCCAGTGTTTACCTTCTTGGAGAGACTGAAGCAACAGGGTTGAAGTGTTCACTTGATTTGAATTGAAAGATTGCAAAGCAATTAGAACATAGTGTATTTAGTTGGGAGTCTGAAGCATCTGTCTAAGCGTTCATTTTATACTATGTCATTCATAATTGAAATTAGAACCATTTAGTCATAATGCTTTTTTAGGGTCCATTACTGAAATTGTAAACACTAATGTCAGTTCATGAATAAAGCTTTGAAATACAGGATAGGAGAATCTGCTTCCTAATTGGCAAAGTTTCAGGAGAGGAAGAACACTGACACATTCACATCCAGAGACTAAAAGTGTAACTGATGTGTAATTTAGCAATCTGCAATTCAAGAAAGTGTGTTTGCTGACAATGGACTCATTAGAACTTCTCTCCTACTGCCAACAGGCACAGGAAAAAAAATGAAATTTTTCTGGCAGTTCCTAGTGTTGATGGAGGAATCAAAGTGGCCTTCAATGGGCCCATGGTAAAAAAGGAGAGCTTTGTTTTGTGTTCCAATAGGCCTGAAAACGGTCATTTTGTAACTCAATAAAGGTGTGTGTTCTAGGAAGTCAGAGGAGTTATTTGTTAATACACTAGGTTCCAACAGAGGAAGTTGGGTTAAATATGTCAGTAGAAAATTTATGATGCATGCAGGAGGCTTCCTGAGTTTAGGTTCCTGAGGGATTCTGTATTAATAGAGAAAAATCAGAGGGAAAAGCTTTTAGTGTGAGCCTCAAAATAGGATGACTCCATGGACTTTAGAATTAATTTGGGGTGAATTTTCTCAAAATAAAATTTACTGTTTCTTTTTGAGAATACTTCATATGATCCAGTTAGTAACTTACTGCACATAAATCCTTTTTTTTTTAAAAAAAGTGTGTATGTGTATTTGTAACCAATTTCATTATTAATATCTCTTGTTAGTTGAACTTGACCACTACCCTCTGCATTGGAGGAAGCTATACATCCTCGCTGCTGTGGTATATATTTCTTTCATAGTGCCATAAAACATTACCCTACAGTGTTTCCCAAAACCTATCACTGTGTCTTTTAGTTCTCTTCCTCTTAATTAAAAGAGTTACTGATAGTTAAAGAAACCTAGAGAAAAATCTATAGCATCATAACATATAGACGCCTTAGATTGCTAAGACATAAGGAGTTTCCCTTTGGGTAATCATTTCCACATCTACATTATTACAAGAAAGCATTGAAATATGTTTTGAATATTTTACAGAATGGTTAGGAAATTATTTGTTAAGGATTAAATTTATGAGTAGAATGTAAAGTGAAATTATTGCAAGGTGTAAAGATATTCATACAGTCAATTTCAGCTGACAATACTAATTTATAATAAGAATTAAAATTATTCATGTATAAATTTCCAACACTGAAACACTACATAATTGGTATTTTCAAGCACTTACTAGTCTGTGGATAAAGTTAGATTAGCAGTAACAATTCAGACATCATCTTCCCTAGGCTCACAAAGACACTTGCTAGGTGCTGTCAGCACATTATTGGGTATCCTCTAGGTACTGACATGTGTATCAGGCATCTTTGACATATTTTTAACTCAAGGGCTATCAGGAAGCCAAAGCTGCTACATTTTCTGCAGCAAAGTAAAGACTGCCCCCTCACCTTTATAGGTAACTAAAATTGAGGGCTCAAAGGGAATGCTGCTTATACTCAGAATTTTAGTGGAACAGCTTTTTATAAAGATATATATGACTCTGAATAATTCAAAATAAACTCATTTTGTTTTTCAGTTGTTATCCACTTTAATTCCTAAAGTGGAGAATTTTAGATAGTCTGTTTAAAGCATTTTCAATAACATTAAATACTGTTCATTGCTTCATGAAGTTGTTAAAACCAATTTAAACATATCCTAAAATAATTTCATAAATTCCCTACTTAAAAAAAAAAACTTTTTTTTTTTTTTAATGTTCTTTATATAACTTCTTACCAGTAAAAGACAGCTCTGTCCTTCCAGTCACTTGGCCAGAATCCTTGGAATTTCCCTTGACTCAAGTTTTTCTGTGATACTGCATCCTAAATACCAGAAGCTTCTGATGGCTCTATTTTCCAAATCTAGCCAGAACTTCTTTACTATTTCCACTGCTAATATTCTGTTCCAAGGCATGGTCACCACATCATGGATTATTGCAACAGCCTCTCCTTAAATGGTACCCTTGCTTATGTTCTCTGCCTCTAAAATCTGAAAGAAAGAGTATTCCTTTTAATATGCAGTTTGGATCTTGTCACTACTTCGTTTAAAACTCTTCCATGAATTTTCATCTCACTTAGACCAAACATGACTTTACACGGTCTCCTCTTCCCATTCCTCCTCAACAATGCATCTTCTACTCTCTTCCTCACTGTCTCCAAAGTACCCACACTGGCCCTCTTACCAGTACTCTTAGGGACCAAGGCATCAGCTGACATTATGTTGGCATTGAGCCCCTCTCTAACCATCTGATATTAATTAGCACGTGCGCGCACACACACACACCCATCAAATATTCTCTATCCTATTAACTTGCTTTATTTATTTTGCTTATTTATTATGTCACTCACCAAATATTCACTATGTACTTGTTATATTCCAAGTACTGTTTTAAGTATTAGGGATATAGTAGTCAAAAAAATAGTGAAAAACTCTGTTCTCATGGAGTCTGTATGCTGGTGGAGTTACATTTTTTGTGGCAGTTATCAAAATGTGACTATATGTTTACTTAGTGGGATTTTAGCCCCTCAGAGCTTAGAATACTGTTTGTCACATGGTAAGCACTATTTTATAACTGGATAATAAAGGAATGAAAAGGGGCGCCTGGGTGGCTCAGTTGTTAAGCATCTGCCTTTGAGTCAGGTCATGATTCCAGGGTCCTGGGATCAAGCCTTGCACTGGGCTCCCTGCTCAGTGGGAAGCCTGCTTCTCCCTCTCCCACTGCCTCTGCTTGTGTTCTCTCTCTTGCTGCCTCTCTCTGTCAAATAAATAAATAAAATCTTTAAAAAATGAATGAATGAATGAATGAATGAATGAAAGGAGAGATTTAAGCCAAAAATGAGTTCTGCCATCACTCTTTCTACAGATCAGAATTGGAAAGAAGTCTCTTCAACTAACCTGCTCTCCCTATAACAGATAAGGTAGGATTCTCATCAATTATCCAGATTTGGGGATCTGAATTTAGGTGTTTTTCAATAAAAGATCAATATCCCAAATGTAAATTATAACAATATTTTTCATTTATAAAATCAGCTGAAGTACATATTAAATAATCTCAATTAGAAAGGGTGTTATAAATTGGTACTCATGCAAGGTTGTTGGAAAAATGATTTATGAGCTTTCTAGAAAGTAAATTTGGCTTTGTACAGGTTTCCCCAGGAATTCAGCACTTAAGAGTTTGTTCTAAGTAAATAACAGGAGAAGCCTACAAGTTATGTATAAAACTCATCATCCAGGTATTATTTATAATAGTGAAAACTTTGAAGTAATATACACATCCAACAGAAAGGATAAATACAAGAGAAATGTTAAATAAACTGTGGCTTGTTCATGTAGTTGAATACTATATTAAAATCGTATGTTACAAGAATATGTAGTGATACTGAAATAAATCCAAAATAAGAAAAGAAAGCACTATATAAAATTGCCTAAGCAGTATGATCTTGATGTTCTGATTATCTCATAGACAAACATTAAAACAGAGATAATAGTTACATATGGGTGGTGGAATAATGGATACTTTTCACTTTGTAGTCAAATGCTCTACGACTGAGCTATACCCCCAATACTTTTCACTTTGGATTTTATTTGATGAGTTTTTATTTTCTCTTTTATGTTTTTTTAATATTTCTAAATATTCCTCAGCACACATTATTTTCATAAGAAAAAAATGTGACATTATTGAATTTTCGAACTAAATGAAAAGAGTTCAAATGCTACCTCTTCAGATAGGTTATCTCTGACACCCTATAAAAAAAAAATAGTACATCCCTACCAACAAACTATTATGTCTATCACTTTGTCCTGTTTCAATCTTCTTTACATTTATTGCCTCTTGACATATTATGTAAGTGTTAATTTGTATTCTGTTTGTCTCCCAATCTATTCCCATTAAAATGTAAGCTTCCTCAGAGCAAGGATTTTGAATGTTATGTCCATTGCTCTACCTCATTTGTACCTAAACAGTGTTTGGCACATAACGAGTACAGAGTAAGTATTTGTTGATTGGATAAATAAATGAATGGGTGAATCATTTAATGAATGAATCACTTTTAGTTATGTAATGTTAAACAAATCCCTTAACTCTGGGTTTCAGTTTCCTTATACATAAAACAAGAACAATAATAGTATCTGTCTGTGAAATAATAAGAAATACATATATTGGTCTCTGTCTCCAGTTCCTGACACAGAGCTCCTAAAACCCTTGAAAACTCCTAAATGATAAGGGCACTAGGACCATCTTTTGTTCTATTGAGGCAACTCTGGGTGGGTTCCTCTTAGATTGCTGCTGGATAGAGACTGATCCCCAGAAAGACCAAGCCATGACTAGAAGCTTGGAATTTTCATCCCCACCTCCTATCCTCCAGAGAGGGGAGAGGAGCTGGAAATGGAGTTAAAAAATTGATCATTCCTATGTGAGGGAGCCTATATAAAATCCCAATGGCAGGGGTTTGAGAGGTTCCAGGATGGCAAACACATCCACGTAGGGAGGGTGACACACCACAGCTCCACAGGGACAGATGATCCTGCACAAGTAAACATAAATGTTTACCTGAGTTCTGTGAGACACTCTAGCAAATTAATCAAACCCAACGAGGGGATCGTTGGAAACTTCCACCTATAGTAGATTGGTCAGAAGCACAGGAAACAACCAGGGCTTAAGACTGGCATCTGAAGTTGGGGGTGGGGGAGGCAATTTTGTGGGACTGAGCCTTTAACCTGTGGGATCTGATGCTTCCTCTGGGTAAATAGTGCCAGAATTGAGTTGAATTGTATGCCACCCAGCTGGTGTCACAGAGAATTGCTTGGTGTGGAGAAAAACCTCCATACATTTGGTGACCAGAAGCATCCTATGTGCATGTGGCAGTAGTGTGAAAGTAAAGGAGACACACAAGAAAGAAAGACACAAATGGAAAACCAGGTGGTTTTTCTTATACCCTATTTCATGAAAGTATGAAGAAAAAATGAGAAAATAAATGTAAAGTATATAGTACCAGTGCCCAGCACAAAGTAATTTATATGACCAAATGCTTCAGTTAGTTTTATGTTTTACACAGCCTTTTACAGAGCTTTGCATATAGTAGATATGATGGGACTATTTATAAGTATAAAATATATTAATTATTTAAATATTTAATTTCTTAATAATGCTTTAGAATCTTTCTGGATAATCTCTTCAGTTACCTAATACACTTTGTTGTTTATGGCCAAAGTAGTAGACTAAAAGAGATGACCATTACAACACACACTTACATATGCCCCATGTACACATCGCTATTTAGACTATATTAAATGGGAAATAACTACAGCAGAGAAACAGTGAAAGGCTGCTTTCATAGGTTAGCTGAGAGCTTCCAAAGATGATGCAGTGTCTAGTCACCTCCTTGTTCCAGGATGTCTATATTAGGGAGAGATATTTTGGCAACTTTCAGCATGCTGTATGAAGGGGTGAGAAAATAGATGAGGTTTGAAATTCAACATGCCAGGAAAAATAATGAAAATTTTATGGCTTAAAAATACTGCCTGATAAATTTATTTCAAGCCTATGAACCTGCTGATGGTGTGCCTGGCTTTGAGAGCTGGCTGCCTGTATCCCGATTTCTCAATAGCCAATGGCCTTGCTTGCCCAGCTGAGCTAACAAGAGTCTCCAGTACACCTTCCAATTCCAGTGCTCGAACTATACACCATTTCCCATCTATAATGATAGTGCACTTGATTGTATAGCTTTTGTGGGAGATGGTTCAACCTGCTGTCATAATAAAAAGTGAGCAACTTTAATACCTCTGTTTGCATATAGTATTGAAATCATGGTCTAGTTCACAAATGAAGTGTCCTAGAATTAGATGTTGGTTAGTTGGTTACCTCCTCCATTGAAATCCAGTGAACTATAAAACCTCTTAGTTTATGTCTCCTAAGTGAAGAATGCTGATTAGCCATGGATGTTTTGGATTTTTTTTTAAATTTTCATTTTGAAAGATTATGATTGGGAAGGAGACATGAAAGGAGCACAAATACTGCATTTTCATTGTGTTGTGAGTTTTCTTTAGTAGCTATTTTATTTTCTATAATATATAGTTCTGACAGGACCAGTTTTTATTATTTTCTTTTATGCTTTTGGCAAAACTCATGAAAATACCAGGCTATAGTCTTTAGATTTCATTCACATAAGTTTCTTAGCAGTTCTGTTTTAGTTCTTCTTTCACTTTTCCAACTTTGTTGACAAAGCCTATTCTATCAGAACTAAAAATATGCCATTCAGCACCTGGGTCTCATCTTATCTGTTCCTAGCATTGTGAGAGAAAATTTAAACTAAATAACATGAAATAGCATTTAACTATATGAAGCCAGCTGTCAAACTAAACTTTGTACATTCTACTGATGAAAAGTGAATTTTATCCAAAGTAAGAACAGCTGGAACTAGTGCTATTTTCTTTCTAATAAAGATAAAATCCTATTATAAACAACTCTGGAGGACACCTGAATTGTTCTATTTCAGTGGAATTTTACTAAAAGTAATACAAGTTCATAAATCATATTCCAGTCTGCACTAATATAATATGAAAGTGGATACATGGAACATGCTTGAAACTCATTAAGAAAGAAAGAGTCCAACACACACCCACTCTTTTTTCCCTCTGAATGTTTGCTCTCTTGACTGATATTTTGTGGTGGTTTGGGGATTACTTAGACTTTAGGTTGTGGAATATTCGAGTGGGGAGGAACTAGGTGGAGACAGTTGATACTTGATAGGAGCGGAAATAAAGAACAAAGGGCCTAATTACAAGGGACTGGCTCCTTATCCTTTCCACTGAATGGCACAGTACTGAATGAAGCAGTTTGGTTAGAACAGGGACTATCATTTAGAGAGGAAATCAGATAAAGTTCAGACTATTCTTTGTAAGGAAACGGTGTAATTAGTTTAAGAAAATACTACTGTTTTCATGGGCAGTCAACCAGGACATAGGTCTAATTTGGCTGAATAGAAATGATTTTGTGCTAAAAGAAAAAAAAGAAAAAGATTTTGTGTTGATATTGTTGGACTGGTATTTTACCTGTAGTTTCTCTGGTGTTGCCTGAGAAGCAATTCTTTCTTATCTGCCCAGGGCCTTAAAAACAAAGGAACAAAGGATGCAAGTTCTTTGTCAAGTATGTTTACTTACCCAGGAATTAGTATCATTTGTGCTGTTATCTAATTTGTTTTCACCACCTTATTCCACAGATGTCAAAAAGAAGAGGCTGTCTGCTCCATGTATTTATAACTAATTTGTTTCTCTTGATCATAGCGCTTTTCAAGTTATGTCTAGTGACTTACCTTCTCTGAAACTGCACGTCTGGAGAATTGTGCCTAGTACTTATACTATAGTACCTAGTACTACGTAGGTATTTATTTTTTAAATATATATGTAAAATATATTTATTTATTAAAAGAGAAGGTTTTTATATCCTTACCCCTATTGGTTCTGTTGTCATATACTCCTCATGTTTTCAGGCTGAATAGCCTAAAAGTGTTTGCTTAAAATGGAATTTGAGGAGTGGATTTCTTGAGAGGAACATACCCCAAGGTTTTTGGATTTATTTTTGTTTTTTACCTACCATTTAATATGTGCCAGCTGGTCTTCACACATGATCTCAGTAAAAGCCTACAAAACTATTGAAGTGTAGGGGAAAATTTGCCACCCCAAAATATGTCTCTTTGGCATGTGGATTATTTTAGGCTGATTATTTTTAAGAAATAGAAGACTCAGAAAGAAACTGACCTTCACTCTAGCTACCTAAAAGAATTTAAAAGGTAGCTATCATCATAGATAACTGTAGTATAATATGAACTAGGCGTGGTAGACAGGGAGAAACTTAGCAAAGTTTATTAAAATTCCTTTCTATGTCCCATTATTTCTGTTGGTCCAGCAAACATTTGTTTACCAAACATTTACTCTTTTTCATCTTCCTGTATATTATCTTCCATTCATTTGAGGTCCCATATTCTTATCCCCATCTCCTTAGATCTGGATGACCTAGAAGTTCAATTGCCTGACTTCCGATGCACCTCATCCTCTTTGGGAACCCCTGTATGTGGAATTAAACTTGATTTTCTTCTGTTTGTTGGTCTCATGTTAATTTAATTCTTAGAACAGTCAAAAGAACTTTGAAGGGTAGAGTCAAATTTTTTATCACCAACAGAAGTAAGGATTATTGTGCCCATTTTAGAAATAGGAAAGTTGAGGCTCAGAGAATTGTGTGGCTTGCCTAAGGTCTCTTTATTGGTAAATGGCCAAGTCAAGACTAGTAGTAGAAGCTTCGGTTAGGAGGGAGGGAAAAGAGAGATAAAGGGGATATTTTCTTCCTCTGGGTACATAATCCATAATGGTGGCTTTTCAATATGTTTCAGGTAATATGTCAACAGGAAATTTCTTGGGCCAGAGGAAAAGATGTTTTAGGAGGTAGTATGAAATAAATTTGTAAAAAAAAAAAAAAAAAAAAATGGTGCAGGAGATTTGGAGAATTGATATAAGATAGTATCTTTTTGTTGTTTTGTTTTAACTCGCCTGCTCATTCATCAACCAGAGATTTGCTCATCCAGTACCGCATAAGGTTGGAATCCAAATCTTTCTATTACAAAGCCCTCACTCTGATTGGCTATATTATATTGCTTCCCTAGTTCTCCATTCCAGCTGAGGCGTGTGCTTGGGGTTAACTTTTTTGTCTCAGTAGCCACCTAAAACCTCAGGAATTCTAATCCAAAGAGTATAACGGGAAGAAAACATGGATATCAGTTACCTTCCTCCCTACATACATTTTCAGAGGTATGGTAGACTGAAAAATGGCCACCCAAAGATACCCATATCCTAATCTCTGGACCTGTCAATGTGTTACTTTATATAGTAAAAGCATATTTGCAGATATGATAAGTTAAGGATCTTTAGAATGGGAGAGAATATCCTGAATTATCCCAGTGGGGCAGATAATCACACAAACCCTTATAAGAGGGGAGCAGCAGGGGTAGAGTCAGTGAAAGAGATATGACCATGTTAAGATACTAGTGTTGAAGGTGGAGGAAGGAGCCATGAGCCAAGGAATGCAGGTGGCTTCTAGAAGCTTGCAGAAGCAAAGAAATTAATTTTGCTTTAAAGCCTCTAGAAGGAACCAGTCCAGATGACACCTTGATTTTAGGATTTCTGACCTCCAGGACTGTAAGAGAATAAATCTGTGTTTTTCTTAAGCCACTGTTTATGGTAATTTGTTACAGTGGCAGCAGAAAACTAATGTAAGTGGTTATTGCAAAACAACCTTTCCCTTCTTTCTCTGGTGAAATGTTTAAAAGAAATACAGTAAACTAGCTAGGCTTGATTTCCTCACCAGTGCCATATAATCCCAACAACTGTTAAATATCTGAAGTTTTCTTGTGATCAACACATGGAACATACTAGAAATGGTTCAGGGACCTAGGTAGAAGTTACCATGTATGACCTTCTACTTTTCCGTTACTATGATGTTTGAAACCTTGAGTCTTCTATTTATCTATCTGTAAATGAGGGTAAAGCATTAGGCTAGCCCACCTCATAGAAAAGCTGTTTGGCTTCATTTGTTAAAGCTTGTAAAATACTGTGAAGATAATAAACACTAATCTTTACTTAATCAACTAGGCAAGAGGACAATTAAATGAAAGGCCAGGAGTGTGCCTGGCAGCACAGTATCTGATGGAGTTTTGTAGCTCAAACCAACGGAGACCTATATTTAAAATACAGTTTCTATAATCTGCCCTATCAAAGTGATAAATTAAAGTTTAGGTCTTCCAATTCCTTGTTTATCTCAACTACTTAAATTCAATTGCTTTAATTAAAATTGCATTGAGAATGCATTTTCCAATTTAGATTTTCAAAGGCCATTGGGGGTTTTGTTCTATTACATCCCTTTCATGTTATACTATTTGAATAATCATCACTTAATTTTCTTAACAGTAAAAAGAAATTTTCCTTCTCAAATGAATAGTTACTGTGTTTCAACTACCAAGTCATACAACAGATCAAAAATTGGTGGTTGCTATGTTAGCTGTGGGTAGAGATATTTTATAACCATTTTGGCTCTGAAATCTCCTCTGCTTTGTTCTTAAACATATAGATTATATGCAGCATTATAACATTGCAACAAAAAGACATATTGCAATTCAATAGAGTAGCAAATAGTAAGTATACACTAACAACCAGGTCAATTTAACATTTCCTTGGTGACCTCAGAAGTAACCTATATTTTATTGTATTTTGATGGTCATAAGTGAAGAGTATGACAGCAGCAGAGTACCAACAAATCTGGTAACTAGCCCTGCAGGAATAAGTTTGGATGGATGTTCATATAAAAGTGCCACCCATCCATCCCTTACCCCTTTATTCTAGACATTGCCAACTACCAAACCAGAGGAAACTCGTTCTACCTTAAGGCCACAGCCAACCTCCCTCCCTCCCACTCTCCTTCCTCCCTTCCTTCCTTTTTTTACTACCCCTTATATTTTAATATAATTACAGACATGCAGGGAAATGTCAAAAATAATATAACAACAACTATGTTGTTCGTTTATCAAGATTCACAATTTTTTACATTTTGCCCCATTTGCTTGACCATCCATTTTCTCTCTGTTTTGCTCTTTCTCTCTGTTTCTGAACTTTTTGAGAGTTAGGTGGAAGGATCATGCCCCTTTACTTCTAAGTACTTCATTATGTATTTCCTAAATAAAAATATATTCTTTTTGACAAATTATCAAAACCAGGAAATTTAAAAATGATACAAAATATTTTTTCTAATCTGTAACTCATACTCAAATTTTGTCAAATGTTCCAATAAAATACTTTATAGCTATGATTTTCTTAGTCCAGGGTTAGGCACTACAATTAGTTGTCATGTCTGTTTAGTCTCCTTTAATTGGAAATTTTTAAGCTTTTCTTTGTTTTGCTTGATCTTGACATTATTGATGAATGCAGGCCAGTTATTTTGTAGAGGATCCCCCATTTTGGGATTTTTTTTTTTTTTTTTTTTTTTTTTTTGGTATTTCCTCATCATTAGGTTCAGGTTATATATTTTTGGCAAAAACACCATGATGCTCTTCTTCCTTAGTGAATCCTATTAGAAGGCATGTAATGTTTTCCTAATGTTAGTTATGTTAACTTTATCATTTTGTTATTGTGGAATCTACCAGGTCTCTTCACTCAGAAGTTATTGTTTTCCATTTGTAATTAGTAAGCAGTTTGGGAAGAGATAATTTCAGACTATAAAAATATTTTGTATCCCATAAAACTTTAATCCACCAGTTTTTTAATCCATTAATGATTTACTAGCTCTTTCTATATTCATCGGTTAGCATCCCACTATAGGGAAGAATGTTCTGTTCTGCCCCATTTATTTATGTAATCATTTATATGTTTATATCAGTAGAAACCCACAAATTTATATTTTAGCTAGTGTGTTATAATCCATTACTATATTTTTTTCATACTCAAATTTTTCCAAATTTGATTACCTTGACCACTTGAACCCCCTTCAATATGATACCTTTGTCCTTTTGACATGACCCCATCTCTTTTGAAACACTTCCTCACTTCCTGGCACACCAAGATATTCCAGGTTCTTTTTGTATTTCCCCGTCTCAGCCCTAGAATCAACCTCCTCTCTAATGTGCCATAGATCATTTTAGTGAATAATGGTATTTAAAAACCAAGATTTGAGTGCTATAATTATGCTTATTGCTGCTTAGAAGGTCATTGATTGCAGGTCCTCTCAATCAACAAAGGATATATGTATGTGTACACATATACATACACATACTTAAATGTATTTTCATATATGCTTATCTATAACTTTCTATTAAAAACCATGAATTCATGTGCATAGCTTAATCTAACCACCCACACCACATTGTTTTCCCAAAGCTGTCAGCTCTTAACTGAAAGAACTTGAACTTGACTTCAGATTTCTCTGACTCTAAAAATCCTCATTCAGACTCAGTGAGATTATTGTCCAAGCCCCATCCACTCTATAGATATACCCTCCACTTTCTTCTCTTCCATCACATTATTTGAATGCCCCCATCACTATTTATTCTTTCTTAAAGAGATAGTTAAAACAAAGGTTACTTTGTGCATTCATATTTGACAAAGGATTGCAGTTCATGTTATCTTTTAGGTCTTGAAAAATGGCTTGTAATATATTTTTATAATTTTTTAATCATTTCTTGACTCTGATGAGAGGCACAGTTAGTAAATTCAAAACTGGATTTTCTCTCCAGTCAACTTCCAGCAACTCTGAAGTGATGTTACAAATGCATCCTTTTCACATCTATTAATTGGTGACTTCCTTCACTTTCAATAGACCAAATATGTTCTCTTCTAAAATGTAAACTATATAGCTAGAGTAAATACACATCACATTGTTTTTCCTCTTTCATTCATCTGTAGCAAGCCAGATTTTTTTTTCCACACCTGTTTTAAGAACACTTTCATTGAACTAATTAAATGAAGCAGCATTTGTGGCATACTGTTTCTTTAAATCCTTGAAAGACTAAAAATCAGGAATAAGAACCGAACATTCATCAGAGTTTCCCTCCAACACATGCACATTATTTGTGGGACTTCCAGAGGTTCTCTAAAGTGCCTGGGATCCTCCTCTTGATATTGTCCTATTTGTGCAAATTATCAACACAACTCAGTATTTACATCCAGATTTTAGAAGCCTTTCCTAACTATTAGCCTTATTTGCTTAAGAGCTTGTTACAAGTGTGTATTTGAGTCCAACACTGGCAAAGCCTTGTAGGAGAACTCTGGGGAATTAAAGACTACAGTACAGAAAATTCAAGTTGAAATTGATTAAAGAAGGTTGTTAAAGAAAAAACCCACTGTTTTGTTCACTACTAGTCCTGAAGCTAGAACACTGTATATAAACCCTTCTCATCACCACAGTGAGCAACAGAAAAAAATTATTCTGATGTTTATAATATTGGATATGAAAACTATGGCCACTCCTTATTTTTAGCAAAGTCCATGAGATTGATATATCAATAGCTCTTCTTATTAACATTAATCATAATGCTACATAATATGAAAATATGAGCCAAAATAGTTTCTGTTACTAGTTTCTGTAATTAAAAGTCTACAAATATGCCACTACTTTTTAAATACTTTTTTCCTTCTGATTAATATTTTAAAATTATTTCTAAGGAATTTAATTTTTAAAATAAGAGCTGTTTCTGACTAGGCATGAGAGTCAGGGATCAGTTTAGTTTCTCCTTAATTAGAAATTCTCTCCTCTGTAGAATGTATTAATTATTTTTCCTTAAAAAATATTTTTGCTCCAGGCAGATGATATCAGAGTATAAAGAGCCTTGAAAACAGTTTCACTAACAATGGAATTAACGGCAGTATTTAATTTATAAATATAATTCATACAAGTAGTCTTGGAATGGTTAAATTGCAAAACTACAGAAAGAAAGGAGAAAAACATCTGATTATGAAACACAAGATATACTAGACAATGATTTCTGCATGGAGAAGAATTTTACTTGACAGACAACATAGGCATTGTTCTCTTCCAGTCCTAAAGCTAGAGCACCTTTATATAAACCCTTCCCACCGTCACAATGAAAAATGGAGAGAAAAATTATTCTGATATCTGACTTGTAGCAAGCATTTTACAGAGCTTATAAATCTGTATTCCAAGCATCTCATGGAACTGTAGCATAGAAAATAGGAAAAGGAATAGCTATAAGCATACAGGATATTTAAGATAAAACTATTAACATTTGCAGAAAGAGAGAGAGATCTTAAGAGTTCTACGACAAGGAAATGACTATTTGGTTATGTCCATCATGACCACAGAATTAGCCAAGAACTGGATCAGTGGACAACATAGAATAACATAACAGTAAAAGTGTAAAAGCATCCAAGTAAGGATGGAACAGAATAGTCCTTTAGCCATACCCAGTCTTATTCTCCCACCTGGGCAATAGGGTCTCTGCACTAGGCTCCTGCTTTTTGAGCTTTTCTGGCTGTATTCCTTTTCACAAGGTGTGGAGTCCACAGGACTGAGCAGGTGTATCAATACAGAGATGACACACACACATGCTCTGGCACTTGGGATCTGGAATTCTCTGCCCAAATAGCTCTGAACCTGCTTCCAGAGCTGTATGGGTCTATCCTTTTTAGAGTAGAATGTGTCATCAGGGTACATAAGAAGTAGCCATCAGTTGGAGAGCTGGTAGAAGGAGCCTGGGTGTATAGCTCCTTGAGATAAAAGATAGAGCTGGGGATAGAAAAACGAATGGGGCAGCTCTGGGTTGCATGCATGTGTTGGTTCTCCTCCAGCTACTCCAAAGTGACTTTGAATAATCCAGTTCAGTAATTTTATTTTACAATTAGGGAACTGAGGCCCAGAATGACATCATTTAACACTAACTGATAATCTGTTCTACACCAAAATAAAAGTAATTTAGTTGGCCTAAAAGATAGTTCTTAATAAGTGCTAGAATTTTTAAAAAGTGATTTTCAAAATTTTTATTCCATACATGTGTTCTGGTTTTGAGGTAAAATGTGTATTGATTATCCAGATGCAGATATGTCTAAGAGATATACAGATTTATACATTTTAAACTAAGCTGGTTGATAGCTGAGAACTTCGAAAATGAATACAGTCTGTAAAGCTGTTGTTTGAAAAGCAGTAAGTAGGGGCAGGGTGAGGAGGTGTGCTGGTAAGTGAGCTGGGGGAGATCCAAAAAATTTTGCATACTAGACAGTTTTGCCTAAGGCCAATCCTATGTGCAGGGAAATGCTGACTGGAGAAAAAGTGGCCCAGTTGTTGAAACTGCAGCATAGAACATGCTTTGTGGCAAACAGGAAGTGACAAAAATAACCACCTTTTCAACAACAGCAGCAGATTTAAATGATTCATGATGAATTTTTCATCTATCAATTATATTGCAAACTAGAAAGTCATGGATAACAAGGATGCTTCCGTATGTCACTTCAGGGGACTGCTGAAAAATAGAAGACTGCCGGAAAACAGGAGAAGCATAATCAATACTGTGATTAATGGCAGTAATTTCACACAAACATCTGGGCAATTAAAAATGCTCTTTAGGAGGTGTTTCGCATGTGACTGGTGAAGGAATGAATGAGTTTCAAATCAAACATCACTGTCAGTGTATTGAATAATTCACAACCACAAACAAATTCAAATTGGAACAGTTCCAGCTGTCAAATCTATAAAAAAGTCCTCTTTTATTTAGAAGAAAATACACCTTCAGTCACCTTTTCATTCTACAATCCTTGTTCATTAAATTAAAAGCACCTTGCCAAATATGTACACACCTATATACTATCTGTTGTGTCCCCAGACTTTGGCTTGGCATTATGGGAAATGATAAGACTGTGTCACATGGCCCCTGCTCCCAGGAAAGTTAAGATTTTTATTGGCTAAGCGATTAATATTCTCAGGGAAGGATTAGCCAGCAATAGCAAATGACTGTGTTTCTAAACTTTGGCCAAACATCAAAAATATTTGAAGTGTTTGTTAAATTTAATTTAGCAAGCCTGTGGTGGAACTCAGGAATCTATGACCACTCAGTGCCTTAAATGTTCATTATAATTAGCAATCTTTGAGAAACACTGCAGTACCATATTTAAGAAAATATGATGTGAAATCAGTCTCTAAAATGTGTGATTTAAGGGATGAAACTATTTTACTCCAAAATAGCCCCCAGAAGAACTGTTGTAGTAGCAGCTTATCCATGTTGTCATATAAATGTTTGTTTTTTATGAAGCCTTGTCATCTTAATAATCCTCTCATTCAGTCATCTTTAGAATCCTGGAACAGAAAAGGACTAGTAAAACAATAATTTTGTATAGATGGAGAACAAAAGGATCAGGGAGATGACTTGCCTGATTCCCAAAATTTAGTTAGTGATTCACTGGACTCCTATCCAGCTCTACTTACCACACTACACTACCCTCTCAGGAAAAAGTGAGAAAAAGTGAAAGTGGTAATATTAGTTAAAATATTTTAGTAGCTTTGCTTCTAGTTTTTTAAACTTTTAAACTTGGATATCTACGAACAAGCCAGATGACAATGTCACATCTCTGATATTGTTCAGAAAAAAAATGTTCTTACATCTAAAGTATCATATTTTATAGTCAAAAATTCAAACCATGAGCAATGCCATTAGTTAAGTAGATATTAATTTTAATAAGGAGAAAGCATTATTGTGAAAATGATTACTCTGTTTCAAAAACTGAGACAATGAAGAATGTCCACTGACAAGCTGGTTACTGTGATTCTCATCTTTCCCCTTCAACTCCCAGATCATCCAGTGAAACTATTAGCTACAGTCTGTGTATCAGTGTAGACACTTCAGACCATCTCTCTTCTAGCAGAGTGAAAATTTATCCCTGGAACAACTTCTTTTCCCCACTCTCCTTTAGAGCCACTCCTGAGTTGGACTCCTATACTACAACAGTCCTCTTCTGTTGGTACCAGCATTTCAAGTAACCCATAAAACAAACTGGAAATTTTTCCTCCTGTTTACTCCTGTAACTTGAGGGAGGGGTGATTTTGCAGCAGGTACAGGTAAATAGGGAATGTGCATTACTTTTTCATGCAACTTGTGTATTTGTGACTTTCTTGGACCTTATCCAGTATATACCACTTCCCCTTGATAATGGAGTCCTGCTGATGTGCTTAACTTTTTGGCATGGTACATCCGATATTCAGTTCATGAAAAGTGCCAGCACTTGTGGTTGGTGGTCTAATATCTAATACAGCATAGTAACAAGTCAAGAATTATTTTTCAAAATGAGAATAGTTACTTGATTAAAAGTACATGATTCTTGTTACAGAGCTCTAAAGATTTCTCTTATCACAGATTTGCTGTATGTTGAGTCTTCTAAAGACAGTTTGAACATAAGAAGATGCACTGGATAAAGATAGCCAGATAGCAGATTGTTTACACTGTGGACAAATACCTCTTTCTCTGAGCTCCACTCGAATTTAGCATTCTTAGATTATTGAGTAAATGAGTTAAAGAGCCATATCCACAATAGTACATTGCCTCTTGATGGTAATGTCAAGCAACTTATAGCAACTTATTAATAATTTATTATTATTAATTTATAGAGAATATTCTGACATGCCCTGAATAATTAGACATCTAGAAATTTCTTTGTATAGGGCAGATGTCTTTGTCCCATAATCATATCCCATGTGTTGACATGTAAGCATGTGCATCTCTTGGCTGTTCTATCAGCATTCTGTCATCAGTGTAGTTGACAAGCAAGAATTCTGTGTAAGGGTAAGAATGACTTATCTTCTTTCAAACCAAATTATAATACAGTTTTGACATACCATGGTGGCAATATGGCAAAGGTATACTGCTATTCTTGCCAAGTGGAACAACTGAATCTGATATTCTGTACTAATTGGAATAAACAAACAAAAATCATCTGTTAGATCAGTAACTGCAAGTTAAGTGACAGGGACTGTAAAGTTTATTCCAATATGAGATTCTGGAATATCCATGACATGACAATTTAAATCATCATCTGATTATCATCATGACAATCCACCATCATTCTCCAAAACCCATTCATATTCTTCACTGGCTAAGGCAGAGTATTAAATGGTTATGCTTTGAATTTTTCAAATCTTTGATGATGGCTCTAAATTTTTAATGCATCATTCCAGAGATATAGTTTTAATTTTTATATGAATAGGGTACCCTGGGACCTTCCACTGGGTCCTACTTATTATAATCACTCTCAACATAGATGGATATCCAAGAAAAGACTACAAATACTAAAGGTAGTATTCCCAGTTCATTAGGTAAATAACCATGGTATATGTTAAGATCCTTTAGGGGCTACCTTGAATCAAAATCTCTCTCCATAAGACACCTGCCTAGAGGATCAGAGTTGCTATTTCGATCCTTAGGAAATCAAATTAGAGCAAAGTCAGTGTTAAAATATCCATGAAAAGACTGGCTCTTTATCTTACTCTGGAACATGTTTATCCTGGAAAATGGCCTTTAGGAAAGGGAAAAGGAAAAGATTCACTCTCAAAATTGTGATAATATTGAAAGGTTCTTTCTCAAGGGTAAGCAGATGCTTATTTTTATTTTAATAGATGTTGACTCTGTGAACTATTCAGGCCTGATAACTGATTCAGGTCAACTGAGAAAGCTCTAGATCTCTAATGAGGCTTTAGTCAGGCCTCTGTTCACCAGATTTATTATTTTTATCAGTTCTACACTTCAGATAGAACTTTATGGGATGCTCTTTATTTTGCTCTCAGGGGATTTTATGACTAAATAGCTACCTCCAGAGATCCACTGATTTTAATGGTAACCACACACCCCTTATGGCTCTAGTGATCAATTACTGTTACTTGGGCTTTTCCATTCTTGGAATCTATCATTGAACTAGTAATAGAATCCTCATTGAAATAACAAACTCTTTTCATCTATAGTTTCTGTTATTAGCTTTCCGACTTAGCAGAGAACAAGCACTAAAATGTTCTTTCAAAGTGAATGATGCTCCTCCTCCTATCACAGAGACTGGCTTCTGGGTCCTCATCTGGGAATATGATTGGGTGTGGTTGAGTGAGCGTGATATATCCACCCTAACATTCCAGCTCACTAAGTCTTCAGATCCTTCTTCTTTATCATACCAAGGAATTTTTGGCATCTCATCAATTATGTGAACCAGTTTTGATTCCAGTTGTACAATATCCCCTGCTGCTTGACCTAGTTCATTTGTTACAGAACCTCTAGTAATTAAACCATATTGCTAAATTTAGCCAGTTAAAAAATATGTTATTCCCTTTTTGGTCTGGCACCTTCAGAATACATTCTCATACATATTCCCTAGAACCTGGATGCATAAAGTAGCTAAATTTTGTAACTTTGGTATGTAAGCTGTTTCCTCCTGTGTTTGACATTATAATTAATTCCTCCTCAGGGTATGTTAGAATGTGACTCTAGCTTTTAGATCTGGAGACAATTAAGGCGTGGAAGGAGATACTTAAGCTCAGAGTAGACTGGAAATTTGAGAATACTCTGAATACTATAAATCCTCCAATTTCAATGACTATAGTTCTGTTCTTTACCAACCCAACCCTCCATTTTATGTAATACATCTAATGAAGCTGTGAATTAATGGATACTGAAATTTGGCAACATATTGAATCAAACAAGGGTTTTATTTTAGTTCACTCAAACCTGTGGTTGCAAAAGTTAAGAAATTCATAGGAAGTCCTTGGTTTTCAGTAATTGTCTAAGCCAAGAAAATATGAATTTAACTTATAATTTTCATTCTTTAAGCTTTCATATGTTATTACAAGTAAGATCTTTAACGTATAGTCTTTAATGTCCTCATGTCTTTCATACAGCTCTGTAGCAGTAGCAACTGGGTCTTCTGAAGCCTTGACTTCAGTTGTACCTTATTCCAGGTAATGTAGGTGATAATTTGATTGTTTTGCCTCCATCTTCCACTAGGTATCAAATATATATATCTCTTTAAAATAATTTTCACCATTCATTGTCTAATTAGGGCAGATAAATCATTCCCAATTCTATCTCACTAAGCTTCCCCTGCCAACAACTGTTTCAGTCAAGGGTCTTAGTAGCATGCCTGAGAAAACCACTGTGGAGAAATAGACAGCAATACAATAGTAGGGAACTTTAATACCCAACTTACATCAATGGACAGATCATCCAGACAGAAAATCAATAAGGAAACATAAGCTTTAAATGACATGTTAGACCAGATGGACTTAACAGATATTTAAAGAACATTTCATCCAAAAGCAACAGAATACATATCCTTCTCAAATGCACATGGAATGTTTTTCAAGATCATATGTTAGAGCACAGAAAAAGTCTTAATAATTTTAAGAAGATTCAAATAATATCAGTATCTTTTTTGATCACAGTGGTATGAAACTAAAAATTAATTATATGAGAAAACTGGAAAATTCACAAATGTGTGGAGATTAAACAATATGCTACTGAATAACAAGTGTGCCAAAGAAGATATTAAAGAGAAATAAAAAAAATTTGAGACAAATGAAAATGGAAATCCAGCATACCAAAATTTATGGGATGCAGCAAAAACATTTAAGAGGGAAGTTCTTGCCTATGTTGAAAAAGAAGAAAAATCTCAAATAAGCAACTTAACTTTATATCTCAGGGAACTAGAAAGAGAAGAACAAATGAAGCCCAAAGTTAGTAGAAGGGAGGAAATAAAATAGAGCAGAAATAAATGAAATAGAGACCAAAAAGACAATGGAAAAGATAAATAAAACTAAGAGCTGGTTCTTTGAAAAGATAAACAAAATTGACAAACTTTTAGCTAGACAACTCAAGAAAAGGAAAGGATGCAGTTAAATGAAATCAGAAATGAAAGAGGAGATGTTATGACTAATACCACAGAAATAAGAGACTATAATAAATAATTATATACAAACAAATTGGGCAATCTAGAAGAAATGGATACATTCTTAGAAACATAGAACCTGCCAAGACTGAATCATTATGAAATAGAAAATCTGAACAGACAAAAGTCAAGGACCAGATGGGTTCACTGATGAATTCTCCCAAACATTCAAAGAAGTAATACCAATTTCTCTCAGACTATTCCAAAAATAAATAGGAGTGGGGGGAACTCTTCAGTTACATTTTGTGAGACCAGCATTACCAGAACTAGACAAGGACACCACAAAAAAGAAAATTACATGCCAATATCACTAATGAATACAGATGCAAAAATCCTCAACAAAATATTTGCAAACTGAATGCAACAATACATATTCAAAGAATCATACACCACAGCCAAATAGGATTTACTGCAGGGATACAAGGATGGTTAACTTCTGCAAATCAATGTGATACGCCACATAAACAAAATAAAGGATAAAAATCATATGATCATCTCAATAGATGCAGAAAAAGTGTTAGACAAAATTCAACATCCATTTATAATAAAAAATCTTCAAAAAATGGATATTGAGGAAATGTACCTTAATGTAATATAACATAATGAAGCCTGTATGACAAGCCCACAGCCTACATCACACTCAATGGTGAGAACCTGAAAGATTTTCCTCTAAGGTCAGGAACAAGAGAAGGATGTCCACTCTTGCCACTTTTATTCAATATAGTATCGGAAGTCCTCACCAGAGAAATTAGGTGAGAAAATGTAAAAACATCCAAATTGGAAAGAAGAAATAAAACTGTTAGTTTGCAGGTGACACAATACTATGCAAAGACTAAAGACTCTATCCTAAAGACTCCATCAAAAAACTGTTGGAACTAATAACAAATTCAGTAAGGTTGTAGGATACAAAATCAATACACAAAAATGTGTTGCATTTCTTCACACTAATAACCATCAGAAAGAAAAATTAAGAAAATAATCCAATTTACAATTGCACTGAAAAAAATAACCTAAGAATTAATATAACAAAGGAGGTAAAAGACATGTATTGAAAAAAAATTAAATTGAAGAACACACAAATAAATGGAAAGATATTCTTTGCTCATAGATTGGAAGAATTAGTATTGTTAAAATGTTGGTATTACCCAAAGCAAACTGCAGATTCAATGCAATCCCTATCAAAATTCTAATGATATTTTTCACAGAAATAGAATAATCTTAAAATTTATAACACACACACACAATAGAATATTATTCAGCCATAAAGAATGAACTCTTGCCATTTGTGACATGGAAGGACCTCAAAGGCATTATCCTAAGGGAAATAAGTCAGACAGGGAAAGACAAATACTGAGTGATCTCTCTTATATGTGGAATCTGAAAAACAAAAAAGCCAAGCTCATAGATACAGAAAACAAATTAGTGGTTGCAAGAGGCAGGGGGCAAGGAGTTAGAGAAATTGGTGAACTGGTATTTTGTTTGTTTTAGTTTACATATGGTGAATAAAAATGGAAAAAAAATAAAGAAAATAATTCTGCCTGACTTTATCCAAAAAATGCATTAAAAGTGTAGTGGGTAGCTCATAGAATCACCAAGTAGGCTGGTCAAAAAGATTTAGAGGCATCAAATCCTTTCATGATCTCACACTTGCCTAAATCTTTGAACTTATCTTTTATAGTTCTCCTTCATGTACATGGGGCTCCAGTTCCAGAATAATTAATTTTCTCAAATGTGCTATGCTCTCCTACACTTGTATGACTTTCTATAAATTATAGCTTTCGCCTAAAGTGCTACTTTCCTGTTGTTCACTTGTTAACCTACTTTTTTTTATGCATTACCCTTTTTATAAAGTCTTTCATGATAGTCCCAAATAGAGTCACCATCTAGATTCTCTCATGATTTTGTTATACCTATAATATTTTTCATATTACCTATCAGATGTTATGTTACATTGTGCTATGTGTCTTAGGTTATATAATATACTAATTACAATGAGGTACAATAATTTAGAAAATTTGACTCTCCTACTTAGCTTTGCACATCTTTTCCCTGCCCTAGGTAATATTTAAGATGTAGTAAAGATTTAATACCAAAAGAATGGACAATTTTCAGAAAGAGTAATTTATGATTTCACTGTAACACCATTAAATTGACATATAACATGTTAAAAGTTATAAGTATTTCTTTAGAGCCTGCAAAAATTTGTGTCAGATCTTAAATCATTTCTTCAGGATTCTTATCTCTGGTAGGGCAGATGGCCTAGAGTTAGTTGGTTGACATCTTATTCCAGTTTAATTTTACTATTACCCCACTAACCCTTCCTTTGAAAAATACTTTTTACACTCAATAAACTGAAACATCTATCTTTCCTAAGCTGTCATCATCCAAAAACATTTGACCAAATATCTCCCTAAGGCAAAGGTCAGGTGTCCTTGAAAAGGGTTGCCAAGATTTTCATTACTCCCTTTTTTCTCTGCCAAGTGAGGGACCACAAACACTATAAAAGAAGGGTGGAGAATGGAAGTGGGTGAAAAGAAAAACTGCAATCAAATTAATATGATTAATGTCCAGAGGCAGAGGAAAAGCAGTGGAGTAATGGGCAGAGCATCCTTATGTTCATGCAGATTTTGGACTTGCTGACTATAGATAGTTTTTGTGTTTTAACTTAAACTTTCTATTAACGGATTAATACAGTTAAGTCGTTTAAAACATCATTTAATGCTGAAATAACACTATAAAAATTACAAGCATTCCCACCCTTATCCCCCACTCCTCTTCTCTAAAACCTCTTTTAATATTTTTGGCTTTTTTTTTTTTTCCTTCTGGAATTGAACACCTCATTATTTCTAAGTAATACATATGTACTTTAAATAAATTTTAGACATCATCTCTTGATTTCCCGTTATGTTAGATGAAGACTGAACTGTCTTCCTGTGTCATCTCTTCTGCCTCCCCTCCTTTATGCTCTAAATAAGAGTTTATTACAGTTTTTGATTAAAGATTCTATTTTTACATTATCATGCCTATAGCTATTCAGAACTGAGCACTGACTTGGACCTGTATTTTTTTAAAACTGTTCCTTTAATATTTGCCTAGTTTTTACAACTGCTTCATTTTTTATCTACTGCTAATTATCATTACATCTTACATAAATCTCTAGGTACAATTCCCCACAAGGTCAATCACATCAAGTAATCTATTGTTTTCATTTTGTGTTTATTTATGAATGTATGTATACACACACACACACACACACACACACACCTACTAGAGTCATCCATTCTCCTATTTGGACTAGCTGCTCTCTAGGCCTGTTATTCCAGGATTTATCTTTGTGTTATTGTAGGAAATTTCTTTGAATTTCTCAAAAAATGGAATCTCTATTCCTCAGACCTTTTTTTTTTTTAAGATTTTATTTATTTATTTGACAGAGAGAGAGCACAAGCAGAGGGAACGGGAGAGGGAGAAGCAGTCTCCCCACTGAGCAGGGAGCCTGACGTGGGGCTCGATCCCAGGACCCTGGGATCATGACCTGAGCCAAAGGCAGACGCTTAACCCACTGAGCCACCCAGGCACTCCTATTCCTCAGATCTTATGTGTTAGTATTCTTCATTTATTTTCTTGTTCTAATGGAGCACATTTCACAGTAGCTTCATGGGTTGAAAAAGATGGCACAATGACAAAAGTCATGAAGATGGAGTCCTTAACATGCTTTTCTCCTGGCCTTGCTGCTCCAATCTGAACTGCTTGTCTTTTATGACTGGTGCACCATTGTAATCCTACAAGTGTCCTTCACCACCCTTTTGGATAATCCCTTTACTTCTTTCTTCCTTTTGTTCAAACTCCTGTTTTTCTGAATTCAGTGTATCTTGGATCTTTCATTATTTAGTGAAGTATATTGTATATCTGAGGAATGGAACACGGGAAGAAAAAAATTCACTTTGTCTTCCAATCTATTGAGTTTTAATTGTTCCTATCAATTTTTAATTTCTTTGCAAATGATTTAAAAAAATTTTCCCTCTAAGAGATAATAAGGATTGTTTTAAAACATTTTTAATGATGCATAATGTTTCCTTCTTGTTATTTTTGTGTTTCTTTGGGTCACTGTGGTTGTTTGAACTTTTCTTTAGATGCCTAGAAATCCTCAGTTGTCTGATCCTGTTTCACAGGAGGAAACAAAAAGCTAATTTGAAACACTGACTGCATAGGTGGGACTTGTCAGTACGAACTTTAATAAAGGGTAATCTTGCTGGCTTTTTGTTGGAGAAACCCTGATTTCATATTTTGTTGTTTTTCTTCTTGGATTGTCAGATTCACCAGAGAAGAGTTATTCAGTTTTTTTGGCTAAAGAAAACAACAACAACAAATTCTCCCCAAAACTACCTGCTGACATCCCAGTGATAAAGCAGAGGAAGTCTGGGAGGTGTCTGTATTAACATTCCAAACATAGAAGTTCACTTAATTCTCTCTTTTTGGTAGAGAACACTGGCATTCCCCAATTCAGAGACCTTCTTCTACCATCTCTATAAAAGAAGGGCAAACCTTGAGTTACTGGTTGGGGAGAGGAAGAGCAATTGCCCAAAGGCAGGGAGGCTTGGACAGGACCTAGAGTATTTAACTGTTTCCTGTAAATGGTTTTCAGTTCTTAATTTATACAGTTCTGTTCACCCCATTTCCACAGGTACTTGACGCTTCCATTCCCTGAGCCTTCTGCATTCTATGTGATGTACTTTGAGGTTGTTCTCTGATTGTTCCTGCCAGTTTATGACTCCTTCGGTCCGCTAAGCCAGTTACCAGATGTCCACTTGCTTCCAGCTTCCCAAATGTTGGTGTTGTCTTCTCTCCTGTATTCCCTTCTCCTAAGTCTTTTGGAGAAAAAAAGGAAAGGAAAGGAGAGGAGAGGGGAGGGGAAGGAGGAAAGGAGAGGAAAGAAAAAAGGAAAAGAAAAGAAAAAAAGAAAAAGAAAATCCATTTTCTATAGTTTTAGTAGGGCTTTGGAGGAAGTGAAATTATATGCCTGTTCCTGATCCATCATTTGACCTGAAAGTGTTGCTATTGCTTTTAGACACATGTTACATGCCAGGTAAAATCTATAAAGAATTCTCTGGTGAAAGCTCTTGTTAGTGTAAAGGCCAATAACTGTTCTAAGCAACAAATAATTTTTTTTGCTGTTGAACTGTTTATATGTGTCGTCCCTTTTGTCTGTGACTTCAGTCTTTCCCTTTTGAACCCGTCACCAAACTCTTACTTAAAATCTTCCAGATTGAGCACTATGTCAACATCCTGTCCTATAGACCCAACACTAGCCCTGCAAGAGTTTGAACTGCATTTTCCTTTGAGTAGGCAGAATGATTACTATTTCAAAGTCTTTTCACATTGTCTCTTTTGTAAGGTAATATGATAAGAAAATGAAAACCATTTCTCTTATATCTATGCACACATTTAAGTAAGCAGACCTTGATATTTTGAATATTTTATTTTTATTTAAGTAGGCTCCATGCCCAGTGTGGAGCCCAGCATGGGGCTTGAACTCACAACCCTGAGATCAAGACCTGAGCTGAGATCAAGGGTCAGATACTTAACTGACTGAGCCACCCAGGCACCTCTGTTTTTTTTAATATTTTAAGTCCTGATAACATTCTCTACTCACTGATGCCTCCCGAAGAGTCTTCCCACTTTTACTTGGCTACTGTTCCTGGACAATTTCCTCTGGTTTAAAAGGTGACTATTAGAGGTAAAAGGTAAATATTAAAAAGAGATTAGCCTAAACTTGAGGCTTTCTTTATGGTTTGATAAACAATATTTAATGAGGTCTGGAAAAAAGTAATGCCTTGGAAAAAATCAAGGTCAACTCCTTAAAAAAATTTATCTTGGAAACAAATACTTTAAAATATCTTTATTCATAAGACTCCTAGAAAACAGGTTAGAGAATATATAACAAAGCAAAATAAAACTTCTATAATAACAAAATTTAAAAATACAATTTAATTTAGTGTAGTAAACATTTCTAGAGCTTCTTCATTCAAGGCACTGAATTAGATGCTGGAGGAGGGACCAAAAAAAACCAAAACCAAAACCAAAACAAAACAAACCAAGAAGAATGCGATTCCTAAGGGCTTAGACATTCACAAGAAATAATGGTTTAAGTTCACGTAAAATTATAGATTTTGTCTAAAACGTTTCATGAGTATGACCATATAATTTATTATTAAAAATGGAAGACTTTTGAAGAGCAAGAGGAGGTGCAATGTTAATAATTATACTGGGATCATTCTAAGCAAAACAAAATGCAAGGAGATAATATGAGGTTTCAAAGTTGGTGGAATTTTATCTGTTCAGTGAGATCAGGGAAGATAAAGAAGGGAAAAGTGGAAATTCAAAGTAGAGAGAACAGCATGAACCAAACTATGGGTGAGGAGTGGCATGTATTTGGATGGTTTAGGTATAAAAATATATACTGGTGAAAAAGTTTGAAAAGCAAGTTAAAAATAGATTTTTAAGGGCCTTCCTATAAAATCTTTGTTTTAATAAAGGATTGACATGATTCAAACTCTAATTTGAGAAGATTGTTCTGCCAGGAATGTGTAGATAGGCTAGAAAAGAAAGAGATTGAATTAGGCAAGAAGATTCAGAAGGGAAGAAGTTATGAACCCTAACTAGGACAAGAATGTCAAGGAGAAATTAGATGCCAATAATATTGTTGAAGTAGAATTCATAGACCTGGTAAATATCAAAAGGGGGGACATCAGAGGCAAGGGAAAAAGAAAAGGCCAAGAACACAATATTTTCATGTAAATAACCAAGAGAATTTAGTGTATTAATAAATAATTCAGGAGGAAGCATGCTTATTTTTTGGGGAAAAAGGGATGTTGATGCTTTATATTTAGGAGATTGAATCTGGGAAGCAGAGGAAAAATCCAGATGTTTGTCCAGCAAGTGGGTGAAAATTGTCAATCTGGATTTTGTGAGACATCATATCCACAAAGCTAAAGCCATGCTTGTGCAGAAGGGTCCAGGAGAGAGTATAGAATAAAGGAGGCTAAGAACATATAGGGGACTTAGGTAAATTCACAAGAATTAGTTTAAAAAGATAGATATGGTAGGGGAAAAGATTTTTAAGCCCTAATATCTCAAGCCAACATTTTCCTGAGCACGGACTATGAGCTAGCTTCTGTAGCAGCTCTAGGTATAGGAAAGGAATAAGAAATTGATAGGTCTTGACCTGAGGAGCAGAAGTACTAATGGCAGAGTAACTGTCAGTATTAAATACTCGTAAGAAGCCAGGTAAGATAGAGAATTAGACTAGGTTTAGTTATAAATATATCATTTAAATTTAAAAAAAGGAGTGGTGAGGAGTGCCACAAAATTTTAAAGAATGAGTGTAAAGAACACATGAAAGGAGTGAATTATATATATTTTTCAAGGAATAGAATAATTAAGGGGGGCAGAGAAGAGAGAAAAGAGGTGAAGGTGAGGAAAAGGAAGAGGAAGAAGAAGGAAGGAAGGGGGAGAGCTAGTGACACTGAGGTAACTAATTGAGGGGGTGGCAGAGGGCATCAAACTGGGTTGAATGAAGTTCTGCCCATTCAAATACTTTGTGTAAAAGATTTAAAATATGCAAACGTTGTCATTCACCTCAATGGTATTTGTTTCTGTAGCGTGCTATATAGTATCATTCTAGTTTGGTCCTTGATTATGGCAACAATCGTGCAAGATAGGTCATATAATGCTATATTTTGATATTAAATAAATAAAATACAGGTATGTAAGAAAAATACTTTACTGGGTTAGATCGATATTTCTCGCTTTCCCCCCCCCTCTTTGATAATAAAAAAAAGATTTATTCTTGAATTCTGCCTGATTATTTATGGTTTCATATTGTTGACAGCCTTATAAAAATAAACGTTATCTTTTGTTTAAAAGCCTTTTACAAATAAAAATACAATATATTGTTGCTTGGCTAACCTTTTAGGTTCTTATGGGCTGACATGTTTCAAAAGTCCAACAACTCTTATCTATGAGTCTTCCTTTAAACTCTTTGAGATAGATATGCAAGTTCTCAGGGATGCACCTTAGAAGCAGATTTCAAAGACTGAATACAAACAGTTCTCTGTTCCCCTAGTCTACAGTTTATTACTTCAGACAATGAAATCCCTTATGATTGTCTTAGGTACCTTGCTTCAGTGCTCCTCTTTTATGTGTGGATTAAAATTTATAAGATTAGTTTCTTGGTGCATAGATGAGTCTTGATTTTTGCATGAAAGAACATATTTTTCTTTATTACCAGTATGCATTCCCAATTCTTCCTAAAGTTCAGATGACCATTTGGAATAATTGATACATATTAGATTTGATTTTTAGGAAACTCTTGCTTCAGCACTTGATTACATGCAAGTATTTGATATTGTAAGAGATTTCATAGTTGATCCTGTGTTCAAGATAATTTATGAAAATGTAGATAAGGAAATGTTTATCTTTGCTTATGTTTTCTACGAATCAGTTCTTTATTCATGGTTATTCATGGCCATCCTTTCCTGTAGTCCTACCATTAAAAAAAAAAAGTTCTTGAATGGGATTCTGTCAAAGACTTTTTATATAAAAATTAACTCCTTTGATTCAATTTACCTAGACAGTCATGATGTGTGACTTTAAACAATAAGTTATACTCACCTATCCAAAAATTACTCTTTATTCTTATTAGGTAGTGATGAAATCTTAACAAATCCTATGTTCATGGCTACTTGCCTGATATATCTGATGCAGTAATGCTTCCTGCTCCTGTCCTTGGCCCGTCACATGCATCTAGTTAGTCCATAAACAATTCTCCAGTTGATATGGCCACTTTAATATACTTGCTCATTCAGGGAAACACCAGAAATCTTGGCCTAAATTACTTAAGAATTTTCATTTTCTGTTTCATATTGATTAGGAAGGAATATATAGTAAAGTCTACTGCTATAGATCACAGCCTCCATATTAGTTATAAATGTATGTATATCATTCATTGAGTAAAACCACAATGTATATGAACTGTTTTTCTTTTCTCTTATTTATTGACAGTTTTTTTAATTACAACACAAAGAATTGATGGTAAATACAGAAGATGCAATAGTATAAAAAGCCATTTAACCCGTCCCTAGGTTAAGACACTTACAGCAGACAAAAACTGCCCCACCCCAAGTCCCCTCCTTGAATGGAAACAAAATAAATATAAATTAATAAATACAAAACAAATCACTGCACAGCCCTTAACTCTTTGATTGCCATGGCAAGAACCATGCTGATGATTCTAGCTTGTGACATTTGTGTGGTTAAAGGTTGCCGCAGCAGTCAAAGGGTTATAGCATTGTAAACATAAGTACTTCGTGGAAAAGTTCAGTCATGTTAATGGTCTACAGCGATGAGATTAATAGCATGACCCCTTGACCTTTAATGACGCAACATTATAAGGAGTTGAAGAGATAGTAGCTTGGTGAGCTGTTACATAGACTAGTCAACCATTTTATTTAACAATGTGCTATGAGGCCTTGATTTACTAATAAAAGACAACTTGTGAATAATAAACACTGTTCGATGCATTGATCAATAAAATCAATGAAAAAATTAAGCACCACAGAATTTTGCCTGATTATATCTGACAGTCATAATACACTTTAGCACCATTTATTTGCCTTATATTTGCACACAAACAAGCTTTGTGTTTGTCAGTAGAAGCTATCTGAAAAAAAAAATATATATATATATATGCCAGATTTAAGATGTTAATAAATGTATAGAATCCTGTGTGGGCAAAAAAAACCACTAACAACTTGCAAACCTTAAAGCTCATTCAGCAAATAAATGAGTTATTTATTTCTTTCCTTGCACATAGAAGACTACATATTATCAGAAACTTAATGAAGTACTGTTGAATGTAATGTGAACAATCCAGAAGTTTAAAGTTAGATTTTAATATCCTCTCCATTACTGAAAATATCATGGGGAATTAAAATAAAGGCAAGTATTGTCAGACAACCAAGAGATAATAGCCTAAATATTTAATTTCTTACTGTTTCTCTCTGCTTCATGTTTTAATGTTATTTAAATAAAGTCTGCATTTATTTTATGCATTACATTCTTTTAATTTCCCATAACCACAATATAGAAAGGAAAAGTGATTTTCATAAGAAGCTATAAAATGTCTACTGTTTACCCAAGAGACAACTTTCCTCTGCAATTGCTTGCATCTCATTCTGGCTCTGAAAGACAAATGTATGTGCAATTATTTTTTTAATATAGCATATGGTATTTATTTGACAAACTAAATTTATGGGAGCTTTTTCCCCTTAATCTGTTAAATATGTATGTGTGTGTATATATATACACACACATGCATACATACACACAGACACACCATATATACACACACATATACACATACACACACTATATATATATTTCCAAATCTATATTACCAGATAGCTCATATGGATGGCATAAATTGTGTTCATTATCATACTGATCCATACTGGAATCAAGATAATGTTTATATAGGTATACAGATTTTAAAACATCCTGAAGATAGATTACTACACTGATGAAGCAGGCAATTTTCTCAGTATCAATAATTGATTCTTTTAAAAAATCATCAATAGACTATGGACTATGTTTTTGCTAAAAATTAGGTTTATTAAAAGTTATAGTAGCACAAATTTGAACTAGTAAACTCCATTTATTTCCTTCCTATAATATAAAAACAAAATATATTTATTTAAAATTATATACCTAAAAAAAAATCTTTCAAGACTTTTAAGCCTGAAGCAAATTTTTATGGGTGAGTCTCTAAAACCCCTGAAAATAGAGGTCCACAATAAAAATGCTGATGCAGTCAAAACCAATGCAGCAAAAAGCTGCCACTATAATACCCCTTATTCTTTCATTCTCTTTCTAATATATAATTTATGTAATTTACACATAAAGGGAAACAGATACAGAATTGAGGTTTTAGGCATTCATGTACACATGATGTACCTTAAACAGAACACTATATTATGGTATTTACTTTCCTGTATAATTATTTAAGATACATTCTCCAAAAGCAAAGTTCCTTAGCTGGCTTATCAACAGACAACAGCCTTCATACTCAGCATTTCACTTTTCTCAGGGGAATAACTCTAAAAAAGTTAGAATCCAATGTAAGAGATTGGAAGGTGTGTGAAATTGATTGGAAACTCTTTGCATGAAACTTGTGAAGGAAATTACTGAGGAACAAAAATATATTTTCTGGGCCCATGTCCGATATATAGTGCTGCTCAATTCTGGTTTTCATAAACAGAAGGGAAAATCAAATCTGTAAAAAAAGAGGGGCAAGGTGGAAATGGAAAGGAATGCAAATACGGGCACAGACTACATAAGACAATACAAAATAATATAACCCTCCCAACCATCTGTATTCTGGGGTGACACACAGAAAGCAAACAAATAATTTCAGGATTGGAGGAGCAGAAAAACCAGATACCCAATCATCCTTGTTAAGAAATCAGGTTTGTTTGAAAGTAACAAAGTAACTAAGATTGTGAAATTTTGTATTTATGAACATAAAAAAGAATAACGTATTCCACTTCGGATAGAAAAGAAGTAACAAAAAACCAAAACCAAAAACAACCCTAATTTTACCCAGGCAGTAGGACCTACTAAAGAGCTGTGAGAAGACAAGCAATAATGTGGCCTCTGTGGTAGTGTTTCAGTGGTAGCAAAAATTATGACATTGATTTAAGGATTGAATCAGTCATTCAAGGAAACTATGTTTTACCTTCACAACTGGGTTATCAATATATAGAGAGGGAAAAAGTTCAAATTGGCATTACGAAAGAACAAATGAAACATGCATTCTAGTGACTTTGCAAATAGACAGCTCACACCAGGCTTTATTCATCCATATCTTAGCAAGACAGGCCAACATAGAAACATATATTCATACAAAATGTGGCAAGAACAAGCAGCACCATATCCTATCCTAGAAAAAAAGCAACCTACCATGCAGTCACATCTCACCAAAGCTTCATCGTATATGAGGCATTTATAAAAAGGCCTGTGTCAAAAAGTGTTATGCCTGGGATCAAATCTAGCTACAGACCAAATGCTACAGATATGTCTGTATTTTGTGTAATTTTTTTTTTTCATGGAGAAAAACAAGTAGATAAAATACTCAAGAAACATCTTTGTAAGTCAAAAAGTTAATCATTTTATTCATGTTCACCATTCTCCTTCTGGTTTTTCTATGTGAAATAAGGGTTAATGACATCTTACTCTGAAGCTAAGTGGCCTAACATGATACAATTATCATATTTTCATATCTATATTTAATTGATTTTCTTCTCCCTTCTTAAGGGCATATAAATTCAGCTCTATAGCAGAGCACGTGGCAAAGTTATGTGAATCAGCACAACATTCTAATTTATGATGTATTTGTCTTACAATGCCCAGTGTGCCCTTGAATGTAAGGCCACATTGAGTGCAAACTTGAATATTAACCCCAGTCCAATGTTAGTATAAGACAGATTTTTAAGATGCACTGCTCTTTAAATTGGAAAGGCATATAATCTTTAGAAATCTTCATAAATATCTTTCATATGTTTTTTATACTTAGGCACTAACCATGAGTTAACTGGGTATGCCCTCATTTTCCTTTAAGAGCTTTAGTTATGTACTATTTTACAGTACTCATGATCTTATACCCTTACTTCATATAAAGAATTAGCA
Organism: Mirounga angustirostris; assembly: GCF_029215605.1. Classification (NCBI taxonomy): domain Eukaryota; kingdom Metazoa; phylum Chordata; class Mammalia; order Carnivora; family Phocidae; genus Mirounga; species Mirounga angustirostris. The sequence continues at coordinate 46,864,991 of NW_026991712.1, read as the reverse complement.
TTGTTCTAAAAAAAGATGCATGTTTCTGTCCAATTATAAGCTCAAAATTGTGTTTAAAAATCGAAGGCTGCTACTTCAGTATTCTACCAGAATATTGACAAGTTTTATAATATATGTTTTTCACTCAATTTCTGTGACTTTGTCAGTGTTTGTTTGGATCAGTGTTCATTCTTAGGCTTTATATACTATTGGTTTAAATTTCAAAGTAGAAATACGTATAAAATGTTGAGATATTTGAAATTGATGTTATTCATCTGACCTGAAATATCTCTGAATTATTTCAAAATGATACCAGTGGAAACAAAAAATGATTTGAGTAGGACAGAAAGACAAAGGTTACAATTAGGTGAGATTAGAAGACTAAGGCAATTTCTTTGCTACTATACCAAGTGTTTATGTTATGTGATTACTGAGGTAAATTTCTATCCTAGAGAAATGGCTTTTCTCAGGAGATTCTAACATATATCTTTCCAATTGAGGTTACTGAACACCTAACTTTTGACATTTTTAGCCTATAAGGCAGTGCATTAGTATCAGATGTGTTTATGCAGGGTAACATCTAAAAACCACTGGCTAATTATATACATTGATATATCACATACCCATTACTAACATGAAGAGCCTGAAGTTGCATTTTTCTCTATTTTTATACTTGCTAAAGTAGAATTTCCAGTTGTATTAAGGAGTGCTGTAGTATGTTTTTATATTTTATAAAACACTCATTTTTCTTTTTCCTCCATTTCCATTATATTTAATATATGTAGTATTTAATTTTCATATTTATGGTGTGGTGCTCCACCTGGTTGCTGTTTTCTTTATCATATAAAATTCTAATTTTTAAAATATAACTGATAAAATATTTCTGATGTAGCTCTGGTTCCCTTTTCAGCAACAAGGAACCTAAAAAAAAGATACATATCCTTTCCCAGTTATATAACCTGCAGTCAAAATAAATTAATATCATGAAGGTGCATGAGATGCAATGGAATGATTAAATCCTCTAATACTATTGACTTGAAACCTTTTGTGATATCATATATTGGCTGAGATTATATTTACAGCTATTTATAAATAGCTTATCTGAATTTAACATTTCTGGTTTAGATGGCATGTTCTTTTTGACATCTGTGATGTTTTGGAATGTGCTCTTGAGAGCATCAAAAATTAAATGAACTCTTTGCTATGTTTGCTGAAAAAGATTTCACCGCCATCCACGAGGTTGTTTCAGTATATGTTACAATCTCACAGACTCAATACTACCAGTAAATCACCACCTTTATTAGTTTCTGGAAATAATTCCAAAACTTAAAAAAAAAAAATCTTTTCATGACTCTTGTGTTAGCTCAGTCTACTTGATTATAACATCCATTTCTCTTCAGATAGCACATTGAATGTAGTCAATATGGACACATTGGTTACTCTATGTAAGACTCACAAAGTGTGGGCGTGTATTTGATACTAGAGATATCAGCATAATATGCAGAACTTGGAAGTATTATATTACTATACCTAGGATCCAGTATATACAAATCATCCACATATTGGAACTACCAGTGAAGTTGGGCAGGGTTCTCATCCACCACATTGTGTTTTTTTAATCACCCACAGAAAGGGAATAAAAATAAGTATATCGTATATGAAACAAATTGTGTCAATAGAAAAAGGTTACAACCAATCTGACTAGTAAAAGTAACATTTGCTTATTTCAGTAAATCAGTCTCTATCCTTTATTACTTAGTAATTATTTTCTGTAAATTATTACTTAGTAATTTATTACATCTGATTCAGAAAAGCCTTGCCCTCTGATTTATAACAGAAGTTGTCTTTGCTAGTATCATATAATGTTCTCTAATTTATCTATGGTATCTCTGCAGTTGTAAAGAGTTTCTGTATTCACCTGTTCTGATTGCCATGTCAGCAGACACTTTGTTCTAAAAGGGGTCAATAGTTAAATTCACAAACTCCTCTATGGTCTGATGTAGATTTACTGCTTTACAGGGAATACAGACTGTTTATTTTAATACTTCATTTCAGTCCAGTTAATAATATACAGAACAATAATATTTGGCTAAAATTATAGACTATAGAGTTAATTTATGTAAGGAACATTACGTTGTTTACATTTGTGTTTATATTAAAGTATTAAAAATGAAACAGAAGGAGAATTATGTTTTGTGATCATGAATGTGTTTTTCAATTTGAGAAACCCTAGGTCTGAACTTTCGATGCTATTAATGATGTGTGATGAAAAATATTTGATAGATTATAAGTTTCTATTGATACTGAACTTGGTATATTATGTTGTTGACCCATGGAAATTTATTCCACGTTGTTTTTGAATCACTATTCTTATTTGCTAGACCAATTGGTCACTCTCCCTTTCATTATTCCAATAGGATTGAGACTTTTTTTCCCCAAACCGCAGTGGAAGAGGAGTCAGCAACCATACTCACAAAGTGCCCTGTGTACAATAAACAAATAGAATCTTGATGTTTGTGATTATATGGAACTTAATATTTTCTTATCTCTTGTAGTCTCACAGCCTGAAAATTTAACTATTCTAGTAAAGAGAGAAGCTGTATATGCCTTTTCTTATCACATAAATCTCATTTCATATTGAAGTAAATATGACCCAACACTTATCCATGACATTTTCAAAATGCAAGCATAATGATAGGGTCTTTCCTTTCTTAATGCTATGATTATTTTCTAGCCCTTATATACTTATAGTCTTATGATGGATCAGGATATTGTGACAAATGAGTAAAGAGGCAAAAGATTGCTTCTTCAGTTTCTTTCTCATTTTAGAAAAAAAAAAAATCAGTGTTTAATGCAGGTTGATGGAATTCCTCAATGATTTACCCATGTCCCCAAATGACATAGTTCCTCATTTCTATGTTTAGCAAAATACAATTTCCAGTCATCTTTTCTCTTGACATCAAGGTCCTAAAAGGATTAAGCCCTCCCATAAGCAAACACTGTATAAGTGAGCTTATGTATATAGTCCTCCATGCTCAGTAGAAGTGGCTAACTCTTTATAATATCAGCATCATCTAGAATGGAAGCACTGAAGTAAAGCTGTGGGACTGATTTTGGTCCTCTCCCCATGCTTTCTTTCTTGGCCCTTACATACATAATCTCTGATATCTTGTCAAAATATAGTTTACATTGCATAATGTTTTGCTGTAAAGATATTCCTCTTTTTTAACTGTTCTGTTTTCTTATCCTTACATTATGTATGTTCAGGTTGTAAGAAATAACAATCTGCAAAGGCTTTGCAGCATGCCACCCATGATTACAAAATATTTTCCCAAACCAATTCATAAACATGTTGTTTAACCAAAAGACATTATAATTTTCATGCTATGTTGAGTATAAATATAAATTCAAGGCAGCCAAACTATCCATTTCCAAATAAGAATGTGTACCTACACTCATTAAAAATCATCTGGAAATGTGTATTATTAGCAAATGAGTAAGAAATTTTCACTAGTATAAAATTCCTGCTTTGTATAAAAGCCACACTGGCCATTCAAGTATTTTTAGTTTTTTTTTTTCCCCTATAGTTTTATATTTGTACTTAAAATGATGAATTTAGACTTGAAATTATATTAAAGGAAAATTAAAAGTCACTTCTACCTATAGGGCATTTTTCGAGTGTGCATGTAAATAGCAAAGTGTCCATCTGCAGATCCACCATCAACACTCTTTCTCTCTCTCTACTCTAAGGAAACAGCTCATGCTTACTAGGGTTTTAGAGTACAATTAACACTCCAAAGGAGAAGCAATACCAGATTTCCTTCAGTTTGTGCCAGTTTGCAAGTTAAAGGTCAAAGGGCAAAGACACAGAACAGGACTCTTCAAGGAAAATTTTCACAGAAGACAATGTTTAAGTTGTTGTTAATGACAGTCAACAGATCAATAATCAAGTTCAAGGCAAGCTGTTCATTGTTTCAAAAGCTAATCCCCTCAAAAGCTGGCTTTCACACAAAGCCAATGTCTGACTCATGGGGTGCATTCCGTCTGACCATCTCTAGTAAGTTCACAGCCCAGTGGCTGTAAAGCCTTTCACTGCAAGAAGCAGCTCCTAAAAATCAATAAAGAGGTCTGTCAGTTGCTGACTTTTCTCTAGGAAAAAAATATTGATACAAACCTGCTCTGCAGGTCACATGAAAATGACAATACTGCTGTTAGGACAAATTACACTCAACAATGAAATGCTTTGGTGGTCTCTTGGCTCTGTCAGTGATCAAATGGATGGCTAAATGCCAGAAGCCACACTAACCCTTTGAGAACTATGGTTGACATGCAATAAGTAATGTACTGGAGGATATTCATGCAATCTCAGAGTCATCATTTTAAGTCATTTTTAAAATGGCAATGCTAACTGCATGTACCAAGGCAAATTGAATTTTCATGCAATGGATTTTAAAACAAATTCAATATGTCTAAGGAAAAAAAGACTTAGGCTATTATAATCAGTTCTTCAAATAAAATTTCACTCTTACATTTTCTTAATAAAATACCTTTTTATTTGCCAGAAAAATTTTTGGCAAGTAACATTTCTGTTTACTATAAACGCATTTATGTAGTACCGCAAATTGCTTAAAAATTACATGGGGTTATAGGATATCTGTTTTAAAAATCTGAACTTCTTGAACCTGTGCCTGTTTTTACCATTGCCCAGTTCTATAATTTACTAGATAGCAAGACTGACAATCCTAAGACTCTGAAAGCTGGTCTGATAGTTCTCAAAGGGTTACACCAATGTATTACTAGTGTCACATATCCTTGTAAAATAACTGTCACTTTAAACCACTTTGGAGACATACTGCTTCTTGCTCTTAATGAATATTCCTGACAGACCCATGAAAGGCCTGGGGCAATGGCCTAATACAACTTGGGGAGATTATCACAATGATGTAGGGGTCAGGTGGCAGGAAGGGGATTAGAAACACTTCAAAACAATCAAAAGGTCCTGTTTGAATATAGCTATGAATATAAATGTGATGAAACATTGAGGACATAGCTGAGAACAGCTGTATAAAACGAAAAATGGATGTATTATTAAGGCTGTTACTATATTGCAGATATTTTGGCCCCTTGTTTGTTGGAAAATGGCTGTCCCAACAGTCTAAAGTCCTGCATGTGTATTCCAGATCTCCCACCTGACAAAAATGAAGTGGAGGAGACTATCCATAGCAGTCAGAGAGCTATCTTCTTTGGAGACAAAGCTGTTTTGGGTCTTCACACTTTCCTGAAAGTTCAATTGTGGGTTTTTGTTTAACCTTTTTTTCTTTGCTTTAAAGCAAAAAATTCATGGGTTTTTCCATTTTGCTTTTTTCCCCCAGATATGGGCTCAGACTTCAGAAGGAAAATAATATTAGAAACCTTTAAGAAGAATCTTTTCTTCTTTTTTTCCTCTTCTTTAGTTAATCCTGAAAATTTACTGGGCATTGAGCGTGCAGAGGAAAGGCCTAGAACTGAATGACAAAGAAAGACAAAGGACTGAAGAACGGCAGATACTGTGCATCATGGAAGCTTCCCCATGAGTGTATTTCCACTCATGTGCAGGACCAGCAACCCTCTGGGTTTGAAAGGTCAGCCCTGAATCAGGCTGCCACAAGCCTGCTCCTAGCTAGGAAACAGCATAACAGCTCTTGTCTTGAATCTCAAGTTACCACAAACTCCTGGAAAAGAAAGAAAGAAAAAAAACCCTACATCACACCCACTCTTGCATAGAGCGTTTACAGTACAGTATGTGGCGGGGTGTTCCTTTCCTCTTGAACTGGAACACAGTGTAAACCAATACAAGGAGGCATAAGGCCAAGATGCAGGGAATGACAATAGCTATGGCTTTCACAGTGCTGGCTGTGTTGTCCAGTTTGATGACAATGTCTACATCGTCTGGTGGGCTGTGTCCTTCTTTATCTCTGTCTGTTGGTCCATCACAGCCCATAAAATCCTTGAGGATGGATCTGGGATATCCAGGTTCTACTTTGAGTATCTGGTTGTTGAATTTCCAGTACTCCTTTCCTTTGTAGAAATACGTAAAGCCTAGGGGGGAAACACACACACATAGGTACCACTTATTTTGAAAGTGTATATGTATAGAAATTCTTACTAACTTACATTAGGCTACTTTTTAAAAGATGTATTTTTTTTTTAAAGATTTTATTTATTTGACACAGAGAGCACAAGTAGGCAGAGCGGCAGGCAGAGGGAGAGGGAGAAGCAGGCTCTCTGCTGAGCAGGGAGCCCGATGTGGGGCTCGATCCCAGGACCCTGGGATCACGACCTGAGCCAAAGGCAGTCGCTTAACCAACTGAGCCACCCAGGCGCCCCTAAAAGATGTATTTTAAGGCCCTTCCATTTTGGTAGGAAGAAAACATTATCTTCAGCTTAGCGCTCTGTTGAAATAAATCTAGAGTTGTGCCCTCTAATGCTTATCTATGGAAAACTTTGCCAAGAGTCAAAATATCTATAGAGGACAGCTGAAAGATCATGCTGAACACATCTACTCCTAGTCTGGAAAGAGAGCTTTACCCTATTTCTTACTTGTAAGGTTGCAGTTTCAGATTTACCTATCAGGGTGATAATACCAACCTATACTGAAATATGCTGAAACAGCCTTATGAGTTGAAGCACTAGGTCCCCGCAGACTGCTGTTGAAGACATTGTACAATGCATCATGAGGAGGCCACTCCAGGAAACACCTCAGGGGAAATTTCTAATCATCTTAGTATTGGGAGCAGTTGTACTTAAACACTAGGTTTGCTTTTGTCATTTGGACAAGAAATCATAACAATTCATAAGTCATGAAACTATACAGATGTTTTCTTTGTCTGCTAGGAATCTTAAGTAAATAGGTATTTAGGGTATTTTCTGCACTAACCTTGTTTCTGACTCTAGATCATACCCATTTTGTCCCTACTCCTTTTGCCCTTTTCACTTAACATTCTTATTTACTTATATAATAAAGGATTAATAGACTATAAATAAATCTATAATTCTAACTTTAATAGTTCCAACTAACATATTCCATGGGGGAGGATGTAGTATGTGGAAGGTAACTAGCAATACATATGACTTATGTTCCAAAATTATGGATGCAGATAATAGACTTTGAAGGCTTGTGACAAACTACAAATATGTGTGTTTTTCTTAGGACTCTTCCCTAAATTGTTGTTTTTGTTGGGAGAAAAAAAAAGTTTTTTTCATCCAGAGCTTCTTCATGTCAAGTTTCTTTGTGACTGCACTCATTGGACTTAATTCCTGCTTTGAGACAAACTTCAAGAAACCGAGAAGAAATATTTTAATGTTATCATTACTTAAAAACTATATTTTGGGAGCTATTTTGAATAGTATGCCTACTTTAGGGTTAGTAATCATTAATGAGGGTTTTCTTTATCCTGTATTATTAAACACTTATTATGGAAGAAGTATTGTGTTTAAAGCTCAGTAAAGACATATTTTAATCCTCATAACCACTCTGTCAAGTAGAATTATTTACCTATACTTTTCAGGCAAAGATACTGAGGCTTAGAGATAAGATAATATGTCTAAGTCCTGGTGAAAGCAGAATTTAAATCTTGATCTAGTTCTAGACCTGAACACTTAATGATTTTTCTAAAAACCGTGTCCTTTAACAAACGCTTCCTGATTAAACATCACAGGCTGTGATAGGTAAAACCCATACAACAAAAAACTGACACCTTTCAAAAAATTTCATCTAGGCTAGACCATCACTTCAGGTCACTTCATTTTGGAAATCATTCTGTTCAATGCCATAAAAATCTGCTGTTGCTTTTCATTTCGAAGGGCAGTTTTGCAATCAGAGTAACATGCCAAGTGAAAACAGGTGATGTAGATTCAAATATTTCAGCAGGGAGCTGGTATTTGATCACACTAATGAAATCCAATGTAATTACTCAACAAGCTTGGATGAAGAAATGTTGAGGACTTGCCAAATAATAGTACATTAGACAATCACTGTTGAATAATGGCATTGATTTAGAATTAAACAGACCTTCAAAACAGGTGAACATACTTCTTATATTTATAAACTAGAAACCAACAGCTGGAAGGGTCCTCATCTTTAATTTTTAGTCAAAGCTAATTACTGTGAACCTACTTGGTACCGTACAAAAGTTCACAGGTTTCCATTTTCATATTTATGCAGGCCAAATTTTATAGTGGCACACTCCATATACAGGAGTAGAATTGTAGTTTACTGAATATACTTGTTAGAGATAACAAGTCTAGTCAGTAGAAGTTAAATAATAAAAGTATTTGAAAATAAGTGCCCTGCAATAGAAATCTGTCAAACCTTAATCCCACAATATTCATCTCATTCAGTAATGAGAAATATGAAATAGCCATTGGTGGAAGAAATGTTTATGTACTCATTTTTTTTTCCTTTTTAAAAATAGCTTTGATGATATACTCTTGTAGATGTTATGCTAATTAAGAATAGCAACTTCAGATGAATTCTTACCCGAATTATTACTTTTTGAGAAATCAGGGGGGCTGTAATGTATTATGTGATCACTTTTTTTCTCCCATATTTGACCAGATTTTACTGGTGACTTTTCTATTGTGTAGTCCTAAAATGTAATGAGACACTGTCCATCATAATTGTCTTGTTCTAACTTACTAGATGTCCCTGGATGACAATGTCTGTGTGTTCTCTGTCTTCCATTTTTATATGTTTATTAGTAAGAAGTTAATTAGTATTTAATAAATGTGAATGAATAAACTGACTCTTGTGGAAATATGTGTTTAAATCACACTTGTACATTTTAACAGAATGAGAGTGGGGAGTAGGGACTACAGCAAATCAACAGAATCAAGAGTCAAAACTAATTTAATAGGCTAAAATAGTCAAAACTATTTAACAGCAATCAGCAAGATGAAAGGCAACAGTTTGAAAAGTAGAGTCTTGTGTTTGCCTTAAGATTGCATTTTCTAAGGAGGGAATATAGAAAACCTAGGTGGTATGGCTTGACAGCAATTAACATAGAAACAAATTGAAGGAGAGGGAATGAAGCAATTCTTTACTACAACTTTAGTATATGTTAAAAACTCACTGTTGCTTAAAACATGGTCAAATAATGAGTGCTAAGAAGAAATCATTCCACTATATTCTGCATGAGTCAGATCTCATTTAGATTGTTGTATTTTCAAAGACTAAAAGTAAAGAGAAAAATGAAAAATACTTAAATTAAGATGGTTTTACAGGTGAAAAGCAGGAGGATGATGGCTCAGGAAGCTACATTCTGAGAAAGCCTGGATTTGTGTAGTATGACAAGATGAAAAATTTAACCAGACATGACAGATAATCAGTTACTTTAATGATATACTGTAGAGAAAGGTGTTAACTTTTCCTCTTTGGAGATAGTGCATTACAGCACATTCAGTAGGGCTAGATTGTTCTAGTTTCAAACCTCAAATATATAATCTTACCTTTTTTATGATTATGAATAAGTTACTTAAACTAACTGATGCCAACTTCCTCATTTATATATAATAATAAATGACATAAAAAGATATTTATGTTGGACAATTAAATTAGATAATGACTTTATGTAGTATATCTGATATATGATAGGCATTCAATAAATAGCACAATAATTCATATTTCATTTGTAAAGATGGCAGAATTAATAGCAGTAGGTGTATATGGAGGCACATTCCACTTTAATATGAAAAATACCCTTCAAAATTCTATAGCTGAGTTGCTGAATTTGTGGACTGCCATTTGTTTGTTTAAGATTATCACTAGGAGAAGATTCCAAGGAAGAAATTCCTGTATCAATAGAAGGATAGACCAGAGAAAACCTTCAGTGTTCAATCATCTCCAACTTTATGACTATCAAATTTCATGTGTATAAAGTTACAGGGGATTACTCTGAGTCAAAATATAAATATAAATGCATTACTTAGTAATTTGAACTTGTTATCTTTCATACACAAACCTAAGGGAAGAAATTGTGTAAAGTATGAATTTAAGGTAAAAAGCTACAAGTATGAAATTTGTAGATAATAAAAAGTGGAGAATTTGCTGTTGATAGACCAAAGCCTTCCAGATTCTTTGATATTGCTATTGTACAGAACAAGGGTTTGAGACAGATGAGAGATCGCCTCCAGGGAGGGAATTTTTAGAATAATGGGAGGGATAAAATTATTTATACAACTAATATTTATTGAATGTTTAGTATGTGACTGCCTTCAAACAGTTTGCACTAGAGGGGATAATGAGCATATAAGCTGATCATTGTAATATGAGATTTGAGTACAAGGGATAGGGTAATCACACAAGGATATTCAAGGAGAATATTCTGAAAGATGAAAAGTGAGCTCAGTGTTGAGGGATATCAAACAGAGGGCTGGAAAGGACCCGGAAAGGTCCAGAAGACATAGATATATTGCAGTTTCATCTGCAGTTTATATTCATTTGTAAGCATTGATTTTCCCAAAATGCTTCATTTGTCAGTATTTTACAAAGTTATTTTTTGCTCTGAGAAAAGAAATCATGAAATTCTGAATATAAGAAAACTGTTATTTTTTTTTGTAATTGACCCTTGAGGTGGGAAGATCTTGGGGAAATGCTCTTGGAAATATGATCTTGGAAGTCTCAGTCCTGTTTTGTACAACACATAAAATTTTCACTTTTGTGAAAATTGATGGTACTTTGTTAATTGTATTAATATAACATAAAGAGAATACAATTACATAGTCTAATTTAAAAATTTTGATATGTTGCTTCATAGTTGTTCAGAAACTATGAAAGAGTTGATTCAGTTTAGAATATACTTCTCGGCACAGTTTCACTGATTTATACTGAATGAGTATTATTAAATATTCAGATGGAAAAGAATATGAAATATCATGGGGCAAGGGTAGCAAGATTTTTTTTGTTATTTTTATATAAATATATTTATTTATATATATTTATTCCCAGAGAATCTAAATCAAATCTCAGATATTAGTGGCCTTGTATATAGAAACAGGGAAAATGAAAACCATTAATGTGGTAAGGAATTAAGATTATGTGTATTATGTCTACTTTTTCAATCTTTTGAAACAATTTATTACTTATTTTAAAAGTTATTTTTATCTTAAAAGATAAGCTCAGGTTAGAAAATTAATAAAATAAAGACAAGAAATAAGAAACTGTTACCAAACTTCCTAGAGTTAATAACACTGCAGTAGATCTTGGTTGAATTTTCTTTGCACTATTTTTGTACGGAATGTGATAACTTTTATTGAAGACAGTCTAGAGCAGTGCTAAGACTTCTGTAAATATTAGCTAGAGTTGGTTTTATCTGGGCTTTAATAACCCCTTTATTCTAACCTCAAGAAATCTCCTCCCTCTAGTTTCTTCCTTGGTGACACCTATAATTTGTAGGGGTTATCTCAATTTTCTGCCTCCATGTGATCATTGTTCACATTTTTTTTTTTTTTTCATTTCTTGGTCCTTTTCATCCTCATCTGCATAGTTGGAGTTTTGGGCCCTATTTTGATCTGATTAACTGCCTCCAATGTGACTGCAGTGTTACTTCCTTCATTTTCTTATTGATATCCTTTTGACAGATATGTTTTCTTCTTTATCTGTCCTCTTCTATGGATTTTTGCTTTTAAACACATACAGGCTCTGTATCTTAACTTGGTCCTTTAATTTTCTGAACCAATAGAATATACACAAAATCTATAATTCTCTACAAGTGCTATGATCAGGGCTTCAAGGTTCTTTTTGACTTTGCCTCTCCCTACAGCATGTTACTTGTGGGGCACTATCATACAGAATGTAGTATGTGATTTCATACAACAAGGGTCAAAATACAGTTTGTGTACTTTGACTTTTCTGACTGGTGTTTATTGGTCCTGGGTCACAGTTCCTTCAGGTTTACACTCAGTGTATAGTTGTCTTAAACTCTGGCAATATGCTGATCGTTAATTATAATCTTCAATGATGGTGTTTATTTTTCATTTTCCTATTTCTTTAGTTAACTTTTTTGTTCTTTCCTCACCTGATATATTTAATTTTGTTTTTGCAAATGATGTTTACTTTATTCTTATTGCATATGTTATAGACTTTTCATGCTATTGAGGACCGGTATGGTATGTAATTTTCTTAATGGTTCCTATTATAAATCATTTGATGGATCAGGTATGTTTTTTCTATGTATTTCAGAATGATTTCTTTCCTTTGTTCTGGAATATTGTGTATAAATCCTATTTTGAATTATTATTATGGTTTATTCCTATTTACTGCTTTCTGAATGAGAAGAGAAATGTTGAGACTTTACATATGCCAACAGATAGGAGTATATGGGTTTTCCCTCACTTGGCTAACTTTCCACTTAGGATCTGGCTGAAACTCAAATCTTGAGATGGAGAGCAAGGAACGTGGGCAGCTCTCTGCTCTGCTTCTGGCTATTAAGCAATCATACAGTCACTTAGCCTGATTGTATTCAGTTGGGATCTTCCCTGTTTGCTGATACATGAAAAATTAAAATCTTCAATGTGCACAATTGCCAGGTGTCTTTGTGTCTCAGCCCACACTTACAACATACCTTCCTTGTGACCAGCTCCTGTCCTATGTATGTCTGTTACTAACTTTATAGGAATTTTAATAGAAAAATAGGTGATGTTACTTTGAAGGTATCCACATCCACCATTTTTAAAAATTGCCTTTATTTTTTTCCCATAAACTAAAATAAGCTGAGGTTAAAAAACATCTAGAGCATAATGTTAAACATAAATCTAGGATGGAAAGTTCATGTAAATATAATACATTATAGCCCTAGTATGGTACTCCCTAATGATTTAATTTAACATAATGAAAAATTAGAATTCATTGTTGAAATATTTAGTAAACTCATGAAAAATATAATGCACATGCTGCATACCATTTTCTTTGTGCACAAAGGCTCCTTGAGGAGATTCAGGGATACCTTTCCAGACCGTGATTGGTTTGGGATAGCCAGGATCCATGGTCTTCATTTCTTCACTGTATCTCCAATACCTAAAAAGGATAATAAACAAAACAAAACAAAAAACACGTGCGTAGGGAAGGAAATTATGTATACACAGTAATAGCTAACATTCATTAAATCCTTGCTCTATGCTATCTGTTAATGATTTACAGGACTGATTAAAAATGCTAGAAAGACATTGGACACAAACAGCATTCATTCTGTTTCCTTTCTTGCACATGTTAAAAGTGGGTATTGTTATTGTATATTTATTCAGTCTGCTAAAATTAATTTAAAAATTCTAGCTAAATACATTGTGTTTGCTAAATATATTTACGATTCAAAAAGGTATCACCAACCTATGGATAAATAAGAGGTTTCATGACTTTTTATAAATCTTTCTTTTTTTTAAATTTTTTGAAGACTTTATTTATTTATTGGAGAGAAAGAGCAAAAGCAGGGGGGAGTGGCAGGCAGAGGGAGAAGCAGGCTCCCTTGCTGAGCAAGGAGCCCGATGCGGGGCTCGATCCCAGGACCCTGAGACCATGACCTGAGCCGAAGGCAGACACCCAACCAACTGAGCCACCCAGGCGCTCTTTTATAAATCTTTCTTAGGCAGCAGAGCACTTTTGTTTTTTTGGAATCATCTTTAGCAGAATCTTGATTCATTTATTCATTCACTTATTCATTTAAGAAATATTTACTGAGTACCTTTTATGTTCCTAGCATATTTTAGGTATCAGAGATATAACTTTGAACAAAACAGATATTCTCCAGCTCTCATCAGTCTTGTATTTTAGGATATGTATGGATTATAGATAATAAAACAATTTATTAGTAAATACATACTGTGATAGGAGGTGGTGAGATTAAGAAAACAAGCAGTTAAAGTTAGCTAGGAATATGGAGAAGCAATTTTAATTAGTGGACAGAGAGGTCCTTTCTTTATCAGACATTTGAGCAGAAAGAAGTGAGGTACAACATTTATAGTTTTTGGGAGAAATACTTTCCAGGTAGAGGAACTAGTTAATGAAAGTTACTGTGGCAAGCACAAACTTGGAGTACTTAAGCATCCACAAAGAGGTTGGGGTGACTAGTTTATTCTCATAAACTAAAATAAGCTGAGGTTAACATATGGAAGAAAAGGTCAGAGTGGGAACCAGAGTCTAAGATTAGATAGACCTTTATACAATAGCAAAGCCTCTGGTTTTCCACTAAGGGATATGTGAAGCCAACACAGATTTTGAGCAGGGGAGCTTCAAGATATGGCTTATATTTGAAAGGAACATGGTGGCTGCTATGAGTTAAATAGACTTAAGGAGGTAAAAATAGAAGCAGGGATACCAATTAGGATGTCACTGCAATAACCTTGGACTAGAATGTAAGCTGTAGAGTTAATGATAATTCAAGAGATTGAGATTGGGATATATTTTGAAGGAAAATCCTAAAGAGCTTACTAACGGATTGAATGCAGGATGCGAGAGAAGGAAGTTGAGCATAACTCAAGAATTTGGGGCCTGAACATGTGGAAGAATAATGTTGCCATTCAGTTAGATAAAGAAATGGGGGAAGGTAAGTTGGGTTGGTTTGAAGAATCATGAGTTTGATTTTAGATATGTGAATTTCAGGTACCTGCAAGACATCAAAGTGAAGAATTGTTGATGAGGCAATTGGGTATATTGTAGACTTTAGGGCAGGTCTTGACTGGAGTCCTTAGTGTATAGATAGGAGAACAAATAAAAGGAAAACCTGCCAAGAGTCAGAACTCTCAGAACCCCATGCCTTCACAGGGTGGCCCATGAGCCACTCTCACAGAACTGCTAGACATCCAATGAATAAACTGTAATCAGACCTACTTTGGATCACTCATTATTATTTAAAATGTTCTAAGAATTAAATGAGTTTATGTCTTGAATGTTCAAAAGGAATGACAAAACTGGGGTGAAACCATAGTTTCCTGTATATTGCATACTTTAAGGCAGGCATATGATCTATGCATTATCTATCTCATTTAATCACAACAAACATATGAGATAGTCATCATTGTCCCCTTTTAAGAGAGGAGAATTCTAAGAGGACAATGAGGGTTAGATTTATAACCAGTTCTATCTGATTTTAACAGTCCCTATTCTTGGGGCACCTGGGTGGCTCAGTTGGTTGTGTCTGCCTTCGGCTCAGGTCCTGAGATTGAGCCCCACATCGGGCTCCCTGCTCAGTGGGGAGCCTACTTCTCCTTCTCCCTCTGCTGCTCCCCCTGCTTGTGCTCTCTCTCTGTCAAATAAATAAATAAAATCTTTTTTTTTTTTAAAGTCCCTACTCTTTCCTCTGTGCACACCAAATATGTTTTCCAAATTTAAATTTATGTAACAACCTTTTGTCTTTTTTCCCACTAAACATCTCTTAACATCTGCTAAAGCTAGTGTTTTACCAACACAGGTTTGGGAAGTGACATACTTAATGCATTATCTTGGGATTAGGCACTTTGGCTGAAATCAGAAAAAAATAGTTTTTATGGTCTTTTCTGGATTTTTTTTTTTTAATTTTTTATTTATTTATTTGAGACAGAGAGAATGAGAGACAGCATGAGAGGGAGGAGGGTCAGAGGGAGAAGCAGATTCCCTGCCGAGCAGGGAGCCCGATGCGGGACTCGATCCCGGGACTCCAGGATCATGACCTGAGCCGAAGGCAGTCGCTTAACCAACTGAGCCACCCAGGCGCCCCTGGATTTTTTTTTATTCTAGGCCTACGGAAGATTCTTTATCCACGAATTGTGGGGTTTTGTACATTAGGTTTTGCTATAATTCCCTAGAAATATCCACTCAAGTAACATTGGAATATTAGCAGCTCTTCCATTTTCAGTGTTTAAATGGAAAAGAGAAAAATATTGTTTCAGAAAGTATTCCAATAAGTAACCACAAGGCAGATTTTATCCAAAAAGATAAATACCCTCTTCTAGGTATTTGTTGCAGATTCTTATCACAAGAAGATGAGAACAGATCCAATGGAAAGGTCAGGAAAAGCTTCATGGAGAAGACTGAGCTAATATAAAGGTAACTGGGGCTGTCTTTCTGAAGACAAGTAGGCAGAATCATTAGCGTGTTGTTCTACCAGTTTTGAAGTATATTTCTTTCACATTTAGTTCATGGGATCATCTGCTTTAAAAATATTTGTGAATAATCTTTTTCACAGAACATTCTGTGATGAATATAGAATGGTTAATGTGGTTGAGATCACACTCAAAATTTCAAGATATCTTCTCTCAAGTAAATATTTCAGTGGGGTTCACAGTATACAGCAACTAGTTCCTGCACTTGACCACAAAGAAAACCTCTCAGAGAGAACTAGTCAAATGCCTTATTTTTGGATTCTAAGAAACATTTTTTTCCATATTTTACATCACTAAAATCAGAATGCACTTTACAACAGATACTGTATCAAAGTTTACTTGGTAGGGTTTTTCCCTCCATGATAGACTAAATAATGACATATTTTACAATAAATACCATTTTTAGATATAAGCTATAACTTAAAGTAAGCTTTTACATATTGTTAAGCCAGAAGTTTGGAACAATTAAAAATCCTGGGGACAATGGGATCACACCCTGTATGTGATTTAAAAAGATTAACTACATACTTAGAAACCAGTGTTGTTCTCTGAGGAATAGTTGTAACAACGTTCTTGTAACAATACCAATAATTTATGTAGGTTTTTGTAGCTATAAAGTAAATTTATACACATACATTGTTTTATTTTTCATTTAAATCCCTCAACAATCTTTTATATTGCATATTACAGTGTTTTCTATGATGACGTCCTAAACATAGATTTAGTATGTATGGTCACTCAACTCAGTCAATGCTAGAGCATTAAAAGATAATGACTTAATCACATTTGCTCTTTTGAAATGTTGCAGAGTTGAGACCCTAATGCTGTTGGATTCATAGTTTAGCATATTACTGTTATTGTTTCCCTTGGCGGGGCATTCTTACTCTTAGTGCTGTCTCTCAAACTCTTAAGATATATTGCTTGAGTCTAATTTCCTTCTTTTCTCCTTCTGTTCATTCATAGATCCATTGACCCATCAATACTTTTGTGAGCCAGGCACATAAGATTCATAGAAATCACATTTCAAGAAAATATAAATGGAATGTGAATTTTATTACACTCTCTTGTAGGAACATAATTCTGGTATGAATTTATCAGAATTTTTCTCTTTCATCACTAACAGATAATGCAAAACTATAATTTGGGATCATTTCACAATCTCTGGAATACTCAACACAGCCTTGGACCCTCAGGTTATCTGCTGTGTGGCAGCTTTGATATATACCCAGTAAACATGAATGTGATTAGAATCATCTAACTATATTCAGAGCTGCGTTATAAGAGGTGCTGAGGCTTATTCATAAATACAGGTTTGCATTTTAATTTCCAACATATTTGAACATATTTTGGTATAAACAAAAAACTCATCCCACTGATTTTTTTTCTTCCTGAAAAATGAGCTTAGGGGTTCAGTGAGAAGCATATTAACATATTCAGATGAAACCTGTGTAAATGAACCATTTGGGGGGTTACAACTTGGATATTATAATGGAAAAAAATTGGAATTTTGGCAGGAGAGTCAGCAAATGATAAAAGCTATTTTAAGTTCTTTTTCTTCTCATATCGTTATCTCTTCCGTTATATCTTCCGTTATCTCTACTGTAGAATTGACTTTAAATTGCTGATTCTTTGAGAAAAGCCCTGTGAATCAGTGCTTCAAAATGAATTATAATTAGAAATGAGATTTATTCATCATTTTTTTGACTCGATCATGGGTTATATCCACAAGAGACAAAAACTGTCCATGTAATGGTATAACGTTTTGTTAAATCCTTTCTCTGCTAACAAAAAAAAAGTTATAGAAAATTTCAGAATGCTGTACTTTAATGGGATGTTGCTGGATACTGAATTCATCCTGAACAAACAGTGGCTGCAAGGGTTATTTCGCATGACACAGCCATTTCTTCATCCCACTTTGTCTCATTTCTGTACTCCAGAGCCAAGACCACTTGCTTCTCTTACGTTACACGAAATATAGGACCATTTCTTTTTTTCATACCCAAGTAGTTATACAAAAATCCCACTTTTCAGAAACATTCTTAAACATGCAACAGCATTGGGAATATTGATTTACACTGTGTTGGATGATTTTAAAAACATATTGAGTAATTACTTCATAAACACACAAGTTAAGCTGGGAGAAATAAGTATGTTTTTCTGTTTGACTGTTAGTGGTAATAATAATAAAACCCAAAGTGGATCTAAATTTTGTCTTTCGTTGAAAATATCTTAAAATTCAAGCTTAGAATGAAATATGGCAATAGAGTCCTGTATATATTTGTGAGAAGATGCTGAGAGATGATTTAGAAACATAGCATTTTAGAGTTAAATGCTAGGAGGATCCAAAATGTATCCAAGTATCAAATTATAGTGTATTAAGAAAAGGGCAAGTAGGAATCTGAGGAACTGAGTTCCAGGCTATATGTAAAATAGTGAAATAGTGGAAATTTTAATCTGACTTTATAGATCTATTTATAAAGAGCCATCATTTCAACTATTCTTCTTTAGCTAGCTCTTAAATATTTAGGATATTTGATGTAGGCCCCTGCTTTTAATACAACTTATATCAATCATAGCCAATGTATACCTCAGACTGATCTTTCCACTGAGAAGCAAACTCAATTATCCAAATATCTACTTGATTCCTCCAGTTGGTGTGTAAAACCGGCATCTCAATCTAAAGATGAACATTTCAACCCTTTAATCCCTTTTCCCCAATACTCCTTCCCCTGTCTGCCCTATTTCCAGAAATGGCACCATCTACTCAATTTTTCAGGTGAAAAACCTAGAAGTTACCTTTAATTTTCTTTTTTCTCACCCCTAAGATCCAAGCCATAACAAAGACTTGTTCTGATTACATTCAAAATATATCCTGTACCCACCCTTTTTGCTCTATCTCCACTACCACCATCATATCCCCCTGTACTACTCCAACAACCTGCCAGTTACCCTCTTGGCTTCCACTCCTGAAGCCCATTCTTCACACAGAAACCACAGTGATGTTTGTGAATACATAAGATCATTTCCCTTTCCTGTTGAAAATCCTCCAATGCCTTTCCATTGTACTTAAAATCCAACATCTTTGTTATGGTCTATAGGGCCCCAAATAATCTGGTCCCTGTTTACCTATTTGACTTCCTTTACCACTTAACTAGCTATTCTCTAGCCACAATGTTTTGTTTTTTTTTTTTTAATTTTTAAAAAAATTTTTTAAAGATTTTTATTTATTTATTTGAGAGAGAGAGTGAGAGAGAGAAAGAGCACAAGAGGGGGGAGCGGGAGAGGGAGAAGCAGACTCCCCGCCGAGCAGGGAGCCCGATGCGGGACTCGATCCTGGGACTCCAGGATCATGACCTGAGCCGAAGGCAGTCGCTTAACCAACTGAGCCCTCTCTAGCCACAATGTTTTAACTGATTTAAACATTGCAGTATTATTGCTTTTGCACTACTGTCATCTGCCTACAATATATTGTTCCAAACAGCTTCATGTGGCTGAAACTTCACCCATTCAAATCCCCACTCTAGTGTCCCCTTCATAAGTGAAGCCTTCTCTGACTTCCACACTAATTTTCTAACTGTTCCTTACTACCCATGAGTCTCTATCACATTATCACTTTACTTTATTTCTTTGTAGCATTTCTCAACGTTAAGGTTTCAGGCTCATTTACTTGTTTACTGTTTACTATTGTCTCCTTTAATAGAAGTTAAGTGCCATGGGAGCAGAAGCCTTGTGGTCCTTTCTAGCACAGGTCACATCATATGTGCTCAAAATATTTTTTTGAATAAATGAATGAGGGCTATGCCAGGACTACTATAGAAATCTTAAGGAAGTAGGAATTAGAGCTACTGAGAATGGAAAAGGCTGTCTCACAGTCATACTGTCACCATGGGCAGTTGGGTTAGAGTAGGATGAATTCCTGTGGAGTGTAATTGAGTGTGTCTACACATTGGGTGGGACGTGAACAAGATGCAGGGCTGACATATGGTAGCACTTGGACCAAATCTAATTTAAAGCTGTGCTTTGTTTGTCTAGAAAATTAAATAAATGATTCTGGTTTTGAATGCTTTTCTAGTGTATTTGTACTTTCCAGCTCACTACAGTACCCATCACTCCCTACTATTGCCTTCCATATTATTGCTGTATCGAGTAGTTTATTTCTTATTTGTCCAGCCCTTTAAAGCAATTGAGTTTTTTACACCTGGACGAGATTATCTCTAAAACCCTTTCTAATCTCAGCCTTGGAGAAATAGAAACCTATTAATCAACACCCCCCCCCCCCCGAACCCGCCCCACCATAAGCAGAAAGAATGCAGTGGGAGAAGGAGAAGTAAGGACAAAACAATTTTCAGTGTTTTCTCTCAAAAATATACATAGAAAATAAATAAAACATTAAAAATTGGTAAGTATTAAAAATATAGAGTATCTATAAGGAAGAAAGATACACTGAATTTGTATATAAAAGTGACAGCCAAATTGTTGTTTATATGTTTCAGTTAGGTAGTTTAATGTCTTGTCCATATACTTTTAATCTAGAATGAATATATTGATAAATTGTGATTTTGGAATTATAGAATTATGTGAATATGAAGTAAACTGCTTACAAAACATCTATGACTTATGAAATCTTACATAAGATCACACACATGGAAATTAATTGGATTCCTGCTTTTAAATATTTTTAAACCTACAAAACCAATTATTTAGGCAGAGCTCAAAGTATTTCTTCTATATATTTTGTTATATTTGCATGTAGCTTCTCAAGTAGGAAACAAATGAAATAAAACTCCTTTTCCCATTTACTATTGCCTTTATTTTAGTATGAATTTGGTATCTAACCTTCATTGATTTCACTGATTTGAGGCAGTGCACATTTAGTTTCTAAACTTAATTTTTTCAATAAGTCCTAAATTTTTATATTGGAAACATTTTAAAAGTAATACCTACATGTGTGAAAAAAATAGGCTATCTGATAATAGAGTGGCAGTTTTTATTACCATCTGTGAAATCCTGTGAAAACTGTTCCATGAAAGCTAAGCTTCATGTTCTGTCCTGCAGAAGTGTGTTTTGTCAGCCTTTTGTTTCTACACCTTTCTCCAAAAACAAACAAAAAAACCCCAAACAATAAAAAACTGTTTATTGAACCTGGTCCTGAAAGAGTACATTCAAGCAATTAAATCAGCTGGGGACTTAAACTCTAACAGCCTTCAGGGTTGTTATTTTAAAGAATATGTTCTAAATCTGCAGATTTATTTTCATTAGTGGTCACCATGCTGTAGCCAGCAATTTCTTCATTCTTCTTTCATACTCTATTACACTTATATCTTGCTGAGAATCATATACTTTCTTGTGGCTATAAATAGCATCTTCTCCTTTAATAAAATTTTTGTTTGATAGACTTTTTTTGTTTTGTGATTTTGTAATCATTTAGCACCTTAGTTTCACGATCGTGTATTAAAACATTTTGTTATAGAAGTATATACAAATCAAATATATAGAGAGCTAGCAACAGAATAAATTGAAAAGTATACATAATCTTATCCATGGACAAAAATTATAGGAGTTTTTGGTTCACAGATAAAGCTCAATGTTTGAAATCAATGTTAAAAATTGCAAATTGTAAAATAAAGTTTATATACTTACATATTTTTCTCCTAAAGTTGGAGACATTTTATAAGGTTATACTATGCGAAGATTATAAGGCAAACTCAATACTAGGTAGATGGGCATTAAAGCCTGTTGTTCATATGTGTGTTTATGTGTAAGGGTGTGTATTTTTAATTTACTATAAAATGCAGTAAAATGCATACTTAAGTTCTTCTACATACTAATAAAAATTATATTGAGTATCACATTTGACCCAGCTAGTAATTGTGTAATTAAAAATTTATTTTTCATCTCTATTACTTTTTCTATCTAATATTAATTTAAATTAATAAAAAATATAGACTTCAAGTTACATTTTATGTGTAATTTATATCAAAGGTGCACAGGAGTGGAGTTATGTATGCCTAGTAGATGCTACAAGTCGTAAGACTAACAGTTCACTTAATTTTTACTAATGCCATAAAAAAAGGAAGGGAAAGGAAAGGAAAAGAAATGAAAGAGAGTTGCAGGGAAGGGAGTTTACACTTTAAGCTAAGTGATTGTTTGACTTGTTGGTACCTAAATAATTAGCTTCTTAAGAAATAGAACTCATGACTAAAGTGAAATTGTTTGAAAACATTTACAATTAACAGCATGCAAAGTATAAAAATTTAACTTTCAATATGAAAGCAAAAAAAAAAAAAAAGCCTGTGTGAAAATGTGCTTTTTAAATAAAGTTAAGTAAAATGACAAGAAAATGCATTGCAAGATTACATATACATTGCCTACACAGATTTATAGGCATGTTAAGCTTATGCAGAAGAGGAAGAATATATACATTCATAAGAAGGTCATATTATTTAGGTATATTACAGGAAGATTTATCTTGAATATTATTTAAAAATATGTTAAAATATTTTTTATTTCATTAATTCTTATCTTTATATTCACACAGATTCTTAACAGTACATGTCTATTATAAAGTAGAAATATTAACTTCTCTAAACATTAACTATTTTCCTCATGTGAAATGTGTACTGACCTGTCCCCCTTGAAGAAATAGGTTTTCCCAACGTCTTCCCACCAAATGGCTGAATCAATACCATGCGGGGGAATTCCACTTCCAAGAGTAATCAAGTCATGAGGATAACCAGGTTGAAGAGTTGTATCCTTAAACACCCAGTATTTGTTACCTGTATGAAATAAGTGCAAATGCAGAATACAATAATTTAATATCAGAAATTAGACTATATCTATTAATACAGTGAATTTAAAGTTATTTTACATGAAATCCACAAAATAAGTAGTAATCACATTTGGAATACAGATGTTATTATTAGAAAATTATCTTCAAAAGTGGATAAAATGAGTAACTATTTAATAATATAATTAGAATTTGTGAATTAATTTAAGAAATAAAAAAGATCTACAACTTGCCATAATACAACAATTCTGAATCAAGAATCAGGATTTTTCCTCTAGGAATTAGACATGTTATTTTTATTTAAGGCTAAATCATTACTGTGTTTTGTGCATCCTGTATATGCTCAGGTTGCTTTATTGTTATAACCTCTACTCTGTTGAAACACATCCTCTAAGCTTGTCCTCTCCAATTACAAACATTCACAAGTTCCTTTAATCTTAGAAAGTCATCCTCCTTTGACCCTATGCCCTTTTTTAACTGTTATACTATCCCTCTCTTTAATTAGAGTGATAACCTAGGGGAGGAGAATTTTAACCCTAACCTTACTTGGAATTGCTAGAGCATGGTGATATTAAGAAGACAAACTTTAGTCAGTTTTATTGCTGTTTTGAAATTACAAGACACTTCCTCATGTCCTATACCTCTGGCAGACTGTGCCTACCACTCCCCTCTTTGGTATGCCTCTCAAGTAGTCTATAACCATTCCTCACTCCACTGAAAATTGATTTAACACCTACTTTCCACTGGAAACTTTTGTTCTAGAGTCAGCAATGTCTTTCAAGGAAATAATTCTCTACCCAGTTGACACAATTGCTCACTTAAATCACTTCTCTCTCTAAGCTGCTAGAAAACCATTTTGGGGGGTGGGTTGTCTTTTTTCTCCAGCTGCTCCATCCTGGGCTTCCCCCCCCCCTCAGTTCTTAAATGTTGACATTTCCTAGGGCTTTGTTCTCTGACCTCCTCTCTTCTTATTCTAAATCAGGAGGTAGGAGGTAAGGGTAGGGGTCCCAAACTTAAATACTTACAAGGGCCAGGTAGGAGTGGAGGGAGTGGGCTGTTCAAATATTGAGACACTTCCATGAAAGTCAGCAAATATACTTTGCCCTAAATGTCTATCTCCCCTCAAGCCCACACCCCAAGTCTTCTTCCCCTGGTCCTTATGGATCTTTCTGCATTTAGTATCTCTTATCACTAACTCCTTCTGGGGTTAGCATCTGGTGAAGTAAAACAGTTAATATCTATTAATATCTGACAAAGTATCCTATGTTCTTTCTAATAGATATAAGCCTTACTTGTTAGAATATTTCATTACTACCCCTAGATGAGGACTATGATAGCCTGTAGCATTCATGTTACACCTTAAGGAAATAAAAAAAAATTAAAAACATGTTCCTGCTTAAAACAACACAACACAAAGCAAAAGTATCATGTTTTCAGGCTAAATTTAGTTAGGTGTCTCTAGTTTGTAACAGGAGTAATCTTATTTACTTCAAGAGCTTCTACTACCATTTGATATCATTTTTAAAAAACAATATTTATTAAGTACCTTCAGTGTCCCAATTATCATGTTAGGTACTAAGGATACTAAAGAGAACAAGACAGACCTGTTCACTATACTGACCATCCTGCATTCTAATGGATTGGGCAGATGAAAACCACATATACAGAAATATAATTGTAGTAGTTGAAAAACTACTGAATGCTACAAAGGAAATACATCAGGGGCTGAGAAAAAAGAAATCCCAAGGGGAAAATTCCTTTAAGTAAGGCGATCAGGAAAGCCTCTCTGAAGAAATAACACTTAAACCAAAATTTAAAGAGAGAGAAGAATATCTATGCACTGAATGTCAGGAACAGTATCCCAAGCAAAAGAGTTTGGTATGATTAAAAATGAAAAGATCAGTGGAGTATAATGAACAAGAAGAGAGTGGTACTGCAAACGTGTATGGTAGGTTTCAGTCTTATTTTGAGTGACTGGGAAACCATCAAAGAGAAAATTAATGGAGGGGTGTGATCTGTTTTTTATTTTCAAAACATGACTTTTGTCTTTTGTGGAAAATGGACTATAAAGAGAAGAATGGAAATGAGAAGATCCATCGATGGTCTTTTGCAAGAATTAATTGAATCATTCATCGACAACTTAGTACACTTACTAGAAAGTATTCTAGGCACTGGAGATGTAGCAGTGAATAAGAAAGGCAACATCTTTGCCTCTTGGAGCTTAAATTCTAGGGAAGGGGCATGGGAAAACGGACTTTAAACAAGAAAACAAAGGTAATTTCAGAGAGAAAAGTATTTTAAAGATACATAAAAAAATACATTAATGTAAAAGTGATGGGATTGGGTGGGTGGGGGGGTTGCTTGTACTGGACACAGGAAAGATCCCTTTATTCAGATGACATGTGAGTTGTAACTTACATAATTCAAAAAAGCCAGCACAGTGAATATAGTTTGAAGGGGTAGAAACACCAAGGACAAATGCCCTAATGGGAAGAACCTTGTTAGAGAGCTAGACCACAATGTTTGTAGGAATGTGCTAAGGACAGAGGTAAGGATCATGTGATCTTTGTCAAAATCTAAACTTTATTCTAAGTGTAATAGGAAGCCACTGAATAGTTAAAAAGTTCTTTGCTAATAGCCTGTAACAAGGTGACTGCAATAGTCATGGAAGAAAGAAAATGGAGTCATGACACATTTTGGAGATGGAATTGATAGACATTGCTTTTGGGCTGGCTGTGGGGAATTAAAAAAAGATAGTATCAAGGATAATCTTCAAGTTCTGACTTTTCTAAACAAGAGAATAATAATGATATAAAATAAGCCAAAGAAGACTGGGGTGTATGGGCTATAAGGGATTCAAACTGAAAGTTTGAGATGTGAAGTAAGCAACCGGATATGTGAGTTTGAAGATAATAATTTGTAAGTCACAAGCATAAATATGGTATTTATTAATTTAGGATTTGAAGAAATCCAGTGAAGAATATATAGAAAAGATGAAGAGGAACCAAAACTGGGCTTCTAGAAATATATGGCCCTCAAAGAGATCACAAGGGAAGAGGGAAGAGTAGGCAAATGCAAAGGATGTAGAAGAGGCAGGGAGGAAGACTAAAGTAAAAGAAAACCTTAGAAGCCAAAGAAGAGAGTGGTCATAAATGGCTATCTCTAATCCAAATAGCTCTTGAGAGCCAAACAGTATATATAGCTACCTACTGGGATTTTCTAAAAAGTTGACCCATAAGTTCAAATTTGAACTCATCAAAGGACTGTTCTTCCTGTTTTCCCTATTTGGGTAGATGGCCTCCTAATTACTCAATGCATCACATCTGAAACCTCCCTGTTTATTATGTTTCATATCTGATGCATCATTACATTCAGCTGCTTTGATTTCTAAACTTTTCCTTAAACCTCTCCCCTGCAGTTCATTCTTATTGCCACTGATATAGGTAAACTTTTCAATTATCCCTTCTAAAGGTAATTGTTTTTTTCACAGGCTCTGAAGTAGGTCCCACTATTCTCCCTATCTTCTCTATATATTACCATCCAAGGCTAGATCCAGTCAAAATTCTGCAAAGTTATGGATCATAGTTTAGGCAGATGAGCAGAGATGAGCAGAGCCATTCATTTTTCTTTCTTGGGACTGTGACCCAGGAAATACTGAGAGACATTCCACTCAGCAGAAGGAAATGCCTATTCATTATATAGTATGAGGCTTGAAGAGCCATGATGGCCGTAGGCAAGCGTGCATTATGAGGATATATAAATTGAGTAACCAGAGAAAGGAATTGAAAGAGAAAAGAGAATGGAGTAGATGCAAAGAGCAAAGCTACAAACAGGGAGAGACCAGGAGGCTTATTAGAGAAATGGCAAGTGTAGCCAGTTCTTGAATGACTTCCTGTTACACACCCACCCCTAAACTCAATTAATCTGGTTGGGTTTATTTTTCTTTTAACTGAGTAATTATTGTTCAGTTTTAATTTTTGGCCATCCAAAAATCACACAAGGTATTAGATATGCTTGAGTCCCAAGTCTGTTAGTCAAAGTCCTGGCTTTTAGCCAGGGCACCATACTGTCTTCCATCCATGTGCCTTAAGAGCAACACTTTTGTTTTCTAGCTTGTATTATTTCAATAACTTCCTTTCTTATCTCCTTGCCTTCAGTCCCACTTTTATCTGTCTTCCACAAGGTCATTAAAGTGATCTCTCTAAAATGCATACCTGATTTTATCTCTCTTTTGTTTAAAATTTTCAGTGGTTTACCATTGCATTCGGCATAAAACACAAACTCATCTATATGTCATCTCAAGGTTCTTCTCATATGAGTCTCTTATTTCATCTACATTTCATTTATTTCCATTTCTGGAAAATGGGTATGACTTTTTCAAAACTTAGCTTAACATCATTTCTCTGGAAAGCAGTTCCTATCTGAATAAGTGGGCCTCTTACATTGACAGAGTATGTAGTCTTCCCCTTTACCATATTACTTAGTATACTTTTAGTACATATAATTTGTGCTTTAATGGATCACAAGCCTGCCACCCGCTGTAGGCTGTGAGCAACTTGAGGGACAAACACTGTGTCTGACACCATTATATATAATGCTTGGAAAGTAGTAGGTGCTTAATAAATGGTTATTAATTCAAAGATATATGTTTAATTTTACATGAATAACCAAATATAAGATCAAAACAAAAATGAAAAGGCTACATAAATAACATTGTGGGCCTTACTCTTGAATCTTGTTAGTAAAGCAGAAAAAAAAAAAAAATGAGTTTTCTAACCATTAACAAGTCAGAGCAAATAAAAAGGCATGTCCCAGTATTGTGTTGGAGGGCCATTTAAGTAATTATATTTAAGTGCGTGTTGGGAAATACTATCATAAAAATATACCCCTATCCTGAGCCATTGTTTAATCTGAATATTTTATAAAGAAAAAAATACCCCAAGGGCCCAGATCACTTCCTTGCCAGAGTTAGTGAGACGGAAAATCCAGACAACTGTTTCCCAGCTTGCTCTATATTTTAGTCCTATCTCTGTAGCATTTAAAATAGAAAGTCTTAAAACAATACAATAAAAAGAAAGTCCTGTTCTACGTTAGCCTCTACCTCAGTGACTACTACATTCTTTCCTTTCATCTCAGTTTTATTTAGGAAAGGATAATGTAGTTCCAGTGCCCTCAATGCTTGCTATTTAGAGTAAACCTGTTATCTGCTAAACTCGGTTGGTTATGTCTTCTTTTAAGCAGCAACGTTCTATTATGCTTTATAATACTTCTGTTTATAGTTCCTTATCTCTATCCTATCCATGAAAATTTCTTCATACTCTTTCCAGGCCTTGTACAGTGATATCACTAGGCTCACGGATACCCAGGATGCCCTGGTGCAGGTAGCATGAGAGTATGTTCACAGAACCCTAGTTTATGTTTTCCAAGGTGTCTCAGAAGGGAATAATATGTGAAAAAAGAAAAAGAGTTACAGTTCTTCCAGGAAATTCTTGTTTTAAAAAAAAAAAAAAGAAAAAAAAACTTAAAAAAAAATGTGTTTCAGAAGTACTTCCCTATACTGTTGGTCAAGAGTTTTCAGTCAATAAAAAGGAGAAACAATGAGCTTCTCACTGTTAATAATCAAGGCCTTTGTATAGAAGATTAGCATTCAATTAGCATTTTTCCCCCTGTTAGGAACATACAGCAGGGGATTTTTTTTTTCCTTTTTAATGCACTCATATTCCCTTCAAAAAACAAAGCAAAACAGAAAATTCATCAGCAAACATTTCCTATAGAATTATATGATAAGATCCCAGCAGTTATACACAAAAAATTTAAGAAAAACAACTGAATGTAGATTCCTTAATCTAGTGTAGTCTTTAGGCATAATTTTCCATTACCTCCTATAGGGAAATAAGTAATCATTGCATTCATCTATTTATAGAAGATCTTTTAGGTTATCCATTGCACTATGTAAGAAACAGTGTATTTCTACCTCAAATGAACTTCATTAGCACACCCTAAACCTTTCAAGAGTGAAGATTTGCAAGCAGCAAAAGGAAACTGTTAGTTTATAGGAATATTTGAAATAAAAGAATAATGCAAGTTACATAAATAATTTTTAACCAGTTATTTTCTTTGCCGCTTTCCAGTGCCATATATTTTAGACAGCTCCTCTTTTTTGATACACATCTTTTGTATGCCTTCTTATTCCTAAACTTTATTACCTTGCTCTTTTTTTTTTATTCTTATGTTAATCCCCATACATTACATCATTAGTTTTAGATGTAGTGTTCCATGATTCATTGTTTGTGCATAACACCCAGTGCTCCATGCAGAATGTGCCCTCCTCGATGCCCATCACCAGGCTAACCCATCCTCCCACCCCCCTCCCCTCTAGAACCCTCAGTTTGTTTTTCAGAGTCCATCGTCTCTCATGGTTCGTCTACCCCTCCGATTTCCCCCGCTTCATTCTTCCCCTCCCGCTATCTTCTTCTTTTTTTTTTTCTTAACATATATTGCATTATTTGTTTCAGAGGTACAGATCTGAGATTCAACAGTCTTGCACAATTCACAGCGCTTACCAGAGCACATACCCTCCCCAGTGTCTATCACCCAGTCACCCCATTCCTCCCACCCCACCCCCCACTCCCAACAACACTGTTTGTTTCCTGCGATTAAGAATTCCTCATATCAGTGAGATCATATAATACATGTCTTTCTCTGTTTGACTTATTTCACTCAACATAATAAAGAAGATGTGGTATATATACCCTGCTCTTTAACATCCTAGATATTTTGCTTCCAGTTCTATAAATGATTTTTGCCTCTTGAAATGAAACTGTCAAATAGGATGGTAAGTACTGCTTAAAGTTATTAAGTGATAGCAACAATATGAATTTTGAGACCTTTCAACTACTTGATTTTGACTGTTACTGATTTTGACAACACTGGAATGTTCATTTTAAAAATTATTTTCAGTTCTTGAGAGAATTGTACCAACTCAATTTTCAAAATTCATTTTTGATATTATCTCATAACCATTCAGCCTGAACATGACTAGTAATTGAGAATATAAACATCTGGGTTGATTGTGCTTACAAAATGTTACTCTATTTGATTTACCTGAGTGATGTTAAAATAGCTGACTAGCTGAAATTGTGTGGTTTGTATATAGGCCTCCCATTCAAATATAAGCAAGCTACACTAAGGGGAACCCTGATTAGTAAAGGGAGACATTATATATTTGCTTCTTAAAAACAGCACACACACATATACATATGTGAGGCAGAATGAAAAAATTCCTTAAAATATGTATCTACTTACTTATACCTTGCTTTATTACACAAAAATTTGAAGGCTCTTAAAGGAAAATTATGTGATAACATAGTACAACATAACTAAAAAATAGACAAAAATAAGAGTAGGGAAATTAGAGAGTAAAAATAACATAGATAAGCAATATAAAATAACAATGATGAAATTATTTCAAATGAGGGCATCAACCTATATTTTACATAGTCATTCCAATATAAATACTTATTAGAAAATACATTAATAATCATTGTAAGCAGTAAATTCTAAGACTAAGTTGAAATTATATGTTTTAAATATATCTTCAGTAAATGGATTAATTCTATATTAAGATTTAGTTAGTTTCACATTCTACTATTCTCAATGATACTAGAAATACAGCCAAGAAGAGAGGTTGCTGGGAATGAGGCGTCTCTGCTATACGGGGACACTCTGCTTAATTATCACTGAGTTAAAGTAAGGGACTGAAACCAGCATAGTGTTAATTTGGGTGCTCATAATTAACATGCTGTAGAATAATGCAGGAGTAAACTTTTACTACCCACAGTCGCCAGTCTATTAAATTTATGAAATAGTTACTTAAACTATTCCAACATAAACTGACGTCCTTAGTAAAGCTGTTTTTTAGTAAAGCTGTACTGTGGTACCATTAACATGCAATAAATAGCACCTATTTCAGTATATAATATATCTGTCAAAATATAAATATATCAAAATAACGAATATATTGATCACCCTAAAAGTTTTCTCATGCTTCTTTGTATTCCCTCCTGCTCAATTCTGACCTGCCTTCAGGCAACTTTCTGTCACTATACATCAGTTTGCATTTCCTAGAGTTTAATATGAGTACTCTTTTTTGTCTGAATTCCTTTACTGAGCATAATTACTTTGAGCTTCATCCACGTTGTAGTGTAAATTAGTAATTCATCCTTTTTATTGCTAAGTAGCATTTCATTATATGGATATACCAGCTTGATTATCCATTCACCAGTTGAGGATATTAGAATTACTTCTGATTTGGGGTGATTACAAATACAGCTGTTTTGAATATTTGTGTAGATGTCTTTGGACAGATGTTCTCATTTGTCTTGGGAAAATACCTAAGAGTGCAATGGCTGGATCATACAGTAACTATGTATTTAACTTTTTAAAGGAACTCTCAACACTTGGCATGATCAGTGTTTTTAATTTTAGCCATTCTATTAAGTAGGCAGTAGTAACTCATTGTGTGGGTGTGGGGGTGTGTTTTAAGATTTTATTTATTTATTTGAGAGAGAGAGAGAGAGAGAGAGCTCACGAGCGGAGTGGGGAAGGGAGAGGGAGATAATCTCAAGCAGACTCCACACTGAGTGAAGAGCTCCATGTGCGGCTTGATCTCACGACCCTGAGATCATGACCTGAGCGAAAACCAAGATTCGGACCCTTAACTGACTGAGCCACCCAGGTGCCCCTCTCATGGTGGTTTTAATTTACATTTCCCTAACGATTAATACTGGTAAGCATCTTTTTGTGTGGTTATTTACCATCCATGTATCAACCCTGGTGAAGTTTCTGTTTAAATCCTTTGCTCGTTTTTATTGAGTTGCTTGTTTTCTTTTTCGGTTTTGAGAGTTCTTTATTTCTTCTGGATACAAACCCTTCATCATATATATGGTTTGCATATACCTAGTCTATGGCATATCTTTTTATTAAAAGTATTTTTGAAGAGCAGAAATTTTTAATTTTGATAAAGTCCAATTCATCAATGTTTCTTTTATGGATTGTGATTTTGAAATCAAACAAGAAATTTTGCCTAAGCTGAAGTCACATATATTTATTTCCTATTTTTTTCTAGTCATTTTACAGTTATAACTCCTACTTAAGTTAGGACCACTTAATTTCTGTATATGGTACAAAGTTTGGATTAGAGTTTATTTTTTATTTTTATTTTTTTGCATATGGATATCCCATGGTTTCAGCATCATTCATTGAAAAGATTATCTTTTTTCCCCTGAATTTCCTTTGTACTTTTGTCAGAATTACTTGTCCATCTGATTTTTTCTTTTTTTTTCTTTTTTGTTTGTTTTCTCTTTTTTCTTTCTCCATTTTTTTTTTCATCTCTCTAATTCCCTTTTTTTTTTTTTTTTTTTTTACAAACCCTTGTGTCGAGGGCTGACTTTCAATAGATCGCAGCGAGGGAGCTGCTCTGCTATGTATGAAACTGTCCATCTGTTTTTTAGTCTGTTTCTGGACTCTGTATTCTGTTACACTGATTTTTTTTTTAATCTTTATGACAATGCCACACTGTCTTCATTACTGTAGCTTTCAAATAAGACTGCAAGTCAATTAGTGTTTTAGAAATGGTTTTGTCTATACTAGGTCTTTTGCATTTTGCACATGAATTTTAGAATCAGCGTGATTAAATTAATACAAAAAGCCTTGTGGGGATTTTGATTGTTATTGCACTTAATGTACAGATAAATTTGGTGAGAGCTGTAACAATATTGAGTTTTCGAACTAATAAGACATATTTGTTCATTTATTTGTCTTCTTTACTTCGTTTAGCAAAATTTTGTGTTTTTAGTGTAGAGGTCATTCATGTATCTTTTGGACTGATCCCTAAGTGTTTAATATTTTTTGATGCTACTGTAATTTTTTTTTAATTTTTAATTCTTGACTATTCTTTCCTACTATGTGATGGGAGACAATTTTCCATAAGTCACTTGATTTTCAGCATGTCTGGTGAACAGAGGCAATGACTGCCTTTGTTCTGGACTATATTTTCAAAGATATTTGTATAGCAAGAATCTTGGGTTATAGAGTGTGTCTCCTCCACAGCAAAGGAAAAAGATGTGCTTATTGTCCACTATAATAAAGAAAATGTCTCCCTTTGGGATAAAATTTAAACAAGCTTACTGCTCATTATGAAATATTTAGGTTCTCTAAGCTTGTGGTTCCTCTCCTGCAATGCATCTGATTACATGTACAGGATTCACCTGGTCCTCTTCACAACACCCTTTGAGAATCAGGGGCTCAGGGGACTCATACAAATGCCTTTGTCTCTGTCTTCTTCTCTGACTTAGGAATCTTGTATTTCTACCAACATCCATGAAAGTGAGCTTACAAATAGGGTAAAATCTCAGACCCTTCACCAGTTTTTGAAAATATAGAGAAATACAATTACTTTTTGTATAATGGTCTTATATCCTGCAACCTTGCTAAATTCACTTGTCCGTAAGAGATAATGCATTGACTGCATCTAATTTTCAACACGGATAGTCATACTGTCTGTGAATATCATTTTATTTATTATATATCTTGCCTCATTATGCTACATAAAATCTCCAGTACAATAATAAATAAAATTGATATGTGACATCGTTGTCTGTCCCCACGCTTATGCAAGAGGTCAGATGCTGTGAATTTTACCTCATTGGGTGAATATTTTTGTAACCTTAGAAATATTCTTGAGCTTTGTCCTAGGACTGTTACTTGGAAACAATTTGATTGCTTCAGGTCATTGAAGATTTTTTAGGTAGGAGTGGAACATTCTAGGATAAGCATTCCCACTACTGAGGTAAGACCCTTTTCGGTGTTCTATCCAATGGCCATGGAGAGGTAGCTGGTGGGAATCAGTACTGTTAGTGCTGTGTGAGTGTCAGGAACTGTCCTATTTCATCCTATTAAATGATTCTTATTCTATACATCAGTAGTTTCCCTACATACATATGCTGACCAATTCTTCCTCCCATACTTTAGGGGGTTCCTCTGCTAATTTCTGTGTCTGCACTCTGTGCAGCTCTCTCCTCCGCATTGCTTTGCTCTGTGCACTGAGGCCACCTTGTTATCCTTTGATTCTCAGCTCTGTTCCTCTCAACTGAGACAGTCTTCTGAACACCACCTGGATTCCACTATCTTGTTCTATAGCCTGGAAACTCTCCCCAAACATGAAACTGGGACAATTTCCAGGCTCATTTCTCTTTGTTTCCTGACTCTCAGGTTTACTACCTTTTGTTTCTTGCTGTCCAGTGTCATGAAAATCATTGTTTTATATGCTTTCTCCAACTGTTGGTGGGTTTAGGTGGTAGGATAAATCTGATCCCTATTATTACATTGTGGCTGGAAGCAGAGGACACATCAATATATTTTGATATACTACACTTTAACATACTGAAAAGCAGTAAGATTCTATTAAGAATATAGAACTGATCACATTTATAGAGGACAAGTTGCTTACATTTTCATGTTTTCATAATTTACATACTGACAACTCCCACTGCATATGACATATATGCACACATATAATTTCACCCAAAGTTTTAAAAATTATATAAATTAAGACAAAGTATGAAGTTTTAATTGGATCTGTGGCTTCCCATTTTTCTTAAGATATTTATAAAGATTCATTTGAATATAACATTATGCCTATTTTTATATTACTAAGATAGTATTTAGACTTTATAATTAAACACTCACTTTTACTTATATTGAAATGCATACCTTCAAATTCTTAGGTAAGATGAAAATAAGGCTAATACTGAGTACACTTAGGAAATGCATGATTAAATAGGTTTATATCCCAACATGGACTTTAGTTAAATACGGTGAATAAAAGGTAAAGCTAGTTAAGTACAAGTACTATTGTATAGTATAGATTAGAAGAAGAGAAGAAACATAAAGGACATAAAGGGAAAGAAGGGAAAGACAAAGAAAAAGAAATTGAAGGTAAAAAAGGCTAAAGGAAAGAGCAACCTGAAGAAGAATAATGTTTAAATCCATTAGTAGCAATGGTCCAGTATGGCCAGGACAGGCTGAGACTAACTTTGATAGGGCTGTCTGTGAAAATGGTTCAGATTAGGGCTTGAATTTTATTCTTTATTCATTCAGTAAATCTTTGTCTACTGTTTACTATATTCCAGGTATTGTTTAAAACAGAGGGCAGCAAACTATGAACAATGCTTATTTTTGTACAGCTTATGATCTAAGAAGAGTTTTTACATTTTTGAAGGTTAAAAAACAGGGTATGTAATAGAGATGGTATGGGCTGCAAAGCTTAAAATATTTGCTATTTGGTCATTACTGAAAAAGTCTGTCAACCCATGGTTTAAGATATGGGGAATACAACAGTATAAAAGAAAAAGAATGGGGGAGAGAAGGCTTTGCCCTTATGGAGCTGATAGTCTAGTAAGAAGAATACAGATAAACAATAAATAAGTGAAATATATAGTTTTGAGATGGTATGTAGAGATTTAGAATAAGGAGGGGAAATTGGACTGCTAGAGATGAAGTTTAGACTGCTTTATGGCCCATATAGCAAAATGAGGAGGATAGTCTTAGGATGAGGAATGATTTGATTCCTCAGAAAAGCTGTACTTTTTGAGGTGATAAAGGTCATAAATAGATAGTGGCAGGCTGAGATGGTGTCATTTTGATTGTGATTGTGGTGTTGTGGTGGGGGAAGTGAAGGGAGTGGTGTATTAACTCAAGTCCCACGTTCTGGAGCTCTTAACTCCCCTGCCAGTGGTAAGGTGAATGCTAGAAGAGGGGGTGGTCTTATTGGATTACCCAGAGCTTCTGGCTCCCTCTGGAAAGGCAAAGATATTTGGAACAGGTGAGTTGCATATTCATGGCTGGGTTTGGAGAAGGTTTACCTGAAAGAACTGTGGAGAGAAAAGTGGAGGAAGGAAGCATCACAGCAGGATCCTTGGAATGACAAGAGTTCTAAGATTAGGCATTTCCTGATACTAGCAGTGCATCAGGAGAGACCACTGACAAGCCCAACATTCTAGCAGTTGAATAAATATGTAACAAGAAACAAAGTTACTCCTATTGCTAGCATCCTAACATAAGAAACACCATACCAAGTCAAATCATATTCACCCATATTGTTTTTGTTAAAATGTTTGTTAAGCACCGACTATGCACCAGCACTGTTCTAAGAACTGAAAATACAGTAGTGTGCAAGAAACTATGGATAAATCTCTCATGAAATTTACATTTGA
Source organism: Mirounga angustirostris (assembly GCF_029215605.1). NCBI lineage: Eukaryota > Metazoa > Chordata > Mammalia > Carnivora > Phocidae > Mirounga > Mirounga angustirostris. The sequence goes on along the minus strand of NW_026991712.1, from coordinate 46,828,844 downwards.
ATGCTGTAGGTAATTTCAGATTTTTCCATGTGCTGTGTTGGAAGTTGTGGTTTCCATGTGCAATTTGGAAGGTACTATTTTTTTTTAATTTTACATTTTAAAAAAAATTTTATTATGTTATGTTAATCACCATACATTACATCATTAGTTTTTGATGTAGTGTTCCATGATTCATTGTTTGCGTATAACACCCAGTGCCCCATTCAGTACATGCTTCTTTAATACCCATCACTGGGCTAACCCATCCCCCCACCCCCCTCCGCTCTAGTTTAAAGAGGATGGGGAGAGGGACATTCTGAGGAGGTGCCTTTTCTGTTGGCTGTTGCAAAATGAAAAGGAGCTTACCCATTCCACAAGCGAATGGGTGAGAGGAGCAAAATGAATGAAAGTGAGAAGGCCCTAAGGCAATAAAGAGCTGTTGAACACTGATTTACGACTATGGCAGTTTCTGCTCAGGCAGTTTTGTCACAGAGCACTAAGGATCCTGTGGTGGGACGGTGCTTCCTGGGATGGCCTTCAAGCTGAAAGCTACCTTGGGCTTATTCTTCCTTTGTTTCTGTTGCTACTGCTCATAGGACCAACAAAGAGTGTAGGGAGGGTAATTTCGTTCCAAATATCATGCCCCTAAGATTCAGAACCTTTATATGGTATCCTTTCTTTGTCCACAGTGGTACAATGCATGTCCACTTCATTTATATGCTTATTGTAGACAGCAGGAGGGCAATAAATTACCAATAACCATACTAGTAATAGCAATAGCTGAGATTTATCGAAAACTTGTATGTGCCAAGCACCTCACATGTAGTAATTAATTTAGTCCTCAAGCTAATCCTGAGATGGGGAGTAATACTAACCCCATTCCCAGATGGGGAAACTGAGACAAAGAGAACTAAGTGATTTGCCCAGTTCATACAGCTATTAAGTGTTCAAAACTGGCAGTATGATTACAGAATCCTTATGTGCTTAAAACTAATGTACTACACCCCCCTCTTTCCTCCAGGAACAGTCTGTAAAGATAAAATAAATCCCAGGTATACACTTTCATTTTATATGGATAGTTTGTATCTCACTTAAAATACTGCAAGTGTTTCTCATACTCTATTGTTTTCATTATCCTCATCATTACTATAAATTCATCTAGTTTGAACCTGGGAATAATAGCTTTTTTTGAGGTGTTAAGATCCCCTTTTCTTTCCTTCTACCTCCATGCCTGTTTAAACTTCTTTTCAGCTCTTTAAGTTCTTGGCTAATACAGTCAATCAATCGATCAATCAATCAGTCAATCAATTGATATGTTCTGCACTCTAGTTCTCAGTTTCAGCTCAAATATCTTTTTTTGCTTGTTGTTTCAAGTTTTTATTTAAATCCTAGTTAGTTAATATACAGTATAATACTGGTTTAAGGAGTAGAATTTAGTGATTCATCACTTACATGTAACACCCAGTGTTCATCACAAGTGCCCTCCTTAATGCCATCACCCATTTGGCCCCTTCCCCACCTCCCTCCCTCCATCAACCCTCAGTTTATTCTCTATAGTTAAGTGTCAATCCCTGGTTTAAGATGTGGGAAATACAACAGTATTTCCTCTCCTTTTTTTTTTTTTGCTTCCCTTACGTTCATCTGTTTTGTGTCTTAAATTTGTTTTTATCTGACTGACTTATTTCACTTAGCATAATACACTCCAGCTCCATCCACATCATTGCAAATGGCAAGATTTCATTCTTTTTGATGGTAGAGTAATATTTTGCTACACCCGCCCCCCCCCCCAACATCTCCTTTATCCCTCCATCAGTCGATGGACATTTGGGCTGTTTCCATAACTTGGCTATTGTTGATAATGCTGCTATAAACATCAGGGTGCATGTGCCCCCTCGAATCAGTATTTCTGTATCCTTGGGTAAATACCTTTGGGTAAATACCAATTGCTGAGTTGTAGGGTAGTTCTAATCCTATATCTTTTCCTCACAATTCTGTCAATCCTCCAACTCAATCTCTTTCTTTTTCCTGCATTTCCCCCCACAGATTTATGACTTACTGTTTTGAAGCAAGTTTTGAGGATGGACTACCAGGCACTTGACTAAGTTCACTTTTTAAAAAAACAAATATTTTATTTATTTATTAGAGAGAGAGAGAAAGCACAAGAAGGGGGAGGGGTAGAAGGAAAGGGAGAGGGAGAAGCAGACTCCCTGCTGAGCATGGAGCCCAATACAAGGCTCAATCTCAGGACTGAGATCATGACCTTAGCTGAAGTCAGCCACTTAACTAACTGAGCCACCCAGGTGCCCCGAATAAGTTCATTTTACCAGGTAATCTTACTTTTGCATGCCAGGCAGTTAGTATTTGTGCAATTAAAATTTGTCACTTAGATAAATAACAACCAATAAATTTTATTGGGTGAAATTAATTGGGTGAATTTTTTTCCTACTTATGAGTTTTCCTTGCCTTTATGAGCAATTTCTTAGTTTACTGGAAACTAACGAACATAATAAATCAAGTAAAGCTTAAGAGATTATACTGTATATGAAAATAAGAAGTAAAATAGATTTCATTTTATAAAAACAGAAAGTAACTCCAAATACTCTAAAAAAAAAAAAAAACCTCAAAAACCTTTAGTTAGTGGAAAAATGGCTTTTTATTATCAATTCATTCATTCATTTCTTTTCATATTTTAAGCCAAATCTAAAAAATTCTAACAAATCACACAATGCCTTCTAAATTTGACTTATATATGAGAATGCCATATAAGAAAACATAAATTAGAGAGCTAAACATTATCATTGACTTTACTTCATTTATATTTCTTTTTTTTCCTTTTCATTTATATTTCTAGTCAACATATGCAGTTCCTTTCATAAGATGAATTAGCTACCTAACTTCACTCAACAGGTTTTACTTATTCATCTCTATGTGTGCTACAGAGCCCTGGACAAAATGACCAAAATACACCAGAGCAAGACATGTGAAAAATTCCTTACCTTTAAAGAAGACAAAATTCCCATCACTGTTTTCATAAACTGCATCGATACTAGGAGGCAAGCCCCGCCAGAAGTAAGTAATTTGCATGGGGTATCCATCCATCACCCTGTTGTTTCTCACTCGCCAAAACCACTGGTCCTGCAAACCAAGCAAAAGCATCTCTCAACAAACATGCAGGCCTCCATGGCATTTCCCTGTGCAATGGTGTAACCCTTCTAAAACTAAACTAGTATCATTTTCACTGTCTCACACCAAAACCATCAAAGAAACAGCTAATCAACTTGCTTACAGTGATCACAATTGTTTTTGTAGCTAACCGCCCAATCTTTAATCCATACAATGTGATTAAAAGATAATATAAAAATATTTAACCTTAGCATTTTACATTATCTCCAGGGCTTTTAGATGGAAAAAAACAGAAGTAGCACAGACAAATCACTGCCAGATTTGTGGATTAAGTCACTTTCCTGAGTAAGAGAGCAGCATTGGACTTGTATACATTTACAGACATATACTAGATCTCCACACCTAAAATGTTAGGGATGGAATAAAGAGGCCATCCCTCCTGCTATGCCCACATTATACCCATTATCCCCTGTAACTGTAAGTAGTGTCCTCTTTCACCCTCAAATATATTTTGGTCTGGATGATAAATTATATGGTCACCCTAAATGAACAAAGTTATCTTGAAAAAAATCATCACAGTGATTCCAATCTGGGTCAACTGCCTCTCCTATATGCTCTCACAATATCCTGACTTTACTCAATCATAGCATCAGTCATTTTATGTAAAAAGTGTCTACTCTTATATCTAGTGAAAATACATGACTTGCCCCATAGCAAGTATTTTTTTTTTTTTTAAGATTTTATTTATTTATTTGACAGAGAGAGACACAGCGAGAGAGGGAACACAAGCGGGGGAGTGGGAGAGGGAGAAGCAGGCTTCCTGCTGAGCAGGGAGCCCGATGCGGGGCTCGATCCCAGGATCCTGGGATCATGACCTGAGCCGAAGGCAGACGCTTAACGACTGAGCCCCCCAGGCGCCCCCCATAGGAAGTATTTATAAATGTTGTTGAATTAATCACTAGCTTGCATACAATATGTTTCACCATAAATTCTTACTAATGGCAAAAAAAAATAACTTCCAAAAAAATGTTATTCCTGATGACATTCAGTTATTTTCTATGGAAAATTTCAGAATAAAGACTATCCAAGTGCTTTAGTATTAGAAAAACTCGGTATATTTTAAAATATACCATTTCACTTCATTTCAAAATTTTGTATTTACAAACAACATTTCACTTGGAGATCACATATTTGTACTACTTAGATAAGTATGTTTCACGAAAATACTTCCAATTTCCCCTACTTAGACATTAATGAGTGATTTATTATAGGGCTTTCCCAATCTTTTGGCTTACAATAGTTTAGCCTGACTAGATTTTCTAGGATTTGTGAGTTATTCATATAGTCATTCACACACCACAATCAACTGGGGATTCTTGGATTTCAGGTGAAATGATAAAAATGAACCTTTTCCTGTCTAAACCAATCCGAATATAAAAATTTTCTTAGGAATCTTTGGATAGTTGTACTTCATTCTAGTTATCCCGAGCTGTCTTCTCTACGAACTTTTTTATAAAAAGAAGGAAGTAGCTTAATTAACAGCTCTAAGTTTGTATCCTATTCTTGCTCTGTCCCTTAATAACAGTTATCCTGGTCAAGATACTAGTCATTGAGTTATTACAAACTAATAACTGATTCATAGTATAAATACTGTCTTATTTTATTTACTTTATTTTATTTTTATGTAGGCTCCATGCCCAGTGGAGCCCAGTGCAGGGCTTGAACTCAAAACCCTGAGATGAAGACCTGAGCTAAGATCAAGAATAGGACACTTAACGGACAGAGCCACCCAGGCACCCCTAATTACTGTTTTAAGGACTTTCTGAGGACCTGGCACACAGTTGGCTGTTATTATCATTAAAATTATATTGAAACTAGTTATTTTATTTTCCTTCACAATCCTGTTTACAGTTCTAGCTGCTGTTCTTTGTTCCCTCTTCAGATTTAAGCCATATTATGGCTCTAGCCATGCATCTCTTTTCTACCAATATCTTCTTATGTTATTAACCTTTTCTTGATAATTTTTATGGTGCCAGCTAACCTGGAATTAATACATATCTTGATTCACATATAGCAGACACATTAAACTGATTTTAAAATACAAAGTTATTCTATGAAAAAAATTGATCCAGGAAAATTAACATGGGCATGAAGATCCAGGGCTTACTGCTAATAGTATGTGAGCAGATGATATTTTGATCTGATTTATTTTTATTTTTTTATAGGCTTATTTATTTATTTGAGAGAGAGAGAGAGAGAGAGAGAACATGGCAGAGAGGGGTGGAGGAAGAGGGAGAGAGAAACCCAAGCAGACTCTGCATTGAGTGTAGAGCCCAACACAGGAGTCCATCCCAGGACCGCAAGATCACAACCTGGGCCAAAACCGAGAGTCAGAGGCTTAATCAACTGCACCACCTAGGTGCCCCTATTCTGATAATTTAAAAGAAAGCCAGCATCTTTTTGTCGAACTATGAGAGCTTTTAACTGGGTATTAAAACTATGCCAATCTCTACCTAAAATACTGTTTTTTGGTTTTTTTTTTTAAGATTTATTTATTTTAGAGAGAGAGAGAGCATGAGTGGGAGGGGCAGAGGGAGAGGGAGACAGAAACTCAAGCAGACTTCATGCTGAGTGCAGAGCCCAATGCAGGGCTTCATCTCAAGACCCTGAGATCAGGACCTGAGCCGAAACCAAGAGTCAGATGCTTAACCAGTGTGCCACCCAGGTGCCCCTCCACATAAAATATTCTTAAGTTATTGTAATAGATATCCAAAAATTATAAAAAATGGACTCGGACAAAGAAATAACTGACCATCATTATTAATGGAACAATGAAACTGAAAGCTCTCTGAGCTGAAAGATCAGAAAAAAATCAGGTAAAAAAAAAAAGCCTGAACTATATTCCAATTTTTCTCAGAGAAGCATTTCACATTGTTCTATCTCCCTAATACTGAGACAAGGCCAGTGGCTTCTTTGGGACAGACATATGCTGCTGTGTGAAGATAGGAACACAACCTCAACTTGCCACTAATATGGGAAGAAATGGAAATTTTGCCTCAAGATAAGCATAGTCAATTTGCAAAAATTCAGAAAGTAATACGGAATCATAGGTGAATTCAGAATGATTTCTCATTTACAGCAGCCTTGGCGGAGAGTGATATAAATCGTCAATATTCAGGTTGTGCTTCTATTCAACTTATCCACACCTTCTCAGAGTGGTAGAAAGCAATGGTACAAATAATTTAGCAAGCACTCTGTCACAGAGGCTGTAAACATATCACAGTCACTCTAGATTGCCATTTCAGAAATTGAGCTTGTGAACGATTCATAGAGAGAGGATATTTAAAATGCTCTTTAAGTCTCTATGCAAATTTTCCTTCTAAGTGAAACCTCCTCTGACCACACTATCTAAAATTGAATTCCCTCACTCCACCCACCCACATGTGCTTTGAATCTCACCCTCCCTTGCTTTATTTCCCTTCACCATGTTGATTACTGTTTAACACAGTACACGTTTTATTTATTGTTCATTCTCTCTCCACTAGAATATAAGCTCCACAATGGCAAAGATATCTGTCTTTGTTCATTAGTGGTTCCCCATTTCCAGAAAAATGTCTTGCACATGGTAGAAGCTTACTAAATATTTCTTGAAAGGAAACACATTTAAGGAGGAAAGGACAAAGTAAAGGTAAGTTATCCTTTTAGAAGTCAAAAGCTATGCAGATTTCACAAGAATACACAAGTTCCACTTGAACAGGCAGATGTTTAGTATATATTCCATTATTTAGAAAGGTATGATATATAAAGGTCTTTGAACCATGCAGGAAAAAAAAAAAAATTGTTTCACTCTTCCAAACAATGTAGGTTTTGTTTTGGCATTCGGTGTAAAGGGAAAGAAAGAAGAATCTGAGCTCTAAATCTGTTGTTTCTATCTTGCTACTGGCCTTTTTTGGCTACAGCCCTTATAAAAGGGGGTGGGAGGGGTGAAAGCATACCCTAAAAATAGTCAAAACTAGCACATTTGCAAAATCAACTCATGAAAAAAATAGTGCTTAAAAACTATCAAAGAGGAATTCCTACTTAAACCCCAATATTTCCCTTTAGATACAAGTTTACACAGATTTCTCTTTCCATGTAGCAAGAGTCCCAGGCAGACCACTTTGTTCACAAAGATAACAAATACAGAGTACTGCAGGATGTACACCATGAGACAATAACATACAAGAGAAATTGGTTTGCTTTTTTAAATTCCCTTTAAAATTCTGTCTTACTACAGGCATATTGTTTGCTGACAACTCTATCCTCCTGCTGTCTGAATACGAAGATCGGTTATGGATCTACTCTCAGGAGAGGGTGCTATTTTCAGACTTCTTTTTAGAAGCCAATTAGTAGACCTGATCTACTTTTACTTCTCTTCTAATATACGTATTTGTTATTTAACCAAAAACTTGATGGAAATCTGTGAATGCCTCACGTGTCCAAGCTGAACATTTCCAGAAGGCATCAGTTGCTCTCTCAGCCCTCGCCTGCCATGCGACTGTGGGCTTCCTCCAGTCTTCCCCACCTCGGAAATAGCATCTCAGAACTCTTGATTCCTTGCCATCATCACTGTCACCATCCTACTCCGAGCCGCCACTGTATTTCACAGACTGCAGTGCCAACTCAAAGCTACCGATTTGCCTCCTACTGCATCTAAAATGGAATTTGAACTCGGCCCTTGTCTCCAGCCCCTGCACATCCATTGCAGGTCCCTTTTGTGCTCATGACGCTCTACCTAGTCTCTAGATCCTGTATTTAGAGATGCAGTTTCCTGCTATCAACAACTTTCTTTCAAATGTTTCACCAAAAACTTGGGCATGCATGTTGCATTGCTTTCTCTCTTTCTCTCTCTCACACGCACACAGAGAAAATACAGGCAAGCAGTTAAAATTGTTAAATCTAGATATTAAGGGTGCATGTATTCATTCTTCCAACTTTTCTGTATTTTTGGAATTTTTTATAATAAAATGTTTAAAATATATACTCAAGTTTAAAAAACCTGAAAATACATAGGCAATTCCTTTATGATAAAATATTATTATATTATCACTAAGTATTTGCAATTGTTAAATAGTATTCTGGCTAGCAAATGTAAGATTATTAAGCCTCCATTTGAGCCATTTATTTTTATTTTATTTTTTTAAAGATTTATTTATTGATTTGAGAGATGGGGGAGGGGCAGAGAGAATCTTCAAGCAGACTCCCCACAGAGCACAGAGCTAGGCTTGGGCTGGATCCCAAGACCCCTGCAATCATGACCTGAGCAGAAACCAAGAGCAGAAACTGACTAAGCCACCCAGGCACCCCCATTTTAACCATTTAAATTTGTTACTGTAAGTAATGCTACAACCAACATCTTTATGCTTTAAAAAAGAAACAAAACTATGTCCGTGCCATTTAATTAAGTGTAATTCATGCTCCATTCAAAAGTAGCATATGTGAACTGAAAATAAAAAATCACACCTTATAAAACCATACAAATATATTATAAATGCACTAATTTGATTTCACACTATTGCATTCAAATTTACTGCCTGTACCAAGAATTATATTGTAGTATTTAAAGAAAGAGAACAAGGCCATTTACATTTAATTAGCTATATTTCTTTTTCAACACTGGGAAAGAAAAAGTAAAATTATAACTTGGAGGAAAAAAAAATTCCAAGGGATGCTTAATAGATGTATCTGGCAAAGACAATGCCATTCTGGGAAGCTTTCATTATCTTATCACAAGAGCTGACACAAACTGGCTTTTGGTATATAAACTTTAGGAGAAAACCTGTTCAAAGCAACCACTAAAATACACATTCTCACTAAGACAGTCGAATTTCTGCAATGATTTTTCAGGCACAATTTTCAGGGCTCATCACAATTTTCAAAGATTAACCAGATGTAATTCTGGGAGAAATAATGCTGCAGTACATCTCAATAGATCTGAAGGGGAGCAGAAAATGCCATCCCAAAATGTGCCACTTTGGCATGTGGATATTTTGAGCTGAAGGCAATCAAGACCCAGCAGGTTCAAGAAAAAATTTTACTTCTTCCTGAACTACCTAGATAGGAGCCCTGGTGGAGAAATAGAGCTATTACCAGAGATAACTTTTTATCGGAACAACCAGTATGTATGGCAGGGCAAACATCTAATTACCAAACATCTGCTTTTCTTATGTCCTGTGAATTACCCTCTTCCCCTCTGAAGCCCCAGGTTCCTATCCCATTCCTTAGCTCATGATGTCATATAAGCTTCAACTGCCTGGCTTGCCTTTGGGTCTTCTATTTTTATTGGGCTCCATACATATGGAACTAAATTTACTTTTCTCCTGTTAATCTGTCTTATGTCAGTTTAATTATTAGACCAGCCAAAGAACCTACAAGGAAAAAAGAAAAATTCTTCCACCTCTATGGGTCAAATCACTTTGGATAGTGTCTACATTTTTGAAAAATGTTCAAAACACAGATTCACGATAATAGAGGAAGGAAGTAACATATTAACAGGTGACTTTTCTAAATCATTTCAAAACTCACAATTCTGGAATATTCCTTAATGTCTGACTATTTTCAAGGAAGAATGAAATGTAAATTATTTTAATAAATAAAATATATTTGTGTTTCAAAGGAAGGGAGATATGGCATTTGCAGAATATTTTGTTTACTACTTATGCTAAATATACACAATAACTTTTATAGTCTCCAAATGTTAAAAAATCCTTTGTTTTTAGATTAATTTAGATTGAAAAATCTGGACACCAAAAGGTTAAGTGATATGTCAGATGTGGATCACTTTCATGTTAATTAGCATTTATTAAGTCCTGACTTAATACTAATTTTTGAAACTTAAAAATTCGTAATTATTCATGCATAATATAACACATAATAACATAAATATTTATGGTTTTTAATCCATTTATATATGTGAGTAATGAATGGTAAAGAAATGTTGCTTAGGTCCCAGAACAGAAAGATCTGAGGAGAAAGAGAAAAATCAATGTGTGTATGCTGACCCTGTTTTCTTTTTAGGTCCTTACCTTTTTTCTTGTTTCTTCTTGCATCCACTCTTGTTCAGAAACCACTTTGTGATGGTTATGATGCAGAAAAGAACAGTGTACTAAAAAATGCTTCATCAGTGCACTGCACTTAAGGTAAGGAGCCTCAAATTCCAGATATAATCGCACCACACAGTACTATGACATTTTGCTTTTCTTCCCCCTCCTTTGGGATCTGAGGATCATGAATATTGGCAGAGAGATCTAAATTTCAATTCACATATCATATAATTAAGTGTTGAAAAATACGAAAGGTTTCATTCCTCCCACTACACTAGCAGTTCTGGATTCCAAAAATATGAATTCTTTAAGAGTGTACATTCAGTCTAGAGGGGAGCAGGCAAACAACTAATTTCAAAAGACTGTGAAATGCTGTTATTGCTGCCTCTATAAAATAGGAACTACCATGCAGTGGATATAATGAGCCGGAAAACAGCTGTGTCATTAGCACACCTATCAAGAATTACCATCACTTTATTTTTGACCTGAAGAAAGATGCTTCATTTACAATAAAAACTACGTTCCTGCTGAATAAAGTTTATGGCAATTTTTACTCAAGGTACATAGGGCAGTGTATTCAATTTAGTTTTTTTTTTTTTTTAAAGATTTTATTTATTTGACAGAGAGAGACACAGCTAGAGAGGGAACACAAGCAGAGGGAGTGGGAGAGGGAGAAGCAGGCCTCCCGCTGAGCAGGGAGCCCGATGCGGGGCTCGATCCCAGGACCCTGGGATCATGATCTGAGCCGAAGGCAGACGCTTAACGACTGAGCCACCCAGGCGCCCCTCAATTTAGTTTTTAACCACCCAATCTAAAGTTGTCTTTCCTCAATCTTTTTCTATCAACTCATCATGTTTTATTTTCTTCATAATACCTATTGTTCTATGAAATCATCTTGTTTATTTACTCCCCTGTCTCTCATCAGAATATGCACCTCATCTATCTTATTCAAACACTGTACTCCTCCTCAGCCCTGCCACAATGGCCAGCACTAGGTGTTGAAAAGTGTTCAAAGAGAAAATCAGACAGTGAAAGAGAGAGGACATGTCAGCAAATCTTTTCCTTGGCCCGGATGCGGGGGGATTGGGCTGTGTCAATATTTAACTTAAGCATCCGCACAGAAAGGCTTTCTCAGGCCCTCTTTACTGCGCCTGTAAGCACCACACATCTACCAGTGTACTTCAACCACTGTATGGAAACGATCCATTTGCCAGCCTGTTTCTATGTGTTACCCTCTTTCCTATGAGTATCATTATCATTCTTTGCTTTCTCTCTCTCTCTCCACCCCCCTCCCCTTTTTTTAAAGACTCAATTCAGGCTTCACTACCTCTAGGGATATTTACTTAAAACAAAAACTATTCTCCAAGGACTCTTCTTGCCCTTTAGGTAACCTTTCCATTTATTCCCATTGCATCTTGTAGAGTGGTGAGTGGTGGTCAGGGTGCTGCACATGTTCATGCCATGGAGGGTAGAAAAGAGATGTTTCATGATATCACATAGGAAGAGCCAAAGATTGAGCTAGTGCTATGGATTATTATTTTTTTGGCTTCTTCTTCAATCACAATAGGAAACTCACTGAACTCAAAGAAGTGGATAGTGCAGACAACCAGAAATAATAACACACTGAACAGAAGTAAAGAGTCATCAATAGACTCCACTTTAAGGCTGTGAGCAAGTGCAGAGGCTTGGGCCGTGAGCGGGGAGGGCGCGGAAGAAGGCAGGCAGAGGCCCAGGAGGGAGATGCGCCAGGGGGAAATTTTTTCTTTCCTTTCCAAGGGACACAAAGTGAGTTGTCAACAAATTAGGTGTTAAAGGCCTATGTTGAATTAGAGGTTTGCTCCTAAGAGATAAGAGTAGATTGGGCAGAGAATTCCCAAGAAATTACAGAGCAAAAAAACCCTGAAAGATTCCTAAGTGACTCTGTTTCAGGGTTCAGGAGCAGTTGTTGCCATAACAGGAGAGACTAATCCTCATTACCATTGCCTAATTGCTTTATGCTAATATGCTCTTGAAAACATTCCTTCTGTTGCCAATGTTTTGCTGTGGTTTATTTAACTGCCCTTCCCTAAACTCAAAGAAAATCGTCAGCAGACAACTCGATGTACTAGTGATGACTGAGTTCTCAGGCAGTCCTGAAGGAAGTCAGATTATCACCATTAACAAATGGAAAGCACTTGTCTACTGGTTCATTTCTAGCAAGTGCAACAAATACAAATAAGCACTGTTTGCTTACCGTTGAGGGGAGGGGAAGGAGAAACTTCTCCAAAATAACAGTAAGTAAATAACTTTCCTAATCATTCAGTCAAATAATGGAGCCCTGAACCACTACTGATGGCCAAATAATTTATGAAAAGTATTCTAAGCAATAAGGAATCTAATAACAAGATTAAATATAGTATATAGAATTTGATGTTTTGACAAATTACAGAAGTTTAACATGGTGATATTTTTGCATTAAAGAGATAGAATATGTCTTTCACTTGGCTGGAAGATTCACAATTTGAGAGGAATTTCAGAAGCTTCTGAAGGTGAAGAAGGATGTGTTGACTAGGCTTTCATAGGAAAACTTTCGGGGTATTATAGAAAAGGAAGTTAGCATACATCATACCAAAGGAGAGTACAGAATAATCTATGTTCCATCAGGCTGAGGGTGATGATGGGCTGGAGAGGACATATCTTTTTGGGAGAAGAGGAAATGAGGTTTGAAAACCAGAAGTTTAAGTGGCAGATGATGGAGATGGGTGCTCTAGGAGGGGTGGAGTAGTAACTAAGGAAAGAGAGGCAATTCTAGAATCAACTTCACAGAATGCAGTATGAAATGAAAAGATAGCAGCTTGAAGGGGCATCCAATGCCAAGCCAATGAAATAGAATATATAAGAAAACAGGTATAGAAATGAAGGACTAAAATTAGGAGGAAATGAAGTAAAAAGAAATGAGAATTATGGGGCGCCTGGGTGCCTCAGTCAGTTATGCGTCTGCCTTTGGGTCAGGTCATGATCCCAGGGTCCTGGGATTGAGCCCAGCATCACACTGGGCTCTCTGCTCAGCAGGGAGTCAGCTTCTCCCTCCCACTCTCCCTCTGTGCTCTCTTTCTCTCTCTCAAATAAATAAATACAATCTTAATTTTTTTTTTTAAAGAAATGAGAATTAGAGGGCTCTGACAGATTATGCTATACCTGGGGAGGTTCAGAAAAGAAAGCCTAGGGATTTTTGGAGGGAAGCACGTTGGCAGTGCCTGGAGAAAAGAAGGAATTTGAGTTAGGTAAAGTGGTAAATGCTAAATAATGAAACAGATTCCTGAGTGAGGGTATCAAGTGAACAAAACAATATTGCAGATAATAAGTAATAAGCAAATTAGGTGTTAAAGAGTAATAAAAGATAGAAGTGTTAAAAAGATGAGTTTATGTAAAATATTTAAGTATGTGGAAAAATTCCTCTGCTCAATGTAGCATGTATTTCAAATGCTCACTTTTTGCTATGCCCATTTCAAACTTGTGTGTTGGAGGAGATAGATGAAAGTTCCAGTATAATTGAGACTATGTAACCCTGCTTGCAACTCTTCATGAGGATTCAAATTCACATGGAAGTGAAGAGAGGAAACCTGATTATTTAGTTGAGCAATTTAATTTTTTCTGTCTTCTGCTTATATATGAAGACCAAAATAAATTCATATTTATCTTTTTTGCAAGGTTTCAGAGCTTTTCAACTTTTCTTGAATTTTATTGTGTGGTTAAAAAAGAATTTGCAATTGTAATTCATTTTACAGCATAATGAATATAGATGAATCTCACTTTATGCCACATATCTATTCCTGAAAATTTAGTTATTGATTATTGTATGAAGAAAGTACTATTTTAATTGAACTAAAAGGGTTAATATTTAAATGAAAGTTAAAAAATGAATCCTTTTACTTCAAGTGTATAAATACTCTATGCAAAATTAAATAAAAACAATATAAAAAACCATTGCTATTGATACAATGTTTCTAAATGTTAGATATTTGTGGCTCAGATTTTTTTGTATCAGGCAACATTTACACCATTATTTTCTGAAAGGAAAACTGAGTTAGTGAGTTATCTCCTGCATAATGTGAGTTGGTGATATATGGTCCAGCTCACCTATTTTTTAGTGCTCAAACTCTTTAACAGAAATTATCAATTATTTGACAATTTAAAAATTACCTGTATATTACTGATTATAACCAAAAATGTGTCCTACAATATATTCTTATAGAACTTTACAAAATATGCATTGCTTCATTCAATTCCAAAGCCAAAGTTGAAGACTAGAAAAAAAAAATATGGCCTTGGGTAATATTGTAATTATTACTAGCTTTGGTGGTTTGAATAGGTCTCATATGATCCAGTTTATACAAAATTAATGTGACTACCAAAAGCCATTCTCAAATATTATATATATTGAGTTCAATCTGCCAAGCTAGAATAACAATCTATATTGTTTCTGGAAAATCTTGGAAATGGGAAAGTCTTTCTTCCTCTTTCCTATTAACCTTCTTAAATGCACTTCCACCTATAGTAATTTCATTTTGGGGCTCAGTGAACATTATTACTTTCATAGCTGATTTCTGCAGGTGTTTGTTTTTTTTTCTGAGATTAGTAACAAGCAATCATACATAAATAAAATATTCATTGCTATGATAAAAATGAGATATTTTCTACTGTTAATGACCAACAAATAATATAGATTATCTATTGCTTTGCAATATTTTTATGCTATCATTCATTCATCCTTTCTCTCTCTCCTTTTTTTTTTTTTTTTGGTACACGAGTAATACCTACTTTTTCCCCAGAAGATCCTTTCAGATTTTTCTTCCTCAATCAGATTCTATCACTGCTTTTTCTTACTAGTCAGAAATGGTGGAAATTATGACTGTGAACACAAAATATATCAAGGGAACAGAAACTAATGTGTTTTTCAATTTAATAGCTTTTTGTACACTGTTCTGGTTCAGTTTCTCCCCTATGTAGAGTATTGCACCATTACCTCTAAAGTCAAGGAGAGAAAACTAGATTTCAGCCTGTGCCAAAGGAAAAACAAATGAGAAGGTGTGGTGGCAGCAACATGACTAATTCATTATAAGTATACTGTGTTTAAGATATGCTTTTAATCAATAAAGTATAGATTAAGATATATTTCATTTTATCTCTTATAATACTCCAAAGGTGTGGCTTCAGAATTTTAAAGAATTAATTAACTTGTATGGTCCAAAACACTGATCAAGTATTTAAAATTAATTCTCTAGACCTGTTTTGTCAATATGGTAGCCGTTAGCCACATGGTACTATTTACATTAAATTAAATTAAATATAATTTAAAAAGCAGTTCCTCAGTTGCACTAGTTACATTTGAAGTATCTAATAGCCACATGTAACTAGTGGCTACCATTCTGGACAGCATATACACATAAAACATTTTCATCACTGCAGCAAGTTTTATTAAAAGTGCTGCTTGAGTGCCTGATGAATGTTAATGATTTTTTCCACATCCTGATTTGTTTTAAGGCTCCTGTATTGCCAATAAAATAAATGCAGTAGTGGTCCAAGACTATGTGAAAATGTTGACTGAGATAATCCTAAGGCACCAGTGTTTCTAGAGCCAGTCTTTAGCAGAAACACTATAACTATTGATCAGGAACTTGGAATGTTTCTACAGCTCTGCTGGGACAGTCCGTTGAAATGCTAATTGTGGGATCATAGGTGGAGGCCCTATAACCACAACTTTCGGGAACAAAAACTTAACGTTATTTAGCTGTGGGTCTAACTGGAATGCTATTTCCTCATATCTTTGCATTGCTGGTTAATTTTGCTGTTTAAACCTGCACTAAAATGTCATCCCTTCAGAAGATGCTTCTTGACCACCCAAACTACAGTAGCCCCTTCACGCCTGTTTCAATCCCTAACTTCTTTCATATTGCTCTATTTCATTTTCACCACTGCATTTATTGAGTCCTTCCATATTTGCGCATATTTATTTGATTTTGACTGTCCCTCCTCCACTAAAATAAAGCTTGTTGTAGGAGAAGGACTTTGTGATGTTCACTGCAATATCCCAGATCCTAGAAGGCTGCTGGGCAAAGGCAGGAGCCTTATAAATATTTATCACACAAATAAATCAATGAATGCATTGGACAGGAGATGGGGATTAAAGTTATTCATGGTGGAAATGTGCTTTTGTAAAATATAAAGGCATTTTTTTTCAAATAAGAAATACATTTACTCTTTTCTCCCATTTGATCTTTATTATTAATCTTCTCCAAACTTTATATTTGAAATGTAGTAACTTCAGAGATATATATTATAAACCTAATTTACCTTTATGAAAGTTAAATAAGGAGTTAGCTTGTAATCGATGAGATTGGCCATCTGGAGCAATAACACACTCAAGAGACGGAGGGTATCTCTTGGGGAAACGGGATGCAAATCTATTGAAGAATGACAAGGGTATGTAAGTCTCAGGTTCATCACTATTCTAAAGAAATCCTCTGTAAGTGGAAGTTTTGTTTTCTTTCTTTTAATTTTTTTTCTTGCAAGATTTTATTTAAATTCAAGTTAGTTAACATTATAAGTGGAAGTTTTAAAAATGGGTGATTTTGATTGTACATTGTCTAGAAAAGAGGGAACAAATAGGCAGATTTTGGTGAGGGGTACTTAATACTCAGGAGTGTGTATCTGGAAAACCTAACAGATGAAACCATGTACAATTTCAACTATGTGCTAGCAGTAAATCTGGGAGTATCAGGCTATCGAAAAATAATGGCTCCAAAGACACAAGATTTCCAACTGCTTCAGAAACAGCTTTCTGATTATTCTATGGCTTATACTGCAAAAATTTCTTGAGCATAAATAATTCATATTTTTCTTTGTGATAATTATAATTATTACTGTAAGCTGGTAAGTTGTCATTTTAGCTCATCCATCAGCCAGTCTTTTGTGACTTTAATTTGTTAACTGAATTCCTTTTTCTTTTTTTTTTTAAGATTTTATTTATTTATTTGACAGAGAGAGACACAGCGAGAGAGGGAACACAAGCAGGGGGGGTGGGAGAGGGAGAAGCAGGCCTCCCGCCGAGCAGGGAGCCAGATGTGGGACTCGATCCCAGGACCCTGGGATCATGACCTGAGCCAAAGGCAGACGCTTAACGGCTGAGCCACCCAGGCGTCCCTGTTAACTGAATTCTTTAGAGCCTGAACCACTGAGGCAGCCTACCCATAAACCCAAGGACTATACATTGAAACACAGTGACTTTCACCACTGAATAACAGTTGGCCTCCATCCTAGACATTTTTAGCATCTCAAAGTACAAGGCACTTCTGATTTACACTACCTTAATTTTCTTCTATATCCAGATTTTGGTTGTTCTTTGCATATTTTACAAATGAAATTTAATGTAAAAGTTTTTAAAAAGTTAAAAAATAATACAAATAATTGTTGATATTTTAAAATAACTCCAAAATGGCATTTTTAAAGCAGAAGAGACATCATTTTAGGTCTTATCTGGATAGGCAGATTACAAATGCCTAAGTTTTATACCTTGTTTCAGGAATGTCTGGGTTATAGCTAAACACAAAATACAACATTTAACGGTGTTTTTTCCCTTTTATTTTCATATATATACTAGCAATTTCAGTGATACTATATATGTTTCATGTCTGAAATGCATAATTAAAGGCCTTTAAGAAAACAATCTGTACATGCTCTATCAGTCTCTGCCCAAAACCCACACTTAATTCTCACTTTAATATGAAGTACCATAACATTTATTTAGTATAAGGCAGGTCTGTCTTGGGCCTAGACCAGAGTGGAGTATGTTACTGGAAATAACAGAAAGAACTCTTTATTTCACATACAACATAACTACATACTGTGGGTCTTTGGGGCAGCATGATGGTATATTTTTAATGTAGGATAATTATATTCATTTCTTTTCCCCAAACATGCTTTAACTCTAAAATAACTATTCTATGTTGGTTTCCCCTATATAACCAACAGAATAGAATCCTTGCAAATAACAAATACGTGCAAGATAACCACAGGATTCTATTGACAAATATTATTACTACCAAAATAACTTAAGATTACTTTTGTGCCATTATTAATTTGTAGACTAATTTGTAAAAAAATTATAATTATCTGAAATTCTTGATAGCAATTAGAAGAGTAAAAAAGAGTATTAGATAATGATATTGTTAACTAATTTTTAAATTTACATTAAATTGTTTTCAATGCCAAGTAAGAGGGGTTATTGCTTCATTTTCAAAAGTTTTTATTGCAAAATTGTAAAACATGAGGTAACCAAAAGAAATAGTACATTTTCCCCTCTTGCTATGTTCTGACTATTCTTTAGTTTATGTAGCATGGATCCAGGGTTCAAAATGTCTCTTTATTTCTGTAATTTATAAAATATGTATGTCATTGCAATACACAGCTCTCAAGGAAATGAAAGAGGTAGATATTGACCAGCAACACATCCCAAAAGAAGTTATGTCTTTCTTTCCCTCATCCAACACTTCAAAAACATAACTTCAAACTGAAAGGTCAGCAATAGGAAAGTTTGTCCATTTTCTTTCCAGGTCTCATGGAAAACTGTTAGTCCCTTGTACTGGAGCGGCAGCTAATAGGTTTTACTTGGTGTGCTATGTAAAGCCTCTCTGTGTGCCAACATGAAAAAGCCTTTAAAGGAATGTCAGCAGCTTCAGACACTGCTTGTCAAAAGGATTTCAGTTTTCTTTCTCTGGCCTTCCTAACCACTTTCAAAGGCTTATTTCATTCCTGTAGTTTCCATATTATTAATGCATATAGCTTGCAATGGTAATTCAGGGTGGGCCACCTGGTTACAAAATTATAGAGAGAGTTGATTAGGTACAAAAATAAAAGGCAGAGCTTCACAAATTTTACAGTACATTAATATTTTACTACAGGCAAGGGTTAGTGGTATAGAGGAAAAGAAGGCAATAAATTGCTGAAAGGCATTTTAAAAAAAACTATTAATTTTGCCTTGAAAATTGCCTTAAAGTTTTTGCAAGTTTATTGTAATTATTACAATTATAGATAGACTGAAATGTCCAAAGGATTTTTTTTTTTTTTTCTTTTGCCACTGGAAACAAAACCAAACAGCACAGTAAAAGGAGTACAGACTAAGAGCCTTGCGTTCTGGCTTTGGTCTTCTGTACATCAGGGTAATTCACTTATCTCTATGACCTAGGATCATAGAGATATATACCATAAACACCTTACAGAATGGGATTTCTGAGTTTCTCTTTCAGTTTAGACATAAAGTTGTAGGGAAAATGGGGATTGTC
The DNA here is from genome assembly GCF_029215605.1 of Mirounga angustirostris. NCBI lineage: Eukaryota > Metazoa > Chordata > Mammalia > Carnivora > Phocidae > Mirounga > Mirounga angustirostris. The sequence continues at coordinate 46,809,340 of NW_026991712.1, read as the reverse complement.
GACAAGTTCCAACTCTGCTAAAGCTTAATGAAAATTCATAGGAGTGACGATCCTATTTATAAATATTTTAAAAGATGAACAACAAAAACCCCTCTTGATGAATTAGTGAGTATTATTTGTATGATGATTTTCTGCTCTCATGAAATTCACTTCAAAATTGAGTATAGCCCTTAAACATGAATCTATGCTTAATTATCAAATGATTCTATGAAAATGTAAGGGTGTCCCTGAAAGTATCTTCTTGAATAACATGGTCAAGTTATTAGCTGAACATTCAAAAGACTTTTCAAGTAACTGATTATCTAGAATTCATTCATTTAATAATGACCTATTTTTCACCTCCCAAAGCTAGGTGCTTTGCTAGGCATTGGGAACAGAGCAGTAAATAAGAAAGTGATATAAAAAAGCCAACTGTAACTTGTTAAACTTCTTACTGCACACAACTTCTTACTATTTGTACCTCATGAAATTTCCAAACACATAATGTTATTCCTGAAATATCACTAAAGGAAAAGAAAAATAGTCAAAATACCATTTATTTACATTATTGTACAATATTCATTGTTTATGTCTATAATCTCTTATTCACAATTGTAAAATTCAAACAGCTTGAAAAAAGAAAGTTGCTCCTTGAGTTTGGAACAAATTTATTTGGCAGAGAGACAGATGTGAACTGACATGAGACTTTTTAGAGACTTTTAACTCTGGTTTATTGGGACAATTTATAAGTTTCAATGAACAAATACTGAGTTTGATTATGGGTTGTTTCCCTAGATCCCGTAGGGATATTAGGAAGAAATGTTTAATACACTGAATTATTAATAAAAAAAACCCCTAAAAATGTCCTATTTGGCCGCACCATATTAAAATGAAATCAGTACTTCAAGTGTCTTTATTTCAAATTCAAATGCCAATGACATTTTGATCAAAATTGAGAATTTTATTTCCTGCCTTCTTGTTTATTCAGAGGATCACTGCTTTTGTTTTTTGTCTTTTGGTGTTTTTAAAAATAAACAAGATAAATAGAACTAGTTTAAAAAACAAGGAACTTAAGTTCTTGGTCTTTCATCTGAGGCCTTAGGTATAGAATTTACTGCTGGACTAAGTGTTATCCTAAGTTGCCAAGGATTGTTTCTATGTATAATTCATGCTACTCAAACATTCTATTCAAACTATGGGAATAGAAAAAGACTGGGGCTTGGGACATGAGAACGCCCCATCTTTCCAATCTGAAAATGAAAATCAATCATATGGAAATCTATAAATAAGTTTGCTGAAGAATTACAAAGCTATGTTCAGGTTCAAGGAGGCATTCTAGTAGAAAAGATGATACATTATAAGCTATTTAATTTTTCAAAACATGGATTTAAACTGAAGAATGTGGAGCTGTCACTGAGTTTTAAGAAATTTTGGGGATTTAGATATTGTCAAATTCCTAGAATTAACCAAACTGAAGTTAAGAGCATAGTCCTCCAGATTGCCAAGACTGCCCAAGACTTCTGACCCCAACTGCAACAAGGTAGGGTCCAACCATAAAGTTAGATAGAGGGAAAACTCCACACAGGACCACCCTCACTTCTCACACCAACCACAAGTTCAGGGGTTCCCAAAAATATTCTAAGATTTGAAGACTCAAAAAAAAAAAATCACTGGAAACTATTACATTTTAAAGTTTTAGTTCTTACAGGGAGAGAATGCAGATCAAAAATCAACCAAACGAAGAGATTTGTAGAGTAGCGTCTGAGAAGCTTCCATTGTCCTAGGGGTGCATTACCATCCTGGTATCAGTGTGTGACAAAATCCATGGGCTACTGCCAAACAGAGAAGTGCCCCTGAGCTTCAGTGTCTTGAGTTTTTATCAGTGCTTTATTTTCCAGGCATGTCTGATTGACTGGCTGTCCACATGGTTGGATTCAGTATCTAGGTCAATGGATACCACATAACCCAAAGCCCCCGCCCACCCTATAGCACATGATTTTTTTTTTTTCTTGTGTAGCCAGCCCCCACCCTAAACAAAGACAATGCTATCAGGTATGACAGAATACTTCCACGAAGCCCATTGCAAAAGGCCAGACCTCCTTTTGGCCTAGGCCAACTCTTTATCACACGGCAAGTATTTAATTCAAGGGTCAAGGATAGATTTACAAATTTAAAAATAAAAACAAAACCCTGAAGCCAAATACTTAGTTGGAAATTCTTAACACTCATTGACTTTTAAGAAAAGGAAACCAAAGTAGGAAACAACTTTAGTGCCCAGTATCAACATGACCCAGCTCTAAGTTTGATGTGAAAGTAAATCCAAGTACAATATTACGAAAATCAATTTACCTATATAAAAAATAAAATCAAAATAAGTGAACAAGTCTATAAATTTGTAAAGAAAATTACAGGTAAACTTGAGAAAAATTTTAGATGTTTATAGAATTATCTGCCCATTATTTTGCACTCATTCCATGAATAACAAATATATGGGTTCTTTATGATGAATTGTTTACCTTAATCACCATAATTACAGCAAAATAAATTATCATTATTATAATATCAATTTTTTCTTAGAAATACTGTAATAAGGGATATGTTCAAAATGAATTATTTTCACAAAATAATTGAATGAAATAATTTCACAGGAGCCACTCTATATACATATTCTGAGAAGACTATAAGAATCAATTTATCCACTATGGGAAAACAGAATTCTTTAAATGAAAGCCAAAGAGGATGAGGAAGATGGGTGGTATTTAGTTAAAACTTTACTTCCCAATCTTGATTTTAATTTGTCATACTTTTCAGGTTTCATAATGCTTCTGATAACTGTTACTTTGGTAACCACACTCTTTAGAAACCTAGTTTTTAAGACCCCTGTAGCTTCCAATATAACATATACTGACTTCATGAAATTTAAAACTGTAAAAGTGACATATTGGTGTTATGCATTTAAAAAACATTCTAAAATCTGTGCCAGTGATAATGTCTCACATTAGTGCAGCTCTTCTAAACATTCAAACACATTTCATATATTTTATCTCATTGTGAGAAGGATTATCTAGCTATTACTGCTTTACCTGGTATCTCTGAAATATAGAGTCCAAAAAGGAAATGCTCATCATGGTAACAGTATCCTGACACCAGAACCCATGACTCCTGACTTTTAGTCTAAATTTCTTTTCAGCAGAATATGTAGTTTTTCTTACATGAAAGAGGGGATAGCTCATTGTTAGTTCAAGTATCTCTTCCTCAGAAAAGCCTTCCCTGATTTTAATCGGGTTTTAAAAACTAAAACAAAACAAATATTTATATGTGTTTATTGTACCATATACTTTCTTTTCTTTGAAGTTACTACAGGTACAATTTTACTTCTCTTCCGAGTCAGTGACTAATGTCTGTTTCCCACAATGAGTTACATAAGCTCTTTAAGCAAGTAGCACTGGGGCAGGCATAGAGATTCTAATCTTAGAGAAGAAAACTCAGGCTTAGTTGTGGAATCCTGGTCATACAAGATCCAAAGCCTGGGCTTTTCCATTTTTACTATAAGCTAGTATATATTTTTTTCAAAGATTTTATTTATTTATTTGACAGAGAGAGACACAGCGAGAGAGAGAACACAAGCAGGGGGAGTGGGAGAAGGAGAAGCAGGCTTCCTGCCAAGCAGGGAGCCCGATGCGGGGCTCGATCCCAGGACCCTGGGACCATGACCTGAGCCAAAGGCAGACGCCCAAAGACCGAGCCACCCAGGTGCCCCAATATATTTTCTTAAATACAACAGAGACTCAATACAGATTTTCAACTACATAAATTAATTAAATATGACTATGTATCAATAAGTACTTCCTGTATTTTCCTACATAAACTATTTCCCATATCATATATTTATGCAAGGAAAAAAAATATCTCCCAAAAATACCCGAGAGGGAAATACAGAAATTGTCCTTACATGTATATTTAGTAAATCCTATGATTTTTTGAAAAAAATTCTTACCATGGTGCCTACAAAATGGCAAAACTGTAGATAAACAAAATATTTAGTGAGCTTGATTCACTAGAGGCTAATCCTACTCAAGTGGGCACAGATCCTCATCTAATTGGACATCTTTGCTAGCCAGGTTAAATTATATTATTGAAAGTTGTCACTGTAATTTTGAACAAGGACATTTTTAGTCACAGTCCATGGTAAAAGTCATTGAATACTTTAATAGCTTTTGCCTACCTGTATTTTTTGAAAATGATACGGCTTCACTGTCCCTTCATGTTCTACAACCTTCACAGTTACCAAGCTTCTTTTATGCCACTATATTTTGAGCTATTAAATGTATATACAGCATCTCTACACTACAGATTTTTAAAAGCTACTCATAATTCCATCATTCTAAGATTTGTCTAGCATCATTTTTCTAGAATTTCCCTGTTTTGTCAATACATCTTTCAAATAATGCAATTCATGATATGTAAAATTTTAAATTTTACTATTTTATACTTGTGTATACATAATAATGTCCTATTGTTTCATACATTCTCCATAATTAACCTTTTAAATGATTATATTTATTTATTTATTTATTTATTTATTATATTTCTTTGAGTTGATATACTATTTATCTGCTATACCACTACCATATTACTGGATAATTTGTGTTGCATGCAAATTTTTCTCCTACTGGCAAGAAAGCTATGATGAATATCATTGTGCGTTTTACATTTACTTTATTATTTCAGGATGAATTACCATGCAGGGGATTGCTAATTTGGAAACTATGCATACTTCCCTTTTTTATTGTAAGATATACTAATGCTGTAGTTTAAACTTGAAATATTTTTTCAATCTTACTCATTTGCTATTGATAAAATTTACCTTCTTTAAAATAGTCATACAAATAAACATAATATAATGCTCTGAAACTTTAAAGTATCATAAGAAGCACATAAAGAAGAATGAACAAAATAGTCAAGAACCTCCCTCATGGAAGTTAAATGCAAAGAAGATAGAGTGAGAAGTAAAACATTGTTCACTTTTTATTTATGTATTTATGTATGTATGTATGTATGTATGTATTTATTTATTTATTTATTTATTTATTTTTAAAGATTTTATTTATTTATTTGAGACAGAGAGAATGAGATACAGAGAGCATGAGAGGGAGGAGGATCAGAGGGAGAAGCAGACTCCCTGCCGAGCAGGGAGCCCGATGCGAGACTTGATCCCGGGACTCCAGGATCATGACCTGAGCCGAAGGCAGTCACTTAACCAACTGAGCCACCCAGGCGCCCCATTGTTCACTTTTTAAAAAGATTTATTTTTTATTTGAGACAGAGAAAGAGTGAGTTTTGGGGAGGGGCAGAGGGAGTGGGAGAATGAGAAGCTCAAGTAGACTCCCCACTGGCACGGAGCCTGACGTGGGGTTCAGTCCCACAATCCTGAGATCATGACCTGAGCTGAGATCAAGAGTCCGATGCTTAACTGACTGAGCCACCCAGGTGCCCCAAACCGTTGTTCATTTAATAAATATTTATTGAATGCTGCCAATAGGACAAGTACCACTAGTTAAGTTTAATCCTGTGAGTTGCTTTTTTATGTCAAGAAAAATATTTGTCAATTATATAATCAAAGAGCTTATTAGAACTAAAGCTATATTTCACTGTTTTACTATGGTTCAGGACATCTTTCATAACATCATTAATTAGTCCCTCACCCCCCACCATCACCACCATTGACTTTCGAGGAATTTTTCAGGTTGACTGTCACATAATTTGCAAATAATGATAGCTTTGGCCTCTATTTTATGTATTTCTACATGTTTTATATATTTCCACATGCAAAAGGTAAACAAATGCTTCTAAGAAATTCTGAAGAGCTGGCTGAATGTTTAAATAACTTTACATACTCCACAAAGCACAATGATAATCACAACATTGTTAACTGAAAGTTTAAAAAGGGAATGGAAAAAGTAAAGTCTCATTTTTGCTTTACAGAAATATAAGAAGTCTAAACTGGCACAGCCAAAAAAGCCAAATATGAAAGATAAAAACTGGAGAAGTGCTATTTTAAAAACTTCTAATAGGGCGCCTGGGTGGCTCAGTTGGTTAAGCGACTGCCTTCGGCTCAGGTCATGATCCTGGAGTCCTGGGATCGAGTCCCGCATCGGGCTCCCTGCTCGGCGGGGAGTCTGCTTCTCCCTCTGACCCTCCCCCCTCTCATGCTCGGTCTATCTCATTCTCTCTCTCAAATAAATAAATAAAATCTTAAAAAAAATTTTTTTTAAACTTCTAATATAAAAGAAAATCTACTTTTTATGTACAGTATAAATCTTGAACTAAACTGCTTATTAATCTTGCATTAAGGTAAAAGTGCTCTTGGGGCGCCTGGGTGGCTCAATTGTTAAGCGTCTGCCTTCGGCTCAGGTCATGATCCCAGGGTTCTGGGATCGAGCCCCGCATCGGGCTCCCTGTTAGCGGGAAGCCTGCTTCTCCCTCTCCCACCCCCCCTGCTTGTGTTCCCTCTCTCGCTGTGTCTCTCTCTGTCAAATAAATAAATAAAATCTTTAAAAAAAAAAAAAAAGGTAAAAGTGCTCTGAACAATAAATTGTGAATGTGAGCACTTTGTACAAATCTCAATATAAAGCTATAGATTATGACAAACATGGAATAAAAAATATTTTTGATACTGAAAAGATTTAGATTATTAATAATTGTAGAAGAGCAAGATTGATATTGCTTGGAGTGAAAGGATTTTTCAAATTAGCTCACAATTAATATACTTTCTGAAAACATTTTTGCATGATTTATGGAATTTTTCTATTCATATTATAAATTTATATCAAACTGTACATGATAAAACATAGTTTAGTCTCCAATATATGCACTGCAAGCATATATAGATTTTTTTTTTTTTTTACTTTTTTCCATTGGAATATAGTTGACACACAATGTTACATTAGTTTCAGGTATGCAATGTAGTGATTTTTGTTTTAATTTTTTATTTAAATTCCAGTTAACATACAGTATAATATTAGTTTCAGGTGTAGAATTTAGTGATTCAGCACTTACGTACAACACCTGGTGCTCATCACAAGTGCCGTCCTTAATCCTCATCACCTATTTAACCCATCCCCCACCCACTTCCCCTCTGGTAACCATCAGTTTGTTCTCTATAGTTAAGAGTCTGGCTCATGGTTGTCCTCTCTTTTCTGCCCCCCCTGTTCATTTGTCTTGTTTCTTAAATTCCACACGTCAGTGAAATCATATGGTATTTGTCTTTCTCTGACTGGCTTATTTCGCTTAGCATCATACTGTCTAGCCCCATCCACATCATTGCAAATGGCAAGATTTCATTCTTTGCTATGGCCGAGTAATATTCCATATATCATATATACCGTATTTTCTTTATCCATCTGTCATTTGATGGCCACCTGGGCTGTTTTTATAATTTGGCTATTGTTGATAATACTGCTATAAACACTGGGGTGCATGTATCCCTTCAAATTAGTGTTTTTGTATTCTTTAGGTAAATACCTAGTAATGCAATTCCTGGATCATAGAGTAATTCTATTTTTAACTTTTTGAGGAACCTCTATACTGTTCTCCAGAGTGGCTGCACCAGTTTGCATTTATGCTGCCCTCACTGCAAATGTAGCTACCATCTGTCACTACACTGCTAATACAATACCATTGACTCTATTCCCTCTGTTGTACTTCCATCCTTGTGACTTATTCATTCTGTAATTGGACACCTGTATCTCCCACTCCCCTTCACTCATTTTGCCCATTCCCCTACCCCCTCCTCTCTGTATTTATGGGTCTATTTGTAAGCATATATTAAATGTTCTATTTTATATTATTAATAAAAACAGTTTTACTGAATCCAAAGCAAGTATCCAAATATATGCTTAAAATGTTTGAAGTCACCTATAAAAAAGGTGACTAGAAAGAAGACTGGAAATGTAGGTGACTGTGAATCCATTCTTCTGAATACTTAAGACACTTGCCCCAACGGTCAGGAAATGTCAGTAAAGAATTTAAATATTTCAAGGAGTAAATCTTAAGCCATAGAGAATACAAATATTTTGAAAATCAATTAATATTGACATTAAAATTCAGTATTACACATAATTCCAGTTGCTTCCTAAAATGTTTACTTACCTAAAATATTTGAAAGACTGTGATTTTGTACTACAAGGAAATTTAATTAATACTCTGCTTGCAGTGTCTTGTTGATAGCTCCCTTTGGTCTAATGTGAATCTAGCCCCAATTACAACATACTATTAATATCAGTTAATACTTCCCGGCAGTACAGAATTAAACTATGACTCAGAGTAATTTTAGATTACCCTCTGTTGTGTAATTTCTCTAAGTATTTCTTTTTTTAAACACTTTTTGGATTCTCTGACAACAGAATATATATATTTTTTAAGATTAAATTATTTATTTGAGAGAGAGAGAGAGTGCACGAGTGGGGGAAGGGGCAGAGGGAGAGAATGTTCAAGCAGACTCCTCTTGGGAGTCTGGGAGCAGGACCCAGACCAGCTCCATCCCACGACCCATGAGATCATGACCTGAGCCGAAACCAACAATCAGACGCATAACTGACTGAACCACCCACGCACCCCCATCTGACAACAGAATACTTTTAATTATTTCATTGAATAAAGTAATATGAACAATAATCACAAACCACTCCATTCCTTTCCCTTAAAAATACAAATTAGAGCCATTTTCTGTGATCTTTACTCAGCTAAAAGTTATTTTAAAAAATAATTTCAAACAGCATGGGAATTTGAGTTATTGAATATAATGAGTAATTCCAAATGCCAAGTCTGTCTTGCTACAAAAAAGCTACCATTTCCTGAGGCTTACTATGTACCTATGATGGAATTTGTTAGCCATTATACAGATAAGGAAAATAAGCTCAGAGATATTTTTAAGGATTTTTATTGTCTCCTATGTTCATGGCATGGCGCAATCCAGCAGTAAATACAAGAGTAGGCTCCTTGTGTGGAGCCTATGACAAATGGGATCTGACTCCAAGTCTATCTCTAATGTCTAAAACTTTAAGCATCATCCTATACTGATGTAAACAAGGACATACAAGTATGCAGCAAGAATGAATGACATCATTAGGTTAAGAGCTGGGAGAGAATTCTTCCAATTGTAAATGGCAAATCTAGTCTTTAGAGTCACAAAAATGGCACAAAGTTTATATAACCCACAATAAACTCTATTCTACAAAAACTCTATTTCTACAAATATTGTTGTTTCCTTTCATATATCTAGCCCCATGCAGACCTATGTAGAAGCAGACTGCGCAGGAATAGAGATTGGAGATAGCCTTCTGCTGCTTTACAAACAGCCACAGAAATCTGGAAGATACACGAATATGTGGTATTTGACAGGGAAGACCTGCAAAGCCCGGAGTGCCTGGAAAGTTCAAACACAGCAGGGAGACAAGGGTGGCTGGCACTGAGTGAGTAAAAATGAGCAAGGAAAGAGGAGGTGAGATCAGAGAGGTAAAGCAAATGTAGTGATCATGCAGGTTTGTGGGCAACTGAAAGAACCTTGGCTTTTTGCCCCAACTTTATTGAGGTCTATTGACAAATAAAAATGGTGTATATTTAAGGTATACAAATTGATGATTTCTTATAAGTATACATCATGAAATGATTACCACAATCAAACTAATTATCCATCACCTCACATAGTTACCTATTTTTTTTTTTTATGGTGAGAACAACTGAGCTCTACTTTAGCAAATTTCAAGTAAACTATACATTATTATTAACTATAGTCACCATGCTGTATATTAGGTCTCCAGGACTTATAACTGAAAGTTTTACCCTTTGTGCAATGTCTCCTCATTTCCCCACCTCTTGAACCTCTCTCATTCTCTCTCTGTCTCTCATATAAAATCTCTTCTTTTATGAAACAAAACCAGCATCTTGCAAATGAAATTGGGTCATACCCTGTACTTACTAGGCTTGGCTAATGAGACATTGTACTTTGAATGGAAGTTAAGCTAGTATTAATAAGGACAGAACCTGGACAGATCTGTTTCTGTGGAAATAAAAGGAACTGTGATTCTTCAGTAGAATTAAGTAGGTAATAAGTTTTTTTTGTGGTTTTCTTGGTATACAGTGAAATGCTTTCCTTACTCAGAGCCTTAAGCCTTCTTCTCTACTAATTGGAAAGACACTTTACTGTACTTCCGTGAATGCTGTTCCACGAAACAGTGTAAAAGTGCCTTTTAACACTATCCTTTCTAGCTCTACTGTAAAGCACTGGCCTTTGTTTGTTCCCCTTTCCCCTTGATTTAAAGAACTGGTCAGTTGCCAAGTGAAACCTTGTGTGTGTGTGTGTGTGTGTATGTGTGTGAGCATGTGTGCATGCACACACATGTGTCTGCACATGCTAAAAGAACTGCAGGTGTGGATACAGTTTCTCTTCCTATCTTCAATTTCAGGAAGAAGAGTTACTACTGCATTCTTTCCCATATAACAAAATATTGTGTGCTGAAACATATCCTATACAAGTTTGGCTAATTCCACTTTCTTTTACACCACAAAATAGCTAAATAGTCCATGTTTTTATCTTATAGTCCCAAAGAACTTTGAGTCTTCATTTGAACAGTCAGATTTTCCTGTTGTCAGCTTGGTCACAACAGAAGCCTCCTGTGATATACACAGTATAAACTCTGCAGGGAACACTCTTAAAAATCACCTCTTTTGAGGAAGGACAAAGCTTCTCTTGTATCACTATTTTATTCCTCTGTTCCTTGGCATTTTGTTTTGATTTTCATTTTCTTGCTTTAGGTGGTTTATGTTCCCCAAAGATTATGAAGCTGCATGGAAGGCTTAACTTTCTCATGTGAATATATTCAGGATTTTATCTATAGGATGGGACAGAAATATATATACACACACACATATATAATTAAAATATATGTTGTACATTATATATATGTAATGCTTGTTATATTTCCATTTAGACACATATCCAGGTGAACTCACTTCAAATAAATGAGTGTCTGCAAAGCTCAATGTAAATCAAATCTCTGAAGAGGAATTTTGCTCCTAAAAAGAATTATGCTACAACTACCATTCTAAAGAAAAGTTCCTTTCTAATAAGAAAACAAAATTATCTGATGATATTACCTTTTACTTATATATAGATTTTCAGAATTTAAGTAAAAACATACATACGGATTTTAAGTAAAGCATACGGAAATCTTTGGGCAAGGCATAACAAACTAGTAGAATGAAGTATTTTCAGTAACGTCATATTGGTTGATTACTGTTGTATAAACACAATAGTAGCTCTATTTTCATTAGATAATTCTTATACTGAGATCCTTATTCATTAGCTTGAGCATTATGAAGCCCATATGAACCAATCCCTGCTTTGACGAAGTTTATAATCTAGTTAAGGAATGTACTACCATGAGAAATAGAGAAGATAGAAATTTAAAATATGCTAATTGAATGTAGAGAATAAATACAGAAATCACTAGAAAGAGATATGGGGTTGAAGAATAGTCAGAGAGGTTGGGACATGTGGAAGGCATTGAGGAGGGAAGTTTTAGATAAGCAGAGGCTTGCAAGGAAGCCCCAGATATTAAAACCACAGTGAAATGAGTGTTGGGTGGGTAAGGGTTGAGGAGATAAAGAGGTTTCTAATTTGTGTAGAAAATCTGTAGTGAAGAAAAGTAGAGAATCAAGTTACATTAGTAAAAGTGAGATCAAAGAGTGGGTGATCCTAAAATATACTTCAAGGAATAGTTGATAAGGAGCAAACTATGAAACTAATGATGAGTATATTAAAAGAAAATTTAAAAGGCAGGTATGCACAAGAGAGACTGGCAGAGAGTAATTTCAGGCAAGTAGAACACATATGGGGAAATGACATTAATTTGAGGTAAAGTTAGTCTAGTCTATTTGGGTATAAAGGGATAACTTAGTGGGCCAGCAGTTATTACTAAAGGAAAACAGAATTTGTGGATGCTTTCCCACATAGTTCAGTGACCCATGGAGAACCTCTGTGTGAAGCACTTTGAAAGCTAGAATGTAAGCTCCAAGAAGCCAGGGTCTAGCTGTTTTGTTTACTAACACATGGCCGGTGCCTAAAACAGCATCTCACAGTAGGAGCTCAATAAATATTTCTTGCATATTTATTATTTTAAGATATAGTTTAAAGCCTACCACCTTTCATTTGAACTTCCCCTTATTCTTTCAGGTAGCAAAGCTTAGTGGGAAAACCATAGATTTTAGAATCAAGTAGACTTGCGTTCATCTACTAATACTTACAAACCTTGTAACTCAGACTAACTACCTAACTTTTCTGATTCTCAGTTTTCTCATTTGTAAAATAGAGAATTCTGTGCATCTTGCAGAGTTATTATCAGATTTAGAGATTATGGATGTAAAGTGCCCAGATACATTTGGGGACATATTAGTTACTCAATCCACAGTAGCTATTAATTAAGAGCAGGTATCACTCAATCATGCTTTCTTGTTTATTTCCAATTTATATAATTTGTCACTTTGCACTAGAGTTAATATATCTATTTTCTCTCCCTCAATACACCAACTTTTTAGTACACCAAATACCAATTTCTTTAATGTGCCTAAGAAATTTTTCTCTCAAAATTCAGCATAAGCTTTTTCTCAGTCAAGTTTTCTTGAACTATTCAACTAGACTTCAGTACGTTCTCTTCATGTCCATGTTGTACCTTTTACTCCTACATCTTGAAAGTACTTAGGGTCATGTTTGTCTTCACTCCTGGAATATGAGCTCCATAAAGACAGGGGCGCTACCTTCTATTCTACATCCCTGGTGCCTAGTAAACTACCCTGGGCTTTCTACAGAAGAAGAGATGAGTATGAAAATTATCAAGTCATGTCACACAAAATCCATCAAGTAAGTGGAGATTAAAAAGAATGCAATGCCTATCAGAAGATATCCTCAACAGTAATCATTCTTAGAGAGGGCAGGGACCAGTGGAAAAAAGAAATTATTCAGATAGAGTTTCGGAACTCTCTCCTATAGAGTTTTTTTTTTTTTTTTAAGATTTTTTATTTATTTTTTTGACAGAGAGAGACACAGTGAGAGAGGGAACACAAGCAGGGGGAGTGGGAGAGGGAGAGACAGAAGCAGGTTTCCTGCTGAGCAGGGAGACCGATGCGGGGCTCGATCCCAGGACACTGGGATCATGACCTGAGCCGAAGGCAGACGCCCAATGACTGAGCCACCCAGGCGCCCCTCTCCTATAGAGTTTTGATTAAGGAAGCCAAGGTAACATGAGAGGTTAGAGAAGCAGACCTTACTCATATTTTTCATATACCTGTTCTGATATTAATAATAGTAGCTACTGTATTCTACTTGAGAGTTGGCCTATGTGCTTTTTATCCATTCCTGATTCCAGGAACCAGTGATCACAAGACCTCATTTGTCAATCAAGAACACTCCCAGTGTGCGGAGCAGAATGGCTGGTGAAAATGATTGTTACACTTGAAGATATCAGTCTTTTCTGAGATCGGCCATCTAGTTAGACAGATAGGAAGGATGGAAAGGATGTACCCAGAGTCCATTTCACATCATATTCTCCGATAAGTTTATCACTTTGTTGATATGACTATGATATCAAGCTATAAAGCTGGGATGTTGGAATTTGGCCAAAATGGCGAAAACAAAATCCTTCAAATGTCATTTGGTGTCTTGTAGAATACACAAATGACTGCATTTTGTTTTCATTTCAACTAGTTGCTGCGGACTGAGCCACAATGAGTGGCTATATATAAAGAGAAGGAGAGAAGAGAGAGAGAGAGCTTTTATTTTTTACTCCTTGAATCTAAATTTATTAATCTACTTAAATTGAATGGAAGATATCTAATTAAGCATTGCAGAGCACTTACAGAATTCAAAAATCTATTCATGTGTTTGAACGAAAGCATCGATTTTTCCTGGAAAGTATGATGCTCTTGTGCATATTATATCAAATCCAAATCTTATTTTCCAATAAAGGAAATAGAGTACTTTGTCTATTAAAAATTATATGAAATCTATATTTTTAAAGTGTAGCCTCTGGTAGATAGGAAATTCTGTATAAGTAGGATAATATTTCATTATTTATTGATTCACGTCTACCCAAAAAGAGAGCACATTATTTTCTTTTTAAATGGATGGTATTGCTAAGATGTAGTTATTTTAATACGCTAATGCCAACATAACACTTATATTTTCTCATCAGTCTTTCAGATCAGTTTACAATATTGAGGGAGAAAATATTTTTCACTATTACACTATATTCACCTTTCAACATTAGATTAAACTTACTTTGTAAGTTCATTATGTAACTTACTTTAATACACTGCTTGTTATTGTCTGAGAACCCAATGACATTAAAAGGCACACTTAGCAAAATGTAATATTAGTTTTACTTGTAACCTTCTTAAAAAATAATATAAATCAGGTATATATAAACGCCTGACTAAAGAAAACAACATACACTTTTGTAAAATCAAAATGATGGTTTCATATTAACTCAAATTCCTGCCAGTAGACCCCAAACAAAATGATCACTACTACTTCTAAAAAACAATGCTTTAATTGTCAAGTGAAATCATAGGGATCTCATAAAGATGTGCAAATCAAAGATAGAATAGCTCTAGCGCGCCTGAAGTGGCTAAGCTCCCAAGCAAATCATCCCTATTAGTTCCTATTCATGATTTCAATTATGCTTTTTTATCTGTTTGTAACATGCAGCATTTTCTTACCCTCACATTTCTAGGCATTTTAGCTTCTGCTGACATAAATGCATTCCTCAAATAGAACGTTACAGCAATCTTCTGCTAGACATTTAAGCCCATTTGTGCGTTTATTTTTTAAGATGCTTTTTTGAAACTTCTAACTGTGAGTGGTCTGGGAAGGTAGTGTGAGAATGAATGAGAACTTGTTTTCTAAAGCGACACTGTAGACACTTGATCTACTGTTAAAAAAAAAAAAAAATCACAGCCTCCTACCTTGAAAACAAACATCTCCCGGCGAAGAATAGCTAGAGTGTTAAAGTTCCCATCGCAGATGTTGGGTTTGGCTCCAGGATAGGAAGGTCTGCCAGTGGGAGGCCGAGGAGGTTTGGGCCTGTCATTCTTGCGTGGGTCGGCGGGAGGAATGGAGCGGTGTGGGGGCATTGTCGGTAGAGGTCTTGTCGGTGGAGGAGTCTTGTCAGGTGGACCTTTGAAAATATGAGGAAAGCACTTGGCTCACTTAACACTGGAATAGTGCTGGACAGTCTGCTGCCAAGGACAAGCACTCATGAGGGGAGGGCACAGATTAAGTGAGCTAAGAAGTCTTTAAGATTGTATGTTTTCTGAAAAAACAAACCATCGTACCCAACACAACACTGCCAAGTCTCTCAGAAAGTCCTTATCATGCTAAGTTCTGAATCCAATTCACTGAACTTTCTTTGTTAATTTTTAATGATATTTTTTTACAGCTTCGCCAGAGTCCTTATTGGAAAATCTGCTTTCAAATCTTTTTTGGAAGTAGGTGGTGTATAAATAATACATAAATGAAGATGAATACTGGAACCAGGCATGTAAGCTCCACCGAAGTTAATCCTAGGTTTTGATAGACAATGATTCTATGCAAATAGTTCTAAAGGATAAACATTAACGAATCATTCTATCCTGTGTCTCCAACTGTATTTATAACCTTTTCCTGACTTTCATTATTTTCTTCTAATGACATGTTTTGACAAATTGCCAGATGAGTGTTTCATTTGAATACTGAATCTGAAACACCTATTGATTAAAACGCCACTAGTAAAATATTAATGTGAAGAAGTATTTCTAAAAAGAGGTTTCTAAATTAAGCCAAAGTCTACACATGTAATTTGGTACAGATGTAAAGCATCATTCCTCAAGGAATTTATGTTTTTAAAAAGAAATACAGAGCTGTTCGCACTTAATATTTAGACACGGAAAGAATATCCTTTTGCAGACCTTCAGTCTAGACTACTAATTCATGAGGTCATGAGAAAGAGCCTTCCCTAACCTCAGTTAACCACTTAGGAGGAATTTCTGATGGCACAAATTAGGCACAGGCTAGCACGTTCGACACATGTGCAACTTAGTTTTGAGTCTGAGACATTTCCCTTTTCTCAGTATCCCCAAAATAAAGAGCAGCACAAAAGCTGACATTTTTTTTTTCTCCAAAACCTATTTTGACCCTGAGAGAATGGTTACCACTGAGATACTGAAATTGAAAAACTAATGAATGCAAAACAACTTAGTGAACTTAAACTATGCTATTTAAAAATGCAAATGACACCTTCTGGATACTGGATATTAACATACAGATAACACACATTTGCCTTTGTATTGTAAAATGAAAGCATCACTTCATTAATTTAGTAAAGCATACTCTCTATATGTAAATTATAAATGTCAATTTCTTAACAATTATGTGTGAAATAAATGTCTTTATAAAGGTCAGTGGTTCTGTTGACGGAGTTAGGATTATAGTCTTTCTCCCTTTGTCTTAATTTGTATTCACTGACTGAACCCCATAAATAAAAATGATCTTAGTATATTAGAAATTTATTTTGAATCAGGTGTAAGTAAACTTTGCCATTTGTTAACTTCCACTTCCATGTTTGTTAACTTTCACTTAGTCAATAATTACACGCTTTTGAGGTCTTTTTATTATAGCCATTACACAAGAGTATGTTCTGCAACCTCAAAAGGGATTTATCCCGTAACTGTCTAACATCAAGTATCATAAACTGAGGGTCAATTTGTCAGTTTTTACCAAAATCTCAGTATCTTATAAGAAGATCTTATATTTCTCACTGCTTTTATTGGTTATATTCATTTATTATATTTTTTTACCTGAATTTTAAATACTAAAGTTTGTCAGATCTTTGCTGTAACTGCAGGTTTCAATTAAACTCAGTGAGAAAAATTTATCAGTGTGTAGATTTACTATAATCTGTATATTAAGATATCTGGACTACTGCCAACAAAACTTGATTGATATAAGACTTCTGCCAATAGGCCAGACTATTTTTTTTCTTATTTCTCGGTATTTATCTTTCTCATATACTTAGAGCATCCATCTCAAAGAAGAAAACACAGCAGGAATTCTGGACTTCACTGTAGGGTTAACCAAACAGAAACAGTGGTAACCTACCATAAATTTTCTGGATGCCTTGCAAATCATCATTAGGTAGTTTGAAGTTGTCAGTTTCCATGTACTGGTAAAATGGGGCCATGATGGCAGTGGGGTCATTGGAATGCTCCAATCCCAGAGCATGTCCCAGTTCGTGAACTGCTACAAGAAATAAGTCATTTCCTGTGAAAATGAGAAGAAAAGATGCTATTGTAACTAATATCCAAGTACAGAATTGGAAAGGACAATTTGGTGTTATCAAAATTTCACCCAAGAAAAATAGGAGGAGCTCTTTATTTCACTATCAGTGTGATTTTATCATTGGACTTTCTACTGGCAAAATCCAATGTGCTATTTCTGAAAAGGTGGGGGGTGGGAGGTGATGTTAATGTAGTCACAGAAATTTAGAAACTGAATGGGAAGAACAAAGACTAAAAGTTGAAGAAAGAGCAGGAGCATCAGAGATTGCTACTACTGCTGTTGAAATATCCTTCTGATTGGAAAGTACGTGATATACTTTTAAATATCTTTACATCGCACATAATGCTAACAAGCAGTAAAAAATACAGGGCAGATACAATCCCTACTTTGACACAGTGAGTAAACTAAGGCATAAAGGTGAACAAGTCTTGTCAAGAACAGCAAATCTTTGCATTTACAAGAGGTGTGACTAGAACTCAAGGTTATTTTAACTCCTAGATGAAGGCTTTTCTTTAAATTAGCCTAGAATATAGGAATACAGAAGTGTAAAATAAAAGTCATAGGCTAGCAGTTATAACCAGGATTCTAGTCCTAGCTTTGTGAATACAAATTCTAATCAACTCATATGCAATCTGAACAAAATATATTTATTTAGAGTGGCTGTTTCTCATGGAAGAAAAAAAAAATCTCTCCCACCTGTGGTAAACTTGCACCGTGAAGTCTATTTAGTGCAGACTCTCAGGGAAGCTTTGTGTTGTCACAGCCCTGCGGATGACCCCTACATGTTGCCCTGTTCTGGATCATCATAATTAAACTCATGAGCAAAAGAGCCAGTCTTACATGTATATTTGTTAATTCTAAAAATTTAGTTAAACTATGTGAGCATCCAACAGTTTAGACTATTAGACTTCTAAGGGTGTGTTCCTAAGTGGAAAGTTTAAAATGATTGAACATAAAGTGTAAAGTTTTGCATAGATGAATTGCAAATGATTTCAACGGACTTCCTGAGTGTCATTTTTAGGAAAACTCTCTTCCAAACATTTTTATAATGCACTGTGGTAATTCCCTTCAGAGGTTTTTGTTTTGTTTTGTCTTGTTTTTACACAAAAGCTGAGTACATAACATTTTTTTCCTACTCCGGAGTAGTCTGTCATAGAAAAATGGGTGAAACCATGGGGCTGCTTCATCATATGACCTTAGCATACTGAAAATGAGCCATTCAAAACACTTCAGGGGCCTGACTCTCAAAGAATAACTGATTAAATACTGGTGTGAAACAAATTGGAAGGGTTTAGAAGGAAATAGAAGTTAACATTTCCAATCTCAAAGAGCTTATCTTCTCCTCTTATAAAATTACTTAAATGTGCAAATGAAGACACAAAAAGAAAAATAATATAATATGTATTAGCTTTAATTAAAAAATATTAACCAGATTTATTAAAAGTTTGCTAGCTTTGCCCTGGACATTTTGAACATTTTACCTGCATTTTCTCATTTAACTCTTACAATTATCCTTTGAGTCAGTTACTATTATTATGTCCATTTTTATTTTTATTATTTATTTATTTATTTATTTATTTATTTATTTTTAAAGATTTTATTTATTTATTTGAGAGAGAGAGAATGAGAGACAGAGAGCACGAGAGGGAAGAGGGCAGAGGGAGAGGCAGACCCCCTGCCGAGCAGGGAGCCAGATGCGGGACTCGATCCTGGGACTCCAGGATCATGACCTGAGCCGAAGGCAGTCGCTTAACCAACTGAGCCACCCAGGCGCCCTATTATGTCCATTTTTAAAATGAGAAGACAAGACTTGGAGACATTAAATGCAATTTGCAAATTCATGTAGCAAGGTGCAGATGAAATTCAAACTTTTCTGAGTCTGATTAGAGATCATCCTTTGAATTACTGCAGTAAATCACACAACTATAAAAGTATTAGCATGCACAACAGATTAGATAATGTAGCCATGCGAAACATGCCTACTATGAGTTAGGCATTGATCTAGGCTTTCGCAATATAGTAGTGAACAAAACAAACGAACATCCATGTCCTTATGGTACTGGAAAGAATCAAGATAGAAAAGTAAAATATACAGAATGTTACATAGTGATATATGATACGGAGAAATAGTAAGGCAGAGAAAAGATGAAGTCAGAGATGAAAACATGTATGGAATTTTATTTTATTTTATTTATTTTTTTTTTTTAATTTTTTTTTTTTTTTAAGATTTTATTTATTTATTTGAGCCAGAGAGAATGAGAGAGAGAGAGCACATGAGAGGGGGGAGGGTCAGAGGGAGAAGCAGGCTCCCTGCCGAGCAGGGAGCCCGATGCGGGACTCGATCCGGGGACTCCAGGATCATGACCTGAGCCGAAGGCAGTCGCTTAACCAACTGAGCCACCCAGGCGCCCTGGAATTTTAAATAATAGTAATGGTTTGGGCTTCTAGTCTGACTGTGATGGGGATAATTTTAAGTTTTTGAGTAGAGGAAGGACATAATCCGACTTATATTTCAAACAGGACCACTCTGGTGATTGCTCTCGAGAATCAAGTACAGTGGACAAGGGAAGCAGCATGATTCCATCTCTGAAGTTAGTGCAATAATTCAGGCAAAAATGCTGGTCACCTGGACCAAAGTGGAAGTAATGAGGTAGACAGAAGCATAACATTCTTGATATATTTTGAAAGGAGAATCACAGTGCTCGCTTCAGCAGCACATATACTGAAAGGAGAATCACAGGGTTTCTTAAAGGACAAGATGCAAGATATGAGCAAAGGAAACCATCAAAGACAGCACCACGTTTTCTGGCCCTACACCTAGAAGAATGAAGTTGCCATTCACTGAGATGGAGAAAACCATAGGACGAACATGTTTTTGTTGCTTTTTGTGTTGGTGGCGGTGAGAGGTAGGAAGCAAAACCAAGAGTTCCTTTTTTTGAGTGTTAAGTTCTGAATGCTTTAATTTGCTTAGTGAAACAGGAAGATTCATCAACTGAGAGAATAATAGGAAAATGAGAGAAGAATGTATGAAATATTTGAATAGTTCAGTTGTAAGGAGAGGACTAGGGAAATATCAGATCATTGTCAGGCAGCATTCACGATCATGAATTTAAAGTGAGATTGGCTTCATTATGTGCTATGTCTTCCTTCTTCAGCCGTATTTGGTGGTGTGTATGCAGATATCAAAGTGGCAGTATTGATCTCACCAGACTTTTGGTATCTCTAGGTAACTGTGAAAAGCAGAAGGAAAGACAAAGGAGCTGTGGGTATATGTAAGGCAGTAATTTTTTACTTTGCCATGGTATTTGTGTCATGTAGGAAGGAAGGAATAGCATGGGATGAGGAAGGAGGGTGATAAGGTCAATTTAAGATCAACTCTTAAATCCTGAAGTGGTCAAAGGTTTTTGTTTTTATTTGTTTTTGTGTTTTTAGTCATGATATTAGCAGGAGTGAGCTAGAAAAATATTCAGTGATAGTCACAGTAGATATTCAAAATTGTGATTTGTAAGAGCAATGTCAAGGATATACCCATGGAAGTGAGTCTCTGAGTTGGGATGGAATATGAAATTGGAGAGGAGATTCAATATCTAAGAGCTCAGAACACTGGCAAAATTTTCTACATCAACAATAAGATCACCGAGAATTAAAACAAGAATAGTGTTGAGAGTAGGATTGAACCAGGAAATAAGATCATCAAAGAAGGAGGGAAAATGACTTGAGAATTAGTAGATGATTATAGCAAGGAGAGACAGTGGATGGAACAGTTTGACAAAATCACAGTCAAAACTTGAAGTTTTTATGGAGGAGGAAAGGAGAATAATCTTAAAGTACCATTAAAAAGAAATAAGGTGGGAGGTATACCATGACTCCAGCCCTTGCGGTAGAAGGAGAAAACAAAAGGAATGTAAGAGAAAGAGTATAATCAATGGAGAGATCAGTGTTAGTAACAAAAAAGAACCTAAAGGAAATAGTCTCAAAATAAGTTGATTATTAAGGGGATTTTGCTAATGATTGACTTGAAACTTCTCTAAAGTTTCAGAAGTTAGAGAAGGGAAGGAAATGGAGGGACAGACAGCAATGCAGAAGTCCTATGGGAATTAGAGTCCCAGGGGAGAGGGGTGTCTTCTCCTGTGCTTCCTATGGTGATAAATAGGAATGGAGGTAAGGGTCCTAATCAAATTAGACCTCAGATTCCAATATATCAAATATAAGAGATTATTATTACTTGAGTATGTTTAAAGGAATTTAAGAACATGACTTAAGAGAAGACAGGGGATGAAATTAGAGGGGATACAGGGGAAAAAATGTACAGTGGTTGCAAGGACAACTTCCTATAATTGTCTTTGCTTCAATTTTTGTTGCTTTTCCACTGCCTACAAAATAATTTCACATTCCTCATAAAGATAACCAAGACCCTTCATACATAAGTCCTTGTCCTTCCTTTCCAACATTATCTCCGCCGCCCCCCCCCCCTTATTTTCCTCTTTCTGGTCATAGAAGAATGTGCTTGTTCTGACCTTAAGATCTCTGCATTAACTGTCTTCTTTCTGGAATCCCCCTCTGTACCCTGCCCCCATGTTCGAAACACATCAAGCAGACCTGATATGACTGCTCAGATGTTACCTTCTCTATGAAGTCATTTCCCCAAGGGGTGCTGTTCCCGAAGGCTCTCTGCTTTAGGCTCCCACAGACCCTTGCACATCCCCCCATCATAGCAATTGCATTGTATTGTCATCATCTTTTGGTAAGTCTTCCCAATATATTTTGAATTCTTTAAAGACTGAAATTGTGCATCATTTATGTTGTGTTTCCTGTTCAAAAACATTGCCTGGCACATAGTAGATGACTAATCTTTAAGTAAGTTGGACGAATGGATCAGTTTCCAGGGACTGGAGGACTAATTTGAATCTGGGTAGTAAAGAACAGAATGCTATTTTCACTTAAATGTGGCTCAGAACTTTCTTCTTTATTTTCCCTAGCTATACTGAGGTATAACTGAAAAAAAAAATTGTAAGATATTTAAAGTATACATCATGGTGATTTGATATATGTACACATTTTGAAAGGATTCCTCCCCACTGAGTTAATTAACATATACATCACCTCACATATTTAACTTCCTTTTTTTTCTTTCTAGTGGGAACATTTGACTTCTCCTCTCTTATCAAACTTCAATCATCCAAGAATGTTATCAGCTATAATCACCGTGTTATACATTAGATCCTCAGACCTTACTCATCTTACGACTGAAAGTTTATAGCCTTTTACCTACCTCTCCCTATTCTCCCCCCCGCCAAATCTGTTTTGTGACATCATGCCAAGAATTAGAATGGAAAGAGAATGAGATGAGATAAGAGAAGACTGAGGAGGCTGCTATTCTTACATGGTTCAGACAATGGAACTAAAGTACCCAACACTGTCAGCGACTCATTGCTGAATAAATGTCAGCAAATACTTGTGCTCACAGCTAAAGAAAAGAGGACACGGTCTAGAGGAGATTGCTAGGGAACGCAGAACAGGCCTGATTTTATTAACTATTATGGAGGAGGAATTAAAGTAACTGGAGGGAGCAAGGGATGTGAGGGAATGGTAAAAAAGTCAGGCAGTAGAAAATCAAAAGACAGAAGTTCAGGCTTACTGAAAACAGGAAACCATTCTTTAAGGATGCCCCTTGGAGTGAAAACCGATGAAACATGGCTATTGGAGACCATCTGGGCCCCATGGTCTAGTCACAGGCAGAGTTAAAAAAACAGAAGGAAGGAAGGAGTTATTTATGAAGAGATGCGGGGATTATGAGAGTGTTTGCAGGTATGTAAAACAAGAAGACCTCTAAGGATTGTGTGTCAGAGGATAATCTCAGGGGAGAGCGGGTGGGGAAGAAAAGCTGCTGCAGGCATTTTTAGATGCCACACATCTAACACCAGCTCAAAGTGAACACCTTTGTGAGTTCGAAGCAGAAACACCATTGTTAAGATATACACCTGATGCTGATGAGACGTGGCAACCGCAAGTGACACGGAAAGTGGCAGAAGAACAGGTGTATGTTCTGCCTCTGGCCACACCCACACCCAGAAAATATGGGTAAAGTTTGGCTGGAATGTATTATCAGTGGGCAGAAAGTGGAAGAAATTTTTCACCAGGAGAAGACCTAATGACAAAACAAAGATCTAGCAAGCAGCCAAAGGATCAACAGAAACCAAGGCAGCTGAACCAAGAACAGGAGTTGGCACTTGGGTTTCCCAGGAAGAGCTACAGTGACAACCCTGCACAGCAAGATAGTGCTGATTCAGAAAATACCTTTAGACACTCTTGGCCTTCTTGTGGCAAAACAGATACAATTTCTTAGTCAGAAAGTCCCAATGGAGCCTTACAGGGATTATGTTTTGTTTTTATTCTTCAAAAGGAAAAAAAATCCAACCTTTATACCATTCCTCCTTGTATATCATGTCCTCTTCCCCAGAATAAGGTACCCTGAACCTTGTTCTGGAATAAATATGTAGGAACTCATCCTCTCACTCTCTGGCAGATAAATATTGCTTTTAGTCATGCATCAACCCTGCTAACTTTGTTGAATTATTAAAAGCACTTCAAATCTCTCACAGGAAAAATAGTCTTTGAGTCACAATTTCTTGCTTTTCTTTTTTCTTTCCTTAAAGAGAAAAATACAAAAAACCAACAAGGAAAACAAAGTAGTAACAACAGCAGAAGTTATTTCATTTCATGTATCTGTTCTCTTCAGATCAATCAAATTTTTCCTAAGCACTTCTTCTAAGGGTGGAGTCATTCCTTGTCAAAGGAAGAAGAAAATTAATAGGATCAGGATGTGAACCCATGACCTGTTCAGTACGCCATAGCACTTTTAATCAGAAAAACTGGCCAAGAGCTCCAAGTAATTACCATTCTTCAGATGATTGGCAATAATATAATTAAACCTTACTTGCAGCTTCACAATAGTTTAAAAGGGTAAGTTGTTAAATAAAGTACCACCCTGTGATTTGAATTCCACTAGGAACAAAAGTTGTTGGCATATGATGAGGTTTAGACAATTAAAATGCACCAGACCTCTTTCCTAATGATGAAAATAATAACTGCTTCTGTAACTTATCATTAATTCACATTATTTGAGATTCTTAATGGTAATATGCCTTGATCTGATCACCACGCAGGCAACAAAGGATAGATCAGCCTCCTGATTCTCAATACAGAAATAGTACTTGCTCCTTTTGTAAGATTTTGAGTTTTGAGTTGGTTGCTTTCAATTGTATCTCTAATCTTCTTTTCCTTTGTATACTCCAATACAATTTCAGAACACTGAACTGTATATTATGAAAGATAATGCATTATTTATAATTTTCTTGTCATAATTATGTCTTTACATTTTATTCCAAGCTGTTTCATCCCTCCATGCATTTTCATATGCTATTCCCTCTGCTGACAACATATCCTGAATGTTAAAAATGACTATATAATATTTCATACATAAAAAGCTGTTATAAATATTTCTTTTTTTTTTTAGATTTTATTTATTTATTTGACAGAGAGAGCGAGAGAGCACAAGCAGGGGGAACAGCAGAGGTAGAGGGAGAAGGAGGCTCCCCACCAAGCAGGGAGCCCGATGCAGGGCTCGATCCCAGGACCCCGAGATCACGACCTGAGCTGAAGGCAGACGCCCAACCATCTGAGCCACCCAGGTGCCCCTGTTATAAATATTTCTAACATTTATAATCCTACCGACCCGAGCAAACACTAGAATATCACCAGCAC
Organism: Mirounga angustirostris; assembly: GCF_029215605.1. Lineage (NCBI taxonomy): Eukaryota > Metazoa > Chordata > Mammalia > Carnivora > Phocidae > Mirounga > Mirounga angustirostris. The sequence continues at coordinate 46,784,226 of NW_026991712.1, read as the reverse complement.
CATTGAATCTCTCTCTGGTTTCTCTCTCATCTTATACCTTTGGCTGTCCCGCTTCCTCCGTGGGTAATCACTAACCTGAGTTTTTCATTTCTCATTACCTTGCTTCTATTTGATATTTTTATCAAATATGTATGTTTAAATACCTCATAGCTTTGTAAAGATGGTATGGTTCTCTACATTGTCTTCTGAAACTCAACATTTTTTTCCTTATATCTTATTGCTTGTCTCTTAGTGAGTCTTGTAAAAATCTCATTAATCCTTTAAAACAAAACTCAAAATGACCTCCTCTGTAAAGCCTTCTCCAGCTCCACAGGTAAATTTGATTCCTCTGTCTCTTTGTATCCTTGGCCTTTTATAAACATAACTGGATCATAACACATACCAAATTGCCCTGACAGCTTCTGATGCATAGATGCTCTAAATACTTACTTGTAAGTTAAATGACTGACAGAACAAATTTAAGCAGATTCATAATTTTAAATGTTTAAACATTTAAACCTAAAATATTTAAATCCATGTGTAGAAGTAACATTCAGAAATCATCATCAAATCTTTGACTAGTATAAATTTCCCCAGGGCCTAATAAATAGAAAAGATGGACCAGACTTCCCATACAGCATGTTTTACCAGTTGAGAAACCACCTCCTGGTATTCACTCCCACTCTGTCAGCTCACTGTAGCAGAATATGGTAGAACTGATGATATTTGATTTCCAGTGGTAGGTCATAAAATACATCATGATTTCCATCTTGGTGTTCTCTCTCTCTCCCTCTCTCTCTGTCTAATTACTCACTCTGGAAGAGCCAGCTGCCATGTTGTGTAAACAGCCCTATGGAGAAGAACTGAGGCTTCCTGACAACAGTCATGGGAATGAGCTGGAAAGCAAATTCTCCAGTCCATTCAGATAACTGCAGCTCCACCCAATTATTTCACTGCACATTCATGACACACCTTGGACCAAAATCACCCAGCTAAGCTGCTCCTAGATTCCTGACACTCAGAACTGTGTGAGATAATAAATGTTTGTTGTTTGAAGTTGCCAAGTTTTGGGTTGATTTTTTATGCAGCAATAGATTATAGATAATACAGGATGGTTTAACACGCTAACTCTTCTCCATTTGATTACGATTAGGAGATAGGGAAGAAAAACTGAAAAAAAAAAAAAAAGAACTGAGTAGAAAAGGAAGCTACTCTGAAGCATCTGAGTACTTCTACAATAATCCCGAGATGAAGATGGGCGTTAAATATTGTTCAGTCCAGCTATATCTCTACAGAAACCAAAAGATTTGGCAGTAACCCTAAGTCTGAGAGAAAGTCTGTGACTGAAAATTTCCAGAGATGGAAATAATCAGCTATTTCCCTGCCTTAACTGTTCTTCCTTCCTTCCTTCCTTTTCCTTCCTTGCTTCCTGCCATCCTTCTTTCCTTTTCTTTTCTTTTTTTAAGGTTTTATTTATTTGAGAGAGAGAGAGAGTGAGCGAGAGAGCACAAGCCGGGGTGGCGGTATGGTGGGGGAAGGGAGAGGCAGAGGGAGAAGCAGACTCCCCGCTGAGCAGGGAGCCCAACGAGGGGCTCGATCCCAGGACTCTGGGATCATGACCTGAGCCAAAGGCAGATGCTCACCCCTCAACCGACCGAGCCACCCAGACGCCCCTCAGATGTTCTTTCAAATGTGTAAAGCCTGATACCCTGGTTGCACCTACACTAACTTCTACTTTCTTTGCACATCCCTGAAGAGAAGGCCACTCCCTTGGTGGCTGGCAAAACCTGTGCTCCCTGCCAGACAGCCAGAAAACTCTGATAGGGTGAAAAAAGAACAAGACTGAAATAGTTTTTATTGAGCACCTATTGTGAATCAGAATTATGTTGTTGAACTTGTCATCGAAACTTCATGACCTGTACTTGCTCCCTGTCCTTTTCTAATCACGCTCTCAAAGGCTGTGGAACTTGCTCGGCCAGGGAGCCCATGCAGGAGAGGGTTGGGCTGTATTTTACATCCTGGCTGCCCAGCTTCAGACAGGAGTGAGGTCACAGCTGTGCTCTGCAAGACAGAAGCTGCCAGAAGCTGATTTGGGGCAGATTTTCTCACGTCTCTCTCTGCCGCTTTTACTCTTCCACCAAGTCCCCAGTTTCTCAAAGGCTTGGAGCCTTCCTCTTGCCTCCCCGCTGCCCACTGTTCCTGTCCTCAACACTTCCCCTGACTTGGGTGCTCCCCAAGGGCCTCAAACTTCAGGACGACCCCGGGCTCCTCCTCTAACTGCTTCCTCCAATCAAGTCAGACAGGGTTTGACTAGGAAAACAGTTTATTATTGCAGTCATCACAGATGGGCAAATATAATGCAATGAAGTTACAGTTACAAATGGCACTGATGTGTGTCAGATCAATTATATTGAGTTTTCTTGAATGACAGCTCTCATTTACTCTCACATATGCTTTAAACTGTTTGGTTGTACACAGTACCATTAATGATGCCCTGAGACTAAAAGAAAGCAAATGAGATGCTTTTATAGAGTGTTCTAAAAGCAACAGCAAGAAATGCCAGACGGCCTTTACATGGATTACCTTATCTATGTCTCACCATAGTAGCTAAGTTTTCTGATTCTCACCGTTTTACAGATTAGGAAATGAAGACTCCCACAGACTGTGTGGGGCCAGAGTTACCCAGGAAGTGGCAGGAATCGATTTAAGCCCTCCATACAGTCTTGGACCACAGCCCCAAACTGAGTGTGCTGAGGAAATGGATTTCTCTTTTCCTCCACTCTCAACACCTCCTCAAGGCTTCCGAAGGTGCACCAGAGGGCAGCTGCTGTGTAAGACCTCCTTCCAGGAGTCTGAAGCAGTAGTTACTCCTTCTTTTCTCCCCTGAAGTCATGCTAAACTTAGTATTTTAAAATGTATTTCCTAAAATAAAGCAAAATAAAATAAAATAAAAAAGTAAAATAAAATGTATGTCCTCAGTACAACCCTGGCTGTTCAAAAAGTTTCAGCCGTTTTCAATCGAATTTTTAGTTAAGTCTCAAAGCCTCAAAGTAAAGAAAATATTTGCAAAAGAGAAGGAATTAGTACTACTGCTAACTGAACTTTCATTTTTATAAAATCTTGTTTCAAAACATGTCTTCAGCAACTCAGGAGGGTTTGCTGGGAATGTTATGGAGTTGCCTGTTTGGATGTGGTTAGGTTTAAAGCCAGAGGGCACACTAATAAGGCGGAATTAAACACCGGGTACTTAAATATAAGGGAAACACAGGGCCATCTAGTAGGTCTTCCAAAAATCAATAAAGGTATTTTTAAAGATAGACTACTACCAAACACTTACAATTTTTTAATTTAATTAGCTTAGAATATATCAATATAATTAAAACAACTCAGGTCTATGCTAGCCAGAAAGTGGACACTCAAGGAAATATTTGAATTATCAACGCCAAAGTACATGTTTTATTCCTTCAAGCTAAATTTGGATATGAAGTCTGTGGTTTGGTGAATCAGATATGTCTTTATTAAATTCAGAAAAGTCTTGCTAAAAAAAAAAAATCAAGATTGGATGTGGCTAATTGCACCATGATATTAACAAGAGTTCTTTTTTCCTCTCTCCTATTGAGCCTAGTTAGGAGTATAAGAACATTTTCAGTTATGTCCCATGTAATTCATTCATGTGTGGTTTATCTGTGCTATCCTTTTCCCCTGGGCGTCTCAATTTGAAGGTCAGAATGATTCTGGAGGCCTACTTCCCTCTCTCTGTGCTAGTGCAAAAGAGATCAATTTTAGTGACTGTTTAAACAAAAGTGATCATATAATAAATTGCAATGCCACTTTTCAGCAGCTGATTTGAATTATATGCCCTTTTACTGCATGCGAATGGTAAGTCCTGTTTGCCCAGTCATCATTCTCAGTAGGCCTGGTACAGTAATCCTGGTATTATGTGCTACAGTCTCCAGACCAGCAGCCACTACGTGACATATATTCTTTAAAAAATTACTAATTATCTACTGTGTGCAAGGAACTATTGATAGAATTACTGAACTATTGATAAACAATTCATCCTAGCACGTACTTGATTTTTCTACCGTGTGACAGACAAAATGAAGTATCAGGGTCTCTAAAGATAAATTGCCCAAATCCTCTGTTCTTAATTAAGAAACTGAGAGTTTAGTTCAGCGATTCTGAGTTCTTTTGGGCTCACAAGCTCCTCAGAGAATCTGAGTAACTATGCAAATCCTCCCAAGAAAAATGAGTGCATTTGCACATTATTGCATGTGATTTTGAAGTTAGTTTTACTCCACTTACATCCTTTAAGGCAAACCAGCTCGAAAATTCTAACTCAGCTACTGTGTGTATAAAATTTAATAAATTACTGATGTCCCTGTGATCAGGTTTCTTTATTTGTAAAGTCAGTCTAACATCACCTACTTACAGGGTTGTTGGTGGGTTAAATACCATCATATATATAGAAAATACTTTGCACATACCCTCCCCAGTGTCTTGTGCAAGACTGTTGAATCTCAGATCTGTACCTCTGAAACAAATAATGCAATATATGTTAAGAAAAAAAGAAGAACAAGAAGAAGGTAGTGGGAGGGGAAGAATGAAGTGGGGGAAATCGGAGGGGTAGACGAACCATGAGAGACGATGGACTCTGAAAAACAAACAGGGTTCTGGAGGGGAGGGGGGTGGGAGGATGGGTTAGCCTGGTGGTGGGTATTGAGGAGGGCATGTTCTGCATGGAGCACTGGGTGTTATGCACAAACAATGAATCATGGAACACTTCATCTAAAACTAATGATGTAATGTATGGGGATTAACATAAGAATAAAAAAAATAAATTAAAAAAAAGAAAATACTTTGCACAACACCTACAACATAGTTTAGTGCTGAGAGAGTGCTAGTGAGGAATTCCTTCTATTTCTATAATCAACAGACTTTATAAACTTTTGAGTTAGAGACTAAATTCTTCATTTTACATTGGCTTATTCAGTCAGAAACCTAGTAAGTATCAAAACGGGAATTTAAAATATCAGCTCTGACTTCACCAAAACCCATGCACCAACTGGTTAAACACGGTCTTGATACAAATGGGAGTGAGTGACAAGGTTGGAACATACGTTAGGATCAAGTATGGGGGAGTCTGGGATGCTAGCTTTAAGAGTTTGATCATTATGAAGGAGGCAATAGAGTGCTATGAGAAGTTAATATCAAGACAATATTGCTTAGGGTAACCTGGCATCTGTATGCAGGTGTGATTGGAGTGGGATATGGCTGGAAGTTAAGAGAACAGGTAGAAGACTCCTTCAATAGTCAAGATTACTAGAGGATGAAAACCTAAACGTAGATGGTGATGAAGGGAATAGAAAAGAGGAGTCCCTGAAACAGGAAAAGAAAATATCTGGATGCTAGAATGATCAAAATAATTCTTTGAGTTATGCTATTTTCTATTATGGAGTTAGAGTTCATCGTAAGCCCTTGAGCAACAAAATCCATGTAAATACTACCTCATGTTTTACTATCATTACTGTTAAAGAGAGAAAAATTGAACCTAGATTCTGATTTTCATTTTCAAAGTATACTAAATGGTTATGATCTTAAAAGCTGTCCATTTAAGACCTTTATATAAGTATTTCACTTACATAACATATAAATATGTCCACATAGCACCTTTATATAAATATAAATGTAAATGTTCATATATATAATTGTTTTCATGTAGCATCTGAAATTGGATTTTTGCTGTAATTGTTGTACTGGATGAAGAATAATTAGCAAGAAATGGTAAAAAAAAAAAAACAAAAACACAAGATTTCATGCAGTTGCTTATAGCAGCATATCTAGACTGTAATTCCTATTTGCACTTGGCTTTAAGCATTTATTTACCGACATGAGTTTATCCTATGACAGAGGTGCTTGAAAGGCTTACTGTAACACCACTGCTATTCAGAAGAGCTAATACACAAGGGCTGGGTCACAATAATGAGACAGGTTAGCTCTTTTTGAGTAAGAGCTCTGGGCTTACGATGATGCAAAGAGGCAGAATTGGAAAAGGCAAGGGCTCTAAATAGCATACAGCTGCAAGCTCAAGGTCAGTCCTTTTGTGCATGAGGTGAGAAATGCCCGTTTCCTATCAGCCTATCTACCAAAACCTTCATAAAGCTGGAATCCAATATATCCTTACATATGCGAAGAATAATTTGCAAAATAATACCTACTTGCTTTTTCAGACTAAAGGTTTGGGCACCAAAAACTTTGTGTTTTTTTTGTTTGTTTTCTTTTGTTTTACCTTGGAGAACCTCCTTACACTTACTAAAGCCAATCATGAGTCTATGTCTTCAGAAAAATGTTGGGGAAGTTTGTTTGTTTGTTTGTTTGTTTGTTTTTTAGGATGGGCAAGGAAGAAGCCTAAGGGAGTTGGCATGGGGATGGGGCTCATTTGGGTACCTGGAGAGACCTGGTAGTTACCTGGCTCATTGCCACTTCTTGAAGGAAAGCAAAAATTAAAGAACAGGTTACAATTATCAGCTCTTGAGGTCTAGAACACAGTCCCTCACAGAAGGGGTGTACCAAGGGAATTAGGTAGCAAGAGGAATTAACAGGAAAGGAAGTGAAAGGGTGTTACAGAAAGATTTGAATAGATTGTGTATTGGGTGGGTGTGTATTGCCCTAAGAGTTAAAGCCATACAACATGTTTCTTTGCACCTGGATATGTTTACATGGGTAGAAGGCACTGACTTAATTCAAGTACAACTGCTTGTTTTCTGAGAGATAGGAGCACAGTAAAGAATTACAGAATTTAAAATCTGCGGCGAGGATAAAATGTTAGTTGTTTTCCAAATTTTGCTTTTTCTGGTTCATTTCCACCTGATAATTCATTTTTCTGCTATGACAGACTTAGTCATTTAGGTATGGATAATCTTATTTCAGAGGAAAAAAAAGCAAAAGCAAATATATATAAAAACAATCCTCTATAGCCAAATATTTATATAGAGATTTATTAAAAGATTATAAACAAATGTTTTTATAAAACATTTATATATAAATCAAATAACAGCAAGTACAGTAAAGAAGCCATACTAACTTCATGACTCATTCAGAACTCCTGCTTCCTCTTCTTTCCCTAAATGGAGCATTTCCCCAGAAGAACCTGTTTTTGCTCAACAAGATGATTTTTTAAAATATTAATTTTTAAAAGGAACCTTTTCATTTTTTGCTTTTTTTCTAAAGCAGTCTTCCTTTCTTACTCTTGCCAGCCTTTCTTTTTCCACAGAATAATAAATAGTGAAACCAGACCAAAAATGTGCAAAATGTAAAAGTAATTATAAGCTTAACACCTTAACATCATCAAGTATTCTTACAGCAGGCTTTCTATCATATATATATAATGCACATAATATTATATATAATACATACATAAAATATGAATTCTTATATAAAATAATATATATGAAATATATAATATATGAAACATATGAATTTATTTATAACTACTTATAGCTATTGATGCCAATGAGAAAAGGTAAATGTGTTTGACTTTCTGCAATTCTTTTTTTAGAACAGTGATCTGAGCTCACATTTGTGTTCTGAGAGTGATAAAATAAATGCATAATTTTAATTGAGTAATAATTTATCCTTCATGTATAAAGAATTAAAGAATCACAACTTTAATAATTATTTGTGCAATCAACAACAATGAGAATTAAGTGAAATGGCTCATCAAAAATATTTAAATCAAGTAGTGGACTTAAAAATATACACCCATATGGCACATATGAACAAAATCAGAAGATTCATGTTTGGCCTGATGTTCACACAGCAAATTTTGAAGAAAAATATTTCTGGATCTTTCAAAAGGATGTAATGTCACCTAAGTGTCTTCCTATCTATTTATCTTTAAGTTTGCTTTTAGAGAGGTGAAACCAAAATAGAGAATGAAAATGAAAACAAAAATAAAAGGACATTTCTTTTTTTTAATAATAGAAATGCTTTTCCTCTGGCTGTGATTTAGTCAATATATTCTGTAATTGTCTCATTTTAATTATTTCACCATAGGTGTAGCAGAACAGCTTGTTTCATTTTATTTAGTAAACAAATATTTGAAAGGCCAGAGTTTTAGCTTAGCAATTGGGAGAATGGTCTGTTGGCAATGTGCTTATGAATTTCAAATGTTCTGAAGAATTCCACCCCCCCCCCCCGCCCCCAGCCCAGGATACATGACTTGGAAGGAAACCATAACCTAAATGTCTTGACGTGTGTGTGTGTTTGTGTGGTGTGTGTTACAAGTAAAGCAATGAGCAAAGCATCTATGTTTCATGAATTTCACAAACTCTACAAAAATAAATTCATAAAACTTCAATGAGTCTTGGGAATTTCTTCCAGCAGACAGGAAGACTTAAAAATGTATCAGAAATATGGACTTTTAAAAAAAGCTAGGCATGTAAATTCCTGATTTTGAAATTTCTTCTACTACTAATTATCTTTTAATTGCAAAATGCCTAATTAACTGGGAAGTAGTTTCCTGATTTACTAATGGGGAATTAAAATTAACATCCATGGAATAGTCACTAGGGCCCAGAAAGTTAATCCTCACAATACCCCTTTCGGTAGGTACGATAACCCCCAAATAATAGCAGAAGAAACAAAGGTTTGCACTAAATAGCTTAAAAGCCGGTGAGTGGCCCAGGCAAGTTTGTACCCAGGTCTGTTTGAACCTAGAACCTTTTCCCTGTGCTGAATAGGATTCTCAGTTAATTTATCACCCCCGATTCCACCACACACACAAACTTGTCTTAAATAAACTTCATCACAGAAACCAACACAAAAGAAATTAAGGTAACCTTATGACACAAATGAAAAAGAAGAGAAACAATGCTGACACCAAAAAGAATATCATTCCCTTTAATGTCTGTTCATGAACTGTTTCCATGAATTTTAATAAAATACAGTAAGAATTTACTGTCCACTGCATGCCCAACCAGTGATAAATGTCATTCACAAGAGATACAGAAGTCTCTGAGGAACTTAACTATACTCTTCTAGAGAACACCTACCAAACTATGCCATATGAAGAGGTGTTAATAAAATATCCCTATCATCACATTACTCCATTGCTCGAAATATTAAAATTGTTTCTTGCTATTACAGTGCAATTAAGCATTAAATACTACCCTCCATAATCTGGTCCAGCCTTTCCTATGTAACCCATCTGCCACTGTTTGTTAATGTACAGTTTAATTCTTAACACTCCTCCTTACTCTATTAATTTTCACCTCTCGCACCTTTTTTCATGCTTCCCCCCCCATATAAGTAGTAAAAAGCATTAACTACTTTTCTCTTATTGTTTAAAATTTTAGTATCTGCTTTACTGTGATCAAACAATCTTGGACAGTCAATCCTAAGAAATGAAAACTGAACTACATATGAATGATTCCATTTATTCCATCACATCACTTATTGCTGCAAGGGATATGTCTTCTTCAGAAATAGAATTTCCCTTTGAAACTACCATACCTATTTTCATTACTCCCTCTGGCCTTGTTCTGCTCTGTTTCCTTAGTTATCCTAACAACAAAGTGATATTTACCAAAAGCTATTTTTTAGCCATGGAGACACAGAAATTTTGTATATTCCATTAAAATTATTAATATATCCTCTGTAAAAAAGTGGAAATTAAATATTTTGTGTATACATATATAGAAGTAAGTTTTAATAATTGAAAAGCCTTGGAAAAAATCCTTAAAATATGATTTTTCAGTTATTCTTTGTAAATAACTTCAATAATGATAACATGGTTTTATTCATTGCTACACAACAAATGAGCAGTTTAAAACAAGTCATTAATTATCTCACAATTCCTGTGGGTCAGGAATTACAGAGTGGTTTAACTGCTCAAGATTTTTCATGAGGCTGCAGGAAAGCTGTTGGCTGGGCTGTCAAATCTTGACTGGTACAACTCTGCTTCAAAGCTGAGTCAAGTAATTGTGGGCATGCCACGGCTCCTGCTAGCTGTTGGATAAAGACATGGTTCTCATCACATTGTCTTTTCATATGTTGCCTAAGTGTCCCCATCATATGCTCTCTGGCTTCCTCTACTGTGACTGATGAGAGGGACAGAAGGAATATCTTAAGACAGAGCCTGCAGTCATTTATAATCTAATCTTGGAAGTGATTTACGATCACTTCCTCCATATTCTATTCATTAGATGTGAATCACATCCAGCTCTCATAGCTGGACAGGGGTAGGGGATTACGCAAGTGTTTAATTGCCAAAAAGTAGATCACTGGCAGCCATCTTGGAGGCTGGCTACTCCAACATCAATAATAACAGTGGATGCTACCATTTTGCTACCATTTTCAGATATTGTGCTAGGTGTCTGCACTCGTTACAGTAACTAAGGAAGGGAGGTTTTCCCAACTGCATTTTCCATATGAGGAAATTGGATAGCTAGGATTGTTAAATAAATAATAAGGAATATTACTGGTAACTGGCAGAACCAGAATTCAAATTTCAGGTCTGTTTGTCTTCAAAGTCAGCAATTTCTCTCCCCTTTAACACTGTGCCTTCTTTATTTTCTACAATAACAATGGTAAATGATCTAAATTATTTATGATGAATTTTATTTCACACACTGTTTTGGGAATTCATGTTGCTTAAGCGTAGAGGAAATAAGAATCTTATCAAATTATCCTGCTGTTAACTTTAATAAATTGGTTCTAGGGGAAAATTACAACCTTCAAAATCTGCTACTTTTCAATATAATTCTTAAATAGATATAGAGCGGATCCAACCTGCCAAATTCTGAAATTAAATGTTTATGTTCAGAATTGTTCTCCCAACAAGCATGCAGAAATACAGGGGCTTCTTCATCTTTATCTGCACACTAGGAATTTACATGAGCCCTCCTTAGTCAATTGTCCTCTAAACAGTCTGGAGAATCAGGAAGTAAAAGATATAAAGGGACCAGTAGTAGTTAAACTGAACTTTACTGGATGAGTAATGATATTCGTTGATTAACGAAGAATATACTTTCCATTTAGTTCTGCCATGGGAGGCACACTCTCCACATGTTATAATAACGAGCAATCTGGAGTCCTCCCTCTAAATCTTTGGCAAAGAGATTATGCAGATACATTTTCAGATTGGTGACTCTTAAGGTTCAGTAGCCAAATTTTTGGACAAACAAAAGTAGAGCTAGAGATAACGATGTAGAATTAAATGTAACACTTGGAACCTGAATTAACAATGTGACAAATATTATTTAAAAAGTTAATATGAAAATCTCACTACATTTTTCTCTAATTATCATAGTTCCTATTACAACTATCAAATCATCAACTAACATGTTAATTATGTTCACTTTTTGTTATTTTGTATCCTGCTGACCTTCATCTTGTGATAATCATCTTCAAGTCAACTGTGTGAAAAAAAAAAAGGAAAGAAAGTGGATTGTAATTCATCACCAGCATGCAGATCATTAAGCATAACTGTCTGTTATATAGAAAATGGAATGCAAAAACAAAGAAAAGTCAGAGCCTTTTTTGAGGATCAAATGCTTAAAAAAGCAAGACCCTCGTGAATAAAAACGTAAAACACCTGTGGAAAAATGGACATATAAGTATATAATTTAAAATTATTTTATAACATATACTTCTTACTCAGCTAATTAGAAAATTCCAACAATATGTTACCAATTCTAACAAAAATACTAACCACATGCAATCACTTTAAAAACTCCAGAGTTTCCTTTGGGCCAATAAGCTATTAAAGACACATAGCTCCTAGATTACCAAAAGCACCTTTTGTTTTCACATTCACACAAAGAGATTTGGGTTTTATTCCTTTATATTTGAATATTCAATATCTAGGAGAGTTTAAATCATCTTAAAGATACTCAAATTTCTCTAAATTATATATGTAGAAAAGATATTCCTAAGAAACACTATTTTCACGCAGTGAAGTGCTTGTGTTTTCCACACATTTCATTTTCTGTCTCTAAGCCAATTTTCTTTTCTTGATAAAGTGGGTCCATGTACACCATAATTTGATAGCAGTCACCTGTTTTATGGTCCTTAGGATTAAGCACTGTCAAAGATTTCTGAAACTCTAAATAATTTTAATCCATATATCTCTTCTACTTTCTTGCGTGTCTTCTCAACACATACCAATTAATTAATAGGTCATACCTTTCTAGAGATAATACTGCTTTTGCCCTAGCAGCTAATTTAATACAAATGGTCTTTGTATCTGCCCTTTGTTATTTTCACCTTTATTCTTTCCTTCCAAATTGCCTGGCTATATATGTGACCTGTTAATCTATTCTTCTGTCCCACCCTATATAACATGTGAATCTATTGCCACTGACATATGTAGGCTTATTGTGATGACTTGTCCTAAAATATCATAAGACTGACAGCTATTTGGTTTGTTATTCTCCAATCTGTTCATTTCTGAAAAAATTATATGAATAGAACTTTCACCAATAAGCTTTTCCATAAAAAAAAGAGATAACAATAACTCTTTCCTATTTCCATAATGAATCCACTATCTCAAAATCATTCCACTGATTCTTTATGCATTCTCTTCCTTTAAACTATTTGGAGGCTTAGTTATTGATCTGTCTCTTACAAGTCCCTAATCAAAGTTTATTTCAGCCAAACCTAATTCCACTACATGCATTTATTCATTAAGCAAACACTTACCGAGTATTGGATTAAGCACATAGAATTGACTCTCAATTAGCTTAGTCTGATAGGGAGACTTATAAATAAAGAGAAAAATACTAACAGCTAAAATCACAGAGATATCAATTCATTCAAAAACCATATGCTTAGCATCTAAAGTCTTGCTAGCATAGTGGCACCAGTGACCAATAAGATAAAGTCCCAGTCTCAGTCCCAAAGTGTTAGATACATACGTTAACAAGTAAAGAAAGTCTTACAAGTGTTACAAGTGCTAAGATAAAAGTCTGTATAGACTAGTGTGTATGAAGAGACATGTAATAGTAGCATGTTCAGAAGCAGCACTATTTTTAGTAGCCCCAAACTAGAATGACTCCACTGCATATCAACAACATGAGATAATTAATCTACGGTGTTATTTATTCAGTAGCATACTGCACAGTAATGAGAATGAATAATATACAAAACCACGGATTAATCTGTTTACTTTAAAAAGTGATTCACAGAATACAATATACAGTTTGATTTCCTTAACATAGAGTTCAGAAACATGCAAATTAATCTTTGGTGATAGGAATCTGACAACAGTGACATTAGGGATTTAGTGACCAGGAAGGTGTCACAAGAGATGGATTATAGCAATATTCTATTTCTTGATCTGGGGATTGATTACATGGGTTTTTTTTAATTTGTGAAGATCAATTTTGCTGTACGTTTAGGATCTGTGAAATTTTATAATATGTATATTTTACATTAATAAAAGTTTACTAAAAAAAATTAATGTTACCAAACTGAGGGAGACATGGGAATCCACAAACTATGACAGTGCTCTCCACTTTACGCCCAAGTTCCGAGAGTGCTTTATATCTCTACTACTTCACTTCCCCCTTATCTTTCAACTTAAGTCCACCTTCCATCTCTCAGGAATGGTCATCACTTCTTAGTTGCCAAATCCAGATCATTTCTTTCTGGACATCTACTTTTATTTAACATCTCCTTTCTTAAAACTCAGCTCTTTTCAACTTCCCACGAGGCTACTTTATGTTCTACTGTTCCAACTACTCCAAGGTACTCTTCTTCATGATTTCTTCTCTTCCACCCTCTAAATATTAAACATGGATTTTATTTTATTTTAGTTTTTCTTCTTTCTGTACCCTTTCTATGGCTCCTTAGTCGTTACCATGCTTAAACTACTTATACAATAAAGACTTGTAGGAGCAATTAATACTAAGCCACTTTTTCTTCTGAGTTCCTAACCCAAATTTCACTGCATCATAGGAATATCAAATAAATATATTCATAAGTTACCTTATCGTGTCCCCCAGACCTGCTGCAGTTTTAATATTCTCTTTTTTTGTTGGTGTGCACACACCCACACAATAAAAATGCCTATTCATTGGGCCTGCATATACTCAGCTGAAAAAGTGACAAACAGTCTTCTAAAATGGCTGTATCAATTTTCATCTCCTCAGGTGGAAGCTACAATTGTTTCACGTTCCCAGAACAATTGCTATAGTCAATCTTTTCTATTAGCCATTTTGCAGGATGACTGGTATCTCATTGTGGTTTTAATTTATATTTCCCAGAAGACTAATGATGTTGAGCAATTTTCATACAGTTAGTCACATATTCCTTATTGCAAAATACTTCTTCAAGCCTTCTGCTTATTTTTATATTGGGTTACCTACTTATTTTTGACGTGGTGGTATTCTTTATACATATCTAGGGCTGTGAAGGGTGAGATTTTGCCCTATTTGGAAGGTAAGAAGTTAGCCTGCCATAATTTCAGGCTGGAAAAAGACATGAGACACCCGGGTCCGAGACAGAGGACAGTACTACTTACGGCTAATCATGCATCATGAGCATCAGTGTATTTTCATTTTACCCCAAGTCCTGTAAGAGTCACATGGATAGGGCTGGATGTATTTCTGCACATTCAATGTGATGCATTAAAGAAGAGAAACTCTGAGATTAGGGAGCCATTTTTTAAAAAAATAATGGGCACTAAGTATGCCTACTCTTTGTTCTAGAGGAAGGTATTATACTTATTACACCGAACCTTAAGTATGACTGCTCTTTGCTCCGGAGGGGTACATTGTCGGCATCTTTCCAGGCTGTCTGCTATACAGACACTGTAAAAAGATACCCCAGGAAAAAATGAGTAGTTAGTACTTGCAAGAAATTCAAGAATCTATAAAGAATTCTATTCCAACATTATATTCTCCATATTGTTCCTTTACATATAGGTATTAGAAATATCTCCTCCAAATAAATAGCTTGTCTTTTCATACTCTTAATGATTTTTTTTTAATGAAAAAAATGGTCCTAATTACAATGAAGTCAATTTATGGCTTTTTAAATGTGTTTTGTTAAAAAAATTCCTATACATACTTCTATACATACTTACTTCTATAGATACCTATACATACTTCTGAAGATATATTCCTATGATAGACTTATAAACTTAATAGTTCTACCTTTCACATTAAAATGTATGGTGTGAAGTTAGCTGTCAGTGTTCAACTTTTTGCATCCATATAGACATCGAGTCAAATTAGAAATATTTGTCAAAAAGGCCATCTTTTCCTTATTATACTGCTATATAATGACAGTCATTAAACAACGCATTATACATGTGAGGATATGTTCCTGGACTCTATACTGTTTCAGGAATAAAGTCCTCTTACATATCCTTATGCCATTACAGCATTCTGGTTATTATGGTAGCTTTACTAACAGTCTTGATACCCGGTGGTAGAAATCCTCTGTTGGGAATTTTCCTACTTGAGAGCTATTCTTGGACCTTTGCATTACCACCTGCCTGAAATCCTTTAGGATTTATCTACTGTGGATCCGTTACCAACAAGTTAATTTGGATTTTCTTTGAGTGGAAACTTCTTTCGTGTTCATTTTTGAAAGACATTTTTGCAGAAACAGAGTTTTAGGTTAGCTGTTATCTTCTTTAAACATGTTAAATATGTCATTCTTTTATCTTTTGACTTTCATGTTAATGCTGAGAAGTCAGAAGTCAGTGCTATTGTTTTTCTCCTACGGAAATTTGCCTTCCTCCCCTTTTTGACTCTCTAACTGCTTTTAAGATTTTCTCCTGTGATTTTAGTAGTTTTATCATGACGTGTCTTTGAGTAATGTTCTTTGAGCTTAATCTTACTGGGGTTCCAACAATTCTTTAATCTGTGGTGGGATATTTTTTATTTGTTTTGGAAACTTTCCTGCCATTTTCTCTTTAAATATTGCCTTTTTCTGTTTTCTCCCTTTTCAGGATCTGAATTTCCACATGCTAAATCTTTTTCAGTGTGACCTATTTGTATATCTCTGATTTGTTCTCTATTAAAAAATTAGTCTTGATTTCTCTATGTTTCAGCTGGATATTGATCTATTACACATCATCTCTTCTACTATGTCCACTCTTCCATTAAGTACATTTATTAAGTTCTTAATTTCAGTTATTTAGTTCAAGTGTTTCTTTTTGACCCTTTGTAATGAATTCCATTTAATACTGCTGAAATCCCTCCCCATCTTCTAATCTATTTCTTAGATATATTCATCCCTGTTATTTTAAAGTCTATGAATGGTAATTCCAATATTTGGATCACATGTGCACAGGTGCACACACACGTGTTTATCTCTAGGTCCAATTCTTTGGGTTGCCCAGTAATATTATGAGTGCCAAGGATTGTGTATAAGAAATCAGAAGATTCTAGATGATGATATTTTCATCCACAGACTAGTCACCATATCCTCTGGTGGGTATCTAAAAATGAGGGCGTATCTCTTGAAATCTTTCAGACACTGAGTGGAGTCTGATTTATATTCCCTTTAAGACCCTGCTCCTGATGTGTATCTCTCTACATGTCCCAGCTGGAAAGTGTGATGTTTACCAGAGTCTCTCATCCTCAACAGGTCTTACCCTCTAATTTTGTATATTCACCACCATGAATCAACTAAAAGCTCTGCTTGGTGCTTTAGTGGTTTGCTTGTCTCTGAGTCTTTCATCCTGTGCGGTTTACAAATTTGGCAAAAGCCTGAGTGGTACAACCAAGTATTGAGGCTTACCTCTCAGTGTTTCCCACTTTTAGGAATCTTGGTCTCTCAATCCTGGCTCCCTTCATGGCCTCAAACTCTAATTTTTTTTTTTTTGTCTTTCCATCTTTATGAGATTCTTAAAAGTTCTTCTGGATTCTCTGCATCATAATAGCATCTCTACCTGAAGCCCCAACCAGAATCTGCAAAATGCCTCAAAATTACCTAGTATATGGGTTCTCCTTTCTTTCTTTGGCTCTTTTTTTACCCCCCATCAGGATCTTCACCTCTCAAGTCCTGGATTTCCTGATGGCTCTTTGATATCTTTAAACACACACGTGATTTTATCTTTTCTTTTTCTTTTTAAATCTCAATGGGAACCTCCTTCTGCCATAAGCTCTGCCATACGCTCTGCTGTATATGTTTTTAAGGTACACTCAACTACTCTTTTGACTTCGCCAGCGAGCAATAAAGACATTTTCAAATGCTTCTGATAATTTAAATTCTAAGCATACTTTTTTGGACATAAAAAAAATTTTCCCCCTAAATTATCTCTAAGCTATTTCGGCACCAAATAATAAGTTCTTCACTTATAGCTGATTGTTCACTTTCTGACATTTTGTACATCTCATTTGAATTATTTTTCTACAAATTCCTACACATTCTCATAATAAGCACATCTTCCAATTTTACGCCTAATCATATTTCTGTGAGTTCCCTTTTAGCTTTTCAGACTACCTCAGCATTTTTCTTGATTGTGTTTAGGGTTCTTAAAGAGTCAAGTGCTTCTCAATGCATTCTCATCTTTAAGTAATTTGTGAAATCACGGGTTATAGAACTTATTCTCAGTACCCCATTATTAAGCATTCTCTTGTCAAATGTGTAGCTATTTCTACATATTCTACATCTTCCCTACAGGTTATTCTATTTAAACTCACAGTATTTCACACATGTGTATTACATAAACTTTGGTCTAAGACTCTAGTAAAATCCTTCTTTGGGAAAAAAAGATTCATCTTTGTATATTCGGGCATATTTTCCATTCTTTGTCCACATAATTATTGACTTTCCTTCCAAAAAATATGGGAAAAGCAGGAAATACGGCCAGTTCTCTACCCTGTTCTTTATTTTCTGATGTAAGCAGAAGAATCAGTTAATAACGCTATGTTGTTTTACATGTTCACTAATGAACAGAGGTAAGGTTAAGACCATTGGAAAAACTGGCCATATTTCAATTAGTAATTTATATTAATTTTCCCTACTTTTCCTGTATTTATTATCTACAAAATATTGCTGTGATTTTGTTTTGAATTTTCTGGGTAATTTCATAAATGTCCTTCTTTGCCTTGGTATAAAGTTGTGTTATTTATTTTGTGCTGTATCACTGATCTCCACAAAATGGAGTGCATTTAAACAACAATAATCATTCATTGTCTCTCATGGATTTTGTGGGCCAGAAATTTGTAAGAAGCTTGGCTGGGGAGTTGTGCCCTGGTGTCTCTAATGAGGTTGCAATTACATGGATGCTGGATCTGTAGCCTCCTGAAAAGCTGGCTGACACTGGAGGGTCCACTCCTGAAGTGGCTCACTCACAGACCTTGTAAATTGGTGGTGGAGGTCCATCTCCCTCTGGGTCTCTCCATATGGCCTGGGTTTCTATGAAACATGGTGATTGGGTTCTACAGGCAAAAGTCCTGAGAAAGAATACGGGGAAAGAGAGGAAGGGAGGGAGGGGTCTTACAAGCTCCAAGCAGAAGTTGTATCCTTTTTATGACCCAGACTTAGAAGTTACATAGTATCACTTCCACCACATTCTATTCATTAGAAGTGATTCACTAAATGGCCCATGTTCATCAAGAGAAGAATTAAACTCCATGTTTCAAAGGAATAAGTGTCAAAGAGTTTGTGGACATACTTTAAAAGCATCACAACAACTACATGTGCCTTAAACTCAAATTATAATTTATCCAATTATGAAAACTGGAAAGATATAATTAATCTGGTTTCCCCTGTTGACATGAATACAATTCTACTGAATTAGTTTTTTGTAAGATTCCAAATATATAACAAAATTCTTTACAGTGTTTTTATATATTTTGCAAAAGTCTTAATAACCTTACTGAGTGCATTTCATAACATTTTGATTAGAAAGCACTGCTGCCTACAAGAACTCAGAAAAGCAATTATTTCACATCAAAAATTTAAAAAAAGAAAATGAATAAAGTACTGTCTGCTAAACCACATTCTATGCTTGAAGAAATGAAGAAATATATATTCTATTATAATAGCAGGAGTTTTTAAACGCCAAAAAGACAAAAGGATGTACCATTTGAAAAGTCATCAAAGTTAAAATATCATTGAGATCAAATATTGCCACTGGCCTTATCCAAGTTATCAATAAAGTATCTGTGATGAAACAGAAAAAATGTAATACAACAATATGGAAATAAACTATGACTGTCAACCTGGTACACAAATAAAGGAAGGTTGTTCCCCATCAGCAAGCCAAATAGAGGTAGTAGCCTCCTACTCTTCCTCATGAAAGAAGGCAGTTTTGCTCTCTCCTACTTCCTGAAAATGAGCAAGTGGGAGAAAATGAGATAAACAATCAATATCCTTTCTATTTAAAGACTCCTAACAAATTAATGAAAATAATTTAGCAGAATAGTCCAACAGGAACAAAGGTGAGAAATAGCTAGTGAACATTCACAAAACACATACAAGTGAATAACATATACAAATGTAAGTGCCAATCATTTAACAAATATGTGCCAATCAACTAACAAAATATGTAAATGGATGAAATTAAACTTTATTCAAATTGGTCAAAGTGAAAAAAATTAGGTATTATTAGAGTTACATTCAGGTGGGTGGCTTTAGGTGCTTGAATATGCATGCTGTAGAGTTATCCTATATGGGCAAATGACCTGGATCACCACCTATAAACTATTACATTGGACACACTACTTAACCCTTTGTATTTCACTTTCCCCATCTGTAATCTTGGGACAAGAGCAGAATCTACATAATAGAGCTGCAGTGAGGACTAAATGAAAATTGATCTATGGTACCTAACAGTGCTTAACAGCTAGACCACACTAGTATCATTGTTTTTTATTATTATTTTTACCACTATACCGTGGTTATTGTTAAGCTCATGTTCAATAGGTTGTACATGCTTATCCACTGCTGGTGGAAGTGTAAATTGGTTCTGCATTTTAAAAAATAACCTAATAACATAACAAGTTCTTTTAACAATTTTATGTTTCTTGGCCATATAACTATGTGACTCTATTCCTGAGAAATAATTAGGAAAAATAAATAAAAAGCTAGAGTGTCAACAACAATTTATGCAAAAATATGTTCATTATAACTAACAGGTAAAATTGGAAATAACCTAAATTTCTGTCCATTGGTATAACCGCCATAAATTATATTCACTTACATGGCAGAATACTGGGCTATACTGTAGATGTTTTAGTGAGTTTAGGAAAACTATGGGCAAATAATGTGCAGTGAAAAATATAAATATTTTTAAATCATATACAATATAATAATTATATGTATATCTGTCCAGATTTATATCTCTATTTTATCTAGCAATCAATATATTAGGATATTAAATCTCTCAGACCTTGCAATGGTTGTTTTTGTGTGGAAGTGTTGAAGATGATTTTAATGATTTTCTTTCTAACTTCTGCATTTTATTAAATTTCACTCCAGGAATTCATACATATAATTAATCACATTATAAACTATATCACAGTTAAAGAGTTATTAGAAATTATGGGTTCAATATTAAATCAAATATGCAGTCCACACTACAGCTATCAGGAAGAAAACTATTGTTTTAGCATTTACTTTGATATTTATTATGTTCCAGGCATTGCAGTAGGTGTATTGACATGTTTAATGTGTTCAAATGGTGGTTATAACCTTGATAATCACCATCCTCTGCCTGTATTACAAATAGGGAAACAAGAATTTGGTTAGTTTAAGAGATGGCTAAATATGGTAGAATTGATATCTCAATTGGGTCTATTGTTAATAGCCATGATATAGGCACTGAGAAATACAGTTTATCTTTATCTGAAGGTTAATAATCATTTTGCTCTTTATTTGTAAGATATAGAGATATATAGCTATTTCAGAGTAGGTATATGCCTATACTGGTACTTTGAAGAGAAAAGGATTTGATGGAACCCATTAGATCAAATCTAAGAAGAGCAAAGCAGGAAGCTGACTGCATCATCTTAAATGAAAACAATCTAGGTCAATCAATGTCACAAGGTCATTCTGAGTAGGAAGTGTGGTTACTCCTAGATCAGTGCCATGAAAAATAAAGGTTGAAGCTGCTTCAAAAAAAAATGAAGACAAGTTCACTTTATTTTTGAACCTTATCATTTGAGATCTACTTACACAAAAGTGCATGCATATTTTCGGAGTATAAACTCATGGGGTCCTGAATAGAGATGAAGAGAACATTCAGCTTGAGGGAAGGGTGTGATGATACTGATATCCTTCCTCCTATCATTGCCCCAACCCCTCTGTCTTGAAGATGAGACGGGGAGAATAGGAAAAGGCTGGGTATTTGCAGGAGAACAAAAGATGGGGAACTGAGTCTGACTACTGACAGAATGTTTGACAACTGAGTAAACCCTGTGATAGCTCTGTGTTTTCTCAGGGCCACAGGCATCCTGTTGGTGCTCCAGCCAACAGGCAGGTATGTGCACAAAGACCCTGTTAGCTTACAAATGATGGAGAATGACCCCACCATCAGAGGTGCTAGAGGACCAATTGCACATTCAGAGTATATTTAGAGTATATGCCAAAAAAATTAGACTGTGCCTGTGCGTAGTAACTTGCATAGAGCATGTGCAATGATATTTGAGTTCCTGGAAATCTCTGCCTATTTATAGAACCATACTACATGTATATTCCACCCCTTGATTATAACTGCTCATAAAGATGAAAGGCCCCCCCCCCACCCCATCTACTCTTCCCAACTCAGATCCTCTGAGTGTGCCTGCACTCCCCCTCTGGAATGTGTACTTTTGCTTTGCAATAAAGGTTCCGCTGCTATACTTTACTCTGACTTGTACTTGAATTCTTTTTCCCAGTGAAGTCAAGAACCTGGTACCAGCTGGTGTGCTGGTTGAGGTCTCAGGGCCCCAAAACTCCCCCAGTCTCCAGTATCAAAGGGATAATTTTTAGGAATGAATATTCTCAGGGTTGAACATAAATCAGGGTGAGTTAGGTTAGTCTGACTTAACTCATATGAGTTCATAATAAACATAGGTAAAGGGAACTACTTCCCAAAGCTTCCTGATAGATTCTCTAATTTCCTTCTGGTGACTTGGGCCAACTGACCACAGGCTGAAGTGCAAAGAGTTCTACTTGAAGTCCTTCTATTACTTGATTAAAATGATTATTTTAAATATATTAAGCAAATGAAAAATTTATGATCTATTCTGTCTGGAAATGTATTTTATAAGATACCCTATCTCTAGTTTTGATTTCATTTATTCCATAAGAATTCACTGTTTTTTTTTAAATAGTAAAGAAAATGTGCTATACTTAGATCAATGGAACAGAATAGAGAACCCAGAAATGGACCCTCAACTCTATGGTCAACTAATCTTTGACAAGGCAGGAAAGAATATCCAATGGAAAAAAGACAGTCTCTTCAACAAATGGTTGGGAAAATTGGACAGTCACAGACAGAAGAATGAAACTGGACCATTTCCTTACACCACACACAAAGATAAACTCAAAATGGATGTAAGACCTAAATGTGAGACAAGAATCCATCAAAATCCTAGAGAATACAGGCAGCAACCTCTTTGACCTAGGCCGCAGCAACTTCTTCCTAGAAACATCGCCAAAGGCAAAAATGAACTATGCGCACTTCATCAAGATAAAAATCTTTTGCACAGCAAAGGGTCGAAAAAACCAAAAGACAACCGACAGAATGGGAGAAGATATTTGCAAATGACATATCAGATAAAGGGCTAGTATCCAAAATCTATAAAGAACTTATCAAAATCAACACCCAAAGAATAAATAATCCAATCAAGAAATGGACAGAAGACATGAACAGATATTTCTGCAAAGAAGACATACAAATGGCCAACAGACACATGAAAAAATGTTCCACATCACTCAGTATCAGGGAAATACAAATCAAAACTACAATGAGATACCACCTCACACCAGTCAGAATGGCTAAAATTAACAAGTCAGGAAATGACAGATGTTGGTGGGGATGTGGAGAAAGGGGAACCCTCCTACACTGTTAGTGGGAATGCAAGGTGGTGCAGCCACTCTGGAAAACAGTATGGAGGTTCCTCAAAAAGTTGAAAATAGAGCTACCCTAAGAACCAGAAGTTACACAACTGGGTATTTACCCCAAAGATACAAATGTAGTGATCCAAAGGGGCACCTGCACCCCAATGTTTATAGCAGCAGTGTCCACAATAGCCAAACTATGGAAAGAGCCCAGATGTCCATCGACAGATGAATGGATAAAGAAGATGTGGTATATGTATATATATACAGTGGAATACTACTCAGCCATCAAAAATGAAATCTTGCCACTTGCAATGATGTGGATGGAACTAGACTATTTCACTTAAGCTAAGCGAAATAAGTCAATCAGAGAAAGACTATTATCATATGATCTCACTCATATGTGGAATTTAAGAAACAAAACAGAGGATCATAGGGGAAGAGAGGAAGAAATCAAACAAGATAAAATCAGGGAGACAAACCATAAGAGACTCTTAATCATAGGAAACAAACTGAAGGTTGCTGGAGGGAAGGAGGGGGAGGATGGGGTAACTGGGTGATAGACATTAAGGAGGGCATGTGATGTAATGAGCAGTGGGTGTTATGTAAGACTAATGAATCATTGACCTCTACCTCTGAAACCAATAATACACTATATGTTAATTAACTGAATTTAAATTTTAAAAAATGTGCTATATATTTTGTGGACCAAAAAGTTACAACTAAAGGAGATACTGATTAGGACAAAGTGTAGTAGGCTGATTAGATAAAGGCAGGGTCTTTTTCTTTTTCTCAAAAAAAAAATTTTTTTTTTAAGAGAGAGGGGGAGGGAGGGATAGAGGGAGAGGGAAAGAGAGAATCTCCAGCAGGCTCCACATCCAGCGCAAAGCCTGACCCGACAAGGGGATGGATATCACCACCCTGAGATCATGACCTGAGTGGAAATTGAGTCCTGTGCTTAACCTACTGAGCCACCCAGGCACTCCAAGGGCAGGGTCTTGAGAACTGAGTAGGACTTTATGTTGGAGGGGGTGGTGAACATAAAATGTAGCCATTTTTCCCCAGAGGCAGAAATTCAGTAAGAAACAATGAGTAAACGTCAAAGAAGAGGTAGAAAGGAGAAGTGTGAATATAATTATATAAACTGATTTCAATATGAGATGCATGGTTATCTGTTAAGTCAAGGGAATTAGGTTGGAAGTTTAAAGGTTTAAACGTTACAGCTAATTTAATTTTTCTGGATCACCTCACAAAGAAATAAGCTGCAAAAGAAAAGTGAACATTTCCTCTGCATGTTTCTATTAGGTAGAAAAACATGAATACCACTCATCTAGCTAAAATTTTTGTTGATAAAATCAGTTTCAAAAAGGACTCTCAATGAAAAGTTTCATTAGGTAAAAAACTTTTATTTTAAACTGGGGTTACTTGCCACTTGTTTAATATGTAATTGTAAAAATGTGTTTAATATACCATAAAAATGTATTTTCTTGTTAGTATTTCCTACTTCGGCACTGTCCTGGATGAGTAAATCTACTAGAACTAAATGAGTATCAGTTTTCTTGCTCTCATATTCTACCCAATATACATCTTTTAATAATAAAATTAAAAGGATCAGGTGGTTCTAAAAAAGTAAATGTTGGCAAGTGGAGGAAAGTTCTAAAAAAGCACCAATTTTGCTCTAAGAAAATAGTCTGAATGTACCATACGCACACACACATACACAAACACACTTTGGAGACTTCTGCTATAAAATAGGAACAAAAGTGATAAAGTTTGGTCTAATAAGTTAAGATAAAATCAGAGAAAGGGGAATTTAGACTATTTTGTATATATTCTAGATTAATATAATCAGGAATAATCTTAGAGTGAAGTCCCATTTCCTATGTGTAAAAATAAGCTGCAGTAAATAGGAAATAAGTTATTATTCTGAGAATTCTTATATAATAATATGCTACTTGAGATAACTTTTCTAACTCTGAAATTGAATACCTCAGTGTTTAACCAGAAACAAATATTTACTTTTATGCAGGAGCAAATTTAAAATTAAATGTATTCAAAACATAATTTGAGACTCTGATCAGAATATTTTTTAAAAAACTGTAAATAATGACTTTAATAAAGTCATTGAACTAGAACTGCCACAGAGAAGTAATCAAAGATTCTTGCTTTTGGGTAGGGTAGAGTCACCACCAGAATTTTTACATTTGAAAGTCAAACTTTACAGCTAAAAATTAAATTGTTCCTTATATACAAGTATATGTTCTTATTTTAATAAAATCTACTATTGCTGTGATGTGTTTTCAAACACTATCCCATTTTTATTTTCTTTTATTAATTTTTTTACTATCCCATTTTTAATATTCTGTATTTGTCTAGTACACGTTTTGAATTAAATGATGGTATAGGAGATAATATTGAAAAGAGGCTGCACATCAGGGAAATCCAAATCAAAACCTCAATGAGATACCACCTCACACCAGTCAGAATGGCTAAAATTAACAAGTCAGGAAATGACAGATGTTGGCGGGGATGCGGAGAAAGGGGAACCCTCCTCCACTGTTGGTGGGAATGCAAGCTGGTGCAGCCACTCTGGAAAACTGTATGGAGGTTCCTCAAAAAGTTGAAAATAGAACTACCATATGATCCAGCAATTGCACTACTGGGTATTTACCCCAAAGATACAAAAGTAGGGATCCGAAGGGCTACGTGCACCCCGATGTTTATAGCAGCAATGTCCACAATAGCAAAACTGTGGAAAGAGCCAAGATGTCCATCGACAGATGAATGGATAAAGAAGATGTGGTATATATATACAATGGAATATTATGCAGCCATCAAAAGGAATGAGATCTTGCCATTTGCAACCATGTGGATGGAACTGGAGGGTATTATGTTGAGTGAAATAAGTCAAACAGAGAAAGACATGTATCATATGATCTCACTGATAGGAGGAATTCTTAATCGCAGGAAACAAACTGAGTGTTGTTGGAGTGGGGGGTGGGGTGGGAGGGATGGGGTGACTGGGTGATGGACACTGGGGAGGGTGTGTGCTCTGGTAAGCGCTGTGAATTGTGCAAGACTGTTGAATCTCAGATCTGTACCTCTGAAACAAATAATGCAATATATGTTAAGAAAAAAAAAAGAACAAGAAGGTAGCGGGAGGGGAAGAATGAAGTGGGGGAAATCGGAGGGGTAGACGAACCATGAGAGACAACAGACTCTGAAAAACAAACTGAGGGTTCTAGAGGGGAGGGGGGTGGGAGGATGGGTTAGCCTGGTGGTGGGTATTGAGGAGGGCACATTCTGCATGGAGCACTGGGTGTTGTGCACAAACAATGAATCATGGAACACTTCATCTAAAACTAATGATGTAATGTATGGGGATTAACATAAGAATTAAAAAAAAAAAAAAAAAAGAGGCTGCACAATTTCAATAGAGAAACTAACCCCGAACAGATGCACCCTCAACTCCTCCTATTTTCCTTCTTCTGAGGTATTCTGCAACCTGAGTAAAATTTCCTAAATCATTGGTATGTTCATTTTATTCCCTTGCTCAAAAGAGTTTAGTGGATTC
This sequence comes from Mirounga angustirostris, assembly GCF_029215605.1. Classification (NCBI taxonomy): domain Eukaryota; kingdom Metazoa; phylum Chordata; class Mammalia; order Carnivora; family Phocidae; genus Mirounga; species Mirounga angustirostris. Next base: position 46,757,663 of record NW_026991712.1, on the reverse strand, counting down.
TAATGGGCCATAAAAGAAATCGATCTCATTAACATGTCACTAAATAATTTCAACAAATTAGATAAAACCAAACTTCTTAGTTTTAGCTATTACTGCTATTCACTTTTAATTATCCTGTCATCTAGAACCTGTGTTTCTCATGTGAGGATGATTTTGCCCCAAGTGGACAGTTGACAAAAAAGAGACATTTTTGACTGGAAGAAAGATTTGGGTTCCTACTGGCATTTATGGACAGTGGCCAGAGATGATGCCATTAACGTATACGGAACTCCTCCCCACAATTTTTGAAATCTGTCTACTTCGAAAGCGATAAACAGTGTCATGGTTAATGGACTCTTTATATTTACTTGTAGGATGGATTTATTTATGGATCTGATTTTGTAAATTTTGCAATGGAAGCAATGACTTTGAATTGCATAGTACTCTCTTATTTTAGAATAAGATGTTTTTGCTATTATGTGTTTGTATATTTCTTTTGCTTAAATTTCCCACTCTTCCCTCCTTTGGGAGAATCTATAATTCTTAAGCGGGAGCTATCTACCACGTCTTCTTTATCTATCCTTGAATTTCACATCATTCTATCTTGTCATGCTTTTCTGAAAATGCTTACCAAGATTTCCTTCCATATGACAGACTCAGTTTTTACAGTAATAATAGGTTTCTTTTCCTGTTCCATAAAAAGCCTTCATGGGTATTCAGAGTTGTTTTCAATACTGTTGTTCTGATTCACTTGATAAAATATTTTCAGTGATAGGCTTTTCTCCTGAGTCTTCAAGTAGATTCTCCCTTCCCTGGTTCTTTAGTATCCTTTTAAGGCTCTCGTTTTGTTGTTACCAACTAGATAACCTTTGGCTAGTTACCAAACTTTCTGTGCCTCAATTTTCTTGCAAAATGGAAGTAATTCCCCTATCTACTTTATAAGTTTTTGGTGAGGAGTAAATGAGTTAAGGACATACAATGAATTTAAAACAGTATCTGAGACATACTAAAAGCTCAATTAAATTTGGCTCTATGAAACTTTGAATGAGATTGATGATAAAGCAGCAGAGAGGGGTCTTTTTTTTCCTTGAGAGAGAGAACAAGTGCAGGATGAGGGGGGAGGAGCAGATGGGGTGGGGGGGGGAGAGAGAGAGAGAGAGAAAATCCCATGCAAGCTCCATGCCCATCATGGAGCCCAACATGGGGCTCAGTCTCACAACCCTGAGATCATGGCCTGAGCTTAAATCAAGAATTGGATGCTCAACCAACTGAGCCACCCAGGCGCCCCAGCAGAGAGGTTTTAACTACTTCTTGATTTCCCTGTTTTCTTAGGTTCTTGATTTCCCATGATCTTAGGTCAATCTTCATTTCTGAGTACACATGCATCTATTATAGCCTTGCCTAAGAGAAGTGCAACCTTCCTCGAAGCCCACAGTGGTCTTGTTCTCTGATGCATTAAATCAATGACAAACTACAATTTCCACTGTGGATTGCACCAAGAGCTATTTCTGCTGCTGCCCTGACATGCAATCAATACACTGGGGAGTAGGTGAATTGTGGCAACATTTGATTTCAAATGAAGAAGCGAATTATAAATTAAATGTGAGAATAATTACTGGATAGTTTTGTTGTGCTTAAACTGTAAGGAAATTATTAAAGTGTTACTATGCCAGGTTTTGTAATGGTATGGTTGTAATTCTACAAAAAAGTAATTGTGCAAAACTAAGGTAAAAATTAATTACTAATCTTAATAATTTAGACAATAAAACTAAAATTATTAATTTTTTTTAAAGATTTTATTTATTTGACAGAGAGAGAGACAGCGAGAGCAGGAACACAAGCAGGGGGAGTGGGAGAGGGAGAAGCAGGCCTCCCGCCGAGCAGGGAGCCCGATGTGGGACTCGATCCCAGGACCCTGGGATCATGACCTGAGCTGAAGGCAGGCGCTTAATGACTGAGCCACCCAGGCGCCCAAATTATTAATTTTAATAATTGCATTTTTTCAAAAACTCAAAGGCATTAATTTTTTATATTGGTAAACTAATGGCTAAATTTGAAATTTCTACTATATTTTGCCTTGTTGATGACCACCTAAACGTAAGGATAAATAACATATATGAAAGTAAATTACAAAGCAAATTCTACAAATCTATATAAGGAGAGGAATAACAGAAGCTAAATAATGGTCAATATTTATTGGTCAATAAGGCAAATTATGATTAAGCAGCTAATTCACAGATGCAGAGTGTATCTAATGTCAAACTAGTATTATTTTTACCTGCTAACATACTGATGTGGCAGACACTGGCTAGTTGCTCATCAAACCAATCACCTTTCTCCAGCCTTTTCCAAGATTAGGTATGGCCATGGAATTGAACTCTAATTCATGAACTTGTCCGGAATGTTATTTGCCACTTGCAGGTCTGGCACATAACATCACTCCATGAGCAAATCTATCTCAGGTCTCCCAGCTACTGTTTGGATGGTAATGCCCAAGGCAATTCTGGAAATAATGTGTTGATGATGGCTGAGGCTCGATTTTTCTGGGTCTTAGATCAAGTGAGTGGACAGTCCTCTGCCCCACCGTATGAGCAAGAAATAAAATTCTATTGTGGTAAGCCACTGAAATCTCTGGTCTTACCTGTTTCACTTATTAAGAGTTCTATATGTATTTTAATGTTCACGATCCATCTACATACTTCATCAAAACTGATATAATGAAATGTTTTGAGTGTATGACACCAATTCATCTGCTTTTCTCTAACTGCACACAAGGATCTAATAAGTAAGAACATCCTGCATAGTAATCATGTGAAATGATGTAATTGAGAGGTTTTGAAAAACTCAAGATTTAGAGTCACCAGTGCACTGAAATAAAATAAACTCAGTGAAATTAAGTTTATTCCAGGAAAGAAGTCATGTTTTTAAAAACACACAAAAATATCTCTATTATAGTTTTGAAAGCCAAGTTAATTTGAGAGAGAGAGCTTCCAAGTTTTGGTAAAACATGGTAAGGTAAGAACTGTGTGGGAGAAAGCTAATATTTTTAGATTTTAAAATCTCAGTAAGTACTCTGTTTTTAAAGATAGATTAATGTCCTCAACTGCCTAGTCGTATCAAGTGATTCCCTTATTTTCAAAAAAGCACAGGAAAGGAGCACCTGGGTGGCTCAGTTGTTAAGCGTCTGCCTTTGGCTCAGGTCATGATCCCAGGGTCCCAGGGATCAAACCCCACATCGGGCTCCCTGCTCAGCAGGAAGCCTGCTACTCCCTCTCCCACTCCCCCTGCTTGTGTTCCCTCTCTTGCTATGTCTCTCTGTCAAATAAATAAGTAAAATCTTAAAAAAAAAAAAAAAAGCACAGGAAAGATTGATCTGGACAATATTCCCACAGACTATAGCACTTCCAGGCCTCTTGGTAAATACCTATTTGGCATCCAAATTTTCCTGTCCTCAAAGATCAAAGTCAAGATCCCGTAAGCAACGGAAAAATATTATAAAACGTTACGGTTGCAAAATGAGCAGAAAAAGTTGGGAGATGGCAGACAGCTGGTTAAGGCCTAAGTTTACTTCTTGGCACCAATGCATCTCTAGTGTGCCAACGACAAAATATCTCCTCCAGAAAGTTAACTCTCCCCAGTCGACACAAATCAAGTCCGTTGACTCAGGCATCACATCATGAAGATTTTTAACTTCTCCTAGGTTTATTCAAAGAATGAGCTGGCTTACATGTAGAATTTGACTGCTTCACATTTAATGGTTATATTAGCCAGGATTCTCCAGAAAGACAGAACAAATAGGATATATACAGATATTTAGGAGGAGATTTATTATAGGAATTAGCTCAAAAGGTTATGGAGGCTGAGAAGTCTCACGATCTGCCATCTGCAAGCTGGAGAACCTGGAAAACCAAAGGTATAATTCAGTCAGAGACTGATGGCCCAAAAACCAGGAGTTCTGGTCTCCAAGGGCAGGAAAAGATGTGTCTCAGCTCAAAAAAGAGAGAAAATTCCCCCTTCCTCTTTTTTTTTTTTCTATTTTGGCCCTCAGTGGATTGGATGATGTCTGCCCACACTGGGGCGGGAGGATCTTCTTTACTCAGTCTTCTGAATCAAATGCTAATCTCCTCCAGAAACACCCTCACAGACACATCCAGAAATCATATTTATTTGCTATATGTGTACCCCTTAGCCCAGTCAAATTGACACATAAAACTAACCATCACAATGATGTAATAGATTTAAGGGTTTTGATATCTTGATACAATTTTTATCATCATTTCTCCCTCCCTGTTTTTAGGCAGACTGCCACAACAGCCTTGAGCACCTCCTGATCATCTTCTTACTGCAGGCAGTGATTTTTCTGATAATAAACAGAGCCAATGCAATGTATTCCTCCTGTTAATAGAATTGCAACACTATGGTATAATAAGACTTGCTTCTAGATATTTTTCTGTTGTAGTTTTATATAACATTTTAATAGGTAACCTTTTTGCTTAGAGATTATCGATTTGAAATCTTACTACTGCAATACATACTTGTCTAATTAGAAAGAATCTTTGTGGTAAGTTTGTGTTTACATTGATAGTGCCATTTAAAGTTTATACCGTAGCCAAGGAAACAATATGATAATGATGCTCAAAATGAATCTTAACATTTTGCTAGAGTTAAATTTTCCAACTCACTTTAGGCAATGTATACTTTTCAAAAAAAACATCACAGTAACATTTTCTATTTAGAATTACTATGCATATGTTTTGCTTATCCACTCCATAAAAAAAAAAAAAATCCTCTTAGAAAAAGTGGCATTATTTTTATTAGGTGGGGGAGTGCGTGTGTGTATACCTGTGTATGTGTGATGTATTTATTTATTTTAATATGATTATTGTGTAATTTACTTAATGGGTTTTAGTTTGAGTTTTTGAAAGGTATCATGACTATAAGCAAATTGATAGGAAAGTGGGTAACAATGAATTAAAGGTTACTGGCAGCCTAAGACACTGTTTATCTCTTTTGAGGTAGACAGAATTCAAATTGCCTTCATTAGCTGAGCAATATGCTGTGGAAAATGAGCTGGGTACTTATCAAGAGGCTCTTTTCATTTGCATTTTTGCTAAATTATCAAGCTGCTCTGTTTTCTAGGTGCTTAAGAGCTATGAATAGGAAAGAAAGAAAATTTTTCAGTTAAGTAAGCTTGGGGGCATTTGAGGACTGGAGTAAAAAAAGAAGTTTATCAATGAAGATGTCAGAATTGTTCCTTGTATGTATGTGATACGAAAAGGTAATCTTACAGACAGTCAGGATGTAGGATGTACAAATGCATTAATTCTCCCCATACACACCAGTAACACAGCAAAGCTAGAGGCTGTTCTTTTGATAAATGATCAATACTTCAGTATGACACCACCTTAGTTGTCCTGCTGTTGCTAGTTAAAAGCCTGAATTTCAATTAAGCAGTAAATCTTTATGCTATTACATCTTCAACAGACAGTAACTTCTCCTTAATCCCCTACAATTCTGAAACACCGTGATTTTGTAGTCATTTTCCTTAAGCTCACTCAAAAGAAAAAAATATGTTTATATGATCAGTAAAGAAATATTTTCTTCCAAATGAAACACTAGTTATTAAATAATTTGTTTTGTTTAACAGTATGCCTATGTACAAAAATTATCATACTTCTACAGTATAAATTGTATTAATACATAACCTGAGTCAAAAGTCCATTGACATGATTGTATATCTTTAGCTCATATGTTCTATTTCAATTCTACCCCACATATATATTCCTTGGAAAACCTCTTAAGTTGTGCAAAACACAGAAGCATTCATAAGAGCAATCATACTTAAATCAGTGTAAACATTCTCATTTCCTCTGTCAACTCAAATGTCCCTACAGATTTTTTCTTAAAGCTTTTTATTTTCAAAAAGTATTTCTTGATACCTAAAAAATGCAGTTAATAGAGGATACATCTAAAAAATGTGTGCAGCTTTCTTAAGGATTTCAATATTTTAAGAGAAAATATAGGCCATTTGATAGGCACCATCATCCAAATTAACACGACTTCAAAGATCCAGATTTATAGTAGCCTTAACAATCAGATCTATTATTAGACTAAAATATAATTTTGGAATTATAATTACTGGAATAAAAAATAATTTTCTCTGTTTAGAATTTCAGAAGAAGTCTTTTCCCAGAAACAAATGCAGTTTTGCCTCCATCAGCAAAATTCTACCTTTATAAGTGCTATTATTCTCAATCATTTAGAATGCAAACATTTATATTAACAATTGACTTGAAGATGTCTGAACTATTTCATTAGAATGCCTGTGTAATTTTGATAAAAATAAGATAGGGGCGCCTGGGTAGCTCATCGCTTGAGCACCCGACTCTTGATCTCAGCTCAGGTCTTGATCTCAAGGTCATGAGTTTGAGCCCCACATTGGGTGTGGAGCCCACTTAACAAAAAAAAAAAATTAAAAAATAAGATAAACACATTTAATTTTAAATGACTTATGTATCAAACCAGTGTGAGCCTGCTATCACGTTGCAGATATTTTATTATTGGATGCTCAGGCATACAGTAGGTTAAACATTCCTGCATAGAAAGCATGTCTACTTGCAATGTCCCAGCCCTGCAATACAACATACAGAGTGAAAATAAGCACACAGCATGGTAGAGGCTTCTTGAGCTATGATCAGTTAGCCAGGAATTGAATGCAGCCTGCTCAACTTCACAGTTTTTGGCTTTCATTAAACTACTATATAGTGAAATCTCTCAATATACTTGCCGTTTGTCTCCAAATCAGTTCTTAAAAATGAAGTCATAATTTCATAATCAATATACCTATTTTTTTAAGATTTTTTATTTATTTATTTGAGAGAGAGAATGAGAGAGAGAGAGCACATGAGAGGGGGGAGGGTCAGAGGGAGAAGCAGACTCCCCACCGAGCAGGGAGCCCGATGCGGGACTCGATCCTGGGACTCCAGGATCATGACCTGAGCCGAAGGCAGTCACTTAACCAACTGAGCCACCCAGGCGCCCTCAATATACCTATTAATAACAATGCAAAAGGCCATTTTATTGAATACTAGATGTTTTATTTTCTTTTGGAAAACAGGAACAGGTATTTATTATATTTTCTTTCTTTGGAAATTGGTGTTATTTTAAATTTAACTCAACTTATTTCATTCTACCCGTAATGTTTGAACGCTGTGCATTCTCAAAATGCAAGGCTATTACACTAATCCCGCTAACTAAACTTTCTGATGAACTAACAAAGCTTAATTTGATGGCTGGGTTTAACTCATTAAGGAGGAATTAAGAGGTTTATTAGCTGATTAGCTGTCACTAAAACAATGCATGCTGTATTTTCAACAAAATTCTACTGTGGTGAGGAAGAAAAATATTTAAGTCTTGATTACAAGAATTGCAAGAGGTGGATGCTTAGGAATCTTCTAACTCTAGGATCCTATAATTATGTGAACACTTTTTAAACATAAAATTGAAGTATGGATTGTTATCTAGGAAGAAACACATGCTTCTTATATGAAGTAACTATTTTTTTAGTTATTGAGTTATTTTAAATTTATTTTTGCATATCAGAAGATTAAAAATCTGACAGATTTGTTGGAACAGATTTGCAAAAGTGGTTTTTTGATAAAAATAAAGATATAATATAAAAATAATAAATTATGTAGTCGTATCATATTGGGAGACCAAGAAAATGGATGAAAGGAGCAAAATTTTACAAACTAGAAAAGTGATAATAGAAAAGAACAGGAAAGATGGCAGAAGCTACACCACAAATATCAATCAGGTTAAGTTTTAAGTGGAAACACTGCAATATAGTGTAGAAAAATAGCAGAATTTCCTTAAGCATGTTCCATGACTTAAAATACTATGAAGTCTTTTAAGTGACATTTTATAGAAAACAAAATTCACTTTATTTACAGAACACAGTGTAAAGTTCTAATCTCTAGGCAACAGACCACACAAAAAACTAGTAACGTCTACTGACCCATACAAATTCTTGTTCTAAAATGTTATCAAAAAGCCTCATATCATGTTTTATCATTTTAAAAACAAATTTAGAATCAGCACCTTGAAAGTTTTTAAATTACTAAATCACTTGGGCATTCAAAAATAAAAATAAAAACAACTATTTGCAATGAAAAAAGCTATGCAATGCACTTACCATCATGATTAGGATTTCCTAGTGTCCATGGCTCATCTGAGTCAAAATGAGTATCTCCCCCAATTCCTGGTCCAGGGAAATAGGCATGTGCCAAAAACCCTCCCTCTCCATCAAAGGGAGAACTATCTCCATGAAAACCAGATGCAAAAATGATGGTTATATCCACATCGCGTTTGCCATTTTCCAATTCGCTGTAAGGAACTTCTTCAAATGTCAGAGGAGTTACATTCTGCCACACATCAAAGGCACGGCGAATAGCTTTGCGGGTTTCAGGGTCTCCTACTTTAGGAGTTACGTTCTTTATACTGAAATTTAGAGAAGAGAATAATAAGTATGGCTTTTTAATATACAATCTGACTTATTACAGATTGGCTTTTTACAGATTTTGATCTATTCAGTTGAGTAAAATACTGTAAAAACAGCCTTATATTAAATAGGAAAGAAATTAATCAATGCCTCATATCTTTATAGCTAGGTTTCACTACACTGGGGTTATTTAATTCTCAGCAGTATAGTATTCATCTGGCAAGGCTATAAATAGAAGTTCTCTGCAGAATGGGTTAACAGTAGGGTAAACTGGATCAATCAGTCACTTTGCCTCCTGAACAACAGAAAGGTAGCTTTGCCAAATGATCAAACAGGTGCAACAGTCTCGAGCTGAAATTAAAAATTCAGTTTCTTTCTTGTTATCCTTACTTTTAGGGGCACATCATTGTGTGCACACGTTACTTCCAAACAATGTCGTTGTGTTATTCTTTATCTATGAACACCAATTCAGCAGACACAAAGTTATTTCTTAGTTTTTAAAGAAAAGGTTAATTAATTATAGTTTCTTATGTTCTATTGTTTTCTTATGATATACTTAATTCTTTCTAGTTATAAAAAGCAATGTGAGTGAATGACTTTTTAATACAAAAATTTAAAATTATATGAATTTAAAGAAGTGACTTGGACATTATTTATATAGTTTATTTTTCTTTCTTTTTTTTTAAAGATTTTATTTATTTGAGAGAGAGCATGAGAGGGAAGAGGGTCAGAGGGAGAAGCAGACTCCCTGCTGAGCAGGGAGCCTGATGCGGGACTCTATCATGACCTGAGCCGAAGGCAGTCGCTTAACCAACTGAGCCACCCAGGAGCCCTAGTTTACTTTTCTTGAGGCTAATATCAAATGGCTACTTCGACCAACAATCTTACATCCATGAATCCATATATTTATACTAAAAAAATCTTAATACATAAAAGAAGGTATAATATTCAGGTGAATATTTATTGCAAAGCAGTAATAAAAGAGAAATGGAAGCTAAACAACTTAAAATGATGGAGTAGTAGTTAAGTTATGGTGTCTCTATTACATGTTATAATATAAGTAGGACTCAAAATTATTTTTTGCCATTTAAGGCTATTTAGCAGCATAGAAAAAATTTCAGATATACTTTCCCGTGGAAAAATAATATGCAAATTATATTTTTAGCCCACTTGTAGTTATGTCTCAATAATTACAAATATTAGGCAGGTATCATACCAAAATAATAATAATGGTGTTAACTGAGCATTTACTATGAGCCAGGCAAGCATTTTACAGTAGAAAACTTAAGAGAAAATTTAAAGTGGTAGAGCTGGTTTTTCAACTTAAACATTCTGACTCAAGAATCCATTATCTACGCTAGACCAACACATCTAAAAGAAGGTTGTCACTATTTTCTAATATATATATATATATATATATATATATATATATATACATTGATTATTGGATGATAAATGTCATTCAGTGTATATAAAGAAAATGAAGAAGCAAACCAGGTGGAAATGGAGTGGGGGCAGGGAGTGTTCCAGGAAGGAGAAATGACAAGTGAAAGGTCTTGAAGTTGGAGACATGCTTAGCGAGTTCCAAGAATGGTGAGGTGGCCACAGCTGGATGAGGCCAGAAAGGTAGCATAAAATCAAAGAGTTTGGCTTTTGTTCTAAGTGAGAGGGGCAGAAGTGGAGCATAATGAGCTAAGTGATACTGGACTTACACTTTTTAAACAAAAGACTATGCATTATGTGGAAAACAGATTGAAGTGAAGCAAGAGTTGAAACAGGCAGACCCACTGGGAACTCTTGCAAAACTTTAGGTGAGAGATGACAGTGGGGGCCAGGGCACTACCAGTACAGATATGGAGAAGTAGATGAATTTTGGATAAATTTTGAGGATACACCTGCCAAGATGTACTGATGGTTGGACTAAGGCTGTGAGAGAAAAGGAGGTGCCAAGGAAGACACCATATTTTCTGAGCTGAACCAAAGGATGTTGGACAGAGTAAAATAATTCAAACCTGTTCAAGGAGAACGTTATACAGTATTTTGTTATTGTTGTTTTACTCGTTTGTTTTAATTTCATGTCCTTTCAGCGTGATGCTCTGAACTCTATTTTGAGAAAGGGTAAATTTCTATATTGAGACATCCGGTGATGCTTCTGTCTGGCTTGTTAATCTCTAAATTTCCTGTTTGATGGCTGAAGAGCATTCAGATTAATGTTGTAACTTTGAATTTCGTCTAAATTAGTTTTCCTAGTAGTCTTCTATTTTACTCCCACCCTACAGGAAGACCCTCATTAGTGGGGAAGTGTTTTTATGGCACATTATTTGAAAGAACGTACTACATAAAGGCCACTGCTCTAGGAGCCTAAGAGATACAGCTGTGAATAAGACTCTGCTCTTGTAAACCTTACATATTTTAGTGATAAGAGATACACAAAAACCCAACAACATCAAAAAGATAAATACAGATGGCAACACGTGAAGGGTGAGGAGGTAAGGTGAGTAGATGATAAATGGGATTTCAGTGACAAAATGAGCCACACATGCTTAGCTAGCATGAGTTTCTAGCCAGAAGGAACAGTGAGCAGCCCACACACATTTGGCCAGTTCAAAGAATGGGAGTGCTCAGGGAAATGGTGTAAAATGAACACTCAGGACAGTGGTTTGAGATTAAAGAGGATGGGCAGGAAGCGAGTTATATTCTGTGAAAGGAAACCACTGGAGAGTTTTAGGTAGAGAAGTATTTTGGTATTATTCTAGTTTACAAAGATCACTGTTTCTGATGAAAAATAAATAAGAAGACAAGCATGGAAGCAACGAAACATTTTGGAAGTCCAAGCAAGAGAAGACAGAGACATGTCCCAGAGTGGTAGTCATGGAGATATGAAGAATTAGACCATTTCAGTGTATATTCTGAGGGTATTGTTAATGGGAATTGGTGTTGTATTCAATGTGTAATGAAGAATTTATTTTGTTTTGAAATAAAAGATAATCTTACAAAAGAAAAAATCATTAGTATGATATGTATATAAGTACATAATGGTTCTGAGAAAAATGAAGCTACATAATGAAGAATAATAAATGGGGGGGGGCGCCTGGGTGGCTCAGTTGGTTAAGCATCAGACTCTTGATTTGAGCTCAGGTCATGATCTCCGGGTCATGGGATCAAGCCCCATGTCCGGCTCCATGCTCAGCACAGAGTCTGCTTGTCCCTCTCCTTCAGCTCCTCCCTCTGCTCCACCCCCTGCCCCCTGCTCTCATTTTCTCTCTCTCAAATAAATAAAATCTTAAAAAAAAAATGTAGAGTATCATATTGTAAATACATCACCGTGTTTTTCAAAGCCAAGCTCGATTAACTTCCAAAATATACTTAACCACAACATTTGTAATGTCATTAGTAAATACAAGACACATAATGGGTGCCTGGGTGGCGCAGTCGGTTAGGCTTCCAACCCTTTTCAGCTCAGGTCATGATCTCAGGGTCCTGATCTCAGGGTCATGAGATCAAGCCCCACCTGGGGCTCCTCACTCAGAACAGAGTCTGCTTAAGACTTTCTCTTTGTCTCTTTCTGCTCCTCCCCACCGCGCTCTCTCACGCGCGCTCTCTCTCTCTCTCAAATAAACAAATCTTTAAAAGACACACAAGTATACTTCCAAGTTAGAGTTCTGAATGAAGTACAAATACATTTAGGAATTTTTATGCCATTAAGATGTATTTTGTGTTTACTAATAATTGAAATAATAAGGGCAACAGAGATATGTGATATAAAGAATAATAGGACTGTTATTCTTAGTAGTTCTAATACATGATGCCCAAAGTTACTATTATATATATTTGCAAAACAAAAAATGCTATAAAATGAATAAAATGAAGGTTATGTTTCAAAAACTTAATAGAACTAATTTAATTTTAAAATGTTTTGGGGTGCCTGGGTGGCTCAGTCAGTGAAGCGTCTGCCTTCGGCTCAGGTCAGGATCCTGGGGTCCTGGGATGGGCCCCACATCAGGCTCCCTGCTCCGCGGGGAGCCTGCTTCTCCCTCTTCCACTCCCCCTGCTTGTGCTCCCTCTCTCCCTGTGTCTCTGTCAAACAGATAAATAAAATCTTAAAAAAAAAATGTTTTTACTTTGCTTTTCTGTAAACAGAGTACTTAGAGTGAACATACTTTTCATTCTAATAAGACAATTGATTTCATTTTTCGAAGACTTTATCAGGTTTTTTCATTATGCCATTTCACTGATTCTTTTAAACCTCCATGTTGCTAAATTTTGAAACTTTTACCTAAAAAAATTAATAAATGTTATCATTAATTCATTAATGACCATGCCTTATACAACCCTACATAATAAAGCTGATCAAGTGGAAATTTTTCAACCTCTTTATTCATCGGAACAATTGGTAGTGAGGGAAAGGTATGTCAGTTGACTTACAAGATAACTATGTAAAGTCAGGATTCCCTAGCTTTAACTGCACTGAATCCATACCGATTCATTTAATAACAATTCTACATATTAATCACGGAGTATTTCCTCTTCAACTTTTTCAGAGAGTAATAAATCTTTTCCAAAGTTAGAGCATTTTATCTCTAATATGAAAGTAAGAAAAAAAAACTAAATATTTTGGCATTTGTATTGTGTATTAAAGGTTAAAAGAAGCTTATACTCTGCCTTATTATTCTCAGTAAAAACATATAAATCTCACAATGATAAGTGAGAAGTTTACTACACTACTTCTAAGATAATTTTTAAAAGGGTAAGAATTTGACATTCAGAGAAATAGTAAATTTTGAGGGAATGAGACCTTTATTAACAAAACTCTACTGAAATATGTATGTGTTCTCTTTGTTGATGACACTGGAGGAATTATTTTGCTTCATTAGTTCTGTAAAACAGATGAATGTAAATTGTAAAAATATCAAACATTTGTTCATTTGAACAGATGTTACAGTAAATGTGAAACAAGGCCATTGCAATAGGTTTTGTCCTTTCAAATGAAGTAAACTCTAATAAGTTACTCGAGTGACATAGTAAATATTACCCAGTGCCTAGTATTACCGTGTAAAGTCAGGATCCTCTAGTTTTAACATCACTCGATCCATAGTAATTTATTTAATAACAACTCTATATATTAATAATGATTATTTGCTCTTTAAATTTTGACAGAGTGATAAATCTTTTTCAAAGTTAGTGTAATGTTTTATCTCTAATTTTAAAGGAAGTAAACAAACAAACCTAATACTTTAGCATCTAGTTAAGATCCAGAAGTTGTATATATACTTGTGTCAAAATTATTTTGGTATGGTCAACAGACAAAAATTAGTTGTCCAGAAAGCATACTTACATTTTGTGAAAAATGATTGGCAACAAAATGGAATTTACTGTAACTGGGAAAGTAGACAATTGCTAAGAGTATAATAGAGTAAAAATAATAAAATATATAGTTATTTTCAGATCCATATCCAGAATGTATTATAATATCCTATCAAGAGAGAACTAAATAGACTAATATATTTTCATTCATATTATATTTGTATGGTTGATGTGGCTTCACTTTTTTTTTTTTTTTGTACAAGAAATGGTCAGAGAATAGAGATTGAATATGGAGTCTCCTTCTCTAGAAAAGCTTATATTAAATATTTCACGATTTCACAAGATGCTAGTTTTCCAGGTAAGGCAGACTAAAGTACATATTATTTTGGGTTTTATTTAAATAGTCTGTTTTACTACCTGCCGTGTATCCTCTGGACACACAACCTGAATTCTATGTGAAGTCAACAGGATCATCAAATTCAGTGACCTAACTGGTTTTAGAGAATAAGAAAAGCTTCTGGGGAGGAACTGATTATTCCTCAGCAACTTCTAGGTTTCTTTTCTCTGCATATATTATGTTTTTAAAGATTTTTATTTATTTATTTGTCAGAGAGAGAGAGAGCACAAGCAGGGGGAGTGGCAGGCAGAGGGAGAAGCAGGCTCCCAGTCGAGCATCAGTCAAGCCTGATGCGAAACTCAATCCTAGGATCCTGGGACATGACCTGAGCTGAAGGCAGACGTTTAACCAATTGAGCCACCCAAGCATCCCAACTCTGCATATATTATGAAAGTAAAATAATAACTTCTGGTGTGTATCCTCAGGAGTCACACAAACATTCATTTAAAATCAAGGTTAGTTAAAGGAGAATTTACTAGGAAAATCAATACCAATTAATGTAACATAATACAACATACTATTATCACATTAATTAATATATTATGAATACTTGTTAATATAATCCAGTTTAAAAAACAGATGCATCAGGCAGTTTAAGTACATATTCCATGGGACACTTACTACATAAAATATTATTTTGGAATTTCGATTTTATAAAGAAAAAGAATTTAGGCTAAGCTTATTTTACACAATATTTAATAAATGGGAAATAAAGATATATTTGCTAAACAATGAGCTTACTCATTACATTCCTATTATTATTTTGCATAAAGCTTAACCAAAGCCTACAAAGAATTCATTAATTTATCCAACAGCTATTTAATTAGGGCATAATACACAGCAGCACTCTGCTAGGTTCTAGGGAACATAAAATGGATATGGTCTCTGATGTAATGAAGTTCCTGTAAGGTCCGAAGTAGCAATACGGTATGCTATTCTGTAATTATTCACTTAAACACACCTGTCTCCCACATTCGACTATATTTTCTATGAGAGTGGGGGCCTTGCTTAACTCATCTATCTATTGCCAGTGCTGTCACATAATGCTGTTCAATAACCATTTATTGAATGTACAACATCTAATTACCCACGAAGCAAAATTTGCTAAAAGAAAAATTGATCATAAAGATTCAATTAAGAGATGAATGGCCACCTGTATTTATACTATAATTATTACCAGCATGTAAATTATGTATCAGCCAAAGTTATATATACCCCTAACTACTTAAATGATTCTTCTGGTACAACCTCAGAAGTTCCCATTCCTAGGCATCAAGCACCGAGGTCATTAAAGTGGAAAGCATGGGAGCCTAGACATTCCCTCGAAACGGAGTCATTATGCAAGGTTCCCTCCAATTCCACATTTTAAAGATAGGAAGAGATTTTAAAATTATATAGTCTAACTTTCCAACCATTCCACAAATGGTCTCTAATTTCCTTGACAAGTGAATAAATTGCTTGGTTTATATGCTTCCAACAATGAAGACCTGTAGGGTGAATGATTTAATTTTCCAAAATCTCAAAATATTAGGTTCTTCTGAAAGCCGTTAAGTATTTGAGAATAACTGAAAATTTCGCCCTTAAATATTTTTTCCATCATATTGAGAATCCTTGGCTCTAATATTGAGCCCTTTCTCATGCAGACTGTTTGTAAGATCTCTTAGCATTTTGATTTCTTTTTTAGAGGTGCACTTTAATTTGCCAAGAAGTTGTTGGAAATGTGGTAGACCAAAGAGAAAAGGAAACATCAGGTAAAGCTTGGCCAACAAAGCAAAGAGAAAAAATTGCCATCATCACTGCTTTGGACACTCTGCTTTCTATCAATCTAAGCTGTTCATTTTAGTTCTTATTTAGCCACACTGTACCGTTGGCTCATAATGAGTTTGCCATCAAATAAAACCTAGATTCAACCACCCCCACTCCGACTCATGGCTTCATTCTGTAACGGCACATTTCTGCTATCCTTTTAATGAGTAATTTTTTTTTTAGCTGAAATGTAGTATTTTGTTTTTGTTTTTCTAAATATAGTAATAAAAGTAGCAGCAAAGGCTTATATAGTACTTATTTTACACATGGCAAGTTTTTAACACTTTACATACACTAACTTTAAAATTTAATATCCTTAGTTCTCACCCTCAATTTTCTATAATTCTGTTAGAATATTCTCAACAATTTCCATTAATTGTCTCATAAATTAAAACAAGTTAAGATGATAGTTGGCATTTACTAAGCACTATGTTTCAAGCACTGTGCTGAGCTATTTTGTTTGTTTCTGGGGGGGTTCCCCCCACCATGACCTGACTTAACTACCTCCTAGGCTTTATGAGATAGGTAGTGTTACAATACTCACTTTTCACACAGGGAAAATGAGACTTAGAAGATTAAGTAACTTGATCCTGGTCTTACAGGTGGCAAGTATCGGAGCCAGGATTCAAATCCAGATCTTTCTTACTCCAAAATAGGACTCTTAACCACATGATGTGTTTATCAGTAACCTGGAAGCTTACAGGGATAGACACCTCATTATTTGAGTATTCAAAACTCGCTGAGACAATTGTCAGTATAGGGACAGAGCTTCAATGGAATTATGATTAGTTCTGAACATAATGGCTCTTAACAGTTTCTTTCTTACTTTCTTTCTTTCTTAAATGAATGGTGTAGTCAGTACCTAAGTACGCAGAGACACTAAACAGGGTACACCGTTAAGTCTGGAAATCAGGCCAGAAAAAAGACACTATCTGAAATGAAAACAATAAATATCAACATGCAGAGCTGTGTGTTTTGTACTTCTAAAGTTGATTATACAAATTAATCTAATTAATACTTACTAATTTTTTATATGTTATGGGGTAAGAATCTAATTTCATTGTTTTCTATATGGATAACTAATTACTACAGAAGAACTTAGTAAGTAAAAGAGCCCGTCCTTTTCCCCAATGATCTATAAGGTTTTCTCTGGCATAAATAAATTGAAGCCCCAACCCCCAATGAAACTATATTTGGAAATAGGGCCTTTAAGGAAAGTTAATAAGGTTAAATGAAGTCATAAGGGTGGGGTCCTAATTTGGTATGACTTCTTATAAGAAGAGAAAAGAAAAAAACCCAGCAGAAATCTCTCTCTCCACACATGCATAGAGGAAAGGTAAGAGGTGGACACAATGAGAAGGCGGCCATCTACAAGCCAGAAGGAGAAATCTCACCAAAACCAACCTTGACAGCATGTTAATCTTGGACTTGTAGCCTCTGGAACTGGGAAAATTAAATTTCTGTTGTTTAAGTTACCCAGGCTGTGATATTTTGTGATGGCAGCCTGAGCAGACTAATACAGATTTAATGGACCAACTCCTTTGAAAAACACAATCTGTAAAAACCTACACAAAGAGAAATAGATAATCTGAACAGGACTATATCTATTAAATAGATTTAATTAAAAATTAATAACTGTCAAAGAAAAAAGAACCAGGCCCAAATAGTTGCATTGGGTTTACTAAACATTTCAGTTACAAATCATACCAATTCTCTACAATCTCTTCCAGAAAACTGAAGTAAAGGGAACACTTTCTAACCCATCCCATGAGGCTAGCATTACTCTCCTACCTAACCCAGATAAAGACTTTAAAAGAAAGAAAAACCACATATCAATATCACTCATGAACATACACGTAAAAATCCTCAACCAAAAATTAGCAAGTCAAATCCAACAATGTATAAAAAAAATGATTCACCATGACAAAGTAGGATTTACCCTAGGCATGAGAGGCTGGTTCAACCAAAAATCAATTAATGTAATCCAACACATTAAAAGGCTAAAGAAGAAAAATCATATGATCATATGATCATATGAATAGGTACAGAAAAAGCATTTCATTAAATCCAACACTTATTTATAATAAAAACTTTCAGCAAACTAGGAATAGGGTGAACCTCCTCAACTTGATAAACATCTAGAAAGAAGCCTACAGCCTATATCATACTTAATAGTGAGGAACTAGATGCTTTTCTCCTAAAGATTGGGAAAAAGGCAATGATGTTTGCCTTCAACACTCCTATTCAACATTTTACTGACAGCTCTCCCTTATGTAATAAGCCAAGAAAAGAAAATAAAAGATAAACACATTGGGAAGGAAAAAATACTCCTTTTTTTCAGGTGATATGATATGAAATGATATGAAGCTGACATAGAAGAAAAACTAAGTGACCTCAGATTTGGAAATGATTTTTTTGATATAACAACAAAAGCACAATAAAGGAAGAAAATAATTGATAGGTTGGACTTTATTAAAATTAAAGCTTCTGCTCTGTAGCAGACAAGCCACAGACTAGGAGAACTATGAACCCTACTGTCATTATGGACTTTAGTTAGGAATAAAATATAGCAACAGTGGCTCAACAATTTTAACAAATGGATCACACTAATGCAAGATCTTAATAGGAGAAACTATGAGTGTGTATATGTGGTAGGGGGATGTGATATATGGGAACTACTTGTATTATCTGCTCAACTTTTCTGTATACCTAAAATTGTATTACCTAAACCTAAAACATGAAATATATTATTTTTTTAAAAAGTTGGCCATATTCTTTTATTATTTCTGAAAATTATCTAGTTTATTCTGTGTTTTCTATATAGAAAATTATATAAACTTACTAATGATAGTGTTATTTCTTTACAAGTCCTTATATCTTTTATTTCCTTACAACTATAAGTAGCTGTGCAATGTTGCTGAACAGACTTAGAGGTAGCAGGTATTTTGTTGTTGTTCTTTAAGGCATTCTTCCAACACTTCACATTCATTACATGGGCTTGGCTTAAGACTGCTTCCTCCTTGATTTTTCTTACCTGCAGAAATAACTGAAATGAGTTGCATAAAAAATCTAGGAGCATGCTATCTGGGAGGATTAGCTTAAGAATATAAAACAACACTGAAAAGTGTTCTCAAGGGGCGCCTGGGTGGCTCAGTCATTAAGCGTCTGCCTTCGGCTCAGGTCACGCTCCCAGGGTCCTGGGATGGAGCTCCACGTTGGGGCTCCCTGCTCGGTGGGGAGCCTGCTTCTCCCTCTCCCACTCCCCCTGCTTGTGTTCCTTCTCTCACTGTGTCTCTCTCTGTCAAATAAATAAAATCTTTATTAAAAAAAAAGGAAAAGTGTTCTCAAAATAACTAAAATAAGTTCAAATGGCACAAACCAGATATATTGGTAGAAAATCTATATATTGAGTTTTAAATTTTATCCTTAAGCATATGTGAAGGGTTAGTTATACAAAGAATGAGAATTATAAATGTCTTTTATTCATGTATTCCTGACATCTTACCCTTCCCCTGATGTGCCCTGCCCCTTCCCTTGCCCTTTGGTCTAACACATGCTTTCTCTTTCTGTGAGTCTTGGCTGAAAGGTCATTTCTTCAGGAAGCCTTTCCCTGGTTTTCTAGAGTGGGTTTGATGGCCCTGTTTTACATTTCTCTTGCATCTTGTTCCTCCCCTTTCATAACAGTCATCACATTTATATGATTCTTCAACTTAACCACATAATTGTAAATTCCAAGAGGACAAACAGAATCTCCATGTTTTATTTATTTCTATATCCCCAGTGCCTAGAACTGTTTTTGTTCAAACTGAGACTCAATACACAGTTGTTCAATGAATTAATGAATAAATAGGAACATCTCCAATAGCAGCAAATGTCCTTCCAGGTTGGAAGACATTGGCATCCCTTTGGCATCCTTCACTGAAGTCAAAATAAGAAACAATGATCCATCTGCATTGCTGCCAATAAGACAGAAAGTAAAATGACTTGAGTTGATACTAAAAGTTAATTAATAGTAGATCCAAAGACATTTTGTTTAGATGACAATTATTTATAAACTTTATTATTTGATTACTTTTAGATTATGAATCCTTATTAAAGAATGTAATGGGGCACCTGGGTGGCTCAGTTGGCTAAGTGTTTGATCTCAGGGTCCTGGGTTCGCGTCCTACATTGGGCTCCCTGCTCAGCAGGGAGCCTGCTTCTCCCTCTGCCCCTGCCCCCTGCATGTGTTCTCTCTCTTTCTCATGCTCTCTCACACTCTCTCTCTTTCAAGTAAATAAATAAAATCTTAAAAAAAATAAAGAACGTAACGTGTTACAATACTCATCTCAGAGTCCCTCAGGATTTGGTATTCTTTCAAGAAGCTTGAAGGTACAGTTTACAAATGAGACCAAGTATTTAAGAAATATTTAAAAGGCCTCCAAATGGGCAATTTATTCTCTTCTCAATGGCAGTTCTCAGTTCCCTATGTTAACATTATATATATTGTGTAACTATATGTTACCATGTAGTCAATGTGCATAAGATGTCAAACAAAGTGTCAAAATAAATAGTGGTGAAAAATGGAGAAAACAGCAATCCATCATCAGTTCTTGTACCTGTAAGTGATGTGTTTGTGTTGCCACTTCTGTCCTGTTAATGCATATCGCTTTCGACGAACATTAAGTTTGGAGCTACGTGTTGTCTGGTCAGGTACACCACATCGAGGCTTCTTCATCCAGCTGCAAAAAGCAGTATTTTCCAGTTATTTACCAACAACCCTAATCATGAATTTCAAAAGGATATCAATTGAGAAGGTAATCTATGACAGTGATCATGAAAACGGGAAAACATACAGAAGAAAGTTGTCAATTTCCTTGCAATTTAAATCTAAGTAGAAAGCATATTTTGTCCCTGAATGATCAAGAATCAGTGGTTGCAAACTCAGCTCTTTTAGATATTTTTTCTTTCTCTAATTCATTTTGAGCTTGCTGTAGACTGAGGTCCTCTTACACTTCTAACTAGAATCTGTTTTTAACAAGATTTGTGACCTTGGGCAAGTCACTAATTCCTAGTCTCATTCATAAAAAGAGACTTTTAAAAATAAATTTTCACTAAGGTCTCTTCCAGGTTTAACATTCAACAATTTTTAAAATCTGTTACATGATCTTAAATTTCAGGATTTGAGAGGGCATATTCTATTCTCTCTTCTAGCTTACATAGAAGTAAATTATTTAAATAACATTTGCCTTTCTCCATTTTTTTTCTTCTTTTCACTTTGATCATTACCCCAACTTACAAGTAAGAACCATTTGTTTTAAATCAGTAATTAATAACCAAATTCAATGCTTAATTTTTTTTTTCTGGATATGAGGTGTTAGCATCACACAAATAAGGTTTAACATAATTATATTAGGAAAATGACATGCTGTTTTTTGATTAATTTTTAATACTTATACGAATACAGTCATGGAACTTCTTTTCTACAGTCTCATTGGTCAAATGTCCTGTTTTCGATGTAGTCTTGCTTCTTATCTAAGAAGAAAGATTTTCATGATTTTGAGTAGTGCTTCTTTGGTGACTCATAAAATGGCTTTACCATTCATTAGCACATTTAATTTAACAATTACAAAGCTAATGCAAAATCTTCATGGTGCTATATGCTTCAGCAAGTAGAAATGAGAAAAGAATCAATTTTTGCTGTATTTCATCAGATACTTTATAATTTCTATACTCTTTAAATGGAAAATAATTGACTATAGAGAGTTGACTATAGAGATGACTATCTAAAGATGTCCATTTTGTGAAAATGAAAGAAACAGTTTACATGTTACATGGATAAATCAGCTAATTAGCTCTTATAAACAATAATAACCTCATACAACAATGAAATCATGACATTTGTTTTTTAAGAAAGATGACACTTTTACCATAAGTATTGAAAAAATTTCTCCTTTTTTATTCTGCCTGCAGACAGACAATGTAGACGTTGCGGTTATCAAACTTAAAAGATTCCATCCTAGTTTATAATGCATTGTGGAGTTACTTAAGAAAAATTGCTTTCCCTTTATTAAAGTCTCCCAACTCCTAGGAGGCTATATGGTCCTACGGAATTGAATTCTATAAAGTTGAGAATGGAGATCTCCTATTTTTAACTAATACTTCAAGGGCATTCCTCAATCACTTCATTTGAGAGATATTTCATAGACTGTAAACACTCAAGGGCAGGGGATCTATATACTAAGATCTATATGTCTATATACTATATACAAGGTGTATATAAATATACTATCCACCTTGTACAACCCCCGGAATATAAGAGATATTCAATGAATAAGTGGATAGGGACACTTTGTATTTTTTAAATGAAAAATCATTAATTGTTATTACATACTGTAAGATACAGATACAGATTTAACTAGCAAATATTAAGCACTGGAGAGGTTATTATGATTTAAGTGGCTTTTACATATGGGT
Source organism: Mirounga angustirostris (assembly GCF_029215605.1). NCBI lineage: Eukaryota > Metazoa > Chordata > Mammalia > Carnivora > Phocidae > Mirounga > Mirounga angustirostris. The sequence goes on along the minus strand of NW_026991712.1, from coordinate 46,735,221 downwards.
ATTTCATTAATTATATTCTCAGCAAAAATTGTAATATTCCTAAGGCAGGTTTTTATGCTTCTTTATTTCATTAAAAGCACTAAGAGAATAAATAATATATAATTATTAAAAATAATAAATTTACTAAGTGTGGGAAGTAGTTACACTTACATTTTGCTAAGAAAAATATTTAAGTTAGCATTCTGGGAAGAGAAATAATTTGGAAATGGATAGTGGGATGAAATTTGACAAAATGCAATTACCTATTATCAGGATAAAATGTATTGCTAATGAGGACATACTGTCTAAAATTATTTTAATAATCAATAAAATTAAAAGAGGAAGGTAGCAATTGAAAAGGAAATTAAATTTATTAATATAAATTTCCATTTTAAGTCATGCATATGTTGGATCTAGTAAAAATTTTTCCAGTGAAGCACTGCATCTTCCAAAGGATAGGGTTTATATGGATGAGTATTAGATTCTTATGCTGAAAGATATCTCTACTGAATTCTTTATGTATTTCTTAGGCTTTTGCCCATTAAATATGTATTTTTTCTTATGTTCCAACTTCCTCAATATGCAAAATCTCATCTTTATTTACTCAAAAAATCCTTATTCATTCATCTTGTAATATTTTTCAGCTTTTATAACATATTAAGAGATATAACAAAAAAGTGTGACTGGAAAGATAAACAAGGCAAGAAGCCCTTTTTGAGTTCACAGTCTATAGGCAAGACATGCATGATTAAAAAAAATTACTATATAATGGCTTAAATGCTGTCATACCTTTGTCAAGATACCCTGTCATTATTTCTAATTTACATGTAAAAAATTTTTGATTTTCCTACCCAGATTTGTAACAATTCCTCTGATGCTTTATTTCAGCCAAGAGTCTTAACATCCTTCTAATGCCGAAGTTAGATACCCAGGTAATATTCTCCACTGCTCTTTCCTCACATCTAATCAAGCAGGATGCAGTCTTTTTTGCCTCCAAAATTTCTCTTCTCTCTCTCACTAATGGCGTCCTTCTCATTCCTAAAGACAAATCTTTCCAGAACACAGATGTGTTCTCTATATATTCTGGGCATGAAAATGCTTATATAGAAAGAATCTGACTCAGGCTTACTTAAGGAGGATCCCCTGCCACCCCCCTCTACTTTCTAAGATCCACTCAGGTTCCTACAGAACTAAACCTCTTTCTGCCTTTGTATGCAGTGACCTCTGTCTGGCATAACTTCCTCTTTTCTCACACTGAGAATCCTAAACATCCTTCATTATTCAACAGTTTACCATCCCAACATGGCACAGATTATACTATGTGTTCCGATTTGTGTCTCTGTCTTCCACTGGCCTGAGTCACGGCAGAGAGCCAGGAATAATGGGGCCTATGCCCAGGGAAGTCTTCAATAAGAAAATGAAGCAAATGAATTGAGTCTGCATGTCTCTTTTGTACATGCTGATCCCCCTTACTGTCCACGTTTCTTGAAGACTTTGTAACTCTTCCCAGGTGTGTGCCTTGAACAAATGCTTATTGCATGGACACCATGTAGACATTTTTATGTAAAACTAAATCATAAAGCAGATGACTTAAGTGTAAGAAATAAACATAAGAACAGGAATAATCTAATATCGATCAGTAATTTAATGCAAAAAACTCTTAATAAGGGTTGGTCGAGTTGAGAACACTCTATGTTAACTTTGCCAATATTTATATACAAATATTCTGACATAGATATATTAGCAGAAATTATTTATCAAATTATGCAAAATCCCCAAAATATGATAGAAGCACATCATGCCACTGAATATGACACATGGTATCTGAGCTAAATTGGCCTTTGGGCCTTTTATGTGACTCGAAACATTTAAATCATTCTTTAATTTCATAAGGAGTCAAGTTCTTTCTACTACAATTTTTGAAGTTCTTGGTGGATAAAAATGATTAGTGTTTAACAGGACTCATCAATGAATTAAATGTCTAATACTAAAGGTAAAGTTGGCATGTTAATATTGTTATTCAGGTAGAGTCTGACCCTGGGATTTATTTCGTTATCATACACCAAATATTAGTTGCATTCATATATGAATTTGATAAAACCCATATATACTTGTACACGAGAGTGCAAAACTCTCCGCGTACAAGTAGAATTGATTGATTGTTTCACCTCAGGTAACAACTGTATCACCTGAAAGAAACATGGGTTAAAGAGATTGTGTGTGTGTGCATGTGTGCGGGCTATTTTCAAGCAGTGCTTCTTTTGTGAAAGTTCCACTGCTAAAACATACTTATTTTTCTGTGTGTCAATACACAGCAGCTCATATACATGTGCTTCATTACTGACTCATTTGCTAAGAATTTTAAGTTGACATTCCAAAGCAAACAAAGACGTGGGAACCGGCACTGGTGCTGGGAGGGAGCTACAAGAAAGTCCTTTTGTACTTTCAAGGTGTAAATCACGGCACTCCCTCCCTTTGCATAAATGCAATACTGATATTCAGTATTGATTTAATTGTTCAGAACCCATGGCATTTTCAGATTAGCTGGGCAGAGCATTAATGGTTTCCTTAAATTAACTTAACTGAGAAAGGAAAAACATCTGAGATCAGTGTTCTTGACAGGAGTGACATTGTAAACGTTAGGAGCAGGGATCCTAGAGCCAGAATGCTAGGGCTCCAGCCCCACCTCCACCACCTCTCCAGCCTGGGACATTGGTCTGACTACTGTTTCTTTCTATTTCTCCGTTTCCTCATGTACAAAGTGGAAGTGAGACTATTATTGAATTAATGTGAGGATTAAATTAGTTAAGTCACGTGAAACACTTAGCACAGTGCCTGGCAAATAGCACCTGCTATGGTTTTTAATTTATAATAATTATTATTATTTTACAAACATCAGGAAGCAGCTGGACTCGTAGTAGAAGCTGCAACAATAGCAACATACTGATATTAGCATGTTTCAGGTCACCTTGACCTATGTGTTAACATCCCTTGTTATTTAAAACAGGGATAGCCTGGTGTTTTCATAATACAGATAGCACCAGAGACACAATCCTCTGTTTTATGTGAATAAAGCAGCCACAAACTTCTAAACAAATTTGCAGTAATTAGAGCCACTATGTATGAAACAGTGTCCGTTGGTTTCAGTAACTTTTTTTTTAAAGAGTTGGGTATTCGAGTCAAACATATCAGGCCTCTCATCGCATGGCTGTAAAGGAAGCCTTCAGGTTGAGTCTACACACCTGGTGCCCCAGTAGTGGGGCTGAAGGAAGACAGCATTTCAATAAAATGTGTACAATCGAAACGGTGCCCCCTGGAGTTGGAGTGGTACCACACAGTGGCTCTGGGTTCATATGCCTACCTTTACCGCGAGAAAAAAAAACTCACAAAATTATATCTTGTGCCTTATGATTAGTAATGTAAGAAAATGTTCATCTGCATAATTAAGAGGTTTCTATCCTCCAGACTTTTCCATGTTCTAATGGAAGGTAAGAGTAATATCTACTATTTATAGTTGTCCCCCAAAGATCATTTTACAAAGTTTTAAAAATGCTAATTTTTATGACTTTAAAAATCCTTCGGTTTTGTTTGTACTCATAGAGCCAAGTGCAAGAGTCGTGAAGAAGATTTTCTAAAAGTGAATTAACTTAGTGCTCAAAATGTTGACGTTAGGCTGACAGCTCACTCTGGTCCAGAGTTTCTTTTTTCGATCAACTCATGAACTACTTTCATGGACACAGGTTATTCACAAAGCTGAAACTGCAGTTAGTGTACTTGAAAGCCTGATCACAGAGAATAGATGTAATAAGCCTCCATGATGCGCAATGTGAAGAAAAAGCTCAGTTAGTGTCAGCTCTCATTTAAGCTTTCACCTTTCACCTTCCAGAAGGGGAATGAGGATGATTTAGCTATCAGCCATCCTTCCATAGTTACCAAAATAAGGATTGATCCATCCTATAACGTAATCCTATAGTGTTGCAGTCCCATTGCTATAATCAGAACTAAAAAGAAATTTAATTACTGATGAACTTATCTTTTATACCTATATTGAAAAAGAGTCTTAACTCGATAATTTAGACAAATGACTGAAAATCACGAAACCTATTGAAAATTAAGCCCCGAAGCTTATGGTTCTTGATATAGCTAAATAAATATTTCAATTCTCAAATTAGGAGAATTCAAATACCACTGTGGTTTCATAATAATTATTTGAAAAAAGCTACACATTCAGTCTTAAATTAATTTTAATTAAGATAAATTAAATAAATTAAGCAGAATTACTCAGATCATCCTACATATGTATGAATATATGTGTATATTTGCATATTCATGTGTGTACACACATACATGGAGGGAGATAAAAAAGAAAGATCACCTTAAAAATGATATCTCAACAAGCATGCTTCAATGCATGATAATATACACACATAAAAGATGAATTAAAATTTTAAAATACCTACCATTAATATATATATTAATATTGTAAAAACACATTAGACTCATTTCATTATTGCCTTGCTATCTTTTTCCCTCCATGCTAAAATAATCCTTTTTCATGCACAACATAAATTGCTTCACTTATTAAGGAATTTAAGTAAGCTTGCTTATAAAAATTAGCTAAGCAACCCATAATTTTGAAGAACCATTGCAACATATGATAATGAGCTCGTTTTAGGGGAGGGGGATAAGTATGCATTACTATCTCTCCAACACCAGTGCTAACTGATATGAAAGCAATATAGTAAGCCATTTAAGGTAATACCTAAATTTGTTGCTGGAAAATGGTTAATTTCTTAAACATAATATAGGGATCACCACAACTGCATCATTACTTTTAATTACCCAAGAATTACAGACTGAATGCATCAAATGTCTGTCTGACAAAGGAGGACATAATTATTTAATTTAAAAACAACTGATCTTGACAAGAGCCTACAATTAGATAAGAGTTTATAGCAGCATATGAAAATGAATCTTAAGACATTATTTTAATACTGAGGAGTAATTTTAGGTCTATAATTGTAGTCCATATTTTATGTGATAAGGTTTAGATAAAAATTCATACTTTATAATTTGACTATGTAAAATAATAGAGTACAACTTCAGCATGGATTGTTACGACACATTCATTTGGGATTACAAAAGCACAGACAATTCCTTAAGTAGCATGATTATGGGGATTATACTTCCAAAAACAGGACACTATTTGAGCTGAGTACCCTGCGTAACACCACCTCAAGACTGAGGATACATCAGTGGAAAAACCCAGACAGCAGGCCAGTGAAGCCACAGGGCTTCTAGTGTGAGTGACAACGTGGGTGCCATAGGGGACAGAAGAAGCAGGGCAATCTAGGAAGGGCCGATGAGGGTTGAACCGGGCTTTAGTGGGCTCATCTAAGAATAACAGTGTATGTAAAGGAAAAGAAGCATTTCCAGTTAGAAAAGAGGAAGAAGAAAGGAAAGGAAAAAAAAAAAAAACTGAATTAGAACAAAGTTTGGTTAAAGAAAACAGATCAAAACACTGGTTGGTTTTAAATTAAAGGGTCCTATACAGCTGCTCTTCTCTCTACAATGCTATAACTCACAGAAATGCTACTTTAACTCCTACACACTGACACAATCATTTCTCCTGGGCTGGAATCTGAGCCACTGTGTGGCAGAATAGGACACAGGGTCTTTTTCTGCACCTCTGCATTTGACATTGTCCTGCCAGAGAACAACTAAAAACTGTTCAGACCCTTTCCACATAAGCGGCCTAAATAAATCCTGCGCACATTCCTCTCCCATCATCTCCTGACAAAGACCTTTTTCCAGCTATCTTGGGAAATCAAACCTATCCATCTTGAGTCCTTCCAATGGCCAGCAGGAGCTCTCAAAATGGACAGGAAACACAGATGCCACCGTCTATAGAACTCTGCTTTCTGAATTTTAATAGCTGGTAATAAGCAGATTCAAAGGAATTTGTTTCCCAAGCTCTCAATTTATTGTATTTTTAAAAACTGTGTCATACGGTCCAAGAAAGTCAATCAGAAGATAACAGCTCTGCACTAGGGAGCATAAAAGCTGTTCAGAGCACTCTGGAAAATGTTGGGATTAAAAGTATGATTTAAATGGAATTCTGTACTATATGCAGCAACAAAATGTAGGATTTGTTGGGTTTGCTTATTAACTTAATAAGCTATATTTAAAATTAATTTATAATTGTAATTAAAATGAATTTAAAACTGTATTTATTTAGGACACTATTAACAGAGAATTGCAACGAATAGAGGGCAGCAGATTCAAAATATCCAAGTCCTAGTCCCAATATTAATAACAAGTTTCTCATTCTTGCAAAATGCATTATATTCATTCTTGGTTCTATTTTCCCAAATGGTATACCAAAGTTAATATTTATGTATCTTTTAAAAATGGTAGGAGAGGTAATTATATTTATTTTTCAAAACTGCTTTGACGTTTAATCTTCAAGCCTTTTATTAGGTACTCGTCCTGTCTTCATGAAATAGGAACAGTATGACTAATACCATGCTGTAAGTATTAGAAGGCAAAATATAGTATTTAAATTATATTTAAGTTAGTTTAATATGTAAAAATTATATATACCTGAGTCAAGTAATTTCAGGTATTCAAGGTTTAAAAAGAAAAATAAATGTGTCATTTCTTGAGGTTCACAACATGGTATAGTAGAAAGTTCTTTGACTAAACACCAAAAGATCTGGATTCTGCAACTACTCTGGACTTCACTTAGCCTTTGACTTTTAGTTTCTTTATTTGACAGTGTAGAGAGCAAAATATATCCTTGTCTTCCCTACTGTGGAGGGTTGATGTATGATGATCATATCAAATGAAGTAGATTTACTTTGTGAGTATCAAGGACTCAATAAACACAGATGATTCTTCCCTGCACTGACAGAATTAATCACATCCTCCTTTGCTGTCCAAAAACAATAATGCTGTTTCATAATGTTACAGAACCTACAGTGTACCTGTGGTAAAATAATTTGTGATTATGTCTAGCTACACAGTTAACTTGAAGTTCCTCTGAAGAAGAGACTCTGTCTTCTGATCTGTTATATGCCTCTTTCACAGATGCAATGCCCAGTAATGAGTTACTGGTTGAATAAATAAATGAACAAATGATTGATGAATCAATCCATAAAATCACAAATATTATTAAAGAGTCAAAACAAGCCATTTGCTAATAAAAAATTGGAAGGAGAGACTTGCAGGAACCTCTCCTTGATTTAACTCATGTGGAAAATTACCACAAATAGGAGGCTACTAAACTGTTAGCTGACTCTCTAATACCCTTGTCCCCCCAGAAAGAGCCCTGATTTGTATTGTTTCCCATTTTCCTTAGTGTCAATATTTCTACTCTGGCCAATTTCAAGCTACTGATATCATGTCACTTAACAGGGAAGAAACGTGCCCAATATGTCCGCACCAGCAGAACAAGCCAGCTCCAACACATCACTGACGTAGCTCTTCCTAAAACAGCTTCAGCCATTTACTCCGACTCTCATTGTTCCTTCTCCCCCCCATTTTGAAAAAGTGCCGCTAAAATCAAGTGAGTAAATTTGACTCTGACAGACCTGACATCCTAGTGGAGTAGGGTTGAAAGAGGTTAAATTCCAAAGGAAAGGGACAGGAGACAAATTGCTCCACTCATGGTTGGCGGAGCTCACTTAAACTTTTTCAGCTCAAGGACCACAAAAAGAAAGATCGTGGATGCCCACTACTTACTCAATTGTGTTTCTGTCCACTTTTCCTGTCATGTTAATGCCGTAGAACTGCTGCATGGCAGCTAAGGCGGCCTGCATGGTCTCCGCGGAGCGCAGCACCGACATTCTGGGGTCAGTTGGTGGAAGGTAGCCGTACTTTTGTAACCAAACCTGCAATAAGGACAGTTCCTTTTAGACCGACCTCAAAACTGAACAATAACTTTACAGTAACTAGTGGATCTTTAAACTTCATTTCCTCTACAAGGGCATATATTATTTAAGTGTTTTATCTCTTTTTAACATACATTCTGTAGTTTAATATAATTTTGGGGATCGTTGTGGATCTTTCTAGCACACCTACAAAAACTAACTGAAAAGAAAAAGGTTAGTCATTTGTTGCAAGCTTATTGTTTATAAGGAACTATACTCAATACTGGGTAAGATAACAAATAAAATATGACCCCTGCCCTTTAGGAACTTAACTTCCCCAAATAAGGGATGATACCTTTTCAACAATAACCCCAATGAGACATCTATGCTGGAAGGGGTAGTTAATGTGCATATACCACATCTAAAATGTCACTTTCCTGAACAACTAACCAAGGGCTGTTGTCATCATGAGTAGCATCAACAATACAGACCATATTATTCTGTCATGACATTTTGAGTATAAATTTCATGTGATTGATCTATTCAATTGTAGTTAGATGTCTTGAAGGGTAGGTAAGTGTTTCTCATGTAAAGAATAGTCTTCCATTTATTTAAGGTGACTCACTTCAATCCAAATAATGTAAGTGACCAAAATTCTCATATATAAACGAATCAGACTATCTTGCTAAGTATGTTTGGGTCTCTCTTTAAGGATCTCATGATTTTTATTCTCCTCTTCCCCAGAGAAGGGAGATCCTGTGTGGATAGTGAGAGAAAGATGTCTGAGTTGAGCTCACATCCCAATCGTGATTATAGCAACAATTCAGTCATTTAAGGTCAGAATTTCAAAGTAACCTAAAACTCAGGGTATTTGGGGAAAAAAAATTTTCACCAGAGAGCAGATGCTTTCCAGTTCTACAATTCTATGCATTCATTTTAAATGCACAATCATATGTTCAGCTCATATCCCATCCTTCTGTCCCTTACCTCAATCTTCCATGGGGTACTAAGATTTCTTAAAGTGCAGTGAACTGCCTGTCAAATTGAGAAAGGCCAATTAATTCTGCCTGTCACACAGAATAGAAGCTGTGCTATTTAGTGGAAGGTATTCACCAGTATGTATTTAACCTTGCCACCTGGGTCTATTCATCATACAAATGATGATCCTATGAAGCTACAGCTTTTCCCCGATACCTGATATACTTCCGCTATGACCTGACCACTAACACAGAGGAGAGCTATTTTCTCAGTGAAAACAAACAGTAATTATATAAATTAAATTTCACCAAAAGAGACTGATATTAAATATACCAAAGTCTTAATGTATGAAAAGACAAGGTGGATTCATTTGTAGTATTTCCAAGAAAATGATGTCCCGAAAAGCTTAGAACTCTAAGCACAACCCTTTGAAAATAAAATAAAACATTTATTCTAAAACTGTTTAAGAGATCAACAACACCTCACTGTCAGGAAGGTTTACTTTCGAAACTCCATCTAGTAAATTCACCTACCACTTGGTGAAAACATGCCAAGATACTCCTCTCATCTAATCTGTAATGAATAGGCTTCCAGGGAAGACACGTATGTTCAGAGTTACCTAGTCAACAGTGCTGCAGTCTGAAATAGACTCCATTTGTTTTCTGAATGAAGGAGACAAGATTTCACTGGCAATGTATTACTTACTAGAAAATTCAATACCTATATTGTAATGCAATTTCCCCCAAATTAGAAGAGTTCATCTTGATACTTAACAATATACATTCACTAATATTCTGAAATTGAACTCTTTTTCCCATAACACTTTGTTTGCATTTATTTCTTACTTGTTAGAGAGCTGACTTGTTGCTAGGTTACTCATGGGTGCTAAGCTACTGGCCACCACATCGTTTATGGTGTCAGCAAAGAGAAAACTACACAAATAAAAAGACTATAAAATATATAAATTTTAAATGGATAATGAAAAAATAGCATGTTATAAAAATACATATTGATTTATGCATTACCCTTTAAAACAAATGAGTTGGAATAATAAAAAAATAAATTGTGATTTTTCTTCAAGATCTCTTTTATATTATGCCATTTATCATGAAAGTCAATTTTTTCTAAATGATTGAGAAGTGAATAATTCTTTTTAATTGAAAAATATCAGAAAATCTATGGGACCTGCCATTTTATAGTCAAAGTTTGTTTTTGTCTGATAACTGTCACTGAGATTATGGGTCACCTTGAGTTTACCATTCTTAATATCATTGTTATTTGTTAATTAAGATATCTTTGACATCATCAAGAATTAACCAAGAATAATTCTCAATGGAAACTTGCAATGGATCTTTCCACAAAACAGTGGAAAATCAAGCATATCAGTGTCATGTTAAGAGTATGAAACCAGCAAGCCATCAATAACATTTTTTATTAAAACTGCTGTGGACAATCATACTCTACGTGGATATAAAAAACAAAACCTAAAGTATTAATTTGATCCACAGTGCATCTTTACATCCAATACTCAAAAACTGCAGGGAAAAACAAATACTTGCTTAAATAATCTTAAACACCGAGAGAGTATAGTCTCTTGAGTTTGTTTTTGTCTTACACAAACTACTTAAGCTGTTGACACCACAGAATTCTGAGAGTCTGATCATTTTGGGTATGATAGAGAAAAGAAATCTGTACCAAATAGCCCTACATAAGATGCTAACGCTCCTTGGAGGAGACTAAGTTGGTCACCATGGTGATGTAAAACTGACCAAATACAAAGTGGACAGGACACTCAGCATCAACAGTAGAAAACCACTATGGCCAAAATCCAGAAAGCTTTGTAAACACTGACTCTTAAGTCACCACTGAATGACAATCAGGTATAAATAGTGTATATCAGATTCAAACACTGGTCCATAATCATCATAGAGGTATAGGAAACTCTGTTATAAGTCATCTTATTCTATGTATATAGAACAAAAACCCTTGTGTTATATAAATAGAGCATGGTGGGTAGCCTTAGCACCTTATCAATCTAAAGTAACGAAAGGAAATTTTAAAAATTCAAATATGAGGGTGCCTGGGTGGCTCAGTCAGTTAAGCGTCTGCCTTCAGCTCGGGTCATGGTCCCGGGGTCCCGGGATCGAGTCCCACATGAGGCTCCTTGCTCAGTGGGGAGTCTGCTTCTCCCTCTCCCTCTGCTGCTCCCCCCCCCCCCGATTGTGCTCTCTCTCTCTCTCTCTCTGACAAATAAATAAATAAAATCTTAAAAAAAATTGAAATATGACAGAAGTGACATAGAAAACATTTTTCTTTTCTACTAAATTACAACCTTCAATATCTTATTTGATAGAAAATTAAATTAAATATACAAAGTAATATTTGAAGGTACACCTTATCCCTTAAAGACTATACCATAGACTTCATCCTCATACATTGTTATTTGAAATATATCCCTGTTTTAAACATTGTTTTTAATGTTTAATGTTTAAATTTCCTGGATGACAGGAAATAAGTTTGCCTTCTGAGATTGCTTGTCTCTTAATATTTTTTTCAGTGCTCTCAAAAGCATATAATGGGTAGTTAAGGAATAATTTCCTCATGTATGCATTTGGGGGAAATGTTGAATTTGCAGGTTTGATGTGAGGACTGAGAATACATAAAGCCACCAGCACATTTTTTGCTCAATCATATTATTATTTTATGCTTACTAATTGCTCTGAGTTCTTGAAATTGTTCCTGCTGTCCTTGGAATGAATGGAGCAAGACTGAAATGCAGGTAAGATGTAAAGAATCAGAGTTGTGAGGAAAGACAACTTGTTTTTATTTTGTTTTCTTTGTTTTGCCTTCTTTTGCTTACTGGATAGACACATGCATTTCCAGTGCACTGAGAGCACTGGAAAACTATCAAGAAACAAGTTTCTTTGGAGGCAAAACTTGTTTTACTGTCTGGGAATTAGCCCATGTCATTATCATGAGGACAAGCAACCACAGAACCTCAAATACAGCAACAAAGTCTAACCTTGAATTACCTTCCCTCTTTTACTAACAGTTAAATTATCTTGCTATCTTGGAGACAAAACCAATTTCCTGCACTTAGTGATTATTCAAATGGAGGAACAACCAGAAGAGTGCTGGTCTCTGTAGAGTAAGAGGACTTACCAAGCAATAAAAGGTAAACATTTAAATATTAAATTCTGTGCCAATAGATATTGCCTTTACCAGACTGTAGTATAAATAGGAGTAGCAGGCATGCAAAGTTTTAGTAAATCCCTTAATAAAGAATATCTTTGTCACTAATATTTCATGTAACCATATTGGGAAAACCCGTTAATCAACTCAGCTATCCACACCCATATATCAGTGTGGTATCCTGAAAGATGGTTATCAACAACAAAAAGGAGACATTAGCAGTTCTCATGACTAACAACAAATATAAACAGAGGATTTTTAGAATATATATATATTTTTTAGATTTTTTTTTAAGATTTTTATTTACTTATTGAGAGAGAGAGAATGATAGAGCATGAGAGGGAGGAGGGTCAGAGGGAGAAGCAGACTCCCTGCTGAGCAGGGAACCCGATGAGGGACTCGATCCCGGGACTCCAGGATCATGACCTGAGCCGAAGGCAGTCGCTTAACCAACTGAGCCACCCAGGAGCCCTAGAATATATATTTTTACTTAGTCTCTCAGGCCAGTACTAAAATCTAGAGAAGTAGATTTTCCTCCAGTTGTTAAAGCTAGTAAGTTTATCAATGCCTTAATATAACATTAAGATACTCCTATTCATTTACTAAGGTGAATCACAAATGCAAGAACCAGATTAAAATTCCATCACTGGCAGGACCCAACATACGGAAAGAACATCTTGAAAGGATGTTTAGATATTTTTCCAAGAAGAATTTAAATAATTAAACTAATGAATTTATTAGGGCAGGGAGGGATATATTTTAGAATATATGTCAGACCACATGTCTATTTGTGACTGAGCAAGTGATTTCAGGTAAAGCTCATTGCAGCTCATGTGTGGTATGGCCAAATGCAAAGTCCATGGGCCCCGTGATCATATGATCCAAATTATAGCACTCAATATAGAAGGAAAAGGGCAAAGGTAATAGTTTTATTTATAGTATTTATAGTATTTTATGGTATTTTAGTAACAATCACTTCAATTTACACAATTATATAATTTTTTATTATTTTCGGATGTCATTTTTAAAATTATTGAATTCATATTAAATTTTAACATATTTATTAAAAAATTTAAGTATGTAATGATTAACATATAATCTGATATAATTAACTGACTTTCTTGATAAAATAAAGGAAAGCATTTTTAATAGTTTTCAATATTATAAAATTATTTTCCATTTTTCAGTATGAGACTTCCAAATGTTAAAATTCTGTTATTAACTAAAATTAACAACTAAAAAGTGTCCCTCCCCTATTTTGTGTATTACCCACAGAGTTAGCAAAGGTTTAAGGACATTTTCCCCTGAAACAGCATATATTTCATAGTTACAAAGAAGGGCAGAATTTAGGGGCTAAATTTTCTAGTCTGAAAAGTGGCTATCAATATGAATTATAACTACCTATTAACCAAAAAACTAAATTGATGTGGGAGTAGTCATTCAGAATTGGTCAAATTGAAAATTCATAGGATAAGTTAATGAGGCAGAAATTAGCCTTTCTGTTCATTCAAAAATCAATGGGTTCTAAATCACCATCCCATTCCTACCATGAATGAATCAGTGTATGAAATTGCACATATAGAATTCAATTCCTTTAGAATTTTACTGTCTATTTAAATGGCTTCTTAAAATGGAAATCAAACAGTGGAAGGACCAAAAGTTACACCATTGAACATCTTAGCCATCAAGAGACAACTGCCTTTTGGACAAGGAGATGGAAAACAGCTGGATCATTAGTAAAAATTATAATGATCATGATGACCATATTTTTCACCTTAACATGAAATTCTTTAATTTGTTACAGAAACTAAAAACTTGGGATATAAAGGCTAGGGAGAGATTTTTCCATTCTGCATTTGAGTGAACTGCAGTTGGTATTTCATAGCTCTGGGAGCTAATAGTAATATTAGCTCAAATAGTAATGGCTGATCTCCAGTCATCAAACAAATAAACAAAAACAAAACCCCCCACCAAACTAAAAAAACAGTTGTTTTTAATTGGGATTCTATCATATGCTAGTCATTGTACTGGCAAGTTTGAGTACTATGCTATATTGGTCTCCTTATGGTTTTTCCTAAGTATGTTTTATATTTTTAAAGATGAATATATAGTGTCCATGCACATACACAGACACACTGACAAAACAAGACCAAAATAACTCAAAAAGACAAAACTCAACCAACAATGAACAATAGCAGGGCATTATGTCATCTCACTAACCCCAGTTTCTCAGATGGACAGAAATAATTACCAAAACAGTAACTACTTATATTAATCATTAACATGATACTACTTTTTATCAAAATCACCTCACAAAGCTAAATAGAGTAAAATTCTCCTCAAATTTGTGCTTCCTTACAGTAGTGAATGAAGTGCTGAGCAATGCATCCTGTGAATTTTCTAAAAGGCATGTCCTTGAGCCTGAGTCAGGTGGATGATCATCTCAACTCGCCCTTATTTTCTGGGGGCAGATTCAATCTCACCAACACCAAAAAATGATGAGGAGATTAATCTCAGGGTCTTCAAAGTAGGAGTATAAAATGCCCCATTGAGATGTAGGCCCAAAATGCCACAGCATTTTATGTAATGCATGCATCCACACATTCATGCATGAATACACCTATCTATAAAATAAGAAGAAATCAACTTCACTTTTATTTAATGTTCAGATTGATATTGGGGCCCTCACGTGGACATTTATTTGTCACCTGCGTTCCAGCAGGTGTCCGGAGGAAGGAGATAGAGTTCCACAGTGTGGAGGGGTTTACAGAATCACCTGCAACAGTTAGCTTGATTCTAGCACATTATAACACCACTATTTTTCTGTGACAGATTAAATGAATTTATGGGTTATATCGTCTTAAAAGTAGAAATTTTATAATACTTTGTGATATGATGGGGAATGGCCAAAAACGTATTTTGTACCATATATATGTTTTCTGGTTATCTTATGAAAATGTAAAGAGTTGTCAAACTTGAATAAGCTATGCATTTCTTTTACAAAAAGACAACAGTGTTGCCTTTTTCTGTAAAGGGAACTGGCTGCAAATAGTATGCTACTCAATTGCTACTTTGAAAGTAATCTGTCTCAAGATAAATGCGATGTTTTAGTAATGTAGGAGAAAGAAACTACTTTTGAAAGATGTGCCATGTAGAGAGTATGTTAAAAATGCATGTTTAGAAATGTTTCCATTATCACAAGACTTTGTACTCAAAAAGATATAAATACTTCACCTATTAAAACTCTCTCTTAAAAAACAAAAAAACTCTCAATTTCCTACTTTAAAATTCCAGCAACAGGGGTGCCTGGGTGGCTCAGTCCGTTAAGCATCTAACTCTTGATTTTGGCTCGGTCATGATCACAAGGCCATGAGCTCGAACCCCATGTGTCAGGCTCTGAGCTGGGTGTGGAGCCTGCTTAATATTCTCTCTCTCCCTCTCCCTCTGCTCTCCCCTCCTCCCCGCCAGGGTGCTCTCTTTCTAAAAATAAATAAATAAATAAATAAAAATAGAAAAAATAAAAATATAATTCCAGGGGGTGCCGGAGTGGCTCAGTTGGTTAAGTGTATGCCTTTGGCTCAGGTCATGATATCAGCGTCCTGGGGTAGAGCCCCGCATTGGGCTCCCTACTTGCGGGGAGTCTGCTTCTTCCTCGCCCTCTGCTCCGTCCCCTTCCCACCACCCCCTCTCCCCCACTTGTGCTCTCTCTCACATAAAAATTTTAAAAAAATAAAATAAAATAAAATTCCAGCAACAGAGTTTTCTACCTATAAGATAGCCTGCTAAAAAAGAATAATTTTAGTGGGATTTTAAGCCCATTTGTTAAAAATATGAAAATGCAACACCTGATTAGTTTTCAGGGACAACTGACAGACATCATGGAATATGGAAATTTACTGTCTGAATTTTACCAAAAAACTTTTGCATAATTGATAGGTAGGATTATAAAACGAGGTTCATGAGTTGCAATCAGCTAATGATGTAACTTTTTCAGTTGCATGTACATTTCCTTGTGAGGTGGTGAGATGTCTTTTTTGGCCATGGTAATTTTAAATGGGTCTTGAAATCGCTGTATTTCCAAGTGTTAAATCAATATTATAGTGTAGTCAGTGACAGAATTCTCCAGGATAATAATTAGTGATAGTCCTAATAGGAGCAAAACAATATAAATACAATTAATAAGTAAAACAAAAAATATATTTTTTTAATTTTATGACATCCTTAGCTCATCTTAATATTCCTATTTTGAATATGTTTCATAATATATACAATGCTTAGTACATCTGTTCATGAATAGAATTATAAATAAGAGAGGGTAAATGTTAAAAAAATTGATTGATGGAGATATGCTATCAAAAGTGTGGAGATCACTGATCTGATAGAAAGTACTCTATTTTTAAAAATGAAGCTACTTCCAGGGCACCTGGGTGGCTCAGTTGGTTAAGCGACTGCCTTCGGCTCAGGTCATGATCCTGGAGTCCCTGGATCGAATTCCGCATCGGGCTCCCTGCTCAGCAGGGAGCCTGCTTCTGCCTCTGACCCTCCCCCCTCTCATGTGCTCTCTCTCTCTCATTCTCTCTGTCTCAAATAAATAAATAAAAAAAATCTTAAAAAAAAAAAATGAAGCTACTTCCTTAAATTCTCTCCAATGTGATATACTTACTCTCCCTAAGGGATGAGAAGACAGTTTATCAATATCTATATATTACATTCTGACTGTGACAATTCCCAAGCTCTTCCTTTCTGTCACACTATTGAAGCTACTCAAGTCCTATAGAATAAATTCCTTAGGATGATTTCCAAGCCATTCATGATTTAGTCTCAAAGTGTGCCTTTGTTACTTTGCTCCATGGAATTCTTTGGTCACACTGAAATTTGAGTCCCACTCCCAACAGACGTCCATAAGAACAGCAACCATTCCTTTATTGCCCACTATGTACCAATTTACATGCATTATCTTTATCCCTTATAACACGTCTGTGAGTTAAGCACTATTATCTCTGTTTTCAAAATGACAGAATACACCCCAGAACGATTAAATAACTTTCCCAAGGATGCACCGATATAAGAGGAATGATCAGTATTCAGAGATCTGACAGATACCCACGCTTGGCTCTCTCTGTTATTCTAGGCTGCCTCTTAGACATGCGAGAGACCCAGCTGCCTATCTCTATCCTGGGAAATCCTAGGAGACCTATTCACATTTCAAAACAAGAAGGCAGACCATCTGAAAATACATCTACAATAACTGACAGTGTTCAGTTTTTATGCAAACAAACCATCCCATTTTATATCACGAAGGTATATCTTAACCGTGGTTGCCTATGTTCTGGGTGTAACACTCACTCCTACCTCCAAGAGCTTCTCTAATTGCCAATGCAAAACAGGCTCGCACGGTCCAATCTGCCCCGCCCAATTAATATTCTTATTTCCATGCTAGACTATTTCATGTATGGCCACTTCAGTTTTACAGTTAAAAAAACAAACAAAAAACCCCCCAAAACACTGAAACGCTCTTTGCCAGAGACTTACCCTTTCTTCACTAATTCTTTCACGGCACTTTCTTACTGTAGCTTTGATACTGCTGGTCAACTGTATCTACACTTTCCTTGGTTATCTCTTCTAAAATTAATCCCTCAAATACCATCTATTTGCTGATGACAGACCAATTTAACCCTCTAACCCTGACCTCGCCCTAAGGCCAGGACTGCTTTCACACTGATGTTTAAACCCCAAACACAGAATTACCCTTAATCCTGCCTTTTCCTCATCATTCACATCTAATCCGTCATCACTCCTTAGCTCCAACTTTACCTTGAAAGCAAACCTTATTTCTGCTGACACCCCTTTGTCTAGGACACCATCATTTATCACCAAAAATTACAAGATTCTCCAACTGGTCTCTGCTTTCATATTGCTACCTCACTCTCATCCAACGAGTTGTTTTTTTTGTTTTTGTTTTTTGATAAGAACACAACCCCAAATTTACCATTTTAACCATTTTCAGTTTAACAACTCAGTGGCATTAGGTACATTTACATTGTTACGTATCCATCACCATTATTCATCTCCAGAATTTTTCATCACTCCAAACTGAAATTCTATATGCGTTAAACAATAACTCGCCCTTTATCTTCTTCTCACAGTCCTTGGTAACCACTATTCTACTTTCTATGAATGTGACTCATGTAAGTGGAATCATGCAGTATTTGTCCTTTTGCATCTGATTTATTTCATCTAGGATGTTCTCAAGGTTCATCCAAATTACAACTTGTAGTGTGTAACATTTTTAAAGGTGAATAATAGGACATTGTATGTATATACACCTTTTTGTTTACCCATTGATCCATCAAAATTTTAGTTGCTTCCATCTTTTTGGATATTATAAAGAATGCTGTTATAAACACTGGTCTACAAATATCTTTTCAAATCCCTGCTTTCAGTTTTGGGGGGTATATATTTAGAAGTGGAATTGCTGCATTTTATGGTAAATCTACATATAACTTTTTGAGGGACTGCCTTACTGTTTTCCAGGGGCTTCACCATTTTACATTCCCACCAATAATGCACAAGGGGGTCCAATTTCTTTTCTTCCTCACCAACACCTGTTATCTTCTGTTCTTTGGTTTGTTTTCATTTTTTTGTATGTGCTATATCTTTTTAAATGTAGATCAGGGAATAGCATTCACTTGATTATAACCCTTCAGCAGTTTCTCAGTGACTTAATGTAAAATTTAGATTCCTTACTGTGGCCGACAAGTCCATGCACAGTCATTGTTGAAACTTTAACTTCTTTTCATAGTACCCCCTTTTAATATTCCACACATATGGTCTTTTTTTATCCCACCCCCACCTCCCGGAACCAGCTAAATTCTTTCTTGCCTTGGGGTACTGCATTTACCTTTCCCATGTATGAAATACAAAAATACATTTCTCTCCATCCTTTAAAATTTAGGTCAAATTAGACT
Organism: Mirounga angustirostris; assembly: GCF_029215605.1. NCBI lineage: Eukaryota > Metazoa > Chordata > Mammalia > Carnivora > Phocidae > Mirounga > Mirounga angustirostris. Next base: position 46,716,233 of record NW_026991712.1, on the reverse strand, counting down.
TCTTCAAAGAAACCTTCCCTGTTTCCACTTTACCACTACCACCAGCACCAGGGAGCATCCTGTTTAACTCCCTCACCACACTTATCATGATTGTTGTATGGTAGCTCTGTTTACTTATGTGTTTGTTCTTTATCTTTATATATCTCTTTCAACATGATAGACACAACACCTAGAACAATTTTCTGAGCTGGAGTAATGGAATTACAAGGGCTAGATAAATGGAGAACCCACTGGGGTTGGGTTAACTACCCAATAATTCAACCCCCCCCCCACATATGCAACTAGGCTCCAAATGTGAACAATAAATCTTAGCTCATCGCATCCATAGCAAAGGTTAGTAACTTCCAGGCACCTCAGAATAATTCTAGGAAATACAGAGCAAGGTAAAATATGGGTCAATGTTAGAAAAGCACTTAGCAGTTTTCATCTTTGCCTTTTCAGATTCAACTTCCATCCCCACATCTGGAGATAAAAATCAATGTGGAATTGTTTTTACAGCTTTAAAATTGCTTTCAGGAAAGTACTGATGAGTGTAAACAACACACCAACAGCTTACATTTATTAAGTCAGGTGCTGTGTTAATCTCCTTAATACACTGGCTCATATAATTATCACAACAAGCCTGTGAGGTTGGTATTATTATCTTCATTTTACAGATGAGGAAACAGGCTGAGAAGGCTTAATCAACTTGCTCAGGACTTCAGAGCAAGTAGGTGATACCCAGGGATAGGAGTGTGAGTCTAGAATGGCTCTTGTTCTTAACAATTGCCAGGAAGCCAAGAAGAGTGAGTCCTTGATAAACTAGCCTTTATGATATAAGATTAAGGATGGCCCAAACAGGCCATTCTAGGTCAGAAATCAGCTGTCTTATTTCACATAGCTGAATCTCATCCATGGGTAGTTGGGACATTTTGCTGAAGAAAAAAAAAAAAAAAACATAAATTGAATGACATTATTACCTATCTGTCCAACAGAACCCTAGCAACTAGTAAAGAGGGAGGAAAAGTAAGGAGCTCTCAAAAGGCTGAAAAGTATTCTTATTCTGTAAAAGTGAAACTTTCATTTCTTTGTAAACAGCATAGTCCTCTAAAGGCAAATCTCTTTCTGATTTCCACCACATGGTAAGAAAAGAGATTTGATTTTACCAATTAATTATTATACTGAGATTTTGGAAACACTAAACTTTGCACTTAATTTTGAAGTAGGGAAGGACAATTAATAATTGTCCTGACAGAACTCCAGAAGATAGAGTGAATATGGAAGAACATTTAAAAACAACAAGGGGCAGCTGGGTGGCTCAGTCGGTTAAGCGTCGGACTCTTGGTTTTGGTTCAGGCTATGATCTCATGGGTTGTGAGACAGAGTCCTGCTTTGGGTTCCACACTCAGTGGGGAGTCTGCTTGAAGATTTTCTCCATCTGCCCCTTCCCCAAATCCCACACGTGCGTGCACTCTCTCTCTCTTAAATAAAAAAAATAAATCTTAAAAAAAATAAAGACAACAACAAAAACACATGTATTCCAACTGCCAGTACTCACCAATCAGCTTTCTATCTCCAGGGACAATCTTGTGCTTCAGATTGTGAAAGCATCCTTTGCCCCAGAAGGTGTATACTTCTTGGAAATGTGAAACTTTTTTTTAAGGGAATAACATAGTATGAAGGTTGAAAGAGTTTAACATCTATTATAATTAAAGTATTTGGAGAATAAATGCTTTCTAACAATTACAATTAGAAGGGTTTTTTTCCCCCCAAAATAAGATACCTGTGTTTTAAAAATATATATGCTTTAGAATTAATGAGTGGAAATTAAAGTTTCTCAAGGATAAGAAGTATTCCAGATTCTTCTAAAGAGGAAGGAATTTAAAAAAATGAATTAAAAAAACAACTCTTCCATGTGCACTAATTTTTACTAAAATATTTACTAAAATCTTATTATGTACAAGTTCTTGGCTAGGCCTCGAGGTCACCACACTGAACAATACAAAAGTAGCCCTTGGTCTACTGGAGCATTCAGACTGATGGCTTGGAAGACCAACAGTAAATAAGCAATCTCCAAATAAATATGTCATTTCAGATTGTAACAAATGCTTTAAACAGAACAGAGTGTTGTGAAATCTAACTGAAGGATCTAATTTAGATTTAGAGGATAAGAAGACACATGAACTGAGAGTTGAACTGAAACTCAAAATATAAGAAAAAGCAAAGGAGAAAAAAGAGAGAAGCTCATACTAAGGCAGAGATGGGCAGGCACATATGCCCAGAAGCATGGGTGGTGGGTTTAAAACATGTGTACAGATTCTTTGACACCTGTCCCATCAAAAGGAGGAGTCTAATTTCCTCTCCCCTTGGTTATGGGCTACTTTTATTACTTGCTTTTGATTAGCAGAGTATGATGGAAGGACGAGATGCTGCCCAACTTTTAAGGCTGGTTAGAAGAGTCTTCTGCCTGGCTCTCTCTTGGGAAAATCACCCTGGGAACCCAGCCTCCAAATTGTAAGGAAGCCCAGGCCACATACAGAGGCCACATGTAGATTCCCTCTGACATTCTCATGTGAAGTCCCAACCAATGAGCTGGCATCAACTAAGTGAGACAAGGAACTAATATGCATTCACATGATTCTAGCTCCCAGCCTGTGAGTAGTGCTTAGAGAAACAAGCTACCCTTGCTGAGCCTTGCCCAAACTACAGATTTGTGAGTAAAATGAATGCTGTTGTTTTAACCCACTCAGCTTTGGGACTAATTGTTTCACAGTAATAGATAAGTGGACTAGCATGAAAGAGCTTTGAATTTTCAAGGAACTGAAAGAAAGCCACTTTGGCTAAGAGGGAATGAGTCTAGGAAAGAGTTATACGATCAAGTCATGCAATAACTTACAGCATTTAATATGTGTGAGTGTGATACAGGAAGCAGAGAAGGGTTTTAAACCTCTAAGTGATATGATCATATTCGGGTTTGGAAAGTGTCATTCTGGCTACTGTGTGGGTAATTAATTGGAGAAAATATGAATAAAGTAGGGGCAGTTAGGAAGTAAATGCAATGCTGGCAGTAGCTGGGAAGACGGATAAGTAGATGACTTCAGGATACATTTGAGAGGTAGATACAACTTTGCAAGCTATAAAGTATGTTGCAGTTGTTGTCACTACTATTACTATTGTTATACCACTTAAGTGCATACTGTTTTTTGGAGGGTTGAATGCTAGGCACTAGGATACAAAGAAACTTCAAAGTGTTTGCCATTAAGGAGTTCATAGCCTAGCTGTCAAAGAAACAAGCAAACATTCTGATGAAAGCTTATATGGGCACCAAAGGTGCACCTGGATAGGTCACCCAAATCTCCAAGGGTAGAGTTTGGGGGTGATGGTAATAGAACTTAAACATACCTCAAAAAGCATTTCAAGGCATTTAAATCTCCTTAGTTTATAAAAAGGCTCCTCTGTCCTCTTTCCATCTCTAAGGTCACTTCCTTAGAGTAGGCTCTCCTTTACTTGTACTTGAATATTGCAACACTTGCCTAATTGCCTAATTCATTTCCCTGGCTCCATATTCTTTCCATTTTGATCTACCCTACTTAGTACTGAAAGATTAATTATCCTAAAATATCATTTCCTTTTTTTAACTTTCCTGCTCAAGACACTATGATTGCTATCATTTACTTCCTGAACTGGTTTAAAATTCTTTTCTTATATTTAATAAACTCCAAAAGCTCAGAATGTATCTACTTCTGCAAACTCGACCCTCTTTAAAAACATGTATACTGGGGTGCCTGGGTGGCTCAGTCGTTAAGCGTCTGCCTTCGGCTCAGGTCATGGTCCCAGGGTCCTGGGATCGAGGCCCGCATCGGGCTCCCTGCTCCGTGGGGAGCCTGCTTCTCCCTCTCCCACTCCCCCTGCTTGTGTTCCCTCTCTTGCTGGTCTCTGTCAAATAAATAACTAAAATCTTTTTTTTAAAAAAAACATGTATACTAACTGAATATTACCCAAACTGATTTATGGGCCACGGAATGTGTTTCCCGGGGTTTGCTTATGTTCCTACCAGTCCCATACCATCATTATCCTGCACACACCAATATGTCTTGCCCAATCAAGTCCCAGTCTTCCTTGAAGTCTTTTTATTTCCTTATCTCTCTCTCTCTAGTACTTAGTGTGCAGGCAGCTCACTGAGCACTTAAGAAGTCATCACGTGACAGGTAATGTTCTAAGGTGGGTATGAGCACAGCCTCTGAGTCCAGGGGACAGAGGCTCAAGCCTGGATCACATACCCACAAGTTATGGTCTTGAGCAAAACACAAGGCCTTTGTAAGCCTCAGTTTGTACATCTGTGAAATGGAGATAATATCACTACCTAAGGATTGTATCGAGGATTCAATAAAATATCCCTACAAGAGTACTTACCATAGGGTATGGCACCAAATAGTTCAGCAATAGTGAATAAAAAAATACTTATTTTTTAATATATTTAAAAAATATATAATTATTTATATAACATACTTCTATTTCCAAATTATCTGAAGAATACATGACAATTTTAGGTAGCAGATTTGTTACATTCTTGACAAAATATCTCTGATCTCTACACCCCCTGGGAAGAAACCACAAAACAAAAAAAACCTGTTCCTCTGCTAGCACATACCATCGCTGATGAACATCTCATGAGCCTCTCTGGGATCTTATCCTCTGAGGTTCCAGTACAAGATACTTGAGCTGTATCCTCTCTCTACCATGAATCCTGTTTTCTACTTCCTGGATTCCGCTCAGTCTCTTGTCATGTCTTGTAATTTATATTAACAAGATAAGTCTGGCACAGGCATCAATTTTAGTTTTTCCTCTTTTCTTCTGAAAATATGTCCCTAACTGCACTTATTTTATCTATACGAATTGCTACCTTTGCTTAATTCTACACATCCATGGCTTAGTTATCCTACAGGTTCAAGCATTACTTATATGCATCAGCTGAGCTTGCCTTCCCTCACCTTTATTTGGCTTCTCTCTGGTAACAAGGCAGATGAACTACATCTTTGTCATCTTATGTTTCCTGGTGATGTAAACACTCATATAGCAAGACTGACAAAATTATAAGGACTGTGCTATTTGAGGACAATAGTGGGAAGGAGAGAGGGAGGTAAGAAGTAAAAGAGAGAGAACACAAAGTAGAAAAATGAAACACCAACAGTTAAGGGGTGCCAAAGAAAAGAGGCCAACAAAAGACACAATGGAGACACCAGAGAAATAGGGAAAGAATCAGCAGTGTCATGGAAGTTGACAGAGGATTATTTCAGGTCACATCCATCAAGACTGATAAAACTTAAAAAACACCCCCCCCAAACTTCGCATTACAAAGCACTGGCAAAGCTGTGGAGCAACAGCCCTCTTCCACAATGCTGATGGGAATGCAAATTTATACAGTATGTCGGGAAACAATTTGGCATGTATTAAAGTAGATGTAAATACTCTAAACAAATTTGTAGGGTATATTCCTTAGAGAAATTCTTTTTTTTTTTTTAAGATTTTTATTTATTTGACAGAGAGAGACACAGCGAGAGAGGGAATACAAGCAGGGGGAGTGGGAGAGGGAGAAGCAGGCTTCCTGCAGAGCAGGGAGCCCGATGCGGGGCTGGATCCCAGGACCCTGGGATCATGACCTGAGCCGAAGGCAGGCGCTTAACGACTGAGCCACCCAGGAGCCCCTCCTTAAAGAAATTCTTATATATGTGCACCAGAGACTTGTGTGCAAAACAAAACAGAACAAAATAAAAATTAAAAAGGAAACCTAACTAGAGAATGGAATGGATAAATGAATTGTGCTATAATATTTCAGGGAGATTCTATATAATAGTGTGAGGAAGAAACTATGACCTTCTCTTGGTGTCTCATTTCTTCCTTTCAATATTCCAGGTCTCACCTCCTCAGAGAGCAGCCTTTCCAAGTCATCCTAAATAGACCTCTCCTGTTATTTTATATTTAAATAACTTATTTAATTCCTCTAGAGTAATTTCCAAAATAGATATTTATTTTGTCTCCCACCTTCTGGACTCTGGGCTTCATGAGGGCAGGGACTATGTGTGCCTTACTAAACTGCAGACAGAACTGTTCCTGGCATGGAGTAGGTACTCAATAAATACTGAATGAATGAGCAAATGATTATATTTGATTATTATATACTCATAAAGAAGAATCAGATGGACCCATATGTAGACACATGTACACACATACCTATATGCTATGCTTGCATGTGCATAGAAAACTTCTACCTGTTTACACAAGAAATCATTAAGGATGTTTACCTCTTATGAATGGAATTTGTGGGTAAAGGGTTGAAACAGAAGATTCCAGGTAACTTTTACTTTTACTATTTAACTATTCTAAGATTATGCTTTTAAAAGACCCATTAAATAAATCAAAAATCAGAGGCAAAGTCTGGTTAAAAGCAGTCCTTTCTATGTATAACAGATGATTTCCCACATAATATTCAAAGATTGCCTAAACAATGCAATTTAAATAGATTTCAGGGACTGCACTTGCATTGATTAAACATAATGAGTTCTGTATTTCTGTAGCAATATCATTAGACCACTAATCCAGTAAACATTATGTTAAAATCTTCCACACTGATTCTTTTACGTTACTCATTTTGTGTTTAACATGTTATTTTGACTTGATAAATACAGCAAATTAAAATGTGAAATGGGTCAACCCTGCAATTCCGAATTGTTGGGGAATAAGGAAAACTGCTCCGTGAAACAGAATTACATGATTACATTTAGGTTTATTTCAAAAATATTCTACCCCATTCAATATATGATGTTGCTCACAGAAAAATATACTCAATAGGATTAAAAGAGATAACACTGACATTTAAGGGGAAAAGAGTAGGCAATAAGATAATGTGCCAATGGCAAGATTAATATAGATTATTATGTCTACTCTAATATCCTGTATAGATGCCATTCACCTAACTCCCTGAATTCCCTAAAACTCAGAGTAAAGACAGAAAAATGACCAATTATAAGATCAATTATTAACAGTCACAAGATCGCTTTAGAAGGAGCACATTTTTGTTTTCTACTCCTAATCCTAACTGCTGTTTTTCTCACAAGCTTCATGACTGTGTACTTGAGGCTATATATTAGTTTTGTAATTACAGACCAAAGAAAAACAGTCATCACTTAGAATAGTTAACAACATATATCAAGTTGGAAAGAAATCAGATTATTCTTTCTATTTGCTGATGTTTCTTCCTTCCCACTCTCTCCTCACCCCCAAATGATATTCCAAAAGTTTGAGAATAATCTACATATTCCAATTTTTCTACATGTAGAGAACTCATGTTCTCCTAAGGAAGCGACTTACTGAACTTCTCTGATTCTACCAAGCACCAGGCACATTGTGGTTTTTCAGTATGTGGAGGCTGCTAATAACAACAACAACAATAATAAAGTCTTGGGGTGCCTGGGTGGCTCAGTCAGTTAAGCATCCAACTCTTGATTTCAGCTCAGGTCATGATCTTGGGGCTGTGAGATTGAGACCCGTGTCAGGCCCTATGCTGGGCATAAAGCCTGATTAAGATTCTCTCTCTCCCTCTCCCTCTGCCCCTTCCCCACTGTCTCTCTAATTAAAAAAAAATTTTTTTAAATAGTGTCTTTAATCAATACATAAATATTGATGACTCCTCCAAGTGTAATTCCAGATGAGGCCTCTTCAGAGCTGCCAAACTGCATATCACATTTTCTGCCAAACATCTGCATCTAGATGTTTCCACAGGCACCCCCCAGGCACCGTGTTTAAAACTGAGGCTTTATCACTGCTCATTTGGTTCCCAGGTAGACAAAATGTGGCCCAGCCCTTAAGTTATAATTTATATAGGTAAATGATACTGTCAAGCAACCAAATTCCAAATCTGCAAGTTACCTTCAACACATTCTTTCTCTTGTCTCTCTTGTACACACCTGACTGCACAGTGAATACATCTCAGACTCAACTTCATTTCTCCACTCTTAGCCTTAGATTAGGCTTCACACTTCTAAAACTAAAAAGTGGTAATGATCTCCTATAAGGGTAATGATCTCCCTGTCACTACTCTTGATTCATCTGCCTATCTACAGTGTGATAATCTTTAGTCAGAAATCTTTCAAACACTTGAAGAAGAGACCTTAGCATAAGTGGGCAGAATTCATCTGGACTCATTCAATGAATGAACTATCATTCTAATCTTTAAATTTGAAAAGAAACACACAGATAACAAATTGGAGACAAGGGGTACCTGGGTGGCTTAGTTGGTTAAACATCTGCCTTTGCCTCAGGTAATGATCTCAGGGTCCTGGGATAGAGCCAGGCATGGGGCTCCCAGCTCAGCAGAGAGTCTGCTTCTCCCTCTCCCTCTTCCTCTGCCCCTCCTCCCACTCATGCTCTCTCTTCCTCAAATAAATAAACAAAAATCTTTAAAAAAATAAAAAATAAATAAGTTGGAGACAAGTTTCATGACTGAACAGAAAGGAAGCTTAAAAGAAAGTAATAGCAAATGAATCTAAAAGCATTTCTACAAAATGCTTTGTGGTTTAGTTTCCATCTGCCTTTTTTACAGTGGATTCTATCCCCCTTGCTCTGTACCTTGGGAGGCTGACCTCTATGGGCTGTATCATTTGGGCTCTCTTGCCATTTGACTTCCAGTTGGATTGAGCAAATAGGAAGCTCTAACAGTAGACAACAGAGAACAGAAGAAAGGAGAAGCTGAGATATTCACTCCAATTCCACTACCCTCACTGCATTTCCCTATGGCTACACATCTGTTGGGCATTTATTCTTCCAGAATCTGACTCCAGATCTCACCAGGCTCTGAAAATTAAATCACTCCCCTCTTGCCTTTCTAATCCTAAAAATAATAACGACTTCCAGCTGTTGCTAATCTCAGGCCACCACACCATCCCCCTGTAGGTTCCTTAACCCACCCTAAATCTCGGGAAACAGTCCCCTCACAAAACTCTTTTTGGTTCAACACTGTCGAGTGCACCACCTGTTCCTGCTAGGATCCTGACTCACATGAATGACTAATGCATATACCAAGCTGGGGTTATTCCATGAACAGAAAAATGCAGCAATACAGCATCATCTTTAGATTCCATCTCGACAGCCTTTTAGAAAACCATTAGATAATGCCCATGCCTGTTCAAAAGTACATTTGTGCCACCTGAAAACCATTTTCATAAATAATGAATACATATTTTATCACAAAAGATTATATGTAATCTGGAGCAGTGTTCTTCAAAGTATGGTCTATAGACAGGTACAAATCTGAAGTCATTCATGACTGTTTCTGGCTTATCTGTGACAAGATACAGTACAGAAGATAAGAGTAAGCTTTTAACTATTACAGTATTTTGATATTATGTAATATTTTAGTGCATTTTACAAAAGTATTGATCCATCATAGATGTAAAATTTTAAAACTGGTTTATTACCACAGATTTTTTTAAATTGTGAAATAATTGTACTAGTAAAAAATTGCAGGTACAGTACAGAGCTTTTCATAGTTTTGAAATATTTAGTATGGGCTGCCAATAAAATGATGCTACAATACCCTGAAAACTCTATTTCTTATAAATACGAACACTTTCCTGGATAGCTAAATATAATCCCCAATGTCAAGAAATTCACACTGAAACATTATCATATAATCATCAGATCTCATTCAAAGTTATCCAGTTGTCTCTATAATATTTTTTTAAAAGAGTTTATTTATTTATTTGAGAGAGAGCGCACAAGCACGAGCAGGGTTAAGGGCAGAGGGAAAGGGAGAAAGAGGAAGCAGACTCCCCGCTGAATAGGAAGCCCAACGTGGGGCTCTATCCCAGAACCCTGAGATAACCTGAGCCAAAGGCAGATGCTTAACCAACTGAGCCACCCAGGCGCCCCCTCAATAATATTTTTAATAGCAAAGGATCCAGTTCAAAAGCATGAGTTGCTTGACAATGTCACCTTAATCTCCTTAGTCTGGAATATCACCTCAATCTTTTCTTCACGTCCTTGATATTGACACTTTGGGAGAATACCAGCCAGTTATTTTTGAGAATGTCCATCAGTTTTGGTTTTCCTAACACTGTCTCATGATTAGATTTGGTTATGTATCTCTGACAGGACTATCTTGAGGTGATGCTGTGAGCATCCATCAGGTGGTGCTTTATTTCAATTTGTTCCGTTAATGATAATGTTTACGTTGATCACTTGATTAGGTGGTGTCCGCTAGGTTTCTCCACTGTAAAGTTACAGAATGTACTAAAATTAGATAAATACCCTGTTCCTCATGAAATTTCAAATTATTTACTTACGTATTTACATCTGTATGGACTCACGGTTTGCTATTTTATTCAATGAGTTATAACCGATTACTATCATTACTTCGATGTTCTAATAGTATGAGGGTCTTCAAGCTATTATCTGTGTCCTTTTGACATAATTCTTTAAGGATTTTCTTGCATTCTAGCAAAATAAGAGATTCTTTTTTTATTTTTATTATGTTAGTCACCATACAATACATCATTAGTTTTTGATGTAGTGTTCCTTGATTCATTGTTTGCTTATAACACCCAGTGCTCCATGCAATACGTGCCCTCCTTGATACCCATCACTGGGCTAACCCATCCCCCCACCCCCCGCCCCTCTAAAACCCTGTTTGTTTCTCAGAGTCCATAGTCCAAAATAAGAGATTCTAGGGTCATGTTAATGCTTTCCTAGCTTCAGTCCTGGAATCAGTCATTTCTCTAAGTAAAGATGCAGTTGCTTTTAATAGAGAATGGTATTTAGAAGGCAATATCTGGAATTGAAGAAACAAAACATATGGGAAGGGAAAAAAGAGAGAGAGGGAAACAAACCATAAGAGACTCTTAACTATAGAGAACAAACTGAGGTCAGTTGATGGAGGGAGGTGGGTGGGGGCTGGGCTAAATGGGTGATGGGTATTTAAGGAGGGCACTTGTTATAATGAGCACTGGGTGTTATATGTTAAGTGATGAATCACTAAATTCTACTCCTGAAAACAATATAACACTATATGTTAATCAGAATTTAAATAAAAAATTAAAAAATAAAATTAAAAAGGCAATATCTGGGGAAAAGATAATTACTGGATTGTCACTGATCTTAGCTTTCCCAAGGTATGAGCTAGGGATTGTGTGTGTACACACATGTTCACATACACACATATATTTACATTATTATTATATTGCTTTCTTACATACTCACATATACTTAAATCTATATTTCTTTCTATATCCATTTACATATGTATTTAAAACCATGGCTTACAATTATCAGTTAACCCGCCACAGGGTTCAAACAATTATTTTCTCCTTTTGTATTTGTAATGCCCTTCTTTGACAATATGAATACTAGGTTTCATTATCCTTAACATATTCAGTCATGAGATCAACTCCTCTCTGTGTAACTAACCTCCTATCTCTACCAGCCCCAATCCCATCCCTAACCCCATGCCAAAGATAGTTCAAACAGTTCTGATCTAGAGGTACTCTCTTTAAAATCAGAAAAAAATACTGACCCCCATTATCACCATTTTCATTTAATTCACATAAAGAAATAAAAAATAAATATGAAAATAAGAAAAATAGAAAAATAACATATTTTACAAATTACATAATTCTTTATGGGAAAATTCAAAGAAGTCACCTGGCCAAGCCAATTAGATGTTTGGACATATATTTTTCATGTCACAGGAAATGCATATATCTATGTGAAGTGGCCTCTTCATCTCCTGCTCCCCACCCCCACCTTGACCTTGTTCTTGAACATATATGACAAAGCATTGAAAAATGATAGATAAGCTATACTATTTATTTTTATTGTTTTGCTTTGCTCACTTTTACTATGGCCCACTTTATCAAGCAAAAGATCTTATAGTTTTCTACTTTTATTACCTATCTCTTTTTAGTAAAAAAAAACAACTACTAAGGAAAAAATTGAGGAGGGTGGGTATTATGCATACATTCCCCTTAGGAATAATGGCATAAATTATTAATATTTAGGTCACAATACATTCTTATCTCTTACTTGACCACTGGATAAACATAAACCAAAAACACTACTTAAAAGTATGCATCCGTCTATGATGCACAGGAAGCTAAGAAAATCTCAATAATCTAAATTAGGACAATTTAAATCTGGAGCAAGAATTTCAGCAACTGAAAACGTTCACCAAATCTAGAAAACATTAATGGTGCCCTGATGCCAAGTACATCCTACCAGAAATCAGATAGACTGCCAGGAGGAAGACTGCACAGCAATCAAACTTCATAATATGATACTGAATTAACATCCTAAGTAAACTGCAGACAACTAATAATGGTTTATGATTATTAAATTTTAGAAACTCTTAAAAAATAACTAAGTTAACGTTTTAGTATGTACCCTAAAATTACCAGGTAATTCATTAAATTTAATCACTAAGTATCTATGGAGCACCATCTATGTGCAAGATACTCTAGCATTGGAGCAGACCATAAAAAAGATAAAAATCTTGGTCCTAATATAGCTCTCAGTTAGGTGAAGTGAGAAAGATAATAAACAATGAATATTATGACAACAAGGTAAATATACAGAATATCATACAGAGATAAGAGCCACAGGAAAAAAACAAAGCAAGAGATGAGGATTGGGAAGGGCGAGTTAGTGATGTGATAGGCAAGCACAACCTCACTAAGAAGGTGACATTTTGAGGAAGACTGGAAGAAGGTAAAGGAGTGAGGTATGCAGATATATTAGGGAAGAGCTTTCTAGGTCCTAGGCAGAGGCAGAAGCAACTGTCAAAGACATAAGGCGAGAGTATGTGTTTGAAGCTACAGTGGAGTGAGAGAGGGGAGAGAAATAGGAGATGAGTTAAAAAAAATTCCCGAGAGTCAAGAAATATTAGGCCATACAGCCTGTTTTAAGGACTTTGGCTTTTCCTCTGCATGAGATCATGGACCACTAGAGAGTGATGAGCACAGAAGTGATATAACACATAAAAAGGAAAAGCTATGGCTTTTTTATCCCATAAGACTTTTTTATTTTTAAGTAGCCTTTTGGGATCAGAATCTCATTCATTTTAGGGATTCACTGAGCCCTCTGGTACACTGAAAAAGCTAGACATGCAATGGGCTATAGGACAAATAGCCATTTAATGGAATATTTTATACAATGACAATGTTCACTGGAATAAAACAAAACTTCAAAATACTCCAGGGTTATTTATGATTATTTCAATATTTAGCTCTGGTCCATAATATGCGTCAGTGCCCGCACTGTAGTGTCAAATGCAGAGTTTGCATTTCAAACTGCAGACCAGCATCCTTAATTCCATTTTCTTATTTTGCATTAGAAGTGCTTTGAATCTCAGGGGTGCCTGGGTGGTACAGCTGGTTAAGCCTCCGACTCTTGGTTTTAGCTCAGGTCTGATCTCAGGGTCATGAGATTGAGCCCCGCCTTGCCCTCCATGCTCAGTGGGCGTCTACTTGGGTTTCTCTCTCCCTCTCCCTCTGCACCAACCCCGTCCCCCTCTTTCTCTTTCTCTCCCTCTAAAATAAATAAATAAATCTTAAAAAAAAAAAGAAGTGCTTTGAATTCTGAGTTGAATTTTTCAGAAGCAGATAACACTCATCTTTCGGAGGGAGTCAAAGTAGTCTTCTTTTTTTTTTTTTTTACTTATTATTTTTTAAAGATTTTATTTATTTATTTGACAGAGAGAGAGAGAGAACAAGCCAGCAGAGCAGCAGGCAGAGGGAGAGGGAGAAGCAGGCTCCCCACTGAGCAGAGAGAGTGGAAGGCAGAGGCTTAAGGGACTGAGCCACCCTTGCGCCCCCCCCCCTTTTTTTACTTACTCTGCAAATTTTCAAGCAAGACCAAAGTAGGGAGAATGGTAAATTAATCTAATGTACTCATACCACCTTCAACAATTATCAGTACATTCCCAATCTTGTTTCATCAATATCCTCACTCCTCTACCCAGATTATTATAAAGCAAATCTAAAAAAATATCACTAGGCATATCATTTCACTAATAATGTATTTCATACCAACTTTTATAGATATGAATTCTTTAAAATAACTACAATACCATTATCATACCTAAAACACATATTATAATTTCTCAATATCTCCAAATATCCATTTTCTTTATTTTCCCAATTACTTTGTAATTTTTTTTTTTTTTTAAGATTTGTTTATTTATTTGATAGAGAGAGAGACAGCGAGAGAGGGAACACAAGCAGGGGGAGAGGGAGAAACAGGCTTCCCGCGGAGCAGGGAGCCCGATGCGGGGCTGGATCCCAGGACCTGGGGACCATGACCCGAGCCGGAGGCAGACACTTAACGACTGAGCCACCCAGCCGCCCCTGTAATTGGTTTTTATAGTTTGCTTTCACCAGAATCCAAGTAAGTCCCATGCATTTTGATTATTATATCTTTTAAGTTTTTATTTTTTAGTTTCTAAGTTCCCCCAAGTTCATCTTCTTTTTCTTTTCTTCTAATTTTGTTATTATTGAGGAATCATATTGTTTCAATCCAAAGATTCCTTCAATCCATATGTCTAGCATCTGCTGACTGCACCTTTATGGTAACATTTATCATGGTCTGCAATCCCCTATATATCCTATAAATTGGTAGTTAGAGCTAAAGAAGATTTGTGTGTGTGTGATATACTTTTTTCAGCCAGAATACTTCATAGGTTGTGTTGTGCCCCATTAATATGTACCTAATCAGTCATTGATAATTGTTGCCTAGGTAAATTCATTCATTAGGAGTTGCAAGATCTTTATTTCTTAGAGGCATAATTATCTGCACATAATTATCAAAGAAAACTGATATCAGCAAGAGAAAGAAAAATCACTCAGATGAGGTCAATGTGAGGGGGCTGCTATGAACAAATTTGATTTTCATGCTGTCATATCAAAATTATATATAACATATAATACTAATGTTTTGCATATGTACAAAGGGGATATTTAAGATTTCTGGATAAACTTAGCAGATTGAGTATATGCATTTATCTTGTACCCTTCTGAAATTCTACTAAATTAGGAAAAACCCCACAAGGGATTGTCTAAAAGTCATATAAGAATCAGTCAGACTCTCAAAAATATACTCTGGGTCAGCTATGTACCCAGATGACTATCCTGCAACCAGATGAGGATTAGTTTCTGGGAAATTTAACCAAAAAGCCTCAGAACTCAGGAATGGGAGGCATGGTAGGAGTTAGGGGTGAAGCACAGAGATCAGGCACTGGAATGACCAGTGTGGAGACGAAGGAGGTTTGGATGAATGATAGCCTGCATATTGAATGGTGAGACCCCCTGTCCTTTCCCCACCTAGGTCTCAGACTAGAAGCCAGGTGTATTTTCCTCAGGCAGTAATACTTCTCAAGAAAAATCAAATGCCAGAAGAAAACTCTCTACAAATAGTGAAAGCTGGGGGTGCCTGGTGGCTCAGTCAGCCTTTGGCTCAGGTCATGATCCCAGGGTCCTGGGATGGAGCCCTGGGTCAGACTCCCTGCTCAGCGGGGAGCCTGATTCTCCCTCTACCTCTGTTCCTCCCCCTGCTCTGCTCCTGCTGTCTCTCTCTCTCAAATAAATAAATAAAATCTTAAAAAAAAATAGTGGACACCGAGAGTCCAGATTGCTATACAACTATCTATGCCAAAGCCTCCAAATGGCAAGCCCAGCCCTAATATTCAGTAAATTTTTAGTGCCTTAGTCTTACATAGGTACTGATAGCTAAAGATCACCAGATAATTGAAGAAAACCTCCAAACTCAGAATTGAAAAAAAGTAAATAATATGACATTAAAAAAGAATCACAGAAAAACCATACCCAAAGAAAATGCCAAAAAAAAAAAAAAAAAAAAAGAATGAAATTTTGCCATTTGCAACAACATGGATGGACCTACAGGGTATTATGCTAAGTGAAAGAAGTCAGACAAAGACAAATGCCATACGATTTCACTCATATGTGGGATCTAAAAAACAAAAACAAATGAAGAAACAAAAGAACAATCAGACTCTTAAATACAGAGAATTGCTTGTTGCTGGAGGGGAAGGGGGAGGGGCTGGGTAGACTGGCCGAGATCTGTGAAGGGGATTAAGAGGTACAAACTTCCAGTTATAAAATAAGTAAATTACGGAGATGAAAAGTACAGCATAAGGAATATAGTCAATGGGGCACCTGGGTGGCTCAGTCGTTAAGCGTCTGCCTTCAGCTCGGGTCATGATCCCAGAGTCCTGGGATCAAGCCCCGCGTCGGGCTCCCTGCTCCGCGGGGAAGCCTGCTTCTCCCTCTCCCCCTCCCCCTGCTTGTGTTCCCTCTCTCACTGTCTCTCTCTCTGTCAAATAAAAAAAAATCTTAAAAAAAAAAAAGGAATATAGTCAATAATATTGCAATAATGTTGTATGGTGACATTTGGTGACTACACTTATTGAGGTGATCCCTGAGTAATGTATAGAATTATCAAATCACTATGTTGTACACCTGAAACTAATATAACATTATATGCCAACTATACTTCAATAATAAAGTAAAATCCTTCTAATTAGCATTCTCAGAGAGAAGAAAATTCATATACATATACAAAAAATAAGAGACAAATAAAATCCCTTGGAAAATAAAAAAAATATTACTGCCAAACTATAATAAAATATAATCAGTAGACAGAATGAATTGAAATAATTTCCCCCAAAAAAGAAAAATGCAAATGAATGCAAAATAATAGAAAATATATTAAAACATCAAGGGATAAATTAAAAAGTTTTAACACTGATTATCAAAATCCAGAAAGTGAAGAGTATTTTTGATACTCTCACCCAATGTGTCACTAAGACATAAAAAGGTAAAATCCTATAAACATAATAATTATTTTTTTTGAAGATTTTATTTATTCATTTGACACAGAGAGAAACACAGCGAGAGAGGGAACACAAGCAGGGGGAGTGGGAGAGGGAGAAGCAGGCTTCCTGCCGAGCAGGGCGCCCGATGTGGGACTCGATCCCAGGACCCTGGGATCATGACCTGAGCCGAAGGCAGACACTTAACGACTGAGCCACCCAGGCGCCCCTAAACATAATTATTTTAAACAAATACAAATAAGTTAATGTATTCTATTCTATCACAGCTTTAAGAGGTTTTTGGCTTGTTGTATTACAAAATGACCATCTTTTTATATACTTGTTCTATACTTATTTTAGAAAAGAAATCATACTCTTGCTTCATGTTTTTTTTTAATATCTATATTGATAAAATAGTCAATAAATCAACTACAATCAAGTGGACGTAAAAGACAAAAACAGTATTGGGGCGCCTGGGTGGCTCAATCAGTTAAGGCTCCAGCTCTTGGTTTTGGCTCAGGTCAAGATCTTGGGGTCCTGGGATTGAGTCCCGAGTCAGGCTCTGCGCTCAGCGAGGAGCCTGCTTGGCATTCTCTCTCCCCGCTCTGCCTCTACCCCTCCCCCTGCTTGCATGTTTAAATATTAAATACAAAAAATTGTTAAAAAAAAAAAAGACTTAAAAATAGTATTAACTTGCATGAGAAAGAGATCACTTCATTCTGAGACAATCATAAATGGTTTACCAGGCAGAAAGTACTTGCTATGGACCTAAAAAATGCAAGATTTTGATAGAAAAAGTAGAGATGAGCTGTAAGAACATGACAAAGACATGAGGACCAAAAATGCACAGATTATAGAAGGAAAAGTCACAATCTGAGTGGTAGTAGACCAGAAGGATACAAAGGTGAATTAGGCCACAATGTGAGGGCCTCTGGAGGACTGTGAGGAAGGTACTATTAAGGTCTCATATGTAAAACAGTTTCAAACTTTAAAATGCTGGTATTGGTCCTATGTATCTAATGGCAGCTTTTACTGATAAGAAAATTGATCTGTTCTCATTCTGTGCAACAACATCAGGCTATAAACAAATTGAGGTGTACTTTTGTCTTTAGTTGCTCTTCAAATATTTAATGCAGGATTCTGGACACCATGTAATATGAATCATTTATTTTTCTGACTAGGATATACATAATTACCTAGAAAAGACTCAAAATATGGCAATAAAAATAGCTACATATATTATAAACAGATTTTTTTGGTTAATTTTTCTCCATCAACAGTTAGTTACCTTTCCTAATATGCATGGTTGTTGCTTGCAAAAGACTTTTTATTTAGGCAGTTTATGCAAATGATCAACTATGCAATTTGTATATCAAATGCTTAGAAATAAATTTTGGTGACTTCATCCTAAATTACTATTTATTACCTTATTTTGTTCTTATTTTTAGGACGATCTGAATAAATTAGCCATGCAAAACTGTTGGAAACAACTATTTTGACCTGAAAATAAATGTTACTATGCTTGAACTGAAGAATTTAGCACACCATTTCTCCAATTATAGAACTCTACTTTCACAACATGTGAATGGGAAATCCATGAAAAAGCAAAAAAAAAGAAAAGAAAAGAAAAGAAAGAATTCCATAGTCAAATTTATGTGGTAAATGCTGAATTAAACAAAGTTAAATAGGTTTCTTTCTGAGGGACCTGAGAGAGCTAATATGAACTGAAAAGCAACAGGAGAGGATTAGAGTAGAAAGCATTTCCCAACCTTATTTGACCACACAACCTTTAATTTATATATTTTTTCCAGGACACCCATTAACATCTCTGAACACAATTTGAGAGAGTCTCTGTCATAAAGGATTAGATTAACCTCTGATCTTTTCTGCTATGTTTCCTGAGTGAAGGGTTAAATAAATCCTCACTAACACTTCAAATCATTTATGAACAAGTGCCACCTGTTTAAATATGTGAAATAATAACTTTAATTTTACAGTGAGACATAAAGGATCTTTTTCAAATCAAAAATACATTCTGAAACCATGTAATTTAAAGTTTAACTAGCTTTAATGTCAAACACCCATAAGATATTTTATGTGTTTGGAACAGATGAAAATGCACTGAGAGAGAAAACAGAATAGCTCAACTAACATTATTTAGTTCAAATTAAAACTTCACACTTCACACATGAAATGTTACCATGATAGAGCAAAATTTGTATACAAATTGCTGCCTGTCCATTTTCTGTTTTTAAAATTCATCCACTTTATCATTTTATCCAGTTAAGTAGAATTTATTAGCATATTTATTGGAATTTAGAGGTTATTTATAATCCTTAGAGATACTTCTTGATAATTACTGAAAAAAATTTTATTTTAATTAATTGTAACAATCTTTCTCTACATATAATGAAATACATGAACACACACAGATGCTTGAAAATATATCCATTGGAGAAAAATATAATTAAGAAAATTAATCCTGCCTATTCAACTATAGCTATGATGATCATTTCAATGTACTGCCTTTGAATTTCTTCATCTTTGAATATTTGTTGACACATTCACACACCCATAAACAAGGATCCATATCTACAAACCTACATACATGCCCCAAACACACACATTTCCATATTCTCACAATTGCCCCAAATCCATAAACATACCCACTAACACACCTACTAACCTTCATATTCTCTACCATACCCACCCACACTCCAAATACACACACACACACACACAGACACAGACACACACATATCCCACCCCTCCCCCAACAAATACATAAAAATGATCAGATGTAATTATGCATTAGGCTTATGCTACATATGGAATTGTTTTCATCCTTCCAATCTACCTCATGAATATTTTTCTGTATCATTAATCCTCTAAAACATGAAGTATAATGGTTACACACATCAATTAAACCATGCCTACTGCTGGAAATTTAGATTGTTTCAAATTAGTCACTATTATACATAACACTTTAAAAGAAGATTTGTTCATAACACTGATTTTTCTCATGTGAAAATT
This sequence comes from Mirounga angustirostris, assembly GCF_029215605.1. NCBI lineage: Eukaryota > Metazoa > Chordata > Mammalia > Carnivora > Phocidae > Mirounga > Mirounga angustirostris. Next base: position 46,696,348 of record NW_026991712.1, on the reverse strand, counting down.
CTTAGAAGTGCCAAGTTAGAATCAATGTGTATAAATATTTTAAAATTTGATACTGCCACATGGCATTCTAGAAAAGTTGCATTATTTTTCAGTTCTCCCATAATCCATGTTTAAGATCATCCGTTTTCCCACATTCTTTTTTTTTTTTTTAAAGATTTTATTTATTTATTTGAGAGAGAGAGACTGAGAGAGAGAGCACATGAGAGGGGGGAGGGTCAGAGGGAGAAGCAGACTCCCCGCTGAGCAGGGAACCCAATGCGGGACTCGATCCAGGGACTCCAGGATCATGACCTGAGCCGAAGGCAGTCGCTTAACCAACTGAGCCACCCAGGCGCCCCCCACATTCTTGATAACACTCTGAATTATAATTATTTTTGTCAAAAAATGTATCTTATTCTTTCCATTTATATTTATTAGAATATTGGGAAGATTAGACTCTGTGTTTGTGTGAATGTGTGAATTGCAGATTCATACTCTGTCGATTTTTTTATTGGTGTGTCCCCCATTTCTCTTATATTAGTTTTTTAATATATTAAAGTTTGAAAACTTTTTCATGTAAGTTAAAAATATTTTCCTAGTTAGACATTTGCCTTTCAACTGTGTTCATGGCAACTAAAAAAATAGGAGCTTTAAAAAACCCACTTCTTGTATAAAACATTTAGGAGAAATTTGTTTCTTGAAATACACTAAAGCAAGATATACTCAAAGGGCCTACTTTGTTTTTTAACTTCCTTAGAAATAAATTGATGAAAATATTTAGGAACAGGATAACAGTAACTTGAGGTTTAATATCCAGTTTGCTCTGTTCCTTCTTCTTTCTACATACAAATACACGAAAGTAACATAGAGAGAATAAACAAATCAGTCAACTATATCCCATTAGGAAACCATCCTGTAAAAAATGGGCAAGGAAATTAAAATGAATAATACTTAGGTATAATCTGTCAGATCACGGTTTGTCTCACAAAAGCAGTTAAGGATCTCTGCTTTCAGACAATGGGTTGACTCTTGAGGGAAAAAGAAAATAATTCAAATTTCTACTATATACATAGAGCATAATAATTAACACCAAGATATTTAAAGCATCAAATATAAAACATCAAATTACACTTTTATAAAGTAATAGGGAATGCTTATTTAATATCTCATAAGGGAGGGGATTTTGATGCAGAAAAGAGATGAAAAATTACCCCAGAAATAATGATAGGTTTTTATAACATCAAATTTAGAATTCCCAAACCTAACACGAGGTTTAGAAAATTACAAACATAAATATAAAGAAACCTTACTAAGCCAAAAACTTGACAAAGATGTGTCACTCTCAGTTGGGTATATGTTAATTCTACTCACTTCCTCTTTCCCTAAGGTCAAGTGATAGAAATCTTCCCCCCCTATAAGTCAACTTCTTAAGTGTCCAGGTTGTTGCCTTGCCCCTCTCTAGTATACATTTCCTAGGCTCTATGTTTGTTGTCTCTCATGTATAAAGCTGATTGTTTTCTATTCTTGTTCAAAAAAATTAAAAGACTCTATAATGTCTATAGGAAAAAAATAATTTCTGCTTCATAAGCAGACACTTCATATCTGAAGCAGAACAATCACTGTTTAACTTTGGAAAGGAAACTCCATAAAATATCTAAGAACATAAAAAACAATTGTCATTATTTTTTTAAATGACTTTAATCAACAAAGGGTTAATATCTTAACAGCAAATGGAAAATCATACAATCACAATTTAGAAATTGGCAATGACTACATACAGAAAATTCCTAGAAGAAATACAAATGACTAATGAACATAGAATATTCAAAGACGACTAATCAAAGAAATGCAAATTAAAACAAAATACTGTTTTCCTCTATAAACTTAGCAATGATTAAAACATTATCTTCAATGCTAAAAAGGGAGAACTGAATCAAGCAATCTCCTGCACTGTAATGGTATAAATTGGCAAACCATTTTAGAAACAATTTTGGCCAGATGTTTCAAGGGTATTTATGATCATACCCTGTGATGCAATTTCAGGAAATTATTATAAGAAAATAATGAGGAACCAGAAAGACACATTGTACAAATTTTTCCTAAAGAATTATTTTAATAGACATATCAAAATAAGTATAAGCAATGAAAATGATTAAATACTGATAACTTTTAAATGAAATATTGCACAGCAATTAAAATTATTTTTATGAACTCTAATGACAGGGTAAAATGCTTATGTTAAATGTTAAGAGAAAAATATCAAGAGGGGTGCCTGGCTGGCTCACTTGGAGGAGCGTGCACTCTTGACCTCGGGGTTGTTATTCAAGTCCCACAGTGGGTATAGAGATTACTTAAATAAACAAAAGCTTAAAAAAGAAAGAAAAATATCAAGAAATAATTTGTATGGTACCAAATGCATATAAAAAAATGATTGCCAAAGATTGGAAGTACATTTATTAAAATATAATGTGTAGCTCCTTCTAAACGATGCATTACAAGTGATTTTTATTTACATATTTATAATATTAAATGGAATAACTTCACTTCTGAGAATCTATCTTCACACCAAAAATATGAGTACATTGGAGATATACAAAGATTTCTTTATGCCAATATTTATCACAGCCACTCCTCCCCCCATGAATATAACCTGAAATAGCCTGCATGTCCAATCAGAAGGCAACTATTAAATAAACTATGGAACATTCCTACTAGGCTATTGTGAAATCAATGAAATTATATTTAAAAGCAAAAATTTAATAGCCTTGTTAAAAATTGTTAAAATTGTTAATTTGTTAAAATATTGTTAAATTATTTGTTAAAAATATTTATTTATCTATTTATTTATTTCAGAGAGACAGAGAGGCAGGGGCAGGGCAGAGGGAGAGAAAGACTTAAGCAGACTCCACGCTGAGCATGGAGCCCAAGGCAGGGCTTGATCTTTTGACCCTGAGAACACGACCTAAGCTGAAATCAAGAGTCAGATGCTTAACCGACTGCGCCACTCTGGTGCCCCAATAATAGTATTATTAATATGAAATGATAAGCTTGAAGTGACATGGTAAGATTGTATTGTTATTTTTCCCTGTGTATTTTATATATTTTCTGAGATTTCTAGCTGTATAATTCTTTTCATATTAAAAAAATGGGTGATATTGATCAAAGGATACAAACTTCTAATTATAAAATGAGTAAGTTCTGGGAATCTAACATACAGCATGGTAACTGTAGTTAATAATATTGTATTATATACTTGAAATTTGCTGGAAGAGTAGATCTTAAGTGTTCTCTCATATGCACAAAAATGGTAACTATGTGAGGTGACTGATGTGTTAATTAGCTTGATTGTGTTTTTTGATGTAGGAACGATGTTAGGGTTTGAAGCCAACAACCAAGAAAGAATTCTTGAGATGTCTTTGGTGCAAAAAGTGGTTTTATTAAAGCATGGGGACAGGACCCATGGGCAGAAAGAGCTGCACCAGGGTCATGAGAAATGGTCCATTATATACTTTCAAGTTGGGAGGGGTTTAGGGATAGGGTAAGTCTCTCAGGAATTTTGGAAGCAAGGTTTCCAGAACCTTGAGGGGCTAGTTATTGTTAGGAAAAGGCCATTTATTACTGTCTAATAAAATCTTAGTCATGAGACTCTTCAGATGTATATTGGTGGGTCATTAGCTTGGGGGATGATTGCCAACATGTCTCTTCGGGGAGTAGAGATAAAGGAAGTTTCCAAAGGAATTTTTATATGTTAAAGTAGACTTACAGGATCCCGGGGGTCGGCCTAAGATTGCCTTTTGCCCTTAGCAAAGTATCAACACTGAGGCAGTTGAGTCCCTACAGGAATGTCACTCTGCCTGTTTCAAGGACTTGTCAATGGGCTGTAAGTGGTAAGGAAATTTAATAATTTTTCTTCTGCCTTTGTTTCCCACATCAGTTTTCATTTTGCAATACATGTGTATATTGAATCATCATGTTGTACACATTAAATATATATACAATTTTTATCTGTCAATTATATCTCAATAAAGTTAAAAATGTGAATGAGGTTAATGATTCTATTAGATGACCACATTCTGTAAGAACACATATTCTAGGATAAACTAAAGAATAAAGAAACAATGCCAAAATGAGAAATAAAACACAAAACACAATGTGCTCCCAAATCTCAATGTGGCTAGAAAACATGAGGAGAACAGGAGGGATAGTAGGCAGAAGAGACAGGTCATAACTAGATTACAGAGAAGTCTTAGCTAAGATAAGAGAGTTGGCTTTCGTGAGGTAAGCAATAACTTGTTTTGTTTAGTTTGGTTTTTATTTGAGAATGACAGGGTAAAAGCAATATTTTAGTGACTTTTATCTATACATAATCAATTGAATTAAAACACCTGATTAATTAAGGGGCCAGAGCAATGACTTAATGACCTGGTGATTGTGAGAAAAAAAAAAAGAGAAGAATGGCCTTGAATAAATTGTGAGAGTAGAACTGCTAAATTTAAAGACCAATTAATGTGGATAACAAGGGAGATGAAAGTCTTGTGGATGTGTGTCCAAGTCTAAATGACTTTGAGAGGCGCCTGGGGGGCTCAGTCGTTAAGTGTCTGCCTTCAGCTCAGGTCATGGTCTCAGGGTCCTGGGATTGAGCCCGGTTTCGGGCTCCCTGCTCAGTGGGAAGCCTGCTTCTCCCTCTCCCACTCCCCCTGCTTGTGTTCCCTCTCTTGCTGTGTCTCTCTCTGTTAAATAAATAAATTAATTAAAAAAATAAGTGACTTTGAGAATAAATAATTCTGCATTTAAGGCTTACAGGGACATGGGGTGGAGAGAATGGTAAATTTACGATGTGGTTAGAATACCCAGTATATTTTAATTGTTTGTCTTATTTCTCCCTCTTTACAGAGTAGTTGTGTCTTTTCATCCTTATATAAAAAGTACCTTGGAAAAATACATACCCCCAAATGTAATAAAAAATCTTACAATGTTACATGGAAACGAACTGTCATACAACAAAGATATAGCTATGTGTAAACATGCATCATCATTTTAGCATATCCCTAGGACTAGGATTCTCACACTTTACAGTGCCTTAGGATCTTCCAGAGGGCTTTTAAAAACACTGATTGCTGGGTTCTACCCTCAAGTTTCTGAACCAGGAAGTTGGGGTGAGACCAGGAATTTGCATTTCTAACAAGGTCCCAGGTGATGCAGATGCTGCTGGTCTGCAGATCACACGTGGAGAACCACTGCCCTAGAGAGAACCACATCACCCTAGGAACAGTAAAGATAAACTATTTTAAGTAACTGAGGGTAAGTGAAATATTGTCAAGGGCTAACATGTGTAAAGATAACTCTGGAGCAGATTACACACAAGGCCTTTACTGGAACTGCAAAATGACAATTTGAACAAGTGATGCTTCATTGTTTAGGCATCAAAATTGATGTCCAGAGAACCTCAACTGTAGTTTCAAACTGAGCCTAAATACTTACACTGGATAGTCACTAGATCAAATTATGCTTTTAGTGAGGGATAGAAATGAAACCAATAGAAAAAATTTTAATAACTAAAATTTCCCTTTACTATATTGATTCTTGCTACATAAGAAGCTAATTTATGGGGTAAAGAGTAGAAAGTCGTACTACATATGAGCTACTTAAAGTTTGTTTTTTTCAATAACAATATCAATATCAAGAAGCAACATTAATATCTTCTAAGAAATGTGATCATGTTTTATATGATTACTATGCAGTTTTATAAATGCCACCTGCATATCTATTATCCGTACTCTGGGAGTCATATGAAGTTGCATATATTACAAAATCCTAGAACTCAGAAATCAAGTCACTCCAAGACATCTAATGAAAGATCTGTGGTATTTACTACCTGTGCAAATATAGGAAGTCATATAACCTTTCCAAATCTCAGTATAAGTATTGATAAAATGGGAGTGAAAACTTCCATCTTGAAAATATTGCTGAACTGAATTAGGCAATATATATGTCAGTGCCAACATAAAGAAGGATCTTAATAAACATTATTTCGTTATTTTGCTTGAGATATCTACAATATCATCTTGAAAATGTTATAAAATTGGAATACTTGAAAGCTGAAAAAGTTATAAAATTCCCTTTTTGGTCCTTCTTTATATCCATGATGGATTTGGGGAAAAAAAGGAGAAATAACAACCAGAAAGAGTAGATTCTATAATGATCCACTGAAATAACTGGCTTATCCAACTCAAAACTGAGCCATTACTTAACCCAATATAGTCATAAAATTATTAATTCTGTAGTCAATATCAGATTTCCATGTGTCCTGCAGTTCATTTGATGAGCTATATATACATATCTCCCCTAGAATCAACTGAAAGTAGAATCTGATATTATCCAGCTCTGTCTACCTGAAATCTGTAACCAGAAACTCTGTTAGCACAGGAAGGTACTTAGCACACATTCCACTGAGTCTAGATATAAAGTCCAGTGGTAGCAGAAAGCAAAACAATCATGGTACATGTCACATCTAAGCCATGCAGTTCTTTTCTCCAAGCAAAGCTCATGAGAGCCATAGAAGGTCACTGGGAGGCCATCCAGCTGATCAGCTTATAAATATTAAAGGTTCCCAAGTCTTATACAGCTTAAACAACACTGACTGGTTCCCTCTCTTCTATACCTAAAATATCAACTTCACCAAAATGATCCTAACTTCTTTATTTTAAAATATGTTAAAGTCCAAACAAGTTCTGTATTAGGATGTGACACTTTAAAAAAACTTTTTTTCTAAAATACTTTTATGTAATAAACATATATATGTATTTTTAGATTATAACCTTGAAAATATCCTTCTGATTCATCATCTTATCTAAATTATATTAAAACATTCAAGATTCTGACATGAAACGGTGCTAATGATACTTCCAGAATCAAGATGTTTTAAAATTCTGGTTTATTTTGCTGCCCAGACATCAAACCACGAAAAGAGGGAATGGAGTGGAGAAAAAAACCTAGATATTATCAAGAATTTACTTCTTGAGCCTTTTATCTATGAAGATCAAAGTTCACATACAGGCAAGTAAAGAAGTGATCCGCATCGTCAATTTAAACCCTGATGGATATTTAATGCCAATTTGAACTTCTGAAATAGCTTTCATCTTATATTTCAAAGTGATTTTATAAGAAACTATGCTTTGACTTCTTTAATTGCATTGACTTAACCATATACTACATAGAAAACCATTTTACAGATGGGGACACTGAAGCAACCATCCAATGAATCAGGAACCCAGAAAAAAGACACCTCTTAGATTATTTAAACTAGCCAAATAGTTGCCAAATTCCACAGAACTATATTTACTACATATTAAACAGACTATATATTGTGATGTTCTCGTTATTATATATCAGATCATTTCTCATGATCTTTCTCAACAGAAATGCCACAGGGCCACTTAAAGAATGAGATTTTGTACTGAATGATTCACACATGGTTCTGTATTGTGAAACTCTTCACAGACACACACAGTCACAAGCGTATTCTGAAGTTTTTAAAATAGTTTTAGTCTTAAGAAAAAGTAGTCAAGTTCCCTACACATCTAATATTAAATATATGACTACTGTGCAAACATACTTTCCCCGCAGAGTTCATGCAAGTCAGCAATACCTAGCTCGCACAGTGAAATGAATCAAATACTGTCAACAGAGACAGCAAATGGACTTTCAATATAAATTGACAATTTCTTTTTGAGCAACAACTCTATTTAGCTTCCAGTTAAGGCAGTGCAGAACAGATTCAATAAGAGAGGTAAATTATTGCTTTCAGTGAATTTAGAGTCTACCTAGAAAAATGAAGCATTCACAAACACAAAACAAGTTGACAAAAAGCAGTGATTAGTACAGGCCAATAAAATATAACATATGCAAATATTGTGGATCATATGGATTGAAGGTGTCATGTAAGTGTACTCTACTTAAAAAGGAAGATCTCCCTTCAGGAAGTAGTAACATCAAGGCCAAGTTCCCTCCTTTGATCTTTGCACTGATGCTAATGCCCATTCCATGCATTCCTAATAATAGTACCTTATTTTCATGTCTCATCACTTTCTTTTTTTAGTAATCCCTAGTGTCTTCTCTCAATGACCTAAATTATACAGTGTTTCTAGAATTATCTTCCTAAGGTAAACACTCATCCTGAGTCAGATGATGGTATAGTGAATAAGGGGCACAGACTCTGGAGTCAAGGGACTTAAGCATTGAACCCTGGCCCTGTCACTTATTTTATTATCTAAGTGATTTGGGCCAATTTACTTAATGTCCCTAAGCCATAGATTGTGGAATAATAATAACACACCTACTTTTAAATCTTCCATAAGGCTTAAATAAAATATGAAAATTCTTAGCAGAATACTCAGCAGGTAGTAAATGTTCAATAAATGTGAGATGTGATTTTAACTATATCACTCCCCCCCAACAAATAAGGGCTTTTAAAGTTGCCTATCAGATAAATTATGAGCTTCTAAGCCAGAAATTCATACCCTTTCACTTTATGGCACAGACTGCTTTCTAGATTTCTATCATAACAGTCCCCTATTGGCAATCCATGTTGCAGCCAAACCCAATGGTGTGCCCTACTCTACATTTTCCTTATAACATTCTCTCCCTCTGTGTTTGGGCAGTTCCTTTGATCAGCCTCAATATCCTTCTCATCCCATATTCCTCTTATCAAGTACAGTTCCTCAATGGTCAAATCCAAGTGCTGCCTCTTGCATGATACAACTCTTATCCCCTGACCAGACTTGGAGTCTATGCTTCTAATTGCAAGAGCACATTCTATTTGTATAGATGAGCACATTCTATTTGTATAGATGAGCACCATCCACTATCAAAGTTGAGCTCTTGAGTGTCAGAGACTGGGCTTTTCTCTCTTTTTGATGGCCAAAGCTGCCAGCATACCATCTGCACAAAGCAAGATTGAAATAAAGGCTGAATGAATGATGAATTCACCGACTTAACAAAAGCAATATCAGAACACAATTGACCCTGTCCCATGGGAACTTCTCATATAACAAAGCTGATTCACATCTGAACAAATATTTAATGCACAGCATACAAAAGCACTGGGCTTTCCAATATTATTCCATTACTTTACTTGAAAGATCCCCAAAGTGGGTGTCAAATCTGATTATTGCACAGTGATAATTCTATTTTATGGCCAAACATGCAAACTGACATATATTATGTACAACTTTAAGGAGGTAAGTCTAGCTTCTTGAGATTTTTTTCAATTAAAGATTAAAAGAAGAAAAAAGAAAAACCTTGCAATGAATGATTAAATCAGTTTCATTGTACGCTTTAATAAATCTCTCAGAAATACAGAGATTTATGCTCATTTTTTGGGATAGAAAAAAATCTTAAGTCAGTTATCCTTAATAAAACAACATAAAGTGGATTGTGCTTATATTATCCAAGAAGGGTTAGATAACTTAGAAATTCATTTAATTAATCAAATAGGCTTATTCACATGACTCTGTCATCTTGCAGCCCTAATTTCATCTAAACTACAAACTAGAACTTGGGGTATGCTACAGGTCAAAAGCGTGGTATTCATGTTTCCCTGAGAGTTTAATAAAAGTTAAAGTATTTTGGCAAGAGTATGATGTAGTTCAAATCGAGTGAACACAATTACTTTTCTTACTCAACAATTCCAGGAATAGATTTGCCCTTAGGACTGATGTATCCAAGCTCTTTCTGCTCTAATGGCTCAGGGTTCCATGGGGTCTCCCCAGCAATTATTTTAAAAATAATGACTGCATTCTGATTTAATGATTTAACTAACTTTTCTTCCTTGACCCTTCTTTAACTACAGCAGATCTTTTGTTTCTTTCAAAAGACATTAGGACAAATATAGCAAATTCAGGGTTAGGCTCTGACCTTTACTTACAGACACAATTAGTGCTGGGCCCTTTTAACTCTGGTGACTCAGTAAAAGCAGACCTGCTGTCAAGATGGGCAGTAAAGAAAGGTCAAAGACTAATGGAGGAAAGGTGCGAGGTGGCCTTTCAAAACCCCAAAGTATGTATTTATTGCCCTTCATTCCATTTACTCACTCATTGTTTAAATGTCTTTCAGAAAGTAATATAATAAGTTTACAGCATTCCTGAAGTTACTATATGTGGGTAAATAAAGCTTAAACCATGGGTCAGATGTTCTTAACCCATGGCCCCAGGAAGGGCTTCAGGTGATCCAACTTCCTGGAAGGGCATGAAAATTTTGTGTTTATGCACATTTCTTTCTTTCTTTTGGCACAGAGATTTCATACTATTATCAACTTCTTTAAGGAATCTGTATCACCTCAAAATATTAACAATCATGAACACAGGGGCACCTGGGTGGCTCAGTCATTAAGCGTCTGCCTATGGCTCAGGTCATGATCCCAGGGTCCTGGGATCTAGCCCGGCATCAGGCTCCCTGCTCAGCAGGAAGCCTGCTTCTCCCTCTCCCACTCCCCCTGCTTGTGTTCCCTCTCTCGCTGTGTCTCTGTCAAATAAATAAATAAAATCTTAAAAAAAAAATGAACACAGAATAATCAGATAGATGTTAAAAAACAGATTCAATTATATCCAAATGACTTTTAAAAAAAGTTTTACATATGTCACCTTCAAAACCCCCAACCTTCAAGTCAGACAACCAGAATATAATTCCTAGCACATGGACATAGGTGTATTCAATCAAATAACTAGATCTTAGAAGGAATGCACTGGCAATAAACTAAACCAACTTTTTACCTTGAAACTGATGATTTATTGGAAACAGAGGAGTTTCATAAAGTGAAAATGTGTGCATGGAGTTGGAAAGCATGCATAGAGCATATAAAGCAGAGGAAACAGAACAGGGCAATTAGGAAGCAGTGGAATGGTATAGAATGGTTGTGAACACAGGTACTGGAGTCAGACGATCTGAAAGGGAATCTAAATCCATCATTTTCTAGTTAGTGCTGTGACTCCAAAATATGTATCCCAGTGGGTTACATGTAATGTGCTTAGAACAGTGCCTGACTCATAAGAAGTACTACTTAACTATTAACTGCTGATGACATTAGCTGCCGATGGCAATACTCGAGATGAAGGAAGGTCCCACCTAACATAAGCGTCAGTATTTAACACCGACCCTAGGACAGAGCCTGTTCACCTTCATTTTCCTTGTTATGATTCACTTTTAGGTCTGGGCCACCAATGATCTACACTATATGAATGAGAAGTGATCCCCAACCTGTATCCTGGGGACCTAATGGGTCAAATGATCACTAACCAGATGTGTCAAATTGGCTAGGCCATGGTACCCAGATATTTGGTCAATCACAGTCTAGATTTTTTTTTTTATGATTTATGCTGTGAAGATATTTTTTAGATGGGATTAACATTTAGATCAGTAGACTTTATGTGAAGCAGATTACTCTCCATAATGTAGGTGGATCTCATCCAATCAGTTGAAGGCCTTAAGAGAAAAAAAAAAAAAAACAGTCCTCTCCCAAAGGAGAGAGAAGTCTGTTACTTGATTGCCTTCAGACTTGAACTACAACATCAACTCTTCCCTGCATCTCCAGCCTGCATGCCTACTCTGCAAATTTTGGACTTGCCAGCCTCCATAATCACTTAATCCAATTCCTTAAAAAATCTCTCTCACGTGGGGTGCTTGCCTGGCTCAGTTGATAGAGCATGCAACACTTAATCTTGAGGTTGTGAGTTTAAGCCCTAAAGTGGCTGTAGAAATTACTTAAAAAAAAATAATAAATACATAAATAAATAAAAAGTTTTTAAAATCTCCCTCTTGCTCTCACTGTGTGTGCATGTGTGTGCATGGGCATTTGCTATGCTGTAAAACAGGTAATAATACATACTTCTTCTATTTTTTAAATGATTAAAAGAGATAATGTATAACGGTGCTTTCTAAGCTAGATAAATATTAGTTATTAATGAATCCTCATTGAGAGGATGTTGCCTCTTTTATCTTCACATTATTATCTTTAATACAAGGACAGTGTCTAGGAGACAGTGACTAACAAGGAAAACGGCATTGTGGAAAATATCAAAACTTATAAATATGGGTTCTACCATTAATTTTCACTAACTGAGCACAAACTATGCACTGGGCATTATAAGCAGATGTTACTGTATGTGTCTCATTTAGTATTCCAACAATCTTAGAAAGTTTAATGAAATAATAATTCCCATTTTTAGATGTGGTCACTGAATCTTGAACATGTTAAAAAATTCAATCATGACCCTAAAAATAAAGAGTATGAAAAAGCAGAACTTTAAACCCAGATTTTTCTGACTATATTCTTAATCTCTGTACAATACTATGTTCCCAAAATAAAACAGTTTAAATCTAAAATTGTGGGAGACATAAATACATCAAAACAATTCAGTTAAACCAGTTAGAATTACAGCCAAACAGCTTCCATTATCAGAGGACTAAGCCTAGGAATCAACTGTCAATTACTAAGAATTGGAAATTATCCACAAACATGGAAATATTGTCATATCTCCCTCTTTTGTAGATTGCCTTTCAATTTCCCCTCCATAGGTGTTGCATTTTTAACATCTTGAATTCTTTGCATTTAAACGTGTACCATGGATGTCTGAACTGGCCCCTCTTGCAGGCAAGATAAGCTGGCATTTGGTGATGTGACTGCAGAAACAGGTGGCATTGCCCTGTCAAGAGTCTCTCTCAGCCATGTGCTGAGGCTTGAAACTCCAATATTATTTCTTTGCAAGTGAAGTAACTTTTTACAAGTCTGTAGGTCTCCTCATTCTAAAAAGATCTTATACGTAATATATGAAAATTCTAAAATCTTTATAAACATTTTTTATTTGGATGACTTCCTCTCCTTCCTTGCACTAGTATAAAAATCCTGGCAGAGCGGTGCCTGGGTGGCTCAGATGGTTGAGCATCTGCCTTCAGCTTAGGTCATGATCTCCAGGTCCTGGGATCGAGCCCCGCATCGGGCTCCCTGCTCAGCGGGGAGCCTGCTTCACCCTCTCCCTCTGCCTCTCCCCCGGCTTGTGCTCTCTCTGTCTCTCTCTCTCTCTCAAATGAATAAATAAAATCTTCAAAAAAACCCCAAAAAACAAAAAGCAAAAACACTGGCAGACAAACATCTAGACGAGGCCATTGAAAGGGGAAATACAGTGCAGAGCTTTTGTTTTCACTCTCTTCCCACTTACCCTTTGGACTAGCACTGCTCTACAAAAAAAGACGTTGAGAGATCCATGTGGATAGTTAGAGAGAGCTGTATCTCTATGTAGACAGATACCTTTTAAGCCAATGAAACTCAAAACTAAGAAAAATGAGATGCAAAATGTCTTTATTTAAGATTACTTAATTTATGGCGAAGACTAGACATCAGAAGAAAGTGGTGACAGAAAATAATACTTAAACAAAACTATGTAGATTACATTTTTCATACCCCCTTTATCTAAGCATCATCATAGGAAAAGGACAGGTTAATCTAAAAGGAATCTATTTTCCATGCAAAGGCAAAGTGATTATATTCTGTTTTCTTTTCCACAATGCCTTTATGAGGTTTTAATTATAGTTTTAGAAGATTTCCAATGCAGTAGTTAAGCACACAGTTTTATATTTACTATATTTTTAAAAATAGACATAACTGGTAGGGATTCCACCAATATTCAAGCATTTCTTTGGTCATCCTTATAGCCAAAAAGCATGCCAATGATTATAGACAATTTTCAGATCTTTATGTGGTAAACACTAATGTCAAACGTCTATTAATTGGAAAATATCTAGAATAGTCTTACACTAGTTTCTCTATTTGCAACCTTAGAATTTGGCATTTCCTTACCCCCAATCTGTGCAGTTTTTATTACTATTGTTATTTCTATGGAGAGGTAAGTTGCAAACAAATGGTTAAAACACTGTGTAAATCTACGAAATGGGAAAATACAAACAAATTCTGTTACATCTATATGATGCAATACTACTCAACAATAAAAAAGGAATGAAGTACTGATACATATGACACATATAAATCCCAAAATGGTACACTAAATGAAAGAAGCCAGACACAAAAGAGTTTATACAAAATCACGCATACAGCTGTATTCATTTCCATCTCTCTCTGTCTCTGTCTCTCTCTATATAAACTTAATAAAATGGAAACTAATCTATAGTGACAAAAAGCAGGTCAGTGGTTGATTTGGGAGTCAGAGGAGGCAGGAAGAAAGGTTTACAAAACTAGTGTATATGTACATCAAAACTTACCAAATTGTATACTTTAAATATGTGTAGCTTATTCTATGTCAGTTATACCTCAATGAAGCTGTTTTTTTAAAAGTTATGTGCAAAGTAAGTATGTTGCAATATACCTTTAAACACCTTCATTCACTCGAGTATTCTTTAATATTCAAAAGTAGTAACTGGTCAAGATAGGTATGATTAGAATTAAAGGATAAAAGAGTTACTATTACCATAAGGCTGCCACAATCAAAGCTGGCAAGAGACAGGAAATAAAACAACAAATTATAGTGAAGTTGTTACAAACACAATTTTTAAAAGCCCTGAGGGAGGAGCAATTATCTCTTTTTCTGGAAGTATTACAGAAGGCTCTTTCAAAGCATCACTCAAATACCAACTTCTCAATGAAGTCTTTCCTCTCCATACTACTTAAAAGTACAATCCCATCCCTCTCACATTTTTTTTTCTCCACAGCACTTATCATCATCACCTGACAGCATTTTTCTCATTTGTTTCACATCCACACCTTCTTATATATATATACATCAAATTAAACTCGACAAGGGCTGCAATTTTGCCTGTTTTGTTCACTGCTGAGTTTCTATAACTTCCTGGAGAACTAAATACATCAAAAGTGTGCCAAACCTCCCCCCCACACACACACTTTTTCCTAAATAAATGAGAAAGTGGACTGAAAATTTACAACGGGGAAGATCCTAGGCTGGGACTGGGGGGATTAAAGCAGTCAATTCAACAGACATGACTCCTGACATTATAAAATGTATACATGTATGTAGTGAATAATAAAAAATAAATTAAATATAATCATGCCTAAATGAGTCTGGACTTGTCAAAGAAAAGCATATAATAATGGGAAAGGCTGTACCATGCCAACCTCATCTGGGATTATAGGGCCGGAGAAGCTCTCAGGGAAGACGTAACATTTAGCTGAGATCTGGAAGATAAATAAGAATTATCCAAGAGGATGTGGTGAAAGAATGTACCATCAGTGGAGATGGCACAGCATGGGTGGAGGGCCTGAGACAGAAAGAATTCAGCACATCTCAGGAACAGAGGGAAAGGAGAACGCTGGGGCTGGAGAGCAGTAAGCAAGCACGGAGTAGGGACAGATGAAAATGGAGAGGTGGGAGCAAGATGCCATCTGTTGCAAGAAACATTAAGGATTTTATACTTTCTCCTGAAACTAGTGGAAAGTCATTTACAGCTTATATTTAAGCAGAAGAGTAGCATGATTAGATTTGCTTTGTAAACGGGTCTCTGCTCTGTGGATAAGGAACTGGGAGGAGGGAAGAACCGAGTGTCAAGGACTGACTAGGAGGCCACTGCAGTGACCTAGGATTTGGATCCATCCATCTCAGTCTTCTGAGCTTGTTGGCGTGAAGTTTTTCATAATATTCTCTTAGTAGCGCTTCAATCTTTGTACCATTGATAGTTACATTTCCATTTCCAGTGTATCTGTGCCTTCTCTTTTGAAATTATTAACCCTACCAGAGGTTTGTCCATTTTTATTAGCCTTTCACAGGGCCAATGTGACTTTGTGGATCCACTGTATTTTATGTTTATTATATCATATACCTATTTTTCTACTTCCTGAATTTACGATCTTATTTTCACTTAGTTGCTTTTTCCGACATTCTTTGAATATATTCAGCTATGTTTTTTCTAACTTCTGGATTAAATGTTTAGCTAATGCATTTTAAACATTTGTTCTTTCTAATGTAGTATTTGGGCTGTACAATTTGTTTTACAGGTACTGACACAAAGTGGTCGTTTCCATTCAGTTTATATTTTATAATTCGTATCATCATCTCTTCTTTAATCTACGAGTTGTTCAGAAGCATGCTTTTCAATTTTCAAAGGTGGTTCTTCTTTTTATTTCTTACTGCTGAGTTGCTACATTGGCAGAAAATGGATTTTGCATGAAACATTTTTTTAATAAGTTAAAGCTAACTTTAAGTCCACAGACAGTTTTTTAATAACTCCCTATGTAGTCTTGATAAATACGTGAATTTTCCTTGGGAGTGGCTGAAATCACCTCGGTAGAGAGTTTCATATGGTAAAAAGAGGAAAAAAAGCCATTTAACCTTTTCTATTTTACAAATTTTTGCTGTATGTTTGAGAGTTCCTGACATACGTGTATTGCCATCAACCATATAGAACTATGTCTTTTTTACTTTTCTATATGTTCACAGATTCTCTTTGCTCTTTTTAAACGCCTGCCGCCGTTGTTCCATAGCAACCACTTTTCTTCATCAAATAGCATGGAATTATTTCTTAAAAAATCAGCGAGCTCATCAACTCCTGCAGAAAAGCTCTATGATTTCTCTAATTTGGTTTTGGTGCCTCTCCTCCATGCTCCCATCATGCCCTGCCAGATCACTTAACTCACTAACCACCGTTATTCTTCCCTGCTAGACTGTGAATGTCCTAGGTCGGGGCATCTGAGATGCTGCATTTGTTGGCCTTAGTATAATGACTCAAATATGAATTTGGATAAATGAGTCAATGAGTTTTGTTTAAGCTCCAAATGAAAACATATTAGAGGAAGATGCATTAATTCTACAACTTGATTCTGTTATACGAAACATGACAGAATCACTTAAAATTAATTTCATTATAAGAAAGTTTATATTATCAAGTTGATTATGTAAGGTTAATAAATTCTTTAAAACACGGAGAATCTTTGTACAAAAAATTATACAAAAAGTTCAACTAAATAGTGGTTGTATTAAATAAAAGATGTTTTCCAATACCGAACAAAAATGTCCTCCAAAGGAATACTTTTCTTCTTAAAGGGGAAGTTTATGGATTTTTCTATATTCTCCATGGTAGGCAGAAATAATGAGGTACCCTGTAATCTGATATAAGGAAAAGCATGACTACCTTCAGCACAAAAACAACATCATTCACAGCTCTGTTGTGGAGAGCTAATGTTTAGCTTGGATCACTTATACCCATTCATTCAATCATTCAGTCAGCTGTCCATTCATATGTACTTACTAAGTATCTACTATGTACCAGTCACTACTCACTAGTCACTATTCTGAGTCTCATAAGTGAAGAAGTCACACAAAAATCCCTGCTTGCACAAAGATTATATATAATTACTAGCACATTAACAAAACTGAAGTAAACAGTTATTAACATAAGGATTTGCACAGTAAGGAAATTGTTCATGTATCTGAACAACACTTAAGGGGGAAAAGATGCAAAACTGTGGGCATACAATCTAATCATTAGAAAAGTGTACTTTGCTATGTAGAAAAATATTTCATCAGGAGTCATTCTGACCTAGAAGAAATATGCCTAAGGAAAAGCATCCTTTCTTTACTACACTTCTATACTCATGAAACAGTTTATGAGAACTAATTTTGCTTCCGAATTTCCCATCAGGATTTTTTTTTCTGTTGAAAGGACAGATCTCAAAGAAATACATTAAAAATTATATTGCCCTTTAGAAAATGGAAATGTAGTCAAAGTCTAATACTGAAAGCCTAGTGAAACAGAACTTTCTGCCAGGCTGATGATCAACCACGAGGCATATAGCCAACAACCTTTTTTCAATGGCATTGCAAAACACCAGATTATCTCCTTCAAAACATTAACATCTATTAAAAAACAAAACTTGGAAAAATGCTTTGTATTTCATACATATGCGACGTAAGAAAAATTAAAAACTGTAAGCAAAAGGTGGCAAATAATATCACCCTAGAGGTATAGTATTCAGCTTATTTTCAGAAAAGAAATGCTTACCAAAAAGTAACAGGCATGATTAGCATTAATATTAAGTTCTTTTTTAACTCAAGGAGACAATTTTAAGTGTATAGAAAAAATTTCATTACTAAGTATTCTTTTTAGCTAAGATGGATATGCAAAGATACCAATGGAAATATGATTTACATAACATAGGTCAGTATCTCAAAGATGATATTTTAGAATATTTGTTTTCGCTGTGACCGTAAACATAAGAATTAAAGAATTAATATAACATCGAACAACTGTTAAGTATATAAATGAGATATTAAGGGGCAGGACCAAGATAATGACACAGGAGGCTCCTAAATATCCCTCCTCCCACAGATGCACTGAATGTACACAGCTACACAGGGAGTAATTCTCTCCAGAGAAATCCAGAAACTAGCTGAATGACTCCTACACATTTGGCAAATGAGAAAATACACACACCTAAATGAGTAGGATAGCCTGAGACACACTCTTGCCATAAACCCCACCCTTAGCAGAGTGTCATACAATTGTGAGGGAACCTCCATTCCCAGCTTCTCTCTGAGGAGTGAAGGGTTTGGAACACACCTCTAGCACCCCAGATT
This sequence comes from Mirounga angustirostris, assembly GCF_029215605.1. NCBI lineage: Eukaryota > Metazoa > Chordata > Mammalia > Carnivora > Phocidae > Mirounga > Mirounga angustirostris. Next base: position 46,677,779 of record NW_026991712.1, on the reverse strand, counting down.
TTAAGGCTCCCACCTGAGGGACAGGAACCGCCCCCCCCCAAAAGAAGATCCCAGCTCTGAAGGTCAACAGGGCTTGGAGTCCCACAGTATTATAGCAAATAAAGGAATAGTTCTTCACAGGAGCGCAAGAAGTGTTTGCCATGGCTCTTCCCCCAGGGCAGAGCACAGAGGAAGTGGGCAAAACTCCCATCTCCTAGTCTCTCCCTGGGAGGGGACTGACTGCTGCTGCCCGGGAGCCCAGCTTCTAATGAGCACACAACTAGTGCTGGCTGTAATCCTCCTTAGACACCAGGGGGATCGGGGGGCACTTCCCTGTATTTTCCCTCAGCCTCATTCCAACAATAAAATCAAGTCACCAGAAAGTAAAACCAAGTTGCCAGTGTCTCTCTGGAATGGAACTGGATACACATCTAGCGCTCCAACTTTTACAACAGCTGCCACTCAAAGGATGGGTCCCCAAATCCCTTAGCTCTAACAGCCAGCAGGGCTTGCGTTTGTGAGTCACACAGAACTATAACAAACAAAGAAGCAGTTGTTAATGAGCACATGAGCACTCCCCACACCACTAGGAGTCAGTGCAGAAGGAGCAGGCAAAAATGCCCATCTTTCAGTTTCTTCTGGGAAGAGGTATGTAGTCAAAAGCATACATGCCCAGCTGCTGCCTAAGGGTCCAGCTTCTAATCAGTCTGCATGACTGCAGTCTTCCCTTTTGGGACACTGATGGGTCTTGGCACACCCTTCACTACTGGCAGCCACTAAAAACAAAGATAATGCCTCAGACAAGTGCAAAGGCCTGAGAAGCAAATAGACTTCTTGGGCGGTGCTTATTGACAAGCTCATCTCCTACATGAGACCAGTCTATAAAGGTTGGAAAAGATGGCTGTTTCAGCCAATGGACAGAAACTAACACAGAGCCAAGGAAAATCAAGGAACAAGGAAATGTATTTCAAACAAAAGAACAAAATAAATCTGAAGAAACTGATCTTAATAAAACAAAGATAAGTGATTTACTTATCTTAATAAACAAAGATATCTTAATAAAACAAAGAGAAGTGATTTACCCAGTAGAGAGTTAAAAATAACAATCACAAAGATGATGGCCAAAGTAAAAAATGTAATGCATGAACAAGTGAGAATTTCAATAAAGGGATATAAAACATTAAGAAATAATAAAGAGAAATCTGAAGAATGTAGTAACTAAACTGAAAAATTCAATAGAGGGGTTCATCTGCAGACTAGATTAAGTGGAAGAAAGGATCAGCAAACTCAAAGACAGGATGGTGGAATGCATCCAATCGGAGGAGCAAAAAGAAAAAAGAATGAAAAAGAGTGAAGATAGCTTAAGAGACTCATTGGTCACCATCAAGCAGAACATATTTGTGTTACACAGAAGGAGAAGAGAGAGAAGAGGGCAGAAAGCTTATTCAAAGAAATAATGGCTGAAAAATCCCCCAAGCCTGGGGAAAGAAACAGACATCCAGATCTAGGAAGCCTAAATAATGGCAAAGAAGATGAATCTAAAGAAATCTACACTGAGATGCATTTTAATTAAAATGTCAAAAGTTAAAGTCAAAGAGAAAATCTTAAAAGCAGCAAGAGGAAAGAAATGTGTTACATAGGAAGAAACACCCTTAAGACTGTGAGCATATTTTTTAGCAGAAACCTTGCAGGCCAGACGGCAGTGGGATGATATATTCAAAGTGCTGAAAAACACACACACACACACACACAAAAACTGCCATCCAAGAATATATGGGAAAGTTGTCTTTTAAAAGTGAAGGAGAGATAGAGTTTTCCAGAAAAACAAAAGCTGAAGGAGATCACCACAACTAAACTGAAATTACAAGAAATGCTAAAGAGAGTTATTCAAGCTGAAATGAAAGAATATTAATTAGCAACATGAAAATATAAGGAAGTATAAAACTCACGGGTCAAGGTAAATATACAGCTTAATTCAAAATGCTCTAATATGGTAATGTGGTGGGCAAATAACTTTTAATGCTGGTATAAAGGTTAAAAAAAGTATTCAAAATAAAAATAATAAAAATAATTTGCTAATGGATACACAATATAAAAATATGGAAATTATGACATCAAAAACATAAAATTTGGGGGGAGAGAGTGAAAAAGTGTAGTATTTTGTGTATTTGATGGTAAGTTGTTATCAGCTTAAAGTAGACTGTTACAAGATATAAGCTTCATGAAAACCACAGAGTGAAAATTTACAGCAGATACACAAAAAATATAGAAAGGAATCAAAGGATACCACTATTGCAAAAAACCCTCATCAAATCACAAAAGAAGAGAGCAAGAGAAGAAAGAAACCAAAGAACTGTAAAACAGCCAGAAAACCTTTAATAAGATAGCAACAGTAAGTCCATACCTACCAATAATTACTTTAAATGTAAATGGACTAAATTCTCCAATCAAAAGACAAAGAGTAGTTGAATGGATTAAAAAACAATACTCAACTATATGCTGCATACAACAGACTCACTTCAGCTTTTAGGACACACACAGGCTAAAGTGAAGGGATGAGAAAAGATATTCCAGGCAAACAGAAACCAAAGAAGGCAGGGCAGCTATATTTATGTCAGACTAAATATACTTTAAGGCAAAAACTGTAATAAAAGACAAAGAAGGACATTATATAATAATAAAGGGGTCAATTTACCAAGAGCATATCCCAGTTATAAATATGTATGTACCCAACACTGGAGCACCTAAATATATAAAGTAAATATTAACATACCTGAAGGAAGAGATAGGCAGCAATATCATAATAGTAGGGGATTTAAAGAGCCACCTTTCAACAATGGATAGATCATTCAGATGGAAAATCAACAAGGAAACATGGTCTTAAAATACATATTAGACCAGACAGACCTAACAGACAGATACAGAACATTTCATCCAATAGGAGCAGAATTCACATTCTTCTCAAGCACACATGGAACATTCTCAAGATAGACCATATGTTAGACCATATGTTCATAAATTTAAGAAGACTGAAATCATATCAAGCATCTTTTCCAACAACAACAATGTGAAACTGGAAATCAATTACAAGAAAAAAACTGCAAGATTCACAAATATGTGCAGATTAAACAACATGCTACTGAACAATCAATGGGTAATAGAAGAAATCAGAAGGGAAATAAAAAAATATCTTGAGACAAATGAAAAAGGAAATACAACATACCAAAACTTAAGGAATGAAGCAAAAGTAGTTCTAAGAGAAATGTTCATATCAAGAAATACCTACATTAAAAAAAAAAAAAAAAAAACTTCAAATAAACAACTGAAATTTGTCCCTCAAGTAACTAGAAAAAGAACAAGTTAAGCCCAAAGCTAGTAGAAGAAAGGAAATAACAAAGATCAGAGTAGAAATAAATAAAGACTAAAAAGATACATAAAAAAAAAAATCAAATGAAACTAAAGATAAAGCTGACAAACCTTTAGCTAGACAAAGTGAAAAAGACAGACTTACATAAATGAAGTCAGATGGGAGAGAGGGGACTTTGCAAATGATAACATAAAAGTATTATGGATTATTAGAAACTACTATGAATAATTACATGCCAACAATTTAGATAACCTAGAAGAAATGGATAAATTTCTAGAAACATAAAACCTATCAAGATTGAATAATGAAGAAACAGGAAATTTCATGAGACCAATTACTAGTAAGGGGATGAAATCAGTAATCAAAACTGCATATGGTTCAACATACGCAAATTAATAAATGTGATATACCACATTAACAAAATGAGGAAAAAATTATATGATCCTCCTAATAGATGTAGAAAAATCATTTGGCAAAATTAAACATTCTTTCATAATAAAAACTAAACAAACTGAGTACAGAAAGAATGTACCTCAACATAATAAAGGCCATATATGACAAGCCCACTGCTAACATCATAATCATCAGTGAAAAGCTAAAAGCTTTTCTTCTAAGATCAAGAACAAGACAAAGATTCCCACTTTCACAACTTTTATGCAACATAGTACTAGAAGTTCTAGCCAGAGCAATTAGGCAAGAAAAAGAAATAAAACACATTCAAATTAGAAAGGAAGAAGTAAAATTGTCTATATATGCAGATGACATAATACCCTAGAAAAACCCTAGAGACTCCACCAAAATTCTGTTGTAACTAATAAACAAATACAGTAAGTTTGCAGGATACAAGATTAATACACAAAACTCAGTTACATTTCTACATATTAACAACTATCCAGAAACAATCCACTTACAATAAGAAATTAAGAAATTAAGAAATTTAAGAAAACAATCCCACTTACAATAGCATCAAAAAGATTAAAGTACTTAGGAACAAACTTAACCAGAGAGGTGAAAGATCTATACACTGAATACTATAAAACTTTGATGAATGAAATTGAAGACACAAATAAATGGAAAGATAATCTGTATTCATGAATTGGAAGAATATTGTTAAAATGCCCATACTACCCAAAGCCCTCTAGAGATACAGTGCAATACCTATTAAAATTTCATTGCTCATCAAATTTTTTTTAAATCCTAAAATTCATATGGAACCACAAAAGAACTTGAATAGTCCACAGCAATGTTGAGAAAGAAGAACAAAGCTGGAGGCATCAAGCTTCCTGTTTTCAAACTATATTACTAAGCTATAGTAATCAAAGCAGTAAGGCACTGACATAAAAAGATACATAGACCAGGGGAATAGAATACAGAGCCTAGAAATAAACCCACATATATATGGTTAATTAATTTTCAACAAAAGAGCCAAGAATATATAATGGGGAAAGTATACTCCTTTCAATAAATGGTGCTGGGAAAACTGGATATTCACATGCAAAAGAATTAAATTAGGCCACTATCCTACACCATACACAAAAATCAACTCAAAAGATTGAAGACCTAAACATAAGGACTGAAACCATAAAATCTGCAGAAGAAAACAAAGAGTTAAGCTCCTTGATATCATTCTTGGCAATGATTTTTTTGGGGGGATTTGATATCAAAGCAAAGCCAACAAAAAGGAAAATAAACAAGTGGAATTACTTCAAACTAAAAATTTTATGCACATTAAAGGAAACCATCAATTAAATGAAAAGACAACCTATGGGATGGGAGAAAATATTTACAACCACATACCTGATCAGAGTTTAACACTCAAAATACACATGGATTCATATACCTCAATAGCATAAAAACAAATAACCCAATTAAAAATGGATAAAGGACCTGAATAGACTTTTTTTCCACAGAAAACATAGCAATGGCCAACAGGTATATGAAAAGGTGCTTAACATCACTAATAATTAGGGAAATGCAAATAAAAGCCATAATGAGATATCCCCTTACACCTGTTTGGATATCTATTTATCAATAAGACTAGAGATAACAAAGGCCACTGAGATTGTACAGTAAAGGGAACCCTTGTACAACACTGTTGATGAGAATGTAAATTAGTATAGCTACTATGGAAAACAGTATAGAGGTTCCTCATGAAATTAAAAATAAAATTACCATATGATCCAGCAATCCTACTTCTGGGTATATATCCAAAGGAAATAAAATCTTTATCTCAAAAAGATATCTGTACTGCCATCTTTATTGTAGCCTTATTCACAATAGCCAAGGCATGGAAACAACCTGAATGTCCACTAATGGATGAATGAATAAAGAAAATGTGGTGTGTGGGTGTATGTGTGTGTGTGTGCATTATTCAGCCTTAAACAAAGAAGGAAATATTAACATTTGTGACAACATGGAATGAAACTGGAGGGCATTATGCTAAGTGAAATAAGCTAAACAGAGAAAGATTAATATGCGTAGTATGGCTTATACGTAGAATCTTTTTTTTTAAAGATTTTATTTATTTATTTGTCAGACAGACAGAGAGAGAGCAAGCACACACAAGCAGAGGGAGAAGCCGGCTCCCCACTGAGCAAAGAGCCTGATGCGGGACTCAATCCCAGGACCCTGGGATCATGACCTGAGCTGAAGGCAGATGCTTAACAACTGAGCCACCCAGGCATCACTTGTATGTAGAATCTTAAAAAAAAAAAAAAAAAAAAAAAAATCACACTCATAGAAATAGAGTAGAACAGTGGTTGCCAGGGGTTGCACGTAGGGGAAATTGAGAGATGTTAGTAAAAGGGTATAAATTTTGAGTTATAAGATGAATAAGGGCTTTGGTGTATAACATGGTGACTGTAGTTGGTAATACTGTATTGTATAATTGAAATTTACTAGGATAGTAGAATTTAAGTGTTCTCACACACACACAAAATAAATATGTGATGTGATGGTTATGTTAATTATTTTGGTTGGGGGAATATTTTAGCAATGTACATGCATATCAAATCATCACAATGTATATTTCAAATATATTATAATTTTACTTCTCAATTATATCTCAATAAAGCTGAAAAAATAAAGTATTAGGAAAAACACTATTTAAGATACAGGGTAAAATATATAACATTTTAGAATTGGAAAGAAAATAAAAAAGAAAGCTATGGAACCAACTCATGTCAAAATCTTGAAATGAAGATAATAAAACATATATTTTTCCCATTTAATGGTGATGGAAATAAAGCACACAATTGTAGGTAGTCGTTTTTAAAGATGAAAAAACAATAGATTTATCACTTTGTTTCTTTTTTACTTTTGTTTCCTAACATCTGAATCTTAAAATTTGTAGTAAAAATTCTAGACAAAAATTTCTAAATCAATTGTCAAATGGTTAGACCTTTACCCTGCCTTATCAACAATATACTTTCTGGATATTTCCAGACAAAATTAGAGTGCAAGAGGACATATTTTAAGCCAAATGATACTTTGCAATAAAGTTGTGTGGACACAGAAATAAAAAGAACTGTGCCCCAGCAGAAGACTAAAAACCAAGCTCTCAGAAATTGTAGTGGGGACGGTACCACAGGAATGCTCTGTTACCAAGTTGTCCACACAACTTCCACTCAGACAGGGTGAACTCCCAATCTGAATGCCACGTGCATACCGAAACTAATGGGTTGAGTCCATTCTAAAGTAAAAACAGTACTCTGAAACTGTAAATATAGAAGAACTTTATCATAGGCAATACAAGTCACAGTAATAAAAGGCCTGGAATAGTCACAATTTAAATACTATGACTAAAAAATTTTGATCTCTAGCCTTCTTCAGGTTAGCGAGAAGACAGCAGTTAATCCTCATATCCCTACATCAGTGAAAAAAATGAGGGAGAGAAGGAGGGTGGGGGGATGGGTCACCCTGGTGATGGGTATTAAAGAGGGCACATACTGCATGGAGCACTGGGTGTTATGCACAAACAGTGAATCATGGAACACTACATCTAAAACTAATGATGTAATGTATGGTGATGAACATAACATAATAATAAAAAAAAAGTGAGGGAGAGAAGAGTGTTATTAACATATATTATCCAAGTATTCTTTTTTTCCCCCCCAAATGGCCTACAGTTGACTAGATAAGTCAGTTGGTTGGGAAGTGAGAGCAAACTTATACACATCTTTAACATATCTGAGAGCAAATGGTCTCAGAAGCTAAAGTTAACTACACTTGCAAACACGCTTTTCTGGATCCTGCATTCTTCTCAAGAACGTGAGTTCTCGGTCCTTTCAATAAGCGATCATCCTCCTTCCAGCCTCCACTTCAGACATAAAGAATCAACAAGTTTTAGAGCAAAAAAGATAAAAATATTCCTAAAGTCGTCTGGTCATCCTGCTCTACGAAACTGCACTCCTGTCTTCAGGCTTCAGTCTGGAAGATTCCCCATACACATGCTAACAGGATCTTCAGGATGATCAAACTTGGCCCCAGCATCGATGAAGACGAACCCACCCCTGACGACCGCAGCACTGCCATCAGTGAAGAGATGCCACCCCTCGAAGGCAAGGACAACACGCGTCACACACGGAAGAAGTCATCTAAGTGCTGCCCCAAGAACTACTTGTACATGTATCCACTGCTTTATCTTCATTCCCTCCGATCATGTATTTTGAAGGATGTTTTTATTTTGGTTAACATTTTAAAAATCTGTTTGGCATGACAATACTTAGGGGGAAGATAAGATTTCTTTCTGAGTGTGATACTGTGACGCATAGAACGAAAGCCCAGCTAGTTTTTCTTTCCTAGTTCCATGCTGGCTTATTTTAACAAGACAAGGTAACATTTGTTGTAAGGCTTATGTAACCTAACATTAACTGTGTGGTTTAAAGTGTTTAGCTATCAAGTGGATTCCTTAGTAAGACCATTTCTTTTTTTTTCCACTGAAGTGTTCTGAGCTACGCCTTGATGTTTAAAAGAAAAAATATTGGTAAAAACAACTTTCACCTTCTAGGATCTATTTTTTAAATCTTCTACCCTCTGTAGTTATCAACTGCATGTATCAGGCCTCTAGAAACTAGTATGTTAAACTGAACCAACTTGGTGGTAATAGCTATGTATAGGGCTTGTGTTCCAAAGAAAAGCATTGTTTAGAGTAGCGAAATTATAAGCCTACTTAGGCGTGTTGTAAAGCTGTTGAAGAAGTAACAGCACGTTTTGTGAGTGGAAATGTAATGCTCAAGTCCCATTCTGCCTTAAAAGGTTCTTATAAATACAAACGAGTTAAAAAATATATTCCTAAAGTCATATATGTTTGTTGAGGCTTTGTTTTTGGATAAAATGCCATTAGAAATCATTCTGTTTGGCATGATTTAGGAAGGCAGAAGATGTATTTTGCTCATACTTCCACCTGTAGGAGCTACAGGAAAGCTACATGCAAAGACTCAATCAGAGTGTTGATGTGCTAGGCAAAGTCCAATACCTGGTTCTCTCTTCACAGCATCCCAGGCTCCATTTGTAATTATGGGTGACAGCAGGCCTGGCTGGCCATTCTTGAGACTAAAGATATTTAATTCCTGTCACATAGGTCTTCCTAATTTTATTTCTAGTCAGCATGATTTCACTAGGGAAATGCAGCAGCAGAATTTGGAGGAAGATAGAATAAGATAGTAGAAGCTAAAAAAGCTGTATTTAGGGCAAGAGTCCTCAGATTTATCATGGCGTTGCATTAAATACTTCCTTTCTGCTGATGTAAGTTTTTTACGTTAACAGTTGGAAGACGGCCCAAGCCTTTCCTGAGCTCAGAACTGTTCAGTAAGCAGAGATCTTTTGTGCTGCATGTTAATATAATGTATGACACCATTGTTTCATTTGGGCAACTGCTCAAAAGAGATGAATAATGAACTGCTTTCTAGGTAATAGTCCTCAGGTTGCCTGTTGAAGATAATATAAAGCTCAGGTTGTTAGAGTTTACTCTTACAGCCATTCATTTGAGCCAAAGTATTAACCAAGAGGGAAGTACAAAGCAAAAGACAGCTGCAATTTAGTATTTTACAAAGGTAAATTAGTTACCAGAATTGTTTTTTATTGAAGGTAAAAGTAATGAAAGTTTTTTTTTTTTAATTTACCCAGTAAAAAATACTAATAAAGAACCTTTAGAATTAAGTTGACGATGTTTCCTTTGCTCAAGGCAAGAGCCGATAACCACTCTAAACATAAATGTTTCTTTGGCCTGAAGCCAGCATTGTATTCTATTAAATTACAAGTTCATAAAGGCAAATTTCTAAGCAGACTCACTTTTCTGATCTGTAGAGTATGCCTGCCTTAACTATCTCCAAAAAACCTTATAAACTGGAAAACAAAACAAAAAGTATAAGATATTGCTATTATTTTGTGAGTTTACAGAACTATATCATATTCCTTACAGGATCTTAAATGTGACTGAAAAACATTTATGGACCTGAATACAAAAGCCACATTAAACTCTGGGGTGAGGTCCTGAAAACTACTTGCAGAAGAGTACTTTAAGGCTAAGTGGTAAAAACAGGTCCAATTTCCCTTGTGGCATGTCATTTCTTTTCTTTATCATAAATATCCTGGTTACTCTACTGTTTGTTTTTTTAAAGATTTTATTTATTTATTTGACAGAGAGAGACAGCGAGAGAGGGAACACAAGCAGGGGGAGTGGGAGAGGGAGAAGCAGGCCTCCCACCGAGCAAGGAGCCCGATGTGGGGCTCGATCCCAGGACCCTGGGACCATGACCCGAGCCGAAGGCAGACGCTTAACGATCGAGCCACCCAGGCGCCCAAACATGTATTTAGCTTTTCTCTATGTACCAAGCACTGTTGTAAGTACTTTATATTCATTAACCTGTTTGATTCTAACCATAGCCTTATGCTCTTCATCCTAAAGCCAAGATGCAGAGAGGTTAAATAACCTGTCAAGAGTCACCCAGCTGATAAAAGCAAGACCCAGAGTTTGAACACAAGCAGCGCTACTCAGAGTCTTGGCTCATAACAACTGTTCTAACATTTCTCTTCACTTTCACGACTTTCATAGACATGAACAAAATTATGTGCCAGAGAGGTTTTGAACATATTTGTGCTATTACTCAATTATTATTCCTCCTAGTCTCAGTAGATACTACTCAGATGTCTCTCCAATACCCAGGGATTTATGCTCCTAACGCTGTCAATAAACCTCAGGCCAAACATATGTCCTCGGCTCAAATGAAGTATCTCTCTGCTCCTTCCTTCCACACCAATACACACTGGAATGCAGAGTTTAAGACCCAGACTGATTTAATTTCACTTTGTTTTCCTTCCCTGAGCTTTTAATATAAAATCTTTATTCTGTCTTTGCCATATGTTTTACATGACCTTTTCCCTTTCAACCCTGCAGCTTTCTGTTTTGCTAATTATGCCTAACAGGTGCGATTCTCAATATAGTACAAGTATTAAACTAGAAGTCCTTCCAGCTCAGTGTATGTATATACCTATGTTCTCACATCACAGTTTTGACCACACAAGGTCCTCCCTGCTTGGGAAACAAGAACTACACAAGCTATGCCTCACTATTAAAAGTCTAAGGATAGTCTAAGTCGATGAGCTTAGGAGTCCCTAAAATACCAGACACTGAGTTTGGCAGAGTATGGGTGCACTCTTGAGAGGCACAGAAATCAACAGTCACACTATTTTGACAGCTGAGCTAGTCTCTCGAAGGCAGACCCTGTATAAGGCAAAGAGAAATACTTTACCACTGGAACTGCCTCAAAGGAAGAAAGAACAGCTGCAACACTGTAATTCCCTGGACAGATTACAAGAGGAATACAGAAGATCACGTCAGCAGGAGATGGAGAAAGCTTAAAGATTCTCAGCCACATCCACCAAAATGATAAGGTTAAGGACCCAACAAGACTGGAAAAAATCATTCTTTTATCAGATAAGCAAGCGTAGAGTTCCGATTTGTTTAGTGTACTCCAAAGATGGCATCTTTTACAGGTTTTCTGTGATGTGGGGGAAGGGGCAATTTTTACAGGGAGAAACTCAATTTTGGTCAAAAACAGAATGACTGCATTGAAATTTTAATGAAACATTGTAGAGCTAACAGGAGAGACAAAATTCAATTCACTTTTTCTTTTTTTTTCCTTTTTGCCCAAAAGTTCAGCAATTTTTTTTTAATCCCCCCACCCCCCTCCCCTCTAAAACCTCAGTTTGTTTCTCAAGAGTCCATAGTCTCTCATGGTTCGTATCCCCCTCCGGTTCCCCCCCTTCATTTTTCCCTTCCTACTATCTTTTTTTTTTTTTTTTTAACATATAATGTATTATTTGTTTCAGAGGTACAGGTCTGTGATTCAACAGTCTTACACAATTCACAGGGTTCACCATAGCACATACCCTCCCCAATGTCTATCACCCAGCCACCCCATCCCTCCCACCCCCACCACTCCAGCAACCCTCAGTTTGTTTCCTGAGATTAAGAATTCCTCATATCAGTGAGATCATATGATACTTGTTTTCTCTGTCAATCCACTTTTTCTAAGTAGAAAAAGTCCACAGTGGCTCCATAGTTATGTAAAATTACATATTTTATAGTGTGTTAATTATCAAGCATAAGAATAAATTGGTGATTTGATAATATATTTTGAGTAATATTGAAAGTAATATTGGTTAAATCTTATTTAAAAAGATGGCCTATCTTGGGAATTGAAACCTCCTTGACAACATTAATCCGGTATTTTCAAGTCAGTGTGATAATCAATGTCTGCCTAGGTCAGGGGAAAAAAAATGTACAGATTTCATGGCATCAATTACTTTATGCCTCTACTCTCTATTTTCTCTATTCTACAAATTCTCTTCCTCTAACAGTACATACAATGCAAAGGATTTCAAAGTGAGATAAAAGATCTTTTGATAAGCACTGTATATAAAGCAAACTATTCCCATTCTGACTAAAATAATGTTATCTTTGCTTTGCCAAAATTTTGAGTAATAGAGGGTAAGCTGGCCATTTTCAGTAAGAATATATTTATATTTAATGGTACATTTCATTTGCCTCATGGGCATTAAATTATCCTATTGGAAGGTATGACTGCAAAACATCACATTCCATAACACAAATAAGTTTTTCTGTGCAAACCATGCATTACAAAAAAACATTAGAGTGTTCCAATGACCTATTTAATCAAGTACCTATGTAAAGTGTTCCTTCTTTATTTCAGTGTGATGGCAATATTGGTTAAAAATAGAAAAGTGAGGAAATTATAAAGATACCTAGATTTTGATTTCAATGTCCTATTTATAGTAATTATTTTATATTCTAATTTAATATTTATCATTCAGGTGTCTTGTTGAGTTGCAGAGCAAATATTTTTATAAACTACTTGTTATACCTAGAAAATGGAATCCATCAAATAATTTGGTTATATCCAATTCAGTAACATGCACCTATCTACATCTTGTACAGCACACCTGAGGACTAGAGTGTATGAATGCCTCTGTGTGACAGGTAGAATGATGAGCAGAGTGGCCGATCTGGTCACCTTAAAGACTGTGTAGCTATCTCACATCAACTATTAAGAAGGTTGAAAAGAAAATTTCAGTTTGGTGGCATATTATCTGTACATAAAGACAGTTCTTATAAAAACCTACTGAATGATAAACACCACCCAGCCCTCTTTTTAACCTCAATTTATAGTAGAATGCTTATGGAAATGTTTGATGGAACCAGAATAGTATCTGCTCAAGAGCTTGGAATGTGCTCCAGAATTAAAGGGGGAAAAAAAGAGTATGCAATGCCATGGGGGTGGGGGGATTTAATTCTACTGTTGTTTAAGGAAAATAATATATCAGGACACATGTGATACTACTTAATTAGAGTAACCATCTAGCTCTGCCAGTGGTTATTTCAATCCAGCAAATTCAACTATCTTAACATAGTTCTAAAATAAGAAATATGCCAAACATTGTTTTCCAAAAGTACAAAAATAAATTTCACAAAATTGGGCACAAAATGAGTTTCATTCCTCAAATTAAGCCTCAGTCTGTATTTACTGTTTTTTATATAACTCTAAATAAAATGAGTATCCTTCTATTTAAACTATTACAGAATAAAACAGAAAATCGGGGAGAGCAGTTCTTTTTTAAGATTTATCTATTATCTATCTATCTATCTATCTATCTAAAAGAGAGAGAGAGTGAAGGGGGGCAGGGAGGGGAGGAGCAGAGGGAAAGGGAGAAAAAGTCCTAAGCGACTCTGAGCTGAACGCAGAGCCCCATGTGGGGCTCAATTTCACACCCCTGAGATCATGATCTGAGCAGAAACCAAGAGTTGAACTCCCAAACCACTGTGCCACCCAGGCACCCCAGGAGAGCAGTTCTTCTGAAGGAATAGGAAATAATAATATCCAATTAATAAAGAATAAAACTATTAAACAGTTCCAAGAACTACAAAGGCATAACGGAGCAAAGTCAGAAATACTCACTATGATTATCTTAAGTCTTCACTGAGTGTTTAAAATATACTCAGAAGGCAGTATTTAATACAATAGGAAGATTTTAAATAATTTTTAAAAAGAGTCTCAACAAAATTATATTGGAGGGACACCCGGATGGTTCAGCCGGTTAAGCGTTGGACTCGATTTCAGCTCAGGTCATGATCTCAGGGTCCTGAGATACAGCCCCGTTGTCAGGCTCCATGCTCAGCCGGCAATCTGCTTCTCTCTCTCTCTCTCTCTCTCTCTCCATCCCTCTCTCCCTCTACCCCTCCCCCCTCTTTAAAAAATTATATTGGAATATTTTTTTATTATGTTCAGTCAGCCAGCATGCAGCACATCATAAGTTTTTGTTGTAGTGTTCAACGATTCATTAGATGCATATAACACCTATTACACAGGAGTATTTCCTACTATAAAGCACTTTTAATCTTGTCATTTTTAGGCTTTTGTAACACTTTAATCATGTAAACTGTTATCATTATATTAGTTTTCAGAAGCAGATGACTGAGTACCCCGGGGGTATGAAGAAGTGCCAGCCATCGGGGAAACACATGATGCATGAGTCCGGCTGGTATACCTGGTGTAGCACTGGCTGCTCCTGGGCATTCTCTGCCACTGGACATAGGGCAAGGCGAACAGACGAGAGAACACGTCGTGCTTCCCAACAAGAACATCTTCCCTCCAGTCCAGGAGAGGGTGCATAAAAGGAGAGGGAGATTGACAAGAAAATGTGGGAAAACCCTAGGGCAACTCCAGATGCAGCAGGCCAGAGAAGAGGCAAGTCCTGGGTCGTGGATGGAGGATAGGCTCTGGGTATATTGTTGGCCCTTGCCCTGGACGGATCATTAATCACCTCATTACCATTCCCAGTTGCAGGAATAAAGTCACGGGACACACGACAGAGTATGTGTGCCCGGCTGTCCGCAAGCATTTCCTCCTACTACCATTTCTTGCCACGATGCTTAGGAGTCTGAGGTTCTCAAATGTGGCTACATGTTGACTTTACCAAGGCAGCTTTGAAAAACACTGAGCCTTGGGCCCCACACCAGACCAAGTGAATCAGAAGGGGAGAGGGAAAGACTCAGCAAGGCATGGATATTTAAAAAATCTCTCCAGATTATAATACTCACTACCCTGAGGTGCCACCCTCACCCATCCACACACACACAACTCCCAAAGACTGGGAGACATAAACTGAGGCTGGGGCTTCACTAGCTGATAATCTCTGGAGATTCTACCCACCTATAGCGCAACCTTTGTAAAAGACAGACCATGTACAAAACCATCTATACCATACAATGCAGAATTAATGAATTCAGGCAGGACAAATATTTAAAATAAGTATAAAGAATATCATCAAAAGATAAGAGAAAAATTTGAATATTTGAGCAGGCCTAAGAAGATAGAACAACAACAACAACAAAAACACAGCTGGAGATATCAAGTGCACAAACTATAATTGTAGAAATAATAAACTCAACATATTGATTGAAGAGTAGAGGGGTTTGGGGTGAAGAATGAATTAGGGACCTGACAATATAGATTAAGGACTGTTTCCACAAAGCATCAGGGAGAAATAAATGGAAAATGTAAAGAAAAATTTCAGAAATACAGAAGACAGAGGCAGGGTGAAAAAAAGGTAAGGTCTCAGTCAAAGGCATAGGTTCCCACAGGTGCCCCTCTGCCTCTTTACTGGAGAACCTCTATTCCCTTAATCCTCCTGAATTAAGCCCCATAGCTTCTGAGGCTTCCAGTATTTCCACTCGGGATTTCCAAGGACAGTAATTTCTCACATACCTGCTCATCACAATATACCAGAAGGACTTGCCTAGTGTAATGGTAGCACGAAGATTTCTGAATTGAGAACAGGAAAAAGGAACTGTCCCCCAGGCAGAAGTTGATGAAAATAATTTTGTTCCTGGAGTCATCTTGGACATAGTTAAAAATAAACTTTTAGTGTGTTTCCCTACCACAATACCATGAATATTACTATGGCTAATTTCCAGGACTTAAAAGAGTATTTTCATCAAATTAAATTTGAAATCCCACTTGTTATGATTTTGGGGGAAATCTCATATTTGATCTGTTAAAAAAGAAAAAAGCCTATCAGCAACACAATTCTTTAAATAAGCTGGCTGGGATGGATCAAAGTTTAGAGATCTTTGGCAAAGCACAGAACCAGCAACCCAGCCATCCTAGTGACAATAGGGGACACCAGGGCAAAAACAGATAAAACCTGCAAGATAGAGAAGAGTCCAAAGTTCACAGTGTCATTTGATATGCTTGGGATCGAGGAGGATCAACATAGAGGGTCAACCTGATGGGGACTGAGGCCGACTTAAGTAAAAAGCCAAATTTGGAAGTCAGAGAGGCAAGAATGAACATAAATAGGCCCTGATCAGAAAGGGGAACTTATGTGGAGTGCTCAGCAACTACCTAGGACCTAAACAGTTCTTTGTCATTTGCCTTTAGGGCCCGCAGAGGTCTGATGAATGGCTGAAGTGAAGCAGAGTAAAGATGAAAAAAAAAGTAATGAAGACCTGTCAGATATTACAATTACATTCACATCACATTCTCAGCCTAGAGAAGAGATCCATCTCCTAATCTTTAAGAGAACACCAACCCTTTCTGACTGCAGGGTATTCTCCCCACTTTAACATCCATATGTCAAAAGGGACCTTTAACTCGGACTGATTCAGGAATAGAAGCTATAGTCTACTGACTGACACCTAAGAACGTCCTTCCCCCTAGCCAGACAAATATTTCTCTGGAGTATCATTCCCTTTTCCTCGGCCAACACCTCCTCCAGGCAGTGACTTTACGAAGGGAAGCAAGAACCCTAGTTGTTGCAGAATCCTACACCACAGAGTCAGGCTGCAAGGATAGAGAGGTTGGCATAAAGATGGAATTGTGTCTCTGTCCAACAAAATATGTTTCTAATATTCCAAAGCAAGACAGCTCAGCTAGGAAGCCTATTTTAAGATTCTGTTTTTCAACAAGCACTGAAGTGCTTTACTAAATTAAATATAATGTTCCTAAAATATTTTACTTCTCTGGTTTTGACACTATTTGTACACATTAATAGTCTAGTTACACAGGCGAACATTCATCTTTGTAACCATCTTACTTACTTTTCTATCAGCTGCTTCTATTTCCCCATCATTCAAAATAGGCTCTCATCATAGAGAACAACAATCCCATTCCCAAATTATTTCATTTCTTAATATTTTGGTTAAACATATATTTTCAGTGCCCAATCCACTGCTGCCTTGCAAATTTCTATTGCATTTTCATGATCCAACTTCAGAAATCATCAATGCTTAATGGCTCCCTAACCAGAAACTCTGCAAAGCTCTATATAAAGCTTGACTGTACAGAACATTTTGCACAAGAGTATATTTTTTTCTTTAAATAGACTGGGCATAGGTATCATGTATTTCTTAGTTTTCAATTCCAAGCACCTGATACCATGCCAGCATATGGAAGACACTCTAAATAATTCTACTATTGAGCACTAATATTAAGAAAAAAAAAAAAGAGTAAAAAGTTCCAAACTTTTCATTTCCTTAAATAAAAAGCCATAAGAGTTTAAAGGTGACACTACTACTATTAATTTCATTTTACAACCACTTAATCAAATGTGAGCAATTTTATTTTTCCTTGGGAAAGCCCAAGGGAGCTCAACTATTAAATCAGACTGTTTTGTAAGTAATCATCAACAATAACCAACTTAATATAAAATATGCAAAAAGATAATTGGTAAATGATGAATATATTTTACCTCCTAAAATTCATATTAACATGTTTAAGAGTGCCATTAAGAGGTCCCTGAAATTTATCAAAGCAGCCCCAGTGTCTGTAATTCTTTGATGTAGTTTTATACTCCTCTAGTGTTTATGATACTCTGATAGTTGGTTTTCCTATGGTGCATTGTAGTAGCCCGTTTTCTACACATGCTGTTTCTAGCTCATGGTGCTCATTATCTTAATGGACAATTACAGCTCTCCAACTGATTTCTCAATCACCACAGTTAATAGGAAGATTTTCATTATTGCCTACACTTTCAGCTCTTGAATAGCAAGTATTTTACTTATTTCCCCTTTGAACTATTTTCCCAGCTTCATTAAAAACAAAACAATACTCTATCTGTCAAACATAAAGAATGAAGAAATAAAGTTCCAAAACCTAATATCAAGATCTAGATAAAAATAAAGTTGAATAGCATTTTTAATAAGAAAATTTCAGGAAAAAAGTGGTTTTCTGCTTAACAAGAGAAAAGAATAAAATGTGACAGAATTTAACAGAGTTGCAGGAATTTAAGTCACATTTCACATCATCTTCCAGAATTTTTAATTATATCCCCCAAACATTTTAAAATGCATAATAAAAATTAAATTAACTTAAAACTCTCTTCAGGATATTCAGCCTTAACACTTTGGTTCAGTCAAAGCAACATAACTGATTACACAATTGTCACATTAATTTCCCTGAGTGGTGTATGTACTTCTAGCTTGAGGAATCTAGCAATTTTTAATACTTATTTTCTCAAAATAAGAGCAAAGCATTTTAAAATTTCTTTTTCGAAAGAAGCCAATGTGAAGTAACAGTCATGTAAACCAGAGGTCAGTGTGAAACATAAATTCCAATGACAGATTCTCTTCAGTGAGCACCTACCATGTACTGGTCACTTCACAAACATCATCTTTAGGCTGCTACACATATAAAATAGGCACAGAATGGTTAAGTGGCTTTTTGAAAATCACACAGCTAATAAATGAATGATCTGGGATTCAAAACCAAATCTGTCTTCACACTACCTCTTGCCTACATGTGCTCTTGCTTCCTTTCAACAGCAAGGACTGCAAAGGAATTACATAGGACCCTTTTTTGGCTTTTAAGGAATCCTTCTTAAAACTGACCTTGAATTTCCAAACCAATCATGGCCCTTCAGCAAATTTGTAATTCCTGGGCTCTAATTTAGATGTTGGAAGATGCTGAATAAAAACATTTGAAAATGGTATGCACCACTGATTTTTTTAAGATTTTATTTCTTTATTTATTGAGAGAGAGAGTGAGAGAGAGCATGTGCATGCAAGAGGGGTAGGGGCAAAGGGAGAGAGAGAGAGAGAGAGAGAGAGAATCCCAAGCAGACTCTGTGCTGAGTGTGGAGCCAATGCGGGGCTCCAACCCATGACCCCAAGATCATGACCCAAGCCAAAACCAAGAGTTGGAGGCTTAACCAAATGAGCCACCCAGGTGCCCAATGGACCATTCATTTTTGTTGGTGGTTTAATGCATACATTTCTATGTAAAATAATAAATGAATAAAAATACAGCCCTTCTTTTCTACATTTCATGTAAATACCTGTAAATCTACTTAGTAGCCACATTTCCAGTTCTAGGTATTCACAGCTCAAAATTTTAACTTTTATCATTGTTTTCCACTCATCGTATTTTCCCCAAAGTATACGATCAGTTCTTTTCTGACAATTTTCCCTATTACCTTAAATAAATAATGAATTACTAATGTCACTGTTTTGAGTTATAACATTTTTTTTAAAGATTTATTTACTTGAGAGAGAGAAAGAGCATAAGCAGGAGGGAGAGAGAGAGGGAGAAGCAGGCTCCCCAACTGAGCAGGGAGCCGGACATGGGGCTCGATCCCAGGACTCTGGGATCATGACCTGAGCTGAAGGCAGACGCTTAACCAACCAAGCCACCCAGGCGCCCCCTCTTATGATATTTTTTATGGTTTCTGTCAAATAAACATTGAGTACGCTTGTGCACCAAAAACAATTTTGTATGGATATTTACTTAGGAATGAAATTTCAGGATATATATAATCTAGATGGGAGTATATATAATCTATACTCATTCTTGCTGTATAAGAATAGCTTTTAATTCTTGTTCTTTTTTTTATATCGAATGGGCACATCTAAAAAAATCATAATTGGGTTGCATTCTCTCCATATATTTGTATCACTCTAAAAAGTTGACTGTTTATAAATTGAGTGTAAAGGGAGAGTCTGTAAAAATTTGGTACATAAAATGATAATGCAAATTAGGTATCCTGACACCTGGTTCAAGCCAAACAGATTTGAAAAAAAAAAAAAACACTCGCTAACCAAGTAGTAGATTTGAAAAATAAATGAGCACATGTCTGAGAACTGTGAAGAGTAGAAATGAAATTCTGATAAGGCAATTCCTTAGGAAGACAGTTGCTTCCTTAATTAAAATTCAATTTTCTTTCTTTCCATCTACTCCTTCAGCTTTATAATATATTTATCAGTTATTTGTAGAAATCTTGGTTAAACAGCACACCCAGCAGCCATTTGACACTCTTAGTACTATTATTGCCATTAATAATATTCATTTAAATGATACTGTATATTTTTCCAGGCCTTTTATATACATTTAGTTTTATATACATTTATATACATTTAGTTGTCACAATATCCTTCATAAAATAGGATTTTCCTGGAGGTAGAACATAATCCCCCACTTTTTAAGTGTGGGCTATATGCAGTAACTTCTTCCCAAAGAGTATAATACAGAAGGGGGAAAAGAGCAATTTTACAGTACAGAACCCTGAAAAACACTACCTCAGCCAAATGATCAAGATTGACATCAACACAGTGATAAGTCATGTTGACAGGATGTACTCTTAATACAATGTAATGAACCATGTACTTTTCCATTGTGGTCTTCCTCTTAACACTGGTAACCTCAGTCTAATTGTGAGAAAAACATTAAACAAATACCAGTTAAGGGGCATTCCACAAAAACATCTGCTACTCCTCAAAAGTGTCAAGGTCATCAAAAACAAGGAAAATCTGAGAAACTGTCATTGTAGCAGAGAGGTGCTAAGGAGATATGGCAACTAAATGTAATGTGGTATTCTGGATGAGAACTTGGAACAAAAACTGGATGACATATAAACTAAGTAAATCTGAATAATATGTGGACTTTAGTTAATAACAGTATATCAATCTTGGACCATTAATTGTGTATCGCAAATGTACCATACTTGCGTAAGATGTTAACAATAGGGGACACTTATTCTGGAGAATATGGGATTTATCTGTATTATCATCACAACCTTTCTAAAAAACTAAATCCATTTTAAAATAAAAATTTGGGGGGCACCTGGGTGGCTCAGGCCGTTAAGCGTCTGCCTTCAGCTCAGGTCCTGATCTCCAGGTCCTGGGATCGAGCCCCACATCCGGGCTCCCAGCTCAGCGGGGAGTCTGCTTCTCCCTCTCCCTCTGCCTCTCCCTCTGCTTGTGCTCTCTCTGTCTCTCTCTCTCTCTCAGATGAATAAATAAAATCTTAAAAAAATAAATACTAAATAAAATAAAATAAAAATTTTATTTGAAAAAAAGAGGGAAGAATTCAAACACACACACACACGTCCTAAGTTATAGTTAGAAAACAGAGCTTTTCTGAGATCAGGTTATCCGTCTAGATCATTAATAGAAGCTGAATTTAAACCAAGAGCAGATTTTCAAACCTAAAAGTAAAGCTTTCCTCTACTATAACTGCACTTCTCCTTGAACACATTCATTGTAAATAAAGGTTTGATACATCCATTTGAGTTAAAAACAATAGATCCTTACTTGCCGATAGATAAGCAGGAAGAGAAGGGTTAACTGTAATTTTTAATATATGTGCATCGAACACAGAATACTCCTATACTCATACACACCAAGGATGGACAGCTGAGCAACAGTCTAATTTTGCCACAGTAAAGCATACAGCTTGGGCAGTTTTGTTTTGTTTTAATGGTGGAATCCAATCATTTAGATCCCAATTTCTGCAGTGATGGCTTTAGGGAACTTTTCTGCAGATACTAAGTTTCATTTTCTCCTACTGTATCTTTTCATTTATCCAGAGGTCATGCTTATCTCTCCTCTTGGTTGAACCTCAAGGTTGTCCCAGCTTATCTTTGTAATGTCTCTGCACCTGGTGTCCCTGATCTTATTAAAACAGCTCATCTCCTGTTTTCAGCTTGTGATTTTTCTAGCACTATTTTTAACCCATTTATTCTTTCTTCACCAATTCTTTGTTGTATAGTTGAATATTTTTTAAGCCAAGCCATGTTATAATCAGTACTGTTCTAAATGCTTAAAAATAAGGGAAAAATGCTTCTACCATATTATTCATCAAAGACAGGACCTCTCTCTCTCTCTCTCTAAAATAAATAAATCTTTTTAAACAAAAAAGACAGGACCTAACAAAATTAGTTTTATTTGTAAAAAACAATTTTATTAATTTGCAATTAGCCTGTATCTAATGAGAATCAATCTTTCCAGCTAGATGAATGGGCTAATGTTCTTTCTTTCCAATTAGCGATAATCGCGCCTCGGATAAACCTCATTGGCTACGATACTGCCACTGCACAAAGCTGTTTTTTCTTTCCAAAATGAAAAACTGAATGGTCAAAAAGATTTTTCATAACAACCTCTGATGTTGAATGCCCTAAATATGTGAGCATGTAACCTAATGCTTTGATTTCTCTTTAAGCCTCCTCTGAGGTAGGATTTTGACCTCTTTCCCACCCTGGGAAGGGGAGTCCAAAGACACTCAGAATACAGGAAACCTGTTCCTGAATCTAACCCCAACTTTTATATACCCACACTCAAAATTCTAAATATTGGCCACTAAACCAGCATAGCCACACAGCAATAAGACCAGTCAAAAGATACTGTTGTTAATACTCCTGAAGACCCTCGGTGCCCAGCAGCAATCTGTACCTTCATGAGTCCTCTCTGACAACTCGGTGGCCAACATTAGTCACTGCCCCTACTGCCCATGTCTACCCAGTATAGCAACTGCGTCATGGACAAGAGCTCAACGTCTGGAGAAACAGTTTCAGGAGCCTTTGGGGGAGAAATTTGGAAGCAGAGCACAGGGGCAGAGTCCTAAGCACCAGTGTACAAAGGTCTTGATGGAAAAGGGAGATGTTCTGGGCACTGCTAGAGATTGGGAAGGCGGGACGCAGAGGGACACTTCTAGACATATCAAGCCAGGCAGTGACCCAGTGGGACTGGTTTCTTTGATTTCTGAGTTTTGCATTCCCAACCCTACCTTTTATCTCTTCACTTCTGTCAAGATAAAAACCAGAGCTGGACAGTAGTTAAAGCAGTAAAGACTGATTTTATTCAGGACTATTGCAATAGGGGAAAAGAGTCCTCAACATGCAACTGAGCTCAATTCCAAATACTGCATGCAAATGGGAATTTAGAGCCATGGCAGGGGTGGGGGGGATCAGATGAAAAATTACTAAGAGGAACCATGGGGGGTAAGGGGAGTTCTAGATGAAAAGGGTTTTTGCCAAAGACAGGCCAGTGTGATCAGATAACATCTGAGGGATGGTGGAGGATAAGCAACCTGATCACTAGATATTGAGGGTGATCACATCAAGGGTGGGGAGATACTGGTTAAATTGGCCTAGTAGTCAAGGAAATACACAGATGGGCCTAACACAAGATTCAAGATCCTGGCTAAAGTTTGGTCAAACAAAGAATGTTTGTCAGTCCTCATTCTTGTTCAAAGGAAAGAAGAGACATTCTTTTCTTTGAAGAAGAGAAGAATATAAGTTTGTTTCTCATTTGGTTGCCTTCTGTTCATTAAGGACCAATTGAATCATCTGTTGGGACCTGGTAGTAAAGGGTATTTGTTGGATGGTATTAGAAGCCAGGCATTTAATGAAGGGAGTTTATATGAGAGTAAAAGAAAAACAAAGATTAACAGTTAAAAATCCACTTTCTAAGTCCAGAGGTAAACCAGTCAAGAAGATTTCTAGATGCTGGACTTGAAGTAACATTAGATGGTGGAGTGAGGACAGTACTGACAACCCAAGAGATAACCTGGTTTACAGTCTGAATGTCTCTTGTGATGGCACGGGGTGTACTGGGGAACTTTCTGAGTACCCCGTACAGCAACAGGCACAGAGGCTGCCCATACATGATCTGTTATGGGGACTTCCTTGAAAGTCTCTACCAAGTCATCCAACTTCAGCTTGCAGGGCTTTGGGAAGAGGCAGTTTTAGTTCTCAATGATTCCAAGTCAGAAGGGAGAAAAAGATGGCATTAATTTGGAGAGATGCAAGCTGATATGGGAGGAAACTAGAATTCAGAATCCAGTCTAGTTTACAGGGAGATAACAAAACCTTCAGACAATGAACAGGACTAGAATTTAATACTCATAAAGGCATGCTATAATTTTCCATTGAAACATAATTTTTCTCTCTGCAGTCACTCCCATTTCTATCAAAGTAAAATTAATTTGTTTGCAAAATAAGTCTCTTCTCTTTAAACTTGGCCTGATTATTTACATAAATGCAGCAAGAATAGCGATTGACCACATAGGTCTTCTGAGTTTGCTCTGCTGGAACTCTTCATAATCAATCTCAGGTTGGACTTTTAAAAGCCTCTCAAGGCTAGGAATCCAAGGAAAGGAGTCGCCATCAGATCTTGCCTGAAATACCTATAAATTTGAGTGAATTCCTTTCTTCTTGAGGTCCTCAAAATATCCTGAGGTTCCTGGGCCTGCCAGGAAGTGACCTTCCTTACTAATCTATAAAGCTAGAAACTCTACAAGCAAGATACCAGGCAATTTTTCAAAGGGGGGCTTTATTTCAGTCAAAGTCTTGGTATTATAACTAACATTTCCAATTGTGACCTGTTATAAGAAGAACAGATTCTTACTGAACTTATGCAAATAATGATATTACCATGAAAATAAGAATATCCAATAAAAGTTTCTAAATTCTAGAAGGATCAGATAAGGAGTAAAAGAGAGATGTTTCAATCCTGTCCACAAAGGCATAATGTACCAAATTTGTTGTAAGTTACACATAGCTGAAGAGAAGAGGGAAAAGGTTTCCTTAAATCTGAAAAACAAAAGATTAAAGAACCAGCAATATTTCAAACAAGAACTCATAAAAAACATGGAGCTTGAACTTACAACCCCAAGATCAAGAGTTGCATGCTGTACTGACTGAGCCAGCCAGGTGCCCCATCAATTCAGTGGTATGATTTTAAAGTTATCAGAAACCTGTACTTATCAGAGTCATCTGTATGAATTTCTTCTTAGATGAAGCACTTTTGCAAAAGCATCAGAGTAAAACTGATACTAACACAACTTCCCTTCCTTATGGAGACAAGCCTCTCACAAACTGAGAAGCCTAGGACTCTAACCCAGCCTCTGTCTAGGACTCTAACCCAGCTTCTAGAGTATACTCAGAGTCTAAAGAATCAAAATCCGTCCCTACCAGCTTCTTTGGATGTTTGAACAGAGCAAGGGCTTAGGAGCTGGATTCACCAACAGACCCCCAATCAGTCAATCAGCAGTGAAGAATGTTCAAAGATATGTACTCAGGGGCCTAGGTGAGTGGTGAGGGGGTCCAATGATGAGCTGGTCCCATCTAAGTCAGGGCACCAGAACTGTCGAAGAAAAACCAGCGCTGGACAGTAGTGAATGCAGTAAAACCAGATTTTATTCAGAACTATTGCAATAGGGAATAAGAGACCTTAGTACAGAACTGGGCTTAATTCCAAATACACAGTGAAGGACAAGGGCTAAGGAACAGGGTGGGGGTCAGTGGATGGAAAATTACTAAGAAGAACCTTCAAGGGTAAGGGGATTTTTGGCTAAACCAACCTGACAGGATTCTTAATGAAGCCAGAGTGATCATACATCACTTGAAAAATGGTGAAGGATGAGGGGCCTGATCCAATATCAAGGGGGCGGAGGGAAGGTTCTGGTTAAACTGACTTAGCAGAGTTCTTGCTAAAACTAGATTCTACAAGGAAATGACAGATGGGCCTGGAAGAAGGTTCAGGAGCCCCACTTAAGGTTGGTCAAGCATCCATCATTTTGAAACACGCTCTTTTGTGAATAACTCCCCAGGTACTCAATATTCCTCCAGGGTGGGAGCATGGCTTAAGCACCTTTTTATCCCCAGGCAGAACTTTCTTAAGTGTTTCTTGAATTGTTGAACTCTTTCAGTACAGGAACTAAAACTGAAATGTGAAGACCATCCCAGAAAGTGAGTGTGTAAAAGAATGACATTTTGGTTTAGTCTCAATTTGTTTTACTGATGCTAACCACTTGAAGATGACCTATGGGATTCAAGAGCACAAGAAAACCTAGAGAAGATCATGATGTGAAGTTGGCAGATTTCTCACGATGCTTTTATTTTCTTGAATAATGTTATGCTGTTAAAAGACCGTATAAGGTTGGCATTATAGAAAATAGCTAAGTCTAAAGTTAAATATTAAAGAACATTCAATTCAACCTTAAAGAGGGCCTTTGAAATAAAGCTGATAACCCTTGGGTGCAATTATTTTTAACTGTCATTATTTTGGTTCCACTATCAGAGTATTGTTTAAAGCAGATACATAAACAGAGCTTTCATATGAACATATCTCATACTGGTGTCCTTTCTGCCACCAAGCCTGTCTCTAAAGTGACAGAGATGCTAGTGTACATTTCCCTTCAAACAATGCTGTTTTCATGAATGAAGGCAAGAAGCAAGACAGGAATAATGCAAATGAAATGGCCTCTTCCTAGTTCCCTGATTGACTTCTCAGACTTTCCTGTGCTCCACACAGCTGCTCCCCTGAGGTCCCTACACAGAAACACAAAGGTTTACTATTAGAGAGTAGTAAAACCGAATCATGCGGTTTCTTTAAATGTTTGCCAGGAACTGCTGGAGTCAAATCTATCATTTGGTGAGTTAGGGTAATTCTGAAATGGCACAAAGTCCAAGAAGAATCTGTCCATGCACTGAATTAGTTGAGAAGTGCCAGAGTTGCAGAAATTGGATCAGTTTCTTCCATTTGGCCACAATCTTAGTTTTCAGAGAAATCCTTGCAAAATTTTTGCCTATTTAATATTATCAAATATTAAATATTTTCAAAAGACTCACTTATGGTTACTTGAATAGAATTATTTTAGATGTCAACTATTCTAGCTCAAAATGTCTCATTTCATAAACAATGAAACTGGCTGGCACAGAAGTCAGACAACTTGCCCAGTGTTACACAGCTAAGGAGCCTAAGATAGCAACCCAGGTCTTCTGATTATAAGACAAGTGCTATTTCACCATGTCCTCCTTCTGTCCAGTAAACATTTCTGTGTAGAATAAAAAAAACTTTTTAAACGAAGGTAAAGCCCTGAAACATAATTTGTTTTCCTCTCTAAATGAAGGAGTCTTAAAGTATCTGTAACTAATGAGGATCAATCTGATTTTAAAATACATCCAAAGAATTTGGCAAGTCTTTCCCAAAATTAAGTGATTGATCTATGGAAAATTTTCCTCCCAGCATATGAACTCCTTTTTGTGCGAACATGTTTAATCAACCATTTATGAATACCTTCTACCTGCAGGAAAATATCCTAGATGCCGATCGTAACATGATAGGCTTTGGAGGCAACCACGCTGAACATATACCTTCTAGCCTATCAGTGGAAATAACTACATACTGTCAATTAAAGAAAATCATTACTTTTTAATTTAGTAAACTATAAGATGGATAAGATTTAGACAAATATAAATAGTTTGAACATCTACTATCAAAAACTGCTCTGAGCTCTTGCCTTCTTTTTTGTTCTTGAAAGATGTTCAATAGTCTAGGGCTTTGGACCCTTTCTTGGCTTCTCCCAAAACATCAGGAAAGTCACACCTACCAACACGAGGGCCAGGCTTTGGCTTGCATAAGGCAATGGCAGGCTGCTTTCCTTGGTCCGCCTTCTCCTCTACCCTACATGCATAAGGGAGTTCTTGGTTTCCTGCCTGGGACTAAGCCCCAGTTTACTCTCAGAAAAGAAACAAAGTTTACTTTATAGCCAATTCATATGGCCTGTTCTAAGAAGAAAGTCAACCTACAGAAGTAAGCATATATATGTCACTTTATCTGTCATCACCTTGCTTTCCTCCCTTCTCTCTTCCCAAGCTGTCCTTCCCTAAACATCCTGTAACACACAGACACACACACACACACACACACACACACATCGGGAGAGTGGCAACACACTCCTAACTGGGGGGCACTGGCTTATAATCTCCCTAGCAGAAATATAAATGTCCACATTTTATGACCATGCTCTTTTTTTTTGCTGGAAGCTTTTGTTAGGTCACCACAGCTCAGTGTTATTCTCTCTTTCTTTCAGAACCTATTTAAGCAATTCTAAATGTAAAAATATGACAGTTTTCAAAAATAAGAACCATAGATTCATTACAATTTTGCTGAATTTCTTTTGTCCTACCCTCAATAAGATGACCACTGCTTTCTGTACAATGTGTTTTCTCACCTTCTTCTATTTCAAAATTCAGTAATTTAATTTTCTTAAATGTTGTAACTAGTTGTCACTTTGCATCTTTTTAATAGCTCTTCTTACAACATTTAATGAGGCTGAATATTATTTTATTTCAATGGATCTAGTGAATCTACACATAGAAAAGTTGGTTACACTTAAACTTAAGGATCTGCATTCATTCAACAAACACACAAGACAGTCTTTGCTCTTAAAGAGCCCGGAATCCTAGGATGACAGCCCTATATACATAATAGTAAATACCTATGGACAATAAACTCTAGCGACCTGTACAAGGAAGAGAATGAAGGAAGGGTCACCTTCCAGGAAATCAAGAAGATTTACTAGAGGTCATGTCTATGCGGAATTATGTATGTACAAAAAGTGTAGCTAATGGGGAGACAAAAATACAAACAAATGGAAAGTTAAATATAGTTTATCCCTATGACCCAGCAATTGCACTACTAGGTACTTACCCAAAGGACACAAACATAGTGATTCAAAGGGGCACCTGCACCCCGATGTTTATGACAGCAATGTCCACAATAGCCAAACTATGGAAAGAGGCCAGATGTCCAACGACAGATGAATGGATAAAGAAGATATGATATATATATATATATGATGGAATATTATATATATATATGATGGAATATTACTCAACCATCAAAAAATGAAATCTAACCATTTGCAATGACCTGGATGGAACTAGAGAGTATTATGCTAAGCAAAATAAGTCAATCAGAGAAAGACAATTATCATATGATTTCACTCATATGTGGAATTTAAGAAACAAAACAGAGGATCATAGGGGAGGGGAGGGAAAAATAAAATACGACAAAATTAGAGAAGGAGACAAACGATAAGAGACTCTTAACTAAAGGAAACAAACTGAGGGTTGCTGGTGTGGAGGCAGGTTGGGGGGATGGGGTAACCAGGTGATGGGCATTAAGGAGGGCATGTGATGTAATGAGCACTGGGTGTTATATGCAACTGATGAATCACTAAACTCTACCTCTGAAACTAATAATACACTATGTTAATTAATTGAGTTTTTAAAAAAATGTTAAATATACTTTATTACTTTTGACTGTTGGCATAGATCATGCATCTAGTAAACATCAACTCTTTCTAAATAGATTAATTCCCTTTAAGGAATCTACCATTTATGGGGCTTAATATATCTAACAGTAAAGCTTGTTCTAATTTTATTTATAATTTATTGCCATAAATTCCACTAGAATATAGATCCATGGGGACAGAGGTTGTTTGTTTCTTTTACTCACCAGTGCATGATAAGCATTAAGAACAATGCTTGATTCATACTATGCACTGAATAAATATTTGTTAAACTGACTAAATGAATGAATACCTTGGCATTTCATTTTTAGAAACATTTACAGAGTGTACTGCCTATTGGATACACTCGGTCTCACTCTCCCATTAAAGGTGATACAAAAAGGCTCACACCTAAACCTTGTCTTAATAAAGTTTACAATTAAATGGAAGAAAATATGAGGGTCAGGGACGTTACTTCTCAACTCTCTGAAAGAAACACATTTTCCAGGAGGAAAAGGGTGGGCTGATGGGGAGGAAGAGTTGAACACATTGGAAGGGCACCTAACTTCACTGCCTGAAGCTAGGAAAGTCACACTTCGAGATGTTTCTCTTGCCCAGGACTTGCTTCTCATCTTCTCCTTCCCCATAGCTTTGTCCAGGCTGCGTGTGTTAACACCTCTGCTAAGTTAATATAATTTCCTTTCATGCCTGCCTTCAAGAAGAAAGATGATTAAAATGCACCTAGTTCTGCAGTCAGAAGCCTATACTTAAGATCAGTAGCTAAAATAGGTTTTCAATTTCAAAAACTATGAATAGCTTTACCAGAGTGAGTTTCCAGTGAATCGGCTGTAAGGCATACTAATCCATGTCTAACACCACATCAGGTCTCTCCCTGACTTGAAAAATCACTCTCTGCCTAAGCCCTCACTGTCCTTCCTGAACTCTCCCCCTCCTTAGTAGCCCTTTGTTCTAAAACAAAGACAATCACTTAAACAACCAAGACTAAACAAAACTTTATGTACAAAAAGTATACCTTTTTTTTTTTTTTAAAGATTTTATTTATTTATTTGAGACAGAGAGAATGAGAGACAGAGAGCATGAGAGGGAGGAGGGTCAGAGGGAGAAGCAGACTCCCTGCCGAGCAGGGAGCCCGATGCGGGGCTCGATCCTGGCACTCCAGGATCATGACCTGAGCCGAAGGCAGTCGCTTAACCAACTGAGCCACCCAGGTGCCCACAAAAAGTATACCTTTTGAACAAAATTTTATCCTGTGATTTCCCCAACATGTGGTGCACAGTAAGTGTTAAATAACTGTTTACAGTAAGAGGGAAGAGTAAAGGCTTATAACTCCAAAAATATTTCCATTTCTAACCTGGACAAAATGAATCATGTTACTTTTGTTCTCTTATCTCAACAACTTAGAAATTCTGTTATTTCTTTTTATAGAGAGAAGGCATAATGTAATGAGGGAATACTGTAGGAAAAAAAAATACCTCTAGCTGAATGAAATCATTTAAAATCAAAATACTTGATCTAGTTCTACCTGATTTATATAAGTTACATAGCTATGATTCAGAGATTTCATCTGAACAATGTGATAACTGTGGAAACCATCGTGGAAGTCCAAAGAGTTTCACATGGTAGCTACATGAGGAAGTATGCCCCCTACCTTTCACCTTTCATCATCTTCACTTATACATGAAGAAAGTGAAGGCTCTGAGGCACAAAGAGATTAAATGCCTTGTCTAGTAGCTGAATTGTTATTTCAACCCATGTCTGCCTAGCTCCAGAGTCAGGATCTTTAGGAAGCCATAGATGGATGCTATCTACATGTAGTATTTATATAACTCTCTGGATACTTTCTGCCAAGCCAAAGTGACAGCTTTAGGAAAAAAACAGGTTCAGCTACGAAATTAGATGATTTCTCAACAAAAATGTCTCAAAGAGAATATAAAATAATGATTAGACCAAAAGCTCACAAGTGTATTGATTTTAAAGAACAAAAGTGAAAATGATCATGTTCACATACTGGTAAGGAAGCAGTTTGTATACAATGGAAGGCATTTTATATTGTTACAGTCCTACTAATAGTAACACATTTACCATAATCTAAAGTAGTAATAGTACTTTGTGGAGAATGAATCCATCAAATCCTAGACAAATAATTAAAAATAGTGAAAAGTGAAATGTACAGAGATCCATCTTATTATTTATAATAGAAAAAAAAATTTTCAATAAATAGGATTATAGATGTTAATGATGGAACATTGATTCCATCAAAACCTATGCAGACACGAAAACTTCTGATTATGCTGAAGATTATTTTAGGAAAAGGTACCAATGTTTGCGGCACATGTAGGTCCTGTCTCCCAGCTCCAGCTACTACTAAGCATCCCACCTTACCCATCGACGTTTGTCTGTGGAAACAGAAACAATGAGTTGAAGCTGGATTCCTTAAATTTCAGTCATTCTGGTAAATGGATGTGAACAAGTCATCATCTAATAAGTAATTCAATTGTTGGCTCCTTGTTCAGCATCCAAAACACTTATTTATCGCTACTACTAAAGGTAGACACATTAATTTAACTGGGTTGACCAAGTGAAGTGAACAGATATCTATGGAAAAAATGTACACTTCAAGGAAGTAGAAAAAAACAGGCCCACAATGATATCATTAAAAAGAAACAGAACATTAAGAATACTTGAGAGGTGCCTGGGTGGCTCAGTCAGTTAAGCACCAGGCTCTTGATTTCATCTCAGGTCATGATCTCAGGGTCCTGGGATCAAGCCCTGTGTCTGGCTCTGTGCTCAGCAGGGAGTCTGCTTGAGGATTCTCTTTCTCCCTCTGCCCCTCCCCTCCCAACCTCTCTCTCTCTCTCTCTCTCTCTCTCTTTAAAATAAATAAATAAATCTTAAAAAAAAAATGAATACTTGAAGTGATAAAAATGTTTCATTCTTTTCTTTGTTTTTAAAGATTTTATTTATCCATTTCACAGAGAGAGACACAGAGAGAGAGGGAACACAAGCAGGGGGAGTGGGAGAAGGAGAAGCAGGCCTCCCGCTGAGCAAGGAGCTGAGCAAGGAGCCCGAGGCGGGACTTGATCCCAGGACCTGAGCTGAAGGCAGACACTTAACAACTTAGCCACCCAGGGGCCCCTGTTTCATTCTTTTTACTTTTGTTTTACTTTTCCACATTACTATAATATTGTTCTATTACTTTGCAAAAAAAAAGAATACAATTTTTATCTGTATGGTCATTCATATGAAATATATCTCACAAAACATTCATATTTAATGAGTGCATGTTTGCTTTTGCATAACAAAGTAACAAATTAAAACATAATGAAAGTAAAAGACCTATTTTTCTTGCCACTTAAGACATCATCAATTCATCTCACTTTTTCACCAAAAAGTTTTATATTTTTTTTCTGTTTTCTAGAGTCAATTATTGAAAGCCTCTGAATAGGTTGCTAAAACAAGTATACGGTGATTTTCTTTTTTTTCTATTTTGCACAGCCCTAAATGAGCATTCACATTACTAATAAAAACAGGATATCATCTCTCCATCGTCCAACATCTTAAATGACTTAATCAATTTACAAGTAAAATCCAAAAGACAGATCTTTTCTACTTCTGCCAAGAAGGAAAGCCAATTAACCCAGACCAAAACTATTAGGGGAAAAAAATCAACATTTTAAACAATGACAGTCAGATGAGCAACTACAATATAGATAAAAAATTAGGGAAAAGAGTGTATATAAAGTATAAACATAGCTACAGAACTGAAAAATCTTCATGTTTCACTAATGAATTCTGTCATGTTCCTCAGTTAGCAGGCACTTTAACAACTGGCTATTAGCCTTCAATATCTAAGTGTTTTAAGGGTAAACTATTCCCATTTGAAAAGAATTGTTGGTTTCAGTCATATACAGCTTCCAATGCACTAAATGGCTAATTCTAATGTTGGTGATCTCAGGTAACGAACCCATTTCCAGAAACACCCTGTACTCAAGCACGCTAACAGCCCGTTTCAACAGTCCAATCTGCCATAGGCAAGGCTATGCACTGCATTTTGAAGTGCTGAATGGATTTAACACTTTTTGTTAAAATATGCCTCAAATATAGTACACATTTCCCTGCTTTATTGAGCAGAACATATTGATTCTAATTTAGTCATTCCCCTCAGTGTCAAGCACATCACTATAAACCATCTAGGTAGTTACAAACAATGGGTTAGATCTGTACTGATTATGGTTATTTAGTTTATTAAAGTTAGAAAACATTTAGGAGACAAATATGCCAACTATGAGTCAAATATTATTGCACATGGACAGTCATATTCTCCATTCCAAAAAATACGTTACTGTGTATTCACTGCTCCAGTTTCATGAAGAAAAAAAATACCCTCTTACAATTTGTAACAGCATTATACCTCTAAACTACAATCTCCTGAATTCCTATCCTATCAGTCATTTTTCACTACCATACTTGATAATATAATCAATACTTCTCTCTCTTTACTTCACTACTCAGGATAGGTTTTCCACCAAGTACTCAATTAAAACTCCTTCTCTAATTCAGACTCCCTACAAACCATTGGGCAAAAAGATATATCAGGCTAAGGAAATCACGAATTAACATTTCTCTATATATCTATATACCCATAACTATAACTACACACACATACATACACACACACAACTATCCATAGATGGAAGAATAAGATAACTAATATTTACTGAGTGTATCCTATGCATTGAGCACTATACCAAACAGGACAGACACATTATAGTATTTAATTCCCAAAACAAACATGTAAAGTTATAAATAATTTAAGCTTCCAAAAGTAACCTGGTCAAGATTACTCAGGTAGTATGTAAGTAAGCTCTAAAAGCTATGAGCTCCCTAAAACAAAGGATTATGTCTCCCTATTTGCATTTTCTAGCACTAAGTACAGGGCCAGAACAAGGGAATTTCAATGTTTGGGACCCAGAGTCCCAATTCAAGCCAAAGCTCCACTTTCTGGATCAATTCAAGCCAAAGTTCCACTCTCACCAAAGACAAAAACAAAGAAATGAAATAGTAAAACATAAACACTGAGGACTATGCATAGCAGAGAGATGTATTATTAACAGAAAAAAGGTGAGCATGAAAAACATAAAAGCTATAAAGTTCTTAATGAATAATAAAATTTACTTGAATATGGCTCTGTAGAAGACTGCTAGGTGTTTTTCAGGTCAGCGCCACATAACAGGCTTGACTGAAGCAACAAAAAGTATGTCCACATTTATTAGAGCAAGAAAATATAAAAATTTTTGAAATACATCCATTGCAGATTTGCAGATTGTGTCTGGATTTTACTTGATTCTCAAAGATTTCCATGAGATTGGCATGGTAATATGGACTGTCTATCAATATTACACTTCATAAAATCCTAAAGCATTTTTCTGGGTTTCAGCAGAAACAAAAGTTAAACCACCCACTTATGCTTTACTGCTTTTGCATCCATTAGGCAGAAAGTACACACCTCGAGGCTCCTTGCTGGAAGAACTGCTTACTACTCAGCAGAATCTACATGGGCAGGTTTGTTGGCTTCCATCAACACAGTGGCAGTTCTATAGGCTGTTGGTGGTTTCCTTTTTTTTTTTAGATTTCTGAATTTCTTTGGGCTTTGCAAGCGTTTTAAACTCTTTGTTTTTAAAACCTTTTCAGGTAATTGGCAATCCTGGAGCAAGTTAAGGTTTTTGAATTCAAGAGGACTGCTTAGACACCACTATCTTTGCTATCACCCTTCTATATAAATGACAAATATAGAAAATAAATTGTGACAATCAAGACTCTGCTCCATGCATTGGAATAAAGTCATTTTTCATTTTCCCAACAAATACGTTCAAAAGCAAATATAACACAAAAAAAGATGCAATTTCCAAAAACAAAACAAAACAAAACAAAAAACAATTCAATTGCTTTTTTTCTTTTTAGACATCTAGCGACACTGACTTCAATTTTCCAATGACATTTATCCTCTCACATGTATTACAGCATATATAAATTGTTCTGGCATAATTACTTAAAGCAGGACATAAATTACAGGACAGCTATGGCAGAGAGCAAGGACCCCATCCACCCTGCACAGTAGTGTGCTTGGTTTGAAGCAACAAAGTACCACAAACTGGGTGGCTTAAGCAACAGAAATTTATTCTCTCCCAGTTCTGGAGGCCAGAAGTCCAAGAGTAAGGTGCTGCCAGGGCTAGTTCCATCTGAGAGCTAAGGGAAGAGTGTGCTCCAGGCCTCTCACCTTTGCTTGCGCATGGCCAGCTTCTCTTTATGTCTCTTCATATCATTTCCCCTTTATGCATGTCTCTGTGTCCACATCTCCCCTTTTTAAACATTTTTAAAATGATTTATTTATTTGGGAGAAAGAGAGAGAGAGAGAAACCTAGCAAGTGGGGAGTGGGACAGAGGGAGGGGGAGAGAGAGAATCTTCAACCAGACTTCCCACTAAGCGCAGAGCCCAACCTGGGATTCCATCTCACGACCCATGAGATCATGACATGAGAGGAAACCAAGAGTCAGATGCTTAACCGACTGAGCCATGCAAGTGCCCCCACGTCTCCCCCTTTTTTTTTTTTAAGGATTTATTTATTTATTTGAGAGAGTGAGAATGAGAGAGAGAGAGTACATGAGAGGGGGGAGGGTCAGAGGGAGAAGCAGGCTCCCTGCCGAGCAGGGAGCCCGATGCGGGACTCGATCCCGGGACTCCAGGATCATGACCTGAGCCGAAGGCAGTCGCTTAACCAACTGAGCCACCCAGGCGCCCAACGTCTCCCCTTTTTATAAGGACACCAATCATACTGAATTAGGATCCACTCTCATGATTTTAAAACAGAAAAATTGTCCCATCATTACCTAAAAGCTAGGTCTCCTGCCACGTCATCCAGGGCTCTTAGGTATGGCATCGTATTTCCACTCATCGGACACCCTATTTTTCCTAAGTTCCCTCCTACTGTGGTAAAATGAGCATTTCACAACTTTGAGGACATTTTCTCATAGTGGTATAGTCCACTTAATGCTCTCTGACAGATCATCCACTTAGTAGCTTATAGAAACATAAAAAGAAATGTGCCTACCCAAGGTGAGTAACTGTTCATTGTTTTTTTAAATGGGAGGCCCTAGAGCATGAAAAAGGGAACATATTGCAATTTTTTTCTAACCAATTTGGTCATTTGGATTTCAATCACACTGAATCAGTGGCAATTACCTTCAAATAGCTATTGCATGACTCCAGAAAACCTTTGCTTTATACATTTCCTCACAGAAACCAGTTACATTAGTTAAGAATCTAAAACCATTCTAAAATAGTCACCAAAGCAGGAGAACACAGGAAATGAATATGCATATAGAAGAAAGATGCTTATGTGATGAGTGCTAATTTATAGGACATTTGTGGGAAACTAAGGTATCATTCTTGGTCATTCCACATTTTGCTAACTGATACCTGCCTATAAATATTATGAACTTTATTTTTTTTAATTTATTTATTTTGAGAGAGAGAGAGCATGAGCAGGGGTGAGGGGTAGAGGGAGATAGAGAAGCAGACTCCTCACTGAGCAGGGAGCCTGAT
Organism: Mirounga angustirostris; assembly: GCF_029215605.1. Taxonomy (NCBI): domain Eukaryota; kingdom Metazoa; phylum Chordata; class Mammalia; order Carnivora; family Phocidae; genus Mirounga; species Mirounga angustirostris. The sequence continues at coordinate 46,640,938 of NW_026991712.1, read as the reverse complement.
GCAGGACTTGACCCCAGGACTTTGGGATCATGACCTGAGCCAAAGGCAGACGGTTAACCGACTGTGTCACCCAGGTGCCCCAATATTATGAACTTTCATTTGCTTTTACATAGGAGGACCTACAGAGAAAAAGTTAGTATTTCTTTAGAATTTTCTTTTTTTTTTTTTGAGAGAGAGAGTGAGTATGGGTGCAAGTGGGGGGGGGGCAAAAGGAGAAGGAGAGAGAGAATCTTAAGCAAGCTCCACACGCAGTGCAGAGCCAGAAGGGGGGCTCGATCTCATGACCATGAGATCAGGACCTGAGCCAAAATCAAGAGTCCAATGCTTAACCGACTGAGCCATCCTGGTGCCCCTTTAGAAATTTATGTAATCACAAAACACTTTAGAAAGCATGACCATTTGATTTTTATAAAATTTGGGGGTGATCCATTGCCGTTGTACAGCTCAGAAAAACTGAGTGGAGTCCAAAGGGTTAAGTAACTTGCCCTAGACACTTCTGTTAGCAGTGGGCAAGTCTTTTATTTTTTTTCCCCTAAGATTCTATTTATTTATTTGTCAAAGAGAAACAGAGAGAGCACAAGCAGGGAAAACAGAGAGAGCACAAGCAGGGGAAACAGAGAGAGCACAAGCAGAGTGAGAAGCAGGCTCCCTGTTGAGCAAGGAGCCTGATGCGGGACTCGATCCCAGGACCCTGGGATCATGACCTGAGCCAAAGGCAGACACCTAACCTGCTGAGGCACCCAGGCGTTAGTGGGCAAGTCTTAAAATTAAATCTTTTCACTTCAAATTTCAACCACTTTCCTATAACCAAGCCTCACTCCCATTCACTGTGAGATCTCTGTGCCCTGAAAATACCCAAAAGAGCCTGCTGACATAACGCCCTTGCACTTATTAATACACCTGACTCCTCACACCAGACTGTGAGCTTTTGTAAGCTAAGAATCACACCTGCCTTACTTCTATATAGCCAGCACAACACCTGGTGAGTACCAGGCACTTAATAAATACTCATTGAATGCATGAAAAAGAATGCCCCTCAGGGTTAGTTGCAAATTTTCCTCTGTATGTTAAAAATTAAGGGTTTGTAGAATTATCAGATATAGCACATCACGGTGAAATGATGTTACTTTAAATACTGAAAGGAAAATAAATGAGGAAATTTAGGTTATATTATATTCAAAACAGTCAAATTTGTGTAAGCTCATCATAGTTTTAACAAATAAAAAAAATCTGAAAACATAGAAATGAAGGGGAACATATTTAAGAAACAGTTTATAATGGATTCTAAAACTCACATCACATTTTTATTCAATGACACTTATAACTGACTTATCATTATATACTAGTGTGAATAAAGAGATCAAAGGAAAGAAACTGCAGTTTTTAATACGGTGTATATAGAAAAATGGTAGAGTTAAACAAGGTTTTACCTGTATGAGAGTCCTGCAAAATACACTAGCATCTTCAACAAACAGATTTTCCATCAAAAATGAATTCATCTTCTATTCAACAAACATGCCTACACATACATGGAAGAACTTTAAGGAGCACGTAGTCTAGTTCTATAATTCGTATGTCTTTTTTTTTTCAGACAACTCTTTTTTTTTCTCCCTCAAATTAAATCTTTATAGGAACTCTAGTACATAAAAGAAATAAAACAGGGGCTGCTTTGGTCTAGAGGGTGGGAGAGGGGCCATAATAGTTCAACTTTTTTTATCTTTGAAAGCCAATTTCTCCCCAGAAGTCAGTTACAAATTCATTGGTCTAGTCTTCCAAGCATCTGGATTTCAAGTAAATGCTTTGGTTTTCCTCCTGTCCATATGATGGGCATCAATGTAAATGCACTGTTTGTGTCCATTCTCCCATCAATAGGTATTTCTCTCTCATTTCTTCCCTAATTCCCCACTCCTTTATTGTTCTTTGTTTCTTGATATCCTCTCTTACCAGTCTTCCATTCTCTTCATTCCCAGTGTAACACCCCCACACTGAAAGCAATGACCACTGGCCTTGGTTCTTAGCTGCATCCCCTATACAAAGACAAGCTAAGTTTCTCATAGGACCTTGGGATGTACAATCTATGCAGAGTTCCCCAAGTGTAAGAAGCTGAAGCCCTGGGTTGTATATAACAGACAACCAGAAACCACTGTACTTGCTGATAATGGAGAGATCCTTATAGAGTTTGCAGAGCTGACCACAAGAAGAGCAGGACATTTGGTAATGTGCCAAGGTATTTTTCACATTAGAATATCACTGCTTAATAATTTTTAAACTTTTTTTTTCATGGAAAATAGCATTAATCAGTTATTAGTAGATCATGGTAAAATTTGAAATCACTCAGGTATTTCTGTCAGATTTGAAGATTTGACTAAAATTTAATGTGACAGTGCAACTTGCTGTCAGAGTGGTCATTCAGGCTTTTTCTGAAGCCCCCAAAGGGGCTTGATCTAAGGCATCTAAGCCCAAACAGCCTTGACTCTGTCTTTCACTGCTTGTCTTTCACTGTGAGCAGCCTAAATCTGAAAAAGAGCAAAATAACAAGTGCTCTCGCTATAAGGAAACCCTATCACAGAGCCACCAGGACGAGCCATGACAAAAGGACCTTGTACCTATCTCAGCAATGGAACAGGGAGACGCAGAAGAGATGAGAGACATATTTACTCAAAAGCATAAAAAATACGATCAAGCAAAACAAACAAACTGAGACTGAGACTAGGGCTAAGGATTGGCTAGAATGTGCCAATGCCGGCTGACCGATTGCTACAACACAAAACATCTTCTATCCAGCTTCATACATAGCCACTGCCCTAATCAGTCCCTTCAGATAATTAATGATCCAACAACTGAAGTGTTAACCAGATGGACCTCCTGGATCCTGACCCAGCTCTTGGAATGGCATCCACACCACTGGTCACTGCCCTGTTCTATGAACTCTTAAAACATCTTAGTATTACTCTTGATGGAGACCCATTTGAAATAGAACAGGGCTTAGGCAGAATTTAAAGAAAAACTAGACATCATACAAGGAGTTCATTTCACAAGCCATTCTTCTATAATGCGTATCTGTTTCACATATTCACTGATACTAAAACATCGTATTAGATTCAAGCATTAAAGAGTCTTTGCCTCTTGTTTTTTTTTATCTAATTAGAATCAAGTATAAAGCCCCCTCCAACACTGATGTTATGGGACTAAAGTGATGGACTCATGTTCATATTTAAGCACTTCAAACTTTTTGGAATGTCATGACTACATTTATACATATGTATGTATATATGTATATATAATATTGTAATTATTATTATGAATACATGTATTATTAAAATGTCATAATTCTCAAGTAGGAAACTGAAGACCAAACCCAAGTCATTTAGTCAATAAAATAGCTTTAATAAATTCAGAACATCTAATGTTGTAATTCCACATCCAAATTTCCTCTAAGATTTATCAGATCACTTCTGCAAAAATACCAGGGAGAAAAAGAAGGAAGAGTGGGTAACCAGTGCAGGAATCAGAGAATACGACCTGCAATCACTGTATTCCCACTGCAACCCATATAGCATCTGGCATATAATTAGAAGCATAATAAGAAAAATTATTTGAAAGTCAATGTATAGTTTACAAAAACACTTATAGGTATCTCATTGATTATTTATAATAATCTATTACACACATTTTCTAGATAAGGACACTTGAGAATCAGAGAGGCTCCTTGTGGTAAGTAAAAGAATTAGGGACTAAGTGGTTATTGACTTAATAGATGCCTAGCCTAAGCCTATAAAATGTTTGTGGCACAAAATAAACACCCAAAGGCAACTCCTATTCATTTACCTGGGTAGCAAACCAATTGTCATTTCCTTTAAGATGTTTCCTTAAAACATTAGATAAGCTAAAGCTCTTTATTTTGTGCCTTATAGTCTGCGGTATCTCTTTCAACATTCAACAAACTGATTATATTTACCTAATTGTCTTCCCACCAGAGCTCCTAAAAAGAGTTGGCTTCGTTGAATCAGAATCCAAACAAGTTTCGGACATTTCAACAACTATGTGAAAGATAACTAAGTAGGTACATCTACCTTAATTTACCTCTCTATATAACTAGGACCTGGTACAGTTCCTGGTATTTACTAGATGTATGCATACAAAATGAATAAGACTAAAGTAAAGTAGAAACAACTGATTTGGATTTAGGATATAGTTTAAATCCCAATCGAGTTAATATAAAAAGAATTAGGGAAAACATGATATTCTATAGGGGAGGATAGCAAGACTATCAAACCAGATAGAAAAAAGAAGTGATAATTTATGGATTATAAAACTGACAGGAGACAGGACTTAGGAGAAACTTCAACCACTTATTACCTATTAGAATTCTCATTTACTGTGGAAGAACACTATTGGACTCTTGACCCCTGGTGGAATTTTCCCCCATTCTTCCATACTAGAAGCAAATGTAGGAGTTTCTACTGTAGATCTGACTCTGACTGAAATAGAAAAAAAAAACAAAACAACAACATGTTTTGGTCAAGTGTGTACAGAGAAATCTTGATAGAAAATTATTTATATATGAGCTAATAGTGGGACATGAGGCATTGTCAGTCAAGAATTCAGATTTTAGGAGAAGTTGATTCTCAATGTTTCAGATAAAAATTTTAGTATGACGTCTTAGATACAAATGCTAAAATGAAAAGGACCTCAAAATTGAGAGTCCCAGACAAGAAAAAGAAAAGTGTTGGCTTAAAAGTAAAATGGTAAGAGGTAGTCTCAAAGCAAACACAGAGGAACTTGCCAGATAATAGAAAAGTCAATTTAAATACATAGAATTTGTATCTATGTATTGTATTATGGTTATATAAATGGGCTTTAGGTCTAGAGAAGGCTAGATCTGAACACCCAGCTCAGCAACAACGTAAGAGATATTTAAGTTCTCGATTTGTCCACCTACTAAATGCAGATAAAACCTACCTCATAATATTCCACTGTATATATATACACCACATCTTCTTTATCCATTCATCTGTCGAGAGACATCTTGGCTCTTTCCACAGTTTGGCTATTGTGGACATTGCTGCTATAAACATCAGGGTGCACGTACCCCTTCGGAACCCTACATTTGTATCTTTGGGGTAAATACCCAGTAATGCAATTGCTGGATCATATGGCAGCTCTATTTTCAACTTTTTGAGGAACCTCCATACTGTTTTCCAGAGTGGCTGCACCAGCTGGCATTCCCACCAACAGTGTAGGAGGGTTCCCCTTTCTTATGCAGCCATCAAAAGGAATGAAATCTTGCCATTTGCAACGAATGGAACTGGAGGGTATTATGCTGAGCCAAATAAGTCAATCAGAGAAAGACATGTATCATATGACCTCACTGATACAAGGAATTCTTAATCTCAGGAAACAAACTGAGGGTTGCTGGAGTGGTGAGGGGTGGGAGGGATGGGGTGGCTGGGTGATAGACATTGGGGAGGGTATGTGCTATGGTGAGTGCTGTGAATTGTGCAAGACTGTTGAATCACAGATCTGTACCTCTGAAACAAATAATACATTATATGTTAAAAAAAAAAAAAAAGAAGATACCAGAAGGGGAAGAATGAAGGGGGGGGAATCGGAGGGGGAGACGAACCATGAGAGACTATGGACTCTGAGAAACAAACTGAGGGTTCTAGAGGGGAGGGGGTGGGAGGATGGGTTGGCCTGGTGGTGGGTATTGAGGTGGGCACGTTCTGCATGGAGCACTGGGTGTTATGCACAATGAATCATGGAACACTCCATCAAAAACTAATGATGTAATGTATGGTGATTAACGTAACATAATAATAATAAAAAAAGAATCTAAAAAAAAAAAACCTACCTCATAAAGCTTTTATGGAAACTAAACAAAGTGTATATAAGGTGCTTAGTACAGTTCATGGCATATATTAAATACCGAGTTAAACATGTGTGTGTACTTGTATGTGTGCATGGGCATGTGTGTGTAGGAGTGTAGTTGTTGGTGTCATAGTAGTAGTAGTATTATCACTGTTATCAACTCCAGGGCTGTCATATTAGGAGCAGCATTATCATTACTATTAGCACAATGTCATCATCACCATTATCATCAAGATCACTATCGTCATCCTCATTATCTTCTGAACTCTGGTCAAGGAGAACATGTTTTTAAATCATACTGGAGTAACGCTGTGTATACATTCCAGATTACCACCAAAATATTTCTGGGTTTCTAACTGACATGAATACTCAAATTGGCGCTTTAAATGATCTCTTTCCTTTAGTGATAGCTTAAAACACCTAAACTGGAAGAAAATTATCAAAGGTCAACTATCAAAGGTCTTTTATTCAGACTTCTCTTTCTCGTTAAAATATTAACCTTATTTTGTCATTTCTGGTGTCTCCCTTCCTAGTGTCTAGACTCCTTCACTGTCATAACTTCCAGCTGACAGATGATCCCTTCTACTCAGGGAGGTTCATATATGTTGACCGCATTAGGTTCAGCTGCCTCCCCTTTTTGTAACTCCCCTATATGTTCCCCAACTGACCAATATTGACCCACAGGTAGGGACATCTCTACGCCCCTATTCAGCAGGAAGATGTTACAGAAGATGAGACTGTCCACCTTCAACAACCTTAAAGATTTAAGGGTCAAAATTGTTCAGGGGGGAAAATGAAGAGGGAACTGAAAGCAGGCTGAAGACAAAGCGTAAGTTGACACCCTGCAACCTCCCCCCACCCCCACTCCTGGATGAGACATGTGTAACATTCTTCCAGGAATCTCCCAACTATCTTAATGTTAATGTCTTACTAGAGGGATAAACAACCTTAACTTTACAATGGCAAGGCCTCCATTATCTTGTAGGTCCTCTTTAGCACATGAAAGTTCTTTTGAAACCTCCCTTTTTCCTTTCCTCCCCCAACCCAATAGTATATAATCAGCCACCCCTCACAACCCCATAGTGAGAGGGCAGCAGCTCCTTCTGTCCACTGGTCCTGTCCCCGTGCTTTAATAAACTATCATTTTGCACCAAAAAATCAATCGATCGATCAATCAATCGATCGAGCATACTGGAGTAAGAAAAATGACAAGATATAAAGCTTAGTGCTTGGAACATATGTGGAAGAGCAGAATGACTTGAATTCTACTTTGTTTCTACTTCTCTGTGAAGGAAAACCACTGTAAACAGTGAACGGTAAGGGGCACCTGGGTAGCTCAGCTGGTTGAGCATCCAACTCTTGATTTCGGCTCAGGTCATGATTTCAGGGTCATGGGACCAAGTGGGCTCTGCACTCAGTGGGGACTCTGCTTATCCCTCTCCCTCTGCTCCTCCCCCCACTCATGCTCACAATCTCTCTCTCGCCATCTCTAAAATAATAAATAAATAAAATCTTTAAAAAAACACAGTGAAAGATAAAACAAACTGAGAAGACTAAGAAATCACTACAGTTATCTTTAAACCCCAAATAATTCAATTCTAAGAAATATAATCATAATTACTATCATATATTATATATATGTATATATAATAAATGGAATAATTTGCAGGTAAATGTGATCACATAACCATGGTGGATATTTGTGTTGTCACGAGGAACAGGAAAGCAGCCAAAGCTTAGAGGCATACAATTGTGAAACCTATGTTGAAAAGGTTGGCAGGAGATGAATTTTCAGAATTATAGGCCAGTGAGCATTGATCGCTAGGGAAATTCTAGCAGACATGTTTTCTAAGCACGCAGTAAAGGGAGCAGTGCTCCACCAAAACTGAACATGTCAGGGATATTGAAAAGAAGCTCAGATTATCTGACCTCAGCGTTCTTCCCCAGAGCCTATGTAAGAGTCAAAGTCCCATGATTCCGTAATTTTGGACAAATCAAATGAAACAGAACTGTAATGAAACTCCAGAGCTCAATCACTACTTCTAGGCTGACTTGAAATAAATCATTCCAGAAAAAAAAAGGTGTCTCTCTTGCTCGGAATAGCTAAATACTAAAGAACCTGGCTTTGATGAGACACTGGCCCTGAATCCTCTGAGCTCACCCATCTGAAGAATATGACATTTTGCTTTGGGCTAATCTTTCACAGGGTGATATATAATGCATAAATTCTGATACAAAATGACACTAACTCTACATTGTAGCTACAAATTAAATTGAATAAATTAAAGAAAACAAATGGCCATATACCAATCTTATAGTTTCCTAATTAGAATGGTTGAAATGAACTGTGTTTTTGAACATTTTACAGATTTGCAGAGGTTTTATACCTGTGAAATACTTTTTCTGATTCAAACATTTAAAATCCCATATAAAATTGTTGCTGAGTGCATAAAAATACTAGAAACTGTCAATAGCCATCTTCAAATTCAATCTTTCCCCTTAATAATTTAATAGAACAAAAACTCTATGATAAACATTGTTATTTTCTCCCAGGAAAGAACTCAGTAATCAAATGAAGTGTCATTAGCAAAGATTCTTGATGCTCACAAAATGTAAAGAGAAGTCATCATAAAAGCCAGGAAGGAGAGAGGATGAAGCAGTAAGAGGAAATCCAGGACAGGATTCAGCCACAGAAACCAAGAGAAGAAAGTGCTTCAGAAGGGATGGAGGAGTCAAGTAAGAAAAGAACAACAAAGCCACGGCCAGCTGGACTTGGCAACATAGATATCATTGGGATTCTTCATAAAAATGAGATTCTATGGAATGGATTGGCTGTTAGAGTGTTAGAGAATGTGTGGTGAGGGAGTGGTAAGAACACATATAGAAAAAGAAATTATATATATATGTTTATATGCCAACGGGAATGACGGACTGGAGGAGAAGCTGATGTTACAAAAGTAGAGATGGAATAATTGCAGAATCAAAGTCCTTGATAAGATGACAGGACAGGACACAAAGCATCATCATCATCAAAATCCTTGTGGTCATAACTGTTACCTTCATCAACAACATTGCTAACATTAATTATTCCCTTTCTGTATACTAGACACTGTTCTAATGGCATTACATATATAAAATCCTGGATGGACTGACCTTTGAGAGAAGTAATTTTATGGAAAAAGAAGGTGTAGAATAATCATCTTGGACTGTGGGAAGGCAAGCATACTACGGAAGGGCAGTAGAATATTCAGCAGCATAAAGTGTCTCAGATTTTGTGACTAAGAATTTAAAGTGAGACCAATCACCAAATTTGTGTTTTTCTTCGGCAGTGCTAAGTTGCCTGAGTGCAAGCATAGGATCTAGGAGTTGCTGAGCCTACTTAGGGCTAGAGGCTTGCCTGATGACTACAATGAAGGAAGAAATGGGGAGTTTAAGGATATTTGTAAGGGAGGGGTTATTATCTTTCAGTTATTACCCAAACCTTTAGGGGTGTTTTATAACACTCTTTGTGACTGGTTTCTGATTACTTCTCTAATCCATATTTTCTCACCCATCTTTAATACCTAAGTCTACAGACATTCTCAGATCCTTGCATGCCCTTAAATATGTTAGATGTTCTGTCACCTTTATGCCTAGGTACATATTGCTCCCACCCCTTCTCTTGGATTTCTACACTCTTCCTCTTCTTCACTTGGCAAACACTTCACTAGTCTTTCAAGCTCTGGTTCTACAGTTAGCTCCCTCTGCCTCCCGAAGCCCCCAGGGCTTGCCTCCATGCTAGCTAGCTAGCTAACACTTCTCACCAAACTCTGCGTGTGAACCTCTACCTGCTTTTACCAACAAAAGGTGGAAAGTCCTTGAGGATAGAGACAGTCTTATTTCGATTTATAACTCTAGTATCCAGTACTTTTCTTGGCACAAAGTAGATGCTAAAGAGAAATGTGTTGAATAAACCTATGAAAAAATAACTGCCTGAATAAAACAGCGGACGACATGTAAGTTCACTTAAAAACAGATTCCAGCAGAGGCACTAACCAAATGTAAAAGATCCAATCTGTAGTCGTTAAATTCTGACTCTGTGAAAGGCCACTGAGTCTGACCAGACTCTTTCATCCGTGCTCCTCAAGGAAGCAAGGGAATTAGTATCTGCTATATCTCCAGGTGCTAGGTGACCAAAGAATCATACCAGAAAAAGGATATTTAAGGCTAGCCTGGAGTGAAGGTAAATAATCAGAGGAACCAACATCACTACCAAGAACATTCCTGAACAAAGGTGAAAAAAAACAGGCTGAAGCAATTCATTGCTAAAACTTTCCTTAAAAGTATCCTGAATATGCACACAAATGCATATTTATTCATCATTACCCAATTCTCTGATCTATCCTTACAAAAGATTATTGTCTGCTAGAGAGAGAATTACATTAAGGAATAAAGAACAATAGATGTCACTACAGTTAAAGCAACAGTTAGCCAGATAAGATACTGGAGGGGAATTCAAACATCTGAAATATATAGGAATATAAATATTTTAGCCTTATAGGACATTTTCTGAAGAGGAACTATGAGAATCAAAATTGTAGGCTAATCTCTTTATTTTGTGTGTCTAGATAAGGGTCAATGGAACTATAGCTAATAATTAAAAATAATAAGTAGAAATAAATGTGAGAATATCTGAAATAAAAATATTATTTATTAATTGATACAGAATTATAGAATAAGATTAAGTAGTTATGGAATGTCTTTCTTTAATGTCTATTTAAGACTAAGCTCGATTACCCCTGGTTATTGGAAGAGATTTTGAATAATGACTTTACTTCCAATAAAGATTAGCCATTTTTTTTAAAGATTTTATTTATTTATTTTGAGAGAGAGAGAATGAGAGACAGAGAGCATGAGAGGGAGGAGGGTCAGAGGGAGAAGCAGACTCCCTGCCGAGCAGGGAGCCCGATGTGGGACTCGATCCCGGGACTCCAGGATCATGACCTGAGCCGAAGGCAGTCGCTTAACCAACTGAGCCACCCAGGTGCCCAAGATTAGCCATTTTTTTTTCAGAATCCCTTTCATCCTATTCAGTCCTTGTCATATATTACTTAATATCAAAATATCAGAATTGGGTCTAATAAACTGCACAATGAGAGATGGTTAATATTCATAGTTAGAGCAACAATTCCAGGGAAAAGTGTTCTCCAAAATCATAAATAACGTCATTGTGTATGCTTTAAAAATACATAGCAATGTTTATTTTCTTCTTAGGCAAGATAGTAATCCATCCTCCTATTCCTGGAAGCTATGAATATGAAGTCCTCATGCTCAACCTTTCACATAATCAACTAATAGCACTATTAGTTCTTTTGCAAATAACAGGGTTGTAAAGATGGCACATATATCCGCATTCCCTAATTGTCGTCACCCAAATCATTTTTTTGAGACCTGGTGCACACAATTTTTTTTAAGGCTAGTGTAACTCAGGTCTTTTAACATTTCAAATTAAACCATTTCAAAAGTTAAAATTATATGCAAATAAATTTTAAAAATTTGCAGAAGTGGATACAGAGAATGAATGCATGAAGATTATCTTAAGAAATAATGACGACAGTGTGGTGCCCACTACATACACAGAAAAGTATTGCTTACACTGCAAATGGTACATAGCTTCTTATATCCCTAAAAATGTAAATGTGTGTATAGTGTGTAAGGGTGTGCATATGTGTGCTAAAGTGTTTATGTGTGTGTGTGTGCATGCATGTGTTTGAATATTCTGCCAATATTCTGCGGTCTGCTGCATCTTTGGTCTCTCGTGTTACTCATTTCCCTTGGGGATAATTCTACTGTCTCTACAGAAGCTTGAATAAGATATGAAAGTAATTCTCTGCTTCCTGTGTTCAAATGTATTGCTTTATATTTATTCAAATGTTCGGCTCAGTCTCTTGGAAAATTCCAGAGAACTACCCTAAGTAACCATGAAGACAAAAGTTGGTTACCTGTGATTTCAAAGTAAATATTTTAAAAATTTCCTTTAAATATGTAGTACATGCAATACCAAAATCTCTTGCTTCATCAGTCCACATCTTATGCCATGAAAGCAAGTGTATAAAATAGTCATTCTGATTCACATATTTTACCCAACACTACTTAGGGGTTAGTAATTACCTGTCACTGAAGAGAAGTTAACACCCTTCATCTCTAAATTATAAATATGACAACCCCTGTAAGATTAATTAATCATTCTGCATTGGTTATATTAATTAAATGTTAATTAGGTCAAGTCTCATTCTTTCTGCTTCATGTTTAAAAAAATAATATTAAGTTAAAAACTCAGCTGAATGTACAAATCAGAGAAGTTCAACAGTAATACGCTAAAACAAGTATCTTTATTGTTGGGTAAACATTTTCTTCACTTTATAAAATTTTCACTCTCAAAGATTATTTTTCTGTATACTGAATATTAGTAAAGTTAGAATATCTTAATTACACTATATGGTTTAAAAGAGTGAAATAAATCTGCTTTAGGAAAAGAAACATATGCAATACATATTAACTATTCTTAAGCCACCAAAGTACAACTAAGATGTTCAACTCTTATATTTTAACTTTTTATTCCCATTTCAAAACATTTGGAATTTTGATTATGAGCAAAAGCAGTGAAAAGCTCAGCAGCTCAATACTAATTACTTTGGATGTATTTCTCCTATATATTTAATTTGTCACTATGATTAGGAGTATTTTCTTCAAATCCCTTTCATTCAGGCTTTCAGATGAAGTCCCAAAGCCTTGAGATCTATGTCTACACCCAGATGTGCTATTTGGATGAAATTCATCTAAGCTCTAGGAAGATTCTAATCAAGGGATTCATAGATATCTTTGGAAGAGAGCAGACTGGAAACTAACACGTATCATGCTTTTCTCTCTCCTGATCTACCATAGCTGAAATTTAGCTGTAGGCAGATGTATCAGTTATTTTGAAAATTAATGTTCATCCAGACTTTAAATATAATACGTAAGCACCTTTGTGAACCATAAGGGTAATTATGTTTATTCCACCATTACTCTGTTGGCTACTCTTTGGACAGTAGATTTGACATGGAATGAATTTATGGTTGGTTACCAAGCCTGCATTGTGTGTAAGACTAGTACACAGAATAATCTTCAAAACATGTACTTTTCAACCATAATAATACCTAGATATCATCACCATCAGGTCCAGTGAATTCTCAGAATGATACTTTTGCTTTTGTTTTGAGAAACCAAACACTCATGTAATGATACCTGATGTGGTGGTATTTGAAGGGTATTTATAACATTGCCACCAGCACTATTGATTGTATTGAATTCCCAAAAATGTACTGAGCGTCTTCAACGAGTAAGGTGATGGTGGTGGTTACATGAGCCTGAAATTGTACATATAGCAGGGAAAATTGTTAAAAATACTTGGAAAAAAAAAAAGGACAAGGAAGGGCAAACTCAAATTGTCATCACGGACCCATAAATCCATTCCTCTTCCTGGTTTCATATTTTTTAAGCCATCACCACTCCAAGTAAAATCCTAAAACCTATACCCTTAGCTGTTCTGATGTTGTTGTTTATCTGTTCCTCCAGGTAACACTAAGTTTCACAACATGGCTCTAAAATATGAAATCTGTAATGCATTGTGAGAATGTATCTATTGTGTAGGAAATCCCACTGTATAGTGTTGGGTCATAAACTGCTTCGGTGGCCAAGTTGGTCCTGAGATCTGGGCATGTTGTAATATTAGTGCTGCCATATCTTCACGTAGGCTGCTAATTCTCTAGGGCTATGGAGTGATGGGAAGCATAAGAGACCTAAGGTTGGGAGAATCCAGTCTTAAAAGTACTGCATAAATTACATAATATTACTTTGGAACATATGCCATGGTTATACCTGAAGAAATGACTCAGGCTCTAAAAGTTACCTAAGTAAAACTCTTCTAAATGGCTCAAGTTAAAAACAAAATGAGAACATGAAGAGAGTTTAGTACATAATCCTGAAATTTCACTGTTCTGACATAAAATGGGAGAATCATGGGAGAATCATTTTTGTAATTTGGTGTAAACAAAGGATTGCCTTGGGATGGAAAAGCTTTCAGACTGTAGGGAGCAATATGAGATTTTACAATGTTCCACTTAGAATATGATGCTTTTTTATATGGAGTACATCATATAATCCTGGATTTGCATGGATAACACAGCTATGAAGGGAAATAGATACAGGGTGAATTATTGGTCCAGTGTTGCACTGCCCATTTCGATAGCCGGTAGGTACATGTGCCTAGAGCCACATTTTAAAATCTAAAAGCTAAAGCAATGTACAAAAAATGTAAACTACCTCAATAATTTATTAGTTATATGTTGAAATAATATTTTGGATATAACGGCATTAAAAACATACGGAAATTTTATTTAATCTGTTTATTTTTGCATTTTTTTACATGGCTACTAGAATGTTTAAAATTATCTACATACCTACATTATATTTCTGTTGGGCAGAACTGATTTAATGTGTTGCATGGGTAAAGTAACATCCTTCTAGAAATATTTCAGAGGCTTTTAGAATAACATCAAAGAACTTTTTGAAACTTTTATGAAAGTTTTGAGGGGATGAATTGCCCTTGTATTGTTCTCACATAGGAGCAAGGAAGCATCAGCAAGGTAAAAACCACCTCATAAAGTTGCAGGCAGGAATTTTCTGGGACCTCACAAATTCCTGTCCCAAAAGGGACAACCCCTATTGGCCCATAAAAGGGGACACTGCCTTTAGTGATAAAGAGGAAAAAAACAAAATATGGAAGAGGGTTTGCCACAAAGGCTTACTATTAGAGGACACTCAATGTTTTGCCATATTTCCTCTCAGCTACCATCTAAAAAGGACTCTAATAAGGAACAGTCTTCAGTGAAACACAATGAGGCCTCAGGGAGCTATGATACCTCTAGGTAAGGATCATAAAGCCTGCATGAACTAAAGTGTTAAAAAAAAAGAGAGAAATGCCCTGAGTCCAGAATGCTAGTGACAGTACAAATTAAGAGGAGGCCCAAAGGGGCAGAGGAACCTCAGTGGTTCCATATTCAGACATCTCCCCATCACTCCCCATCTCTCTCCTACATCTCTCACTACCAAGCAGTCTCCATCCATGGATGATCTTAAAGAATCTGCCTGTGGTTTTACAGAACTATCAGAGCCAACAAAAAGCCAAACTGTATCTGTTTTAAGTGGTATAATTTGCACACATATGGTTTGCTCTGTACTTTCTTTTTACTTGTCACGTAAGTTAACAAAGATATCCTGAAGTTAGTACTACAATATGGTTGTGTTCATGCATTTTTTTGTCCATATAGGAAATAGACACGTTTCTGAAAAGTATACCAAAACTGAAACTACATCAACAAAACTTACTTTTCCATGTATTGACATGAAAAAAGTAAAGTTATATAAAAGAGAACTCTACCGATGCTGCCATAAGCAAGTAAAATAAAATGGCAGAAGATTAAAAATACCAATATATATAGAGAGAGAGAGAGAGAGAGAGCACACGTGCAAGGGGGAGGGGCAGAGAGAGAGAATCCCAAGCAGGCTCCAAGCACAGACGAAGCCCGACTCAGAGCTTGATCTTACGACCCTGAGATCATGACCTGAGCCGAAATCGAGTTGGACACTTAACTGACTGAGCCATCCAGGTGCCCCAATACCAAAATATTTTTTAAAGGAAGAATTCAGATTTATGTCTTAAGTTGGAGTCCAGTGGGCATTGAATATTTCATTTACTTATATAAAGAGATGACAGATTAACATAAAATACTTTTGCCTTTGTCTTGAGAAAAAAAAATCTATTGAAATTCATACTTAAAATGAAATTTCCAGATTTAATGTAATAGAATATTGGTCCACAATATAAACTTTATTCATTCCAGGAAATGTAGAGGATAATCTACTGGGGAGATGCCATAAAATATCAGAACTTTTCTTTATGTTGATATTTTAAAATCACATTCTTTTTTATTCTGTCTTGCATATGCTCTAATTCATGGATGTAATTTATCAATACCAAATAAAATATATTGAAGCATGCTCAAAAGTTTTAACCCTCGAATTTCATGGTCACTACAACAATTAACTGAATAATTAACATAAAACATGATTTACTAACAATTTCAATATGCACTAAACCAATTTTTAAGTATTTCTTGAAATCTATAATTTATAATTAAAAGTTGACAATTTAAATTGTGTAAATTATGGATATCTTTATATTTTCTTAAAATTCACCTTCTGCTTTTCTAAATCTCTAGTCCTATGGTATCTTACCCAATACTTAAACATAATCAGCACACCGCTATTCTCTTTAAACCAATTTCACATAGTACATATAAAATCAATGTGACACAAAGTAATAAAGATGAAATTTCACTCCAAACCAGGAGTTGAAAGTCATACACACAGCAAAGCCAAAAGAATGCAAACCTTGGTCAAAGGAAAAGTCTTTGGAATTTCAAAATTTCACTTAATTCCTCTGCTCATCTATTCATATAGAATTATAAACTATTCTCCCTTCAATTTATTTTAAGAATAACTGAAGGGAAAAGAAAAACAAATTATACAGATAACTCTGTTTTAACTAAAAATTCATTGATATGATGTTAAGACCCATCTTAAAATCATCTAAAGAGTCAAAAGGGAATATAAAAATACATTATTGGTGGGGCGTCTGGGTGGCTCAGTCAGTTAAGCATCAGACTCTTGATTTCAGCTCAGGTCGTGATCTCAGGATCCTGAGATCAAGCCTTGCCTCAGGCTTCATGCTGAGCGTGGAGCCTGCTTAAGATTCCCTCTCTCCTTCTGCTCTCCCCCTAACCCCCACTCACAAGTGCTCTCTCTCTCCCCCCCTATAAAAAAAATACATTATTGGCTTATAGGAAGGAGTAGATAATCAGCACAAGATTTGAGAGAGCTCCCAAGAGTAAGAGGGCATCCCAATCTGCTTCTTCATCAAAACATCAGTGGAAGGGTCAGGGGAAGATTAAAATCATTTTCAAAATGATCCTAATGCAAACTTGATCTAATAAAGGAGTAACAATGGCTTTGGCTTCCTTGAGAAGGATACTGGGACAGTTGAGGCTGATAATATCAGAATCAAATTAGAATCCCAGCCTAATCCCCTAAGCTGGTGATGCTTCCAGTCAATAGCTCTTAACCAGGGACCCCAAATCACCTAACTTTTAATTCCTTCCATTTACAATAACAATACTTTGAGAAGTTAAGTAAATTATCCCAGCCCTTGCAAGCACTGAGTGGTAGAGTCAGTCCTAGAGGGAGGAGGTCAGCTGCTTCCTAACTCAGTCACCTACAAGTCTTTAATCAATGCATTTACCCAGGCTCCAGAGCCCAGAGTTGGATTCTATGTAACCACAGACAGCCCGACCTGCACCTTGTCAGAAGCATTGTGCGAGAGCACCCCAGTCATGGAGTGGACAACTAGTATTCTCCCAGCCCCACTATGTCTTGTTAAGTCTTTCTATGCCATACTATCAACCAGGAAACTCTGTTTGCCCACTCCTTTGTCTACTCATTCTTTCCAAAATTTCTTTATGAAAGCATCTCCTGACCGTTCCCCTGTCCTGACCACCCCATATCCACAGCGTGTTTATATCCCACAGCAGGGTTTTTAAGTTTTGCACATAGTTCCTGCTGGTTCTTTGGTAATTAAATTCTACATATTTTGTTTTTAAAGAAATATTAAGAGACTTCAATAAGGAATTAAAATTAATATTAAAACTTTCAGAGTTTTCCTACATGTAAATAATGAGTTAAAAATATAATTTATAAAACAGAAAAATAAATATTTATTCAATATAATCTATTAAGTTTCCCAGCGAAAGTCATTTGAGATAATTAATGTTAAATATGTCATCTTTTTTTCCAATATGTGTAATGTCTTTCTTCCTCTTTCCTGATTGCACTGACTGGATCTTCTAGAACAATATTAGCAATAGTGAACATGATCTCTTTTAGGTTATTTTCCTCTGAATTAACTAAAAATGGTTCCATCGAATCATTATTCTTCTTGATGTCGGGAGGTAAGCAGGTGGTCAAGGAGGTAGCCATGTAGTTGAATTCTCCTAAGCTGTTTTGTTTTTATTGTTTTTTAAAAATAAATCATTGTGGAAGTTAGTCTGTCAAAAGCTTTTTGCATTGTTTGCAAGAATCACATAGTCTTTCTCTGTAATCTACTACTACAGTGTAGGATATTAATAAATTTCTTATTTTAAAACAACCTTTACATTTGTGGTTTGTTTCACCTGGTTCCCTATATTATTCTTTTGATATATAGTTTAATTCAAGATTATTCAAGATTCTCACATTCAAGATACTTACCTTTAAATTTGTGTTGGCAACATTCTGTGGTTTCTTTTTCTCTGTGTGAAATGGTTTAAGTTTTGTGGTACCTATATGAAATTGTGATATAAAGGTATTTATGCATCACCTTAAATTACTAAGCATCTCTTATGTACAGCTGTGGTCCTGGTTCGGTTGGCAATTGATTCTGGGTACAATGAGGTATATCATTTAAGAAACAGTATGTTCCCCTTCAATGGCATTCCATTGGTTCCATTTAACTGTGGAACATGAAAGATAACAGGGTCAAGATGAGTTTGAATTTGATTATAACGGTGGCCAAATTAAGGTATACAAAACCACAGTACTCATATGCCTCCACTGCTTATCTTTCTTTCCTTCTTTATTATTTTTTCTTATATATTATCACTACTGAAGCAGTGTTGTCATAGTATTTTTCAAAGCCTGAGATGGTACTAACAATTTTGTATTTGAGCACTGAATAAATGTTGAAACAATGATAATTATTAACAGTAAATGCACAGATTTTCATAAATCACCTGTCCCAAAGCATCATCTGTTTTTGCCCACAGGCAGTATTTTGTCAGAAAATTAACTTGATGACACCATTAAGATAATATTTTTCTTCACCTGTTTTAATGAAAGTAACCTGAAATGGCAAGAGGCACTAGTTCTATTCCCCAGGGCAGCCCTGTACTGTGTATTAACTCTCAAAATACAGGAAGCAATGTTTTATCACACCAGTCTAACAGCTTTTACAAATGATGCTGCTATGTATCACAGATGTACAGTCATGGGTAAACAGCTTTTGAATAATTTCTGTCAACACTTGGCTTTTACTATCAATATGGTGCATGTTGACTATGTGCATATCTAGCCTATACTAACAGTAATAATAATAAACTAGTTAGAAGGATCCAAAGAATCACCTAACTTTTAATTCCTTCCATTTACAATAACAATACTTTGAGAAGTTAAGTAAATTATCCCAGCCCTTGCAAGCACTGAGTGGTAGAGTCAGTCCTAGAGGGAGGAGGTCAGCTGCTTCCTAACTCAGTGCTCCTTCCCTCGCAACCTGTTGTCTCCTGAAAACCAAGGTCAGTAGCAGCACTGTGGTCTGCAAGCACTGGAAAGTACTTCTGAAGAGCAGATGACAGACAGTGGAAATGGCCAGCCAGAAAGAGGCTGCGGAGTGCCATTACTCACCGTGTGCATGGCTGGCCTCTCTCTACAGCTCAAGTTTTTGCATCAATACTCCCTAAAATAATCCCACTCCAGCCAACTATGAGCTGCTTTAATTCCTTCCTTGAATGCTTCAGACTCCCTCTTCCTCCTGAGCGACTTCCGTTTCTTCTAGGCTTTTTTTTTTTTTCCCTCTGTCAGAAACACTCTCTCCTCCTCCTTGTTTCCTCCTGGTTAATTCCTACTTAGCCATGAGGCTACAACTTAAATGTTATTTCCTCAAGGTAAACTTCACTGATTCTTAATAATCTCTATTATGTGCCCGTGTTAATAGGCTCCCATAAGTGGTTTATTTTCCTTACAACAGCACTTAGCATATGTTATTGTTACTTCTTATTTACTTGTCTGTCTCCCGAACAGACTGTAAGTTCCCAGAAGGACAAGCACTGTGTTTTATTCTTTCTCACCATTTTACCTTATCCCCAAGGCTTTTTAGACAATAGAATCCAAAGAGGCTACCCTGTAAAAAGTCCTTCACTTTCTCACTTATGAAAGATGAGCTATTTCTTCTAAGGCAAATCTTTCTAACCACATTAGTCCCATTCCCTTCCTGCCTTATTGGGAGGTAAAAACTTTTGATTCTCTCTTTTCTTTATTGTATATATCACCTCTCCCTCTCAATTGGATCTTTCCAATGGCCTTTTTTTCCTTTTTCTTTTTAAAAATTTTATTATTGTGAAAAATTTACATAACACACAACAATTACCATTTTAACCATCTGTAAGTGTACAATTAGTGACATTTACATTGTCATGCAACTATCACCACTATCCCCTCCAGAACTTTTCCCAATGGCTTTTAAACATACTCAAGCATCTGCTACTTAAAAATAAAATGTGGCACTATCTGTCATCTCACCCTCCTCCAATGAGACCCCTTCTCTTTCTCTTCAAAGCCAGCTTTCTATTCCCATGGTATCTCTTTTCTCACCAAACGCTTACTCCTAAATTACTCCAATCAGGATTAAAGCGTCATCATTCTTCCAAGACAGAATCAATTAGTGAGCAGCAGTGGTCCATACTGATGAATTCAATGCGCTCGTTTCACTTCTCAACAACACGCTTAACTGTTTCCCACTTTCTTCCTCCTCAATACACTTCTTCCCTCACTTCCCCAACCCAGTATACTCCTTGTTTTCCTCTTGTCCCTCCAGGTGCTCCTCTTCTATATAGCTTTTATATATTCCTTTGCCCACATAATGCCACTCAAAATAAGAGCCTTCCCTCTAGGTCCTCTCCTGTCTTCATAATATCCTTTCCCTCCTTCCCACATAGGCAGCCTTCCCCATGCCCTGACTTGACTTTGGGTAATATATATATGTATATGTACATATATTTATATTTTTGTATATTTATACTTACTTATATGTGATAGTCAAAACCTTTCATTGAGCTTAAATAAGTATTAAAAATTGCTTTATCATTCACTACAAATGCCTCAAACTCTACATTCCAAATCAAACTTCTGATTTTCTTCTCTGAGCATGTTCTCTTCCAGTGTTATCCTCCCTCAGTGAATGTCACTGTCACTCAACCTGTTATACAAGGCAGAGACCCACTCAATTTTGATACATTCCACTCCTCCTGTCTCCATGCTTTTGATCACCAGTGCTATTTGTTGAACAAAATAATGGATACACAAATGCATAAATGAATTATAGGGCCCTAAAATATTTGTTGAAAAAGTGCATTTATCCCCTTCTTTGTAGCTTCAGTGCCATAAATCCAGCATCATCTCCCCATCTAGAATGCTGTAATAGCCATTTAACTGGCTTATCTACATGCACTCTGGCTTCAGTTTCTTTACTTTCTCCACTGCAACATAAACCTCAAATTCCTTGCCCACTGAAGACCAGGCAAGGGCTTTCCTTGCTCCCAGAATGAAGAAAAAGCCACCTATCAAGCTCTGTGTGGTCTGATCCTCCACCGACATTTCAGCCCTTACATCCAGTGGTTACCCGTCTCTTTCTGAGCCACAACCACATAGGCTTTCTTACAGTCCTCTGTTCTCAGCACCATCCCTCCCAACCCCTTCTGTATATTATTCGATGTGTCTGGGAAGCTTCCCACCCTCATCATATTTTAAATAGATAACTACTGTCCATTCTTCAGAAAACAGATCAAATGTCACTTGTTAGGAAAAGCCTGGCACAGCTAGATCAAAGCCCACCATTAGTTTTCATACCATCAGATACACCATGTATCAAAATACATTCATAGCACCTACCATACTATTAAATTTCTTTTTGTTTAATTTAAATGTATCCCCTGCTTCAAGCCCTTGATTTGATGCAGGGACCAAGCCTCTTTTTGCTTACCATTACAGTCGCTCAACCTAACTGGAATTAGGCCTTGGAATTAGGCCTTTGAATATAGTAGGCACTCAGTAAATATTTGAACAAAAATAATGGATATATGAATGGATAAATGAATTGTACGGCCTTAAAATATCTGTTGAAAAAGCACAATCTTTCACCAAATAATTTACTGAGTACTTATTATATGCTGGGCACTATCCAAGGCACTCGGCAATAGCTGATGTTTATTGGTCACTTCCTATGTATCAGATAAGATGCCCAAAGCTTTGACTGATCAGGCATTTTTTGTGTTATCACCACAAAAAGATGGTAAGATAGGTACCAGTATTGGCCTTATTTTATAGATCAAGAAACTGTAGTTCAAAGAAGTTCCATGATTTCTTTAAGATCATTTAAATAATAGGAGAATAATATCTAGAATGAATTCCAGAGTCTGACTGAACTTCTTGAACGAGTGATGATATTCATACATTTCAAATATAACAATTTAAACAAATGCAGCTGTTGATTTCATGAACAAATAATAGTTCTGAAGTTGCCTAAAAGTCAGTATTAGTCACACCACTTTGCCAGTACCAACTCAAAGCCTCATTTGCTTTTGAGTCACAAATCTGTTGTGTGTGACACAGGGTGATCATGTACCTACTATCAACAAACATGATATATATTTCAGTGGTTAAAACAACTAATATAACCATTCCAATAGTAATGATAATTCCTTTCAAGCTTGGGCAATGGTATAATAAACACATCTCTGAACTTCCATAAAGCATGGTTCTTCTGAATACAATTAGGTAATCGCAGCAATTAATACACACCTTGCAGGACATCACATTTTTTTGTTGTTGAAAGGCCACAGTACCAGATGCTATGTCAGATGACAGTAGGTTGTTGGCACCAAGTATTTCAAACAATGCTGGGATCATTCTGAGACCTACTTAACCTCATACAGAAGGTTGATTAAGCATGCCATCAAGGTATACAGTCCATCATTCTCTAATTGCTGAACATCCACTCAACAGTGGGCAATGATGTTGCAAGTTAAAACAGTGAAGAGTTCATTTTTTCACTTCAAATATAGGCAAAGTTTTTTTTTTTAATATATATAAATTGATGTTGATGTGAATGCAGTAAGACAGAAATTCTCATACTTCTGTTGGGAGTATAAATTGGCACAAACTTTGGGGAAAAGCAACGTGGCCACAGACTTTGATTTAGTAATTCCATAATCTAGGATTTAACTCAAGGAAACAATCAGAGATGTGGATGAAGATGCATTTATTCACTTGCTATTCTCTAATTGATTTATTCACACCCATTTATCCTTTCACTCAACAAATAGTTACTGGGCACCCTCTGGGAAGAAGAAAAAGGGCATGAAAAGTTCTACCCTCATGAGAAATATACGGGAGACCTCACAGGTCTCTTACAGGAGAGAGTCACACAAAAAATAGACAATTTCATTTTGTTGGTAAAGAAGATGTAGGGCCCTTCTCACAGATGGTGGGGGGTGGGGACAGAGAGACTGATGCCTGACAACAAGTATGGGCTAGTCAGATGACTGAGAAGCACCGGGGGGTAGTACAGCTTGGACAGGGAGAGAAGCATACTAGAGGGGTGAATTAGAGTGGTAAGAGATCACAGAGAAAAAAAGGAAAATTCCATAGTCAGAGGAACATGGGTCACTTTTGTGTTCTTCTTTATATGTTTCCGTATTTATAAAATGTCTATGTTGTTCATCAGCGAAAAAAATGTAAAGCTATTGTAAAAGCAAGCAAAATAGAAAATAGTTGTAATAGCACATGTAGTTGACCCAAAAAGCATGTCATCAAACAATTCTCACACCAGACAGAGGTCTGTTGTCAGGGAGAAAATAGAGCAATAGACTTCAAAAGCTCGAACAAATAAAATACATGTACATCACACACATACACTCACACAGGAAGTACTTTTGCAATAATGCTAGTTATCTTACACTAAACATTTCTTTTAGATCTCACTTAAAAATGGTCATTTCTTGTTTTTCACAATAGTTTATGTTCGGCAAAGTCACCATCAACATTAATTGGCGAATACTGAATCATGGCTCCCAGAGGAAATAAACACACACACACACACACACACACGCACATCTACCTCACCTAGATAATCTTAAATCCTAAAAACAACTCTGACTGGTAAATTCTATTTACCGAATTTAATTTACAAAAGAGAAAACAAGATTCAGAAGTGTCAAGTGACTTGCCTGAGGCCACCCTACTAACCAGGGCCAGAGTTGGGATTCAAACCTGTCTAACTGAACCAGAGCCTCTTGCACTATACTGTGCCGCCCCTACCATCTCTGCCCTTTGCTCATCCCTCCATGAGCGCCAAACAAGAAGGCACAGGGCTGCCTCATTGAGTTTCAGCCGGGAATGTGCATGTCAGTGACACCCATTTTTCACTTCTCTATGCAGGTCTGCGAATGACCAGGAAATTGATTAAATTTTGAAGTTGAAAAATTGATTAATTTTGAAGTTACAAACAAATTATAGCAAGGAGGTAAATTTGCGAATATGGAATCCATGAAAAATGAGGACTGAATATATATTGTAAACACCTGCATTACGGATCAATTCATGTCATCCTAGGATACCTATGTAGAGAGAAAAGTTGCTGTGTGGTGTGTGGCACAATGGAAAGAGCCCTGTCAGCTTAGGGGCTTCCATTTAATAGACATGCAATTAAGAAAGTCTATAACCTTTTTGAACTGAAATTTCTTCCTCTGTATAATGAAAATGAAGTGACTTATATAATCCCAAAATTTTCTTCTGACCTCACATCTATAGACCTCTAAGATTTTTCCATCTCTAAATATTTTCTACTTCAAGGGTTTTACGACCCTATGGACATGTGTTAAATTTAGTTATCCAACAACAGTTCAGTAAGTTCGCCTCACTTGTGAGGAACCGCTTTCTCAATGGGCATTAGAATCTGCAACACACTATGGCAGAAAGCAGGGAGGGAAGGATGAGAATTTCCAATTCATTTCACATGAAACCTAAACACCAATTCCAAACTGATTAAAAAAAAAAAAAAAAAAAGCCAAGAATAGTATTCATTGCTGCGTGCCAAAACCACTAGCTCCTACCAAAGCTACAAGGAGCTCTAACAAGAGAAGTAAACTAGAAAGATCCTTCCTGCTAGCAACAGGAAGATTTTATGCCTTGGACAGGCACTTCAGAATTCTTATCTGTGAGTCTGTTTTCACTAGAACTCAAAAAGTGAACTCAGTGTCTTAGCGTAAGGAGGCAGAGAGGCACGTATTTTTCCAAATCAGGATAGCAGCAAACTAAAGCTCTCTCTCTTTAAGCAGAAAAATATACTTGCACTGAACAAATTAATAAAAACTAAAGTCCAAGGGAAGACAAAGGCTAGATTTTTAGAGAATAATCTTTGATAACATTTTTTATTTCAAGTTAATAGTCAAGAAAAAAATGATTAAAATGGAAATATGAGAGAAAATTAACATACCAAACTGTATTTTCAATAGATAACAGGTTTTGTTTTTTAATATGAATAACAGTTACAATTTGAGAATTTGGTGTTTACCAAATGCTTTATAAATATCTTTAATCTTCATACTAGCGGTACTGGGTAAGCATTATTGTCTTGTTTTATACCCAAAGACACTGAGACTCAGAAATGCTAAATCATTTCCCTAATATTATACATAGCTAATATTATGAGAAGGTGTTATTGTTAACTAAGAACTGCCTGGATACAAAGTCCATTCTTATTCCATTGCACAATGGATGCTGCCTCCTGAAAATAGTAACGGGAAAGCCAAAATCAATAGTTATTAAGTAAGAATTATTCCAAAAGAATTACCTGTTTTATCGAAAAGATTAACATTTAATAAGAGATTATATTTGAAGTTAGAAGTTAGCAAAATCCTTTGAGACTCTTATAGTTTAATTGTTAATTCTCTTTTTAATATTAGGTCACAGTGTCAGTAGTTTTAACTCCTAGCTGATGTCAGGGTAGTTATGGAGCACCTTGAGAATCTAAAGAAAAGACCTTAAGAGTATACTCATAAACAAATACTGAGAGTTCATAGCATCTCGATGTCCATATAGCCAATTCTCTAGGGTTCTGTGAATACCAGTGGAAGAACCCTCAGCATTGGGTGAAAATACTATTCTAGCTCAAGCAGTCTGAATTTTCAAGGTATTAGTGTTGCAAATATCCTCTTCATCTTACAAAATATGTCTAGGATATGGCATGAAGGATGCAGTAATCAAACCTCATCCTAACTCACAGACATGACTAGTAATTAATAAGGGCACACATTGCTTCTATATTTCCTCCTGGATTTAAAATTAGTCTCCTCTCATTTGGAAGATATGCACCACACTGTGTTCTAATTTCCCATCAATAACCAAATACTTGATTGCTTATCCCTAGAAAACAGAAGGTAGCTTCTCCAAAGACCCAGGAAGGAAAATAACAGCTGAGCAAAACCCAATAATTTCAAGTGAAAACTACTATTAGTAGCAGTAATCCATGATATAAAAAGTTGAAGAAAATAAAACAGAATGAAAGAGAGAGGTGATAGACTTATAGATTTGACAGTGCCAATAAACCCTATATTCATAGGTGCTTTCAGAGAAAACTTTGCACTATAGAGAATGCATTTTATGTCTTAAAATAGCAATTTAAATTAAGCATTTTTTTGAGGAATGATCTCAATTTTCCAAAGGGGCTGAGTCTGTCAAAGAAAGATATTTTCAAATGTCTTTTTTTTTTCAAATTGTTCCTCAAATCTAATAACCATGGTGGTTTCTGGAAAGAATTCAGAAATGTTCTCCAACCCTTAATCTGTTTTCATAAAACACATGTCGGTTAAAGAAGTGAGGTAATTCTGGAAATTGTGTAGTAATTTCTTTGGAAATTATAAGTGAAGCACAGATGGTAATACACTGCTTTTACAGGATATATTTTTATATGCAGATGATATTACCATGAACCCTGTACTGCACCATTTTTCTCTAACAAGATACGAAACAGGACCATAACAGGCAAACAGAGGGAAAAAAAAAAAAACAGAAAAATCAAATAAAATCTTAGATATAATATCTTGCTTGATAAATTAAAATGATTCATAATAGGAACACATTCATAATGGAAATATATATATATGTAGAGAGAGAGAGAGTAAATGCTGAGACTAGTCTGGATAAAATACCAAGAATATGCTTACCACCCAATATTATTTCCCACCTCAAATTTTCTCAGTCTCCATCATTCTACAATCATTTATTTAGCTTGTACTAATTGCCAGGCACTCTGCTGGAATAAAAAGCAGAACAATATGACTCTACCTTCAAGAATTCTAAGACATCTGAAATGAAGTGAACAATCATTTAAAGTAGCAGCTTCAACCACATTTACTACTAATGAGATAGCTGGTAACATTTTTCTTTAAAAATAGAGTAAGTTCAGGGCATGTGGGTGACTCGGTCGGTTAAGTGTCTGCCTTCGGCTTGGGTCATGATCCCAGAGTTCCAGAATCGAGCCCTACATCGGGCTCCCTGCTCAGCAGGGAGTCTGCTTCTCCCTCTGCCCCTCACCCTGCTTGTGCTCTCTCTCACTCTCTAATAAATAAATAAAATTATTTTTAAAAAGCAGTTTAAAAAAGATAAAGTTCAAAATAAGATACTGTCTGTGATAAAGAACAGTAAAATTATTATTTTAAAATTAAAAATATATTTCCTGTATGTTTACTGTAAAGAAATGGTAATATTATAGTATCCAATCCTAGAATTTCAATAGTGGTTTGTTTTTTATCTTTATTCTGGTGTAATTAATATACAGTGCTATATTAGTTTTGGGTATATGACATAATGATTCAATAGCTCTATATACACTTCTCAGTGCTCATCAAGATAAGTTATTCTTAATCCCCTTTATTTTATTTTTTTAATTAAAAAAATTTTTTTAAAGATTGTAAGTAATCTCTACACCCAACATAAGGCTCAAACACGCAACCCCAAGATCAAGAGTCATGTGCTCCACCAACTGAGCCAGCCAGGCACCCCTCCCTTTATCTATTCTAATCATCACCCTACGTATCTCTTCTCTGGCAATCACCAGTTTGCATTCTGTATTTAAGAAGCTATTTGTTTTTTCTTTCTTTGTTCATTTGTTTTATTTCTTAAATTCCACATACGAGTGAAATTATATGGTATTTGTCTTTCTCTGACTTATCTCACTTACTATTAGGTCCATCCTCTAGGTCCATCTATGTCATCACAAATGGCAAGATCTCATTCTTTTTTATGGCTGAGTAATATTGCATAATGCACGCACATGCATATGTGTGTGTGTGTGTGTGTGTGTATACAATGTCAATGAACACTTCGGTTGCTTCCGTATCTTGGCTATTGTAAATAATGCTGCAATAAACATAGGGATCCATATATTTTTTCAAATTAGCAGTTTCATTTTCTCTGAGTAATACTGGATCATATGGTAATTACACTTTTTATTTTTTGAGGAATCTCCACACTTTTTTCCACAGTGGTTGCACCAATCTACCATTCCCACCAACATTGCACAATGGTTCATATGGTATTTACTGGAATTTCAATAGTTTTAATATTTCATAGTTATATATTTTTTTATTTAAAGTTTTTTTTTAAGGATTTTATTTATTTTTTGACAGAGAGAGACAGTGAGAGAGGGAACACAAGCAGGGGAGTGGGAGAGAGAGAAGCAGGCTTCCCGCTGAGCAGGGAGCCTGAAGCGGGGCTCGATCCCAGGACCCTAGGATCACGACCTCAGCCGAAGGCAGACGCTTAACGACTGAGACACCCAGAAGCCCCTTCATAGTTATATTTTTATCAGATTGGGTAAGATATAACTTTGTCCAAAGGGTTGGCTCCCACAAAGCTAAGTACATGTGCCTGACGCTCTACATGCATACTCAGGTCTGAAAAGGTGACCCCCATGAGTAATCAGGAAGGCAAGTGGCTAAAGGCAATATGGTGGGCATGGGTACTATTAATGGCCACTATTAATGGAAGAAAGACTGCAGAATGCTCTAATGAAGAAGTGCCAATGTCTGGCAAAGAAACCCAAACTCAGACAACTTCTTTATAATAACCAAGAAAGTCTCTGAGACCTGAGAACAGTGCCTTGTGGGTAGTGGAGAGAATAAAGCTGCATTTGTCATTTCAGCTAACCATAGAGATGGCCTCTCTGACTATGGCCTACCCCAAAGATCAGGATGGTTTAAGGACTTGCCCATTAGAGAAAAAAACGACAGCGTATCTTCCTTAAAGACCCAGGGCTGCTCTGCCAGTGAGGTCCTTGCGAGAGTCAGAATGGAGAGTCTACCCCAGCTTATTACTACATGTGCTGTGCAAAGTTGCCTGTGTGCTCTGGAGTTAGACTCTCTGGAATTGATTCCCAGCTTCCACATTTATTATTAGTTAGGCAAGTTTTCAACTTCTAAATGACCTCAGTTTTCTTGTTTATAAAGTGAGTATGGTAATAATACTTTATATCTCCCAGAGAGTTAAAAATGGAGTAAGGTAACATACCTAACATTTAGCACAGTGTCTGGCACATCTACAAAGTGCTCGATAAATATTGACTACTTTTCAAAGCAAAGGAGCTATGTCTATGAAGATGACAACTGGAGCAAAGATATTCAGCACAAACAAACATTACAATTCTACCATATGCAAGTGAGCTCAATAAGTTCAGTTGCACACAAAGCAAAGATCTAGGTCTCTTAAAAAGGGTAGAGAAAAAAAGAAAATGATGGGTAAATAAAGTAAAAAAGGTAGCTAACTTATACCTTTGCCTGTTCAAAGTGATTTTAGAAGGTAAAGAGAGAAGGGGAACAAGCCAGTAAGAGGTCACCATTATGAGAACTGAAGAAAAAAATGTGATAGGAACATTTTGAGTACATTCCATTAAAACTCATAATAGCCTTAAAACATTTTTATCTCCTCTTCCCCAAACCCCCATGTAAGGAATAGTAGAAGAAAGCAGATCCATGTAGGCATCAGAGTGCAGACTGGGAGGTAAAAAATGTACTGCTTGTAATTGCCAAATTGACGTGTGGAACAAGAGATGAACCAGAGAATTACAGGCCAATAAACCTGAATTCAATTTAGAGAAAGAAATGGAAAACACGTGGAATTACTCAGATAACAATCCTTGAGGAAATTCTAGAACCATGCTTCCCAAAGCCAGATCAATGGTTTGGCAGCATTAAAATCATGGAGGGGGAGGGGAGACATTTTTCAAAATGGAGACTCTGAAGTTCTACCTCAAACCTCCTGAAATAGACCTTCTGGAGAGGCAGCCAAGGAATCATCACTTTAGACAAGCTCCTCCAGATGATTCATTTGCACATTGAAGTTTGACACCCACAGCCCCATAGCACAAAAAGAAGTGACAGCAAGAAAGGTTGAACAAAAAAATACTAATGGCTTCTTTTCTTTTCAGTGCTACTTATTCTATGATTGCCTACATAAATAATGAGTGTTATCTATCTTGTTTAATAAGCAATATCTTACTTCAAACACATGTCATAATGGTAAGGGTACACAGTTTGAAAAATCAAACTGAATTTCAATATATGATTGCATTTAACTTTAAAATGGATCTGCTGAATTTTTTAAACATGGACAACCTATAGGTAAAATTGCCTCAGCTCATTTCTAACACCAGATTTATAGGTTGTAACTTGCTTAGTACAAATGCAAAATTTTTCTTTTTAAGCTTAACATTTTAAAATTACACAACACGGGAGAAATGAGGTAAAGACAACTCCACGGGAGAAAGGTACGATGGACAGAGGGATAAAGCTGAGTTTACTCAGTGAAAAACTCACTCCTGTTTACCTACACACTGTAGCTACACATGCATCTGTTCCCAATTTGAGGGGAATATATTGCAAACACATTAGTTCATATTTTTCATGGCTAACCTCTTCTGTTCAGTAAATGAACATATAAACTCCTGCTTCATGTTTCTGTTTACCTACTTGCATCAATATGATGTTTAAATAAAAAGGCAAAAAATTAAAGTCCTCCAAACTCCAAATTCTTCAATTAATACTGACTAACACTCTGTCTCTTGATCCTCTGTCTGGATCCCACCTGGAAGAACTAACCCAAAAAGGAAAGGATCCTGGAGCTGAAGTCCCATTTCCCATCACTCACTTCTTCCACATCCTCAAAGAATACTTCAACAAAAGCACCACCATAGACATTCCTGCAATACAAACATAAAAGTGAATAATTCTGCCTCCTAATTTTGAAGCTATCCAGATATTACCAAAGCTCTTGCCACCTAAGAATTGAATTGTCTCTATTTCATCAGATGAGTCAGTGTGAGGTGATTTATAATGATACTATTAGACGAGTTGTATTGTATCCTGCAATGATAAGTCTTGGGAAAAAATAATTTAGTCAACTATATTTCAGAAAACAGATAAGAGCCCTCTTAGTCACAAAGTCATCCCTCTCCAACCTCCTATAATTGAGTCTATAAAGGAGTCTATAAATGATAGTTCATATTACAAACATCAGAACTTGGAAACACACACTGCCTTATTTTCTATCCTAGTTTTATGGCTGCATCCCTTCTCTCTCCAGACTCTATCCACAGCAAAGGCTTTAACATCTATGTTTTGTGTGTCCTAGATGTTAGACAAATTAGAATGCATATTTATATACTTAGGCTTATATTTCCTTTCTTTTTTTTTTAAAGATTTTATTTATTTATTTGAGAGAGAGAGAATGAGAGAGAGAGAACACATGAGAGGGGATAGGGTCAGAGGACGAAGCAGACTCCCTGCCGAGCAGGGAGCTTGATACGGGACTCGATCCCGGGACTCCAGGATCATGACCTGAGCCGAAGGCAGTCGCTTAACCAACTGAGCCACCCAGGCGCCCCATTATATTTCCTTTCTATTAAAGCAAATATAAATGTCTGCCATGGCGGAAAATGCCAAAAACATTCACATTAAAAAGGCAAAAGCAATGCAGACCATATGCAAGTGACCTTTCTAGAAAAGAGTGGCCAATATCTTTATAGTATCAACTGCCATACTTTTATTCAGAACATAAAAAAAACTACATTCTATCAGGAAAAACTGTGATGGGAATTCTATTCTATTTTTCTATCTCATAAATTATCCTCTAAGATTGAGGAAAGGCTGGATATGAAGGGCTTGTTCTTTCAAAAGTCTGAAATTGGAGTAACTCTACTACCAGCTAATGAAATGCCATCTGTCACCAGCACAAAAATGACTTCAAAACAATGGATTGAAGGGAAAAACAAGATGAAAAATTGTAAAGTTTACAACTTTCTACACATGTGTTCAAAGGTGAGTAGAGTCAGGAAGTTGAAAGACTAATGTGAGAGGCGGAATTACTTAAATATTTATTTTTGCCTCATATTAATGCATTAAAATTTAATATATCATTTACCCTACCTTGCCATAAAAACAATATCATCCTTTATTTTAAACCAAGCTCAATAAAAGACTAGGCTTACCTCTCATAGGGCTCCATACAATAATTCTACAACATAAGACAAATATTCTTTATAGCAACACTAATTCTTCGAGGGATGATGTGCAGTGGGGGAAAAGTCCTTTCTTGGACTTCCCTTGTTTCTTCAATATCCCTCCTTCTCATCTCTGCCTCTCTCCCTTTTTATAACTGCAATAAACCCCACAAGTAAGACTTAAGGAAAAAAAAGAACTCTGGGAGCATAAGTGTCTGATCCTCTTCTTTACATTTTCTTGGAAGCAGGGAAACAGCTATCTCCCTTTAATATCACTTATTTGCTACAAAGTTTAAAAATAAGATGAAAATCAAAAGATGTATATAAAAAGCTAATTTCCCAAATAGCTCAGAAAGTTCTTTCAATATATGCATGCATACATATGCTGTATTCTGTATCTTTCCTTTATGAACACACATATATATGCATGGATATGAGATTATGTGTATATAGTTAGAAATGTGTTTAATTGTAACATTACATATAAATTTAAACAAAGATGAAACAAAGATGCTCTTATTTAATAGTGCCTAGGACTGTGATAACTGAATCATAGCTACAGCACAAACATCTTTGCTAATGAGGAAGAAAGCATATCTCTAATAAAATGATTTGAGACAAAATGAACTTGTCAAAGTGTGAATTTAGAAAGTATTTGATAATGTCCTAGTATTTTCTTTCTATCCCTTTGCCCTATTAAAACTGTTTTTCAGGAAATACATAAATTATAAATCTATATATCAATATTCAAATGGCTAAAACTTTTTATTGTTTCACAAAGTATTTTTGTCAACAGTAGGCAAGAACCCAAATAATATTTATCAATCACATATCACATTCGTAATTTCTGTAATTTGATCATTGATACCATAGCTGAATGCCCATTTTTTGACACCAGCACACTTCCTCATAAACTCTGGTGAGAACATGGGAATCCCAAGCACTGTTTCCTACTCCGGTTTCTACCACAAACTTTCTGTGAAGCCTAAGGTGAAGATTATTCCACAATCAGGTCCTTAGATTCCTCATCTAAAAAAGCACTGATCTAGGGGCACCTGGGTGGCTAAGTTTGTTGAGCGTCCAGCTCTTGGTTTTGGCTCAGCTCTTGATCCCAGGATCATGGGATCGAGCCCCCATCCAGCTCCATTCTCTCTCCCTCTTCCACTCCCCCTTCCACTTGTGCTCTCGCTCTCTCTCTCACATAAATAAATAAATAAATAAATAAATAAATAAATAAATAAATAAATAAATAATTTTTTTAAAAATTAAAAATAAAAATAAAAAAGCACTAAATTAATCTAAATTATGGTTAAGGTCCTAACATGGAAAAAGAAGAATTAGGGGGACAAAGAACAACAGTCTCAGCACTTTGCTGTTACATGTCAAATAAAATTAGTTGAAGAAGTTTCTGGAAGAAAAAAAGTTATTTATCTCTCATCTCTTGAGCACAGATACTGAGGATAAGTCCAAAAATTATTGCTTGAACCCAACAGTAAGCCTCTTAGCTTTGTGTTTTCCTCAGTCACACTAGTTCAAAACTCTGCCACATTTATTCTGATTTCTGGGCTCTGTTATTTAGAGTCACTTTTGCATGGTGACTATTATTACTCCTTTTCCACCGAAACTTTACTCATGATAATTGTCTCTAAATAGGTAACAACCCTATAGCAGAAAACACAAACACAACTTAATCCTAGCTTATGCAGAGAAATGGCGGGATAATGACAAAGAAAAGAAAGGGGAAGAGAAAAATAGCCAGGAAGGTCATTGTGCATATGTTGGCGGGGGGGGAGGGGGGGGCGTGAACAGTTGGAAATGCTGAAGGAAGGGGAAAATAGATAAAAGAGAAAAGAAAAAAAAAGAATAAATCAATTCAACTGCTTTAGACATCTATTGTTGAAATTCTGTCCAACATGCCTTCTCCATTCTGAGGAAACTACTACTCCCCCACTTCAACTATCAGATTATACAGGAGCTGCCTGCCATTCATGGTCCCACAAAGTATTTTCAGCTACAAGAATAGGCAAGTGATCCAAACTGGGTTAATGAGAAACTTTCCCTAGGGCTTTTCATAGCAGAGCTGGAAGTATAAGCATATGGGCAGAGGGAAGATATTTTCTCCAAGAAAAGTGATAAAGAAATGGTTGCCAGGTGAGAGGAAACCATATAACATGGAAAAAGACAATCTGCAACAAGAGAATGAGGCCAACCAACAAAGAGAAGCAGGAGTGAGGGTAAGAGAGGAAGGCTCTGCAAAGGTCTCAGCTTTACTGCTTGTTTGGTCAGCCCTTCCCCACAATCTGTGACCTACACCAGTATTTTCCAATAAACCTCCTATATTGGACAAGGTGATTCAAACTGGCTTTCTGTTGCATGAAACCAGGAGTCTTGAATAAAAGTCTTGAATAAAATGTCCAAATTTTATCACAAAATTAATCAGTCCATTTGTTGTTTCATTCAGAAGACAATTTTCGTCCACCAACCACTGTGATATTCCATGGAAATACCATGACTACTAAGTCAGAGATCCAAAATGTTAGGAAATTTTCAAGGAAACTGTAAGAAACAGTAAAAGAAAAACCATTAAAATTGAGGGAAAAAATAGAGAATATTGATAATATACCAAATTTCAATATCTTGCTATGTTGGTCATGCTGTGTCTCACCATCAATCTTTAATTTAAAGGCAATATACAAGATTCGAGAATTAATTATCCTGGTTAAAGTAACTAGGATTTTAAATATGTTTAAGGTTAATTGACAATTGAAAACAAATTGGTATTCACCTCCCCTAAAGTGAGAATAAAGACAATGTGCCTAGTGTCACGATAATTACTTAATACTTCTCTAAAAGAACTAGTCAGTACAATTATCCAAAACAATGAGAAAAAACAGAAGGCAAAATTATCTTTAAGTCTAAATAATATGACCATGTGTCGAGACCACTCAAGAGGATCTACAGAAGGATTATATGACATGATTTAACAAGGTGGCCATTTGATAATTAATACATAAAAATCAATAGCTTTTCTTTTTGTTTTTTTGGGGGCAGAAATATCAAGGTTTGTTTTGTTTTATTTATTTTTTTGAGAGACAGAGAGAGAGAGAGTGAGTGTGTGTGTGCGTGTGTGTGTGTGTGTGTGTGTGTGTGTGTTGGCGGGGGAGGGGAGAGGAGTGAGGGGGAGAGAGAATCTCAAGTAAGCTCCACACTCAGTGCAGAGCCCCTGCCTGACGTCATGACCTGAGCCAAACATGACCCTGACGTCATGACCTGAGCCAAAATCAAGAGTCTGATGCTTAACCAACTGAGTCACCCAAGTGCCCCTTATTTTATTTTTTTAAATTATACTTGACATATTACTTACAGGTGTACCCATAGTGATGTGAGAATTACTGTATATACATTAAAAAATGCTCACCACAATAAGTGTAGTTCTTTTTTTTTTAATTTTTAAAGATTTTATTTATTTATTTGAGACAGAGAGAATGAGAGAGACAGAGAGCACATGAGAGGGGGGAGGGTCAGAGGGAGAAGCAGGCTCCCCGCTGAGCAGGGAGCCCGATGCGGGACTCGATCCAGGGACTCCAGGATCATGACCTGAGCCGAAGGCAGTCGCCTAACCGACTGAGCCACCCAGGCGCCCTAAGTGTAGTTCTTTAAATAAAAATTGCTTGGTAAATATACTGGAAGTTCTCATTCTAAATAGCAACAGAAAAGGAAAAAACTAACTCCAAATCTACAGAAACCTGCAAAACACTACTGAAAGGAATAAGTTTGGTATTGTCCCAGGAAGATTTAAATATTTCAGTGGAAAAAAACTGTATCCAAAAATAGGTTAAATTATTTGTGAAAATTAGTTTATGACAAAGGCAGCTTTTAAATCAGTGAGGATGTTGTAGATTGAATTACCGATCCCAATATTTCCCTCCTCCTACATCCACATTCTTGTGCTGGCCTCATCACAGGCAACGTGTACAGCCAAACTCCTTGACCTTGGGCCGTGCTATGTAACCAATTTGCTTGGGCAAAAGAATGTGGTCAGAAGACACTGTGTGTTGGTTAAGAGGCTAAGACTTCAGAGGCATCGTATTTGGCTGCTTGTCCTCAAATGCTTTTACCACCACCAAGGGAACATGTTCCAATTTTCCTCTGGCTTTAAGACTACATGCAATATATACAGCAGAGTGGCCCTAGCCTAGCTATGTGAAACAAAGGTGCTCTGGACCACCCACGAATCTATCAGCTCGACTCGAATTTGTCTTATAAAGGCATTGTATTTTATAGTTATTAGTCCTCAAGAAAACCTAAGTGCTACGGAAAAACGATGTATTACTCAATTTATAGTGCTAAAGCATCTGTTAACCAGTTTTGGGGAAAATGAGTTAGATTCCACTTTCTGTACCTATACCAAAGTATTTTACTTAAAGATTAAACAGAAAAAAAAAAAAAAAGAAGAAACAAGTGTTTTTAAAAACAGTTTTAAAATGCTGGATACTTCTTAAAGCATGATACAAAACTACAAGTCAAAATATAAATGACTAATTACTATGAAAAATAAATTAGCAAAACCAAAATATGTCAATAAATTCATACTACACAGGACAGAGAATGGGTCAACTTAACACATATAGAGCTGTTATAAATCAGTAAGAAAGAGAAGACAAAGTAAAGACTGGCAGGAAAAAGAAACCTTGCAATAAAAAATGTAAGTGGATTAAAGTATTTTAAAATGCTGAATATTGATATTCATTTAAATTTGCATCAAATTATTTTTTCACCCATCAGATTGGGAAAAAAAATCACAAGTGATGCCAGGTGTGTGTGGATTCAACCATGCTCAAGCACTGTTGAAAACTATTTTTTTTAGAGAGGGGGCGAGAGAAAGAGAGTGAGAGAGAGCATGCACGTGCACACATGCACACACACACACCCATGAGGGTGGGGAGAGGGGCAGAGGGAGAGAGAGAATCTTAAGCAGGCTCCACGCCCAGACTGGGGGCTCAATCTCACAACCCTGAGATCATAACCTGAGCCAAAATCAACAGTCCCATGCTTAACTGACTGAGCACCCAGGAACCCCAAGCACTCCTGAAAACTAGAAAATTGATGTATTTTGGGGATAGCAATTTGGCAGAATTCACCAAAATTATAGATAAATATACAGCCAATAATAGAGCAATTACACTTCCAGAAACATTATTTGTTAAATAAACTCACACATGCTTAAGTAAGCATATTGTATTATTATTTATAATAGAAACAACCTTGAAAATAACCTATTTGTCCAGCAAGAATAATGTTGTTAAATAAATTACCACATAAGTTATAAGATACCATACAGGTATGAAGTTGTTCTTTATGTATTGATATGAAAAATTCTCCAAAGCATGTATTTATGTTAAAAATATATAGAACATTTTAAATAATGTATTTCTATAAAAAGGAGGAGAGGGAGAAATGAAGTATGCATGTGTGCCTACAAAACCTCTGAAAGTTATTCAAGTAACAAGAAGAAAAGAAAACCAGAATGTTGTTGAAATGAATGGAACCGGCAGATGTCTTGTCTTCAACCAAAAGATCTGGTAAGCCATTCCTAATATGATGCTATGCCAGAAGACTCATTTTCCCTGGTAAACCCAGAAGTGAATAACGGACTGTTTAATATTCAGAGGGCTACATTTCCTGTCCCCCTAAGGAAGATGTAGTCTAGATAGATAGTACATGTTATCAATGAAAGACTGAAGAAAGTCATATTTTCCCTATTCTTACCCTGTCAATTACCAATGTGTAGGTGTTCAGCAAGAGAAAATCTATCAAATTTTAACATCTCTTGAGTCAGTTCTTCATGGGTCTTCAATATTATACTTGTTAGAATAAACATGATCTAATTTTAATGTAAGTTAGAAATTCAAATTATATGTGATTATGCACTCTTAGGGTTTTACATGCTAATGGATGCAAAAACTGATAGCATATCAACATTTTTCTCATGTGTGGCTAAAAGAGCGATGAGTCAAGATGTCCAGTGAAATACAAGTAAAATTGTTTTTGCTCTTTCCTAGAAACTGTATTGGGAAAGTTGCCATTTATTAATAGCAATAACTACAACTGAAGTCACTGAACTAGAACAAGGTTCTTTTCCTTTATATTTATTTCCCTAGCTGTTCAGATACACACTACTGAAAAAAGTGACCAATTTTTCTAATGTCAAGCCAATAGGTACTCACACAGATGTTACATCAGTGAAGGAAGATATAAAGTACTTGTTTATACCAGATATACTAATGTAACTTAATGGAGATGACAAGAAAAAAATCTGGAGTCCTAGCTCCTTACCAGTTAACCACTGATCGTTAAAATAAACATATCTTTGATTATTAGCAGCTAAATATTTTTAATAAAGTAACTGAAGCAAATGTAAGGTATAAGTACCATATTTTCACCCAATAAGGATGAGTTAAGGGAAATAACAACTATTGAAATGGGTCAGAAAATATCAGTTAAACTAGAAACTAACACCCATGAAAGGGGATGATGTAATCCATTCATTCTTTCAGCACATATCTACTGAGCTCTGTACTTTTCCTAGGGCAGTGTTAGGCTCATGAATTACATTGGTGACCATGGCAGATACACTGTCTCATCATAAAGTTATAATTTACTGTGAGAGTCAGACATGAATCTATTACACAAAAACCTTGTACAACAGGTTTTTGGCACATGCATTTAATTTACCAAATTTAACCATATGCTCCAGGGAAACAGAAAAAAAATATTTAATTCAAATCCCCTTAAATTTCTCCTCTAGTAAATATAATTTTGGCCTACACGGTTCCAGAGACAGGAAGACCAAAACTCAAAGGCACAGAGAAACAAGAGACGTTGATACTTGGCTTCTGAGTGTCCATGTGCCAGTCTTAGCAATTAATGAGCTATTAAATGGATTTTCAACAGTAATTTTAAAAGTGAGCCTTTTGTCTTACATACATGTATCAGTATGCAACTTTGAGGTAAGATAAAACACTCTGTGATTACAATTATGAAAGGTACTTTGAAGAATAAGTAGTAGAGAAGGTTATTATAAAAGCATAATGGGCTCATTTTCTGGTGGGGGCTGCAGATGGGGATTAGAGACGACCAGATAATGTTTGCTGGTTACTAAGGGATGAGTACAGGGGTAGGAAAGAAATGAAGGACTTAAGCATTTTGATGAAGACTCTGAAGTACATGGATCTTGGTATATCCAGGAGGAAAAGAGAAAACAGAATACCTGCTTGAACAATGGTTCTCAAAGTTTGGTCCAGGAACCCCTGGGGGTCCTAAACTCTTACAGGAGTCCATGAGGGCAAAATTATTTTAATATGATGCTATTTGTCTTTTTACTCTCATTTACTTGCAATTGACAGTGCAGTTTACCACAGGCTCCATGATTTATAGTATTGTAAGTGTGAATACAGAAATAAATATGAAAATCCAACTATCTTTTGTTAAGCCGGATATTACAGGTCTTTGAAAAAATATAAAACAATATCTTTTTTACTAGTGTTACTTTGTAAAATTTATTTTTCATAAACCTTTCTGTTTATCACTCATTTGAGCAATTTGATTATGGTGTGCCTTGGTTTAGTTTCCTTCATGTTCCTTGCACTTGGGATTCCCTGAGACTCTCTGATCCATGAGTTTATAGATTTTCTATAAAACTGGGTAAAGCTTTAATCATTATATCTCCAAATACTCTTTCTGCCCCCTCCCTGTTCGGGGACTCAGATTACACATATATTAGGCCACCTGAAGTTGTCCTATATATACCATGTTCCACTCACCTTATAAATGTTCTTCTCTCTCTGTGTTTTACTCTGGATAACTTATATTGCTGACTTCTAGTTTACTATTTTTTTTCTTCAGTAATGTCAAATCTGCTATAAATTTCAAGTGTATCTTTAATGTCACATATTGTGGTTTCAATCTCTACAAATTCAATTTGAGTCTTTTTCAGTATCTTCCATGTCTCAGTTTTTGAACAAAGAATACAGTTATAACAACTGTTTTAATATTCTTATCTGCTAATTCCAACATCTGGGTCACTTCTGGATCAGTTTAGATAGAGACTGCTCCTCATTATGAGTTGTGTTTTTCTGCTTCTTTACATGCTTGGTAATTTTTTTTTAATTGAATGCCAGACATTGTGAATTTTAAACTGTTGGGTGCTGCATATTTTTGTATTCCTGTATATCTTACTGAGCTTTGTTATGGGAAACAATTAAGTCACTTAGAAACAGTTCGATCCTTTCAGGTCTTGCTTTTAAGACTTTTAAAGCAGAACTAAAGCAGTATTCAGTCCAGGACTTTGTTCCTACTCCCAGAGCAGGACGGTTCTGAGTACTCTGCCCTTTATCCTGTAAATAATGAGGTTTTCAAGTATGGCTGATGGGAATGGGCACTATGCCCAGCCCTGTGTGAGCACCAAGCATTGTCCCTTCTGATTCCTTTAGTTGCTTCTTTCCCCGGCCCCTAGTTGCTACTTCACAGGAATGAGCAGATCAGTTCTCAACTAAATATTCAAGGGAACTCTCTACAGACCCCCAGTGATTTTTGCTCTGTGAAGCTCTCTTTTTTCTGGAATTCTGACCTGTAAATTCTAGCCACCTTGGTCTCCTCCTACCCCCAGCTCCATCTCTAACACAGGGAGCCTGCCTGGCTCAACCTGGTTCTGCATACCCTGTATTATTATCTGCAAGCTCTATCAAAATGGTCAACTGAGACAATTGCAGGGTTCACTCTGTTTGTTTCCCATCTTTTAGGGATGACATCCCTTCATTATCTGATGTCCAATGACTTGAAAACCATTT
The DNA here is from genome assembly GCF_029215605.1 of Mirounga angustirostris. Classification (NCBI taxonomy): domain Eukaryota; kingdom Metazoa; phylum Chordata; class Mammalia; order Carnivora; family Phocidae; genus Mirounga; species Mirounga angustirostris. The sequence goes on along the minus strand of NW_026991712.1, from coordinate 46,599,721 downwards.
TTTCCCTATATTTTGGTTATTTCACCAAGTAGGGTAAATCAAGAGCCTATTATTTATCTTGCCCCATTTTCCTTTACCTCTTTAATCTCACAAAAACCCATGAATTGGGTACCATTATCTCTACTTTACACATGAAGAAATTGGGGCACATGATCAATCACCTGGCTTAGTGAAGTTCACTGAGCTTGTAGTGATACAGTTAAGATTTTTAAGCATTTCTTTGCAAGTTCTTGCACATAGCCATTATGATATGCTGTCTCTAGAGGAGGTGAGAGATAGTTGCATATTTACCATTGAGAAATGTTATAAAATCAGCTAGATTCTCACCTTTGTAAATGGGTTTAGAAACAGTTCTCCTTGAAAGGCTAATGAATGATCTAAGTGAACCCTGAAAGCTATACACAGCAACGATCTTAAGGACTAAAGATTTTTTTTTTTCAGTCTTTGGTCAACCGCCAAATAAAGTTTCCATTCCCTTCACAACAAAGACAATAACCAGATATCAGGTCCATTCTCAAACAGTGAGGAGGTGCTCACTAATTTCTGAAGCACGGATCCATGTCAAAATCTCTGAGAAAAGTCTCATTTATATTACAGTTAAATATATTAGAAGTAATAAAATAAACTGGTTTCCTTATAGCTTCTACCCAATTGATTGCAACATATAAAAATAACAAACTCCAAAACTCACAGAACATGCCAGGTAGTAACCGTGTACATATACATTCTTCCCTGCAGGGCACCAGAACACAGACCTGTCACGGGTTTTCCTTTACATTTTCTCTTTTCATCTTGGAATGTAATCACATCTTCCTAAAACTTTTAAAAATCACATTTAAAAGAAAAACTGCAACATGGCAAATAGTTGAGAAAGGAAATACTATGATTAATTTGAAATTATGCCACATTTAATATTATATGTAATTAAACATAGGTTAGCAACTTTCTAATGAGGAAACAATCATAAGGAGTATTCAAGAGTAAAACTATGGAGCACCACATACTCAATCTTGAATCAACAAATCAAATCAACAGCAGCCTATTCAGTTTTTTACTCCAGGCAAGACTCTATGCTAAGGTAGACCTAGCATTTTCATTATGTGTATTAATTATCTATTTTCAGTTTGAAATACAAAAGATGTGAACCATGGAACTTGATCATATGGTCTTCTTGGGAAATTGGAGATTCTTGCCTCTATTTACTTGGTTAAGAGCCTGGACTCTGCAGCCAGCTTGACTGCTTTGATTCTGGGCTACTCCATTTTGGGAGAATCAGAGCTATGTGGCCTTAGCAAGTTCCTCAACCTCTTGATGTCTCAGATTCTTCATTGGTAAAAGAGAAACAGCAGTGTTAACTCACAAGATTGTAATGAAATTTCAATGAGTTGATATATATGAAACACTTAGAACATAATCAGGCACTCAGCAAATGTGCAACCAGTGTTAATTAACATTGTTTTTATTATTAAAAGAAGTTATTCAATAAAATCAATTCTATGCATCTCTGTTTTATTGGTTATTTGGACCTTGTCTAATTAGACTATAATGCCAGCACATAATTGTTTCCAAACTCTGGTCATCTCATTGGTGGGAATGAAGGTACTGAGATACACCCTATTCTTATTTAAGGAGATTGCCTGGCATTTTCTCAATGCCATGATTACAAAACCCATGGTACAGACAAACAGTAAAGATTACAAATCAATTTTATGAATGATCAAAATAAGGCAAAGACTGCTTAAGCAATTTGCTTGAGTCACCAATGGAACAAACAATCATACTCAATCCACATGCAGAAGTAAATCAGTAAGTTACATGGATAGAGTTGTTACAATATTAAAACACCCAGACCTCCAAAACCGTTTCATCGGTAACTGGGACTGAGTTTTTATAAATTTGTTCTCAATTTCATACAAATCACTGAGTATACATTTGATCCCGGAAGTCATTTGAATCTATTCTCCCTTCTTCACAGTGAAAGAAGGGAGAATGGATGCAAATGTGGCTTTTTATAAAATTTTACCTGGTTTTCAAGCCTAGTGTCCTGTAAGTCATAACTCAAATATGAAGTCCCTCCAGACCCCAAACTAGAAGAAACAAGTAGGACCACAAGGAGGAATGGCCTAGCAATTATTTAAAGTAAAGAGGGAATGAAGGCACAGCCATTAGAAACCCAAAACAAGTTCAAATATCTAATCACTATAAACAACGAGAAACTATTAACACATGGTATGAATTCAACTGTGAAAGTTCCTATGGAAAAAATGCCTGCACTGACATCCTTCAGGGTCTGACTCTGCATCAGCCTGTGCTGAGACACAAGCCTGCATTCCGCTGACATCACCTCAGGTGCACGCAATTTGGGGACATGAAATAAAGTTCACAAAAGTATCTAGCTTCCCTTAAAAAGAGGCAGTTTATTCCCCCTTAACTTAAGCGTGACTAAAACAAATACTGTAAAATTCCATTCCAGTGAGTAGTTTATTTGGGTTTATTTGGTCATTTGAATACATCACTCTAAGGACTGTTTCTCCGGAGAATATCTGTGGGGCCATGGCTTACTTCATTTATCCATGTCTCATTTAACTGACTAGATTAAGAAACATTTCAAAAATCTGAATGATGCTTGTGAGGAAATTATATCTTAATTAAATGTTGGTGTGCCCCATGCATTAGTGACTGCCTTTTTTTATCCTCCTTCCTTCTACCACAGGTCATATTATAATCTGCTCAACTGAAAACATGTCTGAGGTTCCTATTTAAAGAAATAACAGTTTCACACTTTTGTGACTCATTTCGTACATATTTTTAAAAACAATAGGTAAAATCTATATTTTAAAATCTGCTTTCGTTGAAAAACATGTATTCAACAAAGGCCTAGGGTAAACATTAAAAATAAGATAACTTTAGTCTCACAAGCTTTTAAAATTGGATTTTTGCTACATATAACCTAAAAGGCACGATCAAATTAAATTTAGCCCACCTCTCATCTGTTAAGACTACAATTATCTCACTAGACATTTTAGTTAAAATGAGAATTTCAAAAGCACCTGCAGTCACTATAATGTATAGTTTCTCACCTACTCTACACCTAAAAGCAACGGATATATAAAGCAGTCCTGCATTATAACATTTTTTTGTCAAGCTGTCATACCCAGAACTCCCGGCATCCCTGAAAAGTGCTAATTTCCTTCTTAGTTCATCAAATATGTAATCATTGGTGCCAACTGGCTCTCAGTAAACCCATATCACATCTTAAATCATAAACCATGTGTTCATTGATTTCTTTAAACTCTCTATTATTGGCTATGATTCATTTTAAGGCATGTGATTGCACCTAGTGTCCTTGATTTTAAACCAAATTCTTCTACTCCACTGGAGTCTTTAAACAGCTCAATAGCTCCCTCTAGCCTCCTTTTATATACTACACCCACTGATCACATTTAATCAAAAGGTCAGGGGGCCACAGTTGGGATTATTCTTATTCCCTTGGCTAAACTTCTGTTAAAAGGCTCATCAACATATTCCACTGATCCAAACCCACGGATGCACAATGCCAAACGACTGTGGTGAAACACTAAGACAAAGAACATCCATTCAGAGTGCTAAATGACAGGAAGCAACAATCAAATATGGTTTTATGAATAACCTCAAAATCTATAAATAACTTTCCCATGAAAAAGAAAAAGAAGGCAAATAAAAAAATTGAGTGTCACACATATTATTACTTAGTATTTAGTCCTTTTAACATGGAATATTTTTGCTGTTCACATAAGCTGCATATTTTATAAAACAAATGGAATCTGATTTTTCACATTCAAAATCAAATGTGTTATGAAGAATAAAAATAGCCCTCAAAGAGCCATGTGCCAAAATTATTTTCCACAATGGGTAAAAGGGATAGACAGTATAAGCATTTCATTTCACTACAAAATACATTTTGTATATTTTGTATAGATAATAGATTTGAATTTGAGACTCTTTCCCACCACAAAAAAAAAGCAAATTTTGATCTTATTTCACCTTGCCTTTTTAAGGTTGAAGTGCCAACTTATAGATGATATAGATTTTTCAAAATAACATCAAGCCACGTTTTTAACATTAAATCTTTAAAGTATGCTACCTTGGCCAAAAACTGATTTTAAAATTACAAATAATTTGCTGCCAATGTTTTTATTACTCAGCAGAAGGCTAGGATTATTTTCAAAATGGAACACCCTGTGTCACTACAGATGATAACAAATGTTAGCAATAAGTTGCCCATTCTGTATGTCTTCATGATATCCACTTCAGAAAACAAAAAATCTGAATATCTACCTTTGACATCTAGTTGCCCCCAAATTCATATGGTAAATATGTACAATTTTCCTCCGTCTATACAAAGTAAAGCTTGGAGGCTAAATACAATAGAATTTCAAATTTGGAAATGTCTTTGGTGATAGTTTTGTTCAATTTTTGTTTTTGCAGATGCAGGCATTAAAGAAATGACTTGTCCAAGATCAAAGCTATTAGTATAAGAACCAAAGTTAAAGCCTGCATCCCTTGACCTCTGGCCTAGGGCTCCATTACATTAAATTGTTAGCTACCTTTTATTCCCAGTGTTATAAGAACAAGATTGTTGCTGTTTAAAAATGTCTTTGCTGCCCACCCACCCCCCTCCTTCCTCTATTAATTGAAAAAAAAAAAAAGACTTTTACGTTCTGGATTAGGGATAGAAAAAAGACCTGGTCCAAGTTATATACTGAATCCCACTACTGTAGATAAGAAGCAATGGACTTGCTTCCTTGAGCCAATTAAAATAAACAAGCTCACTGAATCATAAGGCCTATTTATTTTCCATGGTATTACAAGATGAACAGATTTCTGCAAACTCAGTCTTGTAAAAGAAGGTGTGAGCTGAACTTGACATTCTATGATAGTAACAGATGACAAGACAAAATGTGCAAATCATATTCCTAAACTAAACTGTCTAAGAAAAGCCCACGGGAAGAAAATGTACTGATGTTAGTGGTTGATATTCAGTATATTACACTTTTTAAAAATGAAAAAGGTATTAAAATAAAATCTTCCTGGACCAGCTGGTATGTCCTAACCTGATAGACTTTTATGTAATTAGATGCTATCATGATAATTTACCTTTATATCAGCATCCTTTTTTTTTTTTACTAACAATAATGATATTTAAAAAGTACTGAGTGTTTAACTATATGAAGGCATGTTTCCATCTATCCATCGATCTAATATGATATACACGTATTCATTCAATCATCAAAACACTTTATGAGGCAGGTATGTACAATGAGGCTCAAAGATTAATGAACTTGTCTATTATTAACTTAATAATTAACTTGCAAGTAAAGGAGCTGGGATTAGAATCCAGCAATCTGGTGCCAGAATATGTGATCTTAGTCACTATACTACTCCACAATAAAAAACAATTTGGTGAGTGTAATTATATTCACAGATATTTAAAATAAATTGTGACAGAAAGTAACATGAAAAGTGACTTTCTCATTGTGAATATTCATGCTGAAGGGTCAGAAAGTTCTTGAAGGAGCATAAGGATTTTTTTTCTTTTGACATTGAACAAATCTAAGTAATTGATTCAAATGTCCAATGGCTTTTTTTTTTCATCCTGAAATAATTCCAAATGGTCATTTACCAAATATTCTGAGCAGGTACATTTTGAGTAGTCGGGGTAGGTCAGGCCGTGAAATAAATTTACATAAAATAATTGATTAATCCAACTTCAGAGAAAAGAATTATACTACTGAACAAGTACCTTAAAATGTTCATAACCTAAAATAGCATGAATAAGAAAAAGTAAAAACTTTAGATCTATCACTTTTAACCTGACTCCAGAGATTAAAAAAGCTGTTATTGAATCCAACTCTATCTTTACTTGATGAGGAAGAAGACCCTGAAAGAGGAAACCCAACTCTGTAGGAAAGAATAGACTTGGAAAGTTGTTCTCTGTGGATTTCTCAGGGATAGTAAGAGACAAACTACCTTGCTGGCCTACACTCACCTGCAAGGGTTTCATGAATAACACTAGATCTGGGGAACTTGACCAGGCAACTCTGAACAGAGAAAAGCATAAGGTGGGACACAGAGGAGAACCTGAGGGCTACTGGGCCTTCCGGTCTCCTGGTCATAGTTTTTGGTCCTTATGAACATTCTGAATGGCCAGCATACCTGGGATGTCTTGAAAAGCTTAGAATTTGCAGTAGATAAAAACCTTCATCAATCAGTCACACAGCCCTTGTTCCTGCCCAGGAAAAACTGCTACACTGAGAATTATGGGATGTAATCAAAACAGTCCCTCACTCAAGGGGGCTGACCAGATCCATGTCAGCAACCTTCCATGAGCAAATGAAATAAGGCATGTTGATTATTCTGACCTTTCAAGTAGATGCAGATAAACCTGACAAAGGTGAATAAATATCAAATCAGTTAAAGAAACATACTGCAAGGCAGGAAATGGTTACACTCATGCTTCATAGTATTTGTCATGAAAATCTTTTTAAAAAATCTAGAATCTCTCTTTTTTTGTGAATTAAAAACAAAATCAATTTTTGCTTTATCAAGAATTTTTGTCACAAAAAAGTAATCATCTTCTTATGCTTTGATATGTGCATCATTCAGAATACCACATTTTTATTTTACCATTAAATTGACTTAAAATAATTTTCCTCATTAGAAATGTGTGTGATTCTTTAAAAAACAATAAAGAATATGTTGCTCATATATTTAACATTTGACAAACCATCAAAGTTGATGATGAAAGTTATTACTCTCATGAACTATATATATATATATATATATATATATATATATATATATATATGGTAGGCTCCATGCCCAGCATGGAGCCCAACATGGGGCTTGAACTTACGACCCTGAGACCAAGACTTGAGCTGAGATCAAGAGTTGGACACGTAACCTACTGAGCCACCCAGGGGGCCCTCATGAACTATATTGTATCTCAAATTTCATAAAATAATGCTTGCCATGTACAAAAAACCCCACAAGAATTAAAAAAAATAAAGAGCCCCAGGATCATGAGAATCCCTATAAGAAGACCATTATTTTAGAGACAATATGATACTTTAGAGCATAGAGATTCAATCCTGATTCTTTGTTAACAATTTAGCTTTGTCTGACCAATGAACACTTCTGATTCAGATTGCTGTCCAATGATAGTAGTCTTTGACTTTCAGTTAATATTAGCAGTGTGTTTCCTTTGCATCATGGTAATGACTGCACACTGAAAGGCCCACTCTCCAAAAATGGATCCCACAGTATACAAAAATCTTTAAACAAATTTAAACTGAAAATTTGGCATTAAAAAGTGTTCTTCCTAAAACATATAAGGAGAGGAATGAATTGAATCTCTTCCATAGTACTACTTCTGGTAGTGTCTGACCCTTTCTTAGCTGTTGAGATATTTCTTTCTGCTTCTTAAAAACAAAAACAAATAAATGTACTCTTTCTCTGTAACAGGCTTTCTCAGCATATCTCCTGTTCTGATAACTGAAATTATATGCTTATATTCTTAAAAATAAGGCAGGAAAGAGTTAACATGAATATTTCTATTCTATTCAATCCCCAAACCTCCAGGGGGAAAATATGTTTTTGAACCTTAAATTATAGGGATGAAAAGTACAAGGGTCCCACCAATTGTGAAGTTCAGTGAGGAATAAAGCATTGTAATCTTAGCTGTCAGCATAAAAAGCATCTCTCAGAAGCTTTGTTCCAACTATAATAACTTGGTGTGCTGGCTAGAAAAAAAATTTATGATCATATGAGCTTCATGCATGATTGATACCATTACTGTTTATTTTAAGACTGTCCTTGAGAATCAATCAAATAAGCATTCCCAGTGTGTGTTTTGCAATCAAGAATGAAGAACACAATATAAGTGCTTTTCTGGAGAATATGTGATGGACTATTCCTCCTATTAGAGCTTCCTACCAAAAAGAAATACCTAATAAAGGTGAATCAGGCAGAAATTCATGTCAGATGTTCTTTATAGTATGTTGAATTAACAAGCAGCTACTCTTATAATTGAAAAAAGAAAAATAGAGATTATCATTACACATAAGAAAGTATATAAACCCAACTAAGGATATGCTCAAGTGCTTAAAAAAACTAATTGGAAATAATACAAACTATGAAGCATAATCTAATCTAAGTCATTAGGAAATCTCCTTTGTATCAAATGAGGTTTTTAAGGTCTCAGATTGCACAAGCCTCTTATCATTCATAATTAAACGTTTGCATTGTGTAATAAATATGGATGACATAACTTAAAATACTCTAAAAAATAACTCTTTTTCCATGAACCTTTTTCACATACATATTGAAGAAGGGATCATGTATATTTGAAATGAAATCTCTTTTTTAGTAAAATCAACTTTTCTTGCATAATGAACTGAGGGATTCAAACTATAAAGAAATACAATAAAATTTATGTCTAGCCTCAAAAAGAAAACTTAATAATCATCCAAACACTGATGCTATCCCAACGATCTCTGAAAGCAAATCTAAGACTTTCCCAAAGCAAGTAGCCATCAATCCAGACTCTCCCTTCTACTCCATAGTGAGCAAAATAAAACCAAGCACTTACTTTTACCCACCTTCCCAATGCTCACCTTACCACCATCACTACTACCACCAAACTGAAGCAAGAGGCCCTTCGGCTTACAACATAAATAACAGCTTGCCATTTTCATTCCTTCAGTTTATGAACTAATTACTCCTTCATTTCAACATTAAATCATCTCCTGATTTCAGTGTTAGACAGAAAAAATCCATCGGTGGCATATAACTCTAAAAGTTCAAATTTGCAATCAAGAGAAGTCTGGACTTTCAGCCCCTTTGCATCTCTCTTTTTTTTTTTTTTTTTTTCAGAAAACCAAAGTTGTATTTTTCAAAAGGTTAAACAGTTTTGGTTTTTGAAATGGGGTTTCTGTGTAATACAATCATACTTAACATCTGTAAACTTCTGTAACTCTTGATAATGGTTCTTACTTTTTCAAATACTTTGTTTCTCTACCAACCATCACTTATTACATGGAGTCATAAGAACAGTTTATATAAACACAGTTATATTCAGAACATGGCCTCACACATGGCATTTATTATGCACACTTTGTATATAAATCTGTTACATGAAACATGTTCAAATGCTGTGCAACAGGTCCTGTTATTGTGTAAACACACACTCCCAACAAAATGACAGTAAGCTTTAAAGAATCAACAATATTTTAAAAATCACATTATTCTTCAGAGATTTAATTGTAATTCTTTTGAGACGTCAGAAGACAGAAGATCTCATCAAAAGTAGTATATTTTACTAAAACCCTCTTACTGTCTTTGTATTCCACTGTGTATGTTATAAACTGGAGTTAGAGCCCAGGTGTATACACACTTTCATTGATTTACTGCACATTACTGGCTTCAGTGCTGAGTTGATGACAGGAAGAGTACTTTGGCAGAGGTCTGACAAGTCCTTATCCTCAAGTTCCCTTCTGCTTTATGTCTGTCTGTTCCCAAAGCTGTCAAAGTAAAGCAAATGACAGACTAAAACCTCTCAGTTTTGCCCTGAGAGTGTGAAATCAAATTAAAAACACACCTCAGAACTACTACATTGGGCCACGTTTATTTTCAATTGACGGGGGAGGGGAAGAGAAGACACTTTAAAAGAGATGGATTTCATGTCCTCTGTAGTCAGATCTAGTTACAGTGTATTAAGTTATGTCTAAAAAAAAAAAAAAAAAGACTGTCTAGTCAAGTGTTTTATCACAAAGTAATGTTATTAAACATATCAAGTATTCCCACGCTCTCCTCTAGATTCTTTGATTTTAACCTCCTTTGTTAGGCACAGAACATGGGGAGAAAGATTTCAGGAACAATACCAAGGAAGCACATGATGCCAAGCAATGAATTCTGTATTTCCTGAACAGTTTATTCATCATAAACTCAAACTGCTTTTATTAAGCCACACGTTTGCTATATGTAGGACTTCGCCTCTTCCCTGGGTGACAAGCATGGACCAGCTACAAATGTATCTCCGAGCGCGCAGCATCGTGCTTTGTGCTGCTGGGGATAACGGATTCTCAGTCTCGCGCGCATCCATCACCTAAGACACAGGGAAACTCAACAAGGGTCTCGGCAGCTGCAAAGGAAACAATGTGTAGAGACCCAGGCTGCTCAGGATCCCAGGAGTGAACGAAATGTTTCAGAGAGCAGCCCAGGCAAGGGAGAAGGAAGAAAGCTCTCATACTCTTACCTCCACATTGAAATACTGCTCCGTTCCGCAGACGGTAGCACATAAAATCCAAAGCAGGGTTTGCAAGAAAAATACCCCCGAATGATGCACGAAATCCAACCGTCTTCCAGTGCTGAATGTGAGTAAGATCATAGTGAACTGTGCTTCAATGGATGGACGAGCTCCCCTACGTTTTCTCCCTTTCTCCCTCTCCCTCCCTCCCTGGTTTCCTTTCAGAAAAAGTCCTCCGTGTGGGTAAGGAGCCTGCAGGTTCACCCACAGCCGGGCAAGGGGAGAAGACTGAGGGCCCAGCACTCGGCAGCCCCCGAGAAACAGCGGCGGAGGCAGGGTCAGCAGCAGCCTGCATTCACCATCCTCGAGGGCCCGTCACCGGGAACGTGGCGCCCAAGTTCACCGGCGGTTCCGGCTCAAAGCGCCGAGTCGCAGCCGCAGCAGCAGCCGCCGCCGCCGCTGCCGCCGCCGCCTCCAGCCCGTGCGTCCTCCTTCTTCTCCTCCTCCTCCTCCTCCACCGCCCACTCCTCCGCCGCCGCTGCCACCTCCTGCTTCTGCGGGAAGGGCCTCCGCCGCTCCTCGCTTCTCGCCTCTGCTTCTCCTTCCCTCCTCTCCTCGCTCCCCTCCAGAATGTTCATCCGTAATCTACATAACTCCTCCTTCCCGGGGGTCTGCCTGACTCGCGGGCCCTCAGCGCGCGCGCGCACACACACACGCACACAAACACACCGGCGCGCGCGCGCACACACACACATATCTGCACATGAGCACACACACAACTCCACACACGGACGCGCGCGCTCTTCTTAAAGGAGACGGCTTGTGAAGGGGAACCGCTACTGTACCGCGCACTGGAAGTAACCAGACCTCCAGAAGGGCCCTGCGTTGGGACGAGGTCCTTGACACACCGCCCACCCCCTCTTCCCCGAGACTGGAACCCAGCAACCTGGGCGGCTCCATCCTTTCATCTCGCCCACCCCCTCCCGAGCGTCTAGAAACAAGTGCGCCCCTCCCCTGCGGGGACTGGGTGGGGCTCAGGCTGCGGACCCTGGCTGGGGCGGGGGAGCGGCCCAGGCCTGGTCCTGGAGAGTGGCTGGCGTCCTCAATCAAGCGTCCCTGGAAGGTCGGGGAGCGCTGGGAATCCGGGAGCGCCGAAGTCACTGCGCGCTCTTCGGGCGCTCGCGTCGGTTGCCAGGCTGGTCAAGTTTGGGAAGCCTGAGATGGCAAGTCCCGAGCGTCCAAAACTTTGTTGGGGTCCACCGACCGAGCCTGTGGCCCGTTGTTTCCCTGAATTTCTTCTACCATCGCTACAGCCCGCCTTTTCGGGCTAAGGGAGTAGGCACGGGATTTGGGGGTTGGTGCCTACTCAAATACAGAAGCGGGAAGAAAATGCTCACTTTCCAAAAATGTTCTATCCGGTGGACGTATGTACACACTGGGACCCAAGAGAGGGTCCCGGGCGTTAACAAAGCCCCGGGCCAGGGAGGGTGGGGACGCTGGAAAGAAACCCCGCTGCTAGAGCGAGGGGAAGGGCTGGGGAGGAAAAGAGGGGGCGCAGCCTGAGGAAAGGCGAGTAAAGCAGCCGGCAAGGGCGGGAGGAAGAGGCTGCGCGCGGACCGAGCGAGGGGAGAGGCTGGCGGGAGCGAGGAGAGCCGCAGGCCGGAGGAGGAGGCGGCTGGCCGGCGGCACAGGAGAGCAGCGGGCAGGGGAACTTCAGAAGAGGCTGCCAAAAAGGACTCGAGCCCCAGCAGTGTGAGGCAGTGGACAGCGGGGGCAGCAACCGCCAGCCCTTGGCAGGTGATGCTTTGGCTGAAAGAGAAAGGGGGAAGGGAAGCAGGCAGGCCTCTGTTTGGGGGCCACGCCAATAAATGTGCTTCTCCTTGGCAGCCAGCAGAGGGGAAGAGGAGCCCGCGGGAAAGAAATGCAGGAGAGGTTGAGAATAAAGGCTGCTCCAGGTGTGACAGCTACCTCGGTGAGGTGGAAGACGGAATTGACAAGGCAAATTTCATGGGTGAGTTGGTAGAGCAATAAATAAACCTGCAAGAGGTCATATTTGGTAAGCACATGAAAAACGTTGAAAAACGCTTTGCCAAAATTGCACTGAACTGTAATAATTTGCATACTAAAGAGAAACACAAGAAAGCTAAGGAATAGGATTTTGCAGCTAATGCTTTAAAAAAACTGAAGGAAATATGACCCACCTACTTTGACCCAAGACTCTCAGGGAGCCTTTTCTGGCGGTCTGCTCTACGCACAACATGTCCTATCCACAAAATAATTTTGAAGACATCATAAGAAGAAATACCTTATATTGTATAGCATATTAAAATTTGCAGAATGTTTTCACACATGGTATCTCATTTAATTCTCACAACATTCTTGAGGATTTTGTTTTTGTTTCACAGATGGAGAAATGACGGTTATAAAAGATATTTCCAGCAAACCATTCAAGTGGCAGATTTCAGACCTGAGTTTTCTGACTCCCAGTTCAGGGCAGTTCCTGCTACATGACAGTGACTTTCCATATAGAAATCCTTTTCTCCTTTTAACAGTTTTATAGCCCATGGGTTGAGATGATGTACATTAAAAAAAAAAAACCACACACAACGATTAGAAGGCAACATGAAAGGAAGACCATTATATAGAAGTTATACAGTGTTGTGTGCCAAAATGAAATAACAAAATGTGGTGGAGAGTATTTGTCAATAAATCAACAATCATTTTAATGTATACCTTATATTTAGCAAAGTGCAAAATTAGAGAGGGGAGAGAAACAAAAAAAAATTATACCCGTTTCCTAATCCTTGAGATACTATCGAAAGGAGGGAGAATTAAAAAATTTATGCAAGTTGTACATGAGAAAACCGTTCTAAATGGTGAAGTCCTTGCTAAATGAGCCAGAATATTAGCAGACTTTGTCGAGGAAGTGGAATGCAAGTTGAGTGCTGCTATCAGCAAAGAGGGATTTCTCACTGCAAGCAACCTGGTTGTTGAAGAAAATACCTGAGCTCAGAATAAAGAGATGTGGAGGATAAGATACGGGGAGGAGCTTGCAATGAAATATTGAGTTAACATTTCATCAAATAGTCAAACAAGGATTGCTAAACCATTTTAGATAGGAATAGGTACTAAGAAAGATTATCTTCAGAATTATGCACAGGATTGGCGATAGGGAGAAACTGGGTGCAAAAATGTAATGGTTTAAAAAGGTTGTAGTCCAGCTGTGAAACTGTAAGGGCCTATATTAGTGAGGTATCCTTGGAGACTTGTGCTTTTGAGGAGCCAAGAACAAGGAAATAAGAGTAGGGAACCATAAATTCAAAAGATAATCTCAAATCAATGATTTGTAATAATGATAAATTTTTACAAACATTTATTAAATTCTTTGGTGGGCATTCAATGAGCAATGAATGAATTAATGTGTGTTCAAGGTTCTAGAAGTTCTAACAGAAATAAAATAAATAAAATAAAATAAAATATTGAGACCGATATGTAATAATTATGGCAATGCTGTAAGGACTCAAGTAATTACATATGTGAGGTGCTACAGAACAGGGTGGAAGAAGGTAGTGATTTTCCTTGAGGTCCTTGGAGAAAGCATCACAAAAGTACTGATTTTCAAAGGGTATCTTGAAGAAAGTGTAGAAATTTATCGGTCAGATAAGAAACGGAAGGATATTTCAGACCTGTGTGCAATGGAGGAGTAAACATTACAAGATGAATCTGAAGAACTACAAATGATTTGTCAGGGCTGCAGACCAAGGTGTGTGTAAAGGTCAAGGTCAGAGGTTGCAGAGATCATATCAGAGAAAGTCCTGTGTGCCATTTCAGTCTTTAGACTTTTTACCCTAAAAGAATTCTTAGGAGAAGATACATGAATTTTCACTACATTTGTTGTATGTTTGCCAACTCTGTGGAAACAGTCACCTTTTAGAAGTTCTTATATTTTTTACTTCAAATGTTCTATTAAGCATTTAATATCTACTATCTTTGTAGACCTTATATCTGTGCTAGTCTAATAAGCCTGACGAAACAGTTCCCCATATGGACTCATCTGGGTACCTGTGGATATGTAATCACTTTCCTTGTCAGGTAAGTTTGTTATTCCATCTCTCATCTGTAATGTAGGCTTATCTTTTAAGAGTCAGAATTATGAAGAAGTTCCTACTCTCATATCTTAGTAGTGTTAGCTTCTTAGTTGGTGGTCTTCTTAGAGAAGAACTTGTTTTTCTATCCTCAGTAAGTTAAAATATAGAATATCATTCTTCCCTTTAGAGTGTTAATTAAATCTGTCCTCACACCTCTTGGCCCTTGCTGTGTGTGCTTTCTGTCACATACTTCCTTTCTTCTCACAATTTCACAAAACTAATGAACAATCTCAGAATTACATGTGAATGGAGAACAGAGAATCCAAAAAAGATTAAAGAAAATGAATAAGAAAGCCAAAGGAAAATAACAGTTGCCCCCCACAAAGGTTAACAGCAATTCAATAAAAATTACTTAGGAGAGAAAGGGTCTGAAGAAGTAAATGATATATATGACTCCCAAGAGACAAATGACAGATACTTGTAAGTGAGCAGTTGAGTGGCATGCTGAGATGTGTGAATGACTACAACTACCCAAAATAACGTTAGAGGTGAATAATATAATCATGGAACCCAATTTTTTAATGAACTAGAGCCTTAGATATGAGTTCTACAGCTTGGAAAGTTACATAAACTTGTTCATTCCTCTATCATTTCAATTTATGTGCTTTCTTCTCTATTTGCATCCATTGAACCGGCAGCTCTTTGTTTTGTTTTAATTCAGAGAATATTGAATTAGTGCTGAGCTATAGGCATTCTCTCATGCATCTGTTATTAGCAGGGGCATGCATATGTAGAACAGCCAGCTACAGCCTTATAATTTAAGGTGTGCCCCTGGTGGAACTGCAGGGTCTTAGAGCTTGTTGGAAAGGCTGATTCTCTGCTGCACCAAGATCCCCCTGTGATTCATACACAGGGTAGAGTTGAAAAGTTGCTAGCTATTATCACTGCCCCTGAAGATAGTGATTTTTTTTTCCGTTTCCTTCATTGACTTATGCTCTCCTTTATGAGTATCTCAAATATTTGGTTTTCTGCTCATTTATTTGTTCATTCTTTCCCCCACTGACCATTCATTAACCACCATAAAATACCAAGTGATTGAGAATGTAAAAAAGATAAATGTGAAGAGTTAAAGAGGGCCACCTCAGTTTGGTTAGGATCTAAGACAGATAAGAATGAAGTCTTGGATTTTATGGTTGTTTTCACTTGAATTTACCATCAACATAAATAAATAGCTAGCAGTGCAAAACTTAGAGATAAGATTTAGGTATAGGTGAGTGAGTGGAAAGGGCCTCCAGTGCCTCCCCATTTCTTCATCAGGCAGTACCTGAAGTTTGGAGGTCTAAGATGGCTGGGAAGTATGAGGGACTCACCAGATGAGAGAAGGAAAAAGAAAACCGGGTATACAGCCTTTCATACCATTAGGCTAGGGTGATGGGGGAGTCTTGTCTGTGGCCGTAGTTGTGTCCATCACCCTGTAAGGGCATTCCTCCAGCACTACAACTACTATGTTCTTCCCAGTGACCTTGGTGTGCTGTAACACACACAGGATTGGAAGCTCAGAGTCTAACTCTGTTCTTCTCTCGCTTTACCATCTTCCTCAGAAAGATTCTTTGATACTAAGTTTTATCTGTTATTTCTGCCCTAGTGATTTTCCCTACATGTCTAGCCTTAAGCCCAATCCCATGGCCTAGAATTCATATTATCACTTTCACCTAAAACTCAGTATGTCCCCAACCCACTTTATCACCTTTTCCTTAGATGGGGTATCCCTTAGTTCCCACATTTCAATCTGGACCCACTAGTTCATCTGTACCCATGTGCTCACTAAACCTTGAACCCCTCTGACTAATACTAATTTACACTCTAGGTTGAACCAGTCACCGGTAGCTGTCATGTCTTTCTGTCCAATACCACTTTGATTCATTCCTTCACCTGCACTTGTAGTTTATCACTGTCCCTTATAAATTCATACTCTGTCGTCTCATTACTAACCACTGCAGTAGCCTCCAGTATGTTGTGCATACATTTGTTCTTTTTTTTGTCTCCAACTATTCTTCATGCCAGTCCATTGAAGCATTCCCCTTCTACTAATCTTAAATATCATGTTCAGCATAGACATAGCATGTATAAGTTGGAAAGAAATTTTTAAAGTTCTCTCCTTTAAATTCCTCATCATTCAGAAGAGGAGATTGAGGCTCAATAAAGAGACTGAAGTTAAATAAATCCTGTGACTAGTTGGCAAAAGTAATGACACATATATTCTGACTTATAGCTGAATTGCTTCTCTAAAAGAAAAAGATTCATTGTAAACTACGTTAGGCATGCAGGAAAACACCATGAACAAACAACCCAGGTTAAGACATAGTTTCATTGCTGTTTCGCCCAGACCATATAAATAATTGCCATAGACTAAAATTGGATAATGCTCAATGGATTATCAGACTTGTCATGATTTAGAATGGGGTGACAGATCTGATGAGAAAGGACATATTATTCTGTAGGTGGCAGTCAGCTAAGCACCCAACTCTTGGTTCTGGCTCAGGTCATGATCTCAGGGTGCTGGGATTGAGCCCCATGTTGGGCTCCTCACTCAGCAGAGTCTGCTTGAGATTTTTCTCTCTCTCTGTCCCATCTCCCACCCCATGCTTGCACTCTCTCTCTCTCTCTAATAAATAAGTAAATCTTTTTAAAAAATGGGGGAAAGGAATTGAGGAACCTTTAGACACTGCATAGCTTTAGGAAAATTATATTTCTAAATTTCATTTTCTTCATCTATAAAATGGGATGTCACACTCTTTGGGCAGTTGTGAAGATTAAATGAGATATGTGTAGAAGCTTTCTATAAATTTTGAAATGCTAAAAAACATAAGGAATTATTACAGCATGTGACTATGTCATGCTATACATAGAGAAAGCAGGCAGCAAAGATTCACTGGGACTGTAGTTAACAAAGGAAGTTAAAACAAGTTAGAAATGTTCAGAGTGAAGACACGATGAGAATATTCCTAATAGGTTATATTAGAGAGTAACAAGTGCTGTGTGTTTCATTGGTATTAATAGAAATGATAAAGGTTTTCATTTCTTAGCAAAAGAGAAGGAGCTATAGAATGGAGTCCTTAACATTGTTATCAAAATATAATTAGCCCCCTTTGAACTATTACATACTATATTAAATGTACTTTTCATTAGTTCATGGGCAAAGAAAAGAAAATGGAAAGCAGAATGGAAATTAGATTGGCATCCATAAAAGCCATAAGATAACAATAAAAATGTATGATATAGAAGTGAATATTTTATATTAAATTAGAGGCATTGAATTGGAATTTAAACTTATGGAGTTCAGAAAATCTTTTATGAGCTAATTTCCCACAGTAATGAGAAACTAAACATCTAAGTTGAAATGTCCTTTTCTACATATAAGAACAAAAATAAAAGTGAATTAACCCATATCACTATAGTTATAATTAGAGGAAAGACAGTAATAGAAAGGTGAGAAAAGATGTTGAATAATCTTAGTTCTAGTGTATCTAGTGCTTCCACTGTATGTTTCATGATTTTGAAATGATTTAATCGCACTCCCTTAATTCTAGAATAGGTAGAATCATTCACATGTTGCTTATTATTTTTTATTTTTTTTTTAAGATTTTATTTATTTATTTGAGACAGAGAGCACATGAGAGGGGGGAGGGTCAGAGGGAGAAGCAGGCTCCCCGCCGAGCAGGGAGCCCGATGCGGAACTCGATCCCGGGACTCCAGGATCATGACCTGAGCCGAAGGCAGTCGCCCAACCAACTGAGTCACCCAGGCGCCCCATGTTGCTTATTATTAACAAACTTAATATGATAATGAACTTGGTTGTCTACTACAACTTTTGCTATCTGACTCACTCTTTCCCTCTTCATTGAAGAGTAGAGCATTCTAATGGTCTGGTAGTCTAATAGGGAATTACTATTTCATACACATTTATAAAATCTTTGCCCCCAAGAGATTCATTTAATCTATCATACATGTTAGATGTTGTCATTGTTTATTAATATCATTAAGATATCTGGTTCCATTTTTGTTGGAATAGTGTTTCTAGGCAAGGCCAAAAATAAGTGACTCATTCATTGCAAATTATAAAGTAATCAGTATCTGGAAATCTGGAGACTTATAAGAATTTATTTCTTCTTTGAAAAAATTAGCTACAATCATTTCAAATGAGCTAAGACTTATGGAATTTGTGAGTATATAATCAAAATATAAGCAGTGTGATTTTAATATAAGAGCATAAGTCAATGTCAAATCATAATTTGATAATACCGTTAGTAATTACTTAGCTTTTTGGTGAAATATGTGACTATTCTCTATAAGATTAAAACTTATTCATCCAAATAAAAGTCTTAAAAATGAAAGAGAAACATTTTTTTCTTCTATATCAATTGTCATCATATATTTCTAAGTAAAATTATCATCATATTAACCCAAGGAGTCATGAAAATATTTTATGCCTTGGCTTAGACTCTTATAGTTTCCATAGGACAACCAAATATACTACTCAGAGATACAATTTAAGAGTTACTATAAAAGGGGTACCTGGGTGGCTTAGTGGGTTAAGTGTCTGCTTTCAGCTCAGGTCATGATCCCAGGACCCTGGGATCGAGTACCTCATCAGGCTCCCCTGCTCAGAGGGGACCCTGCTTCTTCCTCTGCCCCTCCCCCTGCTTCTGTGCATGTGCACACTCTGTCTCTCTCTCTCTCTCTCTCTCTCTGTGAAATAAATAAATAAATAAATAAAATCTTAAAAAAAGAGTTACTACAAAATAATTCTGGAACATGATAACTCTTTTGGAATTTTAATTTATCCTTATCAAAGGTACATCTGCATTTACCCATTTTTAATTTTACTTTTTAAAAATTCTTAGTCATTCTTTTTTTTTTTTTTTTAAGATTTTATTTATTTATTTGACAGAGAGAGACATAGCGAGAGAGGGAACACAAGCAGGGGGAGTGGGAGAGGGAGAAGCAGGCTTCCCGCTGAGCAGGGAGCCCGATGTGGGGCTCGATCCCAGGACCCTGGGATCATGACCAGAGCCGAAGGCAGACGCTCAATGACTGAGCCACCCAGGTGCCCCAATTCTTAGTCATTCTTAAGATAACTTTTATCTTCTACCTTTAAAGAATCTTACTCAGATGTTTGTTTTACCTTGGAAAATAAGGTAATGAAGTTAGCTGGATATAATTTACATGAAATTTTGCTTAATTTTAAGCTTTCATTTAAGTTGGATTAAGACCAAACCTCATAGGACTGTGAGGACTCAATTGTTAATCTAAAAATTATAGAAACACTTCATTGAATGGAAAGGAGTAGATGCCTCATTTTATGCTCTCACCCAATGAAAACATTTATTCTAACTATTCCTAATAAGTAGTCATTCCAAAGATGGGAGTTTCACTACTTTCCAAAGCAAAATATTCAGTGGAGCTTCCAAGTGCATATGGCCTTTAGGATTTTGATCAACTTGTCCATAATTTGTCCATATCAAAATTATATAGATTTTCATAGCTAAAATAATTTTTGAATTTTAAAATACATATATAATATCCTATCAGCAGAGCCATTTAAATACCTTCATTTAAAAATGAAATTAGGGGAGGGATGCCTGGGTACCTCAGTTGGTTAAGTGTCTGTCTTCAGCTCAGGTCATGATCCCAGGGTCCTGGGATCAAGTCTCGCATCAGGCTCCTTGCTCAGCCGGGAGCCTGCTTCTCCCTCTGCCTACCCCTCCCCCTGCTTCTGAGCTCTTTCTCTCTCTCTCTGACAAATAAATAAATAAAATCTGGAAAAAATGAAATTAGGGGAACCTGGGTGTCTCAGTTTGTTAAGCCATGGACTCTTGGTTTCAGCTCAGGTCATGATCTCAGGGTCATGAGATGGAGTCCCACATTGGGCTCCAGCTCAGTGGGGAGTCTGCTTCTCTCCCTCTCCTGTTCCTCCACTCACCCACTTGCAGGCATGCAGGTACACACTCTCTCTCTACAATAAATAAATAAATCTTAAAAAATAAATAAAAATAAAAATGAACATTAAAACATGAAAACTCTTGATTTGGGATTCTGACCAGGAGCAGAAAAATATATCTGAAATCTCCTCATGAGCCTACAATTGTTTTAAACAAAATAATACATACATACAGTTACCATAAAATGTTAAGCTCAAGTTTTCTGGGGACTCTGTAAAGATTAGCTAGTTCATTTTCCTATCTGGGATTTGAATCCTCTCTACAATGTCCCCAAGATTTTGAATTTAAAAAACACCTTTATTACATCATAATTATTTAAATATTTATGAGCTCTTACTAAAATTCCATTCTAAAATTGAATGTAAAATGTTCTCTTTGCAAATGAAATCTATATTTTCCGAGTTTTATATGGTTATATTTTTGATCCTTTGTTATTATAACATAATGGCTTAAGATTATTAAATTCAATTTTTAAAATTTTCCAAGTTTTATTTGTCATTGATATATGTACTTAGCTGTACCTTAACATTAATCATAAAGCAGGACTTTATTTCTTGCCTCTTGGGGTATGAATATATTGTGTAAAGAATAAGATTAATACCTTCCTTCAGGAAAGATATCATAGGCTTACTTTAATGAATATTAGGTCCCTATACAAAACCACACATTTCTGCTATTTTTTTTCCCTATTATAGAAAAATATTGTGACCTTTTCATAAGAAGGCACTGCTGGTTATAAGAATTGCACTGAGATAGTAGTCTGGAGACTACTTCTTACTTCTAGCTCTGTCAGTAAATAGCTGACTGAATTTAAGGTTCCCAGCCATTCTTTGCTCTATATACTCTTTTAGAGAAATGAAGACTTTGAAATCAGAGGATTTCTGAAGTATCCTAAATTTCTCAAACACTGTGAACATATAAATCAGTGTTAACTCAAAATCCATATTCAGTACCTGTATTGCAAGAAGTCAGAATTTAAAATATTGGACTAGGTATAAACACAATTTAACCTGAATTTTTTTTCCATTACTTTAGTTAAGTTTCACACTCTGATTGTACTAAGTAAATGAAAATATTTTCTAGCTTACTCTGAATTAAATTCAAAGGAACACATGGACTGATATAATAGTAAGGTGTTTTTATACCCACACGAATCTTCTTGATTAAAAGCTATTCTATGCATGTGTATCTGGCTGTGTTGGTGCAAGTGTGGCGCATTTGCCTGACTTTACCACTAGGGGTCATCATAGTGTGTATGTGTAAGGGGAGGAAAGCTTTTAAGCCTGTCAATGTTTTGTTTTGTTTTTTTTTCTAAGTAGGTAAGCAACACATGATAATCACTTTGCTTCATGAATTATATAACTTAAAAAGAAAACTTCTATGTAAAAATAGCTTTTCATGTTGACACGTATGTGAAATTGTTCTACCCTAAGGACTACTACTTTTATGGAAGAAGAAAAAAAATCATGTTTTATACCTATTCCCATTCAATCACTTAAGATTCAGCATCTGCTGAATTGCAAACTTCTTGTATTTAATTTTTCTTCTGTACGATCAGTTGCTTAAGGAAATTAATAAAATTTCCAAGTAGTTTAGAATAAGTAGGTTATTGATTTAGTATAGACTACCTATTTTAAACAAATATTTGTGATTTTAATTCCAAAAAAATGAATTAAAGGTAAGTTATAATAAATAAAATATAATACTAAATTATCATAAAAGTGAAAATAGGTAGTTTTATGATGACAAGTATAATATACATCAATAAAAAACTTTATCAATTTAATTTGGCAATTTCTAATCTTCTTGATGTGAATGTTGTCCACATCTCCTTGGTGGAGTTGTGCTAATGTTAAAAATTATAAAATGATTTTGGGGATGCCTGGGTGGCTCAGTTAAGCCTGTAAATCTTGATTTCAGCTCAGGTCATGATCTCAGCATGATTTCAGCATTGTGAGAAGGAGCCCTGCTTCATTGTTGGGCTCCTCACTCAGCAGGGAGTCTGCTTCTTTCCTTCTCTCTCTCTCCCTCTGCCCCTCCCCCTGCTAGTGCATGCACTCTCTCTCTCTCTCTCTCTCTCAAATAATCATTCAAAAAAATTATAAAATGATTTTCAACACTGCTTGATTAAGAAAGCATGCCTATTAGACCTATAAAAATACTTTAGTTAAGATTGCCATATTCAATGTATAAAAATACAAGACTCATGGTTAAATTTGAATTTCAGATAAATGAATTATTTTTAGTATAATTATTTCCCATGCAATTATTAGGATATACACTAAAGAATTAACTGTTGCTTATCTGAAAATCAGATTTGACTGGGTATCTTATATTTTATATGGCAAGTCTTCTTTGGGTATAAAGAGGTACAATAACATAAAGCTATTCTTGAATTATATATATACATTATATATAATGTGTATATATGTGACATACATGAGAGAACTTCACTTCATTTATCTGGAAGTCAAACGTTAGACTCCTTAAAGCTAAATAAAGAAATACCATTGGGCGCCTGGGTGGCTCAGATGGTTAAGCATCTGCCTTCAGCTCAGGTCATGATCCCAGGGTCCTGGGATCGAGTCCCGCATCGGGCTTCCCACTCCTTGGGAGCCTGCTTCTCCCTCTGTTTCTCTCTGTCTCTCATGAATAAATAAATAAAATCTTATAAAAAAAATAAATACCATCAAAATTACAGGAGAACAGGCACGGGAGGAAGGAAGATTGGAAGGGAGGGAGGAGGTGCTAAAGGAAGAGAGAGAAACTAAAAGGGAAGGAAGAAGAAACTAACAAATGTTCCTGGTTCTGTAAAAGTGACCTGTGAACATCTAGCAGCTGAAAGTAGCCAAGTACAATGTAAGAAAAAGGATTATGCTTCATGCTTAGAAATCGGTATACCTTGGAGGGAAAAGATGGTGGAGGAGTAGGGGACCCTATTCCAACCAGTACCCAGAATTGAGCTGGATATCTACCAGACCACTCTGAACACCCACAAAATCAGCCTGAGATGTAAGAAGATAGGTCTGGATCTCTACAAACAGAATATCGCAGGTGGTTCATTTTGAGGTACAAACAGGGAGCTGTGATTCTGCTGGCATATATTGGAGGATAAATGGCAGTGGGAGGGAGCCTGGCCATGGGAATCCTACACCGCTGGTGAGCGATAGCTTCCTGCGCTGGGGAGGGGCACAGACTCGGAGACTGGTAGCGGTGGGGAAAGGACTTTAGGGCAGCCCCCGGGATGGAAACCTGGAGCAGTGGGGTTGCACGTGTGAACTGGGGACGGCTGGTGGTTTTAGAAGCAAAAAGGGCAGAGACATGCCCCAACCTGGAGGTGAGGACTGGGAGCACTGCTGAGGGACACAACTCAGAACGCTGCAGTTTATAGCAGCACAGACAGAAATGGAGATAGTGTGGGCTAGAGAGCTCACGGAAAAACAGACTGCGATCTCTCTGCTCTGAGGGTTGGAAATGGTCTCTTGTGCTCTGACTCTCTGAAGAGAGATGGAAAGCCACCAGGGAAAGCCACCAAGGAAAAAAAGCCCCCAAAAACTGGTTTCCACTGAGCTCATCCCGCACCACAGGGAGCAGGGCAACTCTGCCCAAACAGGGTTGCCTGAGTACCAGCGTGGCAGGCCCCTCCCCCAGAAGACAGGCTGGGAGAACAAGAGGCCAGCAACTCTAAGGTCCCTAGAAAACAGGTGCATCTTGCTTGGGTTGTGGTCAATAATTTGGACTCTATACATTCCCTCAACCACCCCTCAACAGAATAACTAGGAAGAGTTACCCCCAAAATAGGAAAGACTCAGAGACTATGACTTATGCCACAGATTTACAAATGGATGCAGATATAACCAAGATGTCGGAGATGGAATTCAGGGTAGCAATTGTGAAGATGATAGCTAGAATGGAGAAATCGATTAATGGCATCATAGAGTCTCTAAGGGCAGAAATGAAAGCTGAATTGGCAGAACTTAAAAATGCTATCAGTGAGATCCAATCTAATCTAGATAATATAACAGCTAGGGTAAGTGAGGCAGAAGGACAAATTAGTGATTTAGAAAACCAATTAATAGACAAGAAAGGAAAAGAGGAGGCCAGGGAAAACAACTCAGAATCCATGAAAATAGAATCAGAGAAATAAGTGACACCATGAAACATTCCAATGTCAGAATTATTGAGATCCCTGAGGGGGTGGAGAGAGAGAGAACTAAGAGATATATTTGAGCAAATCATAGCTGAGAACTTCCCTAATCTGGGGAATGAAACAAACACTCGTGCCCTAGAGGCAGAGAGGACCCCTCCCAAATCAAGGAAAACAGGCCAACGCCCCGGCGTAAAACTGGCAAATCTTAGAACCAAGGAAACCATCTTAAGGGCAGTTAGGAGGAAGAGATTCCTTATGTACAGAGGGAGGAACATCATAATAACGTCAGACCTATCCACAGAGACCTGGCAAGCCAGAAAGGCCTGGCAAGACATATTCAGGGTACTAAACAAGAAGAACATGCAGCCAAGAATACTTTATCCAGCAAGGCTGTCATTTAGAATGGATGGAGAGATGCAGAGCTTCCACGACCAGCAGAAACTGAAAGAATATGTGACCACTAAGCCGTCCCTGCAAGAAATATTAAGGGGGGTTCTATAAAAGGAGAAAGACCCCAAGAGTGATATACAACAGAAATTTACAGGGACAATCTATAAAAACAACGTCTTCACAGGCAACATGATGACAATAAATTCGTATCTTTCAATAGTCACTCTCAATGTGAATGACCTAAATGCTCCCATAAAATGGTACAGGGTTGCAGATTGGATAAAAAGACAGGACCTATCCATATGCTGTCTACAAGAGACTCATTTTGAACCTAAAGATACATCCAGACTGAAAGTGAAGGGATGGAGATCCATCTTCCATGGCAACAGACCTCAAAAGAAAGACCTCAGACAAATTAGATTTTAAACTAAAGACTGTAGTTACAGACACAGAAGGACACTATATCATTCTTAAAGGGTCTATCCAACAAGAAGATCTAACAATTGTAAATATCTACGTCCCCAACATGGGAGCAGCCATCTACATAAGCCAACTGTTAACCAAAATAAAGAGTCATATTGATAAAAATACATTAATTGTAGGAGACCTCAATACTCCACTCTAAGCATAGACATATCATCTAAGCAGAAAATCAAAAAAGAAACAAGAGCTTTGAATGATACACTAGACCAGATGGACCTCATAGATATATACAGAACATTCCACCCTAAAACAACAGAATACGCATTCTTCTCGAGCGCACATGGAACTTTCTCCAGAATAGACCACATACTGAGTCACAAATCAGGTCTCAACCAATACCAAAAGACTGAGATTATTCCCTGCATATTCTCAGACCATAATCCTCTAAAACTGGAACTCAATCACAAGAAAAATTTGGAAGAAATTCAAACACTTGGAAGCTAAAGACCACTCTGCTCAAGAATGTTTGGGTCAACCAGGAAATCAAAAAAAAAAAAAAAAAGAAGAGCTTAAACAGTTCATGGAAACCAATGAGAATGAAAACACATCAGTCCAAAACCTATGGGATACTGCAAAAGCAGTCCTAAGGGGAAGATACATAGCCATCCAAGCCTCACTCAAAAAAATAGAAAAATCCAGAATTCACCAACTAACTCTACACCTTAAAGAACTAGAGAAAAAGCATCAAATGATGCCTAAGCCACACATTAGAAGAAAAATAATTAAGATTAGAGCAGAGATCAATGAGTTAGAAACCAGAAACACAACTAGAAGCTGGTTCTTTGAAAGAATTGATAAGATCGATAAACCACTGGCTAGACTTATTCAAAAGAAAAGAGAAAGGACCCAAATTAATAAAATTATGAATGAAAGGGGAGAGATCATGACTAACACCAAGGAAATAGAAACAATTATTAGAAATTATTATCAACAACTATATGCCAATAAATTGAGCAACCTGGATGAAATGGAGGCCTTCCTGGAAACCTATAAACTCCCAAGTCTGAAACAGGAAGAAACTGACAACCTGAATAGGCCAAAAACCAGTAACGAAATTGAAGCAGTGATCAAAAACCTCCCAAAAAATAAGAGTCCAGGGCCTGATGGATTCCCTGGGGAATTCTACCAAACATTCAAAGAAGATATAATACCTATTCTCTTGAAGCTGTTTCAAAAAATAGAAACAGAAGGAAAGCTTCCAGACTCATTCTATGAGGCCAGCATTACCTTAATCCCCAAACCAGGCAAAGACCCCATCAAAAAGGAGAATTTCAGACTGATATCCCTGATGAATATGGATTCCAAAATCCTCAACAAAATCCCCGCTAATAGGATCCAACAATACATTAAAAGGATCATCCACCATGACCCAGTATGATTTATCCCTGGGTGCAAGGGTGGATCAACATTTGAAAATTAATCAATGTGATAGAACACATTAATAAGAGGAGAGAGAAGAACCATATGGTCCTCTCAGTTGATGCAGAAAAAGCATTTGACAAAATAGAACATCCCTTCCTGATTAAAACTCTTCAGAGTATAGGGATAGAGGGAACATTCCTCAAGTTCATAAAATACATCTACTAAAAACCCAAAGCGAATATCATCCTCAACGGGGAAAAGCTGAGTGCCTTTCCCTTAAGATCAGAAACACAACAAGGATGGCCGCTCTCGCCACTATTGTTCAACATAGTACTAGAAGTCCTAGCAACAGCAATCAGACAACAATAAGAAATAAAAGGTATTCAAATTGACAAAGAAGTCAAACTCTCTCTCTTTGCAGATGACATGATACTTTATGTGGAAAACGCAAAAGACTCCACCCCCAAATTACTAGAACTCATTCAGCAATTCAGTAATGTGGCAGGATACAAAATCAATGCACAGAAATCAGTTGCCTTCTTATATATTAACAATGCAACTGTAGAAAGAGAAATTAGAGAAATGATTCCATTTACAATAGCACCAAAAACCATAAGATACCTTGGAATAAACCTAACCAAAGAGGTAAAGGATCTATACTATAGGAACTATAGAACACTCATGAAAGAAATTGAAGAAGACACAAAAAGATGGAAAAGCATTCCATGCTCATGGATTGGAAGAATAAACATTGTTAAAATGTCTGTGCTACCCAAGCAAGCTATACCTTCAATGCCATCCCAATCAAAATTCCAATGACATTTTTCAAAGTGCTCGAACAAACAATTCTAAAATTTATATGGAATCAGAAAAGATCCTGAATTGCCAAGGAAATGTTGAAAAAGAAAAACAAAGCTGGGGCATCACGTTGCCTGATTTCAAGCTATATTACAAAGCAGTGATCACCAAGACAGCATGGTACTGGCACAAAAACAGACATACAGACCAGTGGAACAGAATAGAGAACCCAGATATGGACCCTTAACTCTATGGTCAAATAATCTTCGACAAAACAGGAAAAAACATGCAATGGAAAAAAGACAGTCTCTTCAATAAATGGTGCTGGGAAAATTAGGCAGCCACATGCAGAAGAATGAAACTTGACTATTCTCTAACACCATACACAAAGATAAACTCAAAATGGATGAAAGACCTCAATGTGAGACAGGAATCCATCAAAATCCTAGAGGAGAACATAGGCAGTAACCTCTTTGACATCGGCTACAGCAACTTCTTTCAAGATACATCTCCAAAGGATAGTGAAACAAAATCAAAAATGAACTGTTGGGACTTCATCAAGATAAAAAGCTTCTGCACAGCAAAGGAAACAGTCAATAAAACAAAAAGGCAACCCACAGAATGGGAAAAGATATTTGCAAATGACACTACAGACAAAGCACTGATTTCCAAGATCTATAAATTAATTCTCAAACTCAACACCCAAAAAACAAATAATCAAGTCAAAAAATGGGCAGAAGACATGAACAGACACTTCTCCAAAGAAGACATACAAATGGCTAACAGACACATGTTCATTATCATTAGCCATCAGGGAAACTCAAATCAAAACCACATTGAGATACCACCTTACACCAGTTAGAACGACAAAAATGGACAGGGAAAGAAACAACAAATGTTGGAGAGGTTGTGGAGAAAGAAACCCTCTTACACTGTTGGTGGGAATGCAAGTTGGTACAGCCACTTTTGTGTGGGGGTTCCTCAAAAATTAAAAATAGAGCTACCCTATGACCCAGCAACTGCACTCCTGGGTATTTACCCCAAAGACACAGATGTAGTGAAAAGAAGGGCCATATGCACCCCAATGTTCATAGCAGCAATGTCCACAATAGCCAAACTGTGGAAAGAGCCGAGATGCCCTTCAACAGATGAATGGATAAAGAAGATGTGGTCCATATGTACAATGGAATATTACTCAGTCATCAGAAAGGATGAATACCCAACTTTTACATCAACATGGATGGGACCAGAGGAGATTATGCTAAGTGAAATAAGTCAAGCAGAGAAAGTCAATTATCATATGGTTTCACTTATTTGTGGAACATAAGGAATAGCATGGAGGACTTTAGGAGAAAGAAGGGAAAAATGAAGGGGGGGAAATCGGAGGGAGAGATGAACCAAGAGAGACTATGGACTTTGGGAAACAAACTGAGGGTGTTAGAGGGGAGGGGTTTGGGGGGATGGGTTAGCCTGCTGATCAGTATTAAGGAGGGCAGGTACATCATGGAGCACTGGGTGTTATACGAAAACAATGAAGTGTGGATCACTACATCAAAAACTAATGATGTATTATATGGTGACTAACATAACATAATAAATAAAATTTAAAAAAGAAATAAAAAAGAAATTGGTATACCTCATACCAGGTGTAAAGCAATACTCATAAAAACAAGCAATTGTACAAAAACCGAGAATTATGTGAGAAACAAAAAGAAAGCAAAAAGAACAAAAGGGAAATGATGGAGAAAAGATCAAAGAAGTTGCCAAGAGCATAGGTAATAGCAATAGGAATGGAAGTCTTGACAGAACTGGAGATCCAGTGACTTAAATCAGCTGCAGTTCCTGTGAAGATATAATTGGGTGCGTCTTTCATTCTCAGGAACTACCATGAGCATGCATATAGTGTGCCACATTAGATTCGTATGATTAATTGGCTAACTCTATAGAATTCTAAGAGTAGAAATTAAGAAGGTGATGGCAAAACCATTTTTAATTCAGATGACCACCAAGGACACAAATCTTGCTTGCCACAGATCTGCAGCTTTTAATGGTACTTGCCTAAAATCACATAGCAAGTAGAGGGGTAGTCATGCTTCAACCCTATGTTTTCCAACAAAAAGCCCATATTTATTTCATGTAGCAAAATTAGCATTCCAACCAATAGATTTATTTAATCAGGAGGCAGATTCAATATAGAAGAGATGAGTTAAAACAAAATGCAGTAGAGGTGTGTGACTTGCATGGTAATGAATTCATGGACAGCAGTCCCAACTTAACTATGTTTTAGAATACAACTAGTGAAAAGATTAGAGAATATCCTTATCATAATCTCATTCTAATGGAAAAGACAAGAATGATTTATGTTAAAATACTTAGGAGTGAGTTATGTGCAAAAAGATACAAGGAAAAGTCTGGGAGATTAAATTAGATATGTCCATTACCTTGATAGTGATCATGGGTATCAGAGGTGTTTCCATATGTCCAAATTCATCAAATTGTACACATTAAATATGTATAGTTCTTTATATATCTATTATACCTCAAAAATCTGTAATTTTATTGTGTTTTGATTTTGGAAGCCTGTTCACTTTTTTGGGGGGGGGGTCAATTTCTCCAGAATGTGTTGCACCTGCTTAATCTGGTAAAATTCAGAGGTATCATTATTTCAGCAAATTTCCTTCTGCCATATCATTGAGTATTTTTGTTTCATTTGTTTTATTCCCTATTCAGAAATATGTGCATGATGGATCTCCTTTATCTTTCATATATAATAATTTTTCTTTAGTCAACCATTTGTTGCTTTCCAGTCCATTCTCATTGAATTTTTTCAAGTTTTCAAGTCTTTCATCTACACCATTATGATACCCTTTCTCTTTTTAATGCTTTTAATATAGCATGTATTGATAATAGACTTATTTTTATATTTTTAATTTTTTATACTTTTTAAAAAATATTTTTATTTTCTTAAATAATCTCTGAACCCAATGTGGGGCTCAGACTCACAACCGCAAGATCAAGAGTTGCATGCTGTACCGACTGAGCCAGCTAGGCACCCTGAGTCATTTATTTTTTTTTATTTTATTTTTTTATTTTTTAAGATTTTTTATTTATTTATTTGCGAGAGAGAGAATGAGAGACAGAGAGCATGAGAGGGAGGAGGGTCAGAGGGAGAAGCAGACTCCCTGCTGAGCAGGGAGCCTGATGTGGGACTCGATCCCAGGACTCCAGGATCTTGACCTGAGCCGAAGGCAGTTGCTTAACCAACTGAGCCACCCAGGCGCCCGTCATTTTTATTTTTAATTAAACAGGCAAATGAGAATAAATTAAGCTATTAATTCCTAAATAATCCATGAAAATATTTATGCTGGTACTCAGGAATTCATCTAGTTTTTCTATTTTCTCAAACCATTTTCCCCATACTTATTACACGTTGAAACATCTCAACATTCTGGATTTGTATATCAAGTAGAAAACTAGTGAGAGGTGCAAGTGTTCATCTAAATAAAAATCTTTTACACTGAAGAGAAAAATACTCTTACATTCCATAAATTTTTGATATGGTCTTATTTCCATGCAAGAGTTATTTAATAAGCACTTAGTGTGTGCAGATTTTGTGCTAGGCTCTAGGTACTGTAATGAATAAGCCTTGATCTTTATCCTCAAGGAGCTAGCTGTGAAACCTATTCAAAGAGATAAGAGACATCCAGAAGAGCCATGTTATTTCATTTAATTGTTTATTTAGTAGAAGTGTGACTTAGTGCATAGAAAACAAGGTTTGATGTCAGGTAAATGGGGAAGACACCTGGCTCCTCCATTTACTTGCTGTTATATGTTAAGATCTCTGCTGAATTGGACCAAAATAAGCTAGCTCATAGGGAATTTGTATTAGTATATGACCCTGGTAAAAACTAAAAACTGTCAATTAATGTCAGTTTCCCCTTTCCTTACATAGGAACTTGTGAGATTCAGTTGGTCAGTTGGACCCCTGGTTGTCACCATGTCATGTGGCCCATGTCTCAGGAGGACTCACCTTATAAGGTAGGGTGCTCTTTTCCAGTGATTCTCCAGTCAAAATGCTAAGGTGTCTTGGGTGGTGAATAAGATGTCTTGGGTAGGGACGCCTGGGTGGCTCAGTTGGTTAAGCGTCTGCCTTCAGCTCAGGTCATGATCCTGGAGTCCTGGAATCGAGTCCCACATCAGGCTCCCTGTTCAGTGGGGAGCCTGCTTCTCCCTCCACCTGCTGCTCCCCCTGCTTGTACTCTCTGTCTCTGACAAATAAATATAATCTAAAAAAAAAAAAAAGAGATGTCTTGAGTAATGTCTTTGGTCAATGTCATGAATCTGGATCATTATTATCATATTTCCTAATAATTTCAATATTATTTATAGACAGGAAGCACAATTGGTTAGTAAGAAGGTAGACGTATTCATCAATCTAATTTGCCTACACATTTCTTAATCCAAAAGAAGGCTTAAGAAGAAAAGTGTATTTCTAATCACCTCATTTTATAGCCCCCAAAATTAATTGCAGATAATTCGAGTGAAATTGTTCAAGGTTAGACCAGCTGCTCTCTTAACTCTTACTTCATTACTTTTTCCATTAAATCATTTATTTGTTACATTTGGAAACTATAGACCCAAAGATTTGAGGATATAGAACACATGAGCCTATGTAAAAAGATTACTTTTTGTTAATTGTTCAAACATCATGGATTTCCTCTCTCTCTCACTTCTTCTAGATTGAAATAGTTCTTCAGGTTGAAGAAGACAGAAGTGAAACAAAATTTGAATACTTCATCTCTGTTGATAGATGACTTAAATGAAAATCACCCCTGAAGAGTATGACTGTTTCCATCTATTGTATTTTTCTTACTCTGAACATAGCTTTAAAAATCTCAAATCATAATTTAAAAAATCTCAAATCTTTTTGTGTTTAATAAATGTAACTACATTGTGAGCTTTGTTATCAAGACATCATTATTCCTTTTCATTATATTTAAAAAATATTTGCTTGATTATATGCTTATATGCTGAGCACAATTGTAAAAATAATTACAAATTCACAAAATGTGTTGTTAATGAAATCACTACCTTAAATCAGAATTTACGATCTAAATTGTGTAAAAAATGGTAGTTTTTAGCTAGTAAGAAGTAAATTACTATAAAGTGCCACCTTTGAAGGGAAAAGTACTGTTCCATCCCTCCAAAACAGGGTTTCAATATGTAATTTTGTGAAACAACTCTCCTCACTCCATATGGACCCTATTAAGTCACTACTACAATTAAATAAAAGCAGATGTTACCAAATACAATACTTGTTAGATCTCTTATCTAAAGCATGCTATTACATGGTAAACATGTATTAATCTATTTCAGATGAGGATTTAAGGCCCTCTGAGTATCAGTAACTGCCTCCTTCTTTCGATGTCACCAAGATACATCAAGCAGGAACTCGCCAGGTTTTCTTGACACTGTCCAGCTCCCAGGCAACCCCCCATGATTTGTTTCTATCCTTTCTTGTTCAACAAACATTTTAGCACTGCTTCTCAGAACACAGAACCATAATGTTACTAGCTAATTTGGGGAATATAAACAAGTATTTGAACTTCAATAAAATATATTAAAGAGACATTCATTCATTTTAATTGCATAGATAACAGCACGAAACTTACATGGGAAGTATTTATTAGGAAAGATATTCTTAATTTCCTAAATGAGTCTATGACAATTTTTATCAAAATTATGAATTATGTTTAGTGATAATTTCACATTACTGTTATTGTTAGGGAACAGTTTGCAGTGTATCTCTTGTATATCTGCATGTCTCATGAGTGAAGGACTAACTGCTTTTGTTCGGGACTTTGTTTTCAAAGATGTTTGCATAATGATCAGACTTGGAAGGCATATTGTTTCACTCTGAAGAAAAGAGTAGGCTTGCTTGCTGCTCAACATAATAAAACAAGGATTCCTACATAAGCAAAGGGCAGACATGCTTACTTCCTATTATAGAAGATTCAAGTTCCTTAAGCTTAGGAGTCCTCTCTTGAAACCCACTGTTTGCAGTGGTCATCTTGCCCTCTTCATGTCTCCCTGGAAGAATTGGGATTCATGTAATGTATGCAAAAATTCATATACTCTGGCTACTGGTACTGTTATGAGAAATAAGTCCTTTATCTCTGAATTGGGAGTCTTGTGTCTTCTCCCAGCATCCATGAAATCTTTGTCTCTGTTTCATGGCAGGCTAACTTTACTACCTTGCAAGTTGGGTAAAATCTCAACCCCTTCACAGTTCTTGAAAGATGTTTCAGCAATGAAGTGGGATACAGAGAGAGAGACAAGGATTTCTGGTAGAGTAAGAATGAGAGCCATGCAGGTTGACAGAATTTAAGGGAAATCTATGATAATTGATAATGAACATGCTAATCAAACTGTTTGGTCAACCAGAAAATAAATGGTTCTCAACTTTATTGTCTGTTATCGAAAAGAAATTGGGGCACAGTTGCATGCTGGCCACTGGAAAATAGGTTCACAGAAAGCTGTCTGAACAGTGTGCAGCAGTGACTAATTCTCCTCTAGGTGGGGGCAGATGGGGAGGGAGGGAGAGGAAGGATGGAGGAGAGACTTACTCACCAATATGGTGAGCAGTCTCAGGTCCACCCATTTTAACAACTAGTGCTAAACTTAGTCCTAGAAGGACAGATTTCTACTTTGTTTCAGACCACAGTTCTTGAGATAGGTACCTATACCAGCATGAAAGGAGGAGAATTCACAGAAGGTATGGGCAGAAACCAGGTGAATCTTTAAAAGTTGGGCTACTTCATTTCAGAGAAAAGGGGAAGGGCAGATAATGCACATTAAGGAAGAATGGCAATAACTGGGCTGTGGTAGAGTTCAGCCCCTCTTAACCGTCTTTTTTTTTTTTAAGATTTTTTAATTTATCTATTTGACAGAGAGAGAGATAGTGAGAGCAGGATCACAAGTGGGGGGAGTGGGAGAGGGAGAAGCAGGCTTCCCGCCGAGCAGGGAGCCCGATGCGGGGCTCGATCCCAAGACCCCGGGATCATGACCTGAGCCGAAGGCAGACGCTTAACGACTGAGCCACCCAGGCGCCCCCCACCCCCTTAACCGTCTTTTATGCCAATCTTAGACCCACTTGAAGATCACAGAAAAAGAGCTGAAGGTTTTGCTAATTTGTTTGCTTTGCTTTGTTTTGTTTTTGTAGTGGCTCCTGGATGCTATAAGGGAGCTACGATCCTCTGAGGAAGCATTTCCTGAGGAAAACGAAAACAAATGTCTCATGGGAAACCACTGATTAAGCGTTGGTTAGAATTGAGTCTGCTGCCACTCCAAATGCTTACAGTGCTGACAGAGATGACCCACTGCAGAATGAGAAACTGACCCCCAAAATACAGACAAATTCTTGTGAAACAAACTTAGATAAGTTATTGTGACCAAGTGCAGCGCCTCTTGAAGCCAGAAATGCACCTTGCTTATTGGCATGCAGCCCTTTTTTCCCTCTTTCCCCACCCACCCTTGCTCTCCCTCTATGCCAACCTCAGCTGCTCTAAGGAGAAAGCTTTTTAGGAGTGGGGGTGCAGTTCTTCTGGCCTCCAGGAAGATGTTGGGGAACTTTGGGGAGGGGAGAATCACAAACTATATGGCTCTGTCGGATACAGTCCCTGAAGTCACGATCATACTTGGTCCCATGGAAAGAAGGGGTACCCAAGTGTAACATACGAGTTTTAGGCAGTGCTCATAGTGGGGAAGGAAAACTAAGTGACCTTGTGGGTGGGATCCATTGAGCCAATTCAGTGTGTTGTTATGGCTTCTACTACTGAATTGATGATTAATCATGTGGATATTTTACATGCTGGTGGTGTGAATGCTTATAAGTGTCAGCAGGAATCTGCTAATTGGAAAAAGCCTCTGCATCAGTAAGCAATACTAATGCTTTAAAGTCACACAACCCTGATGTCCCATTTGAGCTACATATGTTAGGGCTGATGAGTTTGCCATGGGAGCCTCTGACCGTGAAAAGCAGCCTCACACCATGGCATCTTTCAGGGTTTTGCCGTCATGTCCTCCCTGACTTATTGACCAGGAAAACCCTTTTTCTAAGGTAGCTGTTGGCTTGTCATTGGAGCTCTTATAGAAACTGGGTACTGAACCATGAAGATGTATGACTCTCTACCTTGATATTCCCATTTTCAGGTAGGTCAACTCACACTAACCAAACAAGGTAGAAAGGGCCAACAAGCCCCTCTTGTTCAATGGAAAATGTGTAATCAAGAATGCAACAGGTTAGGCCCAGCAACATTGCAGCTTTATATGAAAAAATGGCAGCTATAATTTAGGGGGAAACATTATCTCCAACCCACCCACTGCCTTTGACAGCAAAACTGGCTTGATAGGGTTTTCAATTCACTAAGGTTCTCCTAAATTCTTGGGTCTGGATCACTGATGTTTTGACTAAGTTAAAATTTGATCATGTCCCAAACTGAACTATTCAGCATCAGCACCAGCTATGCTGAACTAAAAATGGAGAGGCGATCTTATCTCAGGGGGCAAAACCCAAGGATGTGGTAATAGCTCTGGCCAATACTGTACCTGTTGAATCCTGTTACAATTTTTCTGGCTTCTGGGCTTTTGCCAATGGCCTAGATGTTTGGTCTGCCACACAAATCATGGTTGCTGACTGAATTGCTTGGATCATTCTTGTAGATGTTGAGGGTAAGGGCCTATTCCCTGATGAGTCCAACTAAAATCTAGCTGTTGTGTGAGACTGCATTGCCCAGACTGCCAACCTTATTGCTTAAATCCAGTCCCATACTAGACATAGTAATGCATCCTCCATTGTAGAGTGGGTATGACTTGGAGGACTCTGTCTCTGGAGTTGGGCAATCTTAATCAAAGAATAAAAGAAACCTCTATCATGTATTCTGAGCAATAGGGAAGAATTTCATTTTAAAATTTAGTGAGAGAGAATCTTTTTTCCTGCCAAAAGCAAGGAAGTCTATAAACTCCTGGTATTTCACCTATGAAAGTCATTTGGCAGAGATTTTGCAGATTGTGGAAGATGCAATTTGACTCCTTGCTCTGCCATTTACTAGCTATACGACCTTAAGCAAATCAAAAACTCCTAGAGATTCAGTGTTATTTTTTAAGAAAAGAGAAATGGGGTAGTTTTAAATATCAAAGAAACAACACCTGTGAAAGTGCTTTCTAACTACAAAGCACTCTATAAATATTAGTTATTTTTCTAGTATTTCTGTACATTTAAGCTGAAGAAATAGAAACTAAGCATATAAATATAGCCCACTGTCTATACATCAAAACTAAACAAAATTTACAGAAAACAGACTGTGACTTGAAAGCATTTGGCACATTAGCTGTAATACAATATAATAAGCAATACACTTTGACTAAGCAAGGAATGGGAACTTGGGTGAAGTACACAACAGCGTGGAAGAAAGGAAGATTAAAGAGGAAGAGAATAGAAACCAGAAGGACAAAGAACTATACTTTACACAAAGGCCACACAGTAGTTATCTATATATTATCATACTATTTGTAATTTTTATACTGGCACTTAACAGTTAATAAAATGTATGTGGTTTATCAAATAATATGAATCTAAACACTTCAACTAATTATCAAATATATTGCTTTGTTAAAATAGTTCTTTAAATTTTGATTAAGAAAATTACCTGGACTTTTTCAATTTAATGGAGGTCACTAATCATCATTCCCTTTTCCACACTGGGAAGACCAGGTAAAAAGTATCCACATATTTCATTACAATTTACTTAGCCTGGTATCTTTGTTTCTTTTGAAACTATGTAAATGACATAATTAATTTGTAAACCAGGTTGCCTACAACTTTTTCTTAGGTCTTTGCATGAAGCTAAGCATGGCCTATTTGTATTTATACAAAATGTTTTATCTTCTTAACTTCATTACCTTATATTTATCTTTATGGAATTTCATCTTGACTTTATATATTTTATGCCAACTTGTTTCAGAAATCATATTTGACCTCCTGTTGTTTATATCTGCAACTTTAATCAATGAAGTGAAAAATAGTAACACTGGATTTGATTTAAAACATCTGACCTTTAAAATTCCAATGGATCCTCAAAATCTGTAAGTTAAAATGGCACCTATTTCCCAATAGACACAATATAAATCTATTCAATGAATGGCATTGTGCTACAATATCTAAGCAAAGTATTCTTTTGTAAGGGATCACAAGTTATTATAAAATATGTAAAGTTTAATTCTAAGAAATGTACAGAAGTATAAAAGCAAAGAACATAGGACATGTCACAAAAATAGTACAATGGACTACATGGATTTGGGTAAAGAAAATTAAAGAGCTAAAAAGTTATTCAGTTTAACATGAAAATATAATAATAAGTGTAAGTATAGCAGAAGCAGAAAAAGAACAAAACAATGGGAGGAAGAAGAAAGAGGAGGAACAGAAGAACTAATACTTACAGAACATTTACTATAAGTTAAGCATGTGATTACCACATGTAATCCTTATAAGATTCTGTGAGATGAGTATTGCATTTTAAAGTGAGGAAAAAGAATTTTATTGTAAGAAACAGTAAAGATGACTTAGAAAATGTAGTTGGGAATCAGACATGAGGGACTTCAAAATAGGCAAAAAGGCAAATATCAGCATCTTCTTGAAAAGTAAGTGGGTTTATGATTATAAGAATGATTGCTAATAACAAATTACCTGAATTTGAATTTTAGCACCCCCTTTCTTTTTTTTTAAAGTTTAATTTTAATTGTGGTTAGCTAATATACAGTATTGTATTAGTTTCAGGTGATTCAACAAATCCACACATCACCAGTGCCCTCCTTAATCCCCATCACCTATTTCCCATGCCCCACTTCTTTACTCTGGGAACCATCAGTTTGTTCCTATAGTTAAGAGTCTGTTTCATGGTTTCTCTCCCTCTCTTTTTTCCCCTTTGCTTGTTTGTTTTGTTTCTTAAATTCCACAAAAGGATGAAATCATATGATATTTGTATTTCCTAACCATAAAAAGCTGTTTAAAAAAATTTCCTGGGGTGCCTGGCTGGCTCAGTCCGTAGGTAGAGCATGTGACTCTTGATCTTGGGGTCATGAGTTTAAACCCCACATTGGGCATAGAGATAACTTAAAAAAAAAGAAAAATTTTCCTATTTCTACTCATGATTATTTTCTTTTATTCTTTTGATGTAGGACCAGTCAATAATATATATCACATGATGCCACATTATTGATACATTTATCATTTAGCTCTCCAACTGACTCTGCCTCACTTAAAAGAACTAAAAGAAATGCATGCATCTATTACTTTATTTGAAGTATTATAGAGTAACAACTAGCATTCTATAAAGGGGATTGAGGACAAATTTGGTGAAATCATCTGTTTAACAGTCTTCTTAGGGTTAAACAGAATGAAAATCCTGGGATATCAGCAATATATGACCAGATGAAAGTGTAAATATATGTCTGGCAAAGAAGGAAAGGGGGATCATTGCATTTATAGGTAATTAATTTATTAAATAATCTTAACTTTAATAGATTTTATTTTAAAAAAACAGAATGGTTGAAGTACAGCTCCCTTCTGATGTGAGATAAATACAGCCAGTAGAATTTGAAAATGAAGTCATACAGAAGGTCCACAGGGCTAGGATCAGGTATGTGTCTCTTTCTCATTTACTTTTCTTATTTAATAAACATACATATATCCTCTATTCATCTAGTCTCCCCCACAATCATTGTTTTCACTCTTCTAATTTTCTCTGATTCATGTTTTACTCCATCTTGATGTTTCCCTATAGTTGATCCTTCTACCTAAATCAAATGCTTTTTTTCAAATGCAAATTCCGAATCCTACCAGATAGTACTCAAAGCAGAATTACTTAGAGTGGGTCCAGATATTTGCACTTATAACAAGTACCTACTGTAATTCTTATGTACATTTGAGTTTTAAAATCACTACTACTTGTCTTTGGATAAGGCAGCAGGGCCATTAGCAATGATAGTAGTGTCCTCCACAATATGAGTTAGCCCACAATATCATCAAAAACTATAATAACAGCAAGGAAGGAGACCAAACAAGGGGGGCGGGGAGAAGGGAAAGAAAGAGAGAGAGAGAGGATTTATTGGAATTAGCTCAAAATAAATCACTGTACAGACTGGCAGAATCAAGACAGTCTGGGAGGCCTCTGGGTTCCCAAATATTTAAAGATCACCCTCTTCTTCTTTGACTCTGAATAAAGTATGAAGCAAGTAAAACAGGTTAAGACATTTTATCTTAAATGTGATAAGACATTTTATAAATTTTATCTTAAATTTTATTTTATCTTAAATGTGATAAGACACTTTATAAATTTAACAGAAATTGTGTTTAGTGTAAATGCTATGAATTGTGTGAAATTTCCCAAAGTTCACTGAATTTTTTTACTTTTATAAATGATAATTGGAACAGATTGGAAAGCAGATGGTGTCCTTTAAGCTACAGTAATTACCTGAGAGGAAAGACCTATAAAAAGGGAAGAAGGAAGAAAGATAGGAAGGAGGAGAAGAAAAAGGGAAATGGGAAAACTTCATATCATAAAGTAAAATATCTTTCTTTTAAATGTTATCTCATTAGTTTTTACTTACATTACATGGACTTTCTTTTCATCAAATTCCATTGTTTTAGTCTTTAAAAAGAGTTTTTTTAACTCCACAGTAGTTTGGAACATTAATTGAAATGATAAATTTCAGTAACTACTCAATTAAAAACTGAGAAACAAGCCAGTTCACATTTACCTAAAAACACATTCTCCATAATTTCTATTGAAAGACAAATGTAGAAACATTGTCAAAGAAAAATCATACCAAAGTTAAACAGGCAAGGAAGACTTTATTCAAGACTATTGCAATAGGAGAGAGAGATTGAACACAACTCTGTCGAAATAAAAGGTAGAAGAGTTTTCAGTTCTGAGGTGAGCTAGTAGTAAATCACTGGAGGAAGTTGTGGGGAGGTAGTCAATGTGATTAGGCCATTTGTGTTTGCTAATTGGCAATTGAAGTTAGGCTTCTATTTTCTCACAGGGACTAGGAGACAGGGACACTATCTTTCTTGGTGATTACATTTCAAAGGGATGGCTCTCAGGTCCTTGAGAAAGGCATTCCTTGTTGTAAGACTGCCTAGGAGCTGGGCAAAAGGTCAGAGGAAGAATTTACAATTCCAGGTATTCTAAAGTAGATGCTGTAGGAAGAGAGGTCAGAGGCCTATAGTCTGGAAGAAACCTGTCTAAAGTTCTGTCCATCTGAAGAGAGTTTTAAGGCTATCTTGGTCAATTTCCTTTCTTTAAGCTAGATGACAAGGGATTTTCCTATGCATTAATTCATGTGCTGTAATTCTTTATTAGAGTTACATTAGCCCAAACTTATTTCATACAAATCTTATGGGCATAGGCTAATTGCTTGATTCTAAGACTGATCTAACTGTCATACTTAATTATAGACTGTTTTGAGCTTTTTCAAAGTTTTGTTGAGTACCTAAAATTCCTTTCTGTTTGTTGATTTAAGCAGAAATTGCTTCTTTAAAGAAGATTTTAGTTTACATTTTTTGTTTAAGAATAGCATTTGGCAAGCTGTCCACCTAATACTGCTTCTCCTGATTTCTCGTGAAAATTCCCACAAAGCCCTGAAACCACCACCACCACCACCAAGTCTCACAACAACTCCAGCTAAGGAGAAGGAAAGAGATCTATCCATGGCCAGAATCTGGCAGAAATTGGAGAAAAACTCTGTTCTTACCTTGCATCTCTTTGTAGAAACACAACTAAGAGAGGATTAAAAGTCATCTGATCCTACCCCCACTAACTGTCCCTGGCCCAAAAACCTAAGGTCTGTAAAAAAAGTTCAATAGCCTTCCTGTCTGGGAAAGTACTGCTTTTTGAGATAGTGAGAGCATTGTTTCCTCATTCCACTTCATTACCTTACACACAGTTATTTGGATCTTCAAAACTCAAGAAGTCACCAGGCATGAAATAAGGGTAATAGCTGATGGCACTTAGCATTCTAGAAGGTGTGGCCCCACAAGGAAAGTATTGTCAAAAGCTCTGAAGAATGAAGGTAATTTGGTAGCAGTACTAAGTACCTAAATCAATCAGATGACAACCACACAACTTGGGATGGAAGTTATGCATGAGTAAGCTTTTAACAAATCATTCATTTCCCAGCATCTGGCAAATATTTAAGTTTGGTTCTGCTGATGTCAAGCAAAATCATCTCTTATCCACAAGAATTGGTGTCTGACATTTTATACAGATGGAGTTCATGGTAAATCTACAACTCCAGTGAAGACACAGTATGTTAAAGTAACAATGTTGAACTTTACCTCAGTGAATGCTGTGATTCTAGAAAACAGAGATGGTTAAAGAAATCCTTCCCTATCCCCAATGCTTTGTGTTTCAGAAGTTTCTTATGACAAGGAACCACCCTTCCCCATATGACTTAGAAAAGACTCGAGGAGACGTGTCTAGCAAGAAGTTGCTTTGGCCATGGTCGAAGATGTTGCTGTGTTCTCCTCTAGGATTTTGATGTATTCCTGTCTCACATTTAGATCTTTCATCCATTTTGAGTCTATTTTTGTGTATGGTGTAAGGAAATGGTCCAATTTCATTCTTCTGCATGTGGCTGTCCAATTTTCCCAACATCATTTGTTGAAGAGAGTGCCTTTTTTCCAGTGGATATTCTTTCCTGCTTTGTCAAAGATTAGTAGACCATAGAGTTGTGGGTCCATTTATGGACATTCCATTCTGTTCCATTGATCTATGTCAGATCAATGTTTTTGTGCCAGTACCATACTGTCTTGATGATTACAGCTTTGTAATAGAGCTTGAAGTCCGGAATTGTGATGCCTCCAGCTTTGATTTTTTTTTTTTTCCAACATTCCTCTGGCTATTTGGGGTCTTTTCTGTTTCCATACAAATTTTAGGATTATTTGTTCCAGCTCTGTGAAAAAAGTTGATGGTATTTTGATAGGGATTGCACGTCTCCAAAGGCAAGGGAAACAAAGGCAAAAATGAGCTATTGGGACTTCATCAAGATAAAAAGCTTTTGCACAGCAAAGGAAACAGTCAACAAAACCAAAAGACAACTGACAGAATGGGGGAAGGGGTTAGTATCCAAAATCTATAAAGGACTTATAAAACCCAACACCCAAGGAACAAATAATGCAATTAAGAAAGGGGCAGAACACATGAACAGACATTCCTCCAAAGAAGATATACAAATGGCCAACAGACACATGAAAAAGTGCTCAACATCACTTGGCACCAGGGAAATACAAATCAAAACCAAAATGAGATACGACCTCACATCAGTATACGCAAACAATGAATCATGGAACACTACATCAAAAACTAATGATGTAATGTATGGTAATTAACATAACATAATAAAAAATGGCTAAAATTAATAAGTCAGGAAATGACAGGTGTTGGCGGGGATGTGGAGAAAGGGGAACCCTCCTACACTGTTGGTAGGAATGCAAGCTGGTGCAGCTACTCCGGAAAACAGTATGGAAGTTCCTCGAAAAGTTGAAAGTAGAGCTACCCTACGACCCAGCAATTGCACTACTGGGTATTTACCCCAATGATACAAATGTAGCAATCCAAAGAGGCACCTGCACCCCAATATTTATAGCAGCAATGTACACAATAGCCAAACTATGGAAAGAGCCCAGATGTCCATTGACAGTTGAATGAATAAAGAAGATGTGGTATATATGCCATGAATTATTACACAACCATCAAAAAATGAAATCTTGCCATTTGCAACAATGTGGATGGAACTAGAGGGTATTATGCTAAGCAAAAGAAGTCAATCAGAGAAAGACAATTATCATATGATCTCACTGATATGCAGAGTTTAAGAAACAAGACAGAGGATCATAGGGGAAGAGAGGAAAAAATGAAACAAGACGAAACCAGAGAGGGAGACAAACCATAAGAGACTCTTAATCTTAGGAAACAAAGTGAGGGCTGCTGGAGGGGAAGGGGTGGGAAGATGAGGTGTCTGGGTGATAGACATTGGGAAGGGTATGTGTTGTGGTGAGCACTGGGTGTTGTATAAGACTGATGAATCACAGACCTGTACTCCTGAAACAAATAATACATTATAAGTTAATTAAAAAAAAAAAAAACTTTTTCAAAAAGAAAAAGGAAATAAGGGGGATTGGCCTTGTCAGATATCTA
The DNA here is from genome assembly GCF_029215605.1 of Mirounga angustirostris. Taxonomy (NCBI): domain Eukaryota; kingdom Metazoa; phylum Chordata; class Mammalia; order Carnivora; family Phocidae; genus Mirounga; species Mirounga angustirostris. The sequence goes on along the minus strand of NW_026991712.1, from coordinate 46,555,907 downwards.
AACCTGTTAAAGATATAAATGTTAGAACACTGCTTAAAATCCTTCAATGGCTTTTCATTGCTTTAATAAAACTCATTAACAAAAAAAAAAAAAAAAAAGGAAAGACAGCCTTGACTGGAACAAGTCAAGGCTGTATATAATCTTCATTCTCTCATAAAAGTACTCCTTTTATTCTATGCATTATTTTGTATTTGTTGTGCCTTTATTTCAAATTCTATCCCTGTTATCTCATCATTGACACACAATTGTATGTACCAAATTAGTTTTATTTAGGTTTGGAGAAATTAGCTTTTTGTAATTAAGGAGCCAGTTAAGGAATGAAAAAAGAAAAGACTCAAGGATGCCTCCTTCTTTACCTATGACAAGGCTAGACACAGACTCTCCATATTCCATGCTTTGCTCATAAATGGTTAGCTCAACTGCTTGCCCCACTGATCAATGGGAACAAAATGCTTGTTTTTTTTTTTTTTTTAAGATTTTATTTATTTAACAGAGGGAGACACAGCGAGAGCAGGAACACAAGCAGGGGGAGTGGGAGAGGGAGAACCAGGCTTCCTGCTGAGCAGGGAGCCCGATATGGGGCTCTATCCCAGGACTCTGGGATCATGACCTGAGCTGAAGACAGATGCTTAATGACTGAGCCACCCAAGCACCCCCAAAATGCTTGTTAACCAAACTGGTTAAGTCTCTTTCTTCCCCAACCCTAAAATCAGATTCACCCTTAGCCTGAGCCAGCATTACCGTTTCTCCTTAAGGGCCTCTCCTGAGTATAAGCCGGCATCAGACTAAAACAGTCTCAGAGCCACCATCCAATCCTGCCATCTTTTATCCCACTCCCCACACACCTGGTTCTTTGTAGTCTTGTTTACTCCTCCCAATAAAGGAAAAATTCTTTTGCCTAACCCTTGAGAACCCTGACGAGCTCACTGTAGCAATGTCCTGTCCATTGCAATGGTAATCCTCTCTCCTTTGCCATGGTCCCATTCCTGTCCTTTTGAAATCACCTTTCAAGTAGTGTCTCTTACAAAAATAAATAAACATATAAATATATAAAGTCTGAAATTGTTTTTTATTTGACAGAGGATCCTTCCAAATTTTATTCATTTATTGTCTCTTAAATGTTTTTGTGGAGGGGGGGAACGATATTTCTTTCAGAACTATGCATACATGCTTCTTTCTAATGCATATCACCTTATTCAGCCAACATTAATCACTATATATATATATATATATATATATATATATATATATATATACTTTTAGATATTGCTTCCTTTAGGAAATCTTCCCTGACCTCCTAAGCCCTATGCTGTTATTTCACACCATGTTCTAAATTCTGTTTGTTTTTATTTTCATACCAAACTGTAGTGTCTTTGAGGGACCAATGTCTTAATCTCTCAACAGCTAATACAGGGACAGACATATAGTAGATGTTCAATAGATGTTTGTTGAATTAATAATTTTTTTAAAATTGGAAGCAATTTGCCTAGGCTATGCCTTCTTTATACCTTAATTAATAATTTTATAAAATGGAGAATAGTCTCAAAACTAATATTGATACTTTCCAGGTATGACTGTGCCCTGATTGGTTAAGAAAATGCATTTCTGTCCCAAGAGACAGGGAGAGAAACAGACGATCTTCCTGTCCTCAATCAGGCCGGGAGTTTTGCTGTTTCTGGCACCTAACACTCATGGGAAACTCAGATTAGTTTTTCAATTGAATTCCATCTACCTTCTAAAGGGTGCGAATATTTCCAACTCTGGCAATAGTCTGCAAATCATTCCTAAATTTTGGTGTTGTTGAGTTTCCATCATTTCTGGGTATTTCAGTGGAGAGTTAGGAGAAGTTATATAAAGACCACTAGCTAGAGGACATTTTAAACCATAAACTTAATCAGAGAAAATTGAGAGACAATTTACTTGCAAGACGTTGGAGTTAACCCTCAGAGTAAGGATTCTTTGTCTCCCTCACCCCACCCTCCTCTCACTTCCCAGCCTCATCTATGCTCACCACAAATTGTTTTAATGAGAAGGTATACAAGGAAAAAGAGGACATGGGGTTCCAGTTACACCTACCAAGTGCCTAATATGTATGAAGTGATGGAAAATCATGTTATCATATACTAACTCTGAGAAATTAGTATTAGTATCTGGACCAGTTAGGATCGCAACAGAAAATATATTTTAAAAATTAGGATTTTTTTTTAACCGTTTATAAAGTCACATTGTAGCAAACCATAAGGGTAGCGCATAAAGCCAGGGCTCTCAAAGTTGGAGTCCCCTTACGACCCCAACGCATGAAGGAACAAGTGTAAGGAAAAGTTACTGTAACTAGAGACAGAGAGTGCTATGTGTAGAAGGCTACCTGACAGGAATGAAAACCTTCAGTAGTGGGGTGCAGCCTTAAAAGCTTCAGGTGAGGTACACAAGTAGGCTGCAGCAATCCCACAGACAGGGGGCAGCAGCAAGAAAGGACATGCCCCAGACTCACTTTTCTCCCTTCCACCAGCCCTCTGCCAGTATTCCCCACTGACAAGCCCACCCAGAATTCCGTGGGCGAGGAAGCCTGCGGAGGTAGTTCAAATTGATCAGGGAATCCACAGTGGCCTATGGACCAAGCCCAGCTTGCTGCCTGTTTTTGTAGACCTGCAAGGTAAGAATGGTTTTCACATTTTTAAAGAGTTGAAAAAATATGTTTTTTAAATATTCTGTGGTACATCACAATTAAATGAAATTCAAATTTCAGCATCTACTGATAAAGTTTTAATCGAACACAGCCATGCTCATTTGTTTGCATATTGTGTCTGACTGCTTCTGGGCTAAAATGACAAAGCTGAGTAATTGCAGGAGACCATACGTGGTGCTCTCACAGCCTTGGACTGTGGCTCAGAGCGTCACTGTGACAGCCTGACAGGATTGTGAATGCCCCATGTATTATTGTACTGTGCTGTTTTATTATTTATTTTCTACCTGCTCATACTCATCATGTCAAAACAAGAAAAAAAGAAAAGTGGACATTAAATGTCATGATTTTAAGGTAGAGTCGTGTGTAGGTTATTTTGTTATAGAATTAGATAACAAAGATTGCGTGTTTTTTAAAAGATTTTATTTATTTATTTGACAGAGAGAGAGCGAGAGTGGGAACACAAGCAGGGGGAGTGGGAGAGGGAGAAGCAGGCTCTCTGCGGAGCAGGGAGCCCGATGTGGGACTTGATCCCAGGACCCTGGGATCATGACCTGAGCCGAAGGCAGATGCTAATGACTGAAACACCCAGGTGCCCCAAAAGATGGCATTTCTTATTCAATGACATTATAACTGTCCTAAAAGAATTGATATACATTGAGTGTCTACTTGAACACTCATGACAATATTCAATAGAAAGTGACTGAAAAATTAGAAAACTTTAAATGGGTTATTTAATAATGGCAGAATTTCTTCATAAAAATAAAAACTGAAAATGAGGCGGAAACCAAATTAAGTTTCTGAGTGGCTTATTTGTAAACCAAGCAGGGAAAACTATTTATTGATGGTGAGTTAATTAAATTGTGTTTTATTGCAGTGGCCAAACCAAGGTAACCAGAAAAAAAAAATAAACTTGATTAAGACTGCTAGCGTTTTGGTGAGAGCAATTGTTCGAAGATTTAAGAACTTGCATAAAACAGCAATACTCAATTAAAAAGAAAACATAGCAATTGATTTCAAGTGCTTTTCTGTGGCGCTTGATGAGTCAACAGATGATATTGATACTGCTCAGATGTTGTGTTTATTTGAGGACTCAAAGCCAAGTGTGAAGTGATTAAAGAATCAGCTTATATGAACATTATCTGTGGTCAGGAAAGAACACTTTCAAAGAAGTTGAGAAAACATGAATTCAGCACAACCTGAAGTGGAATCCGTTAAGATATATTGCAACAGATGGTGATAAAATGTATATGCAGTAGAAAAAGGAAAAGTTGAACAAAGTTACAAAACTTGTGAAAATGTAGTGTGGGTAAAACCTATGGATATTCACTGTAATATTCATGCAGGCAAATGCTTGATCACTATCACTTGTAGTTGTTGTAAATATGAGCTCCACTTGTGCTTATGAGCATCACAGACTTCAGTTTTGTCAGTTTTGTCAACTTTTGATAGAAACAAAAGCTGAATAAACTGACCTGCTCTACTTTCCCAGAAGTTTGATGGCTTAGCAATGGTAAAATTTCACTGGGATTTTTCTGAGCACAGGACCAAAACTGATTTGTTTTTTTCCTGAATGAAAAGAATCGATTCAACCACTATTAATCACAGCCATAATGATATTTCTTTTTTCATTTTCATTTTGATATTATTTTTTGATATTTCCTAATTAATTCAACCAAAAATTATAGGCAGAATGGTGCTTAAATGTGGAGTTTATGCTGTTGTATTGTCATTTCAACAACTGATGTTGTTTGAATCACAAGTAATGTCAGGCTACTTTAAACACTTTCCATGGTGTCAAAAGTTAAAACAGGAAATGGGATCTCTATTCCCATGCAAATTTGTAGTGGATATATTTTCTGAATTCAAACACAGATCTAGCTGTGTTTTTTTGGAACTTGATGCAAATGTAAAGGAAATTTTCATACTTTAAAACTCATTTAACTGTACAGTTGAGGAGCTTCCACCCATCCTTCAAATAGGAGTGATTAATCTGCAACAAAATGACACACTAAAAGGTGAGTATCAAGAGGAGAATCTGATAGAATGCTATAAATGACTTCCAAATGATGAATATGTTCAATTAAAATAAGCTTGTGGATTGATATCAGTATTTAACAATTCTTATTTGATTGGAAAGACATTTTCTAAGATGAAATATGAACTCTTATTTCATAGCAGCACTAAACACTAAATTTCAACCTCCATTAAACAAAATGCTATCCAAAAAATTGCTGAGATCAAGCATTATTTCTCATTTGGACTCTGACTTCCAATTTTTTAATAAGCTTTCTGATTGTTTTCTATCTCTTTTTTAAAATTCTGCACCTTTATCCTTTCCTTTGTATTTTCCGAGTTTCTGTTTTGATATCTCTTCCATTGTATCTGCTAATACTTCTTAGAGTCCTCTCTCATGGTGGCCAACCATTTCCCCTTCTTTATCCAATTTAAATTGTTGCCCCTGATCTTGCAGCACAATTGTCAGAATGGACTCCAAGAGAAGTTAAATCTCTCTGTCTTTTCCCTGACCCTGTTCCATGTCTACCAGCCTTGTTATTTTCTAGACTCAATTCACTAAATTCCTAAGGTAGGGTTCACGGGAGATAACATTTATGGGTCTGAAAATATCTTTGTTTTGTCCTCACATTTGATGACATTTTTGACTGGGTATAAAAATCAAGATGAAAAATATATTTTGTTTTATTGCTCTGAGGGTTTTTCTGTATAATCTTTAGCCTTTAGTATAACTAACAAATTTGTCATCATTTAAATCCCCATTAATTAATGGATATCTTATACTGATTTATTTTCATTCCAGAGTATTTCACAACTTCAAAAAACTTTCAGTGCTGCCATTTTACAATCATAGATCTAGTCATAAGTCTCAGCTTCGATTTTACTAGGAATTCTTTAGGTACTTGTGGTGTCTAAATGAGGTGTCTCTTGACTAGATGGTGGACCCTAAATGTGGGGCGATGATCTGGTGGAAGCCTGTGGCACCCGAGGTGAAAGAATTCACCTGAGGCAGAACAAAGGAATACACCACAAGTGAGCAGTGGGCAGGACAGCTGAGGAGAGGCTGTCATGTCATGTCATGCCCCATGTCAGACTCCCTGCTCAGCGGCGAGCCTGCTTCTCCCTCCGCCTGCAGCCCCCCACCCCCACTGCTTGTGCGCTCTCTCTGACAAATAAATAAAATCTTAAAAGAAAACAAAAGCAAGCAAACAAACAAAACCTCACAGTATCAGCTTTACCTTTACAGATAGTTTTTATCATTTCCAAAGAAAATAAAGCTGTAATATTTTTACCTAGGCTTAAGTGACTGGCTGAAAGTCTTTCTGTATCCATGTAGGATATAGAGGAGAGAAATGGGTAAATCAACTGTTCCATTTACAAAACTTCAATTCGTGTCCATACTTTCAGCTACATATCTCTGGCTCTCCCTTTGCAGAACTTGTTGCTTGACTTGGCCCTCTCCCTGAATGCAGCCACATTAATGTATATTCTAGACTGTGGCTTTCTCTGCTCCCTCTAGTCAATCTATGATAGTGATTGCCTTTTGGTTTTTCAAGTATTTGTTTAAAAATGTGTTCAGTAATGGAATATCTCCATGTTCTCTTTAAGTTTCTTCCACATTTTTAAGTGGGGATATTGAGAAAGAAAAGAGATAAAGTGAGACATGTGTCTCAGTCTGCCATATTGAAATGGCCTACATATTCAACATATGTTTATCAACCACTTACTGTATGGCAGCACTTTGCTATGTTTTTATGAACAGAACAAAAATGGTCTTTAACCTTGTTTTACCTTCTAGAAACAAATGACAATTGATAGGTAAATAGTTGCAATATAATTAAAAATTATTATTATTTTTTAAAGATTGTATGTATGTATGTATGTATGTATTTGAGAGAGAGTGCAAGCAGAGGGAGGGGCAGAGGAGGAGGGAGAGGGACAAGCAGACTCTGCACTGAGTGCAGAGCCTGAGTTAGGGCTGAATTTCACAACCTTGAGATCATGACCTGAGCTGAAACTGAGTTGGATGCTTAACCGACTGAGCCACCCAGACACCCTTAGTTAAAAATTATGAAAATAAAGCACCATATTCTGTGAAAAGGAATGACAGGTGAGACCAACTCAAGATGTGACGGTCAAAAAAAAAAAAAAAAAAAAAAAAAAAAACCTGAGTAGAAAGCAATTAAGTTCAACCTTAAAAGATAAGCAAGAGGCAATCATACAAAGAGAAAGTGGGTAGAATATATAGGCAAAATGATATCGGTTTGATAAAGCTTTTAGATGAGTGACTGAAAGAAAGCCAAGGAGTCTGTGAGTGAGAGGGTAGTAGACCAAAAGAGTCGAAAGTAGAGACAAAAAGTAAAGACAAAAGCAGAGGCCAAATTATTTAAAGCATTGTAAACCATAGAAAGGTATAGATTTTATTTTATGTACTTTGAAGTGTTTTATTCAGGGGTATTAAATAATTTATCTTTTACAAAGACCATTCTGCTTTTCTGAGAAGAAAAACGTTAGAGAGGAAAGGTGGGAGGTAAGCATAAATGGCAAGAACTTATCTCAGTAATTCAGGTGAGAGAGAATGGTGACCTAAACTAAGATGGTAGCAGAAGAGAAAATAAAAAGACAATAGATTCTCTATGGATACAAGAGACTGAATTACTGACACTTACCGATGAGTTGGTTATGGGAGGTAGGAAAAGAGAAGAATCCAGATGACTCTTGAATTATTTACTACAAAATTGATTGTCTTGTGGAATTTTTATTGAAATGGAGAAGACTGGGGAAGAAAGGAATGAAGAATTTAATTTTGGACTCATTAACTTTAAGATGCCAATAAAACATTTGAATGTAAATGCCAAGACAAGAAGGCTAGACTTAGAATTTAAATTTAGTTTTATTAGTACATATGTGGTAATGAAAACCATGTGACTGGATAAGATGATCTAAGGAGAAGAAGAAAGAAGGATGAGAAGAGGAAACAGAACCTAGTTCTCAGGTCAGATAAAAGCAGAGAAGCCAGCAATGGAGGCTGAGAAATAATATAATCAGGAAGGCACAGGAAAAAAGCCAGGAAATTCTGAAGTCCGTCATAAAGGGAACTAAAAATAGAGTTCAAAGAAGGAAGCTTTCAAATGAGAGGCAGAGAGATAGATATGCAGTAGATTTGTTGATTTTTGATGATAACAATTTCAGAGAAGGTGACTTGATTGGAGTATTTTGAAGAGAATATTTTAAATGAGAGATAAGGAAATGGCTGGAAAAAAGCATATGTAGAAAATTTTTGTAAGAATTTTAGCTATAAAGGATATCAGAGAGGAACTGAATGGACATATGGGGTTAAGAAGGGTTTTGTTTATTTGCCTATTTGTTTGATTGTAAGATGGCTACATAAGTGCTCAGGCCCACAGTTGCTCCTGCAAAGGTCCAGATGGCCTGAGAAGAGGGGGGCCACTTGCCTCAGTACTTGAACGGTCTCACCGGTTTTCCCCAGTGTGACTTAAAATTAGTATAACTTTATATGTGTGCCACGATGTGAAACATATTGTGAAGCAGCGACTTCTGGCATATGGAAATCACTCAGGAGAGAGAGAGAGAGAGATTAATGATTCAGGAAGAGAGGAAAGAACCAAAGAGGCAAAGTCATGGAGAAGGCAGCATATATGAAATGATTCACCATTACCAAGAGAAAGAAAAATTTCCCCATTTTTAAATTAAAAATAAAGAAGTTCCTAGCAGATGCATGTAGGTTTGTAGATTTGATCGTGAGACGATGATAAACATCTTTTGGAATAATTTCCATTCTCTATGTAAAATATAATGCAAGATTACAATGTGCAAGTGAGGAGAAAAAAATATATAGGGTTTTGGAAGACTAAGGAAGAGATATGGAATAGTTATTGCAAAGAGAAAGAACTGTATTACTTGGTAATATGGTTGTATGCCCATTTGAGGTGCCACTTTTTTGTGGACTGTTCTGATCAAAGAACATGAAACACCCCTAAATATGGTTATAATAGCTATTTGTCTAATTGCATGGGTTTTAGTATACCTACAAGGTAAACTCCTGGAGGTCAGGATGTTTGTCTCCCTTAGAGCTTCATCGCTTACATTATATGCAAAGTAAGCACATAATACACATTTGTTGAATGAATGAATGAATGCATGCATGCATGAATGAACAAAAATTATGACTCCTACAAAAGGATTTTATGGAACTAAGAGATTGTCCAATAATTTGTAACATTGTTTTTTGAGGAAAAAGTCACCTTTTGTCCGATTATTTATCTTCTCCTCCCTCTTCTCTTTCTCTTCTTTTTCCTCTCGTCCGAATAAAATGAAGCACTGGAGCCACCATTTCCAGCCAAACCCTTTTAAAAAATATTGCTCCCTAATGTAAAGGTTGATTCTCAGCCAAAATGCCTATAACTGATTTAATTGGACAAATATTAGAATGAATTAAAATTTTAATCATAAATCCTCCAAGTAAGAATTATCTTTCTAGCATAATATTTCCATCCTGGATAGTCTTTTCACACAGAATGCCAAAGTCAGCTCTTTTCTATGAATCCTCTGCTTTTAGATTTAAGCTATAGCTTTAGCCTGATCGACTCCACTTTCTTTTCTGCTTCAAGGAAACCTGTTGCCTTTGTTGGCATATTTACTGCTGCTCTTGCAGATATATGAACTATCTCAAGCATAACGTGACCACAGATGGTGGAAAGCTCACTTTAATCAATCCCTTGCTGTGTTTCTGGAACTGCACCAGGCAGCCCCCACTTCATGGCTGATTGTCAGTGCCCAGCCTGTGCACACTGGTTGTGTGGGACACTAATCAATTTAAATTTAATAGAGCACAGTGTAGCATCTTTGTCTTACAGTTTTTAGGAGAGTAAATATTTTTCTTACACTGCTCTCCAGCTATTTCAAGGATGACTACTCTGTGCTAAGATATTTCAGTGTATTGAAACTTTCTGTTTAAAATACTCTGAGAAACAAACTGAGGGTTCTAGAGGGGAGGGAGGTGGGGGGATGGGTTAGCCCGGTGATGGGTATTAAAGAGGGCACGTTCTGCATGGAGCACTGGGTGTTACGCACAAACAATGAATCATGGAACACTACATCTAAAACTAATGATGTAATGTATGGTGATTAACATAACATAATAAAATAAAATAAATAAAAAATAAAATAAGTATGCAGATGATGTGGAATGTTTTGACTTTCCCCAAGTGACTATAAGGTCATTTCGAGCAATCTTTTGCTTTTTTAGACTAATAGAAAAGGGGCATGGCTTGTTATACTAACCAAATGGATATCATCATTATCTGCTTCTGGGGAAGCCAGTCTTGAGGTTTGTTTGCCAACCTTAGGTGGAAAGTGCTATACAATTGCTTGGTTCAGATTTTAGCAGAGAGTATGGTCTTTCATCTTTGTGGTTCTAACACCTGTTTGTGAAATAAAACTGCAGTCTTTTATATCCACAACTAGCTGCAGGGCAAATGTAGCATTTCTATCTGCTCTTAAGGCTTTGTGAAGAATAGAAGGAAAAGTAGAGGAATGCATATAAAAGATGGCAAAAGGAATGAGCTGATTAGATTGAATCTGCTTCCTGTATCTTGGTAAATCACAGAGGCTGGGTCAAATATTGTGAGTTGTAGCACAATTCTAGAACAATGAAAGTTATTAACCCTATTGTAAATAGGGAAAATTAGATCTGATATTATCCAAATGTAATAAGCATACACGCATTTCTCTTCTGTCAAATTGATAAAAAGTATTCTGAAATGTGACCTTCAAATTTTATGTTAACTGAAAAAGATCTCTATAAGAGATATTCCTGCTTATCAAAAAATCTGTTCATATTACAAAAGTTCCAGAAATAGACAATTCCCAAATGTTGCCTGAATTTATTCTATGTTCTAATTTCACAACTTTTACTATTTTTTATGTTTTTTGCTGTTTCATGGAATCAAAATCATGTATGAATAAATCCAAACAACTTAAAAAATAATTTTTTTTTCATTTGAGTATCCAGATACCATCTACCATTAAGAGAATAAATATTGAAAGTTGGGTCAAATTCTCAACAGATGAAAGTAACTTTTATACCAACAGGATGTCAGCCTTCATAGCCACGTAGAGGTTATAGCTTCACCATGTGTCAAACAGTACAATGAAGGAAAAAACCCTGGAAACACTCAAGTCATATTAACACCAGGGGTTGATCATCAGAATACTTAATGCATTTGTAGCTAGATTTATGCAGAAAGCTGGATTATACTTGTTATTAATTAATTAATTAACTTATCAATATTCTTATTGAGAAACAAGGGAAACATTATCCAAATAACTCTAAGAAAAAATTAATATAACACTGATTATATGAATCATAATAGTGCATATATGGTTTATATAAGTATACATATAATATACATATAATATATAACATATAATTTTAATTGCTATGTAATTATTGTAATTACATATTTCAGATGCTACTAGTAAATGTTTATTTTATAGAATTTTCAGATACCAATATCAAGTTTATTTGTCTACAATATAATACTATGTGCTAACCCATAACTTATATAAAAAGAATTACCGAGTATCCTTTTATTATTATACTTTGAAACAGGTATTGGAACAACTGTATTTGAATTTTTATGACTTTGAGACTTGAAGGCCTTTTTTTATGTTATCCATCACTAGGCTGAAAAATAGCATTTGTATATATTTTTGTTTATACAATTGGAGAATTCACTGAAAAATATTAAGAACATCCTCAATTACTTAGAAGAAAAAACCCACAGGAACACTCATTATGAAAATAAAGCCAAATGGACATTATTTGTTGCCTTCTCTGCATCAGTTCCTGACTTTTCCCCTCCCCAAAAGTACCCTAATTTTAGTTTCAGATTTCCATGTCTGACCTGCTGGTTTAAGGGTAACTCTTGCCCCTCTTGCTGCAATGATTGACACAACAGTCTAGCCCTAAGCCAATCAGTCCAAGCCATTTATCTAGCCTCCAGGAATGATTCATACATGAGCAAGTTACACAATTCAGCCCAAAAAGTTTCATGGCATATTTGCTTGGGACTTATATATGGAGAAAGGACATAGTTCCTCTTTTGTTCTCTGGACAGTGTGGTGTAAGAATGTGCAATGTGGATTTCAAGAGTCTTTCCAAAAATCTCTCTCCTGATAAAGCAAAACAAGGGAGAACACAGTGAGGAAAATCCCATAGACATAGCACAAGTGGCAATTGAGTTAGCCAATCCTGAAGACTACCCTCCCCTTGGTCCTTTAGTTACATACATTAATCAATATATTTCCCTAGAGTTTGGTCTAGTTTGGGTTTTATGTTATTTGTAAAAGAAAGTATTCTAATTGATATATATGACTATTATTACTATTGATTGGTTGCAGTATTCTCAAAAGGGTGCCAAGTAGGTTCTATGTGTTATCTCACCTGATACAACAATATGAAGTAAATATTATTACGAGTTATGGCCCAGAAACACATAGATGGTAAGTGGTAGAGTTGGGATTTGAATGAAAATCTGTTTGACTCCAAAGTCTGCAAAGTTATTTATCTCAACACTATTCAATGATCATTCAATGATTAGTATATTAGCACCTCTGGAGGAAATTCAGGAGTGTCTATGTGGATACATTTGATTACGGAAAATATGAGGTATAATTTCAGGGGCATCTCAGTTACTCCTGTCTGGAGGAGAAAAGATCATTTTACTAATTCTACTTGATATTAAAATCCAGTTCTGTGCCTCAGCACCATGCATCACTTTCTATCACATGATGCCAAGATGGACATGTTTATTCAGAGCCTTTTGAAATAAAGTAGTTATGTAAGCCATATTACTAAGTAAGTTGGAGAGCCTTTAGGCATAGGAAAAATGCTTAGAAGAGAATCAAGATTGCTTTCTTATTGATAAATCTGGGCTCTTGCAATTTTTGTGATGACAATAGGGAAAAACACATCATCCAGATAAAAATAATGTCATGCAAAAAACATGAGGTGTTGTCCTTTTACTGTCCATAAGAGTGAATAAGGGGGGGCCGCCTGGGTGGCTCAATCGTTAAGCATCTGCCTTCGGCTCAGGTCATGATCCCAGGGTCCTGGGATCGAGCCCCGCATTGGGCTCCCTGCTCCGCAGGAAGCCTGCTTCTCCATCTCCCACTACCTCTGCCTGTGTTCCCTGTCTTGCTGTGTCTCTCTCTCTGTCAAATGAATAAAATCTTTAAAAAAAAAAAAGAGTGAATAAGGTACCAATGAAATAAAACTCTTGTAGGTCATTGAGGTCACGTTCCTTCACATGGTAAGATTAAGGAATTCTTTCTGAAAGATAAAATCCGTCTTTTATAATTTTACCCTTTATGCAATTAAATAACCTTTAAACCATTTCTGGTAGAATTGGGATTACTACTTCTGTCATTGCTTTCTATGGAACATTGAGTACACCCAGGATACACATTCTTCCTTTCCACAGAAATGGGAAAAATCCAGTCAGAACAAAGCAATAACTAAGATCCTCATTGCTACAGTTATCTTTAGTAAGGTGTATAAGGAACAAAGGCTACTGAAAGTATCCCAGCTTAACAGGATAAAAGAGAAGGAATATTTCTCCCTCACGAATAGTAGTGGTGAGATTCAGCAGATTGTAGGAGCTAAGAATTTGGGCTTTGGACTCAGACTGACAGGGTGTAAATTCTTCATGTGCTCGGCCACTTATTAGCTGGGTGACCTTCATAAAATAATTTTACTTCTTTGTATATCATTTTTAAACAAAATATTTATGCTGTACTCCTGGAGGATTTAAAGGAATTTATATATTAAAAACTTTAAAAAGTTTAAACTCTACCATAATAGGTAATAAGCACTCAAATATTTTCTAGTAGTAGCAGTGATGTTAATAATTATAGTAATACAAATGAAATGTTTGCCGTATAATATGCCAGACACTGCATTTGTTGCTTTACGAATGTTATCTTATTTAATCATCAAAATATCACTGTAATGAAAGAGAGAGGTATTATCCTTATTTTCAGATGAGAAAGTTAAGAAACAGTATAAGAAATATTTCCAAGGTCAAATAGTCTGGGAATTCTATGTAAACTAAGATCTGCCTGATGTTAAAACTAGGATGTTAACCACTACTCTATGGTATTTTCCTTGATGTGATCTTATTTGAGCTAGAATAAACCACTGGGTCTCATATAAGAGACACAACCCTCATTGATTCAGACAAAAAATATTCTATATCCTTTGAACACAATATATTCCTTAAAATAGAACTTACTCATTGAGAAAATGAATTAATGATAGCATCATTTTAAGGAAACTATTAAACCATTTCTATGATTTAAATAGTGTCAGAAAAAATGACAGGTAATATCAGTCTATGCCAATAGCTTGCAAACATATGATTACAAGAATGGGTAAGTGCAATGAGGCAAACTTCTATCTATGCTTCTGTGCCATCAAAGTGCAAGGACTAAAAAATAACATCTTGCTGGATAATAAAGGCAGGTAAAGTTGTCAAAATTTGTATAATAATTAAATATAATTAAAATATTATTGACAAGAATAGTATGCAATACAAAAAAAGTAAATATTATTATGGTTATTTATTTGATTGTAAGCTTTTTAAAGGCAAGGATCTCTTCTTGTCCATATGTTTGCACACTACATTACTGACTTATCCTCATACTACTCTTTGGACAAGACTTGTACCAATTTCATTAACCCACCCCCTTGTATACCGTATAATTCTTATTATGACAGAAGACAAATTTCTGATTCCATTTAAAGTCAGCCCCTCCATCTGTGTCGTGAATTCCATTTCCATTAATTTTTCTCAAGGATATTGCTTCTGCAATTATGTTTTCTTTTTTCTTCTGTAGCAGCAAGTTTTTTTTCTCTCTCTGCTGGATTATTCCAATTGGCATGCAACATTACTTAATATGATCCTTTTAAAACAAAACCATCACGTAACCCCACATTCCTTCTGGTCACTGCCCCAGTTTTCCATCCTCTTTCATGCAAAACTCCCATGAAAGAGTTGTCTTTTTTTATTATTCTTTCCCTTTCCTAACTTCCCATTCTCTATGAGGTTTTTCTCCCCACAACTCCAATGAAAAATCTGTTTTCGAGATTACAGATGATCACAGCCAGTGGTCAATTCACTGCCTTATTTTACTTGACTTCTAGCAGCATTTGATATACATGATTATAGTTCTTTTTTGAAACACACACTTTCATTGCCTTCAAGGATACCCAAGATGCCTGATTGTCTTCTTACTTCGTTATCCTTTTTTCAAAGTCTCCTTTGATGGCTCCCTTTCTCCTCTACCAGACTTATAGAGACTGTGTTGCTCCAGATATTTTCTTTTTCTGGGAACACTCTCTAGATAACCAAGTCGTATGACTTTAATTACAACCTATGCATAGATGGCACTCAAATTTATTCTTTTCTTTGAACTCATTACTGAGTTCCACACATTTCAGATTTTAAATGGCCAAATTAATTTTATCAATAAATGCAATATTCTGTTGAACCATTTGCTATTTCCCCAAATCTAGATTTCTGTAGATTCCTTACTCCCTTCACATTACACAACCAATCTATCAGTAAATCTCCTTGGCTCCACCTCCAAAATATTTTCTGTAATCCAGACATTTGTCTGTTAAACCCAAACATCATCTTTCCACATCTCCATCATCTTTCACTTAGACTATTACAATTGTATCTTTCTTTTAAGATTTTATTTTTAAGTAATCTCTACACTGAACGTGGAGCTCGAACTCACAATTCTGAGTTCAAGAGTTGCATGCTCCATGGACAGAGCCAACCAGGTGCCCCCATAATTATATCTTAATGATATCTTCACCCCCCATTCTTGTCTCATTATATTCCACTATTTATACAGTAGCCAAACTCTTTTTTCAAAAGCATAAATTAGATTATGTCCTTCCATTGCTCAAACTCTCCAATGGCTAAGCCTTCTTGGAAAAAATTGAAAATTCTTTATCATATCCTTCAAGACCACATATCACCTGGTACCAAGTTACCTCTTAAACCAATCTGGGAACCTCTTGCTCATGCTGCTCTAGTTACTCTGGCTTTCTTCTATGTAGATAAGTTTATTTCCACTTTTGAGGTGGTTTTTTTGTTGTTGTTTTGCCTGAAATACCCTTGTTTATCCTCCTAAATGACAAATTTTTCAAGTAATTTATTCCTCCAGGTATATCACCTATTCAGTCTTTCCCTGATACTCTATTCTAAAGTAGCTCATCCATCACTTTCAATGATATCACCATGTCTCATTTTTTTCTTAGCATTTATCACTATCTGAATTTAGTCTCTTTGCTTACTTATTCATTTGTGTGTGTATTTACTTATCATCTGTATCATCCTAATCCCAGTCACTGGAATATAAGACTCATGATAATGAAGATCTTATTTCATTTTCTCATTATTGTATGCAGTGGACAAGTCCTGATTCTTTGCAAACCTTGGGGGAAGAAAGATAATAAAGGAGAAATTATGAAGGGTAAAATAAATAAAGACAGAGCATCATTTCTACTGAAAATATAATAGCCATGTAATTACGTTAAACTTAAAACTCTCAGGATGCGTGCATATTTTTTTCCCAAAAAGATGAAAGCATGATCCAAATCTATCATTTCTGGGTCACTGTGATGAGATCCAGCTGCCTTTAAATACAAAAAACAAGTAACTGGGAAAAAGAAGCATGTGAAGTGTAAAACATAGAGAAGATAGATGGTTCCCAGAAATATTCTTCTCTTTGCCTCTGTCTTTCTTCTTTTAAAAATGTTTTCTAAAAGACAGCATTTGATCCTACTTTAGTTTTTATTTTCGTTTAGCTTTTTAGACCTCTGTCCTTTTCATCATCATCATTATCATTAACAGAAGAGGAAATATTTGTTGAATTCTTGTTAAACTTTAAAATTCAACTAGATTTTAAAATCCAGCTAAAAGGATATTAATATATTTAGACTACCATTATATTCTTGTTAATGAACACAGATCTTAGGGCCTAATACATTAGTTCAAATATTCTAGGAACTCTGCTTCAGCACTTCACTGTGCTGTCTTCTTAATCCTCATAAAAACAATATAACTGAGAGTCTATCGTTTTCTCTTTTTACTGAGATTGTGTCAAGGAGACAAAACATAGGTTAATTTGTCCAATAAAAATGACAAGCTTACAGATAAAATGGCTGGACTCCAATCAAGTTGGACTTGATTATATGACTATAATGATCCATGCTTTTAATCACTAACCTAATAATTCTCAAACTTTAGTGTGCAATCATCTGGATCACTTCTTAGAAAGGCAAATTCCCAATTTTCAACTCAGATGTTCTATTCAGAAGTTCTTGGGCGAAGTGCATGGATATGTACTTTGGACAATATTAAAGTGATTTCACTGCAGCAGGAAAGAGGACCACTCCATGAGGAACAGTGTAATAACTTATACTACCCCATTGGACTCAGACATATTATAGGCATTTGATAGTACTTACTAAAGAGGAAATAATTAATTTGAAAGAATGAAGTTTTTTGACATAAAGTCCCTTTTAAATTAAAAAAATATACCAAGCATTCCCTCTGATAACCTCACATTACATATGACCATGTCAAAAATATTTAATATGTACTATAGCAGGAACACAGAATCAACCCTTTGAGAACATTATTTCTCTCATAAAATTATATGCTTCCTTTTCAAACAATTCAATAAGATCTTAGCAACAGCATTAGCTTAATAATTGCCAGCCTCAGTAATAGCACATTGCTGGAGTCTTCCCATATAATCTTAAAAGTGAGTTTCGTTACTGTTTTGATGCCTTTTAAGTCAAATAATGGAGATGATCCCGATCTTTTACGCAGACAACATGCTTTTTATGAAAGTATACAAAAACTTTGGTCACATTTATCTTTTCTGTTACTGCCTTTACCTGACCTAGTAGAAGATCTCTTTGCTGATCTGTAAAAAACATTTCACTCTTGGAAATGTAAAAATATAAATAAGAAATAAGGATATGGTGCATATGAATATGATGTAGATTGAGGTGGTTATTTTAGGAATTTGCTTATTTTTAAAAAGCTAGTATTAGTTATTAATTTTTACCACATAAAATCAGAAAGAGATGATGATCAAAATTTAAAATCTTTCATGGTTATGTTGGAAGGTGAAGGAAATCTAAATATTATCTATTTAGGATCTGTGTAAGACAGAGGCAGACTCATTCACTTAAATGATAATCAAATAAGAAGGAAAAAAACAGTTTTGTTAATTCAGAGAGCAAAGGTGTAAAACATGCTTCCAAAAATAGAGACAAAAGCAATACACCTAAGAAGAAAAGAATGCAGTCATAGTGTTAACAAATACCTTTGAATTAACAAGTGTACAAAGATCAAATATAAGCAAAGGCCTTTGCATTATTATGAGGAAAGAATGCAAATATATTCATAATATGTTAATTAAAAAGATAGTTTATTATAGGATATAAACACTCTTTCTTTCTCCTTGCTCTTTTTGTGTTTGTTATAAAGATAAGCATATAATAAACACAGCAGGAAAAAAATGTGCTCTAATTATCCATTCCTGAGGAGAACCATCTGTAATTTTTTTAAATACTGATCAACTAATAAATATTAACTAAAAATTAAGCATGCTGTATTCATCATATCAAAAACCCCCAGAAAATAGAAAATATTTTTTCCTACTGTCCAGTAGCATAAAGAGTAGTGGAAGCACCTTACTTTGTATATTTTCTGTTCTAATAAATAAAAGGTAAAATGAGAAATAAAAACAATCACATTATAGAAAGGAAAGAGCTATATGTGTCAGCAAGACTAGGAATGTTCTCATGGAGAAAGTGGCATCTACTAACAATCTTGAAAGATAGATTAATTCAAAAATTGGGGGATAAAAATTCAAAGTGAAGCAAAAACATGGACAAAGTCATGAAAGAAAATATACAATGAATATGCAGGGAAAGGTGAAGGTTGAGGGTTTAAGAAAATACAAACAAGATTTCAAGAAGGATAGGGTCACAATCTAGAGGGTTCTGATTGTCAATCTAAGAATGTAGGAAGGTCACAGGTACTAAAGGATTTTGAGGTTACAAGTGACATTTTGAAAGTGTGATTTGAAAATATTATAATAAAGTGTAATAAAACTATGGAAGAGAGGAGCAACCAGAGTTTTGGAGACCAATGGATTCCAGACTGCAGTAGCAATCAGAGAGGAAGGAAGAAACACGATCACATTATGTTATTAAAGATATTTTGGAAAATACCTTAAGGTGGCCCAAAACCTCACACATTGATCACTTAAAGATTTTTTTAAATTTCATTGAAATAAAAAATATTCATACATGATAATTATTGTCCCGAAGAAAGTAACCAAACATCTCTGAAGTTTTTTCCTGAGAGACATACTGCAAGCCTTTAGGATTAATGAGAAACAGCCACTAATTCCTTTATTTAAGTATCTTGCCTTTTTATCTTTGGATCTGTAAGTCCCCAAAAATGGATTAGAGACAAACATTTCTCTTTTATCTATACAATGCAAAAAGAAACCTTGAAATAAACTTCACTACAATTCCAAAATTTCCAGAATAATAACGAGATTAAACATCCTCTTGTTTTGCTGAAGATCATCTTTAAATCTTAGGTCACTTCCCTTTGGTCTATTCCAATTACAGAGGGAGCAATTCCAGTTCTGTGGCTCAGGGCGCTTTGAACAATGGAGATCCTCCTCAGGCAGAGCACTGATAAAGTGGGAATAACATCTAGATCTTGATGGACATTGCACTTGATTGCAGTTAGAGAGCACGCAAAACCCTTGAGGGCCCGCCATTTGGTGTAGTATTGAGTTTTTCATCTCATTAAGAAAAAATAGTCATAATCGGGCCCAGACTGGGGAGGCATCTCTAAGTTTGGCAGACCCCAAAACACCTTGCAAATGAAATTTTAAAGAACAATTAGTTATGAAATTAGAATACTAAAAAATGTGTGATTTAACAGATCTGAGTAGCTGGGGCAAAGTAGAGACATCACAAGTAACATTTTGAATTGACACTGATAAATTCATTTTGTACATTCCGAATATGAGATAATGGGGAATATCAATATACCAAGGTACAGACAGAATTTAAGAGCTATGGGACTGGATGTCAGCAGAGAGATATTGAGATAAAAATGTTGAAGTCATCTATTTACATAGAGGTTAGAAATCATGCAACTGGATTAGGAGAAAGTTTGGAGAAAGAAGAGCAAAGATTCAAAGACTAAGCCTTGATGATTTTCCACACTTAGAAGTTTGAAAAGAGCTATTATTAACAGGAAAGAGAAGGCAAACCTGGAAGGCAAGAGAGGAATGAGAAACAAGATTACTGAAGTCTGCTAGGTAAATATTTATCCTTTATTGATCAAATTAAAGCCAATACTATTGCCATCTTCCAATATGTTTAGTAATAATACTACCTGGTAGTAAAACCATTCTCGAATCCTCAAAATGTACTGCTAGGTCATGTCACGCTCATCAATCTGTAGAACACTTTGTCCCAATCTATTTGTTGCACATCACTGTTATAGTGGAAATGACAACTAAGACTCACATTTTCATTGTCTCAAGGTTACAAAGAAGATATGGTATAACATTTTTATCACATGGCCATAAAACTAAGTTCCATGGCATATCTGGCAATCTGGTTGGTCACTGATCCAAAAAAGGCAAAATTGTAAACAGAATGCCCAATCTAGCACCCCAGAAGTTTCATTAAAAACTTCCACACTGTGAGGAAATGAGGCAGAGCCCTAATCTAGAAAATGAAGTTGTCCATGACATCCTGTTGCATGAGAAAAACTATAATTATTCTATCTAAATACATGATTATGGTTACCGTGGTTTTTTTTTTTTTTTAAGGATTTACTTATTTATTTTAGAGAGATCGAGAGAGAGAGAGAGCATGCAGGAGTGGGAGGACTGGAGGGAGAGGGAGAGAGAATCTCAAACAGACTCTGCGTGGGGGTCCATCTCACAACCCTGAGATCAGGACTCAGCCAAAACCAAGAGTGGAAGGCTGAACTGACTACACCACCCAGGGGCCCCTATGGTCACAGTGTTTAAAAAAAAAAAAATGTGTCGTCCTAAGATGCCTGTGTCTCATTTGACATAGAAAGAAGATATTAACTTTTGAAGAATCCCTAATTTTTCAAACACAGATTGTTTTTTTTCTGTTCTCTATACACTGACCTGAGAGTGATTGACTTTTGCATAAAGAATTGTAACCTTCTAACTGAATAGGATGTGACCTTAAATGTATTTTAATCTTCTATTTAACTCAGAAAATTTCATTAGAGGTATCCTTTGGTCTTTTCTGACTCTGTCAAGGCCTGCTGTCTGTGCATATCATGATGTTCTACCTTTGGCACTTAGGGGCGTGCACCACACATTGGGTTGCCTCGCTCGCAGTGCACGGTCCTTGTAGATCTGGGACCTGTCTCAATGGTGACACAAATTTGACTCACAGCTCCCTCAGAGACACTTGAGCACATTATACTTCATCTTTTTCAGATGCACCCTTTCAGATGATCTCTTTGTACCAATGTGAATGATGTTTCAATCTAGAGGAGGTTTTTTGGGTTTTTTTTTGTTGTTGTTGTTTTCTTTTTCCTTCCTTTTTGTTGTACATAAAGATTATCCTTGGGCTGAGTTGCAAAAGTAAGCCTTCATGAATGAGATTAGTGGTCCCTTTCCAGTGATTTAGCCACTTTGGAAGGCCATCTACCACGAAAAGCCTGGGTCAGCTTAAATTGAGGTTATTTATCTATAATGAACTAGTAAATACTATTTTCAAATTTTACACTTGCATGCTCAATGTTAGCTTATAAGAATATATTTTCAAAAAATGTGAAGGAGAAATTATTATAAATATCTTGTGTACGAAAAAGGTAACAAAATAAAAAGGAAAAAGTCCTTAAATTTTTCCAGCCCTTTCATTTTCCAAGGTGAGCACAGTTACAAGTCGATGAGATGTAAGAAAGGGAAGAAAGGCTCAATTATTGCCATGTCTCAATTTTTGTTTGTTTTCCTAAATGGAAAAAAAAAAGTATTTACTAGAATTGTTACGGCAGGTATTGATATTCCCTGAATTAATCATTTTATTCTCACAGAACTGGAAATAAAATTATGGTCTTTTATTGCCATATGCTTACTCATCATCCATAAGATAGATTTTTTTTTTTTTTGCAAAATATGTCAATGCTTTGCTCTTCAGATACAGATCATAATACTATAAATGTATGCTTTCTTGAAAAAAATCTTATTTTTTGAAAAATCAGACATTAAACATCAGGGCTTATGGGGAAAATAGGCTCATGTAGATCATTCTATATCTATACAGATATCTATAAAAATAATGTAAGTACTAATTTAAAGTATTAACATCATTCAGAAGATATGATAGATTCCTAATAAATAAAGTAGTGGTCCAGTGGCATCAGCATCACCTGGGAACTTTTTAGAAATGTACATTCTCAGGCTCACTGAACCCCTGGCCAACTGAAACAGAAATTTGTGTTAGGGCTGAGTAATCTGTTTATCAAGACTTCCAGGGGATGTAATACAATTCACAATTAGGTGAATTACTGTACTACACTATATAAAACATTTTACCTTTCAAAGGAAAAAGAGGTGATGTTGCTAAATGGAACATAAGATGGAAAATAAGAAAATAATTCAGAGGGCACCTGGGTGGCTCAGTCGTTAAGCGTCTGCCTTCGGCTCAGGTCATGGTTCCAGGGTCCTGGGATCGAGCCCCACCTCGGACTCCCTGCTCGGCGGGAAGCCTGCCTCTCCCTCTCCCACTCCCCCTGCTTGTGTTCCCTCTCTCGCTGTCTCTCTCTCTGTCAAATAAATAAAATCTAAAAAAAAGAAAATAATTCAGATTGTCCCATTATCGAGTCAAGGGCAAAATATGCAGATGTCTAGTAGGTTGGCAGCCTTCAAATATGTCCCCATGACCCAGCTTCTTAGTATCAATGCCCTGTGAATTTGGGCCAGTCTCAGTGACTTGCTTCTAATGAACAGAATACAGCAAAAGTGATGGGATGTCATTCTTAGATTAGCTTCTGTCTTGCTTCTCTCTTGTTCTTTCATTTGCTCACTGCTACATTCTGAGTGGTCCTGAGGAGTGGCCCACTTGGCAAGATATCTTGGCTCAGCAACCAGGGAGGAACTGAAGCCTTCAGCCCAAAATCCCACAAGGAACTGAAACCTGCCAACAGCCAAGGGAGTGAGTTTAGAAATGACTTTCCCCTCAGTTGAACCTTGAGATGATTGCAGTCCCAGTCTATACCTTGACTGCATCCCTGGGACAGATTCTTAGCCCGAGGACCCAGCTTAGAAGGACTGTATTACACAAATAAAACTAAAAACAAACAAACAAACAAAAAAACACAATAAAAGAAAATGTTGTTTTAAGAGACTAAGTTTCGGG
The DNA here is from genome assembly GCF_029215605.1 of Mirounga angustirostris. Lineage (NCBI taxonomy): Eukaryota > Metazoa > Chordata > Mammalia > Carnivora > Phocidae > Mirounga > Mirounga angustirostris. The sequence goes on along the minus strand of NW_026991712.1, from coordinate 46,532,652 downwards.
AGATCATTTCCAATACATAAACCAAGGGGAAGAATTTGTGGTCAGTAGACACACTGTACAATACCATGTTTGTCCATGGGGGGCCAGCTTGTGTTAGTGTGTTTTGCATTCAACTGCCATTATTTGGTGAATAAAGCACTAGAAGGGCTGGGAGAATTACAAATGACCCCATATTACTTCACATGTTGTTGGCACCAGGTGCCACCAGGAAGTCTCAGTTTTATTGAGGCTTCTACTGAACAACTTCTGGTTTCCTTTGGTCTCCTTGTTTCATCTCTCACATACTAATGGTATGTGAGCTAATTTACTTCAGAGAAACATGCATTTTAGGTTGAGTCTGCTTTTCCAGAAGTAGCAATGTTCTTAAGAACAACCATGGAGCTCATTAAAGTACTTTTTGAATTCCTAAGGTTTAATTCACTCCTCATGCTTCCTTTAAGGATTATATGATAGATGTGAGAGGATAGGAACAATTTTTTTCTTTTGCCCCCATTCTCTTATTTTCTTTCTTTTTTCAGCCTGGAAAGTAGTTCTTTGGTAGAATGTATGGGAGAAGGTTTAACATAGTAATACACCAAAAAAAAAAAAAAAAAGAAATTCCTATTAACAAGAAAACAACAGGAATTGGCTTGCTCCAGTGAAAGGACTTTGATGTTCCAAACTTCATTCCTCTTGCTCAGCCCAATCTACTTGTCTCTTTCCAGAATGGAGAAAAGACTATCTCTAGGATTGGACAAAAGTGGGGAAAATACCGAGCGAAGGAAAAGACTTAGGTGAACAAGGCAGTAATGAAGTAGGGATTGAAACAATAGAAGATTCCTAGATCATGTTTTCAAGAATGATTCCATGCACAGAAAATTTGATGGGAAGAGCAGGAAATATTTTGCATCATATTTTAGATGCTGTATGTTTTCATAAACAGTGATTAAATAACATTGTTTTATTTCTCATACTGACTACATATCTGCACAGCTTTCTGAGCACTGTGAATCCACTAAAGAGTGATATATGTATATTTCCATCCCTTCTCATTTGCTTTTCTCATATGTCAAGTTGTAAGTGCGTTAAGATGGCCCATTTAAATGAGATAATATATGTATTCTGAAAGTGCCTAAATATTAAGAGTCCTCAACAAGTATGAATGAAGAATTTTATCATTTAATTTTAGAGTAAGGTATTCAAATTTATAGCTATGACTATAGCAATTCAATAAACTTTAATCAACATTCAACTGAATAAACTGAATTTTTTAAATCTAAAATTCATAATAATAAACTAATCACAGAAAAATATTTCATGCTATATACTAGGGAAATCTGAAATTAAGGGAATCCCTGCTCTGGACATGATTCTTTAGGGATCCAGAAATATGTATGAGCAGCTCCAACATTGAATCTAGTAGCAGGGAAGCCCCTTGGAGTTAGTCACTATTTCTTTAAGTCAATAGCATATATTAAATATCTTCTACAAGCTGAGCATTATGCCAGAAACTAAGAAAGAGAAGAAGACAAAACCAACAAAGGTTGTCCCTGACACCATGAAGTTAGGTCTGGAGAAGACAGACCTTAACAAATAAGTACAGGTCATTAATGATGTAATTGCAAATATGTAAATACTTCAAAAGTAAAAGGGGCTTGCAAAGTGCAAGGCGTAGGTAATTAAGCCCTTCAACAGATTGCTATAGGTCACTGTATCTCAAAAACATACCAATGGCTGTATGTCAAAATCAACCATCTTCTTCCCAAATTATTAAATAAGTATCCCCTATGATGGTATACAAATTTAAAACTACATAAATAAAAAAATGAAATAAAAATAAATAAGTAAGTAAATAATATCCGCTGCCCTGAGATATGATCTCTGATAATGAGGAGGCATTTTCATCCCCCTTTTTGGAAGGTATCAAACAGAGGTATCCAATGAATTAAATTGGAAGCTTTCTCTGGAGCAAACGGAGCAGAGCTGACCATCTTTTCTACTCCTCTGGGAAGTCTCAGTTTTATTGAGGCTTCTACTGAACAACTTCTGGTTTCCTTTGGTCTCCTTGTTTCATTGTAGCACCCTTGAAGAACCAAATGACTCATGGCTCAACATTTTGCTGAATCAGTAAGTCTGAATTTCACCATGATCATCACCTGTCTCCAACTCAACTACCCACAACCACCCACATCTCTATGTGATTAATGAGATTGTGGATAAGGGTTCAGCTTCAAATGGGACAATTTGTCTCCATCAATAAAAAAAATATTTTAGAAACAGATTCCCAGTGTCAGTACACATTCAGTTAGTTATCCTATTTTCTACAATGTTAGTATTATTCCATAGTATGATCAATGATATCTGGGGAGAAAAAAGGCATTCAAGTTGCTAAGAAATGGAGAAATAGATTATTTTCAGTTTATTTAAAGTATTGCCTAAAGCTGGAACTATATTATATTTAAGAATAATTTTTAAAAGCAGATTAAAATCAAAGTTTTTTTGGCTTATCTACTATACTCTCTGTCCTCTCAGCTATTCAGCTAATCAGAGTTAATGTAGTAATATGAAATTAGTGTAGGGATTTTGTTTCAAGTCATGAATTGGTTCCAATAGATTGTAATATAATAACTTAATCAGTTTTATTAGACTAATTTTCAAAAAAGGTTGGAAAACCCATGTAATATCTTACAGTATAAGCAGAGTCAGCATTAATTTAGATGTGCACTGTGCCACTTATATTAAGAATAAAAAATAGATATTAATAAATTTAAAAAACATAATGACTGAAAATAGTTACATTCTAGATGGGGTACTTTTTGCCTTATTGACTACAATCAATATTCAAAGTTTGAGGGCTTTTTTTTAAAAAGAAATAAAAAGCAAAACAAAACAAAACAAAACAAAACAAACCAACAACCACACATAGTGCTTTTTAAACAAAAAGATCAAATAACAACTAGAAAATTTAATTAAAGTTTTGAAATTTAGGGGCTCCTGGCTGGCTAGTTGGTTAAGCGTCTGTCTTCGGCTCAGGTCATGATCCCAGGGTCCTAGGATCGAGCCCCGCACCGGGCTCCTTGCTCAGCAGGGAGCCTGCCTCTCCCTCTCCCTCTGCCTGCTGCTCCCCCTGCTTATTCTCTCTCTGTGTGTGTCAAATAAATAAATAAAATCTTAATTTTTTTTTAAATTTAGAAATAAAGTATTTATGGGATGTCTAGGTGGCTCAGTTGGTTAAGTGGCTGACTCTTGATTTCAGCTCAGGTCATAATTTCAGGGTTGTGAGATCAAGCCCTGCGTTAGGCTCCATGCTGGGCATGGAGCCTGCTTAAGTTTCTCTCTCCCCCTATCCCTCTGCCCCTGCAAAATTAAAAGCAAAGATTTTCCACTATTTTAAACAGAAACATACTGTAAGACTAATAATGAGTTCAACAAACACTTATTAAAAAACATCACTGTCTTTCAAAAATTGGGATAGATGCAATGTGTGTACTGGGTTCATAAAATGACTTCTTTTTTTTTTTTTTTAAAGATTTTATTTATTTATTTGACACAGAGAGAGACAACGAGAGAGAGAACACAAGCAGGGGGAGTGGGAGAGGGAGAAGCAGGCTTCCCGCAGAGCAGGGAGCCCGATGCGGGGCTCGATCCCAGGACCGTGGGATCATGACCTGAGCCGAAGGCAGACACTTAATGACTGAGCCACACAGCCGCCCCATAAAATGACTTCTTATTTTAGAATATAAATCCTGGGTGTGAGGAAATCGTAAAATCTTGGTTTTAGAAAGTGACTTAGGAAATTCATTAAAATTCTGTATTTTAATTTATGTCAGTCTATCTGATCTAAACATTAACAATTGAATTATAAATAGAGCTCTCCATTTGCTAGGAAGGGTTATGAGAACATGGGATAAATATTATTGTAATTTCTTATAATGAAGATGCTATTTGTAGCTCTTTAAAATACAGGCTAAATCCTACAGTAGCAAAATAAACCTAAAGAGAATATATTTGCACAGGCTTAACTGTCAAAACCTACCATTGTGCTTGTGAACAACATTTTAAAAATTTGACCAAGACTGCAAAGTAGACATTATCCCTGACTATCTCACTTTCAATAACTTGCTCTATTCTTTAACCTATTACTACTCCTTTTATCCTTTCCAGCACACCAGAGTTGTTCGTCCAATGACTACCCTGCTTAATTACATCTTTTTTTTATTTAATAAATTTGACATGTCACATTGTGTAAGTTTAAGGTATACAACATGTTACTTTGATAATTTATATATTATATGATTGTCAATATAGTGATATTTATCACATTACATAATTACAGTGCAATATTTTATCTATATTCATTATACTGCACATTAGATCTCTATGGCTTATTTACCACTTGTTGTAAGTTTGTATCCTTAAATACTGTCACTTGAACTACCCCCATCCCCATCCCCCAGTAACCACCATTTTATTTTTGCTTTTACAGGTTTAACTTTTTTTAGATTTCACATATAAGTGATGTCGTATAGTACTTGTCTTTCTCCGTCTGATTTATCTCACTTAGCATGATGTGCTCAAAGTCCATCCATGTTGTTGCAAATGGAAGGATAGATTCCTTTTCCTGGCTGAGTAATATTCCATTGTACATATGTACCACATCTTTTTTTAATGTGTTTTGAGAAATTCTTTAATAATTGAGTTTTTATTGGTTGTTCTGAGGATCAGCACAGACATTTCAATTTGTACACAATGCTTAACATATGTACTGAAAATCTAGAAAATCATGTAGTTGCGATTCTTTTCTAAAAGTTATTGCAGTGACCTTCCAGCTTAAAATTTGGAGGCAAATTTTCCTAAACAGTATATCAAGTACCAATATCTTTAAATGTTGATATGCTATTACGTTGCTAAGTCTCATTAATTCACAATTTAATATCATATACATTACATACTCCAATTTTCAATCTTGCACAGCACATTAACAAAGTTAGTAGGAAAACTGGACTACCACAACCAAGATGTTGTGCACAAGATTCTGACAGAGAGAGCCAAGATCAAGGATGGTTTTCTTTAGGAAACAATTCTACCAAAACAACACAGGAATAGAAGCAATTTAAAACGTTCAAGACATATTAAATGCATGACTGACTCTAAATTGCCACTTAGTATGCTTTGTATTATAGGATATAGAAACTACCACATCAATGGAATGTTAAGCTGACACCCAAGACAACCAAAGCCTCCCATAATCAATATCCCACTATTATCTGGTTGTACCAAAAAATAAACCAGCAAATGATTTCACCTCTTAAAAACAAAACAAAACAAAACATTTACACTTAAAAATGGGATGAGGTGGGATTCCCTCTTTCTTAAGAATGCTTCTAAAGCTACTAAAAAACTTGTATTTATAAAATAGTTGATAAAAAATGTTCCTCTGGATTGTACAAGAAAGGAGACAGGGACCCCTGCTAAGACATGGTACATGATATTAACTAGACTTGGCTGCTTTCTCTCCTGATTCATCAGAGGCTGGAATCTCCTCGTTTTAGTTTCTCAGTTTTCTGCAGGTAAGTCTTTTGTTTCTTGGTTAGTCACTTCAGCCCGTTTTCCCTTTGCTCCCCTTTTCCCCTTTTGTTTACACTTTTTTTTTTTTCTGAGGCTTTATCCTTTCCCGTGGCCTTTTTTGGCTTCATTTCCACTTTTGCAGTAGCAGGTTTGGCTGCCAACTTTACTGATTGATCTCTTCTTGGGCTCCTCCTTCACTGCCCTCTTGGCAGAGCTGACCTTCCTCTTGGGCATGGTGATAGTGGGATGGCAGGGGGGGAGAGCCTTCAAGAAGCTGGGCTGCCTGGCGCCTCCCACTCCTCCCACTCCCCCACCACCCAAGCTGCTGCCTGCACCACATCTTTTTATCCGTTCATCCATGGGTGGGCCTATGGATTGGTTCCATATCTTGGCTATTGTGAATAATACTGCAATAAACTTGGGAGTGCAGATATCCCATCAGAATCCTGGTTTCATTTCCTTTGGGTATATATCCGGAAGTGGAATTGCTGGACCATATGGTAGATTTATTTTTAATCTTTTTCAGGAACCTGCCACAGTGGGTGGACCAATTTACAGTCTCGTCAACAATATGTAACAGTTTCCTTTTCACCATGTCTTTGTCAGCCCCTGTTGTCTCTTCTTGATGTGAACCATTCTAACAGGTGCGAGGTGATCTCATGACGGTTTTGATTTGCAGTACATATCATTCCTTGTGAAGAGACTCAAAGAGCCTTCCGATTTATGGATTGAGTGGTTGAGTTAGTCTCTATGACTGCCTGTGTTTGTTCTGTATTCCTTACGTTTTTAGTATCAGAGAGAGCATCTCTTGCACTTTTATGGAGGAATATAGTTTTAAAAGAAAGAAAGAAAAAGAAAGAAGAACCTATGACCTATTCACTGCCATAGCCAAACTTGCACACGGGCTGTCTCAGCTAGTCAGAGAAGTCAAAGAAGAAATTGGCCTTTCACATCCAAACTGCCTGTTTCCCATTAGGCTTCTGCCTCTTCATCTCCCTTTTGTTTATGCCTCTGAAATTTCTTCTTGGAAGCTACTGATGTGGTGGTAAGAGCAAAAACTTGCTTTAAGCACTCATCATACAAATTAAATTTTAAGTAAAAGCAATTGGTATTGCTGCTGAGTAAGTTCTTCCTGTAGATTGCTCAGACACTCTGCAAAATTGCCTGCTGACCTGCTCCATGGGCCAGAGATGCCAGTGGCCCCATAGCCCATAGTATCTTTCACAGGTGACATTTGTAATGGAGAGCTCTGTGCAGTTGTGCCGAAAGTCCCCAGCAACTGCAAACAGGCTATTTGGGATGAGATGATATATATTAAATTATATGCTGCACTTTCCATTGAAAAATGAGCATCCTAAAGAAATAAAACACTCCTGAAAACCAAGCTGGAAAAAGATGAGAATTTGAAAGTAGTAAAGTACTTTTATTTTGCTAACTGAGTATGCAAAAATGCATTAAGGTGGCATACACTCATTGCATTTATGAAACGTAAAGTCCATCCTTTTAACTCTCAGGTTATTGCTGTGATATAATATATGGCATCATTTCCATTTTACAGGTGACGAAATTGAGATTAGATTGATTTGTCTGAGTTAAAGCAGCTATTAAAAGATTCACAGGCATATGACAGGCACATATTCAGTCTGAAGCAGATTGCTTTCCTTTTTATCATGTTTTACATTATAAAGAATATTGTCTAGTTCTGAAGAATCTTTTTCATGAATAGTTGCAGGAGAAGAAAGTGAGTAAACATGTGATTTCAAGGGTACAAGAAAGTTTCTAATCTCCCAAAGCATCTATTAAATGGTAATCTATATCTATATTCTATGCAATTAATCTGAGGTAGATACAGAATAACATATATCTTGGACTTGATTGTGAAACTTTGAAACTGAAACTGACTTGATGAGTAACCTAGTTCTACTCTGCCCTTTTACCCATGGGGTGTCTAGGGCCAAGAGAGACGGAAACTTGTAAGAGCTCACTTATAATTTTGGTTTTAGTCTTAGAGATAGAAATCTGGTGTTTTAAATTTCAAGTTCTTGTCTTTGTTCTATACCATTTTGCTTTCCTTATCACTAATTTATAAAAATCCAATATTGTGTACTAATATGTTGAGATTTTGGTGAATTCGTTAATGTTATCTAAGATCTTTTTATTCCTGACCTGGGAATCCAGTAACAGTCATTATAAGAGACACAATGAAGTAAAGTTCATCGATATGTGAATGAGTAAAAACAGACTGGCTAAAATAATTCTTTGATCTAAACTTTACCCAGTATCAGAACTATATTACAGGAAAAAGTTGTCACCTGCATTTTTGCCTGCATTTAAACTTTCAATAATGGAAAAATAAAACAATCAGAGTGGGACATCATTCCATACAATCCATTTCCTTTGAATTTTTACCCCAAATATTTTTAGATTTGATTTTTATTTACTTTTACTCCTCAAGGAGGATTCAGACTAAGTTAACCTTTTTTTAATGCTGTCAGCTTACTTTCTGATGTTTGAAGATGCCTGTTATAGATATGGCAATGAAAAATATAGTCATGCAGGGGCATCTGGGTGGTTCAGTCGGTTAAACGTTTGCCTTCGGTTCAGGTCATGATCCCAGGGTCCTGGGATTGAGCCCTGCATTGGGCTCCCTGCTCAGCGGGGAGCCTGCTTCTCCCTCTCCTCCTCCCCCTTCTTGTGCTCTCTCTCACTCTCTCTGTCAAATAAGTAAATAAAATCTTTTTAAAAAAGGAGAGAGAGAAGAAAAATATAGTCATCCAGCATTAGCTCTTTAGAAATCAAATGTATGGCTTAGAAGAGGTGTTCTGTGAATATAGCAACGTAATCATGAATTACTGACTCTCTCTTCCAACTTTCTCTCTACCAAAGAGTTCCTGCTCAAATTTACATTTGAGACCCACATATTCAAATCCAGAACTTCAGGATTTTTAAGGGAAAAAAATACCATTCCTATATTTTCAGACATGGGCCAACAAAAATGTGAAGGAAAAGGATGTGCATGTCTGCTCATTGAGGTGTAGTTTCTCCTCACTACAACCCAGAGACTTCTGTTAGGCCTATGGCGACATTGCCTTGGAAGGACTTGCTTCTGATGCATGTGGTTGGAAAGAACTACCTGTAGCTAATTACAGAGCAGATCCCTCCTCCTCACACCTCAGTTTACAGAAAAACAGTTTATGAGCTCAATTTGCTACAGATCAAAATGATTAAAATCTGCCATGTCACACAGAATGTTATGACTTAGCTCTGTCGAGAAGACCTGACTTTTAATGATGTTATAGAAATACCAAATCAGCGGCGACTGGGTGGTTCAGTCATTAAGCGTCTGCCTTCGGCTCAGGTCATGGTCCCAGGGTCCTGGGATCGAGCCCTACATCGGGCTCCCTCCTCTGTGGAGAGCCTGCTTCTCCCTCTCCCGCTCCCCTTGCTTGTGTTCCCTCTCTCCCTGTGTCTCTCTGCGTCAAATAAATAAATAAAATCTTTAAAAAAAAGAAGAAATACCAAATCATGTATGGCTAACAATGAGTTATAGTATATTTCAGGAGAGTTACTAAACTGAAGGAGGAAGATCGAGATGAATAATTAGAATTATTGGCTCCTAGTGGTAAAACCAATAGAAGAGACAAAAAATCATTTAAATAATGAGAATTTCAAAGGAATCAGAGAAAACTTTCTAAATTAAAAAAATATGATTTCTAAATTTTAAAACTTTGAAGAATTCTAATTCCAGTGATTTGGCAGGATAGATATGGAGGGTTTGAAAACACTCCTACACCACTACCTAGAAATGCTCCAGACAATGTTAAATGCATAACCAAACTTGTAAAAAAAAAATAAAGACAAGATATTAGATCTGTGTATTCTTATACTATATGACCTATTGAGTCCCATTTTAGGTATATATTAACTCAAGCAAGGATTGTCAATTGGAGTTAAAGCCTTTGTGATTATTTTAAAATCATTTTATACCAGTATAGCTGCCAAATTCCTGCTTTATTCTCTAGCTTAGGTGGTGGCTGACTAATTGGCTAACATGGTCTCTGAATTTTCTTTTTGTGTATTGCCTTTTTAAATATCACAAAAAATGTTCATGTAAAATGCTTTTGAAATCACAACTCACTTCTATTCCAAATTTGAGTAAGAAATCTTTGAAAATGTTTCCTTGGGGAAAAAATAGAATGGATTTAAAGCCAATGAAATATCATAATGTACAAAATAATTTTAATTTCCATATTCTGACAATTTTAGCTGACAAAATTTAACCTTTTAAATACCAGATTATTTATTTAAGTTGTGAAACTCAGATGTCAATGGTATTTGAATATCTCCAGGGTGTAAGATCAAATATATATGAGCCCAAAATAAGAATTTATTTATAGAAAGATCTAGAGAGTATAATACTAACTGAAATAAGTCAGTCAGAGAAAGACAAATACCATATGATTTCACTCATATGTAGAACTTAAGAAACAAAACAAATGAGCTAAGGGAAAAGAGAGAAAATATTATCTAATATTGCCCATTCCTCAAGCTCTTCGGAGTTAATTTGGATGAACTTTCACTATTCCACAGTCCTATCAGAATAGCTGATATCTCCAGGAGAAAAATAAATTCATAGGTCAAATAAACAAGACATTTGAAGGGCAAATTTTATCAAAACAACAAACACAAAAAATTTATAGGTTCTATCAGAAGTATAAATAGTGAAGCACAAATTTAAAATTTAAGAATTTAAAATTAGCTTTAAAAACAACCCAAAAGATATAAGGGAATATATTACCAATATACTCAAACATGAGTTTATATTATTATTATTATTATTTAAGATTTTATTTATTTACTTGACAGAGAGAGAGAGATAGCGAGAGCAGGAACACAGGCAGGGGGAGTGGGAGAGGGAGAAGCAGGCTTCCCGCGGAGCAGAGAGCCCCATGCGGGGCTCGATCCCAGAATGCTGGGATCATGACCTGAGCCAAAGGCAATTGCTTAATGACTGAGCCACCCAGGTGCCCCATGAGTTTATATTATTATATATAAAATATATATAATATATTGGGAATATATTACCAATATACTCAAACATGAGTAAGAAACCATAAATAAAATGGAAATGTTAGATATGAAAAGTATAGTACTTATATTGAAATACTGTTGGTTCAAAACCTCAGGAATTCCCTGGGTGAAATCTGAAACTGGTCTCTGTATAGGGAGCGCAAGGAGAGACGGAGGAAAGAGGTAAGCCACTCCAGATCGATAGGTGGTGGGTCTAATAAGCAAAGAAATTTACTTAAGAGGCTTGTCTCTGGTGGCCACAAGACAAGTAGATCTCCTCACCCATCTGCCAAAATTTTTAACGTTTATATAGAGGCTTTAACTGAGTTCAGTTATGTATACTACCTAGATAGTCTCAACAACACATTGCTCTCTCAAAAGCCACGTCCTTCAAAGTGGCTCTCTCTGTGGCAACAGTGGACAGATTGTGCGTTCCTAGGACTGGGGAGGGGGAGAAGAGCCTCTGAGTGCCTGGGGCTAGCTCCCAGTCAACCAGCATTCATGTACTTTTGATAACTTCCTCCAACAAATACACAACTTATGCTAAGAAGAAATAGGAAATATTAGTAGACTTCTACCAATTTAAAAAATGAATTTGTAATTAAACACTTTTCCACAAAAAAAAAAATCCATGCTCAGATAACTTTACTAGTAAGTCTACCATACAATAAGAAATTATACTCATCTTAAACTGTCAGAAAACAGAGAATAAAAGTCTTTCCAATTCATTTTATGAGGACAACATAGCTATAATATAAAAATCTGGCCTTACACTTAACGATGAAATTTTGAATTTTTCTCCCCCTCCCCCCACACCACAAGATTGGAAAGGAGGCAAAAAACGTCTGCATATACCACTTCTATTCCACACTGTACTGGAGCTTCTGGCTCTTGCAAAAAAAGGCAAATTAGAGACATAACAAACAAAGTTTAGAAAGAAAAAGATAAAACTGTTTATTTATGAATAATATGATTGTGTAATCAGAAAATTCCATGGACTATACCCCCTCAAATCATTAGAACTACTAAGTGAATGTATTATGGTCTCAGTATACAAGTCAATACAGAAAAATCAGTACATTTCTTTATAGTAGCAACAAGCAATTAGAAAAGAAATCTTTTAAATTACCATATACAATAGCATTTAAAACATAAAATATTTAAAAATAAATCAATAAATTGTGTGCAAGACTTTACCTTGAAAAATATAAGACATTATTGGGGATGTTAAAGAAGATCTTAATAAATAGATGTATCATATTCATGGATTAGATGACTCAATAGTATTTTTTTTTAAGATTTTATTTATTTATTTGAGAGAGAGAAAATGAGAGAGAGCACATGAGAGGGGGGAGGGTCAGAGGGCAAAGCAGACTCCCCGCCGAGCAGGGAGCCCGATGATCCAGGGACTCCAGGATCATGACCTGAGCCGAAGGCAGTCGCCCAACCAACTGAGCCACCCAGGCGCCCCTAGATGACTCAATAGTATTAAAGATGTCAATTCTCTTAATATTGATAGTTTCAGTGTAATCCTGATCAAAATCTTTGTTGGCATAGTTGTTGAAATTGACAAGCTGATTGTAAAATATTGACACCTTTTTGGTAGTCTCTCATAAAGTTAAGCTTATATCTCTATTCTATGATCTAGCAATTCTACCCTTGGGCATTTATCCACCAGAAATGAAAACAAATTTCCACAAACAACTTTATAACACATTCATTGTAGCTTTATCCCAAAATATCCAAAGTTTCAAATGTTTGTTAACTATTTATTGCCTCTAAGCTCCAAATTCATCGTTTTAGAATAATCTGTGAAAAAAGATCTGGGTGCCTTTAAATATTTTTGCTTGTTCCCACTGATGATGACATTTAGCTGGTAGAATTAAAACTGTTTTTTCTTCAGCAAATCGTTGCTTGGATCCATAGAAAATCCAAATCAAATCTAGGTTTTATGTAAAATTTTTGTGGAAGATTATATTTTCCTAAAATGACATTGCAGTATTTCTGGTCCCTTATGCTTTTCAGAACCTTCCACTCCCTTATCAAATCATGGAATTTATTTTCTCTCTCTTTAAAACCTGGTAGGCCTTTATGATTGGCTTGATAAATAGAATGCAGCAGAAGTGATGGTGCATGTTTTCTAAGACTAACTGATAAAGGACAATATAGCTTCACCTTAGCTCCTCTCTCTCTTGCTCTTGCTCTCACTCTTTTTCTCTGTCAGGACACTTTTCCTTGGAACATTTCCACTGTGTTATAAGGAAGCTATGGCCACATGGAGAGGCCATGTACAGGTATACTGGTGGACAACCCTAGCTAAAGCCCCAGCCAACAGTTAGCACCAATCTGCAAGACCTGTTGAGTGAACAAGCCTTCAGATGATTCTAGATTCATCTGTACAATGAATAAGTTGAAAAAAAAGCTGTCACTCTACCATCTTGCCAATTTGTAAGTTCATGAGCAAAATAAATTTTTTTTTTAAGCTTCTAATTTTTGGAGTAGTTTGTTATGCCGCAAATAATGAGAACATTTAATAAAGTAAAAGTTCCAAGAAAACCCAGGACACTTAAGAAGGGTAGGGGATTGGTCCTATTGGATTTTGGGACAGGTAATGAGCCTATAACAACTATGAATGTGGTATTTATGCAGCATTAGTAAAATTGCCCAATGAAATACAATAGAAAGCCCAGAAACTGACCAATGCAACTTTAATATGAAACAGAATAGCATGTCAAATTAGGGATAAAGGAGGAACTGTTCAATAAATGGAGATAGAACAGTTATGCAAATGCAAAAGGGCAGATTTGGATTCCTATCTCACACCAAATATAAACTTCAAATGGATTAAAGACTTAAAGAAAAAAAACTTCAAAACTCTTACTAGAGGGGCACCTGGGTGGCTCAGTAGTTAAGCGCCTGCCTTCGGCTCAGGTCATGATCCCAGGGTCCTGGGATTGAGCCCCGCATTGGGCTCCCCGCAGAGCGGGGAGACTGCTTCTGCCTCTCCCACTCCCCCTACTTGTGTTCCCTCTCTCGCTGTGTCTCTCTCTGTCGAATAAAAAAAAAAAAAAAAAAAAAAAAAACCTCTTACTAGATAATAAAGGTAAAAATTTTATAAATCTTCGGGCAGGGAAAGTTTTCATAAAGAAAGTGTATAATGTACTGACTAAAATAAGATTAATTTATCTCTATTGACACTGATAACTTTTGTTTTGAAGATTTTATTTATTTATTTGACAGAGGGAGACACAAGGAGAGAGGGAACACAAGCAGGGGGAGTGGGAGAGGGAGAAGTAGGCTCCCTGCTGAGCAGGGAGCCCGATGCGGGACTGGATCCCAGGACGCTGGGATCATGACCTGAGCCGAATGCAGACGCTTAACGACTGAGCCACCCAGGCGCCCGGACACTGATAACTTTTGTTCATCAGAATAATCTCGGGCGCCTGGGTGGCTCAGTCAGTTAAGCGTCAGCCTTCAGCTCAGGTCATGATCTCCGGGTCCTGGGATCCAGTCCCACGTCCGGCTCCCTGCTCAGCGGGGAGTCTGCTTTTCCCTCTCACTCTCCCTCTGTGCTCTCTCTCTCTCTCTCTCAAATAAATAAATAAATTAATAAAATCTTTAAAAAATAATCTCAAAAATGATAAGAAAATTTACAAACTTGAGGGGCACCTGGGTAGCTCAGTCCGTTAAGCTGCAGACTCTTGGGTTCAGCTCAGGTTATGATCTTAGGGTCCTGTGTTCGAGCCCGTGCTCAGTGCAGAGTCTGCTTGAGATTCTATCTCTCCCTCTCCCTCTGCCCTTCCCCCTGCTCTCTCTCTTTCTCAAATAAACAAATAAATATTAAAAAAAAAAAAAGAAAATTAACAAACTTGAGATACTGGGAAAAACTTCACAACACTTGATCAGTACTCTCAATACTATATCATTTCTTTCATTGGTAAAATTAAAAAGTCTGACAATACCAGAGTTGAAATGATATGGAGCTGATGTCTGTTCCTGAAGGGAATGTAAATTGGTGCAACCTTTTCAGAATATAGTTGAATTTTCACATGCTCTGATCATGCCGCTCACTTTAACGCACACATGAGAAATTCTGGCTCAGGTCCAGCTGGAGGAATGAGGACACATAGACATGAAAGTCATGGCAGCAAAACTTAAAAATGCCAAAAACTTGAAACCACCAAAATGCCCATGAATGTAATGAATTAGTAAATGGATCTGTTAATATAATAAAATATACAGTTCTTAAAATGTATAAATTACAGCAACTCAACAATATAGATGAATCAGTGATACTAGATTTTTAAAAATTTCCCAGAAGATCATATAAAATATAAGCTTTTTATACATTTAAAACAACTAAAAAATGATAAATTTGTAAACTTCTATATTTAACAGTGATTAAAATTACACATACATGTTCTTTTAAAATTCTTACGATACACCTATAATCTCCAGGAATGCATATACATACAGTGATGAATACAGACTTCAAAATAATGCTTACCCTAGGTAGGAGAAGACAGATAGGGGATGAAGGGACCATAAAATAAGGTGGAGATTGTTACCATGTTTCCAATTTTGTGCATTAGACTGTTTCTTTTTTTTTTTTCAAAGATTTTATTTATTTATTTATTTGAGAGAGAGAATGAGATAGAGAGAGCATGAGAGGGAAGAGAGTCAAAGGGAGAAGCAGATCCCCCGCTGAGCAGGGAGCCCGATGCGGGACTCGATCCCGGGACTCCGGGATCATGACCTGAGCCGAAGGCAGTCGCTTAACCAACTGAGCCACCCAGGCGCCCTGCATTAGACTGTTTCTAAACCAACCAACAAATAAATAAATAAGCAAACAAACTGTGCATGGATCAGTCATGAAAATGTGTCATAAATCTGCCATCGTGTTTTATTTAATTCCCAGTGCATCTGAAGTTCATTGAAGAAAACATATTTATTTGGAATTTGTATTATAGTGAATTGTTGTTAGAATAAAAATTTAGCTTATGATTTTAAATAACTCACTTCATCTCATATCTGGGTTTTTAAGTTCTTTTGTATAGTTCTTCTCTATCTGGTGCCCCCTCAAGGCTTGATCTTTGGAGCCTGCACTCTCTTTGATTATTCTCAACTATACAAAAATACTGCCTAACATGCTATTTCCAGCGTACGTCTGTTTTCTATGTTTTAGGGTCTAGCTTTCTTTATACAACTATATAATAGACATCCACATTGAGAGAGCTCATGTACTTTCTCATAGGGCATAGATGTGCCATTGATATTTTTTATTGAATATCCCCACGCACTGCCACAGTGCCTGACAGAGAGCATTGAATAAATATTTGCTGAATGAATATCTCAAACTCAGCAACCAAAGTTGTCTCATTATATTTTGTACACATAAATTCTTCTCTTCTTCTTATACTTTTTATATCCTTTATTCTATGAATGAAACTGCATCCAGCAAGAAACACAGTCCAGAAACTCATATATCCCTCCACCAACTCCTCTCATTGATTCTAATTTCTAGATCTCTTTCATACCCATTTCCTCTTCAAATTCACAGTTGCTGCCTTCATTCAGGCCCTTGTTACTTCTCATGTGAATGATACCAAGACTTGCAATTGATTTTGCATTTAAAACAACTAAATTTGTAAATTTCTATATTTAAAAGTGATTAAAATTACATATATATGTTGTCTTAAAATTCTTATAATACAACTATACTTCAACTTCTATCCCTGTTCTCTTCCCAAAATCATAAATATATTTCAGTTTTCCAGTGGTAAGTTAGAATGAGACAGGCTAAAATACTGCACATTTCCTATGTCATAGGGGAAGACATTGCCCTTGTATGTGCCTAAGACATTGCCAAAAGCTTTTAAAAATATTTGAAAACTTTATATTTACCAATATCTCTCAATTTAGTCACCCTTCTAAGAAAATATGTTGAGTGGGGAAAGTGAACAAACAAAGCAAGAAGATAGGGATCTTGTTTCTTTTAAATTCAAATTGAGACATGTCAAGATTTCATGCTTTCTCATGCAAATTATTAGAAATCCTAAATTACTTAGATTTTATTTACCATATGAAGAAAATTTATATTGTTAACCATTCCATCTTGACTCTATTCACAAGTGACTGATGCTGACCTAAGCAAAAATGCATATTGGAGACAATAAAAGAAGAAGAAATGGTACAGTTTTTAATTGCAGCTAAGTCTCTCATGTTCTAAAAATTCATTACTAATAATTGTAAAAATTGTAAATCTGGAAAATTGGCTTCTGGCAAACTGGTAAAGCAGAATTGAACTAGAGCCAAATTAACCACAGTGGGGTCATCTTACTTCAAGGATTCTGTTATCAGAGATAATACATTTTTCTTTCTTTTTTTTAATTTAATTTTTTTTTTTAATTTATTCGAGACAGAGAGAGAGAGAGAGAGAACACATGAGCAGGGGAAGGGGCAGAGGGAGAAGCAGGCTCCCTGCTGAGCCAGGAGCCTGACGTGGGGCTCGATCCCTGTACGCTGGGATCATGACCTGAGCCAAAGGCAGACATTTAACCATCTGAGCCACCCAGGTGCCCGATAATACATTTTTCTTAATGAATAAGTCATATAGAGTAGGTCTTGTTTTGTTACTTGCAAACACAACCAAGCAATGTTGTATTTCACTGCAGTTAGCTGTTAAAGCCAGACTGATCATTCACAACTGTTCCTCTTTAAGATTATGCTGGCAAATCAAAAGAGTTGTACTTAAAAGTCACATGCTGCTTTGTTGAAGATTAGTTGACCATACGCAAACAATGAATCATGGAACACTACATCAAAAACTAATGATGTAATGTATGGTGATTAACATAACATAATAAAATAAAATTAAAAAAAGGTCACATGTTGTTTTGAGCAAACACACCTAAAATAAATATCTGATGTCTATGTAATTATTAATATCATTGTTCAATAATTTCTCCCTTAATATCCTTTAATAACCCTTCTAGCCTCAGTATTATATCTAGACTCCTTCCAAAGATGTGCAAGACTTAAGAAATTTGACCTCTACTCATGTATGCAGAATTCATTTTTGTTATTCCTTGCCTTACATATTAACTTTCACCTGTACTGAAATATTTGGAAGTCTCTATGCTGGTCATGCTTCAGTCATTTTTCTTTTCTTTTTTGGGGGGTATTTGTTCTTAGTCTAGCAATAGTTCTTCCCCTCTGCTGCTTCTATCCACTTTTCTTCAAGACTCAATTCAAACATCCATATTTTCATGATGGATTCCTATAGTAGATACTTAGTGCTTCATCCAGATTTCTGATTCTTTGTGCAAATCTTACAGCTTTTGTGCATTTTGCTTCTAATTGCACTTGCAACTTTCTTCAAAACACTGGTCTGGGGCAGTTGGGAGCTGGAGGTGCCTGGGATCTTAACATCATTCATAGTCAATGGTTGACTGCTGTGAAAAGCCAGTTGCCTTGTTTCTAGGTGGGACAAACTCTGGGGTGAAGGGGGTTGAATTCAAACTCCAGACTTTTGTAATAAGGAATTTGGCCTTGCCCAAAGAGAGAGATCTGGTCTTTGTGCCTAGTTCCTAAGAGATAATCTTTAATTTTCCTAGTGTTAGAAATGTCTTTGTTGGGCGCCTGGGTGGCTCAGTTGTTTAAGCAACTGCCTTCGGCTCAGGTCATGATCCTGGAGTCCTGGGATCAAGTCCCGCATCGGGCTCCCTGCTCAGCAGGGAGTCTGCTTCTCCCTCTGACCCTCCCCCCTCTCATGCTCTCTCTCTCTATCTCATTCTCTCTCTCAAATAAATAAATAAATAAAATATTTTTAAAAATGTCTTTGTTATTCATGGGTGGGTCCCTGGGACTCTGAAAGTTTATGCTAATGAGGTGAGTCAAGATGAGACCAGCCATACCTAGTAGCCTTAGGGTATCAACTGACCATGGCAGAGAGATCCAACATGCGATTTAGGGTGGAGACTTTGGGTCACAGGGTATCCATTGACCTAGAGTCTGAGTTCAACCAATGAATCTTGCCTATGTAATGAAGTGTCCACAACAGCTCTGGATGCCAAAGCTTTGATGAATTTCCTGGGCTGGCAATATACCATGGATATAGTTACACATCAATGCCAGGTGTATAACATATCCTTAGGACAACAGAGGCCTCACTTTTGAAATCTTCCCAGGCTCGACTCTATGCATCACTTCCCTTGGCTGATTTTAATGTATCTTTTCTCTATAATAAATGTAACCATGAGTACAACAAGTTTTTATGAATTCTGTGAGTTTGTTTAGTGAATTGTCAGGGGTGGTTTTGGGAAATTCCCTGACTTGCAGTTGGTGTCAGAAATGAGAGTGGTTTTGTGTGGACTTTTCCTTCTAACTTTGTAGTTGGACCCCACCTCTTTGTATTTGGGAACAGGAGTCTTGGGCAGACTTCACAGTCTGGAGGACTTAACTTCACAGTTTGGCTAACTCCACATAAGACCTACATCAGCACCTCACCACCACATGGTTAGGAAAACCTTTCCTGGCTGGCAATGTACTTGATGAATATTTTTAAGACAGCATTTCGTCATTAGTGTTATAATTAACTCTATTAGTACCTGTGTAATAAATTTGAATATGAGATAGTTAAGGGCAGGAACATTGTTTAATTCTCCTCTGTATATATAATGCTTAATATGGTGATGGTAGCCACTCAAAAATTTTTGTTGGACAGGTGATTACTTGTTAATCTTTTGAATTCTTTTTAACTCCTTTGCACTCTTGTCCTTCTATAATATTTATTTGGCAGAACTTCATTTCAGCTTGGAACCTACTCTGTCTTTTC
This sequence comes from Mirounga angustirostris, assembly GCF_029215605.1. Classification (NCBI taxonomy): domain Eukaryota; kingdom Metazoa; phylum Chordata; class Mammalia; order Carnivora; family Phocidae; genus Mirounga; species Mirounga angustirostris. The sequence goes on along the minus strand of NW_026991712.1, from coordinate 46,513,199 downwards.
ACTTCCTGCATTCAGGGGCTACTGGGAAAAATGATACAACCAAGAAGATTATACTGACTCTCATGACTGACTTCAATTGAGCCATCGTAATGATTTTCATTTCTGTTAGATTTCTCTAGACAGATCATTCTCATACTTCATTCTATATCTAGGTTCAATCTTCCTTCTAACTTCAGACTGCCTTAGCCCCTTTCTTGCCTTTTCAAAATATGATTATGTTTCTACTTAGGAGATAAAATAGAAACCAATTAGTCCATCAATTTCCCATCATCAGATTTCCAAATCTCTCTACCCCTGGAGCATTTTTTAATCTTGCCTCATATTAAAATCTAGAACTACGTTGCTTATCTTAGATAAGTTTTGTTTTAAATGCCACCTGCTAAATTCTCAGAAATTTGCGCTATTGATTAAGTGCCTCTCCTACATTTTATAAAGTATCAAGCATATGCGAGATTGCCCCACCTTAAAACAAAAATGCTCTCTCAACACTTTTTTAACCAAATTCATTGGGGACGGGGACTCTACATTCATGGACTCCATTTCCTCACGCCTCTCACTCATTAAACCTAAGCTAGATTATACCCCATGATTTCATTAATTCTATTCTCATAGGGGTCTCTAAAGACCTCCAGTGGACTACTTTTTTTTTTTTTTTTAGCTTACAGTTACTTTAATTCTAAGCTTCATTGAACACGTTTGATCACTTTCTCTTTGAAACAAGCTCCTTCCTTCACTTCCATTACCCTGCATTCTTTTGGTTTCACCATAACTTCTTTGGCTGCTCCTTTTCCTTCTTCTATACAACTATTACATATTGAAGTTTCTGAGGACTTTGCCCTAAACTTTTTTCTTCTCAATTATTATTTCCCTAGATAATTATATCTAATGCCTTAGTGACTATTATCAATTCATCTGCCAAGTTATATTCCAATTCAGTGTACATTTACATTATATTCTCTTTTTAATTCCAGATCCAAATATTCACCCACTTACATAGTCACCTAAAATTAAGTTTCACAATCTTTGATATTGGCTAGATAACAAACCAAAGAAAAGAACAACATCTGTCTTTTTAAACTTTGAATGATCAGGACCAAACACAATTTCTGAAATAGTGTCAGATACATGGTGGGCAAATAATGATTGACCTAACTAAAAGAATGAGTATATACTAATAAAGAATTACTACATTTTCTAAAATAAATGTTTTGTTTTGTTTTTACTCTTCTGGCTAAAAAAAAAACAAAAACAAAAACAAAAAAAACCAACCTGTTTAACATTCATTGACATAACTAAAAATCCATTGATTAGAGGACTACTTTCTCAACTACTAAATCTATAAATCAGTTGGGAAATATTAAGTGTGTCTCATGACATCTTCAGTTTCTTCCTATTTTTGAAGAGACTCTGCCATGGACTAGTTGGTATGTATAATATATACATGCCCAGGAAGTAATAATATTTTTACTAAAGCATCCTAATGATGATATTAGCTAACATCTTTGTTTCCTCACAATTTTAAACACATTATGAAAATGAGCACATTTAACTCTCATAAAAATTCTATGAGGAAGTTATTATTATTGTGATGATGCTGTTTTCAGCTATTACTCTAACCTCAATGTGAGAGCTCCTCCAGTGGAAACTTTTATAAATACATTTTGGCTGTTTGTCAGAGTTCACTCAAATTTAAAATGTTCCTAGCTGAAGAGATTTGCTCCTCATCATAAAGCCTCATTTGCAATATACAGAAATTGTTAGTGTTTCTACTCTTTGAATCCTAAGAATGAATAAAAAGCAGAATTCACTTCGAAATGAAAAAAAAATTTAAAGGCTGGCAACTCATGAATAAAACTAAGGTGAAATGGAAATGAAAAACAAGAACTGGGGCTCAGCCAAATACCTTGTTTGTGCTTTGCTTTTGAAAAGAATGAATAGAAGGGGACTTGCTTCCACCCACTGCACAGTAACCTGCATATGTTGCTTTGCATATACACAAGTAAGACTATGGCACAGAGAAGTTTTAAAAGCAGAGGAATTAAACATTAGATCCAAGAGAAAAGAAATAAAGTTATAAACTCTCAACTATACTAAGTAACCTTTAAAAATTGCCCTATGTATAATTCTTCTCCAGAGGAAATAACATTACAATTTTGCATATGTTTTCCCTGAATTGCATATTCAATGTCTTTTTAAAGAGTTCAAGGTGTTTTGCATAGGATTTAACTCTATAGATAACCACAGAGAAAAATACATGTAATCAGTTGATGATAATAAAGGCCATAAATGATATTGAGATTGGGCAGGATATTATAGGATTGTTTTAGATTTACAGAAAAGTTGTAAAAATGGTAGAGTTCCCATTACCTACCCCAGTTTCCTACCTTTAACAACTTATATCAGCATGATACATTTGTCACCATTAATAAACCAATATTGATACATTATTAACTCAAGAGCATTCTTTATTCATATTTCCTTCCGGTTTTTTTTTTCCCCCTTAATGTCCTTTCTTTTTCTTCCTCAGGATCCCATGCAAGATACCACATTATATATAGTCATCATTTCTCCTTAGGCTTCTGTAGACTGTGACAGTTTCTCAGACTACCCTTGTTTTTGATGACCTGACAGTTTTGAGGAGTACTGGTCTCATATTGGATAGTCTGCCTTTTGATTTGAGATTGTGTGATGTTTTTCTCATGGTTCCATAGATTTTATGGATTTCAGGGAGGAAGAATACAGCGGGAATGTACCATTCTCCCCACATTATTTTAAGGGTACATGGTAACAACATGACTTATCACTACCAGTGTTAACCTTGACAACCTGGCTAAGGTACTGAATTTTAGATTCTTCCACTCTAAAGTTACTCTTTTCTTCCATTTCCACAGCTTTGTAAGGAAATCACTATACTAAGCCCACACTCAAGTAGAAGAGAGTTATGTTTCACAGGTATCTACATAAATTATTTGGAATTCTTCTGCATGGGAGACTTGTCTATATTTGTCCATTTACTTATTTATTTAGTCATTTATTTATATGAATTTAGATTGATATTACTATTATATCATGGGTTATAATTTAACATTACATTACTTATTTTGTTGCTCAAGTTGTTCCAGCTTTGACCAAAAGGAGCTCCTTTCAGTGTGTCCCTTTGACATACCCCAGTTTGTGTATATATATGTATGTTTGAGCATGTCCTTATTTTCTGGTACTATAAGATGCTCCAGCCTCATCTTGGATATTCTAAGCTCCAGCCCTAGAATTAGCGGTTCTTCCAAGGAACCCTGCTTTCTGTTATTGAAGAAATAGTATTAGAGACCACGATCTGGGCACTGGGTATACTCATTGTTACCAGGGCATAAATCTACTTTTATAGTCTGATTAGAGGTATTGGTATTATTTGGTAGAAAAACATACCACCAATTTTCTTAAAAAGTCAGCAAACCACATACAGCATAAAGTGTTTACAAAATTATAAGCGCTCTTTATGGTGTTACTAAAGTAACATAGGCAAAAAGAAAAGAAAACAATATTGTAAAGCACAGTTTTATATTTCACTGCTTTTTTTCAGAAAATTTTATGGAATTCAGGAATCTTTATGGAAAAAGCCAATTTACACTTCTACAATGATTTTTAGGTGCTCCCAGAGAATATGGTCCAGAATACAAATTAATACACAAATTGTTAAATTTTGGAGTATGTATGATTTACACAGAGCTTTTTATTAAGGATATATGAGATTCAGGGGAGCCTGGGTGGCTCAGTTAGTTAAGCGACTGTCTTCGGCTCAGGTCATGATCCCGGAGTCCTGGGATGGAGTCCCACATCTGGCTCCCGGCCCAGCGGGGAGCCTGCTTCTCCCTCTGACCCTCTCCCCTCTCATGCTGTTTCTCTCTCTCTCTCAAATAAATAAATAAATAAAATCTTTTAAAAAAAAGATATATGAGATTCTGTTGTATAGCTTTTGAACTATATTTGAAGAGGCAATACATATACAATGGTGATAAAAAATAAACAATGGAGCTGATATTGTCAAATGATTAGTGCATCTCTTGATGGCAGGTCAGCTTTCAAGTACCTTAAAGTATTTTATAGATAAGAATTTAAGTAAAGATAATGTGTAGGCTAAAGATGGGGATGTCCATTTGGATAAAACTTAACAAAATCTGGTTTTCATATGCAGCTACTTCAGAAGAGCCTTTGTGACCTACCCCTGTGGTAGTTAAAGTATGGTCGGAGAACTTTTTTTTTTCGTTCCTGAGACCCTTTCGGAAGATTCACAATATCAAAACTATTTTCACAATAATGTTAAGATGTTATTTTATTTTTTCACTTTTATCCTTTTAAGAGTTACTACTCTGGAGTTCTCCAGAGGCCACATTACCCTATGGTGACATATCTACTCAGATGTTTAATGGTATGTATCATTTTGTGTTTTAATAATTCCTCAGTTTTAGTTATTAATAATATAGTGTCAATAAATGTAACTCAAACAAGAGCTTTTTGGGGTCCTCAGTATTTTTAAGAATACTGCTAAGTGAGATTAATCACTCCAGAAATTAAATCTAGATGTAAAAATGATGAGTGGCAGTGCAGAGAGATCTGAGATACAATTAAATATTAAGGTTCTGGAAAATTAGCCAAGATCTTATAAAAGATGACATTTTTGTAGGGTTTTCCAATCTGAAGAGGAGGGAGAGGAAGGGGAAGGGAAATAGAGAAAGAGAGATAGAAAAAGATGGGGTGGGAGTAAAAGCAAAGGAGAAAGACTACCAACATTTGAAATGACAGAGCAACTATCACCAAAGATCTTATTGATATCAGAATAATAATAGGTAAAATGTGGACATTGTAACAATAAATCCAATAACTTAGATGAAATGGACAAATTCCTTGAAATACATAACTTATAAATGGGCACACATGAAATAAAAATTCAAAATAAACTTTTATCAGTCAGAGTAATTTGCATTTGTTAACAAACTCTCCTAACAGAGATAATGCCAGGTCCAGATGGTTTCACAGGTGAATTCCATCAAACATTTAAGGAAGACATAATACCAAACTTATACAAAGTCTTTCAGAAAATAGAGGAGGAATGAACATTTTCTACCATGTTTTAGGAAGTCAACATCCACCTGATATCAAATCTTACAAAAACATTATAGGAAAAAAAAATGCTACACTAATATCAAGACACAAAAATCCTTAAGAACTATTAGCAAATCAACTTCAGCAATACATGTGAAGGGAGGTGATTGAAAGTAGATAGACGCTTCTCTTTGAAGATAGTCGTCTGGCTATAAAGACCCCCTACTCCCATGACTAAACTTCTGAGAGCCTCTGCCATATTTGTACATCTTGTCTGTTGAACTCAAGTATATCTAGTCTTAAAATTTTCCTATCTAACAGTTGGCATTTATTTTATTCATAGAAATGGATTTGAAAAAAAAAAGCACATTTAAATATCAGATATATCTGCAATGCACAATGACATAATTAAGAATCCATAATTGTTTTTATTGAAAAAGATTTTCTTTACATATAAGACTTGGAGTAAAATCAAATAAATTTTCTCAGTTATATATCTTTGGAAGTATGATTAAGAATTTATAAATTGATAGCCATATCTTTGATTTGTAAATTTATAGTGATGTAAGTTTAAATAATGAGTAATAGTTTAGTTTACTTGTCTTAAAGTGACTCTCCTGCTTTTTGAGTTGGGTGTTGGGTTGGGGTGGCAGCCTCTGATCTTTTTGACTTTCCTTTCTCAGAGTTGAATCTCTGCTTTATAAGCAAGCTGAAGAGAGGGGATTGGAGTCTTATTGTTCTTGACCTGCTGTGCCTGAAACACAGCCTTCAACCTACAAGTGGGGCTGGGTGGCGGAAGGGCAGTTGCATTTGCCTATAATTTAACCTTTGCAACATGGAGCTTGGCTGATGAGAAATGCTAGCGGTTTACCCCTTCTGAAAAGATACTGTAGCCCTTGATAGAAAGTTGGGCCAAGAAGGAGCCAGAGTGGTTTCTATCATGCTGAGCTGGGGATAGGGAGGAGGATGTGAGTCAATGCTCAAATGACATAGACTCTTAATGTTCTTACTGAGATTTAGTAGGTTTTTCTTGAATAAGTATTTCTTCATTAACTATTTGTCCTTAGAAAAATTTCCGGAGACTTTATTTTTTTAAATAACTTTTACCAGTTATGGTCTAGCTGGGAATGGCCTCTATGGAACTCCTCATACCCATTCTTGTCCTAGTCTTCTATAGTCTTAAAGTAATCCCCTGATTTAAGCTTTCTTTCTCCAAGAATTTAACATCATTGCACGTTTTTCTAATCCTAAAAGTTGCAATAAATTATGAGACCAACTTGGAACTGTTATTTTCTCTTTTATATGTCACTTTTTCCATTACCTGGTTGCTTATAAATTCCCTTCTTTTCCTTGAAATTCATGAACTTCCTCAATGTATATGTTAAGGGTGACCATTCTATATTATTTGTATTTCATACGGTATGCTACTTTCTGTCTTTCAAAGATTCCACATTCCCATTGTTTTATATGTGAGTATGAAGACTTATTATTTTATTTCTGTTATCCTTTCATTGAGTAACTACTATATGCTTGGTATTGCACAGGTAATTTCTTGGAGTGATAAGTGCTATGAGTAAAGAATATTAGGGTGGGATGAAAATGTACTTTAGAGAGGAAAAAAACAAAGTTACAAAGCAGTCGTATTTTTGTAGAGTGATAAAGAATAAGTAATAAGCCAAATGATTCACACCATAAGGGAAGCCATATTTTAATTCAAGATAAGAATAAATGCACAGGGTCTGTATAAAGAGAAGGCTGCAGTATTTTAAAATAGAAAGAACGCTGATATGGCTGGGCACAGTGATCCAGGGGAGAGAGGTACAAAGAGATGTCAGTAGTCCAGGGTAATTATTTAGAATGGGTTGGCAAACTATGGCCCACAGGCCAAACCCGACCTACTACCTCATTTTGTACTTAACTCACATGTCTATGAGTTAAGAATGTTTTTTATATTTTTAAATGGTTGGGAGAAAATCAAAAGAATAATATGTAAAATTACGTGAAATTCAAATTTCAGTGTCATTAATAAAATTTTACTGAAACACTACCGCACTCATTTGTTTACATATTTCCTATGGCTGCTTTTGTGTTATAGCAGCGCAAACACAGGGTTTGCAAAGCCTAAATCATTTACTTTTTCACTCTACAGAAAATGGTTTGCTGACCCCTGTTTCAAGGCATCCTCAGTTCAGTAGGGAGAATGGATATAACCTTAAATTCAATAGGAAATTTTGGGACGCCTGGGTGGCTCAGTCAGTTAAAAGTCTGCCTTCAGCTCAGGTCATGATCCCAGGGGCCTGGGATCGAGTCCTGAATTGGGCTCCTTGCTCAGCGGGGAGTCTGCTTCTCCCTCACCCTCTGCTGTCCCCCTGCTTGTGCTCTCTCTCTTAAAAAAAAAAAAATCAATAGGAAGTTTTTAGAGGTTTCTAAGCAAGGGAGTAGCAATCTGATTTTGCTCATGTGCAAATTTATTGCGGTTGGGCAATTTGGAGAAAGTAGATGCAGGGAGACTACTGGGGGGAGGGGAGCTAACTCAGTAATGCAGTAATCCAAAGGAGAGATGATAGGCTGTGGGAGGGGAGCTGCATGAAAGTAGACAGAGAGATTTCAGATGTGTTGGAGATAGAACCTCTGACACGGAAGAGGGGTTCAATATAGGTGGATGAGAGAATGGGAAGAATCACAGATGAACCTTGACTTGGTTTGGAGTAACCAGGTAAACAGTGACACCATTTATTAACAGGAAACATCTGAGTGAGGCTTTTGTTTGGTTTGGTTTGAGCAGTGGGTAGGGACAAAATAAGTTGTGTTAAGGACCTGAGGTAGAAATATTAAGTTGAGTTATATGAGTTTGGTTTATAGGGGCATGACTTGGGATTGAGACATGAATATTTGAATTCTTAGCATAGAAATGCTATTTAAAATCATTTAGAATAAACGTGCTCATCTGTGAAGAGGAGGGAAAACAGAAGAGAAGGCTCAGGATGGGATCTCCAAGTAAGTCAAACTGGAAAGCAGGCCAGTTCTCAAGTCGCTTTCTCAAATGGCCAGTTTACTAAATTAATTCATTCCTTTCAGTTATTTAAGTTTAGCTTACTAATTTTTATTTACCTTGCATTCATCACTGCATTTAAAAAAAAATGTTTACTTTTTCCTGCTCCATATTCCTGATGCTCTAGTTGGAGACTAAGCGATATACAGAGAAGAAACAAAGAGAGCCTGATATATTTGGGAAGCGAGAGTTAAAAAAGCCTCCCTTTGAGGAGAGGAAGTGGTGCCTTGGGGGAAAGTCATTTCAGCCTAGATAAGAAAGACTGGAAAAAGTTCAAATAAAAGATTGTTGATATACAGGAGTTGGCTAGCTCAGACATTATATACCTGAGGGCACAATAAAAGGAAAAGAAGGGTTAGAAGGAATAGGTTAGATTTAAGGATGGAGACATGTGATTGATAATATAAGTCCTAGTGAAAATGGATGTCCAGGGAACTTGAGGCTTCTGACCTTGCCAGAAATAAATGGATGCCAGCATTCATCCTGATTAGTCAGGCAGATGAGTGTGTACAATTCATTCAAGCCATATTTTTACTAAGCAGCTTGGTCAAAAGGGTCTCTTTTATAATTGGCTATCTGGAAGGGATTTCTCCTTCCTTTGGGTCTGAATAGTGTGGCTATTTGATAGTGATAATTCTATTTAAAAAACACAAAATATGGAATGTTCTTCCTGTTTCTTACAAGGATTTGATATCATTAATGGTGGTGGTCATTTTTTGCTTGTTATATTCTTTTCCTGATTTTAAAAAACATTTCTTGGGATAGGCCCCATGCTGCTTCTTTTCTGTGTATTACTCACTTCTGAAATGGGATGTGGAAGTAAGCCAAGGCAATCAGAAATTTCAATTTGTATGTCTGGAGTAAAATAATTTCTAAACAAATCTCCCCTAATCATTGGCATTTTCTCCTTCAGAAAAAAAAAAATCAGTAAGTGAATCCCTATGTGCCAGATTCTCATTGTTGTACTTAATTTCCGCTCACTTGACTGTAAATAGCAACTGTCTGGATGATCACTCCTTCCTCATTCCATTACCCTAGCTTTTCCAGGTAGCTTTTCCTCTAGATTTAAAGGATGGATTGCAGGAGTAGAGATAGCTCGCATGGCATTTCTCCTTTAGCTCTGTGCCTCTGCTATTCTGTAGCTGGAACTGGGTCTTTCAAGGATGCCCTTTCTTCTTCCATGATCCCCCTTAGACTCATTCCAATGAAGGAGCATTCCTTGGACTTTCCACTTACTTTTGTGAAATCTTTCCCTTAAATTAGGTCGGAGAGGTATCTGTTAGAAGGGGAAACCAGCAATGCCTCCCCTATTCCATATCTTTAGCATCTGATATTTTTTTCCAACATTTTCCTAATCTCGTCCAGTTTATAATATTTGAAAGACATTTCTCACAGTTTTTGGTTTGGTGACAAGGATCTTTCTTCAGTTTTATCTTTTTGGTTACTTTTATTCTTTTGGGTGGGTTGTATTAGTGTCTGGACTAAAAATACCCTAATTTGCCAAGTGATACCAGAGATTTGAAGAGTAGAGAAACAGTACATGGTAATGGACAAGAGAGAAGATTCTGCAGACAAACTCACTAAATTTGAATCATGACTGCAACTCTTACTAACTGTGCAGTCTCAGAAACCAACTTATATATTCTCACTTTGCCTCAGTTTTTCTTCATCTCTACAATAGGGATAATAAGTGTATTTACATCATGATATTGTTATTAAGATTAAATATGCATATATAAAGCATTTAGAACAGCACCTGGTATACAAAAAGCACCATATCATTGTTAAGCATATTATTATTGCTACTGTTAATATTATACTTCATAACTATATTAAGTATAATAATTATGTAAATTAATATAATAATATATTAAGTATAATAATTATACTTAAAAATTAATTCTATAGTGATATCTCCTGTCTTTAGTTTTCTAGTGTGGTTATTTCCATTTGTCTAAATGAACTATAGGCTCTTCATGTGCAAGGGACCATATCTTTTTCTCCTTTGTACTTTTCATAGTGCTTGCTATAATGTGTTCATATGGTTAGCAGTCCACAAATATTTCTTGTGTTAAAATTAATTGAGAGGCACCTGGGTGGCTTGGTCAGTCAAGTGTCTGACTCTGGGTTTTGGCTCATGAGATGGAGCCCCGTCGCAGGCTCCATGCTCAGTGCAGAGTCTGCTTGAGATTCTCTCCCTCTCCCTCCCCTTCTGCTCCTAACCCCACTCATGCTCTTGCTCTCTCTCTCTCTCTCTCAAATAAATAAATAAATAAATAAATAAATAAATAAATAAATAAATCTTTAAAAAATGAATTCGGAGTCTATGACAGTTCAGGTTTATTGAAAATCTGATCATACATATTTTAAAAGGTCTGCTCCTTCTTTATCTGAGGAACTGGTAACTTTGCTGTCTAAGCCTTTTGAAATTAAAGACATAGGAAGAAATATACAGGTACAATAAAATAGAAAATCAGTAACCCTTTATTTTTCCCTTTGACGTTGACTGGGTATAAAATATGCATCACAGGTGTAAACTTTAAAGCCTAGCCACAATTGTTTGCTAACATTTTTTATAGAAGAAAAAGGTTGTTTTTTTCCTTCCTGTTAGAAGTGGTTTCACAGGGCTTTGTCAGTTAAGAAATCATCAGATAAAGTGAAAATGAGTTAATTATATCACTTTTGTTCTAAAAGAGTTAGCTTTCAGCCAATTTCAGATTGGTTCTCTGTATGCCCTCAAAAAAATCAAATAACTCTTCCAGTTAACACATATTCCATCAATCTTCAGTAATAGCACATTTCAAGGTCAAATTTTTCTTAATAGATAAAGGCACTGGATTTGAAATCTTGAAAATCTTATAAAAGTGGCTTTTGAAATCATTCTTACTGCTTATCTGCAAGTCATGGTTGTTTCCCCCAAAACGGAACTTTATTAGAGACAGACAAATGGGTTTCATTTTGCTTACCACAACATAATATGTTTTGATTTATGCATGAATAATATGAGAGTTACAGATACTATTCCAAAGTCTGAGTGTGAGAATATATTAATCTTTTGCTTGTAGGAAATATTTATATGTTGTTGTGGGTTGAATTGTGTCCCCTCAGAGATTCACATTGTTGAAGTCCTAGCCCCTGGTACCTCAAAATGTGATCTTTTTTGAAAGTAAGGTTCATTGCAGACATAATGAGTTGAGGTGATGTCAAACTGAAATTGGGTGGGCCTCAATATGTGTGGTGTACATATAAAAAGGGGAAATTTTGACATAGATATGCACATAGGAAGAATGCCATGTGAAGACTGAAGTTATGACACCATATACCAAGGAGCTACTAAACACCAGGAGAGAGGTCTGGGACAGACCTCCCTTCAGAGGGAGGATGGCCTTATACACATCTTGGTTTGGAACTTCAAGCCTTCAGAATCATGAGACAATAAATTTCTGTTTTAAGCTACTTACTTTGTGTTGCCTTGTTAGGGTGTCCCCAGTAAACTAATACACATGTGATATGTAACTACACAATTAACTCTATGATTCCTAATATGCTTTACATGCTATCATATATGCAAAAAATTGCCGCCATCTGGATCCTGAAAGACTAGCATCTTGTTTATCAAGTGAAGTCGACTCTGAGTGGTTGGTCAGCAGTCCAGGCTTTGTTAATCAACCTCTTGGCCAAAGCCCCAGCCTGTTCTCGACAGGAGATGCACTTTGGTTACCCCTATGATTATTTGAGAAAAGAAGCTCTTCTCTAGTAGCTTCTGCTTAAAGCCTTTTGCCTTGTATTGTGTTTCTTTTAAGAGTTCTTACTAGATTGCTTTTGTTCTTTGGGAAATATGACAGAATATTTTTAAAGAATAAAAGCAACAACTTTCACATTGTGTTTCACATATAAAAGGCCCTCAAATCCCTTCTGACAATCTGAGGTGATGTTAAGAAAAAAAAAAGCATCTACCACAAATCTATGTAAACTAATTATTCCTTTTGTTTTCCTGTCAAAAAAACCAAATGTGTGTGTATATATATATATATATATATATATATATATATATATTCATGAATAATTATCATATATCTGATAACACTAATTCTTTTTTGTACAGTTATAATAAAGTCTTGAGAAGTATTAGTTTTAATAAAAATTCTGACAGTTTCTTCATGTCATAAGAGTAGCTGTTGAATATAATATGCCTATTTAAAGTGTGGTTTCCACATTCGAGGGATGTTTCGACGTGAATCTCAAACCACTACCACTCAAGTATCATTCATTGAGCTACAGTTAACATACATCTGATGTATTGTCATCCCACATTTTGAATGGTCATGACATAAAGCAGTACATTGAGAAGTAAAATTAAAAAAATCCTCTCTCTTAGTGGGACCAACCATTACTGAGATCTACTTCAAAGTCTCTAGGAATATTTCACAGGAGAAATAGAAAACCAGGATATGAAGTAAACTTTAAATAACTGGTTCATTCCTATGCCAGATTCAATTCAATTCAATCCAAAGAAATTGCCTTTCTTGTGGATAAACTGCTACACTGCTCTAGAAAAGGAATAGAGAAAATATAAGTATCAACTAAAAAGTTTTTTTTTTTTTTTTGTAATGCTGGGCTGTTTTCTTTTACCTAATTCTAGCTCTTTCCTTAATTACTGGAACAATCAGTTCTACACAGTGGGTGGGTATTCAAGAAAACTTTCTAACAGCTATGACGGACATGCGCTGGAATTTGTTAAGAGTAGATAGTCTGTTGAGATCCTTCACTAGGGATTGTGAAGAAAACTAGAAGAGGTCTTAGAGTTTGGAAAGTTAGGTCATCCAAAATGCATGGGGGTAAGTATGCAGGGTGATGTGTGGAAATGAGTATGAAAAGTATGATGACCTCTTAATGATTGTAAAAGAACACATGAGGGTTATTTTTTCCATTTTGGTTCTCATCTAGACTAATGGATTCTACAAAATGTAATTCCAGAAACTCAATCAATAATTTCATATATTTTAAATGTGAATCTCCTTCACACTTATAATAGATATAATTGTACTATATAACTATATGCTAATCTAGTACATAAGTAAAAGAGCACATGTACATTGAACAATTATTGAGACCACTGTAACTATAATTATCTCTAGTTATGGAGGAAAAGGGGTAATATTAATTCTAAAAATCCAGAAAAACAAAAAGTGCAATTTTATTTTTTTTAATTTAAAAACATTTTTTAGCTCAAATATTACCTTTATTTTTCAAAATTTATTTTTTAATTCTAGTATAATTAACATAGTGTTATATTAGGTTCAGGTGTACAGTATAGTAATTCAACAATTCTATACATTACTCAGTGCTCATCGTGATAAGTGTGCTCTTAATCCCCTTCACCTATTTCACCCATTCCCCCCGCTTATCTCTCCTCTGCTAACTACTAGTTTATTCTCTACATTTAAGAGTCTTTCTCTTTTTTCATTTGTTTTGTTTCTTAAATTCCACATATAAGTGAAATCATATGGTATTTGTCATTCTCTGACTGACTTATTTCACTTAACATTATACCTTTAGATCCGTCTGTATTGTTGCAGATAGTAAGATTTCATTCTTCTTTAGGGCTGAGTAATATTCCATTGTGTACATATACCACTTCTTTATCCATTCATCTATTGATGGGCACCTGGATTGTGTCTATATTTTGGCTACTGTAAATAATGCTGCAATAAACATAGGTGTACATATATCTTTCTGAATTAGTATTCCCATATTTTTTGGGTAAATACCCAGTAGTGGAATTACTGGATCATATGGTAATTGTATTTTTAATTTTTTTGAGAAGTCTCCATAATTTTTTCCACCATGGCTGAACCAGTTTTCATTCCCACCAACAGTGCATGAGGGTTTCTTCTTTTCCACACCCTTGCCAATGCTTGTTTTTTGTGTTTTTTATTTTAGCCATTCTGACAATTTGAGGTGATATCTCACTGCTCGTTTTGATTTGTATTTCTCCGATGGTAAGTGATGTTGGGCATCTTTTCATGTGTCTGTTGGCCATCTGGATGTCTTCTTTGGAGAAATGCCTGTTCATGTCTTCTTCCCATTTTTAATTGGATTATTTGTTGTTTGGGTGTTAAGTTGTATAAGTTCTTTATACATTTTAGATATTAACTCCTTATTGAATATATTATTTGCAAATATTTTCTCCCATTCAGTAGGTTATCTTTTAGTTTTGTTGATTGTTTCCTTTGCTGCACAAAAGCTTTTTATTTTGAGTAATCCCAATAGTATATTTTTATGGCTGGTGTTAAAGAAATTACTGCCTATGCTCTCTTTTAGGATTTTTATGGTATGGGTGTCACATTTAGGTCTTTAATCCATTTGAGTTTATTTTTGTGTATGGTGTAAGAAAGTGGTCCAGCTTTATTCTTCTGTATGTAGCTGTTCAGTCTTTCCAGCACCATTTGCTGAACAGGCTGTCTTTGCACCATTGTGTATTCTTGCCTCTTTTGTCCTAAATTAATTGACAATATAAGCATGGGTATATTTCTGGGCTCTCTGTTCTGTTGATCAAAACCATACAGTTTTGATTACTACAGTTTTTTTTAAAGATTTATTTATTTATTTGACAGAAAGACAGCAAGAGAGGGAACACAAGCAGGGGGAGTGGGAGAGGGAGAAGCAGGCTTCCCATGGAGCAGGGAGCCCGATGTGGGGCTCGATCCCAAAATCCTGGGATCATGACCTGAGCCGAATGCAGACGCTTAACGACTGAGCCACCCAGGCGCCCCCTGATTACTACAGTTTTGTAATATATCTTTAAATCCAGGATACCTCCAATTTTGTTCTTCTTTTTCAAAATTGCTTTGGCTATTCAGGGTCTCTTGTGGTTCCATAAAAATTTTAGGATCATTTGTTCTATTTCTCTGAAAAATGATGTTGGTATTTTGATAGAGATTGCTTTAAATCTGTAGATTGCTTTGGGTAGTACAAATATTTTAATAATACTTGTTCTTCCAATCCATGAGCATGGACTATTTTTCCATTTGTTTTTGTTATCTTTAATTTCTTTCATCAATGTTTTATAGTTTACAGAGTACAGGTTTTTCACTTCATTGGTTAAGTTTATTCCTAGGTATTTTATTCTTTTTGGTACAATTGTATATGTGATTGTTTCCTTAATTTCTCTTTCTGTTGCTTCATTATTAGTGTATAGAAATGCAACAGATTTCTCTATATTGATTTTGTATCCTGTGACTTTACTGAATTCATTTATCAGTTCTAGCAGTTTTTTGGTGGAGTCGTTAGGGTTTTCTATATAGAGTGTCTGTCATCTGCAAATACTGGAAGTTGTACTTCCTACTGATTTGGATGCCTTTTATTTCTTTTTCTTTTCTGACTGCTGTGGCTCATACTTCCAGTGCTATGTTGAATAAAATTGGTGAAAGAACATCCTTGTCTTGCTCCTAATCTTAGGGGGAAAGCTGTCAGTTTTTCACCATTGAGTGTGATATTAGCTGTGAGTTTTTCATTTATGGCCTTTATTGAGTTGAGGTATGTTCCCTCTAAACTTACTTTGTTGAGGATTTTTTATCATAAATGAATGTTGCACTTTGTCAAATGCTTTTTCTGCATTTATTGAAATGATCATATGATTTTTATCCTTTCTCTTGTTGATATGATGTATCATGTTGATTGAGTTACAAATATTGAACCATACTTGCATCCTAGAAATAAATCCCACTTCTTTAGGGTGAATAAATTTTTATTTATTATTTTTAAATTTGCTTTGCTAATATTCTGTTGAAGATTTTTGCATCTATGTTCAATCAGAGATGTTGTCCTATAGTTCTCTTTTTTATAGTGTCTTTATCTGGTTTTGGTATCAGGGTATTGCTGGCCTCATAGAATGAATTTGGAGGCTTTCCTTGCTCTTCTGTTTTTTGGAAAAGTTTGAGAAAAATAGGTATTAACTCTTCTTTAAATGTTTGGCAAAATTCACCTGTGAAGCTGTCTGGTCCTGGACTTTTGTTTTTTGGGAGTTTTTTGATTACTGATTCATTTTTCATTGCTGGTAATCAGTCTGTTCAAATTTTCAATTTCTTCCTGATTCAGTTTTGGGAGGTTATATGTTTCTCAGAATTTATCCATTTCTTCTAGGTTGTCCAATTTGTTGGTATATACTTCTTCATAATATTCTCTTATAATCCTTTGTATTTCTGAGGTGTCAGTTTTTATTTCTCCTCTGTCATTTCTGATTGTTTATTTGAGTCCTCTCTCTTTTTAAGATGGGTCTAGCTAAAGATTTATCAAATTTGTCAATGTTTTCAAAGAACCAGCTCCTGGTTTCATCAATCTATTCTGCTTTTTTTTTAGTTCCCATATAATTTCTGTTCTAATCTTTATTATTTCCTTCCTTCTACTTGTTTTGGGTTTTGTTTGTCCTTTTTTTTCCCAGTTCCTTTAGGTGTTAAGGCTAACTTGTTTATTGAAGATTTTTCTTGCTTCTTGAGGTAGGCCTGTATTGCTATAAACTATCCTCTTAGAATGGTTTTGCTGTATCCCAAAGATTTTGGTCCATTGTGTTTTCATTTTCATTTGTCTCCATGTATTTTTTTAAATTTTCTCTTTGATTTCTTGGTTGAATCATTCATTGTTTAGTAGCATGTTAATTAATCTCCCACATACTTGTATTCTTTCCAGATTTTTTCTTGTGGTTTCTTTCTAGTTACATAGCATTTTGGTTGGAAAAGATGCATGATATGACTTCAATCATTTTTAATTTGTTGAGCCCTGTTTTGTTGCCTAACATGTGATCTACTTTGGAGAATATTCCATGTGTACTTGAGAAGAAAGTGTATTCTGCTGCTTTAGGATGGAATGTTCTGAATATATCTGCTGGATCTATCTAGTCCAGTGTGTCATTCAAAGCCACTGTTTTCTTGTTGATTTTCTGTTTGGATGATCTGTCCACTGATGTAAGTGGGGTTTTAAAGTTCCCTTCTAATATTGTATTGCTATCTGTTACTTCCTTTATGTTTGTCTATATGTGCTTTATGTATTGGGTGCTCCCATATTGGGTGCATAAATATTTACAATTGTTTTATCTTTTTGTTAGATTGTTCCTTTTATGATTATGTAGTGTCCTTCTGTGTCTCAGTCTTTGTTTTAAAGTCTATTTTGTCCAATATAAGTATTGCTAGTCTGGCTTTCTCTTCACTTCCATTTGCATGAAAAATGCTTTTCCATCCCTTCACTTTCAATCTGCATGTATCTTTAGGTCTTAAGTGAGTCTCTTATAGGCAGAATATAGATAGGTCTTGCCTTTTTATCTATCCCATCACCCTATGTCTTTTGATTGGAGTATTTAGCCCATTTACATTCAAGGTTATTACTGACAGGTATGTATTTATTGCCATTTTGTTACTTGTTTTATGGTTGCTTTGTAGTTCATCCCTATTTCATTCTTCTCTTGCTCTCTCCTCTGATGATTAGTCAGCTTTCTTTAGTGATATACTTGGATTCCTATCTGTGCTGTTTATTTTTTACATATCTAATACCAGTTTTTGATTTGTGGTTACCATTAGGTTTACATATAACATCTTATGCATATAACAGTCTACATTAAGTTGATGGTTGTTTAATTTTGAACCCATTCTGAAAGCACTAAATTTTTACTCCTTTACTCCCCACGTTTCAGGTGTATAGCATCATACATTATGTTATTTTATTATTCCCTTGACTGATTTGTATAGATATACTTAATTTTACTGTTTTTGTACTTCCTACTTTTCTTACTCCTACTTATTGTCTTAACTTTCCACTGAAAGAACCCCCTTTAGCATTTCTTGTAAGGTTGCTTTAGTGGTGATGAATTCCTCTACCTTTCATTTGTCTAGAAAACGCTTTATCTTTCCTTCTAGTCTGAATGATAGTTTTGCTAGATAGAGCATTCTTGGTTCAAGTTTTTTTCTTTCAGCACTTTGAATATACCGTGCCACTCTTCTGGCCTACGAATTTTCTGCTGAAAAATTAGCTCTTAGCCTTATGGGTTTCCCTTGTACATAATTGTTTTCTTTCCTCTTGCTGCTTTTAAAATTCTCTCTTTATCACTACTTTTTGCCATCTTAATTACTGTATGTCTTGGTGTGGACCTCCTTGGGTTGATTTTGTTGGGGGTTTTCTATGGCTTCTGGATCTGGGTGTCTGTTTCATTCCCCAGATTCAGGAAGTTTTCAGCTATTATTTCTTCACATAAATTTTCTGCCCCCTTTTCTCTCTCTTCTCTTTCTGGGATCCCTATAATGCAAATGTTGTTATGCTTGATGGTGTCAAACTATTTTCATTGTTCATAGTCCTTTTTCGTCTTCCTCTTCAGCTTGATTGCTTTCCATTAGTCTTTAGCTCCAGGTCACTGATTCATTCTTCAAGTTCCTCTACTCTACTATTTATTCTACCTAGTATATTTTTAATTTCAGTTATTGAGTTCTTCATTGCTGATTGGTTCTTTTTTTATGTTTTCTCTCTCTTTGTTAAAGCTCTCACTGAAATCCTACACTCTTTTCTCAAGTCCAGTGAGTATCTTTATGACCATTAGTTTAAATTCTCTATCAAGCATGCTTATTTCCATTTTATTTAGCTTTCTTGCTGTGATTTTGTCATGTTCTTTCATTTGAGACATATCTCTCTTTCTTCTCATTTTATCTAACTCTATGCATCTGTTTCTATGTGTTAGCTATGTTTCCTGCTCTCGCATCTAGTGGCCTTATGAAGAAGTCCTGCGGTGCCCCGTAGGTCAAGGTCTCCTGTTCACCAGAACCTGGCACTTTGGTGGTGTCGCCAATGTGTGTTGTGTGTGCCCTGCTATTGTGGCTGAGCTATGTGTGCCTTCAGTCCAGCATCTACAATGGCTCTCTTTGCCTTTTGTTGGCAGGGTTTGGTCTCTGTTGTTAATGGGCCGGTCTGGGGTGACTTGAGCTTGAGTTGGGTCTGACCAGGAACTTGCCAAAGCTGTGATTGCACAGAACTGCAAGGTGCTCTCCCTGTATTGTACCCTGGAAGGCTTTCATTGGGTGAGGCCTGCAGTCAGACCAGATGTCTACCCCCAGTCCACTGCTAGGGCCACAGTTGAACCGGTGTGTGTGGTTGTCTTCTTATTTCTCTGGGACAGGAGTCACTTTGAAGTGGTGCTGGCTTTCTGTGAGCACTGCTTGCATAATTCCATGTTTGTGGCACCACTTTGGATGAACTCTTGCAGAGGGCCAGTCAGAGGGGGTGAGTCTGCCAAAGACTGTGGGGGTGGGGTGTGCTGTTAGCAAGTTCGGTGGAGAATGTTCACACTGCACTGGTTCTCCCAGTTGTCTCTGTATCTAGGCTGGGGAGTAGGGGAGGAAAATGGCCCACCAGCTCCTTAGTTCTTGGAGAAGTCTCCCAAAGATTCCTGCCCCTCCAGTGCACCCTCTATAATTAGTAAACAAATCTCTCTCCCATATACCCCAAGCATTTCTCAAACCGGCTCCTTCAATGTTATATCTCAGCAGGATTCTTTATTGTGCTGTCTCTTTAAGGGCAGGGACTCAGTTACCTTTCATCCTCTGGCTCTGCCAGAACCAAGCCCACTGATTTTTAAAGTTCCAGGTGTTAAGCCCCACTGATTGTAAGAACTCAAGAATTAGGCCCCTCTGGTTTTCAAAGCCAAGTGCTATGGATATTGGTCTTCCCTGTGTGGGTCTCTTGTGCCTGGGGATCCTGGTGTGGTCTGTTCATCTCCTCTCTCTGCACCCATGAAATTCCTCTCTCCTGCAGACTGTCCCAGTGATCAGTTTGCCTCCTAACCATGTCTCCACACTTCTACCCTCTTTAATGTGGCCTCTTCTGTATGTCTAGCTGTGGAGAGTCTCTTCTGCCAGTCTTTCGGTCATTTTCTGGGTTATTTACATTGATATAGGTATTTTCTAAGTGTATCTGTGGGACAAGGTGAATTTCAGTTCCTCCTACTCTGACACCTCCCCAGAAGTCTCTGCTTTCTCTTTGTCCATACTTTCTTCTGGTCCTGAATGAAAGTGCAATTTTAATTCATGCTCTTCCTCCATCTTCTAAACCATTTTAGAGAGATGCTAAATAAAATAGAATTGACTAATTTGAATTTCTATTCTAATCTTCCTCCAACTTTTGGTAAACATTCTGAGAAGTTCTAAAATGACTACATTATTGACAGCAGAATGGTAATAATTTATGTTTAAGCATTTACAGTTTAGTTAATTAATTTAGTCAATTCTTGGGAAAGATTGTTCTAACTAGATTTGGCAAAGTTTATATGAAATATTTTATTTATTTTTCTCATCATTTTTTAAATTGATACAAAAATCTTAAGGGCTAGTTTATCTATGAAATGTATAATTATGGGTGGGATAACTGGGAGTTGGATATTATAAAATAAAGTTCTCATTATTGAATCATTTACATTTCAAAATGTTTGTCTGAGACAAGAAATAATAGTTCTTTACAATCCTGAATTCTTTTTTTTTTTTTGGTCACACCATTTTGTTTTTCCTTTCTGTATTGTCTCATCCTTATCTTTCACTTCCTTTCCCTCTTCATGGTTTACCATGTTTACTTTCCTATTAAGTAGTAAGTGTTATGTAAATAGCCATAGAAAGAAGCTTGTTTCTTCTGATGCCAGTTCACAGTCTGAGAAGTCTTTGGAAGTGTTCTCTTTCAAAGGAAATGATTTTCTTTTAAAGGTAGTGAGACTTCTGAGGCAGAGATTTCCCTAAGGGGAGCAAAAACATTTAAACATTTCCTTTAGCTTATAATTGTCCATCCATGCACAAGAATTGCTATGCTACTCTTTGACCCCCTTTCACATTGATTTTTGGAAGTAGTTGAACAGTCTAGCATTTAATTCTTACAAATTTCTTCAAAGTGCAAGCTGTGCACAGCCTGCATGCAATTATTACTTTTTAGATGCTTAATGCAGTCTAATTCTGGAGAAACTTTTTTCTTTTTTTAAATAATAGTAATGAGGGGTGCCTGCGTGGCTCAGTCAGTTAATCGTCTGCCTTCTGCTCAGGTCATGATCCCAGAGTCCCAGGATTGAGCCCCACATTGGGCCCCCCTGCTCAGGGGGGAGTCTGCTTCTCCCTCTGCCCCTTACCCTGCCTTGTGCTCTCTCTCTCGCTTTCTCAAATAAATAAAATCTTTAAAAAAATAATAGTAATGAATAGTTTTCTAAATTAAACTTAGTTACAGGTTTCCCCCCACTATTGAAAGTTTGTGTTATACCACTTGCTTTTACAAAAGACCTACATTAGTAGCTATTTTCACTAATTAAAAGAAATCCAAAGAGAATTGTCACTTTTTTGAAATTGTATTGCTTCTTCACTTTATGTGATTTCAGTGTAGGACATGTTTCATAGAAACACTCTACTCTTAGCCGGAAAAAACTGTATTCAAAATGATTCCACATAAAATTGTTAAAGGTTATCATTCTAATATTGTTTTCATAGCTAAGAGATAAGCTTTAGAGACTTTTCTGGCACTTTGATTCCTGTTTCTTTTTACACATGATTTCATAATACTGTTCTTTGTTCATAATATAATTCTTAGTGGAAAAAAACAAAGACACATAATAAGTTTTTCTATGTGTTCTTCTCAATGCACAAAACTCATATTTCATTTCATTTAGCAACAATATTCTGAAAATTATAAATACAAATAGTGATCTGCTTCAAGATATCACAATGAATCTTTTATGTTTTATGATACATATTACAAATTGAAACAAATTATTTTCCTTTTACAGATGTGAATACATATTTAATATGACCAACTTGAGTTGATGAATTTAGAGTATTATACTCATTGAAAGATTTTCTATTCACAATTTAGAACAATTGAAATTTATCATTCTTGGGGCACCTGGGTGGCTCAGATGGTTAAGCGTCTGCCTTTAGCTTAGGTCATGATCCCAGGGTCCTGGGATCGAGCCCCACATAGGGTTCCTGGCTCAGCGAGGAGCCTGCTTCTCCCTCTCCCTCTGCCTCTCTCCCTGCTCATGCTTTCTCTGTCTCTCTCTCTCTGTATCTCTGTGTCTCAAATGAATAAATAAAATCTTAAAAAAAAAATTTTATCATTCTTTTACAATGCACATTTTATTTTTAGTAGGACATTTTTAAGAGAAACTTATTCATTATAATGAGCCTGTATGTTTTTTTTCTTCAACATGGCATTCATAAAGGGTTATGCAATTTAATTAGCTGGACATAAATACAGTGTTTATGTTGGAGGGCTATGGAATTACTTTTTTAACTCCTGGACATTAGCAATTCTATTCAAGAGTCACAGATCAGGGATACCTGGGTGGCTCAGTTGGTTAAGTGTCAGACTCTTAATTTTGGCTCAGGTCATGGTCTCAGGATCATGAGATGGAGCCCCACATTGGGCTCTGTGATGGGGGTGGAGCCTGCTTAAGATTCTCTCTCTACCTCTCTCTCTGTCCCTCCCCCCTCAAAAAAAAAAAAGAGTCACAGATCACATAATCTTAGAGTAAGAAAAACAAAACAAAACAGAACAAAACTCTGAGAGCACCAGGTTTAATCTAATTTAATAGAGAGGATAAAACTAATGGACTTAATGATGAACAATTGATTTTTGTCACCTCCAGGCCTCTTTCACCCATGCCTCTTTCCATCTTTTCCTCCTAGGATTATGCAAAGCCCAAAACCACAATTTCTCAAATAACAAAATTCATTTTTAGTTCTTCTCACTCTACTCAAATTCCCAATCTTAATAACAGTGTTTCTTTTATTTTTTCCACATTTTGTACCCTCATTTATTCCTCCCCAAATGATGGTAATCATTATCTTATTGTCTTATGAAGTTATATTATAAAATAGTGATTACTTAATGTAACTTTAATAAAATGAGACTTTCTGTAAAAAAACAATTTCTGTGAACCAATACTGTGTTAAGAACAAGGTAAGATAGATGAAGAATTCTAGTTTTATTTTTTTATCACACTTATACAGGTATAATTAGCATACAAATAACTTCAAATATTTATAGTATACAATTCAATAACTTGTAACATATGTAGTCACCCAGGAAAACATAACCATAATCAAGATAATGAACACATCCATCTCTTCCATAAGGTTCTTTGTGTCTCTTAATAATTCTGCCACTCTCTACCTCCTCATCTTTCTTGAAACAACTGATCGACTTTCTGTCACAATAGGTTAGCTTGTGCTTTTAGAATTTTTATGACTGGGGGCGCCTGGGTGGCTCAGTCATTAAGTGTCTACCTTTGGCTCAGGTCATGATCTCAGGGTCCTGGGATCGAGCCCCACATCGGGATCCCTGCTCCGCGGGAAGCCTGCTTCTCCCTCTCCCACTCCCCCTGCTTGTGTTCCCTCTCTCACTGTGTCTCTCTCTGGCAAATAAATAAAATATTAAAAAAAAAAAAGAATTTCTATGACTGGAATCACACAAATGCACTGTTTTTGTTTGTCTTCTTTTACTCCACAAAATTATTTTTAGATTTATCCATTTTATTTCATTTATCAATAGTTCATTGTATTGTTGAGTAAATTTCATTGTATGGATATATCATAATTGATCCACTTGTCTACTGATAGACATTTTTTTTTAATCCAGTTTTTGGGCCATTACAAATAAATGTGCTAAAATATCCATGTGCAGGTCTTTGTATGAAAATATACTTTCATTTCTCTTGGATAAACGCCGATGAGTAAAATGGATGGGTTGTATGGTAGCTATATGATTAACTTTTAAAAATATTGCCTGTTTTTAAAAGTGGCTCTACCATTTTACATTTTCACCAGTGGTGTATAGAATACTAGTTCCCCCACATCATTGGCCAACTTGTTGTGATCAGGCTTTTAAAATCTATTTACTCTTTTTTTTTTTTTTTTTTTTTAGATAGGGAGGAAGAGAAAGGGGGGAGGAGCAGAGAAGAGGGAGAGAGAGACTCTTAAGCAGGCTCCATGCCCAGTGCTGAGCCTGACACCAGGCTCAGTCTCACAACCCTGGAGATCATAACCTGAATTGAAATCAAGAGTCAGATGCTTAACTGACTGAGCCACCCAGGCGACCCTTAAATATATTTATGCTAATGGTTTATGACATGGTGGTTTTAATCTACATTTTCCCAATCATTAATGATGTTGAGTTTCTTTTCCACATTTATCTATTATCACATCACATTTATTAGTATCTAGAATGTAAATATTTAACCAAGGCATTAACTCTTATAATTAGCCTCCTGAGAGCACACCCTCCCTAAATCCTCCATCTATTGAATTGTGATAGGTACCATGTGCATATCTTTATATTTGCTAGCTTAATTGCTTTTACAATGGACTGGTCTGGCCGTCAGTGTGTCCATAATAAAATATGAGTGCTTACCTCTTAGTAAATATTTGCCTACTGAATGAACAAATGATGAGTATATTTTTGTTTCCTTACCTAGCTTTTTGGGCCCCATATCCTTATGCATCTACCTACAGGAAATGCCCTCTGAACATATTCAATATACATATTACCATGAAAATTCAACATAAAGTATCTGCCAACTTATCATTAAACTCACTTTTTATTTATTCTAATGACTGTTATTTAGACCATTCAGATTCCTTTTAAATTCTGAATTCTTAGCATGTACATTATTATCAATATTCACCTTTATGTTATATATACTGTATTCTTGATGCTAATCAATGCATAATAGAAATTTGTGGCAAATGGACACAAAAATGAACTTATAAACACATTATCAATCAATGATCAAATTTAGGAGTAAAATGTGAATTTTATTGTAGTTGCCATTTGATATTTAAAAAACAATTTCGACATAAAACCAACACTTACCAAGTTACTGTACTTGAAATGTATTAGTCAACAGAAAGTAAAATAGCAAATTTAGAGAATCTCAAAAAAGTAGTAATGTCTAGCTACTGATGAGGCACGATTGTCTTAATATTTTCTCCAAAATTGAGTGAAGTATGAATGAGCTTACCTGCTTTTTAAAACTTTGTTAAAGTTATATCTATAGTAAATATTTTCTAAAAGAATGTAGGAGTGAAATAATTTATATTTCTATACTTGAATAGGCCCTTACCAGGTTTAATACTATTTAATGTCTGCTATGCAGATTTTAATCTATCATTCAGCATTGGTACTGTGTGTTGTGAGGAAACTTTTTACATTTCACAGAAATGTGAGTTTTTGGCAGGATGTGGTAGCACATTACTAAAAGGTCATTGAACGTATTTTCTCTGTGGAATTCCTATTTTCTCAGAAGAAATTACAACCCAAAATCACTTCTTTGCCTTGGTCCAAGGAGATTAAGAAACTACTTGCTCATCAAATTGAAATTTATTTTTTTACTTGACTTCTATAGGAGGGAGTTAAAGGCCATAAAAGGATTTAGGAAATTGTCAGATTGACTTGGATATAATAATTACATTGGATAAAATATAATAAATATGAAATTTTGGTATTCATAAAAATGGTTAAATCACAGTAGAGAGCAAACAAGTCAGATGTTATTTTATGGATGAGAAAGACCAAAAGATTCCTTGAGTGTCTGAAACAGATCATGCATTTACAATTCTTACCACTTAATACTTGTTTCACAATAAATTATTTCCCTCCTAATTTTTTAATCATCACATGAATAGCTGATTTCATTGTTGGGGAAGAAAAATAATAAGATGAGATTTGACTACCTTATGGTGCTCAAAGAAAGGAAGAGGTAAAAAAAAAAAATGATAATAACATGACAAAATGATCCAGGAACCAATTAAGAAGTAGTTCCCAATGGCCACATATGAGGTAGTGATAGATTAAAACACATAGAATAAAATAAATATCCATGAATACATGTTGATACATAAGTAACTAAAAAATAAATTACTGATGAAAAAAAAAGAAAGTTCTTTATAGTAAGAGACCAGTTAATGAACATAGAAAAATAATGGAAAAAGAAAATTACCATTTGGCTAACACCACTTGGCTAACACCTCGTAATACTTGTTGTAAGCAAGACTCATTAACAGACACTAAAATTAATGGGTAAAAGCATGAGGAGACACAAGATATTTACATATTCTGAAAGTATATTTCTACAAGATTATTATTAATTACTATGGGAAAAAGTAGTACTTTTACAATGCAGATGAGGAAAAGAATAGGGCATAAGAAATGATCAGAGAAATAATGGTTGAAAACTCCCCATATTTTGTGAAAAACATAAATACACAAGTTTAAGAAGTTCAACAAACCCAAAACAAGATATAATTCAAATAAAATCACATATAGATACAGCATAATGAAGTCACTGCATACCAGACATAAAGAAAAAGTCTTTGAAGTAGTCAAAGAAAAATGACACATTACATAAAACAGAAATAATTATTTGAAAGTCCACATATTTTTCATTAGAAACATTAAAAAAATAATGACATATTTTACAGAATTTAGAAAAATAAATTCTGTCAACAGAGTTCTACATACAGCAAATATTATCTTTAAGGAATAAATTAAAAATTTTAAAAATATGTTTAGGTAAATAAAAATGAAGAAAATTTGCTACCATATGACCTCCTCTACAATAAATGCTAAAAGAATTTCTTCAGAATGAAAGATCATGACAGAGGCAGGATTCTTCCTCTCAAGCATATTTTGATCATTGATCTGGAGATCTTTGCCATTATGATAAGGCAAACAAACAGAAGGTATAGAGGTTGGAAAAGGAGAAGTAAAACTGTTTAATTTCAGATAATTTTTTTCTTAGCAAATTCCAAAACATCTATAAAAAACTATAACTCATATGTCAATATATGGAAGTTGAGGATGCAAGGTCAATATTTTAAAAAACCAATTGTATTTTTATTTAATAATAAAAAATGAAAAATGAAGTTATAAAACCAATTTCATCTGTAAAGGCACCAAAAATTGTATAATACTAATAAGAAATTTAACAAAGCTATCTAAAATCTCTACACTGAAAGTTGCAAAGCACTGCTCAAAGAATTGAAAATGTAGAGAAATAGAGCAATTAATCATGTTCATGATTGAAAGATTCTAATCATCCTCATTTAATCCCCTATTAATCTATAGATATTAACAACATTCTAGCAGACTTTTTAAAAAAGATTTTGTTTATTTATTTGAGAAAAAGAGAGTGCAGGATTGGAGGGGAGGGGCAGAGGGAGAGAGAGAAGCAGGCTCCCCGCTGAGCAGGGAGCCCAATGCCAGACTCTATTTCAGGACCCCAGGATCATGACCTGAGCTGAAGGCAGAAACAACCGACTGAGCCACCCAGGAGCCCCACTAACAGGCTTTTTAACAGAAACTTTCAAGCTGATTCTTAAATTTTTACAAAATATTACAGACTTTAATTAGTGTGGGCAATTTTTAAAATGTAGAACAACCAAGATCATTTGGAATTGACAAAAAGACATGTTCAGAACAGATCAATGGAACAGAATAGGGAGTCCAGAAATAGCTCCACACATATTTGGCCATTTGATTTTTCACAAAATTGCCAATCTCATTCAATTGGAAAAAGAAAGTCTTTGCAACAAATGATATTGAAATAATTTGGTATCTCTATGGATCTGGACATTGAAACTTATCTCAGATCAAATTTACCCAAAATGGATAATAGTCATAAATTGAAAAGCTCAAATTATAAAACTTCTACAAGGAAACATAGGAAAATAATCTGTGACATTGAAGCATGGAAAGATTCCTTAAATTGCATTCAGAAAGCAAAACCATACAAATCGGTAAATTAGAGTTTATCAGAATCAAAAACATTTGCTTTAAGAATGACATTGATGCAAAAATGAAAAGGCATGAGGGTGGGGAGGAAATTTTTGTAACAAGTATAACAGACAGAGGACTTGTGTCTGAAATATATAAAGAATTCTTACAATTTAATAAGAGAGTACAAACAAATTTTTAAAATGGACACGTCACAAAAGAAGGTGATATATCTATCAATAAGCACATGAAAAATTGTTTAACATCTGTCTCTGGGGAAATGCAAAGGGAAACCATAATTAGACATCACTATATACCCATTAGAAAGACTAAAGTTAAAAAAAGAGAGACTGACAATACCAAGTGTTGACAAGAATGTGCTAACATGATACTTAATTGCTTAAAATACTTAAATGTTTTCTGAACACTGTTAGGATAAAATTCTCATATACTAGTATGCTACACCAGTTTGTCCTGATTTTGTACTAGCCACCTAATGTTATGTGTACACATTTATTTTCATGTGAAGGAGTATCTCTCATTTCCATGCCTGGTTAATTGTCCCTCAGCTAATATCTCCATTGCTATTTTTAGGCATCTTCTGGAAATCCAACCCTGGTTCTTCCATGGAGAGTTGAAAATTTGCCTCTCTGAGCTACTCTAGCTCTGTATACAATCTCTCTGTTTTTAAAAGTTATTACATTATCACATTTCTATTGTAATTAGTTTGAATGTCTGTCTTACCTACTAAAAACTATAAACATTTTCATGAATGAATTCTGTTTAATCCCATGAATACTTTAGAAGTAAGTACAGTGCCTAAGACATAGGCTTTTAAAATTACTTAGAACATATATTCAACATTTAAAAGTGCTTAATAAATACAGAGTAATGGATGAGTTAATTCATGGTGGCAATAATGGCCAGAATCTAACTTTATTACTTTTGAAGACCATTGGAGGGAAGAAAAAGATGCACAGAAGAAGATTATAAATATTTTAACAATATTCTTGTGTTATAGTCTGGGTTTTATATATATGTGTGTGCCTTGAAAAAGAGCAGAGATTCTAATATTTTCATTTTGCCTTAGGCTTGTGTCAGACATTTATTAGATTAAGAGCTTCTGATTCAATACTTCTCTGTTTATGTTAGTATGATTCCTATGTACCCTTACATCAATGTGGTTGATTTGAATTTCAAACTCTTTGAAACTAAGAGTTCAAATATAGATGTCATTAATTGACGTTGGATTGTATTTTATAAGTAAAGAAGAAATAAGAGTTGCCACTATTTATACCTCATTTAAAAAATATCTAGGAATTTCAAAAAGCGAAAATACCACATTTTATTTATTTATTTATTTATTTATTTATTTATTTATTTATTTAAGATTTTATTTATTTATTTGAGAGGGAGAGAATGAGAGAGAGAGAGAGAGCATGAGAAGGGGGAGGGTCAGAGGGAGAAGCAGACCCCTGCTGAGCAGGGAGCCTGATGCGGGACTCGATCCTGGGACTCCAGGATCATGACCTGAGCCGAAGGCAGTCGCTTAACCAACTGAGCCACCCAGGTGCCCCACATATCATTTATATTTATGTTTTTCATCTGAGAGAGTTCTAATACTCAGAACAAAACTAAATTAAAGCAAACACAACAACAAACTTACTTTGTTAGCATCTCTCTCATTGAATCTTTCTTTCTTTTTTTTTAAAGGTTTTATTTATTTATTTGACAGAGAGAGAGACACAGCGAGAGAGGGAACACAAGAAGGGGGAGAGAGAGAGGGAGAAGCAGGTTTCCCACTGAGCAGGGAGCCCGATGTGGGGCTCGATCCCAGGACTCTGGGATCATGACCTGAGCTGAAGGCAGATGCTTAACAACAGAGCCACCCAGGTGCCCCTCTCACTGAATCTTTCTTAAAGCATTTCATACATAAGCATAAATGAGTTGAGACAAAACCAAGATGGCGACGTCAGAGCCTCCTGACTTGCCCTCTTCCCATGGATGCACAGCTACACATAGATCCATTCCTTTCTGAGAGAAATCCAGAAACTAGCTGAGTGACTCCTACACACTGGGTGGCTGAGAAAGTACCTAAATCAAAATGGGTAGGAAAGGCTGAGATACATTCTTTCCACAAACCACACTCCCAGAAAAATGTCTTATGATTATGAGGGAATTCCCAACTCCCAGCTTTTCCCTGAGGAGTGAAGGGTTTGGACCATATATATGGCTCCCCAACTTTCAAGGCTGCCACATGAGTAATGGGCCCCCAAATTACCTAGCTCTGAGAGCCAACAGGATTTAATTCACAAGTCTCACAGGATGATAGCTAATAAAGAAACAGTTGTTAAATAGATTCACAAGCACTCCCTTTGGGCTCAGTGCAGACAGAGAAGACAAAAATGTCCATCTCCCAGTTTTTTACTGGAAGAGGTGTGACTGCATACTTTCCCAACTGCTGCCAGAAGGTCTGGCTATTAATTAGCCTGCATCTATGTGCTGAGTAGGATCATTCCTGGAGCCCAAAAGAACTAGGCACTTTCCCTACTTTCTCACTCCATTTAGCTCAAAGAAACTAAGTTGCCAGCATCTTCCTGGAAGGAGCAAGTCTACACATCTAGTACCCCAACTTTTCAAGTAGTAGCTGCTACTTGAGGAATAAGCCCTCAAACCTCCTAGCTCTGAAAGCCAACAGGGCTTGGCATTCACATCTCACAGAACCATATTAAACAATAGAATCAGTTTTCAAATAGGTGTACATGCACTTCTTGCAGTTATCCTCCCCAGTCACAGCACAAAGGGAACCACCAAAAATGCCCATTTTTCAATTCTTTCTTGGAAAGGATATGTCGGTATACTTTCCCAGTGGCTGCCCAAGGTTTTACCTTCTAATCATCCTGAATATGGGAGCTGTTTTGGATCTTCCTGAGAGCTTCAAAGAGCTGGTGGGCATGTCCCTTCTGTCTCTGCAC
The DNA here is from genome assembly GCF_029215605.1 of Mirounga angustirostris. Taxonomy (NCBI): domain Eukaryota; kingdom Metazoa; phylum Chordata; class Mammalia; order Carnivora; family Phocidae; genus Mirounga; species Mirounga angustirostris. The sequence continues at coordinate 46,482,299 of NW_026991712.1, read as the reverse complement.
AGCTCATTCCAAGGGTAAAATAAAGTCACCAGCTTCTCCCCTAAAGGAGCTTGTTCCTTGATCCACTGCACCAACTGTTATGTCTGGTTCCCAAACCACTTAGCTCTGGGAGGTGATGGGGCTTGATAGTCATTAATCCCCTGGGAGCACACAAGACAAAGTGGTGGTTCTATTTGGGTACATAAATTCTCCTAGTGACTATTCCCTCTGGTTCAGTACAGAATCAGGAGGCAAAAACACCCAGTTCCCAGTTTCTCCCCAGTGGGAGCTAGACTGCATATGTAACACCCTGATATTCCCAGCTGCTGCTTGAAGGTTGGGCTTCCAATTAGCCTGCAATCAGGGAGCTAACGAGGCAGGCAATTAGTAGTCTTCCAGGAGCCTGAACAGGTATATTGGCATTTCCCACACCTTTGGACATTGATTGGTCTTGGCATACCTCTTCTACTGGGAGCCACTATAAACAAAGATGGAGGTTTGGCAATCACAAAGGCTTGAGAGGCAATCAGTAGCTCAGGCCAGAATGATGGATGAGGTTCACCTCCTACACAAGTCTGTCAAGACTGGGAGAGGTGGCTGTTTTATCCACTGCTCAAAAACCCATACAGAGTGTCAAGAAAATGAAAACACAGGGGTATGTGTTTTGAACAAAAGAACAAGATAAATCAGAAACCACCTCAATGAAATAGAGGTAATAGAGTTCAAAATAATGGTTACAAAGAAGCTCACTGAGGTCAGGAAAACAATGTATGAACAATGTGAGTATTTCAACAAAAAGATAACAAATATAAAAAGCATCAAACAGAAATTATAGAGCTAAAGAATACAGTAACTGAAATGAAAAGTTCAGTAGAGGGGTTCAACAGCAGACTAGACCAAATTAAAGAAAGGATCAGCAAGTTCGAAGGCAAGGCGGTAGAAATAATCCAATCAGAGCTAAAAAAAAAAATAATAAAAAGAGTGAAGATAGCTTAAGGGGCTTATGGGACACCATCAAGCGGACAAATATGCACATTATAAATGTCTGAGAAGGAGAAGAGAGGGATAGCCTGACATAAAGCTTAGTCAAAGAAATAATGGCTTTCCCCTTAACCTGGGGGAAAGAAACAGACATCCACATCCAGTAAGCCCAATGTACCAAAAAAAAAAAAAAAAAAATCTAAAAAGACCCACACTGAAATACAATATAATTAAATTGTCAAAGTTAAGGACAAAGAAAGACTGTTAAAAGCAGCAAAAGGAAAGAAACCTGCTACAGGGAGGGAACTCCCAAAATGCTACCAGTAGAAGCTATAGGCCAGAAGGGATATATACTCAGAGTGACAAAAGAAAAGCAACAACAAACTTCCAAATAAGAATTAAAAAAAAAGGTAGTTCTGCCTAGAAACATCGCCAAAGGCAAGGGAAGCAAGGGCAAAAATGAACTATCGGGACTTCATCAAGATAAAAAGCTTTTGCAAAGCAAAAGAAAGAATCAACAAAACCAAAAGACAACCGACAGAACAGGAGAAGATATTTGCAAATGACATATCAGATAAAGGGCTAGTATCCAAAATCTATAAAGAACTCATCAAACTCAACACCCAAAGAACAAAGAATCCAATCAAGACATGGGCAGAAGACATGAACAGACATTTTTCCAAAGAAGACATCCAAATGGCTAACAGACACATGAAAAAGAGCTCAATATCACTTGGCATCAGGGAAATCCAAATCAAAACCTCAATGAGATACCACCTCACACCAGTCAGAATGGCTAAAATTAACAAGTCAGGAAACGACAGATGTTGGCGGGGATGCAGAGAAAGGGGAACCCTCCTACACTGTTGGTGGGAATGCAAGCAGGTGCAGCCACTCTGGAAAACGTATGGAGGTTCCTCAAAAAGTTGAAAATAGAGCTACCATATGATCCAGCAATTGCACTACTGGGTATTTACCCCAAAGATACAAAAGTAGGGATCCGAAAGGGTACGTGCACCCCGATGTTTATAGCAGCAATGTCCACAATAGCCAAACTGTGGAAAGAGCCAAGATGTCCATCGACAGATGAATGGATAAAGAAGAAGTGGTATATATATACAATGGAATATTATGCAGCCATCAAAAGGAGTGAGATCTTGCCATTTGCAACGACGTGGATGGAACTTGAGGGTATTATGTTGAGCGAAATAAGTCAAACAGAGAAAGACATGTATCATATGACCTCACTGATATGAGGAATTCTTAATCGCAGGAAACAAACTGAGGGTTGCTGGAGTGGGGGGTGGGGTGGGAGGGAGGGGGTGACTGGGTAATAGACACTGGGGAGGGTATGTGCTCTGGTAAGTGCTGTGAATTGTGCAAGACTATTGAATCTCAGATCTGTACCTCTGAAACAAATAATGCAATATATGTTAAGAAAAAAAAAAAAAAGAAGGTAGCAGGAGGGGAAGAATGAAGGGGGGGAAATCGGAGGGGTAGACGAACCATGAGAGACGATGGACTCTGAAAAACAAACTGAGGGTTCTAGAGGGGAGGAGGGTGGGAGGATGGGTTAGCCTGGTGGTGGGTATTGAGGAGGGCACATTCTGCATGGAGCACTGGGTGTTATGCACAAACAATGAATCATGGAACACTACATCTAAAACTAATGATGTAATGTATGGGGATTAACATAAGAATAAAAAAATAAAAAAAAAAGGTAGAGTTCATCATCACTAGACTGACCTTATAAAAAATGCTCAAGAGAGTTATTCAAAAGAACACTAATTAGTGATATGAAATCATATGAAAGTATAAAACTTACAGGTAAAGCTGAAAAAAAAAACCTTGATGAACATATTTCATTTGCACCTTTGGAGACAACTTCTGTATTAAAGATTTAAAAGTTATCCCTTGTTTCATTGATGTTTCTGTTCATATGTTGCTTTATCAAAGAGAATTTTGTGACCTTTAATCTAAAATAACACTTCTTCTCACCCTTTGACCCACTGTTTTATGTTATTGTCTTCTTAGCTCATTATATATTATATATGTATTAGCTTTTTAAAATTGTTTGCCATTCAACAAAATATATGTTTCATGAAAGTAGGGACATTGTTCACTGCAATATTCCTAGCATTGTAAATAGATAGTAGGTAATCTTGAAAAAAATGTGCAACCAATTTTTGTTGAATGAAAGAATGACCTGAGATATTTTGGCCTAAAATTATTGCAAATGGAGTAGTTCAAACTCCATTGCCTAAGTAGGTAGAGGAAAAAAGACTTTTGTCAGGTTAAAACTTTTGTCGATGTTCATCAGATTTATATAAAATAGAGGAAAATTTCTTTTTTTTTTTAAAAAAGATTTTATTTATTTATTTGACAGAGAGAGACACAGCGAGAGAGGGAAGGCAAACAGGGGGAGTGGGAGAGGGAGAGGGAGAAGCAGGCTTCCCGCGGAACAGGGAGCCCGATGCAGGGCTCGATCCCAGAATCCTGGGATCATGACCTGAGCCGAAGGCAGACGCTTAACGACTGAGCCACCCAGGCGCCCCTAGAGGAAAATTTCTTAAATTTACTTAGACTTATACCCACTTCAATTTCTCCATCTGTAAAAACAATAAATACCTACCAGAGATATTTTAATGTCCATCTTTGACCCTTTAATTTTGCCAAAAAATTTTCTTTGGTCTTGCTAAAGATTTGACCTTCAGAACAATCAATAGTTGTATGTTCATTTAAGTACATTTCTGGTGTGTAACATGTGGATTAATTGCTAATATCTGAATATTTCCTAGCAAAAATAAGTAAGCATTTATTTGTAACTCCAAGTGAAAAAAGCCTTATGTGTTTTATATGTTGAAATTTATCAATCTAATGTGGTTTTACAAGAAAAAATGTTAAATAATAATTGCTAGCAATTATGAAGAACTTTAAAATAATTAAATAGGAAAATAGACTAATAGTTAATACAAACACTAAGAACATATGTGTTACATGGCTTTAGAAAAATTTTATATCCTTTAAATTATATAAATGCTTAGAAAAATTTTAGTAAGACAGGATATTATTAAATTACATCATAACAATAATCATAGAACCACATAGTATACTACTAATTATAATATTAAATAAACATTAGAATTCTATTTTTTGCTTAGTTATTTAATTCCACTAAGGTCACTAGACTTTTTAAAAAGTAAAGATGTATTTTTAAATTCCTCTCATCTGGTGTAGTTAAATTAAAAGTCCAATGTCAATTTCTTGAAAATGAAAAACATCAAAACCAGGTAAAAGAATTTCCATGATAAATCACCTTTGATCCAGTAAGTGAATCCATCTTTGATTTACATTATAATGAAAATGTAAAAATTTATGGAGAGTGGTACATAGAGTTAGAGAAAAATTAAGTATCCAGAAATAAGTTGTTCCTACACCAATCTTAGCTGAAAATGTATTTCTATTTTGTACATCTACTGTATACTATTATAAATACAGGAGAGAACAAGTAACTGATGGTGCCAAGAAATTCTTGTTCCTCCAATATAATTTCATACCATTAAAATTTAGCCATTAAAATATTTTATTTTATTTTATTTACTTTTTAAAAAGATTTTATTTATTTGTCAGGGAGAGAGAGCACAAGCAGGGGGGAGCGGCAGGCAGAGGAAGAAGCAGGCTCCCTGCTCAGCAGGGAGCCCGAAGTGGAATTTGATCCCAGGACCCTGGGATCATGACCTGAGCCAAAGGCAGATGCTTAACCAACTGAGCCACTCAGGCATCCCCCATTAAAATATTTTAGTAAATTATAATAATCATTGTCTCCAGAAAATTTCAGATTTATTCTTATGTTAAAAAGATTTATTTTCTAACTAGGAATTAGTTTCTGCTTTCATCAAGTATTACTGATTTTCATACCAAGCTATTCAGTATTTGGCCAAAATTGCTACTAGCTGAGGTTTAAAGATGACATGATTAACCCATATGTAGTGCCTGGTTATAGCCAGTGCACAGTTAAGGTAACTATGTTGGATGTTCTGATCTGGAAAACATGGAAGTGCTTAAGATTCAAATAAAGTCTTTTTTTCCCCTTCATTTTCTTTCCTACAGTAACAATGAGGAATCTATTTCCTAATTCTTGCTACTTATGTTTGCATTTATAATAATACATCATGTTTCCAAAAGAATAGTTAAAAAGACATTCTTTTCAATGGATGTCAGTGCAAAGAATCATTAAAAGTGTTTCCAGAAAAATAAGCTGAATCTTTGGTTTAAATTGAAATGTGTACAATACAAAATGACAAAGTGTATCTTTTATGAAAATAAATTTCATTCATAAACTGAAGCACTTAAAATTCCATTAGTTTTATCCATTTGTGTTGGAGTAGACTACAAGTGTAATATAAAACCTGTATTTTCCATTTTTTAACACAAAAAAGAATTACTTAAGAATAAGAGTACTAGTAAAAAAGTAGGGAATAAATGTTCTCAGAAAAGTTATATTTTGGTTAGTTTTACTCTTAAAATAATGACAGAATGATATCAATTGTATACTTTAGAGTTTTCTATTTTTAAGAAGTGTTCATTATATTTAAAAATAAAAATAATTTTAAAGTATCAGTATATGAAAAAGAAATGTTAATCTTTATAATTTCTTAATATGACAGAGCTAAAGATGTATCCAGGATGTTAAAGTGCTTCAAAATGCACAAAGTTCTTCATACAGTGTCCAAAAGAATGAAAGAATATGCTCACTTGGCATTTTCAATCTTTTCAGTAATGTTCCAATTCTGTTCCTTAAAAAAAAAAATCTGTTTTTTGGCTTTTTCATCCAATATAGCATGAGTTGAAATGTCAAAGATTATTTGTGTACATTATATTTTAAGTAAATAATTTGTAATTTTCGGGTATACCCCATCGGGAAAAGGACATCTACAGAACTTTAGGATGATTATTATGGGTATTTGCCCAAAATTCCTCTTATGAACAGTGGCTCCTTGCCATTCCAGAAAACATTTTGTGCTCTATGACATTGCCCTTCTGTATCACTACTTAAAGAAATAAGGAAATTGGACAAGATTCTGCATTATTACCAATGTTTTAAAGAAATAAAAATGAATGAGACAATAACACACATTTTCTCTGAATGGGAAGGTAGTGATTTCCTGTACTTGGCTCCTTCCAAAGAATAATGATACTGGTTGGAGACGTCTCTCAAATTTATTATCTCCTCCGCAAGAACTGTGGTTAATAATCATCAGAACAAGACAGCCAATGGAAGTAAGTAAAACTATTGCCATATCTTTATAAACTTCCATTGAGTAGATTTCCTATAGCAAACATAGTCTACCAACTGATAAACAGAATTCCAGTGTCAACATTTGTGAGATTTAAAAAATTGTGTCACTCAAATATTTCTCTTTCTGATAGAAGAAAATCCTGAGCATTTGCTACAAATTGAATCTATTATTCTGAAATTAACAGATACACAAGTCAATTTTTAAAAAAAAAAACTGGATCTGAGATGGGAAACAACTCCAGAATCCTTTTCTCTTCAATCTGGAATATATTATAATCCAACATTGGCAACTTCAGTGTATGGAAGGAAGAAACTAGAGAAAAATGTAAGTAGAAAGTAAAAGCGAATAATGAGGAAATAGGAATATTGGTGAAGATGATTATGACAAAAAAAATCCTGTTTGGATTGCGGTCATCTTTTTTAAGCACACTTTAAAGCACAAGGATCCCATCAGAAGGGATTTACTTAACACCTGCAGTGCTTCCTCTGTACTGGGCACAGTTCTACTCACTGTGGCAACAGTGATAAACAAATCAGACATGTTTCTTGCCTGCATGCAACTCACATTTATCAAAGAATACTTAGAAGAGAGGTAGTGAATGAATGTTATATCATTTTATATAATACCTTAGGTGAAATTGTGTTCAATAAATGTTTTATTATATTGAGAATTATGAAACTTACATCAATATAAAATGATACCCAGAAGGAGTCAAATTTTGCATGGCATATTTTGTCAAATGTTAATGCTTCTAATCATAGAGCATATTGGTAAGGACTCAATTTAGAAGAGTTTTTAATGATAATCTCAGAATGAACTGGTACATAAAATTGCAAATCATGTGCACATATTCTGTCATTTCAAATAGTTTATTCTGGAACAACCTTCTCCAGATTGTCTTGCTGCAGGTAGTTTGCCAGTCAGTTCTGTTAGGCAAAAGGAAGGACTTTAGAATTTGCCATGCCTTCATCCATGTCATACTTTAAGGCTTTTCACATTACAGGCAAACAAATGTAGTACAAATGCCTTGGAAGGTCTAATAAGTTTATTATAAAAATGCCTAAAGTGTCAGAGTTAAAGGATAGTATTGGTCAATAAATTCTTTCTCTATTTTGTTTGCAATATTAAAAGTTTTAAAAGGACTGGTGAGTAATCAGTGCTACATTTTTACAAATAATTATATTTTAGACTCTTAGAAGGGAGTAGACATGAAAGTAAAAGAATAAGATAAATATAATTAGTGTGAAAACATGGTAGTAGGCAGAACTCTGGTCAATTTTGTAATTTTTACTCAGTCCCTCATACAGAGATAGAGGTATGTATATATTCTGAATGATGATATTTAGAAAAAGATAAAAAGAAAGCAACTCCACTTTAGAGATGGAAAAATTACACACATGTTCATAATCCTTTACTAAGATTGATGCTGTTCTATTAGATCTCATGAATATAAGTATAAATTTTTGACTGCCCAACTAGTTTTTTCTGATTAATTATTTTGTGATATTATATTATGTTAAACTAATACATACATGGTAAAGCCAGATTACTTCACCATTATATAAATTACCATGAACTGCCTATACTCTCTACTGTTTGTCTCCAAGAGCCCATTAAAATATATCTGGTCACAATTGTAAAATTGGCGGTATGGGGACATTTGGTGTCTCTACTTCTCCCCAGCCTCAAACAATAATAAGCATATAATTATGGCTTGTGATTAAGTCATGGTGGATTTAATTACAGGGTGATTCAAGCACTCTGCTCTCACAAAGGTTATTCCCTTTTCATATAATTTTTGGAAGAAATGCTTCCTTATAATATTTAACTATGCATTGCAAAGACAAAAAATTAATAAAATCATTACAGTCCAATATGGTCTTACATATGTTTGCGTGAAATACACATGACTTAAAGATATTGAGGCATCTGAGTCCTAACTGTAGACTCTTTTCCTTATTTTGATAGATTTCCCATCATTGAAATGTATTTCTATTTAGCTTAAGAGTGTCAGTGATTTTATATTCATTATATCATTTAAAAAATTTGAATAAGTTTTAATCATTACTGTTGGAACACACTATGCATTCTTTTATTTGATGAGAAAAATAGCCAATAGAAGAATTTGAGAACTTAGTTTCCATCTCTGATATAACAACTTGTTAAGATTTTTACAGCTATTGTTAAAGGATAGATAATTGGCTCTGCCATGGGCGAAAACAGGAATGAGATAAAAAAGGGACTTCTGAAAAAAGTGACATATAAAATTAAATTCAAGACATAATGTACTCACAATGGAGGAATTGAACAAAATTGGATGCAGGCAGCTAGCTGAGCTCATTAATCAGCAAACTGAATTTATTTTATTTGGGATGAAGAAAAAATGCAATGTAGAATAGGATGAAGAAAATGAAAATGCAAGCTCACTGAGATAATTATGCTGCTAGATTATTACCAGATTTTTTTTGACAATTCCATTATAACTGCTACAAAAATCAAAATAACTGTAAAGTTAACTTCTTGATTTTGACATGTGAAATTTTATAAGATCATCTTTCAATTATACATCAAACATGTCATAAGAAAGTAATCAGAACAATAATACGATGTTTGAAAGAAGTACCCCTGAAATTGTACCCAGAGTATGACCATAAATAAATTAAAAACTAAGAAATTACCCATATATTAGGCGCTTTACTAAGCACAAAAGTGTTGTTTTAAAACGATAGTTTTATATCAGTAATTAATTTGGAAAGTATATTCTTATGAAAATTCTAAGGCTAACTTTATATAATTTAATATTTTGATTTTTTAGATTGCAAAATCCATTTTTACTTTATCAGAAAACTAGTTTTATTGTGGAGTAAATCTTAATTTATATACTATTTAATATTTTACTTTATATACTGCTTGTTATGGACAAAGAGTTTTACTGAGGTCATATTATTTATCAAAAACAAAGGAATTTGCTATTTAAATTAAGGATTTAAACAAAGTTAGGTACTTTTAAAAATTATTTTTATGCGTTTCAGCTGTATTATTATGATGATGTGCTAGGAGAAGACACTTATTTTATTGACATTAAAAATATGCAATGAAGGTCACTCTTTTTCATTATTAGAACACATCTAATCTCTGTATAAAACAGATTTTATTTCATTTCCTAATGTGTGTGAGACTTCTGATTTCCAGTTCTGCACAAAAGGAACTTGGAAGTTGCCACTCTGTTCTAACAGGTAAAGAGCTGAATGGATTGACAGATCAACAATAATAAAATACAAAATATCTTTCTTTCTTTTAAATTTTTTTATAAAAGGAGAGGGTAGGGGGAGGCGGAGGGGAGAGAGAGAGACTCTCAAACAGGTTCCACATCCAGCACAGAGCCCCACGTGGACTCAATCTCACAACCGAAAGATCATGACCTGAGCTGAAATCAAGAGTCAGACACTCAACCCACTAAGCCCCCCAGGTGCCCCCAAAATCTTTCAAAAGGCAAGTTTTGCTGAATGCAAGTTGTAAAAGTCTAGATTTTTTGCAGTTACCCAAAATGAGTGCTATATTTGCATTACATCAATACCTAATTAGGAGAAAATTAAAGGCAGTACCTTTGGCAAAACAGGGAATTATCTCCACTAAAGAAGGATAAAATATGCTTCTCTTTAAAGTTAAATTAAATATCAAGTTTTCAAATACTCAATTCTCAAATACTTAAATGTTTGTGAAAGTTGAAACCATTGACTTAATCACTATAATAAAGAGTTAAGTTTTATCTCCATTCTCCTTTTAATAATGACAATGTGTGTTTTGATGGGCATTATTAAATGGGATAAATATTAATCAAGATAAAGTGGAACAATGCAATTATTCATTTTCCTTTCAAGAAATTAAAAGAATAAAATTTTAATAATAGAAAATATTTCATGATTACCATGATAATTTAAAAATTATCTGGTTAATTACTAAATTTTAAATTTATTGTGATAAAATTACATAATTTTTTTTCTATATGAGTTCAAATAATTGGAAATTTGCGTGTCTATAAGAGGTTAACACATACTTCATCAGAGACCACTGTTCTGTTTTTATGTTAAATTGTTTAAAAAATGACCACACTTTTTTTCTTTTCTCTTCTGGAATTTCTCCCTGCTTCATATAGAAAATCAAATCCTCAGATTAGTTGGTCATGTGTTACATTTTATCTTTAATATATATCAGATGAAAAATATATAGTAGAAATGATACACCTGTCTTTACTATGAATGCGGACAAACATCCATCTTGATGACTAAAGACAAAACAACTTGAGTACATATATTTTTGAGGTCAAAGGACAATAATCATAGTTTTGTCCCAAGGCACTGAAATTTAAATTAAAAAAAAAGTTTAAATAATTATTTTGATGGTTTGTAATCTAAATAGGAAAAAATAGTGAGCAAGAATAGGAAACAAAGAGAGAGAAGGTATAGCTAATAATTTGATCTTCTTGACCCATATTATAAGTTGCAGGTGGTTAATTTGTATGTGCCTTCACCAAACTTGTCCTTGGGCAGAATTTGATAATAATTTTGTTTATTTATTTATTTAATTAAAAAATATTTATTTTAGAGAGAGAGAGACAGAGAGAGAGAGAATTGGAGGGGGCATGAGTGGAGGGAGGGGCAGAGGGAGACAGTCTTCAAGTGACTCTGTGCTGAATGTGGAGCCTGATGCAAGGCTTGATCTCATGACTGATGAGATCATCACCTGAGCCAAAACCAAGAGTTAGATGCTTAACCAACTGAGACACTCAGGTGCCCCAGAATTTGATAATAATTTTAAAAGAAAACTTCCTATTTTGGTATGTAAGTTGAGTAGAAAAGTCTTCAGCCATCAGTTAAATTTGCTCAAAAATCTAATGTAAGAATTCTGATTTCCAGTTCTGCACAAAAGGAACTTGAAGTTGCCACTCTGTTCTAACAGATAAAGAGCTGAATGGATTGACAACGCTTCTAGAATTCTTAGGAGAGGAGAGGACACAGGGCAAATCACTACTTCCAACACTGGTAGTGAATACAGGGAGTCATGGCTTACCAGAGCAGGGACTCATGAGTGGAAATCACTGCGGGAACCAGTGTCATGAATTGCTGGAGTCTGAGTGTGGACAGCTCTGAGAGTTAAAAACTCCAAGGGACCAAGTCATACTCCTTCCCACCATATTTTTTTTTTTAAGATTTTATTTATTTATTTGACAGAGACACAGCGAGAGAGAGAACATAAGCAGGGGAAGTGGGAGAGGGAGAAGCAGGCTTCCCGCGGAGCAGGGAGCCCGATGCAAGGCTCAATCCCAGGGCCCTGGGATCATGACCTAAGCGGAAGGCAGATGTTAACAGCTGAGCCACCCAGGTGCCCCTCCTTCCCACCATAATTGTTAATATTTATTTCTAGGAGCCCCACTAGGTTAAATATCAGAGAAAAATCTCTTTGTGTTTTTGGCAAGGGGAGGAAAAAAACATTTTAAAATATGCCAAAGCACATTGTACTTCTTAATAAGATCTGCCCCCAAGAGAAACTAAGTAACCAAAGTCAGGCCTCCTTGGGTATTACTGGAGTCTAACTGACTTGGGGCAAAAGAAATATCCAAGTCTAGCCCCTCTAGCCATCTTGTCCTACCTAACATGAGAGAAAAAAGTAAAGAAACACTCGGTGAAGTTCACAGTTTAGAGGCATAGGTTCATTAAAAGACTAAAACTATTCATAGGATTAGAGAATCCTTGCCCTCCTCCCTCACAGCTCACCAGAACAATACTAAAGCTATTTACAACAATTCTTTTTACCCAGCACAAAATGTTAGGCTATCAATAAAAAAATGTAAGGCATACCAAAAGACAAAAACACAACACGGTACCTAAGAAAAAGAACCAATGTGGAGGACATACACACTCAATTTTAAGATTTACTATAAGGCTATCATAATCAAGACAGCATAGTATTGGTGAAAGAATAGACAAATGAATCAATGAAACAGAATAGAGAGCCCAGAAATAGACCCACACATATATAGTCCAAATATAGTTGACCCTTGAACAGTTGTCAGTCCTCCATTCAGTTGCAAATCTGTGTAACTTGACCCCCCCAAAACTTAACTACTAACAGCCTACTGTGGACTAAGAGCTTTACTGATGACATAAGCAGTTGATAACACATATTTTGTATATTACATGTATTATATACTGTATTCTTACAATAAAGTAAGCTAGAGAAAAGAAAATGTTATTAAGAAAATCATAAGGAAGAGAAAATACATTTACAGTACTGTACTATAAAAAATCCAAATATAAGTAGGCTCATGCATCCATACCAGGGTTGTTCAAGGATCAACTGTATATAGATTTTTGACAGAAAAAAAAAAGGCAATTTAATTATAAATGGATAGTCTCCCCAACAAATGGATGTCCATATACAAAAATGCATCTAGGGGAAATTAAAACTTACATAAATAATTAACTCAGAATGGATCATAAACCTACATATTAAATGCAAAACTATAAAATCCCTAGAAAAAAATATAGGAGAAAACTAGGTGGTCTTGCATTTGGCATTGAATTTTTAGATACAATACCACAAGTAAAACCCATGGAAAAAGGGGGTTTTTATTAAAATCTGAAACCTCTGCTCTGCAAAAGACACTGTTGGAGAATGAAAAGACAAGCCACACTGGGAAAAATATTTGCAAAATGCACATTTGATATGTATATAAAGAACTCATAAAACCCAACAGTAAGGAAATAGACAACCTAATTAAAAAATAGCAAAAGATCTGAACAGAAACTTCATCTAAGGAGACCTACAGATGGCAAATAATCATATGAAAATATGCTCAACATCTTACATCATTAGGGATTTGCAAATCTAAGCAACAATGAAATACTACTACATACCTATTAGAACGTCTATAATCAAACAAAACTGAGAACAACAAATGCTGGCAAGAATGTGAAGGAATAGGAATCTTTTTTTATTGCTGGTAGGAATGCATAATGGTATAACTATTTTGGAAGACAGCTTGGCAATTTCTTATAAAACTAAACATAGTCTTATCATAAAATTTATCAGTTGCCCTCCTAGATAACTACCTAATTGATTTGACAACTTATGTCTACATAAAAACTGGAAGTGTATGTTTTAATAGCTTTATTCATAATCATCAAAAACTGGAAGCAGCCAGGATATACTTCAATATGTAAGTAGAGAAACTGTAATATATCCATACAATGAAATATTCTTCAGCAATAAAACAGAAAATGCATAGATGAAATTTAAATGCATATGGATAAGTGAAAGAAGTGAATAAGGAATTCAGTGTGAGTTTTTATGTTTATCTGGCTAGGGGTTAGGCTGTATTTATCATTTGCTATCACTGTAGTTATCAGAGCCTAAAATTTCCTCTCATGTCCTTGTTTTTGTCTCTCCTGTTGGTTTTGGGCTTCCCTAGAGACTACTTAAACAGAGTCTGAGCTTTACATTTTCTTTCAGCTTTAATCACCTGTTGTAATACAGGAACTTTCTAGATATGGTGGGTGGTATGGCTTAAGGGTTGCGGAACATTGTACATTCCCAGATTATGCCCCAGTCTTTAGTGGGCTAATATCACAAAGCTGTGACCTTCTCAATTACTTCTCATTTTTTCCCCCTTAGGTGAGACAGGAAAGCTACAGAGGGCTGAATTTGGGTATTTTCCTTCCCCTAAGTAGGTTAGGCTCTGGTAAAACTCACATTGGTCAGGCTCTAGTAAAATAATTTCCCTTCAAGACACTCCCAGGGTGTATTTGGAATGGTTATTTTACGCTGCCCTATAGGAAACAGGAGGGGATTTTTCTCCCATCTTTACCATGAGAACTCAGTGGGGCACCTGGAGTTAAAACTCATGAACATGGGGTAGCACTCCGGCTGACACCCAGGAGTTCTCTCCCAAACAAATTCAGTCTCCAGCAATTAGTTGATTACCATTTAAGCGTTCACAGTGGGCTCCAGCTGTGATTTCTGCTCCCAGGAAGTTGTGATTATCTGTATTTTACCTCTCCAGTATTTCAGCCAGTGATTTGCCCTGTGGCTTGAATTCTCTAATGTATTAAGAAGAGTTGTTGGTTTCGGTTTGTTTGGTTTTTCTTTTTCTGAGGTTGGTAGTGATGACTTCTAAGTTCTTTATATGTCAGACTACAACTATTTTATTGATCTTTAAAATATTGACGTGATGTACCAGATAATAGTAGCTGAGATAAAACAGATTTTTAGTGTGAGATTTTAGTTAATCTGGCTGAGTTGGGCTGTGTTGATAAAGCTAGTGTCAGAGGCTACAATTTCTTCTAGGGTGCTTCTGTTTTGTCTGCTCTGTTGTTTTTTATTTTCTAGGTATTTCTTCTTAAATAGAGGCTGTAGCTTGCAGTTCTTTTTGCTGTAATCCACTGTTATTTTATTGATTCCGTGGTGATGTGGTGGCAGGGTGTAGGGGAGAGAAAGAAACTATTCTATAATCCTATGATTAAGTTTTAGTCTTTTAGTGTATCCTGTATCCCTGGTTCTTGACCTTCTCAACTATTTCTAAGACTCCCCCGACCCCCCAAGATGAGACACTGCATCCAGGGAACTGCCCTTCCCAGAGGTCAAATAAGTCTCCAAGTCTTTCCCCCTGAGTGTTGGCCTTTGTTATGGAAAATGTTCTGAAAGCAGTTAAAATTAGTTTTTTTTTTTTCTTCCTATTCCGCCAGAAACATGAAGATTTTTTCCCCTGGCTCTTCAGTGTGAGAACCTGGTGATTTCCTGGATATAAACCCCACAAAAGTGTAGGGTGGCTAAGACTGTGGCCCCCAGGAATTTCTCAGTCATGCTACTCTACAATCAACCTCTCACAATTCATCAAAGTTATCATCCAAGCATTATTACAAGTCTAGAGCTACAAGGTCATTTTCTTCAGGTAAGCTGATCTCAGCTATTCTCTGTATCTACCTGTCCCTCCTGATTTCAGCGAGATGGTTTGTTCTGCGACCTTAATTTACTGATGGGTCCAAGAAAAATCATTGATTTTCAGTACCGCTATTTTTCTTGTTGTAAGAACAAGAGTGAAAACTTCCAAGCTCTTTATATGTCTGAGCTGAAAGCTGAAGTACTAAATACTTCTTTTAGTAGTGTCTAATAAAAGGCAAATGCCAATGTTTTCATGAAATATTTTTTAAAAAGTAAGTCTCATTTGTTAATAAGAAGGAGTTACATATTTAGAGTACATTTTAAAATAGTTGGTGGTAGAAAAAGAAAAGGCAAAAGAATTAAAATGTCAAGTTTCTGTTCTCTAATGAGAAGACAGAAATTTTCAGTATCAACACTAGGAAATAAAGAAGTATAAGACCCATAAATATTGCCATAAGTAGAGAGAAGCACTATGTATTCCTTTCAAATTCTCACAGAAATAAAACAGTCTCTGGGACTTCCAATAAGGTAGACTATATAGCACATACGCCTAATTATTACTACACCAAATTAGAGAAAATATGAATATGAAAAATATAAATAAAAGAATAAACATCAATTCAAACAAGCACATAATTTCTATTATAGTAAAAACAGCTTTATAAAGTGGCAGGTTAACAATAAAGCATAAAGAAGGCAATAAAAGAAAAATATATACTTACACAAAAGAACAAAATACAGTTCTAAAAATAAGTCTCATAAGATTGTAAGAACAACACATTGTAGACTTTAAACACCATTACTATTCAAAGAAAAGCCAGAGAGGATCCAAATTCTTTAATTATCAAGATTGAATTACTCATATTTAATTTGGAACCAAATCTTCAAAGAATATCTCTTCTAAAACCTATGTACAAAAATTGACTATCCCTGTCCCCACGGTAAACACCAGTAAGACATAATAAGATCTGTAACTTCTTGAGCTTTATGACCATTATAAAATAACAGAAACTAGTAACAAATTTCTGGAAGAAAACACCAGTTTCGGAATTTAATAGGGTCCTATATTGGATAAAGAATATAAATATATGTACTTTTAAGTTATTTGTAAAATAACAGAAACTAGTAACAAATTTCTGGAAGAAAACACCGGTTTTGGAATTTAATAGGGTCCTATATTGGATAAAGAATATAAATATATGTACTTTTAAGTTATTTGTAGAATAATGAATAGCCTATTAAATTTTATGAGAAGCATCTGAAGGGAAACTGATTGGAAAAATACACAGTCCTGGATTATCTCATTTTTAGAAACCCTGAACTAAAATAAATGTTCTGAGCTGTATCTCAAGAAGTTAGGCAGGTTTTGCTGATATTTTTCTAAGTTAAGATAATTTTTTTCCTTTTTTTTTTTTTTAAACTCAGCAATGTGTTATAGAAGAAATCAACTAGATCACTATTAGCAGGAAACTTTATTGGAAAATGCTGGGCTTGAGAAATTTTACAGGAACATTCTAACTTGGGGAAAAAAGGCAGATTTTTAAAATAAGGTGTGACAAGGAGGTGTTCACGTGAATTCAGTTTCAGTTTCAGGGACGTTAGCTGGAGAAAGAAGTTGCCCTGGTATGTTAGCTGGCATTGTTTTTGCAATTTGGATTTTATGTAAGAGTTGAGGAACATTTAAGGGCTAATGTCATACAAGGAAGGTGAGGAATAACAGTTGTGGAGGACAAGAACTTAAGGGGGCCACAGTGGAAAGTTATCAGATCTGCAGTATCTCTTACATCATAAATAAACCCGTTGGCCAGACTCTAGGTGCCCCTTGCCCATTGCTTCCTACCTCCTGTTATTTTTGCCTTTGTGTCATCTCCCCTTGGGTGTGGGCAGGACCCATGACTTGCTTGGAATTAGTAAAATATGCCAAAGGTGATGGGATTTTATTCTTATGATCTCTTATATAGAAGACCTCAACTTGATTACATAAATATGAAGATCTGCCTTAAAAGTAAACTTACATTTATCAAAGAGCAAACTGCATATATATGTAAAAATTTGCATATATATTTAATGTATATGAAAAATGTATATTCAAATGAACAGTAAAGAGATGAACACTTCAACTTAAAAATGGCCAAAAGATTTCAAAAATAAATTCACAAAATTAATTTTAATTGGCATTAAATATATAAATAAACCTAGAAAATAAACATAGAACTGAATTATAAAAGGCTGTAATTTTCTACCTATCATATTAGAAAAAAAATAATTTTCTTACAGTTAAGTTGGCAGTTTTATGGGAGTGACTCTGTAATATGTATAATTAGCCTTTGGTATGGTAGCACATCCTCTAACATAGATTTCTCCTGGAATTTTAAGGAAATAATCAGGAATTATTATTTGCACATATATTCTACATTTTTCATGATTATGAAAAAAATACCTCACCCTTAATAGAACTTAAAGGAGCTAGTTTCATATGATCAAGTTTTAGGCATTAGAGGAAGGGAGGAGTTTAGAATCTATTTACAGGTATTAAATATTAATGAAATATCAAGTGTAAAAAGGAGAATGCAAATCTATTCAGTGGAATCATAATTTTAGAAATGGATGTACGCAGAATGGGACTAGGAAAAAACATGAAAATTTTAACATTAATTTAAAATGATTTTTAACAATATATTTGTTTTTCTTGAGCTATAAATGACCTATAACATTAATTTTAGGTGTACAACATAATGATTCCATATTTGTATATATTGTGAAATGATCACTACAAGAAGTCTAGTTAACATCTGTCACTGTACACAGTTACAAACTTTTTTTTTCTTGTGATGAGAACTTTTAAGATCTGCTCTTCAGTAACTTTCAAATATGCACTTCAATATTATTAACTATGGTCACCATACTGTGTATTACCTACCCATGACTTACTTATTTTATGAGGGAAAGTTTGTACATTTTGACCCCTTTCATCAATTTTACCGCCCAGCCTGTAGCCATCACCAATCTGTTGTCCATCTTTGGACATTTGGTTGGTTTTTTAAGATTCCATACGTGAGTGAGATCATATGGTATTTGCTTCATTTTCTTCAAATAAATACCCAGAAGTGGAATTGCTGGGTCATATTATAGTTCTTTTTTAATATTGTGAGGAACCTCCATACCATTTTCCATAATGGCTGCACTAATTTACATTCCCACCAGCAAGGCACATGGCTTCCCTTTTCTCCACATCCTCACCAACACTGGTTATTGCTTATTTCTTAAGAGCCATTCTAACAGGTGTAAGATGATATCTATTGTGGTTTTGATTTGCATTTCTATGCTGATTAGTAATGGTGAGCACCTTTTCATGTACCTGTTGGCCAAATGTGTATCTTCTTTGGAGAAAATGTCAAGATCCTCTGTTCATTTTTTAATTGGATTGTTTGTTTTCTGTTATTGAGTTGTATGTAAGAGTTCTTTATTCTGGATATTAACCCCTTATCAGATATATGATTTGTACATATTTTCTTCCATTCAGTAGGTTGCCTGTTCATTTTGTTGCTGGTTTCCTTTGCTGTGCAGGTTTTATTTTGATGTAGTCCCACTTGTTTATTTTTGCTTTTGTTGCCTTTGTAGCAAATCTAAAAATTCATTGCCAAGGCCGATGTCAAGGAGCTACCTGTCTGTTTTCTTCTAAAGGTTTTATGGTTTCAGGTCTTACGTTCAAAGTTTAAATCCAGTTTGAGTTAATTTTTGTGTATGGTAAGATAGTGGTCCAGTTTCATTCTTTTGCACGTGGCTTTGTGATCCTGAATTTCTTACATTGGTATATGTGCATTTGAGTAATGGGGCTACTCTTCCACACTGTATGTGTTTGCTTTGTTGGGGCAGTTTTTCACCAGTTAGCTCAGCTTGGGGTTCTGGGAATGCCTGCTGGTAATGTCCTTGGGAAGGTGGAGCCTATTACTGCGGTTTATTTTGGGGCAAGCCATTGTTTGAGGATGGGTGTGAGGGTGTGTGCCACTGGCTGAGGATTTTTGGATAGTTCTGCTGGTTTGGTTTTCTACCCACAGGAGGCTGTAGGCTGGGCTCTGTGGTTGTGTGGGTTCTCTAGCCAGGCTTCCTAGATGGTCAGGACTGGGTACTATATTCAGCAGAAGTTGGGGCTATGAATTAGCTTCCCTTGCTCATTGCTTGGGGATCCAAATTAGGTCAGAGTCTGCACTGACTTTCCTGGTTGGGTGAGGCTACCAGTTTTGCTGTGCAGATGGGGGAAGCCACAGGCTTTGCTCTCCACTTAAGTGCCACAGTATGTAGGGCTGTTGAATGGGCTGTATGTCTTTCCAGGGCTCTGGTTAGGTTCCTTGGTCAGAAAGGAAAAAGGCTATGGGCGCCTGGGGGGCTCAGTTGGTTAAGCGACTGCCTTCGGCTCAGGTCATGATCCTGGAGTCCCAGGATCGAGTCCCGCATCGGGCTCCCTGCTCAGCGACCCTCTGACCCTCTTCCCTCTCATGCTCTCTCTCATTCTCTCTCTCAAATAAATAAATAAAATCTTAAAAAAAAAAAGAAAGGAAAAAGGCTATATTTAGTAATAAACAGGATCCAATCCTGTAAACAAATTGGATTTCCTGCCAGGATGCAGTGGGAGAAGCAGCTTTAAAGACAGTAAAGCTGCAAACAGGGCCACTGGCTTTGCTCTGTAAGCTGTCGGCTCTGCCTGCTTGCCTCTCAGCTCCAGGACTTCCAAGAGTTTTGTCTAGCCCTTCTGGTCAGATGGGGCCGGAGGATACTCTCCACAGGATACTCTGCTGGATGTGGGCAAATTGGGTTCTATAGGGTGGGCAAAACTCCTCATCTGGGGATCTCAGGCAGATCTGTACCCCACCAGGTTCCCTGGTGAGAGTGTGTCCCCAACTTGGTTCTGTGGGTGAGCAAAGCTACTGTTGAGATTACTACTTGGGAACTGCAGGTATGAATCTGGTCCACTAAGATCCATGTGCTGGTTGTTGCAAACCCTTCCCACCTTCTCCATCACCATCAGATTCCCAGTGGTTGAGCCCTGCAGATTCTTCTATAATCCCTGTGGTGCAAGCTCAGGGCTAAGGGCCCCCACAAAGCAACCCAGAATGCTGGGGGAGACTGGTTTTCTCCCTGCTGCCTTCCCCTGAGGTTCTCTTTTCCCAGTGAAGGAAATGAAGGCTCAGGGGAAGCCCTTCTGCACTGGCCTGGCGGATGGGCAATGCAGTCAATGAGTAGCTGCTACTTTTACCTTTCTAATATAGTCTGTCTTTTTGTCTGTGATGGAGGGGTGTGCTTTACATTGACCCCAGAATTCTAGGATTCTCTCAGCAATGTCTCGTTCTTGAATAATTGTTGCTTGTTTTTCTTGGGAGGGGTAGTGAAGTTCGTAGCAGCCTTTGTCACCATCTTTGCCATGTCACTGCTCTCAAATGTGACAAGTTCTTATTTTAATGTAGTAAAATGTATCTGTTCTCTTAGTGGTAGTTGCTTTTTATGTCCTATTAAATAATCTTTCCCTATTCTTAGTGTCTTGGTCTCTTTGGGCTATTACAACGATCCCACAAAGTGAGTAGCTTATAAACAACAGAAATGTATTTCTCACAGTTCTGTAGGCTGAGTAGCATGATATCAGGGGGCCAGTATGTTTGGGTGAGAGCTCTCTTCCAGGTTTTAGACTTCTCCTTTTATCCTCACATGGTGGAAGGGGCAAGGGAGCTCTCTTTTATAAGGGCATTAATCTCATTCCTGAGGGCTTCACCCTCATGGGGTCCACAGGCCCCATCTCCCAATATTGTCACCTTGGGCATGAGGTTTTCAACATATGAATTTTGGGAGAACACAAATCTTCAGACCATAATTGTTGGCAAAGATATTCTCCTGTGTTTTCTTCTAAATCCTTTCTTTGTTGCGTTCACACTGCTTGATGACAATCCATCTAGAATTTATTTTTCTAGATCCTGTGTGGTAGGGATCAAGGTCCATCCTCCCTCCAGTGCTTACCCCTTAGAAATATCGAGTTAATCCAGCACCATGTATTAGAAATACCAACCTTTCCATTTGAAATTTACTGTTTCCTTTGTCATAAATTGGATGACCACGTATAAAAATTCCTTTTCTTTTCTATTTTTTTCTTCATTTTAATTTAAGTACAGTTGACATACAATTAGTTTCAGGTGAGCAACATAGTGATTCAACAATTAAAAAATGCTCATCACATCTAATTACCATCTGTCACCACACAAAGTTATTATAATATTATTGACTATATTCCCTATGCTGTACTTTTCATCCTGTGACTTACTTATTTTATAACTGGAAGTTTGTACCTCTAAATTCCCTTCCCCTATTTTACCCATACCCTCTGATAGCCAGTTTGTTCTTTGTATTTATAAGGCGGTTTCGGTTTGTTGTTGTCATTGTTCAATTGTTTTGTTTTTTAGATTCTACATATAAGTAAATTCCTATGGCATTTGTCTTTCTCTGACTTATTTCACTGAGTAATACCCTCTAGGTCTACCCATGTTGTCACAAATAACAAAATTTTATTCATTTTATGCCTGGGTAATATTCCTGTGTGTGTGTGTATGTGTGTGTGTGCATGTGTGTGTGTACACATACTACATACCACATCTTCTTTATCCATCCATCTGTTGATGGACACTTAGGTTGCTTCCATATCTTGGTTAATGTAAATAATGCTGCAATAAACATAGGGGCATGTGTATCTTTTCCAATTAGTGTTTTCATTTCCTTTGGATAAATAGAAGTAGAATTGCTAGGTCATATGGTAGCTCTATTTTTAACTTTTTGAGGAAACTCCATACTGTTTTCCACTGTGGCTACATCAATTTGCATTCTCACCAATAGTGCATTCCCTTTTCTCCACATCATTATTAATGCTTGTTGTCTTTGATCCTGGCCCTTCTGACTGCTGAGAGGTGATATCTCATTGTGGTTTTGATCTGCATTTCCCTAGTGATTTGTGATGTTGATCATCTTCGCATGTGTCTGTTGGCCATCTGGATGTCTCTTTGGAAAAATGTTTATGCAGATTCTCTGCCCATTTTTTTTAGTTGGATTGTTTGGGGTTTTTTGGTGTTGGGTTGTATGTGTTCTTTATATATTTTGGGAATTAATTCCTTATTGGATATATCATTTATAAATATTTTCTCCCATTCAGTAGGTTGCCTTTTTGTTTGTTGACTTTGTGCAAAATCTTTTTGGTTTGATGTAATTTTTTGCTTTTGTTTCCCTTGCCTGAGGAGACTGATCCAGAAAAATATTGCTAAAGCTGATATCCAAGAGTTCACTGCCTGTTTTCTTCTATGAGTTTTATGATTTCAGGTCTCACATTTAGGTATTTAATACATTTTAAGTTTATTTTTGTGTATGGTATAAGAAAATGGCCTGGTTTTATTCTTTTTGGAATATATTTTTTTAAGTAAGCTCTGTGCCCAATGTGGGACTTAAACTCACAACCCTGAGATCAAGAGTTGTATGATCTACTGACTGAGCCAGCTAGGCACCCAGTTTCATTCTTTTGCATGTAGCTGTCCAGTTTTCCCAATACCATTTATTGAAAACCTTTTTCCCATCATATATTTTTGTCCCTCTTGTGGTATTAACTGACTGTATAAACATGGGTTTATTTTGGGTTCTCTATTGTGTCCCATTGATCTATGTATGTATTTTTGTGCCAGGACCATACTGTTTTGATTATTATATCTTTGTAGTATAGATTGAAACCTGAGATTGTGATACTTCCAGGTGTGTTCTTTCTCAAAATTACTTTGGCTATTCAGGGTCTTTTGTGGTTCCATACAAATTTTAGAAATGTTTGTTTAATTTTGTGAGTATCAAACTGGTATTTTGATAAGATTTGCATTGAATCTGTAGATTGCTTTGTATAGTATGGCTATTTAACAATATTCTTCTAACACATAAGCATTATATATGTTTCTATTTACTTGTGTTATCTTCCATTTCTTTTATAAATCTTAGTTTTAAAGTATAGGTCTTTCACCTTCTTGGTTAAATTTATCTCTAGGTATATTCTTTTTGATGTAATTGTAAATGGGATTGTTAATTTCTTTTTCTGCTAGTTTATTAATGTATAAAAGACAACAATTTGTATCTTGCAACTTTATTGAATTCATGTATTCTAATAGTTTTTGGTGAAGTCTTTAGGCTTTTCTATGTGTAGTACCATGTCATTTTGCTCCTTTGTTAGCAATGTGAATGCCTTTTATTTTTGGTCTGATTGCTGTGGCTAAGACTTACAGTACAATGTTGAATAAAAGTGGTGAGATTGGACATCCATATCTTGTTCCTGATTTTAGAGGAAGAGTGCTCAGTTTTTCACCATTGAGTATGATGATAGCTGTGGGTTTATCATATATGGCTTTTTTTAAAATATTGAGATATGTTTTTTCTAAACTCACTGAGAGTTTTTATCGTGAAACAATGTAGATTTTTGTTAAATGCTTTTTCTTCATCTATTGAGATAACCATATGATTTTTATTCTTCAGTTTGTTAGTGTAGTATATCGCACTTCTGTGTTTGCTCTGTGTGTGTGTGTGTGAATGTTGAACCATTCTTGCATCCCTGAGACAAATCCTTCTTGATCATGGTGAATGATCTTTTTAATGTATTATTGAATTTGGTTTGCTAATATTTTATTGAGGAGTTTTTGCATTTATATTCATCAGGGATATTGGTCTATACTTTTCTATCTTTTGTAGTGTCTTTGCCTAGTTTTGGTATCAGGGTAATGCTCACCTCATAGAATTAATTTGGAAGCATTCTTTTCTGTTTTTTGGAATAGTTTGAGAAAGGCATTAATTCTTCTTTAAATGTTTGGTAGAACTCACCTATGAAGTCATCTGTTCCTGGACATTTGTTTTGGAGTAATCAGTTTGCTCAGATTTTCTATTTTTTCCTGATTCAGTCTTAGAAGATTGTATGCTGCTAGGAATTTATCCATTTCTTCTAGGTCCAGTTTGTTGCCATATAGCTTTTTATAATCTCTTATAATCTCTGGTATTCTTGTCATGTTGGTTGTAACTTCTCCCATTTCATAAAAATTAAAAAAAATTAATACTTAATAAGTTATGATACTTATCAATACTTTGTAGTTTAAATCCTCCCAGTATGTTCTTGTTCAAGATTGTCTTAGCTATCTTTATTTTCATTTCCATATAAATTTTAGATTCAGTTAATTTACAGATACATGTGTACACATACACACTCTGATGGGTAATGGATAGAGATTGCGTTAAGTATTAAATCCCAATGCAGTTTAAGTAATGACAGCTTAAGATGTTGAATCCTGTTACATTACATCGCTATTGTATATTCCCTCCATCTACTTAGTCTTCAATATTTTTTTGTATTATTTTATTTCTATTTTTTTTGACATTTACCCATTTATTTTAGAGACAGTGCGACACGGGGAGGTGGGCGAGAAGAAGGGGGGAGGGGCTGAGGAAGAGAGAGAGAGTCTTAAGCAGACTCTGTTCTGAGTGTGGAGCCCAACTTGGGGCTTGATCTCACTGAGATCATGTGAGATCATGACCCTGAGTTCATGACCTCAGCCGAACCAAGAGTCAAGATAATAATTTTCTATTATACATAACCATTTCAGCCGTGAATGAAAGTTGTAATCCTTTTACATTTTAGTGTCTTATTTTATGCCTTATGACCTCCCTTATTGTACTGCATCATATATCTTTTCTACTCTTTTAATATGAGAATATAAATTAAGAGTTCTCTTGGAAGCAGAATATAGGTGTTTGTGCTTTATTTTCTGTGCAGTCTGATCTTCTTCAATTGGAATCTTTATATTTAATGTAGTTATGGATATATCTTTCATCTTTCTGTATTTTCATTCCATTTATTTGTGTTCCCCTTTTTCACTTTATTTTGGTCTTTTGGATTAAGTATATTTTACTTCATTTTCCCTATTTTACATTCTTTAGTTGTACTTTAACATTTTTCCTAGAAATTATAACATATATCCTCAGATTTTAGTATAACTTAACTTTACCACTTTTTAGATAATAACAAAAAAATAGAATGCTTTAGCTATTTCCATCACTTTTGTTATTGCTGTCATGTATTTTGACTCTACATATATTTAAACTTATAGGACATTATTATTGTAAACAGTCAGTAATCCTTTTGCTTGTTTTGTGGCTAGTCTTTCTTCATTTCTTCATTTTTGTTTGGGATCAACTTTCTTTTGCCCAGACAATGCCTTTTAATAATTTGCTTAGTGGGGGCAAATTGAACATTTTTATTTGACTAGAAATATCTTTATTTCATCTTTACCATTTAAAAAAAAACTTTAGCTTTTATTTAAGTACGGATAAATAAAATCAACCAAATTAGAGAGCTCAATACAGTATTTTACAACAGATACCTGTGTGACCTTATTCAAGTCAAGAAATAGAACTTTGCCACCCAGAAGACACACCCTTATATGTGTTCCACCCCAATCGAGCTTTCTTCCTCTCTCCAGAGAAAAGGGTTGTTCTGACTCTTATAGTCTCATCTCCTTGGGTTTTTGTATAGTTTTACCATTTTCATATGCATTCCTATACATTATACATTATACATGTGTGGTAGGGATAATCCTTGCTATGATTTAGTCACTCTTCCAGGCCATTTCAGGGGAGATATATATGTATATATATCTGTATATATGTGTATATATATATATATATGTAATGATATATAATGTATTTTCAGGAGATTATAAAAATAAATTGCCAATTCTAATTCAAGCCATAGAGCTTTTATTAACCTAGTCTCTACTGCATTTGCATATTTTTTTAACATACTGAGACTCATGGTTCTCAAGGACATAGACATTAATTAGAAATAGAATACAAATAGAATACCCCATAATTACTCCTTTGTTTTATTCCATATTTTATAATTAGTCTTGGAGTGACAATACTACTACCATCACTAATATGATTATAGAACACACTGAAATATTTCTTTTTTTAAAAAAGACTTTATTTATTAGAGAGAGAGAATGAGTGGGAGGAAAGGTAGAGGGAAAAGCAGACTCCCTGCAGAGCAGGGAGCCCCATGCGAGACTCAGTCCCAGGACCCTAAAATCATGACCTGAACTGAAGACAGACACTTAACTGACTGAGCCACCCAGATGCCCTGAAATATTTTCATATACTCTTTCCATTCCTCTCATTTTTTAAAAACCTGTATCTACATTTTCAAAACATATATTTATTACATACCATGCACTCTGTCTTTCAAACCTCATTTAATCTTAAAGGGCCATAAAAGTAATAATTCTTGCTAACTGTGCTTATGGCATTTTCCCTCTAGTTATTCTGGTTTTCTGAGCCTCATTCTTAGGTAAATACCTGATGAAGTTTCCAAGCAAATGCTATTCCTTGATTTCTTTTTTTTTTTTTTTAAGATTTTATTTATTTATTTGACAGAGAGAGAGACACAGTGAGAGCAGGATCACAAAGAGGGGGAGAGGGAGAGGGAGAAACAGGCTTCCCACAGAGCAGGGAGCCCGATGCGGGGCTCGATCCCAGACCCTGGGACCATGACCTGAGCCGAAGGCAGACGCTTAACGACTGAGCCACCCAGGTGCCCCTATTCCTTGATTTCTTGAATGTTGAAAAGTTTGTTCCATTTATACTTGATTAGTTCTGTTGGGTTTAAAATTCTTTGCTTATACTTTTTTCAGTATTTAAATATTCAACTTTTTTTTTAATGTAAAAAAAACCTGTTCTCACAGCATGTGATGATAGTCTATTTTCTTTCCCTTATATGCAGTGTTCCTTCCCTGCCACCCCCCACCAGATGTTCAAAAATTCTTTTTGAAAATGCCCAATAATTTTATCAAAATATAGTTCAGTGTTGTACAGTCAGGTTAATATTCTTAGTATGGCAGGGCTGTCTCAAGATCCAGATTCAGATTTCATTTGATAAAAATTTTTGTCAATTATGTTTTTTGTATTCTTTCTTAGATTTGGTTTTCTTCTCTAGGGACTCCAAATATTCATGTGTTCAAAATTCTCAGCCAATCCTGAACATTCTTTACTTTTCCCAAAAATCTTATTTTCATATCTTTCTTCATAATTGATTTTGTATTTAAGTTCTCTTCCTCTTGGTATTCCAGTTTACTTAACACGTTTTTCTGCTGTGTTCATTTGCTTTTGTGGTGTTGTTTCTATTATTTGCATTGATGAGGATTATATAAAAAATCTTGCCAAAATATTAAACCTGAATTTATCTAGACACTGGATTTAACTGTTCATTTACAGGCAGTTCAGGAGAAGTGTGTGTATGTATATATATATATAATGTGTGTATGTATGTGTATATGCACCTCTTCTTTACCCATTCATCAGTTTATGGACATTTAGGCTCTTTGCATAGTTTGACAGTTGTTGCTAATGCTACTATAAACCAGGTGTATGTACCCCTTTGAATCTGTAGTTTTCTATCCTTTGGGTAAATACCTAGTAGTGCAATTGCTGGATCGTAGGGGTAGTTCTATTTTTAATTTTTTGAGGAAACTCCATACTGTTTTCCAGAATGGCTGCACCAGTTTGCATTCCTACCAACAATGCAAGAGGGTCCCCCTTCCTCTGCATCCCCACCAGTACCTATTGTTTCTTGTGTTGTTAATTTTAGCCATTATGACCAGTGTTGGGTGGTATCTCATTGTGGTTTTGATTTGTATTTCCCTGATAATGAGTGATGTTGAGCATCTTTTCATGTGCTTGTTAGACACCTGGATTTCCTCTTTGGACAAGTATCTATTCATGTCTTCTGCGCATTTCTTAGCTGGATTATTTGTTGTTGTTGTTTGTTTTATTTTTTTAGTTTTAGTTAACATATAGTGCAATATTGGTTTCAGGAGTAGAATTCAGTGATTCATCATTTACGTACAACACCCAGTGCTCATCATAACATCTGTGGACATAAACGAAGACCTAGACAGATGGAATAGGTTCTTGGAATGAAAAATACCAGATGATTTTTTTTTTGGCTGTCAAAGTAGCAAGAATAGTAATCATAGGGGAATCTCAAGACTAACCCTATTTCTTAAATTCATGCTTTATAAGTTTCATGCTTTTACATTAGTGCTGCATATTATTCAGTAAACAAAGCTGGTATCAAGCAAGCCTTTATAATATCAATGTCCGCTGTGGAAAATTTAGAAAACTGCTGAAACCTTAAGGAAGTAAAAGATGGTGTATAGCTTCATAGGTATCCATTGTTAAATTGTAGCATGTTTTAATTTTCTCTCCTACATATTTTTAAAATTTCTTTAAAAGTTCATATGTAAGTACTAATTTCTCAAACATTATAATTAAATGTATATTTTCTAATCTAAGGTAATAACTTAAAGTCTTTTATCTGCACTACATTATAAAAGCAGTTGGATTTTGGTTTCTGGAGGTAGGGAAAGGACAGGTAGAGATTTTGAAGGTATTGGCATGCAGTTGGCATTTGAAACCATACCACAGATCAGGATTTCTCAGGGACAATATGCAGAGAGATCCAAGGCCAAAGAAACAATCCTGGGGAGATAATTGCACATAAGAAGGTAACAGAAAGGGAAAAAGTTCTCATGACCACTGAGATAAAGGGACTGGGAATATGAGAAAAATCCAGACATGACTGCCAAACAGGGGAAAGGTAAGTAATTTAATGACAAGAGATCAATAGTATCAAATGCTTGCAGAGAGACCAACTAACAAAGGGATCATAGAGTATTAACTGAACTTAGCAACTAGGTACTAATTACTAATCAAGAAAGTTTTCAATGGAGTAGGACTTACATAGAAACCGTAAGTTACTGGGAGGTGAGAAAGTGTGGGAAAGCAAAGGGACCTGATGGGTAATAGAGAGCAGGGCTTAGAGACAGCAGGAAAATAATTGTGACACAGCTATTGGTGTATCAATCAATATTTTTAACCAGTCTATTATGAACTCCAGAGATTCTATATACATAACCGTCATCCCAATTAAATTTTGAAAAGACCAAAGATAAGAGATAATTGTTATGTAAGTAACTTTTATTTTTCTACATCTCTATTACATATTTAAATTTCAACTAATACAAAATCTGAATATTTTTCTAATTAGGAAATTTCAATTATTATTAGGCTGAATGGTACATGCTATTTAATTTAGAATTATAACTAGTAAAACACGTATTTATTTTTTTATCTTTAATAGAATCTATTCTGAATAGAGGAAAACATTCTTTATCCTGTTAGAATTACTCTATAATTCTGTGCTCTAGCTTTTGGCAATAACAAAGAAAAGCTCGTTGAAAGCCTATGATTATAGGAGTTTTATAAGGACAAATCATGGCTGATAATTTAAGACTATTAGGCCCTTTTCATCTTGATAATTAGCAGGTATTTAATGCTTTGTGAACATTTCCAAATTAATCATTAATTAGTATATTTTGGCAAGTCGGGTCAATCCTATTATGTATTTTGTGAGGGGGGAAAATAACATGCAAAGGCAAGATGAGAAGCCTTTATTAGACCTCCTATGTAGCAACAACTTTTGGGAATATTCCACACTTAAGAATAAAATAATACTGAATGCTGTGAAAAAAAGTTTAATGCACTTGCTCCTTGATGCAGTTTGAGACTGTTCTGAAGAATTTGCAGAATATTTCCAAATCAACTTTGAATATTGTGAGTCAAAGATCATCTGTCTTTATAAAAAAATAGTAACTACAGGAATATCTGGGAAGACTCAGTTAAGTGTCTGACTCTTGATCTCAGCTCAGGTCTTGATCTCAGGGTCATGAGTTCAAGCACTGTGTTGGGCTCCATGCTAGGTGTGGAGCCTACCTTAAACAAACAAACAAAAACCCAAACAAACAAACAAACAAAAACCCCCTGCATATTGAAAACATTTTTGTGAGAGGCTATAATAGCTAACAAGGGTTTGTGCTGTATAAATAGATTTCAGAGAGTTGAAGAAGGGTAATTCATTTGATTACTACAAAGATAACACCAGGGCAATGAATATAGTGCAATGTGTGGAAGGGGGTAAAAACAGTTTAGAGTTGCTAGGGTATTGTTGATAGAGTTGAAATCCATATGTATGGTAGAGTAACTCAGTACAGAGCATACTAATTTGCATTGCTGTTTAAAACAACAACAACAACAACAAACTCAATGTGGTTCCAAAATATGTAGTTATTTCATTTATTTCTTTTCTAATCCCCATACACCCAAGCCCTTAAGTATGAAGACCAATAAACACCTTTCCAAGGCACCTACAGCGTCAACACAGATGTTATTTGTTCTGTGCTTCGGTTCCTTCCTTAATTTTGGAGCACGTATTTTCCATCTTGTGAACTTGATTCCATCCATAATAAAATTGAGAAAGCATGTATTTCATCTAGAATTTCTAGGTGTCACTAGGAGAAGTTTTTCAGGTTTTGTTAGCTTGCCATATTGATATAACCAGAAGTCACTGAATAATTACCAAAGATTATAAATATATTTTTATAATTACTTATGTATCTGTGCTCTATTCTATTTTTTGTCTAGTTGTCTCAATTCATTATTGTTTGAAAATTTAGAACGTTCCCGATTTTTACTATTATGCAAAGTCCATGATGAACTACCAAAAATATTTCCCATATGGAATCCGGCACTACCTAGTAACTGACCTGGAAAGATACTTTTCTTGTCACAAAAATAGATGCAATTAGCAGAGTGTTACCATTGTTCTTATAGAAAGTATGCCAATATCTGTGTGCCATTTTCAAGTAATAGGCTACATAATTGCAAAGAGGGGACAGAACTTACAGAGTGACTGTGTGTTGCTTATGAATGTTCTTTGCTTGATTCTCCTATGTGCTCATTATTTTATTTATAGAAAAAATAAGACACTTTCTATTTTCCCAAATAAGTATTTATTTTTCAAGCTTAGATCAAAAGTGATCAGAGTTTTGTTTATTCTCTAAGTGGGGGTAGGGGAGAAGAAAAATAGATTCCACATTCATATCACTGCGAACTGATACATGGTCATCCCTGTAAGTGTGTAGCATCAGGCCTTAACAGTCCTCCTTACTAATTGCCACCATTACTATTAATGAATTAGCTGCTTCTTTACCAGGGGTCTGCAAGCTCTAACTGTGGGCCAATTTCATCTTATTTTTGTACAAATCCTGAGTTAAG
Source organism: Mirounga angustirostris (assembly GCF_029215605.1). NCBI lineage: Eukaryota > Metazoa > Chordata > Mammalia > Carnivora > Phocidae > Mirounga > Mirounga angustirostris. The sequence goes on along the minus strand of NW_026991712.1, from coordinate 46,450,884 downwards.
AATCACTGTTACTGTTTTTTAGGTGGTTAAAAATAAAAACAAGAAAAAATATTTCATAAATGAAAAATTACTTTTAATTCAAACTTCATTGCCTTTAAATAAAGAGCTCTTGGAACACAGCCACACTCATCATAGGTATTGCCTATGTCTGCTTTTGTGCCGCAACACTAGGGTGCAAATACTTTATGGCCTGGGAAGTCAAATATTTACTCTAAAGTGTACTGACTACACTTCAATAGTTCGATAACAACTATGGATCCTGTTGCTGTTCATGTCCTTGTAGACTTCCACTATGTGAACGTGGCAGGATTGAGGAGGTTGATATCTTGCATGTTAACTATCGGGGGGAAAAAAGGTACATGAAACCCTTTAGCCTCAGTCTCTCCCTGTGGTCATATGGGTTTCATTTTGTTGTGATCACAAGTATTAAAATGTGATATACCCCTGAAAAGGAGGAGGCAAAATGATGTATTCTAAAAAATGTATCTTTGAGCTTATCTGATAATTTTCTTACCGTGTATTTTTGCAAGCTTGACCTAATTGTACGCACACATGTAGGTATGGATACCTGTTGTCTCACTCTTACGTGTCATGATCATGCCAATTTTCACATGCAGTTGGAGAGTTTAAAAGGAACTATTTTCCCATTTTGTCTAAATATATGTGAGAGTGTGTGTGCATTCATTCTATTTTTTAAAGTTGAAAAGCTATTACATTGCTCAATTCCACTTCTAATTTACATTGCTTCTATCAGTGCTTCTCCAATTTTATGCATCAATTTTAATTACTCAGTTTAATCAATATTTTTACTATAGGAAAAAACGTATCAAAATGGAAGTGTTTTATACCTGTGATAGTGTGAAAATGCTTGTCTTTGGCTTAAATCCTACAATAGGACATTATTCTTTGGTAGTTGACAAATTCAGTCCTACTAACTCAGGTTCAATATTAAGTTTAATGGGTTGTGTCTTACATTCTGACTTATTTTAATGACTGTATATACCACGATTCCGTTGCTTTTTATGCTTAAATCTCAAATGTACTAAATGCTTACTAAATGGTATCCACTGATTGCCAGCACACACTCACACACACATACGCATATACATGTATTCATTCCAGTGAGTTTTGAAACATTTATTTTTTTCTCTTAGGGTTGCCTTTAGTTTTATCTATTCGTTAATTACCAATTCAGACGAGCCATGTGATAATAAACTTCTGAAACAAGTGAGAAAGTTCCATTATAGTCTAGTGATTTAGATCTTGACCTTAGTGTGCAGGTGAAATGTAGATGGCTATTTTGCAAAATTTACTCTTAATTTTCCTCAAATTATGTTCCAACTGTATCAGAATCACTTGTAATTGGAAACTTTGTCTAGGAATCTTGATCTTTTTTTTTTTTTCTTCCACTAAGAAACACACAGTTCTTTTGCATACTAATATTTGAGCACCAATGCAATGGAGGTTTTCATCCTGAGGCTTATGATCCTGTCTTGTTACCCATTTATATGGACTAAAGACCATTTAATGACCTATTAGTTATACGCCTATTGTTCGTTACCATGAGGGAATGCTTCTGTATAATGTTTATGTATTGCTACAGAAGTATAAACATAGTTACAGAATTTTTGCTGAACAGTGCTGTAAATCCCCAATTTCAAACAGTTCTCCAGAGCCTGGATGGAGGGTCTGCAGAGGAGCCCCATGTGCAAGTACTGGGGAGAGGGAGCTGGGCCTGAAGGCAAGCCTCCCAACTAGTACTCTATATCCTTTAGCTCTTATTCAGAGAAAGCAATTCTGTTTGACCCATTTTATATGTTTAAATACTTCTTGTATGCTTTATATTCCATATAAGAATTCTTTTACGGGATGTGCCATTAAGGAAAGAAAGTTTGAAAATTAGTGGAAAGCCATAATATTTTACTTTTAAATTTATAAATGTCATTCTTTTGAAGATAGCAAATGTGTTCATTGGAATTGGTACTAGCAAACTCTCCCTGAGCAGAAACATACCATTCCTCTTAATATTTCTAGGCGTATTTAGTTCAATCACCTTTCTTCCCATTTCTGAATCAGAATGAGTGTGTTGAAATCACCATGGCAATCACAACTTCCCAGACATGAATAGGACTATTAGGAGTGGGTTAAGACCTTTGGAGATGCTTTCCTATATGTTATTAAAGGTTGCACAGCAGATTCTCTCTGTAGACTTCCTGTTTCTAGTTTTTAAAATTAGAGTAATTTGTTTTGTTGTTGTAAGATAATACTTTGTTAAAATTTTGAGAAAACCGCTAAGCTAATCTCACTACACAGAGATAAAGGTTAAACCCTTCATATCCTTCCATACTCTTTGATATTTATACAAATTTATAATTTTTTACTGCATGTGTTTCATAAAACCTATTTCCTATATTTCTTGTTATATATTTCATAAAACAGTATATTTTCTAAACTGATATCTTTTTTAAGATTTTATTTTTTTAAGGGATTTTTAAAAATTTAAATTCAATTAACATATAATATATTATTAGTTTTAGAGGTAGAGGTCAGTGATTCATCAGTTGCATATAACACCCAGTGCTCATTACATCACGTGCCCTCCTTAATGTCCATCACCCAGTTACCCCATCTCCTCAGCAACCTTCTGGTTCCTATGATTAAGAGTCCAGCAACCCTCTGATTCCTATGATTAAGTGTCTTTTATGGTTTGTCTCCCTCTCTGAGTTCATCTTGTTTTATTTTTCCCTCTCTTCCCCTATGATCCTCTGTTTTGTTTCTTAAATTCCACCTGAGTGGGCTCATATGATAATTGTCTTTCTCTGACTGACTTATTTCACTTAGCATAATACCCTCTGGTTCCATCCACATCAATGCAAAAAGATCTCATCTTTTTGATGGCTGAGTAATATGCCATTGTGTGTGTGTGTGTGTGTGCGTGTGCGTGTATATATGTATATTTATTACATCTTCTTTATCCATTCATAGGATTTTCTTTTTAAGCAATCTCTACACCCAACGTAAGTCTCAAACTCACAACCCTGAGGTTAAGAGTCACACTCCACTGACAGTCAGCCAGGTGTCCCTAAACCAATATTTTTTAAAAGACATTTCTGTTTATATAAACTTTAAAAATATTATCATCACTAAATAAAAATGTCCTGATGTCTCCTTAAGACATTTTCATTTAGCATAAATATCTTTGTCAATCAATTTTTAGTTGGCACATAATTTTTCCTGGGGGCATTAACTTTCATTATATTGATGTGTCTTGATTTATTTACGTGTTTATATCTCAATTGAAATTCAGATTGTTTCCACTGCTTCACTATGGTAAAAATTGCTTTGGTACATATCCATTTTCTATATGTTCACAAATGTTTTAAGATATTTTTCTTAGAGTGGAATTATAGGGTTAAAAGTTTGCAAATATTTTATGACTTTTGGTATACCTTGTTTAGTTCACCTCAGAATGTTTGTACCAATTTGTACTCTTACCAGCAATGAATAATATTTAAGGTAGGCTTGAATTCCCAATAAAAAAGGGATAATGATACCATAAATGTGGTTAAATACTTAAGGGCAAATGATTTATGGTATTTTATAGAAAGGTTATTTGGGTAAAAACTACCCTGATAAATACAGAATGACCTTTTAAAAATATGTTTTATAGTATTTAAGTGGAATCTTTTTTTTTTTTTTTGCTGTGTTTTGTTACCTGCAATACAGAACAAAGACTTGTTTTCAATGTCAACGTTGTTCCTGAGAAATATAAATAATTAGGAAATGCATTGTGGTATATGTATGGTAGAAAAATATACCATTCCAAAAAGCAATTCCTTTCTGCCACTGAATTACCTCTCTCTCTTTTTTTAAATAGTCTGAGGTGTGAAAACTCTCATAAATTTGGAGTTGTGCCTTTAAAATTCAAGTTGGTAAACTATATAACTGTGAGTAAAATCCTTCAGTTATCTTGTTACTAATTAGACAAGGTATTAAAGAAATTCTGTTGAGAACAAAGGTATTTGTATAGGTTTTGACTTAAATATGTGGAAAACATCATAGGTTATCCTTAGAATTGTAATTCTAATTAAGTTTCTTAGCTATGTCCACTGTGCCAGAATTTTTTTATCAATAAAGAATAATCACTTCCTGTTAACTGGTTAACATTTTTCTTTAATCCAGTAACATTAAATCAGAATACTGTTGTAGTTAGTTTCATTTTTGCCTAGTTGTTTGTTTTTAGGTCATGGTGAATATATAAAGGACATTTTACATAACAAATACGACGTATTAACCATCAGCAGATATAAGTAATCTTTATTTACATGTAAAAAGCCATTTTACATTAGTTTTAATATTTTTTCTTTTTAACCATAAAATATTTCAAACAAAATACTGTCATTTACATTCAATGCTTACAAGTTTATTCCTTTTTTTCTCTCATCAGGGGTATGATCTAGAATAAAATTGTCCTATTGATTTAAGAGTGAGAACTAAGATGAGAATATGTTCTCACCACACTAACACGTTGTGATTGGCAAATTTTTGAAAAGCAAGAGCAATTGTAAGAAAATATAATTAACCACATTTTCTACCTCATTAAGATAGTGACAAGGATCTATCTATATACATTCTTAGTTATATATACATAACATATATAATATTTTGGAAGCATGTATATCAGGATTCCTATCTTGACAGAGATTAAATAGAAATCCCATGAAGTGGAGTTTTTTAAACTAAGGCTGGAGACTCTCAAGTGTAATCACTGGCAAACTGGAATGGATCTACTTATTTAGCGTTGTCACTTGAACAGCCTCTCTTAATTATGCAAAAGTAAGATGAAAAATGTTTATTTTGGATAAGAGCATAGTAACATAGGTGTGTGTGTGTGTGTATTTTAGTTGCTTAGAATAGGCTTCCTCACATCTTGATATGATTACAAGGGAGGAATGTGTGAAAACATGAGGGAGGAGACAAATTCTCTCCCCTCCTCTATATGAGAGAGCTACTGAAGAGATCAGAGTGGATGAGAAATGACAATGATCCCCCGGAAATAAGACCCAGAGCCTCAGAAAAGGGCCTAAGAACCTGGGAATGGAAGACGGAGGTAAAGGATGGCTTATTGGTAGTGAGCTTCGTTTTTTCATGGCAGGGGACTGATGCACTTTGGCAGAGTTTGTTCTTTGGGGTAAAGTGATTGAATTCATAGATGAAGAGCTGAAAGAGTGATTAAACCAGAGCACAAGTATTAGGCATCTGTCAGATTTCTGAGGATGAGCCTTCAGAGGATCTCCGTGTGACAGAGTCATTGTCAATATTTGAGTTTGTGCTGCACTCACACGAAAACAGAGCCCCTCAGATCTGGGTTCCTAGATTATTAAAAGAAGGAGAAAAACTTTAAGAATGAGATAATAGCCTTCTTGATATCAGGGTATGTGCCTGGATGCTCATGACTGTATTTGAATAGTTGATCACACTGGTTATAGAGGAAAAAATGAATATTATAATTAGTAGGTGATAGATTAATAACAACTGCTAAATAAAAGTTACCATATGAATAACATTACTTGGGAAATAATGAGAGATCTGGCATTAGGGTCTGTCAGCAGATCTGACAAATCTCTTTTCATCATTGTCCTTGCCACAGAAAGTCAGCTCACATGTGTTTTGGTGTTAAACAAATTCATTTCTTGAAATAGTTTCTTATGAGCCTAGACATATTTATCATTGCTTATGGGTCTTATGTCACTGAACTATTCAATAAGGTCATATGAAAGAACCTACATTCTTTTTGGTTTTGTTGGACTCCTTACTGTGGCACTCTTCATCCTTTTCTCTCATTAATTGTGGGAAAACAGAAGATATACTTGAGTCTTCAAATATTATGTGGTGGATAAACTCACCTGCTAGGCCAAAAAAAAAAAAAAAGCCACATATTCTAAATTGTCCTTATAATTCTAGGTTTAATTTGAAAAATCAGATGCAATTCTCTAGGTCAAAGGCAAATGATGTAGGTTTCTATTTAAAAGAAAATAAAAGGTGAACAAAGTGTGTAGAGCCAAAGTAATTCTTTAATATTAGGTTGGAATTTCATAGAAAAATCTGAGCAAAAGATAAAGGTTACATCTCACTGATTCTTCTTGTGAATGTGAACTATAAGAATTTATATATTCAGATATGGCATAAAAATACAGCCACTAAGTAGTATCTGCATACAATGGTGTCTTAATATTAAATACATCAGCACATTTCATTATATCAATAAATTCAAAGAGTGAAATCATAATTATCAAATGCCTTCTTGGCATCTACTGAGATAAATCGAACATCCCTTCTATATTAAAATAAAACTAAGTAAAATAGAAAAAGTCACTTCTTTAATAACATTAAATATATTTATTTCAAAAACAATACCTGGTGAAGGCCACCCCAAAATATGCCTCTTCGGTTTATGGATTATTTTGAGTAAAAGATCATTGAGAACCAGCAGGAAAAACCCTGAAGAGAGGGCACAAGTTTTCCTTTTATAAAGGACATCTATATTTGTAAGGAAACTTACATTTGTCAAAGGTGTCTCCCTTTCCAGTACCAGGAAAAAGAGGACTCTTAACACCTCTTACAAATGGAGAGGACACAGACTTAAATTTGCATAACAAACCCTATAAAACAACACTTGTTTACCTTATTTTTCCTGGTCTCTTGTCACCTTCCCATAATTTGCTTCCTCATCCAGCAGCCCCCAATCTCTTCTTTTGATTTAGCCTAAGATGATATATAAACCAAGTTCTAACCATGCTTTTGAGCTCCGCATCTCTTGGTACTCCCATGTATGGTGGTGAAGCATATACTAATAAACTTCTGTTTGTTTTTCTCTTGTTAATGTCTTTGGACAGTCTAATTTACAGAGCCCTCGAAGACCTAAAACGGGCTGAGGAAGAGATTTTTTTTTCCTTCCCCTAGAATCTCATTGTGAAGCACTAGGAATGTCGCCATTAAACTTGAGAATACCATAAGACTGTTTACTTTCTGCACAGTAATTAACTCTACTCTGGAAGCATTCTCTAATGTAACATACACACACGGTGTGTGTGTGTGGGGGTGTTATAAATAAAAATTTATTTAAATTTAATGTGTTTAAAAATAGAGAATCACTGGTAAACACTAGGACTACTAAAGATATTAGATAAAATAAAAATATAAGGAACTCAACAGCTTCCTCTAACACTACTGGACACAATTTAGAAGGTGTGATGGGCAGACAAGATTGCATATATCTTAATATGAAACACTGAGCGTTTATATAGATCTAAACATCAGACTGGCATAAATGACTTGCTATATTTCCACATTTATTTATATTTCTCAAAGGGAAGATCCAATAATTATAAGAAGTCAACTTCTATCTAGCTTATATTTAATGTAATTACAATAAAAATTTTAAAAAGTTCTTTTAAAATAAAATAGAAATGAGAATAGCTAAACCATAAACCTGTTCCTCCAAATATCAAAATCAATATAATACTAAAAATAGGAAATGATGGTTATTGGCACAGAAATAGCTGGGACAGATTTGGGAGTCTAGGAAACAACTGTAAGACATGAAAACTTCATTGAAAATCATCATTTCAAATCAGTGCAGGAAAGGATGCACTGGTTAATAAGTGTTATGACAAGTACTTGGAAACAAATAAGTTTAGAACTGCATCTCATACCATGTACCAGCACAATCTCTAGATTTAGAAATACTTGTTACAAATTAAATTTTAAAAACAAATATGCATAAATGATCTAATCGCAGTAGATAAAGCCTTTTAAATAATACAACAAAAATTAAAAAAAAACAAAGGTTATAGAAAAACCTAGATGCTGCTATGATTTATCAAATAGCATAAATTAAAGTGGGAAAATAAATACCAATGAAAACAATTAGAATATATATGAGAGATAAAAGGTTAACTATCCTTAACACCAAACATAAATGAATGGTCAAGGGACACTAATGGGCAATCCATTTTCATTTTCAAAACAAAAATACAATTTGCCATGAAATATTTGGAAAATGGTATTCATCCTTCTTAGAAATCAAAGATATTCATTTAATATAACAATGTTATGTTCTTATTTCACTTGATTGTTCTGCTGCTTTTCTTTCTATGGAGATCCCAATGTGAGCTCAAGATTGTTTTCCCCTAAGTATTTATAGCTCTTTCTTCTCTAAATGACATCATGAAAAGAAAATACTAAACGGTATAAAGTTTATCTTCAAGGATGCCAATACTTTCACCAATCCCTAAGTTCCTTTTAATGACTATATGAAACTCCTAAAGTGTTCTATCCTAATGTGGTTCATATTTTACTATTTTTCCAGGAAGTAAATGATATTTTTAAATGAATGATCATTCTGCCAGAATAAAAATTAGGCAGAATACTATTTTTATTAAATAAAAAAACCCTTAACATTTCTGCACTGTAGTTAAAATGGAAGCTTTTTGTCACAATGCATGGGGAGATTTCAGGGTCTTACTTATTTTGGCTCTTTCTGGTTATACTTAGTAATGCTACATGTGCACTTTAGTGTTGTAAACAGTAAATTGAAGTGTACTGTAGAGAAAGATAAGAGTGGCCAGGAGCATATCTGTAGTATCATATGTGGTAGCATACTTTACTGCTACTCCCAGACCAGTACTCCTCCATTCGTATACTAAAAATTTGTTTTGCTTTAATGCCCATACTTGCCCCTTCCTCATGATCAACATCATAGGAGTTCTGGTTTCTTACTACATCCATTGAAAACTTTGGCACCGGACTGCCCACCCATCATCCTTTTGTCTCAATATGTGTATCATTTACCTCACTGGCCTTTTAGTTTTATAGTGTTTATATTCCAATGACCTCCCTTTCACTCTACTGATGTCTCTCCTGACAACATATCATCAGCATCACTTCATCTCTGAAATCAGATGATTTCTTATCTCAGGAAAACCTCTTATTTGCCTGCTCCCTCTTTAAATTATTCTACTTCATCTGTCTAGATACTTTTCCTTTTTCTCCATCTCTCTCTGTCTCAATTTCCTTCCGTGTCTGACTTCAGTTCTGTGTCCATTGTCTTTTTGGTGTCTCTAGTCCTACATTAACCCAGGATCAACATAGTCTTCATACCTATGCTTGAGCCGAATAAAATTATGAGCTGTACATACTGATGTTTGTATTAGTTGGGTTCTTTGGAAATTTTAGAAATCAATTCTGACTGATTTAAATAATATAAGAATACTAAAGGATATTGAGTGATGACATAATCTCAAGGAGGACTGGCCTTCTTGGTGATAAAAAGCGCTCAAAGTCAAATTACTCTGAGATTCAATTACTCTGAGATTGTGAAGACACAAATGTTACTTCAGTCAGCTGAGACAAGGCCATAGGCACCACTGATAATGTATATGTTGAACACTTGACCATGCTGTTAAAAGCCTCGTCATTACTATCTTTGAAAACTAGGTATAGTAATGGATTTTTAGAAGAATATAGGGCTAGAAATTCTGACTCATCCAGAAGATGTGGATTAAATAATAATAAAACATATTTTGAAAGGTTCTAAGCATTCAAGAAGGAAAGGATTACCCTCAAGCTCTACCTGTCCCCCAAGAAAAACAAAACGATTCATTTGAAATGCTAGAAATAAGCCAGGGAGGGAAAAATGGTACTGCCTTAGGGGCGAATTCAGATTCATCTAGAGCTTTGAGGTGAAAAATTGTTCCCATACTGTTTCTGTGGGGCCCACAAAGGGGAGTTGAATCGCAGTGTCAGGCACAAAGTGATGTTATATAATTTTTTAATATAAATTTTTGTAAGCCATTAGAAATAATAAATGATTACTCATGTTCCCACCATTCCTTTTAAGAAACGTAGCTCTACCCCAAATTTTGAAGCCCCTGTGTGACCGTCCACAAGCCTATCTTCTCTTGAGCATCAGGTCTATTGATTTTGTCTTCCACATGTATCTCAAGTCTGTTTTTCTTCTTCCTGCTGCTGCTATTCCTGTTTTCAATCATCTTCTGGATATGAAACCTGGTTTTTCTATATTTACCATGGCCCCACTCCAAAGCATTCTCAACACTTCTGAGTGGCCTTTTCCAAAAACTGAAATATGTGTAGGCTGTTTTCCTGTTAAAAGCCCTTAGTGGTTCCCTATTGTCTTTTTAATAAAGTTAGAACACCATACTATTGCTTATAGGCTTATAAAGGCCATCCTTTATTCCCTAACACCATCTACCTGTCCGATATCATCTCTGTATCATTCTCAACTTAGATAGAATTTCCCCTGGGAGCTTAGTCTGGATGTTCATTGTTTCTTGGCTTCTCCACATCCATTTTACCCATGCTTGGTAAGACTGAAATGTTCTTCCTATTCGATTCATATGCTATTTTTAGGGTGGAGCCCATGACTTAGCCCTAGGTCACCCAGAAGATCTCACTACTCTAGTCCTCATGATTGTTTATGTTAAACCCGTGACCCCAAACAGCCCAACTGAGTATATGTCCATGCTTTCCTGGGGCTGTCTAAAAAGACTCCTTGATTTTTGCTGGGCTTAATGTTGGGATGCAGCAAGCCTGAAGATACCAGGGCCATTATGTGCAATTGAGTCCCAAGTCAGCCATAATTGAGTCCTGCCTTTTCTGTGGCTATTTCATTTACATGAGCTAATGTATGTCTTTTTGTTTTAATATGTTGGAATTGGGTTCTCTGTTACTTGAAATAGAAAGACTGATTATAGAGTCCTGCCCTGATTTTGCTGGACTATATCGCAGGACACTGTTCTCTGTTCCAAAGATTCTCCACCATGCCCATGTCAAAGCAGTTGCCACATTCTCTGACCTTATGTCTGACTCTCCTCCTTGCTCACTCTGTTCTAATCACACTAGCCTCCTTGATATTTCTCCATCATGGGAGGCTGCGGTACCTCTGCGCCTTTGTGATTCTTTTCCTTCTGACTGAGAAACTCCTAAATACACACATGGTTCATTCTCTCCCTTCCATAGGCTGTTTCTCAGTATAACATTCTCAGTGAGGCCTTTTGTGAGGACTCTATTGAAAACTGTAAATATTCCTGAACTCATGTAAGCTCCTTTCCCCCCCCAACACTTGTAACCTTAACATACTATAAATATTTGTCAATTTTTTTCCCCAACACACACTTAAATGAAGATGGTCATTTTGCCCGTTTGGTTCATTGGTACTATGATACCTAGAACAGTACTTTATAGGCACTCAATCTACATTTTGAACAAATGAGTAAAATATTTTTGAACATTAACTGTGTGTCAGGCACTGTTTTAGATTCTAGGTACACATAAGTAAATAACACTGGCATTGAGTCTTTTGCAGACAGAATTTTTAGCTTAAAAGGAGAAAGAGTAAACACATAATTTAAGGTCTGCAAAGTCAAGAACATGGTCTTTTTCTTTTTCTTTTTTTTTTTTTTAAGATATTATTTATTTGACAGAGAGGGAACACAAGCAAGGGTAGTGTGAGAGGGAGAAGCAGGCTTCCTGCTGAGCAGGGAGCCCGACATCATTGGGCTCGATCCCATGACCTGAGCCAAAGGTGGACCCTTAACGGCTGAGCCACCCAGGTGCCTCAAGAACATGGTCTTTTTCATCATTGTATCCACTGTACCCAGCATACATCCATGAGTAAGATCTAGGTTTTTCAAATGGTTGAAAAAATGAATATTCTTTCTGTCAAAATATAATCTGTCTCACCTGGGTGATTATTTGGGTAACTTGAACAAGTTATAATAATTGTAATTGCATTTCTAAAATTGCAACTGTACCAATTGCCTTCCTTACTAAAAAAATATCAGGCCAAGACAATGAGACCATGCTTATTAAAATACTTAGGAGGTCATGAAATGGTATATAAAAAGAAATGTCATTACTGTCTGTTAAATAAGATTCTCTTAGAGTTTATTATAACTATTTGAGGTAATACAGGCTTTCAGTTGAGAAAACATTAAAACCGACATTTTTTTTTTTTAAGATTTTATTTATTTCTTTGACAGAGAAGGAGAGAGAGAGAGCACACAAGCAGAGGCAGAGGGAGAGGGAGAAGCAGACTCCCCACCGAGTAGGGAGCCCGATATGGGGCTCGATCCCAGGACCCTGGGATCATGACCTGAGCCGAAGGCAGATGCTTAACGACTTAACCACCCAGGCGCCCCCATGATATTATTTATTAAGATGAGATTTTTATGTAATTATAGCTTTTGTTAATTATCTTGATCATAATTGTTAATACCTTTCAAAAGCATTGCTCAGCTGTATAGCAAACTCATTAACTCTCTTTACCTCCTCTAAACTTTTGAACAAAACCCACAGACTTGAACTACATGCGATCAGTAGCCTACCAGTATTTATAAAAAAACTGTTGACAAGATTGTTACTTCATGTTTTCTTAATTTGTAAACTAAATTACATTTATCTTTGAACTAGCTTAAGAAAAGCTAGTTTGTAATTTACAAACAAGATTTTTTTCCATCTCATATGTTTTACATTAATGTTTGTGTCCTCCACACCCTGGATATTGTAAACATCCTCTTCAATGAGAATATTTAAAAGTCATTTTTGATCACATCATCATATTGAGAATACATAGTACCATTATCTCTTTTGTGGAAAAAAATGAATCATAACATATAATTTAATTCATTATTTTTTATTTGATTACTTCATCCCATTTCCTCGTAAGTTGACAGGTTAAACTGAATTACTAATTGATTTAATCTAGGAAAAAAAAATCAATCCTCAGTTATCATTATGCTTGGCTCTTCTTCATACTTGACACTCTTAATAACTCTTTTCTGTGTTACAGTTTTCAAAGCAAAGAAGATTGCTTTGTACCCAAAATGCAACCTTTGCACTGCTTTAAATTTTACAAATTTTGAATTGCTTTTTATTAGCAAATATCTTTGAGAGGGGTTGACAATGACAGTGAATTACTTGTAAATGGAATCATTTAATCAGATTGGTTTCCTAGCTAAGAAACATCATGTATAAAAGGGTTTGATTAATGTTAAAGAAGTAATGAGAAGATGGACTGCATGAAAAAATGGTGTGGGGAATACTTGGGTGCTTAAGGTAGTCAGGGATGCAGGTGAAAAAGGTATTTCCATATTCTATTGTAGAATTAGCTCCATTAAATTGTGTTTGTTGGCTCACTTTTTATTATGTGAGCTATTAAATGACTAGGGTTTGGCATAGTGCCTAATGCACAGTAGGTGCTGACTAAAATTTTGTTGGATAAAATTCGTCATCCCTGCTCTGATAGTTTAGCATCCTGGAACATCTTCATTGTGACAGTTCCAGGACTGAAGATATTCAAGCGTAGGGTGTGTGTGTGTGTGTGTGTGTGTGTGTGGTGAAGATATTTTAAATACATGAACACAGTAGCAGGAACCATGTTTTTAGGCTGTTTGTCATTAGGTATTTTGTACTGCTGAGAATAAACTAGGCAACAATTTTGGAGGCCAAATGAGATGCATTTGGCTCTTAACTGAAAGAAAACTTACAAAGATAAACTTTCTGATGAACTTAAAATAAGTACAAAATAGTTTGCTGGGGGAACTTGAAACCTTGCAACATTAGGAGAAGGGTTTCTAGGGTTCCTACCTGCCAGTACACAGGCACTTGGGACACTCATTCCAGTGATAAGCAGTTCTGTAACCAAGTAAAAGCATACAAGACTAAAGGGACATTCCTATACCTGCTAAATGAGACTACAGTGGAGCAACTAATTCAATAGCTGTTCCTGTGTGATCTGAGCTTGAAGATTCAATGTTATTTTCTAAAAGGAAAAAAAAAGTCAGGCTTAAATTTTGGCAGTATCAAATAAGATAGATGGAGAATAATCTTATAAATTATAGAATTCTTTTTTTTCTTGGTTTTAGTTTTTTGGGGTTTTGTTTTGTTTTGTTTTGTTTTTGGTGTAGTAAAGGGACTCCAACAGAAATTGTCAATAACTTTGGAACTATTTTGAGGTATGATCAAAATTTTGTTTTTGCTTACATTACAAAATATATGCATACATTTTCTAATTTGTTCAAGTGCTTTGCTCAGACTCCAGCCCACAAAATATTCTCCTTTGTTGAAATACTTAGTAATTTTTCTTACTGTAACACAGAACTCCAAAATCTTCTGTCCCTCTCTGACACATTGTTGTGACTAATGCATCAGGCAAACTGCTGACATAGTTCCAGCCTTAAAGCTGTGTTGATCCGTGCCAGCCACTGATGTATCTTCATTTTCCAGTATACTTACCAGTAGCTCCTGAGTCATCACCTTAGTCATACTTAATGGAAAGCTCTTGTCATTAGGTCTTAGATGTTCTCCACTACAGAATGCAAAGAATCCATTTCTCTTTTCATGTTCATATATGGATCACTCTCTTAATATCCCAAACTGGTGTGCTAGACTTATGTGGATACTTACCACTAACTAATTTCAATTGTCATAATGATCTATTTTTAAGAGCAGAAATAAAATAAAACCTTTAATATTTATTTACTGCTCTTTACTGTTATTTCACAGATTTCTCAAAGGTCTTTTAAGTTATACTTTGCTATTTTCTTGAAAATACATCTAACATTTTGAAGGTAAAATTGAATATTATTATAGGGTGTTTAATCACCTTTTCATATTATGAATTCCAATTATAATTTGTTTTCCTGGACAGCTGCTTACTTTCTTTAAATGTCTCAAATATTAGGATTTGGTCTAGCATTTGGTGAATATTTGTTGCAACATTTGCTAGCCGTGTGACCTTGAGGGAAGTTACTTGACCTATCTGTACCTCAGTTTTCTTATCAAGAGGATAGGGTAATAATAATACCTACTTAGTTCTTTCTGGCTGCTATCACAAAATACCACAGACTGGGTGGCTTATAAACAATAGACATTTATTCCTTACAGTTCTGGAGGCTGGGAAATCCAAGATCAAGGCTCCAGCATGGTCACATTCTGGTCAGGGCCTCTTCCTGGTTCACAGACACCAATTTTTCTCTGTGCCCCCACATGGTGGAAGGGGAGAAGGATCTCTGTGGAATCTCTTTTATAAGAACTCTAATTTCATTCATAAATAATCAACATCCCAAAGGCCCCAAATCCTAATATCATATTGGCCATTAGGTTTTAAAATTATGAATTTGGGGTGACAAATATTCAGACCATAGTGCCCTACTTCATAGGGCTTATTGCTAAAGGCATTTTTAATGTATAAAGTGTTAATAATATAAAGGACTTAACTTATTATTACCACCATCACTATTATTGTGTATTCTCAGCTTGCTGAGAGTTCAAAGTATGCTTTGGAAATTATTCTTATCACTAATTTATGAATAAAATAAAAAAATTGAGAATTTTTAAGATTTCTCTGGGATTGTGGCTTTTACTTGAGCCATGATTTCTGGTCTAGAAACATTTATAAATAAGCAGATTATAATCAAAGAATCCTCAATGGCTAGTACCTACCATTTACTGCAAATGTAGTTAATGCTTAATTTCATGAATATCAGCATTCTTTATAGGACAAAACAAGGAAGAGTGGGGTGGGGAGGGGAGAGTTTCATGTCCTCTTCAGACCTATTAACATCAGAAAAAGACTTTGATTTGACTGTCCTGACGGGTGCACTAAATGGGGAAGTGAGCATGGAAATTAAGCCTCAATGCAGACTTTCCCTAGAGTCATCCTGAGGCATCTCCTGCCCAGGGAAGTAATAGATGATAAGACAGTCATTTTATAGTAGTATCAAGCACAGAAAAGGCAGATGATGTAAGAGGTATTTCTAGAAAGGGAGATTTGCAATCCACTGAAAACATGAATAGAGAAACCTAATCATATTAAAAATAGAACTTGAATTCAGAGTGTTTCAGATTTGTGGTACATTTTTCATAGAAGGACACTGTGGGAATGATATAAATAACAAAGTATTGGGGCGCCTGGGTGGCTCAGTTGGTTAAGCGACTGCCTTCGGCTCAGGTCATGATCCTGGAGTCCCTGGATCGAGTCCCGCATCGGGCTCCCTGCTCAGCGGGGAGTCTGCTTCTCCCTCTGACCCTCCTCCCTCTCATGCTCTCTGTCTCTCATTCTCTCTCTCTCAAATAAATAAATAAAATCTTTAAAAAAAAATAACAAAGTATTGATTACCAAAGTTTGGCCTCTTAACGTATATTTCCCTCTCACAGGACAAGTGCTACTCATCTATTTCAGTTTAACACAGTACTTCCCCACGTGCACAGTACAGAGAGATGCATAGCATTACTACTGCTAGGCATGTAGTAAAAAACTTTGGTGAAATCTAGACCGATCTGTGGTTTCTCTGAATCCACGAATTTTCTCTAACACTTTAGAAAACACATGGCACCTGTAGAAAGAAGGACTTGATCACACATATGGTAAGGTGACGATTAAAACACTTCTGGAGTGCTAGTGCCAAGATTGGTGGATATTAAAAAAAAACCCAAAAAACCTTTTAAATAAAATGTAATAATGTTAATAAAGAAAAATTTACAATTCATTAGGGTACAGAATGATGAATGATCATAAAGTTAACATGCATACTTATCTTGAACCCAAATCAAGAAATTGAGCATTAACCTCCAGAGTCCTTTTAGTCATTTCACCTTCAAAGGTAACCATTATCCTGACTTCTAACACCGTATACCAGCTTTGCCTGGTTTTGAACTTTATATATGTAAGTTCATACAGAATATACTCTTTGTGTCTGGCTTCTTTTACTTCATGTTATTTTTTGTGAAATTCATCATTGTTATATACATTAGTGTCTGTTTATTCTCATTGCTATGTGGTATTCTACTGATGGGCATTTTGAGTTGTGCCCAATTTAAGGCTAGTATTAACAGTGGTTCTATTATGGACTTTATCATACGTGTCTTTTAGTGAGAATACATCTACATTCTGTTGGGTATAGGAATGTGGGGTTGGAATAACTGGGTAGTCATAGATCATCTTTAGTAGATACTACCACCTTTCCAAAGACTTTTTCTCAATTTACATTTTAAATAGCACTGTATTAGGGTTCTACTTGTTTCATCTCCTTGGTAAAACTTATTATTGCCCATCTATGATTGTTTCTCTTGCTGTGCAGAAGCTTTTTAGTTGGATATAATTCCAATGAACTATTTTTGATTTTTTTGTGTGTACTTTTGTTTTTTCACTTATTTGTACCCTAAAAGTCCTGTAAGCTTTCTTCACTTTGTTCATTCTTTTTTCATTTTGCTTGAGTTCACAGATTCTCTTTTTTTGCTTGACCATGTCTATCGTTGAATTTTTTAGTTCAATTATTGTACCCTTCTCCAGAATTTTTGTTTGATTCTTTTTTATGGATTTTATCTCTGTTGATATTCTCATTTTACTCATGTATTCTTTCTTCAGATTTTATTTATTTTGAGAGATAGAACACACATGCATGTGGGTTGGGTGGGGTGGGGAGGAGAAGGAAAGGGAGAGAGAATCTTAAGCAGGCTCCATGCCCAGTGCAGAGCTGGACACTGGGCTGGATCTCATGACCTGAGATGAAATCAAGAGTTGGACGCTTAATCAACTGAGCCACCCAAGTGGCTACTCGTGTATCCTTTCTTGATTTTGTTGAGTTGTCTATCCCTTGTAGTGTTCTCTTATAGCTTACTGAGTTCTTTGAAATGATTATTTTGAATTCTTTGTCAGGCAATCCATAGATCTCAATTTCTTTAGGGTTGTGTACTGAAGATTTATTTTGTTGTTTTGGTAGGATCCTATTTCTTAGATTACTCATGCTCCTCATAGTTTTGCATTTCAAGAAGCAGCCAACTCTTCAAGTTTTTATGAACTGGTTTTGGCAGGGAAAGACCTTCCCAACAACTCAGCTAGACATTCTGGGGGCTTCTCAAATGTTTTCTGTGGATGTGCACACTCTGTCTCCCTGAAGAGGGAGAAGCTTTTTCCCAATCTTGCAGAGCCATGGAGGCTGCCTTAAACCTCCCGCCCTTTTTCTGTAGAGCAGTGTGCAGAAATGTGGGACATTGGGAGCAAGTTCCATTTCTTTCCTTTCTTCTTAAACGAGAAGATTTTATGTTTGTGCCTTCTCTCTGTTCCACCGAGAGTTGTGTCAGCTGCTGAGAACTATGTGCCCCTTTTACCTGGGAGAATGCATTGAGTACAAGCTCCACTTCTCTCCCTCCTTCCTGAATATAGATCTCAGGACTGTGCAGTTGGTTTGCATTTTGGAATACCCTTGTATCATAATACATGAAGGAGCCTCCCTCACTTCCTTTAAGAATCAAACCTACTACACATTTTTGTTGTTGTTGTTGTTGCTTATTTATTGCCCATTTCCAGTCCCTAGGGATCTACAGAATCCTGTTAGGACTTGCCACCCATTCATTCATGCTCCGTTTTTCTTAGCTTACCTCTGAAACTTTTGTGCTTAGGTTGTCATATCTGTGGCTCTGGACTTCTAGCTCCATACTTCCTTGTCCTGGCTGAAGTTTGAATCACTCTTTAAAAACACAGAGAAGATAAAGTATCCCACTTCAGCCTCAGAAGTTTTATGAAACATCTCTTATAAATTTTTGGATTTTTGTATCATAAGTGAACTAAATTGCAGTAGCGTCTCTGAACTTCAGTGCTGTTTCACAGTCTATAATAAGATCAACTCATTCTAATTTGAAACATAACACTAGATCCATGGTTTCCTAACAGCAAGATGGCACCATCTGGCACGCTATTAGTGCAAGACACTGAGATTTTTATGCAACATGCATATCATTGGGATATATACAAGGTTTTATCCAAAAGCTGACATTTTACTAGGATTAGTTTGTCAACTTACTACAACTCATTATAATAATAGAAAATATTATGGCTTTGCAAAAATGCAAATAATATAACAAGATGAGCGTCATTTTCTTGATGAGAATTAGTTACACCACATGCAGACCTCACTGGCATTCCCGGGGGACCTGTGAAAACATCAAGAGCAGTGAGGAGACTATTGTCTGTAAAATTAATATCACAGTCCTGTTGTCTGGCAGGAAGGTCAGGAAAACAGGGTAAGTTTTCTGTTTCAAAGTTTTAAGAATTGCCTTCAAAGCCAGGGAATGGGTGTGACGTTATTTCGAATTCAAAATTAAAATAGGTTCATCAGCTCTTCCCAATTTCCTCATGTTCCCTGTGCTTAACTTATTCAGAGTCTGAGCTGTGACTATTTGGTAGTTGTTTTGCCTCAGACATTAGATCTTCAGTGTTTGATTTTTTCCCCTTAGAGTCCTGAACTATGTATGACTTAATGAAGTTGCTACTTTGATCTTGATTTATTTCATTTAAAGTATGAAGTTTGAAAAATGCTAAAACTCGAGAAAATATGGTAGAAGGAGAAAAGCCTAAAAGAAAAATTTCTAGTAAGTAATTTTATAAAGGCAAGTGTTTTCTTTTTGAATTTTTTTGAGGAAAGATAACATTATTCTTCTGTACATAAATTACCTGAAAAATAGGATTAATGAAATAACCCACAGCCTGTTTTTCCAGAATGCTATGAAGATAGCCAGAGGTGAAAGTTGGTATTTCCACTTGTCTCTGGAAGATATTTTTTCTCATATAACTCTAATAGACATAGTATGAGGAAAATATTGATAATTTTGTTAGAGTAGCAGATAAACCTAATTTATAAATCTGTAGTCCTTTTTTTCCTATACTCATATCTAAAAGTTAAAAGAATTAGAACATAAAAAAATGTTTGTTGTAAAAATTTAGTTGGTGCTGATTTCTGAAAAAGAGTACATATTATTAAAATTGTGTATTTAAATGTTCTACCTAGCTATTAGGATGATAGAGTAACAAAAAGTATTAGGTTCATTTTTGAGGTTACATCATCTATTGACTTCATGTTTTCCTATACTCTTATGAGTTTATTTATTGGTCATTTTCCTCTCTCTAAGGATTTGTTCTAAGAGGCAGGTTTAAAGAACAAAATTCTATTAAAGACAACTAAATGCATTTATGAACAAAGAAAAGCTATAATGTATCCCTGACTCTTTAGGTATCAGTATAATGTGAACCTTCAGTTTGGCATCCTTTTTCTGCTACATAAGATGAACATATTGGCCCAAACTTTTATCAAGGAGAAACAAAAGTATTAACACATTAAATTTCCTGAGGTGACTTGTTTTCTTTCTTCTTTAAAATATTTTTCATGTGGGAAGGGGAAATAATGAAAACAAAACAAAAATTAACCATTGACGTGTGACATCTGAAAATTGATAAGAAAGATAATGCAGTGGTAACTAATATTTATCTTTATAAATATGTACATATTATGAATATAACATTATAAGCCACAGATTTAGAGTTAAAAGTTCCAGAAAAGTGCCATTTTAAAAATTTCAATACTAACTATAGATTGAAAAATATTATGAGTATTTTCAATGTAACATGGATCATGACCCAAGACCTTAGGAAAGAGAAAGAACCAAAGTAGTTGTAATATGGATCCCAGGAGAGAAGATAGAATAGGTCTTTTGCTTTTTCTCTTAAAACACCATAGTTTTACCCAATAAATTTTGTTGGCACCTTCTGTCCCAGCTAGTATGAGGAACATGCTCTTTCCCCAAGAAGTTCACAGCTATGTAATACCTTTATTTTGAAATAAACATTAAAGTCCTTGAGGAAATTACAATCCATGTGTCTCCTTTCATTGTCTTCAATTTACCAAATACATTTCTAGAGCTGAATAGAGTTAAATATTTCCCTGCTCAATTTGCTGCCCATAAGATGACTTATTCCAACCTCAGAGAGATTCTTCTGAAGATAAGATCAAATTGAATGCAAACTTTCTGGAGCAGGTATTTGGTCTTTCTATCAAATGTACATCAAAGTGGTCATTGAATAAGAGCTCATTAAAGAGGTTGCTGGATCGGCCATTGGGCAGCTGCAGTTGTTAGAAATGTTTGTGTTCAGGATCATATACTGGATTGACAGTTTTCATAATTGATGCTAAGTCCCTTTCTTTTAAGTTATATCTCTCTCATCGCTCATTTCTTTTAAAGGATTTCCAAGTTATGTGCTTTCAATCCTGTTCATCAGAAGAATTTCTGTAGGTAGTTTTTATCCCGAAGCCTCATGACTCTGAACAGGTTTTACATATTATTTTGCCATCTTTGAATGGTCCTCAAATTGTTCTACCCCTCTCTGCAACCTTATCAAGAGAGTGCTTGCTTACAATACCTTTTTCCACTTCTCCTTCTGTAAGAAAGTCCTTCTATCCTATCAGAATCTGTGAGAGGAAATATAAAATCTCCTAGTGACAGGAGTGATAACATAATCATATAAAGTCAACAGTCCTAAGGTGATCTATAAAAGACCACTATAACCAAAACAAAGTTCTCATGTCTGCACCTAGTCCTTAAGGAGTAAACCCAATGAAGCAATTTCAGGAGTTGTAGTAAGTGATGGAGGAAAGTAGTCAAAGGTTATTTCAAGGGACAGCTGCTGATGTAGGCAAATTGTGATTTCATTGCAACCAGGGAATATTATCCATTCAAATAGAAAATTAATGAAAATGTCCCCATCCCCATCATTCTTAGACAATTCTTTCTTCCCTTCCCATATCCAACTTCTAATTTTGAAAGCCAGCACTGTTACTGCTATCATCCCTCATTTGGTAATAAGACATTTCATTTAATGTTTGAGAAAACATTAACATTATGCTACTATGGAGGAAGGGAGGTGGGGGATGGGCTAGATGGGTGATGGGGATTAAAGAGGGCACTTGTTGTGATGAGCACTGGGTATTGTATGTAAGTGATGAATCACTGAATTCTACTCCTGAAACCAAGGTTGCACTGTATGTTAACTAAAATTAACAACAACAACAACAACAAAAACCCCACAATTCTACTGACAATACTAGCAACAGCAACAATGATTATAGGTGAAATTTATTAAGCAAGTAGTATGTTCTGGGTACTGCTCTAAATTCTGTTAGATGTATTTCATCAGTATACAAAGACAAAAATCCTAGTCATGAAGTATAAATTATTATATACCCATTTTATATTTTATAGGGGAGGAAACTGAAACATATTAATTATATTCATTCTCACATTTACTTATTTAATGAGCAACCTATCTAATAATTACACAAATATAATTGGGAAATACAGCTCTAAACTCATGACATACCCAATACAACACTGTTAATTCCGAGTACCACAAATCATTGAGAATCCCCAAATTTAGAAGTAGGAGTCAAATCAGATTGTTATTGCTTTATAATTCCTGTGATAGTCCATATATTTTTAGGATTCTGTACATGTTTTATAACAATGACAATTTTCCAAATGTGCTGTCTTTGATCTGTTACTTTTTTCCATCTGTATTAACTTCCTACTGGCTTCTCTATCTTTACTGATGTTCCAGATTTTATGGCTTTAACTTCACCTTCATTCTCATTGACATGATTAAATCACCACTTGGTTCTTGGGTCTTTACATTACTCCTGGTCAGTGACTCTCTAATTTCTCTCAGAACGTATTAAAACTACTCTGTTTCCTCAATAGTTCTTACCCTATTCCAATTCTCCTCCCAAAAGATAAACTTGTGCATTTTGCAGATATTTCAAAAGTTCTCAGGTATGAATACTCTTGACTTCTCCTCCCATGGGCTCTCCAATAAATCTCATCACTCATATTTTATCTCTAATCTCCTAGTAGGTGAAAATTTTCCTTAACCAAGACTAAGCTTTCACTCTGTCCCTTGAACCTATTCCTTTCCTCAGGATCTTAATTTTTTCTATTTCCCTCTCTCGAGTCATATTCAAAATCTCCCTCCCTGCTATCTTTCTCTTTTCTGCCAATATGCATGTTAAATTATATAGAAAAAAACTCCCACTCCATCCCACATCACCAACAGACTCTCTTGCCTTCTTAGCCAAGCATCTTGAAATTGTAGACTACTTCTCTTCTCTCTTTCCACTTCCTTGCCTCCCATAAACCTTTTAATACATGGAGAATTTGGCTTCTGACTTTACAACTTTATGAGAACTGCTTTTACTAAGATTGGTATTTTCTAATTGCTAAAGCCACTGGTTGCTTTTTAGTTTTTTTCTACTTGACATCTCTTCTGCATTTGACAGTCGAGAAATCTGTGTTCTTTAAATTCTTTTTACAATTTTCTTGGTCAACATAAGTATAGTACTTACTTTTGAAACATCTCATTAGATTATATCACTAGCTTTTCTTACTGTTTTAAGACATAATATTTCTTTGGTCCCATCCTTAACTCTCTTCTTACTGAAACTATGCCCTTGGATGAGTTTGTTTGCATTCATGATACCATGTAAATACATGTGCTGATTATTGCCAAATATATTTTGTGATAAAAATTCATCTACCCAACCTACTTGAGATATCTGAACCTGGATATACCAATGACTTTAAATGTTTATAATATCTTTATATATTACTTTCTTAAATATTGTACTATTTTACTTTCCACATAAAACAAACAACAATGACAAAAAAAAAAAAAAAAAAACAACTCTACCTAACACTGTGCTTGATTCACTAGGAAAGTATTACCTGAGAATTATTATACTTATTACACTTATAGCAGCATCTGTCTCTCATGTTTTTCTGAAAGCAATATCTGTAGTTCCACATGAAAAACCATGCCTTTTAAGCTGCTTTATTTTGCTCTTTCATGATAGATTTTTATTCAGTCCCCTTAAGACTATGCTTAACTTTCATTTGTTTCATGGCACCTGTATTAGTTTTCTATTACTGACATAATAAATTACCACAAAGTTAGTGGCTTAAGTAACACAAATTTATCATCCAACAATTTGGTAGATCAGAAATACGACAGTGGTCTCACTGGGCTGATATCAAGATGTTGGTGGCTGTATTTCTTTCTGGATACTCTAGAGGAGACCTGCTTTCTTGCTCATTTGAGTTGTTGGTAGAATTAATTTCCATGCAATTGCGGAAGTGAGCTTCATTTTCTTGTTGGCAGTCATCTGAGAGTTGCTTGTAGCTCCCAGAGACCTCTTCCCAGTCCTGTATGCATAGCGTCTACAGCTCTGAAACAGCAATGGGGGCTTTAAATCCTTCTCATGTTATCCTCTCTCTGACTCAGCCCACAAAGGATCTTTCCTTTTAAAGACTCATGATTAGATTGCATCACCCCTGATAATCAAGGAAAATCTTCTGATCTCAAGGTCCTACCCATAATCACACCTGGAAGATCTCTTTTCTCATGTGAGGTAACATATTCACAGATGCCAGGAATTAGGGCAAGGACATCTTTGGGGGACCACTATTCTGCCTGCCATAGTCTGCTCTCTGATCCCCAAAACTTTATAACTACCCTAAATATATTTCTCATTCAAAAGTCATGTAAGGTCTCAACCCATTACATCATTAACTCAAGGTCCAAAATCTTGTCTAAATTTTATCAGCTCAAAAGTTATAGATCTCATCATCTGTATGCCATAAATTAGGTATAAATGAGGCTCTGCTTATAATCTCATTATAATTGGGACATAATCTCCACCTGTGTACCTGTAAAACTAGGGAAATAAATTATCCCCAAATGATAAAACAGGCATAGACATTCATAGACATTCCAATTCTAAAAGGGAGAAAAATGGAAAGAATAAAGGAATTACGGTTCCAAGCAATTCCAAAATACATTCAGGCAAACTCCATTGGCTATCAAGGCCTGGGAATAATTTTCTATGGCTTCAGGCTCTGCTGGGTTCATGGCTCCACCCTCTGAGCTGTCCTTTTATCATGAGAAGTACCATGTATTTTCAGGTAATTGCTTGTCAGCCCGTTTCTTGTTTGCAGAATTCTAGGGTCCTGGTACTCTTCTTTCTTTAAATACTCTGTCTCAATCAGAGACAGTGCTTTTGCTGATGTAACATTCTCAAGAAGTTTGTGGGTTTCCTGTGTATATCACATGTATTTATTCCATCAGCCAAGAGGCTGGTCCACAGATCTTTGGCTTTTTCGGAGATTGCTGAGAGACAATGTCTTTAAGCTTTCTAAATATTCTCTTGTTTGATTAAAGAGATCTGAGTCACACCTTCAGTCTTTTCAAAGAATCTTTTGTGTTATTGAAAACTCTGTTCTTTTGATCTTTCTGAGGCACTAGCAAAAAATTATTTAGCCAAACCCAATTTTTTCTTTAAGGAATGCTCTCTGGATAGTGAATCCCTTACAGTCTTCTGCCTTCAGGATAGGCTAAAAATTTCCCAAATTATTAAGTCTTATTTTTTTGTTTGTTTGTTTTTATTTGATAGTTATTGCTTCAATTTATCTTTCTCTTTTCACATTTTATTTTAAGCATTAAAAAGAAAACAGGCCACATCTTTAATACTCTGCTTGGAAATTTCCTCACCTCTAGAACTTATATTTCATTATTATTTTTATTTGTACATCAACATCTACCATTAGATTGTGGGCTCCCTGTGAATAGACAGTGGGTCTTGGGAATTCCTGGCACATATCATTGCTTAAAAAATACTTTTAGTAGAACATTGCTTAATAAAAACTTGTTAATTGAATGAATACAAGTAATTCATTTAATAGCCCTTCTCTACTTCATCCTCCCATTGGCTATAATAATAGGCAGATATTTCAACTGAGACTAGCTTTAAGGGTAATCTCTCTAACTTGAGAGGTTATTATAAATATGCCAAATTTGAAATTATAATCCAAAGAGTCTGTATAATTGTTTTATTCAACTAATGTAAATGTGTGAAAACTAAAATTCCTTTAGTTTAGTAAACTAAATAGTTTATAAACTACAAACTAAATAAACTATAAATAAACTATAAACTATATAAATAATAAATATTTATAATTAATATATAATATTAATATAATATGTTATATATATTTTATATATAAAATATAAATAATATAATAAATAATAAATAATATAAAAATATAAATAAATAAGCTATAAACTATAAACTATAAACTAAATAAACTAAAAAGTAAATAAAATTTTAGTAAACTAAAAATGCTATATAAAACTTTCAGTTCAATACAACAATATTATGTTGTATAAACACACAAACCCAGTAAATGCTGAATTTCTAAATAGACTTATTCTTTTTTCTCTTAACACCATTTTAAGAAGGATTTTAATATTCGAAAGAGAATAGGAAAAGTATAAAATTGAGCAGCCTTTGTCAGTTGAATCCTTTTATTCCCTATAAAATAAAACTTTATAATTCCATGAGACCTTCATTCCTCAAGTGATAAATTCTATATTAAATGTAGAATGGAGGTCATCTTGTGCTTTCGAGGTGTGTAAAATAGTTTAACACATGCTTCTCCAAAAGCAAATAATGCAATCAGATTTTTATTCAGTTTAAAATCTTTCCTTCCTATTAACACAGTTGATAAATACAGCTGTTAGAGATGGAGTTATAGAACACAGTCTTCATTTAAAATAAATTTTCTTTACCCCAAGTAGAAAGAATTTTGTTAAAATAAACTACCATAGAGGTTTTATTTTCAGTAACAAAATATCTTCGAAATACATTAATTTCATGTGCCATCCAGAATTATTTTATATTTACCAGAAAGAGTATATTTATTTATTTGAAAATTTTATATATATGTTCACATAAAAGAATGGTATATTAGATATTTCAGATTTAGAGATTTTAGATATACAAAAATATTTTAAATAAAAATCATTTTTAGATTATTTATGAAAATCCGAATATAACTTCATTCACTTGGTTTGTTCAATGTAAAATATATTGTGTATTCTTTATATCACAATCTTTCTGCTAATTAACTAAGTTGATGTTTGTTGATTGTACAGCATTAAGGCATGAATAATGGTGATTACTAATTTAAGTAGCCGTAATATCTGAATCCAGCAGAATGAAATAAATACAATGAAACTAACACAAAAAAATTACAGAGGACAAAGGGATTTAACCTTTCCTTAGAAACCATTAAATTTGGAGAATTAAAAAAGAATATCTACATTAAAAAGGACGTCTTTTCTGCTACTGAATATGTTTCTCAGTTCAGAGGGGGTGGCATTCCATCCTACATCCTAGCTCTACTGCAATCTGTTTCTGACAGGACCATCCATCTGTTTAGCCTGAACAACCCTGCAGTTGCTTATGTGCTTATTCACAGATGTAAGTAGGAGGTTGACTACAGGTTTTCTGACTTATACTTGAATCCAAGCTAATGTGACACATTTGCAAGCATAGCTGCACATGTTCTGGTTTAATTGGGAAATCTCTCCTTTGACTTTCAGAATAGCACAGAAGCAGAGACTGAGTCTAAACAGACCTAGATTCTGAACAGATCTGATGCTGCTTGAAGAATACTGGAGGTGTGGTAAGGAAACAAGGGCTGTCAGGAAGCAGGGATGGCTCTGGAAGGGGTGAGCAGCTGGTCTCCTTTGTACGTTCTCTGTTCAGCGTTGATGGGAGGTGGGAATCTTGGGAAGAGTCTGTTGGTTTAACATGGACTTTAAATGATCCAAAATGTCCTGAAGGTACAAAGTAATTAGGGCCCACTTTGTTCCCGTAGCTGTGAGAGACACTCTTCTAAAATTTTTGTGATACTCAAGCCACTTTCATTTGATATTTTTGGATCCTAGAATTATTTACACAGTTGGAATAGCATTTTTTGGTTGGAAAATCTAAATGTCTGAGGCATAAATCGTGGACTTCATTCACACTTCTCCTGTAGATCTTAATCAAGATGCCCTATAAGCATTGTTGGATATTGCATAATGTTTACAAGTGCAAAATGTACCGAACATGTGTCAAGCATTAAAAAAACAAATCTGCAACTGTGAAGCAGCACTTCAGTATGATTTATAATAGTGCATTCTGCCTCTAAAATGTTTTGACTACTGGTGGTAATTGCTTTACAAGTGAAAGCTATCCTCCTTAGTTCTCAGAATACTTGTAATCCAAGCATATCATACCTCCACATCTTTGCTCATGCTCCTTTCTCTGTACCCTTTATCTTTTTAGGGTGTTTGTGTGTGTGTGGGGGGGGTGTTTAAGATTTTTATTTATTTATTTATTTGACAGAGCAAGAGAGCATAAGCAGGGGCTCTTAGGGTATTTAAAGAGTTTAAGTTCCAGCTCAAATGTCATCTTCTCCATGAAGCCTTCCTTGATCCTCTCAGTCAATATTAATCACTTACCACTTCTGTACTCATAGCACTTTGTTTTTATCTGTCATATCAAACATCATCACAAACTGAATTGGGTCGTTGCTGTAAACTTGTTTACATTTTCTAGTAGACTCTGAGATCTTATTTCTGTTTGTGTGACTCTGTTTCTTAGTAAAGGATCTTAAATAAAGCATGTTCTCTATAAATGCTGATTGGGTTGAGTTTTAGGTATTCATGAAATGCAAGTTCCAGTAAAGCTTTTCTATAATTGTATCAGTTCAGTTTTAAAAGCAAGTAGAGCTCTTATAATTCTTATGATACTTAAATTTGCTTACCCCTTTATAGTTCAAAACTACTTCTATAATAAATATGTATATGCAAATGTAAGAGTCCATTTAAAAAAAACAAAACAGCTACTAATGCTAAAGTGGGTAACATGCAATGTGACCTGGGAAAGAAACAAAAAGTAGAAATCTTCTAAGAAATGGAGGACTATTGTTTTTCAGGGAGTTCTCAAAATATAAGTTACTCTCTTCCTGACTAATATTTCAAAAATCTGGGAGAGAGAGAACTGTAAAATAGCAAAGAGTAGACCATATTCCCCCATTTCCATCAACTTTACCAAGCCTTCCCACTAACTTTACATTGGAGGACAATCATACCACAGAAGTCCCTGAATTTTCACAGTGGTGTGAAATAACAGAGAACAACAGAAATAGAGCACTTATTTCTAAGTCATTCTCTGAGAGGTAAGCTCTAAGAGTTCCTAAGATGTACTTCAGCATTTCCCAAGGGAAAGGGAGATGAACATCAGGATTCCTGATGTTTCTAACACACACACACACACACACACACACACACACACACACACACACCCCTCTGCCTCAGTTTGGCAGCTTTAAGTATGTTGATCTTCCTTTTAAAATCTATTTGAAGAAATGGTTTCTTAACTAAAAATTGTGAAAACCATTGACCTAAGAGTAATGAAGATAAAAATCAACAAATTCTCTGGTAATCTTAAGTATTATTGCAGCTTTCTAGAAAGAAGCAAAGCTCAGGCAAAGATTAACATGCTGAAGCTTCGGGGCGCCTGGGTGGCTCAGTCGTTAAGCATCTGCCTTCGGTTCAGGGCATGATCCCAGGGTCCTGGGATCGAGCCCTGCATCGGGCTCCCTGCTCCATGGGAAGCCTGCTTCTCCCTCTCCTGCTCCCCCTGCTTGTGTTCCCTCTCTCGCTGCGTCTCTCTCTGTCAAATAAATAAAATCTTTAAAAAAAAAAAAACATGCTGAAGCTTCATCAGGGAGGATGTTGAGGGAAAGGAAAGTGAAGTTAGGACAGATGCAAAACAATGGGAATTTTGACTCACTTCACAAGGAGCAGCAAAGAGGCAGACAAGTCACTCAAGGGGTGATCATTTGTTTCCAGAAACTCCTGTAAGATTCCCTGAATAGCAAAAGGTGGGAGAATTTACCTGCTGCCTGTCTCCCTTCACACACATTCCATTTTGCTTGTTTCATTCCACAGCAGACTTACTCACTGCACCTCCAAGTTGCATCGTCAGGTCCCTTGATAGTCACTTTCAAAGGCAGTTCCCATGTCCATGGTAGGCATTTCTTCCAAGCCTAGAAGCAAAGAGGCAACCCAGCAAAAGGGGAGCTACAACCAAGAGAAACTAAGAAGGCAGTTGAGGGAATTTGGGGAAGAGCACAGGTCTGTGTCCAATGTAAGTATAATTCTAAGAAACTTTGAATTGTAGAAGGAAATAGTTTTACTTGAATAAATGTCAACCAGCACAAAACAGACTGGCATTGTAGGGGCAGATGCAGTGGAAGAAATACAGGTAAATGGAAAAGCACAAGGAAAGGCATAGAAGTACCAAAATAACACATTAAATGGGAATGGGAAAATTCTGGCTTGTCTGAAGGATAGACAATATTATTCTTGGTTATAGCTTCACTTGATTGGACAGTATCTAGGAAAAAGAAAAACTGTTATGGAATTGGTAAAGTTCATATAAGGCTAGAACAAAGCCAGTGCTTTAACTGTATCTGCCTGGGGCTTACCTAAATGTCTTATTAAAGAGAGAATGGTCTTTGATTCTGCAACAAGATTCAGCGATGTCCTAAGCACTGTGCCAAGTACTAAGGATTCAGGTATAACAGCTCATAATTCTTACCATTTGTTTTGAAGCGCTATATGATATATGATAGCTTACACAGAAATATGCTTATCCACCCATGCTGCTCCCACATACCCAGTCTTACACAGTGTCTATTAATGGTTTAAAGGTGGGCTGGCCTGAATTCAATTCCCAACTCTTCCACTTTGAATGTCTTACTTTGAACCATAGTGGCTTTTTTTTTTAAGCTGTAAAATAGTGATTGGAATACCTCAAGCATAGTGTTACAGAAAATTCATAAAGAATCTACGGTAGTGTTCTATCACAGTGTTTATTTTTTTTTAAAGATTTTATTTATTTATTTGAGACAGAGAGAATGAGAGAGAAAGAGCACATGAGAGGGGAGAGGGTCAGAGGGAGAAGCAGACTCCCTGCTGAGCAGGGAGCCCGATGCGGGACTCGATCCAGGGACTCCAGGATCATGACCTGAGCCGAAGGCAGTCGCTTAACCAACTGAGCCACCCAGGCGCCCCTCTATCACAGTGTTTAATGGATATAATTAGATAGTATTATTTGATGTTACCTAATACCATTGTTTCCTCATTTATAGGTATTTTTATACTTAGGTTAAATATGTACTATTCTGTATATAGTTAATTCCTAGTGGAAGTTATATTCTATTCAACTAATAACTTTATATTGTCCTTGTGAAGTGATGAGAAATAAAAAGTAAATTACCATGTATTGTTGAGGAAGAATTTCTGAACTGCATGGACCCAAGCAACCTGTACAGTCACAAGCCTCGTATCCGGGGTGCGAGCTGCTCAGGGGCTAACATTAGACAGACTACAAACTAAGCAGAGTCCCTTCATGTCTTGCATGGTTCATATTTACATATTACTTCTTGTAACTTTTACAAGGTTATGTGAAATAGGTAGGCTAGTTATTGTTGCTCCTTTTAATAGAAATGATACTTGAATTATGTTTATCAGCTATTTCTGGACAAATTGATTTCAGAATCAGTGTTTGGAGCTCACAGAACAGTGCACTTTATCACAAGCCTCAAATGCAATAATTGCTTTAAATGTAAAGTATAGTTAGCATTTTGAAGTTACTGAGCAGTTGCTGTTCTAGACACAGAAAATGAAGTAGCACTCCCTTAGAACACTAGTGTTGAAGAACCAGAATTCTATACTATTAAGTATCATATGATGGGCCTATTGTGACCTGCCATTTTGCGGACTAGATGATTGCTAGGGAGGTAATCAAAAATAAAATTTTTCTGTAAATAAACTCTTCAGCAATCGGGGGAAACATCTTATAAATTAACTCTTTAAATTCAGGACATTAAATTCTGGTGTAATGACCTCTCTGGTTCCTTGTTCCTAAATCCATCAAATTAAGCCCTAACTGTAGGCACAGATAGATCTGGTGCAGGCTATGGATTCGATTTCATTTCTTATACAAAGTAAGAAAAACCCAGAAAATTCAGCAATAAAACATTTTAGCACAATTATATCTTTATTCTTTGTCTCTGACCTTATACTCTAAATTACTGTGTTCCTATTTTTACTAATTCGTTTCAGTCAACATTTATAGTGAAACTATTTTTTTAATTTTATTTTTTATTTAAATTCAATTAACTAACATAATATATTATTAGTTTCAGAGGTAGATGTCAGTGATTTATCAGTCTTATATAATACCTGGTGCTCATTACATTATGTGCCCTCCTTAATGTCCATCACCCAGTTACCCCATCCCCCCACCCCCCTTCCCCTCCAACAACCCTCAATTTGTTTTCTATGATTAAGAGTCTCTTATGGTTTCTCTCCCTCTCTGATTTCGTCTTGGTGAAACTATTTCTTGACAAATTTTCTGCTAGGTTCTGAAACTCATCTCCAAATTCCAAAACTTCTTTCTAGACCTCCATGGATATAGGACTCTTTCTCCTAAATTCTGGTTCCTAAAACTTTCTTCCAGAACTTAGATATGTATTGCTTAATTCTTCCATTTGGGTATAATTTCTGTTTTAGATATGTTGCTAACTTAGATGTAATTGCTAAGATGGCTCAATATTACTCCATTGCTATCTGAACCTACCAATCAGCTAGCAATGGCTCTGCCATTGATTTTGAACTTCCCTGATTTTACTGATCTATCTACCTGAACTATTAACTTCCACCATAGTTATCTGATATTATGCAATAGTTTTGAATACTGTTGTGTTCTCTTTTATATACTTCAGTTGACAGCTTGTAACAGCTGAATTATCTGGCCAAATGTGGGTTTCATCAAAATAAAGTTAGGAGTATATGTAGCTATGTTTGCAACTGTACCAGATTGGTGGGCTATGTAAATAATCTGGAGGGAAGAACAACCTGGAAACATGGAAGGCATGTTTATCAAATGTGTGCTTAACTCAAAGTTAAAAGAAATAGTAGTTGTGTTAAATAATAGTAAATTTAAAAAACTTTATTAAGTTATAATGATGGGTATTACTAATGCTTTTTTAAAGGGAAATCTATAGCCTTAAGTAATTACATAGCTTAGAATGATAATAATAATAGTAATCTCTTCAGTAGAAATGTTTAAACAGATAGTAATGTGGTGGGAATCTAGTAGAAAACATTTATTAGAAAGGAGACCAGCCAGGATGACATCTCAGGTGCCTTCCACCAGTCAGGTCCTCCAATTCTGTAATTCATGGGAGCCTCATACTAGCCATATGTGGAATAGTATTGCAGTCACTAGTCCAGTGGAACTAGAACATGTGCTCCTCTTATCATCCCATCTGTTCTGTTAAAATTATTTTTATTTATCTAAATACATAAAGTTGAATTATCTACCTGAAGGGCAGTCAACTCACTGTTGCCCAAAATGGAAAATGCCTGATACTGTTCCCAACATATCAAGGGAACTCACTTTTCTTTTTTCTTTCTTTCTTTCTTTCTTCCTTTCTTTCTTTCTTTCTTTCTTTCTTTCTTTCTTTCTTTCTTTCTTTCTTTCTTTCTTTCTTTCTTTCTTTCTTACCTTTTTTTTTTTTTAAGATTTTCTTTATTTATTTGTCAGAGACCACAAGCAGGGGAAGCAGCAGGCCTCACTTTAAATAGAAGAGAGAATACATAACCACAATAAAAAAGATTACTATGATCTTAGATGTTTTCCCAAACCATCATATTCTTAAATGTACTTTCCTGGTTATCTTATTTGCAAGAAAAATGTATTTTTAGATTTGCAAAGTCTTGAATGTGCAAAACGTTTAAATAAGGTGTGTTGTACCAGATATTGAAAACAAAATCCAAAAAGCAATGAATTAAGTAATAGGAAATGACTGAACTGGTGATATATAGTATGGTGGGAAAATGAAATAAATTACCCTGTAAGGAACAAATGCCATCTGCTGTGATTCTCTTGGCAGTAGACCTATTGGATAGCTACCCA
Organism: Mirounga angustirostris; assembly: GCF_029215605.1. NCBI lineage: Eukaryota > Metazoa > Chordata > Mammalia > Carnivora > Phocidae > Mirounga > Mirounga angustirostris. The sequence continues at coordinate 46,417,102 of NW_026991712.1, read as the reverse complement.
ATCTCTTCTAGTTGACCTGGGAAGAATTCCAATTGAGGGCCATTTCCCCAGTGGGCACATAGCTTTTCCAGTAATGCTTTATCTTTTTTTTTTTTGGATTTTATTTTATTATGTTATGGTTAATCGATGATTCATTGTTTGCATATAACACCCAGTGCTCCATTCAATACGTGCCCTCTTTAATACCCATCACCAGGCTAACCCATCCCCCCACCCCCCTCCCCTTTAGAACCCTCAGTTTGTTTCGCAGAGTCTATAGTCTCTCATGGTTTGCCTCCCCCTCTGATATACCCCCCTTCATTTTTCCCTTCCTACTATTTTCTTTCTTTCTTTTTTTTTTTTAACATATAATGTATTATTTGTTTCAGAGGTACAGGTCTGTGATTCAACAGTCTTACACAATTCATAGCGCTCACCATAGCACATACCCTCCCCAATGTCTATCACCCAGACACCCCATCCCTCCCTCCCCCCACCACTCCAGCAACCCTCAGTTTGTCTCCTGAGGTTAAGAATTCCTCATATCAGGGCGCCTGGGTGGCTCAGTTGGTTAAGCGACTGCCTTTGGCTCAGGTCAACATCCTGGAGTCCCGGGATCGAGTCCCACATCAGGCTCCCTGCTCAGCAGGGAGTCTGCTTCTCCCTCTGACCCTCTTCCCTCTCATGCTCTCTGTCTCTCATTCTCTCTTGCAAATAAATAAAATCTTAAAAAAAAATTAAAAAAAAAAAAGAATTCCTCATATCAGTGAGGTCATATGATACATGTCTTTCTCTGATTGACTTATTTCGCTTAGCATAATACCCCCTAGTTCTGTTGTGGTGTGTGTGTATACACACACACACACACACACAATGGAATATTATGCAGCCATCAAAAAAAAAAAAACCCGAAATCTTGCCATTTGCAATGACATGGATGGAACTAGACTGTAATGCTTTACCTTTACAGCTACAGAGAGATACTGTATTTCCATGGGGAAGTGAGGGTATTAGTATAGAAATCACCTGGGAAACTCTGATCAAAGTAGTTTTCTCTCAATCCACTGCAGCTAGCTTCATTTTCACCACCTTATGAAGTCTGGGTTCTCCTGGGAACTTTAATTAACTTTATCCAGAAGGTGGGAATATTGGAAACTAAATCTTCCAAACATTCTGGAAGAGAGTCCTTCAGATATACAAGAAAAAATTCTTACCAATATACACTTTGAAACTGATCGAGCCTTTATCCTTATCATGCCATTAATATTTTCCGCCTCTACCATCTTTGGTCCCTGGTGAAAATGCAAGGTAATCTAATCAGATATTTTTTCGTGCACATTAATCTTTTTACTATCAGTATTTCTTCCTTCTGATTGTATCTTTCCCCCACTGTACTCCAAAACCTTCCTATTTTGAATAAACTCTTCCATATCTTTGGGATCTAAATGAATTATTTCCTTCATCTTTTGCCTCAAAACCCAAGACCCAATTCTCTCTCTCTCTCTTTTTTTATTTATTTTTTTTGATGTAGTGTTCCTCGCCTTCTAGAGTAGAAATGGCTCATTCTCCCACTCTATCATACTACAGGGCCAGGGAGAATTACTGGTTCTGCTGTTGTTAAATCAACATTATTTTTCTTCATTTCTTTTTTATTCATTTCTTCATTCATATTCATTTCTTATTCATTCTTATTCATTATTTTTCTTATTCATTCTTATCTTTTATTGAGACTTACGCAGCTTTAGTGAATTCTGAAACTTCCTCTGCTATTGTGTCTAGTCTTTCAATTTTGTTTTCCATGTATTGGAGAGGAAAGTGAGTTTCCATTTCCATTTGCCAATTCCTACTGTGATCGGAGAAATAGTCTAACATCCATGTGGGAATCATACCCAATATCATACCTGTAAAGACTTACTTAATCTTAAGGCTATATCCTAGACTCCATTTCAGGGGCCTACTTCATGGGCATACTTTGGAACTTAGAGGCACTGGGACTCTTCTATTTTTTTTTCCTTCTCAATCTCTAAAATCTAAAATAGATGTATTTGCCCAACAAACTTCTAAATTATTAATTTAAGTTCTATTAAACATGACTTTCTCCTTATTCAGTTAAATGATACTGTAATCATTCTCTCAATCCACTCTCAATCTGCAGTGGATTGAGAGAAAACTACTTTGTAACTGCAGCTGAATACTGCTTCAGGAAATTATAGTGGCTTATACACGGGTGACAGCACAAATTCATCATCTCTAACCTAGTTTAGCCAATCACTACCCCTAATCCTGGGAAATCAAACATTTTCTAAGATTTTGGCTAGCTTCCTCTCTCACTCCCTAAAGTATTTATTTCAAACCTCAAATCTTTCATTGCTCTGTTCAACTGTCCTACTTCTTTGCATGTCCTGACATAAAACTGTATGAAAAACATTGATATCTTTAGGAGTAGAAATTACTAAATCTTCTAAGAGGATAAGCCTTAGAAACAGGATCCCTCCAGAATCCAAAGAATGCTTACCTGAGGAAATGCTGCTCCATGCCCAATGCTTTGGAAGGATATGGTAGACAGGGGAATGACAAGAAGTCATGCCTGACTGGAATATATTTTATACAGTATTATCTGGCAGAAGAGGCTAGAAGGGTAGGTTGGAAACAAATAGAGCAAATTCCAACTTGGTGTATTCACCATATATGCCTTTCACAAAGATAAATATTACCTTTTTGAACTTCTTGTTATCCATATGAAGTAAAGTAAATTTATACAGATCCAAAGAATATTGGATTAACAGCATGGACATTTTAGTATCAGGGAACATTGGGGATGTCAGAACAAAAATTATCAGTTTACAGAGAGAAACAGAAGGGAAAAAAACAGGAGGTAATTTAACAGTTATATTATTTGAGGCCATTTCAGCGTAGTTATTCATTTAAAAGGTCAGTTTACAGATTTACTTTGTAAATGGAACAAATTAAGAAAATGATAGGCTGAGAGGAGATTACACACTGAATGTTAGCCCAGGGTTCCTGGCGCGGGGCATTGAGACTTTGAATAGAAGGGGATTAGGAAGTGATTTTTCAGCTGTTAAAATGGTAGCAAAGCAGGTAAACAAGGTTGTATGGTTTGGAACAGAGCTTCATGAATAGCTTCTTTTTTATGCTTAATTATTTCTCCTTTTGTAAATGCTCTGTTACTAAGGCCTGCAAGGTTACTTAGTAATTTCTTTTAATAAGGCTTCTCAAAGCATCTTTTAAATTATATTCCATTTGAAATGAAAATAATTGACTGCATAAAAGAATTAGGAAACACTGTATTAGAAACCACGTGTTTAAGTACAATCATTGTGTTCCTTTACTGCTTTCAAAGTATATTACTTCTGTTAAGAAATAAAATTGACAGAAATGCAATAAATTAACCAGGTTATTTTAATATATAATAGCTAACAAAATTATTTTGCAACAGTAAGATTGAAAAATAGTTCCTTAGGAAAGAAGAGTAATCAAGACATGTTGCTGTTATAGAGTAGCTTAGTAGCTGATAAAAAAGGTTTATTCATCTGAATACATTTTTAACTAAAATGGCACTAAGCTAGAATTGTAATAGCATGTCTTGTCACCTTCTTTCTACCAATGATAAAAAGGGATGATGTTTAAGAAAGCTTGGAATAAACTAGTGCACTTATTTTTCATGTAGTTTAGTAGACACCGGTTATTTTGTCTATCCAGCATTCATTCATTCATCTTTCTCCTACCAAGTACCCTCCAATTTTCCTTGAGGATGCGACCCATGAACCGTTAGTCTATGAGGTCTAGGTGACACTGGTTCCAGGGATGATCACAGGATACAGGGATGGCTAAGTACAGCATTTCATATTTTCAGCTATAGTGATTAGATAAAACATGGGTGGGAGATACCATCATGTGATTCAGAACCCATGAGATTCAATTTATGGACATAATATAAGCAGCAAGATCCAGCCATGCCTAAAGCAAGAAAATAGAAACCAAGTACTTTTATGTTTAGGCCAATTTGAGCTGAATTGCTATTTTTTCTAAAAACAAGTGGCTGAATCACTATAGATGACTTCATGGAAAAAAATCCCCAATATTCTATGGTGTTTTATATTTTTATTTTTATTTAAATTTTTTTTTTAAGATTTAAGTAATCTCTATGCCCAATGTGGTGCTTGAACTCATGACTCAAGATCAAGAGCTGCATGCTAGCCAGCTAGGTGCCCCTGCTCTGGTGTTTTAAATCTTATTCTCTTTTATTTTTTTTAAATTTTTTTAAAAAGATTTTATTTATTTATTTGAGAGAGAGAGTGAGAGAGAGAGAGAGCACAAGGGGGGGTGGAGCGGGAGAGGGAGAAGCAGACTCCCTGCTGAGCAGGGAGCCCTATGCGGGACTCGATCTGGGGACTCCAGGATCATGACCTGAGCCGAAGGCAGTCGCTTAACCAACTGAGCCACCCAGGCGCCCCTAAATCTTATTCTCTTAAAGGGGAATACGCTTATTCCTCTCACTTCTTTCTACCATGATGCTCTGTTTTGGGTCTGGTTATAGAAAAGAATATTTAGGGTAATGGCTATTCCCTTTTTGTAACCTATCCTTTATAAGATTGAATAATATTTATAAGTAAGTAGATACCTCATCCAGGGTGTTGATTCTAAAACTAATCACTTAGATTAATCTGTATTTATTCTAATATTAGTATCTATCTTCTTCTCCCACTTTGAACTTTATTTACTTCATTTACTTACCAACATGATGCAAAATATAATCAAAGCTTTTGAGTGCAATTACGTCAGATTCATGTCATATCATATTATAAAATCTATAAAATCATTCATAAGATTACATTAAATGAAGTATAGGAAGGCTCATCTTTGTTCGTAATCAAACTGTGGAAAAAAAGCCTTTGGATGAGATGCAATATGAAACTACAGAATCAAACCACAGATAATTTTGTTAGTACAGGCAAAGAAACTAAAGAAACAAAAGAATAAACAAATAAAACTGTAATATCTGTAAAATATTTGAGAGAAGAATCCAATACATTGACCTAAATAAAGTCACTAGCCAGTTTCACTCTAGTGAGATACCTGAAATGGATCTTAAATATCCACTTATTACATTGAATAATGACAAGGAAAACCAGATATAGGGCCCACAGTGAAACTAACTTAAAATACTTGAGCAATTTCTTAATCTACTCCTAAACCTCTTGATAACCTAGAAGAAATGGAAATTGACCTTTCCTTCTAATAAACCTTGGTCTTCAGACAAGGCTTGAATGATTTTCCACTACACATAATGTGGTAAAAAGAAACCTTTTAAAAAAGACTACACAGTCTGCACTTCATCTTTCTTCAAACAGTTAAAGCACTCATGCTGCATTTCCATTAAAACATTCTTGATAGTAAGCTTCCTGCTAAGTCCTTAAATTAACAATTGAACTTTTGGAATTAGACCTAGAGTTATCTTCTCATGATGATGTACTTATCTTTTTTCTTCAACTTTATTACCATCATCATCATCCTCATCATGACATCATTAGTGATAGAATTTAATTTTGTAATACTCATTATTATTAATTTAAGTTCTATTAAACATGACTTTCTCCTTATTCAGTTAAATGATACTGTAAACTTAGCATGATGTCTGTTACTATGCAGATTTAAAATATTAGTTATTGTTGTTATTTTTTCTTTTTGGGCCTTTTTTTTTCATAGTATAGTAAAGTATGTATAAAGCAGTATATATGCTGTACTAGAAAGTGGAATAGGCCTAGGATTTTGACTCCCTGGTTTCTGAATCCTGGCTGTAACTTTGGGTGAATTACTTGATGTCTCTTAATCTTATTTTCCACAACAGAAAAATGGGAACAATAAAGTATTTACTTGTTTTACTGACCTAATCCACCCAAGGAATTTAGTGATGTATCTAATCTTAGTAAGCATTGATAATCATAAAATTAACAATAGTATTCTTTAGGCTATTTTATTTTAATGAATGTAATGTCTTTATATATGTTTTGACAGATTGAATTTGGACCAAGTCCTTCTTCAAGATTTTGTTTAGTTTTATTTTGTTAAAACAAAACAAAACAAAACAAACCCATAATATCTGAAACCTTTGGTCTTTACTTTCTTACCTTTTCTTCAGGAATCTAACTGTAGCAACAGGGGAAGGCCTAATCTCTACATAAACATATAAATATAAAGTGGATATATAGCAATTATAATTATTTGCTATCATCTTTTTGTTTATGAAAAGTTCTTTTGTGAAGAGTGGTAAACAAATGTTCTCCATAGTTTTAGAAGGCTGTACAAATTTAGGTTGAATTAAAGTACCGGATGAAAAATTTACTGGAGAGTGAAAGGAAATATTTGAGATAAAAAGATTTACTGTGTATTAAAATAGACCCTGGAATACTCTGCTACAAGTTAGGGTGACAGGAAAGGACCTAAGCCCACATATTCTATTTGACTGTAATAGAAGTTTTCCAGTTACTGTGCTCTAATGCATGCGAGCTGTTGACAACTAAATGTATCACAGACATTGTCATATGTTTCTTCAAAATGCTGGTGTGTGATATTATGGGTCTCAAATACTTGCGATAACAGTTTTAGAGCATGAAACATAATTATTGGTTTACTTGCTGACCTAATCCACACTGAATTACATTTTCAGGGACAAGGAATGATAGTTTATCTTAATGCCTTTCTTTATTTGCCCTTAAACATTTTTATTTTATACCAACTTTAGTAAGATATAGTTTACATACCATAAAATCCAACCATTTAAATTGTACAACTTAGAAAAAAAATTGTACAATTTAGTATATTCACAGTATTGTGCAACTCTCACCCCTCTCTAATTCCAGAACATTTTCATCATCACCCAAAGAAACCCTATACCATACCCCTTAGCAGTCACTCCTTGCCCTCCCCTCAGCCCTGGCAACTACTAATCTACTTTTGGTATCTGTAGATTTGCCTATTCTGGTCATTTCATATGTTGGAATAATATAATACAGTAGTCTCCCTTATCCACAGTCTCATTTTCTGCAGTTTCAGTTACTCCCATTAAACCACAGTTGGGAAGCAGACATATTATCACAAGGTCAATGACCTAATGCTATGTCACAATGCCTACGTCATTCTCCTCACTTTATCCCATCAGATAGGCATTTAATCTTCTCACATCATCACAAGGAGGAGAGTAAATGTAATACAGTAAGATATTTTAAGAGAGAAAGACTATATTCATACAACTTTTATTATAGTATATTGTTATAATTCTATTTATTATTAGGTATTTTTAATCTTTTATTGTGCCTAATTTGCAGATTAAACTTTATCATACGGATGTGTGTATAGGAAAAAGCATAGTATATATAGGGTTCAGTACTATCTCTTGTTTCTGGCATCCACCGGGGATCATGGAACGTATGTCCTGTGGATAAGGAGGGCTACTGTATGTGTTTTTTGTGACTTATTTCACCTGGCATGTTTTCAAGTTTTACCATATTATAGCATATATTAGTATTCCACTCCTTTTTGTGGCTAAATAATATTCCACTGTTTGGATATACCATATTTGGCTTATTTATGCATCAGATGACTGACGTTGTTTCAAATTTTTCAGCTATTATGAATAGTGCTAGTATGAATATTAATGTACAAGTTTTTGTTTGGATTTATGTTTTATCTTGGATATATGTCTAGGAGTGGAATTGCTAAGTCATGTAATAACTCCATATTCAACATTTTGAGGACCTGCCAGACTGGTTTCCAACGTGACTGCACCATTTTATAATCTCCCCAGCAATATATGAGAATTCCAATTTTTCTGCATCCTCACCAACATTTACTATTTTCTGTCTTTTTTGGTTCTAGCCATCCTGGTATGTATGAAGTAGTATCACTTTGTGCTTTTTATTTCCATTTTCCTGATGACAAATATTGTTAATCATCTTTTCCCGTGCTTATTGGCCATTTATGTATCTTCTTTGGAGAAATGTCTATTCATATTCTTTGCCCATTTTTAAATTGGGTTATTTGTCTTTTTATTGTTGGGTTGTGATAGTTACTTATATATTTTGGATACAAGTCCTTTATCTAGTATTTGATTTGCACATATTTTCTCCACATTTATAGGTGCTACTAAACATTTCACGATAAGTACATAGCAGACACACAATAATTTTTTGAATTGAAATTCAATACATTCCCTATTCAGTAAGGAATTCACAAACTGGAATAAACACCATGGCACCTATGGCAGGGATGTTTAGTTATGTCCTGAGAGCCAGTCTATGTTTTCTTCTCTGAAATTCAGAAATCTACAATTTTTAGTGGGCACATTGCCTCCTTTCCCAAAGGAAACCTTTCCAGCTTCCCTTTCAGAAAATAACTATTTGACTAAATTATTGTCATGAAGATATAAATGAAAGTATTGTGTAGGACTTTGGAGGGATTCTCAAAAATGTTACAGTATACCTTCTATCCTGCAGCCTGGAATGCAATTGAGATAGCTGGAACTCTAGCAGCCCTCTTATTTCATACAATTCAAAGCCATTCCTATCCAAGGAAGCCTGGCCCTAATGTCTTCTTGGAAATACCAAACCAGTCTGCACAACTTACTTATATACTTCTTTCACCCGGGAAAGAAATTCCAGTAATATTTAAGCCACTGTTGTGGGGATCGTCATTTTTTTTTCATTACTGTTACAACTGAGTCAGCATCTGAGAAAATTCATCAGATGAATTAAGATAAAATGAAGCCAAATTTCCTTATCTTAAAAGGTTTCCCAAAATAAAAAATGGTCTCCGACACTGGGTTTTAGTTTAACAACGTACAAAAATCAATACCACATGTAAGTTTGAAAACTGGGGCAACATGAGGGATTTGAATCTCCTCTTTGGCGTTAATGTAATCAAGTTTTTCTTCTGCTGCTGCACTTATTTTATACAGATGAAATTCACTTTTATATCCTTACCATATGTTATACTTTGCTTACTCTACGAATTAAAAATTTAATGTATCAGTTTATTAATGACTTGAAATCCATTTGCAAAGCTATAAGATACATTGACTGCATGTCCATTACAAGTTAGATATGGGCAACAAATATGAATACCATCCTGAACAGTTTAGACATATGTTAATTGTTAGAATGAATTTAAAGATACAATGTCTGCTTTTAATACTGATACTTTTTTTTGTAATTTAAGAATTATTTCTTGAGTGCCTATATATACTTAGCCCTGTCCTAGCATTTAAGAATGTAAACAATATTGTTATCCTATAGAGGATGCATGGCTTATTTTCTCTTAAGTGGCTTTTTTTTTTTGAACTTTCTATTTGGAAATAATTATAGATACAGAGGAAGTTGCGAGGAAATGTACAGCCAGGTTCCATGCATACTTCACTAGCCTTCCCCAATGTGAACATCTTGCATAACTACAGTACAGTGTCAGAACCAGGAAACTGACATGGGTACAATCCACAGGCCTTAGTCATATTTCACATACACTGGTTAGAATGTATATGCTGTAAACTGAATGGTTATGTGTCCTCAAAATTCACATACTGAAACCTAATGCCCAGCGTGATGGAATTTAGAGGTGGGGCTTTTGGGAAGTGATTAGGACATAAGGGCCCTCCCTCATGAATGGAATTAATAGAGACTCCAGACAGCTCTCTTACCCCCTCTGCTGTGTGAGGACACAGGGAAAAGCTTGTGTCTATGAACCAGGAAGCAAGCTCTCACCAGATACTGAATCTGCTGGCAACTCTAGAACTGTGACAAATAAATCTGTGTTGTTTATGCCACCCAATCTATAGTATTTTTGTTACAGCAGCCCGAATGGACTACATGAAATTTTATCACATGTGTAGCTTAGTGTAAGTGCTGCCAGAATCAGGGCAGTCTGTACCATCACCATGAGGCTTCTATGCTTTGCCTAGTCTTGGTACCACCCTCACTAACCCCCATCCTAACCTCTGGCAACCACTATCTTGTTTTCTATTTCTATAATTTTGTCATATCAGGTATGCAGCCACTCAAGACTGGCTTTTTCTACTCAGCATAATTGCCTTGAGGTTCATTCAGGTTGTTTTATGTATCAATAATCTGTTCTTATTGTGTGTCTCAGCCTATTGATAACCAGTGTTGTTCCTGGACTGGCCCTTTTGGTTCTCATTGTGGTTCCAAGACACCCTAAGTAATAACTATCAGGAAACTTTGAAAGAGGACAGGTTTATTACTCACAAGTCCTGGAAAGCACACTACTTATCTGGGGCCACACAGTAAGTTTGCGGGTAGAGAAAGAAAGTAAAAACATGGGCCTGGGGCTCAGCTTTTATTGGAAACAGGGTGGGAGGCTTAGGGTTTCACAAGATCACTCTTTATTGGTGTATTTAAAACATACAAGAGGGAATTCAAAGTGCAGGAAGAGAAAAATAAGCAGTCCAAATGGTCATCATCTAAATCAAGATCTCTAAAACAAAGGAGCCTTAATGGCAGTGACAGGGTGGGGGAGGATGGTACCTGGCTCTTTATCTAGTTCTATGCATGGCAATGTGTTTTTGAGGTAGTAGTCTTTGAAGAAGATGCCTCAGCAGTCAAAGCTGAAGTCAGGCACTTAGATTAAAAAAAAAAGAAAGAAAGAAAAAGAAAAAAAAATCAACTGTCAACACTATAGTTCTTTTTATTGCTGAGTAGTATTCCATGTTTTGGGTGACTGCAGTTGATATAACCATTCACCTCTGGAAGGATATCCAGATTGTTTCCAGTTTTTGACTATTTCATATATGAACATTCATGTACCAGTTTCTGTGTGAATATAGATTTCATTTTTATGGGATAAATGCCCAAGAGTGCAATTGCAGAGTCTTATGTTAAGATCATTCTTTGTTTTAAAAGAAATTGATGAACTATTTTTCAGAGGGGCTGTAGCGTTTTCATTCTCACTAGCAGCATATGAGAGTGATCAGCTTTCTCTGCCAGCATCTGGAGTTATCACAAGCTCTTTTTTAGCTATTCTGGTAAGTATGTATTGATGGCTCATTGTGGTTTTATTTTTCCTGATGGCTAATGATATAGAACACCTTTCCTCCCTCCCCAGTTTTATTGAGATATTAACTAACATAGAACATGTAAGTTTAAGGTGTAAACATGAGGATTTATATATATTGTGAAATGACTACCACAATAAGGTTACTGAACACCTCCATCCTGCACATATTTACCTTTTTTTTGTAGTGATAAAATTTAAGATTTACTCTCTTAACAACTTTCAAGTATATCATATATCATTGTTTTTTTTTTTTTAAGTTTTTTTTATTTATTTATATGACAGAGAGAGAGATAGTGAGAGCAGGAACACAAGCAGGGGGAGTGGGAGAGCGAGAAGCAGGCTTCCTGCCGAGCAGGGAGCCCGATGTGGGACTCGATCCCAGGACCCTGGGATCATGACCTGAGCCGAAGGCAGACGCTTAACGACTGAGCCACCCAGGCGCCCATACATCATTGTTAATGATAGTCACCATGGTGTGCATTAGATCTCCAGAATTTACTCACCTTACAGCTGGGAGTTTATGTCCTTTGACCAACATCTGCCCATTTCCCCCATCCCCAGCCACTGTCAATTACCATTTTACTCTCTATGAATATGACTTTTTTAGATTCCACATATAGGTGAAAACATACAGTATTTGTCATTCTCAGACTTACTTAGCAGAATGCCCTCAAGGTCCATCCATGTTGTTGCAAACAGTAGAATTTCTTTCCTTTTTTGGGAAGAATAAAATTCCATTATATACAAACATACATATATATGTATGTATTCCATTACTAATATATGTGTGTGTGTGTGTGTGTGTATCACATTTTCTTTATCCATCTATTCATCAATGGGTACCTGGATTGTTTGTATATTTCTATATCTTGGCTATTGTAAATAATGCTGCAATGAACATGGGAGTGCAGATATTTCACTGAGATCCTGATTTCAATTATTTTGGTTATATACCAAAGGGATTGCTGGATCATAGAATAGTTCTACTTTTATTTTATTTTATTTTTTTTAAAGATTTTATTTATTTATTTGAGACAGAGAGAGAGAGAAAGCACATGAGAGGGGGGAGGGTCAGAGGGAGAAGCAGACTCCCTGCAGAGCAGGGAGCCTGATGCGGGACTCGATCCCGGGACTCCGGGATCATGACCTGAGCCGAAGGCAGTCGCTTAACCAACTGAGCCACCCAGGTGCCCCAGTTCTACTTTTATTTTTTGAAAAAAAACTCCATATTATTTTAGGTAGTGGCCGTATCAATTTACATTCTCACAAACTGTATACAAAGTTTCCAATTTCTTCACATCCTCTTTCAAACTTGTCTTTTGTTTTTTTGATAAAAGCTATCTTAACAATGTGAGGTGATATAATTTTAATTTGCATTTTCTTGTTAACTAATGTTGCATTATTTCATATACCTGTTGGCCATTTGAATGTTTTGGGGGAAATGTCTGTTCAAGCTCTTTGCTCAATTTTTAAATGGGTTACTTGTTTATGTTTTGTTTTGTTTTGCTGTTGAATTAGGAGTTCCTTACATATTTTGGAAATTAACCCTTTATTAGATATATGGCCTGAAAATATTGTCTCCCATTCCTTATGTTGCCTTTTCATTCTGTTGATTGTTTCCTTTGATGCACAGATGCTTTTTTAGTTTAATATAGTCTCACTTATCTATTTTTACCTGTGTTTCCTGTGCTTTTGGGTGTCATATCAGAGAAATTATTGCCAACACCAATGTTAACATTTTCCTTATATTTTCTTAAAGGAGTTTTACAGTTTCAGGCCTTACATTTAAGTCTTTAATTCATTTTGATATGATTTTTGTGTGTGGTTGTAAGGTTGAAGTCCAACTTAATTTTTTTTTTGCATGTGAATATCCAGTTTCCCCAGCACAGTTTCTTAAAGAGATGATTCTCCTTCCTTTGTATATTCTTGGCATCCTTGTTAATGATCAGTTGACCGTATTTGCTTGGGTTTAATTATAGGCTTTCCATTCCATTCCAGTGATGTATAGGTCTGTTTATATGCCAATGCTGTACTATTGTTAAGTCCTGTAGCTTCGTGAAATATTTTGAAATCAGGAAGTATGATCTTTCTAGCTTTGTTCTTCATTAGATTGCTTTGGCTACTCTGGGTCTTCTGTGGTGCCCTATTTTAGGATTATTTTCTATTCCTGCAAGACAAAAAATGATTTTTTAAATCATGATTTTGATGGGGATTACATTGAATTTGTAGATCAGTTTTGGTAGTATGGATGTTTTAACATCCTAAGTCTTTCGATCTATGAGCACAGGGTTTCTTTTCATTTATTTGTGTTTCTCTTAATTTCTTTCATTATTGTTTTGTTATCCTCAGGGTACAAGCCTTTGAAGAACTTTGTTATTTTATTCTTAATAATTTTATTCTTTTTGGTGTTACAGTAAATGAGACTGTTTTCTGAATTTCTTTTTAAAATACCTCTTTGTTAGTGTATAAGAACAATTGATTTCATTTTGCATGTTAACTTTATATACTGAAACTTTGCTGAATTTGATTATTAGTTCTACAAGTATTGTGTGTGTGTGTGTGTGTGTATGTGTTTGTGTGTGTATGAGGTTTTTAAGTTTTAAATATAGGATCATATCATGGGCAGAGATAATTTTGTTTCTTCATTTCCAATTTAGATTCTTTTTTTTCCTAGGACTTCCAGAACTATGTTGGATAGAAGTTGTAAGAGTGGGTATCCTTGTCTTGTTTCTGATGTTTCAAGTTTTCACCATTCAGTCCAATGTTAGCTGTGAACTCAATTTTTCGTGAGACAAAGCTCATATTCTGTAGTTTGGCATGTGCTTCATTTGTTCATTCATTCAATATACACATTATATGAATATTCATTGAATATACACATATTGAGTGCCAGATACTGGTGAACATGTTGGTAGAACCTTTAAGGTAATAGAAATACTTTTCAAAAAATAATTTGAATCATATTCTTAAATAAATTGAATTGGAATGCATCATTAGGTAGTAAGTTACCTTTTTGGTTTGATCATGAAACTATATACTTTTAGGGAAATTTTAAAGTTTCATATTTAATTACTTAGGTTGTATTTCTATGTTTCCATATAGTCTCTCACATTTTTTTCATATACTTAGAGATTTTGTTTTATTTTTAGAGACTCAGCATTTTGCACTGAGTCATGATGTTTCTTCTAAAGGATTGATGACTACTATATGCAGAGCAAGTATGTATAATAACAAAAAGCTGCTAATTTTAGGAATACCCTTATGTGGCCGTGAAATCATGAGGGCTGTGAAAAACATCAGGGGTATTATGACCATCTATACAAAACTTCACAATGTTTGCAAATCATTTCTGGAAATATGTATCATACTGCTCTTATTAGAAAAATACTACTTTATGGAACAATGGCATAATGTTAAAAGTGAGAATTCTGATCCAAAATACTTTCTCCTAATATTTTCCAACTTTCCTACTCAGAAAATAAAATTAAAACAACATGAGTTTAAATTTCCTACTTTTTTTGACAGACCAGTTTCTCTTCAAAGTCAGTGATTTTTTAAAAAATATGTAATAAGATAATTTCTTCCCACTAAATGTCTTTCCTTCTTCAAATTTACCAATAAACACTTCCTAAACTAGGTACCATCAAACCTTGGTGTGTTTCTCATAATAAGCCAATGTGTTTGGCAAATTCTTCCTAGTTGGTCTATTAGTATATTAGATTCCCTGAGAAGGCTTTCAGCCAAGAAACTTATCTTATTTTGCTCAAACTTAATGGATTACTGAACTTGTTTTTAGAACAACTTTTCCCCAAATCATGTATTCACACAATGTATTATTTTTATAATACCACAATCAATATGGTGTTTATGTATCTGTTCATTTTTCATATTTTTTATGTAAAGTATAATGCTGGAATATAGAGAGTTCTGATTTGCTGAGTAAACATCATGTGCCAAGGACTCTGCCAAGTACTTTTAAAATATAATATCAATAAATGCTCATATGCATTTTATATCCTGAATATTCTTAAGGTTCCATTCTAAAGCTGTTGGAACTGTACTCAGAAAGTTATGTTAGTTGACTAAAGTTGTACAACCCATAGATGTACACTCAAACAAAGGCAGTCTGACTCTAGAAAAGTAAAATTAAGAGGATGTTGAAAACCAGAAGATTTTGGTTTATGACTAAAAAATATATAATATTTTAAGATCTTAAAAAAGCCTAAAAGCCTTTCTTCAATATTGAAGTAGTTTCTCTTTCTGAACAAAAGCTTCCCAATGACAATTATCAAATTCATTTTTTGAATATAAAAGCGTATTCTAGAATAAGCCAAAAATTGGAAGCTTTTCATAGAAAGGAGAAAAAAAAGTTTGAGACAAAAATCAAACCTGCAATGAGAAAGGTGACTGGCACATAATCAGCCCCGGGAAGCAAAAGGCAAAGTTTAAGATTAAGGGGCAGGTATAATCATCTGTATATAGTACATAAGGAAATGGCAAAAAACTAGGAAGAATCTTTATTAAAAAAATGAGTTATGGGGCACCTGGGTGGCTCAGTTGGTTAAGCGACTGCCTTCGGCTCAGGTCATGATCCTGGAGTCCCTGGATCGAGTCCCGCATCGGGCTCCCTGCTTGGCAGGGAGCCTGCTTCTCCCTGTCCCGCTCCCCCCTCTTGTGCTCTCTCTCTCTCTCACTCTCTCTCTCAAATAAATAAATAAAATCTTAAAAAAAAAAAGAGTTATGTTCCTATATACCAGCAATGAACAAGTGAAATTTAAAATTAAAACCCCAATACAATTTACACTAGTACCCCCCAAATGAAATACTTAGGTATAAATCTAACAAAATATGTGCAAGTTCTATGTGAGGAAAACTATAGAAGTCTGATGAATGAAATCAAAGAACTAAATAAATGGAGAGCTATTTCATGTTCATGGGTAGAAATACTCAATATTGTCAAGATGTCAGTTTTTCCTAACTTGATCTATAGATTAGTGCAATCCTAGTCAAAACCCCAGCAAGTTATTTTGTGAATACAAACAGATTCTAAAGTTTATATGGACAGGCAAAGGGTCCAGAATAGCCAAGTCAATACTGAAGAAGAATGAAGTTGGAAGACTAAAACTACCTGACTTTAAGAGTTACTATAAACCTACAGTAATCATGACCGTGTGGTATTGGTGAAAGAACAAATAGAGCAATGGAATGGAATAGAGAGGCCAGAAATAGACCCACATAAACACAGTCCACTGATCTTTGACAAAGGAGTAAAGGCAATACAGGAGCAAAGATAGTCTTCATCTAATGGTGCTGGAACAACTAGACATCCACATGCAATAAAATCTAGACACAAACTTTACACCCTTTACAAAAATTAAGTCAAAATGGATAAAAGACCTAAATATAAAATGCAAAATGATCAAACTCCTAGAAGGTAACAAGAGTAAGCCTAGATGCCCTTGGATATGGCAAGGACTTTTTAGGTATGACACCAAAGGCACAATGCTTGGAAAAAATTATTGGTAAGCTGGACTTTATTAAAATTAAAAGAAATTCTCTTTCTGTGAAAGACAATGTTAAAAGTATCAGAACATGAGCCACAGACTGGGAGAAAAATATTTGCAAGAAACACATCTGGTAAAAAACTGTGATCCAAAATACACAAAGAACTTTTAAAAATAAGACCAATATCCTGACAAAAGACCAAAGATCTTAACAGACACCTCACTGAATAAGATATGCAGATGGCAAATAAGCATATGAAAAGGTGTTTCACATCATAGGTCATCAGAGAAATGAAAATGAAAGCAACAGTGAGGTACCACTACACACTTATTAGAATGGCCAGAATCTGGAACACTGACAACGCCAAATGTTAACATGGAAGGAAACAATAGGAACTCTCATTCATTGCTGGTGGGAATATAAAATTGTACAAATAGTGTGGAAGAAGTTTGGTGGTTTCTTACAAAACTCAACATAGTTTTGCCATAAAATCCAGCAGTTGTACGCCTTGATATTTACTCAAAGGAGTTGAAAAATTTTCCCACACAAAAACCTACCTATATACAATGTTTATAGCAACTTCAGTCCTAGTTGTCAAACCTTGGGAGCGATCAAGGTGTCTTTCAGTAGGTGAATGAATAAATAAACCATGGTACATCCAAACAATGGAATATTATTCACTAAAAATAAATGAGCTGTCAAGCCCATGGAAAGATATGGAAGAGCCTTAAATGTTTATTAGTAAGTGAAAGAAGCCAACCTCAAAAGGTTAAATACTGTATGATTCCAACTACATGACATTCTGGAAAAGGCAAGACTGTAAAAAGATTCATGGTTGCCAGGGGTTGAGAGTAGGAGAGTGATGAATAGGTAAAGCACAAAGGATTTTTAGGGCACTGAAAATTCTATATGATATCATAATGGTGGATACGTGTCACTATATTCATCCACACTCATAAAATGTACAACACCAAGAGTGAATCATCATGTAAACTATGGATGTTGTGTGTTTAGGTTATGCCTACGTATGCTCATCAATTGTAGCAAATGTACCACTCTTGTGGGGATATTAATAATGAGCGAGGCTGTATGTATGAGAGAGCAGAGGGTATATGGAAAATCTCTGTCCCTTCCCTTCAATTTTGCTGTGAATCTAAAACTACTCTAAAAAAGTCTTATTTATATATGTATGTGTGTGTGTATTTTTTAAATGGATGATATAAAACTTACTATAATACTTACAGAAAATGATAAATAAGATTCAAATATAGTGTTTCCTAAAGAGACCAAAAGCAAGAGGTCTCAATGGAAAAATTGACTATCAACAGCAACACTGCCCCCTTGTACAACACCTGGGGACATTACTCCACCTGGAACTGTCTAATGTGGTGGTTTTAACCACATTCTTTTAGTACCTGGAAAAATATGTTGCGGTTATAGGTTTTTACTACAAGAATATAATTAAATAATTCTAAGGGAAAATAAATTGCTACTTATACATAAAGTAACAAGAGAGAACATATAATGTCCAGAAAAGAAAGCTGTGCTTGCTGTCTGGCAAAAAGACAAACTAGTTTGGAAATCTCAAAAAATGGGTGCCTGGGTGGCTCAGTTGGTTAAGCAACTGCCTTCGGCTCAGGTTGTGATCCTGGAGTTCCGGGATCGAGTCCCGCATTGGGCTCCCTGCTCAGCAGGGGGTCTGCTTCTCCCTCTGCCCTCTTCCCTCTCGTGCTCTCTGTCTCTCATTCTCTCTCTCTCAAATAAATAAATAAAATCTTTAAAAATAAAAAAAAATTAAAAAAAGGAAATCTCAAAAAAGAACATCATAAAAATTACAGGTGGTAAAATATTGAAGAAAGATTCCAATGTGATTGTGGAGTTTAAATAGATCATAATAATAATAGGAAAGATGAATGTGGATAGGAGCATTGTTATATGCAGTTAAGATGGATTGTTCAATAAATATTTGTTAAAAGCCTGAATGAAATCCAGTGTGAGATGATATAAGTGGAATATGGTTTGTTCAAATACGGAGGATGAATGAAGAATATTAGCTAATTTTGCCTGTGCTCCCGTATAGAAAATTAATGATATTTCGAACATAAAATGCATGAAGGCTTAAGAGAAATAATGGGCCACAAAAGTTCTAGATCTGGGATTTGAAGTGCCAATTGTTGAATAAAATGATTAAGTAGAAAAATTATTCTTTATTCTGGGAAGTTAGATTATATGATGATGTACTTATGACCTGCAGCAGAAAATCAAAGCAAATCAATATGAAATATTCTATCTTATGTAACTTCCCATATTTGGCCTATGATCCTTTAATTTTTTCATGTACATTAAGTATTTATATGAGGGCTCAGGTTTAATAAAGTTTGAACTGGCTGGACCATAAAGTTTTGCCAAGTTCCTCTGACTTACCATTTTTAAAGAATCTTTCTATGTGGGAATAAATATTTCTAACTTATTCAGGATACTCTTTTTCTAGTGTTGGGCAGGAAACAAGGATTGTAGCAGTGAGGCTATGTATATATTACAACAAAATGTCATCAAAAGTTGGTAAGAGGGCACACAGGTGACATAGCTTCCTGAATTCCCCTCTACCGGTCCTTTTAGATTTGGTACTGTGTGTTTTCCACCGTATTAGACTTACTTGAAATCACACCTGTTCCCTCAACTTGCTCAGGAGCCTCAAAGAAAGTAATCATTCTTTCTTTATCTCATATATCCCAAGCCTATAAAATGGCATAGAAAAAGTATTTGAGTTAAACTGATTTAACTGGACGATTCTGAGGGAGTTTGGAGTGCACATGTTCTGGGTAGAGGCTTTTCTCAGAAGATGACAAGAGTTAAGCCAGATCAGGCAATGAGAGGGAAGATTCTGTCCTACTTTTTTAGAAATAGTGTCACCCAGAGAAAGTCTTGTGTTATTTGGGGCAAGAAATTGCTCTGCTGGAGTTGTTGTCCATCTGAGAACTTTTCTTCTTAAAGCCCTAGGCTTATTCTATAAGCTCAAATCTTTCTCCTAAGTACTTTAGTTTTATGAAAGTGGCTTTCCACCTTTTATCTTTGCAAAAATCTATAAGCAGCTAGGGAGTTTTTTACCCCAAATGAGATTTTCATTACTGTTGTGAAAGGGAAGACCACATCTTCCGCAGTGCTGAATTTTTTTTTATTTTTTTTAATTTTTTTTTAATCAGGGCAGTGCAACTTTAAGGTCACGAGAGTCCAGAGGGGTCTTCAGGAAACTGATTTTCTGGAGAGAGAGATGAGTTTAACCCCAGTCTAGGACTTGCTAACAAAATGCATCCTTTTCTATTTCCGTAATGTTTATTGGCCTGTGGAAAGCTGCATGTACTTTGTTTTAATCATGCACTGCTGTTTACCACAATTGCATTAAACTCCACTTCCTGTATTTCTATTCCAAGTCACATTTTTCCTTAAATGCCTGTATCAAAAAACACATTTTAAAGTATTGAAGTGGGTGATTAAAGAATAAATGTTACAAATGAGTTAAAATAGATGTACAATGATTTTATTTGCTTCTTTGGAGGATAAATATTGCTACTTACTCATACAAACAGTTCTTGAACACCTAACATTTACACAGTGCAATGAAATTTCTCTTTAAAAGTTTTCACTGAGGTGTGCCTGGGTGGCTCAGTCATTAAGCATCTGCCTTTGGCTCAGGTCATGATCCTGGGGTCCTGGGATCGAGCCCCGCATCGGGCTCCCTGCTCCACGGGAAGCCTGCTTCTCCCTCTCCCATTCCCCCTGCTTGTGTTCCCTCTCTCACTGTGTCTCTCTCTGTCAAATAAATAAATAAAATAAATAAATTTTAAAAAAATAAAAGTTTTAATGAGACACAAATAAACTACCTTGGTAGTTTGGTTTTTTTTTTTTTTATTGCTGTTACCAAATCTTAATATTCTAAGCATATTTTATAAAAATAGATATAAACTTATTTATAAACATGCTGTCTTTTGATAAAGTCTTCATGTACAGGTTAAAAAAAATCTCAGATTTTCATAAGATTTACAAGTTTGTTTTAACAGATTTTCCATGATACTATCCTACTCTCAACTGAAGCCACACCTGGGACAGTCTACTCATTCCACTTCACTGCGTACTCTTTTCAACTCTAATGTACAAGCATGATTTATACAAGATCTTTGCTCTCTGCAGATTTCTTACAAACCACCACATTTTAATAGGGACTAAGTGTAGCTACAGAATCACATATATGCCAAAATGGTGTATATTGTTTTGAGTTTGTATTTTTTATTTAAAAAAATTTTTTAAAGATTTTATTTATTTGACAGAAAGAGACACAGTGAGAGAGGGAACACAAGCAGGGGGAGTGGGAGAGGGACAAGCAGGCTCCCCGCGGAGCAGGGAGCCTGATGCAGGGCTCAATCCCAAGACCCTGGGATCATGACCTGAGCCGAAGGCAGATGTTTAACGACTGAGCCACCCAGGTGCCCCATATATTTTTTGTTTTTTTAGACTCCATATATAAGTGATATACCGTGTTTCGTCTACCTCTGTTGCACTTATTTCACTTAGCATAATGCCTTTGAGGTCCATCCCACATTGTCACAAATGGCAAGATTTTGTTCTCTTAATGCTTGAATAATATTCCATTGTATTGTACCACATCTTTATTCATCCATCAATGAAAAACTAAGTTGTTTCCTTATTTTGGCTATTCTAAATAATGGTGCAATAAATATAGGGGTGCATACATGTTTTCAGGTTAGTGTTTTCATTTTCTTCAGATAAATACCCAGAAGTGAAATTGCTGGATCATATGGTAGTTCTGTTTTGAATTTTTTCACAGTGGCCACACCAATTTACATTCTCACCAACAGTGCACAAGTCTCTTTTTTCTACATCCTTGTCAACCCTTGTTATTTCTAGTCTTTTTGATAATAGCTATTCTAACAGGTGCTTATAATCAAATATAAATTACATATTTGATTATAATTTCTTGTCAAAATGGCAAGGGAAGATAACAATATTGGATCAGCTAACAAAACACATGTATGTTCTTTATAATGTAAATTTGGGTAGATGAGAATTTCCCGTATTTTACAAGATGCATTCCATTACAAAGGCAATGATTGCCTGCTCATTGCATATATTTCATGAATTTTCTTTTAAACAGATTTTTTTCCCTAAACGTTTCTGTTCTTTACAATGAAAAGAACTCTAGCTTGGTCCTGAAATCTACTAATCTTTAATAAATCATTTAGTTTCTTTGTAATCCATTTTTTATTTCTATACATCACAGATTTGGGTGAAATAGATTCCAAATAACAGCTCAAATTCTTCTATCATTATGGAGAGAATTTCCATTAAAAGTCTCAGCCTGCAACGGCTGACTCATTGTCACCGGGTAACTCAGGAGGAAACAGGTTGTACATCTGAATTTGTCACTGAAGGAGAGGGGGCTGTGGTGTTCATCCATCAGCTCTGCTCCTTGTTGGTTGAGGATTTCTCTGGGTAGGTGGAAGCTAACTATCCCTGCAATTCTCTGTAGCACATGTACATGGGCTAAATGATCTTCTAACCATTTGGAAAAAGTCTTGAGTCAGGAAAGCAGGGAGACCTGGTAGTGCATCCTTGAGGAAGCTGAAGAGATGTGATGAGACATAAAAGATTAGATGGAGGGCTGAAGAGATGTGATGAGGACATAAAAATGCCTTTTACATTGCCTGATTAACCAGTCAATCCCTGAGAGTTAGTATGTGGGCCACCTGCATGCCTTTATGCTGAAAGAGAAAGAATTGCTGTAATCTAGATGGCCCAAGTCGCTAGAAAATTTTAAAATTTATTACTTCAGTTCAAATCCATATGACTTCTCACAGAAATTAACTTTATCTGTAAACTCCTTTATAGAGGAGTAGTCAGAGTTCTCACTCTTCATCCCACTCCTGCCATTAGCCTAACTGAATTGAATATCATGAAGAATGCAGTTTTCAGCATCATAAATTCACTGTTCTTTGATAACTTCAAATCCATTGATCATCTCCTCCATTCCACTTCAGCAAACCTCTCATGGACACACCAATATTTTATAATCAATTGAAACTTCACCGCTATAAACTTTAATACATGACTCTTTCCCCATACTTCCTCATTTATAGCTCACTTCCCAGTACCCCTAATCATTTAACTCCCTTAGAAATAGTTTTGCAGCTTCTCCAGCTTCTCCCAAATTCTCCCAACCCTTCCTAATACTTATTTTCCTCTCAGTAGAATCTGTACCAGTGATAGGACATATAAATGAGCATATTTAATTCTCTAACTCTAGGATGATTCATTCAGTGTTTATTCATCTATTCAACATTCCAAGTCACAGTGCTAGGTCCTGGGGATATGAAGATAAATGAGAAATTATCCCTCAAGCTGCTCATAGTCTAGGGGAAATAGAGGAAAGCAGGCCTCATGAACAAATAGTCAAAAACAGTGTGGTAAGAGAAATGTAGAGACATGAACAGTATGAATTGGAGCACCATGGGGCACTTAGCCCAGTGAGATCAAGGAAGAATTCCTAGAAGTGGTGCTCAGTGACCTGGGTTATAAATAGTAGATCAGATTTATCCAGCTGAGGAAAGGGGTGAGGATATTCTGGTTGAAGGACAGAGTGTTAATCAAAACAAAGGTAATATCACAGTATGCTGAGTGCAGAGAGTTATAAGCAGGTCAGTATTTCTGGTACATCAAGAGTTGAGAAGAGACTAGTAAGAAATAAGGAAATCATGACCTTGTGGAGTATTTGTCCTGTTACAGGACTAGGGTTTCAGTTTTTAGGTGATTTTCTATACTCATTTTCTATCTTCTAATGATTTCACTAAACTTTTCTTTAAAAAGGCTTCACAGGTTTTGAATTGCCATGTCCATTAGAGATTTTTTACTTAAAAATGTATCGTTACTACTCCCTCTTTCTTAATTTTTTTCCCCTCTATTAGTTTTTTGGCCATAAAATCATAGCAGAGGGGTTAAGGTGAGGTAAACAGTCTGAGAAAATGGACCAAATGACTCTACTCGAACCTCACACATGGAGGGATTTGGTAGAGGAAATTGCCTAATCAAGGTGGACAAGATCAGAGCTCTGAGAGCTCCCCTGAGAGGGAGAAGTGAGTTCATGAGGGAAATGGTAATTTGTCAGCATTTGCTTAGAAGTTCCTTTGACGCAGAGGTTTGATTCAGAAAACTAGCGGTAATCTTAGACTCTACACTCTGCCTCCCTTACCTCTAGGTATCACTTACCAAAACCGACCCTGTATTCTTCACCATTCCTATTCCAATGATCTCATTGGATATCACAGAGCCTTTGGAACAAAGAAAGCTTCTTGCACAGTTATCATTTGAAAAAATAAAGGGATACCTTAATGAACTTCATAGAATTTTGGAATAACTGCCTTCAGGGTAATATGGACAGACTTGTATGAGATATAAACTTGGTCTCAAACTTGACTTTGATATAGAGGCCATCATATATAGTGATTATAGACACATTTTTCCCTTTATTAAAATAAAATTGTTGATAATAAAAATTCATTAAGTATTAAACTCCACATTACCCAATTAACAATCCAGACCCCTGTGCTCCTTTAAGAACAATGTATAGCTGTTTTTTTTGTTGTTGTTATGTTTCATCAGTAACTTTCACAGTTCATTTTAATGATTGGCATTTAAACAAGGGTGAAGTAGAAAATTGTAAATAATGTATGATGCAGATTTATAGCATGGTGCAAACAATGTGCAACAGTTAGAGGGATAGTTAATCAGGTTACTATAGCTTGAGAACAGTTGTATTGGTTAGTTTAATTATTTATGTGAGCACAGCATAGGAAATGGTATTTAATTAATTCACATTTCTATTTCCTGTATTTCAAAATGCCCTACACAAATGAAGTTCAGTGACCTGCATTTCCTTAGGAAATCTTAGTTCATGTAGATGTTCTCTAGTAAGATTACATTTTCCATTATGGAAACTTATGTATTTTAAAGGTCACCTTTACTTAAAGCATGAGCTGAAAAGGAAGCATAAAATTGACAAAGGGAAAGTGTTATAAATGTAGAAAAATATTAACATAAGGATAAGAAAGTAATAGTAATTTTAAAAGACATACACAAGTGGAAGAAATCCATTGTGGTTAGAAAGCAATCTTGCTCACTACCACACTGACATAAGTTTAAAATATTTAAAAATGATTGTACAAGTTGCCGACAAGCATTTTGGACCTAAACAACAAAAAAATGTGTCAAAGAACTTTAAATTGCATTCTAAGTAACAAGAAAATGGATTTAGATCTTTTGCGCTTTTGCAGCATCAGCTGTGGCTAATAATTTCAATATAAAATGAAGCTTCTTCATAGTATAGAGAAGTAAATACTTCCAAAATACAAATATGCAGTTATGTTGTTGTATTTATGGTTGACAGATCACCAGTCTTATAAACTTCGTAAAATCAAAACCATTCTCAGCATGTCGTTTTCTATTGGCACCCCTGTTTGTGATCAACCAAATGATGTGAGCTACCTTTACCAAAGGCTAGAAGTCTGTATGAAAATCAATTAGGAAGCTAGGTAATAAAAAACAATAGGAAATGTCAGCACTCAAAGGTTTTTAGGGTTGTGTTTAGACGGCTTCATATGTTCACTCATAAAGAGGAACAACTTTGTTGCAATTCCTTATTATATGCTATACCCTTTGGCATTTTATTAGGGAAATCTAATTTAATACTCCTAGCAACTTTATGGAGTAGGTACTATTATTATTTCTATTTCATAGATAAGAGAAATGAAGTTTAGTTTGAACTCAGGTCAGCCTGATCACAAAGCTATGCTTTTAACCATAACACCACACTGATCTATGGCCCCGTATCAGCTATCAAGTCTGACAAATATATTACGTCTATAACACTACAAGCTTAGCTTTTATTTAAATAAGTAAACAAAACTTATAGTTGTTAGGCATTCCTTACATTAATCTGATACCTAAGCCATGAAACTTTTGAAACTCAGTATCCTTAGTGAGCTCATAAACACGAGTGATATATTAAATGGGATGTTGGAGTTTACATGTGTCATTTTCTGCCAACCTAAGGGAGGTACTGTCATTATCCTGGTTTTGCAGATAATTAAAATACGACAGAGAGAGGTCAAATGATTTACTTGGGGTCACAGAGCAACAAAATTTGGGGGCCAGCATTCATAAGCACTTTGTTATCACGGTGTCTATCCTATACCACAGTTTTCTAGGATTTGGAAAGTTTAATCATGAAGCAAACTGTATATGACACTAAGCACCAATATTTTGACAATAATGTTAATTTTCATATAGACATAATTTTTCTAGTTGCCGGAGAACTTTTAATACTCTCCCTAAATGGGACACATACACATATCACACTGCTGGTTGCCCATGATTTCTACATAGCTATCTATTTCTTTCTATTGAGGTTTTTACAGCCTTTGGGGCTCAATAAAAACTTGTCTCATAGACTCCTTGGCCCAAATTTAATTTCTCTGGATTTGCCCAAGACACGATTGTAGCTCCTCCTCCTATGTATATGATAGTATGTACATACTCATTAAAAACATGTCCCTTTGTGGGGGCCTGGGTGGCTCAGTTGTTTAAGTGTCTGACTTTTGATCTTGACTTAGGTCTTGATCCCACGGTTGTGGGTTCAACCCCATGTGTGGCTCCATGCTGGGTGTGGAGTCTACTTAAAAAAAAAATGTCCCTTTGAAAATTTGGGATAATGTGGCGATTATTTTGTGATTTAAGAGTTACCCAGCCTAATGAACATAATGATTTTATTGTTTAAGGGACAAAATGAGTTAGTAAGCTGTTAAAATACACCAGTTAGCTTTTCTGTAGTCCATGCTATCTCAAAATAACTTTTTTTTGAATGAATAGAATTGGTTTTCATTTTAGTTCATAAACTCTAGCCCTTGAAAACCAAATCTGGTGGTATACTATAAATGTATCTTTTCTCTCTTTGTGAATTCCTAAAGGTGATTTTTTTCCCTCTCCTAACAGTTTCCTCTCTTAACTTGACTCTCTTAATGAAAAACATCAGATAGTCACATGACACATCTGGCAAGAGTTTTATTTTATCATCAATTGTCCAGGCCTTAATGAAGGTGATTTTTATCTTTTCCCCCAATTCTTTTAGTTTTCCTTTACTTTAATCTTGATTTTTTTTCATGTTTCCTGATTTCTGTCTTATCAACTATGTCATGGATAATGTGATTAATTAAGACACAGGAAAAGTGAAAGATAGGATGGTATATATTATTTTTTTATGTTTTGTAGTTATAACCAGTGGTCTCCAAGCCATATAATCCTAGGATACTTAACATCAGTAATAAAAATATGATACGCTGATTTTTAATTAAAATTTTCCTAGAGCATTCTGGAAAATCTATAAGGTATTATATGTGGTTTGTGATGTAATTCTTTTTACAGTTTTATTGGTAGTGACATAGAGCACTGTGTAAGTTTAAGGTGTACAGCATAATGACTTGATGTACATATATTGTGAAATGATTACAGTAAGTTTAGTTAACATCAGTCTTCTCATATAGATAAAAAATATTTTTTTCTTATGATGAGAACACCTAGGATTTGCTCTCTTATCAATATTTACATATATATACACACATAATATACATAAATATATATACATATATATATTATAGCAATGTTAACTACAGTCATCATATTGTACATTATATCCCTGTACTTATTTATCTTGTAAATGGAAATTTGTACCCTTGAACACCTTCTTCCATTTCTTCCTCTCCCAACCTTCCACCTCTGGTAACTATAAATCTGATCTCATTTTCTATGATATTTTTTAAGATTCCACATATGTGTGAGATTATACAGTATTTGTCTTCTCTGTCTGATTTATTTCACTTAGCATAACGTTCTCCAAGTCCTTCTATGTTGTTTCAAGTGACAGGACTTTTGCATTTTTTTATGGCTGAATAATGTTCCATGGATTGGGTGGGCTGAAGGCTGTTTTTGGTAATTGTGGGATTATGAATTCCTTTCCTTGCTCAGGCAAAGCATGAGAACCAGCTTCCAAGGCCAGCAAGAATTTTGTTTATGGTCTTGACTCAAGCCAGCCCACAAATCTATTTTCCTAGCTAAAGAGGGCCACTGGCCTTGCTTTGCAAACAATAAGCTCTAACTGTTATATTTTCTGCTCAAAAGTGTTGGGATACACAGCAACCAGGCATTCTGACTAGCTTTTTTGGTGAGATCAGGAGTTATACTCACCAGTGAGCCAGTTTATGACTCAGCTTTCCTGTCTGAGTGGGGGCAGGCCATTTTGTAAACCAGTAAAGCTCTTTGTTTGAGGACCTAAATCAGGCAAACTTATCCCTACTGAGCTCACTGGTCGGACTATACCACTGTCTTGGTTCTGCTGATAAGCAAAAGTGCTGGTTGGGACTGCTCCATGGGTGCTGCTGGTAGGAACTCAGTCTGCCAGGATCTGAGTGCTGGTCATTTTGAGCCCCTACCCACCTTCTCCATGTCATTTAGATTCCTAGTGGTTGAGCCCTACAGATTCCCCTGCAATCCCTGTGAGGTCAAACTAGAGTGGAGGCTCCTAAGAGGCAACCCACAATGTTGGGGGAGATGGACATCCACTTTGGGCTCTTTTCCCACTGGAGGAACCAAGCCTATGAATACCTCTTGGTATGGTGCTGTCCTGGCCTCGGGGCAGGGCAACATGGTGAATATGTAGTTGTTCCACTTTTGTAATGTTGTTTGTCTTGGTCTCTGTGGTGCAGTAGGGTACCTCATCATCTCTTTCATGTTCTAGGATTCTTTCACTGTTGTCTTGTCCATGAATTGTTGTTAGTTCTCTTTGTGAGAGGGAGTAAAGTCAGGAATGACCTCTGTTGCAATCTTGATGATGTCATTCTCCTCTCGTGATGTAATTCTAATGAGTATCTCTTTAAAGTTTTGATTTCCCATTGGGGTTTAAGAAGCATACCCAAATGGAATTGTGTTGAATTATGTTTACCAAGCCTAAAGATCAAGAGAAACAGCTTTTATTAGCACATATTCCCTTTCCCTTTGTATCTTTGGAAAATCTGAATGCTTAAGTTTCTAAAAATTTGCATGTTATCATTAATATCAGTCCATACCAATTTCCAGTACCAATATCACTGCATCTGATCCTCATCCAATGATTTTCTCATCCTGCATTCCATTTTGTAATTAAATGTTTAGTCATGATTTTCAATACTGAGATTTTACTATTTGATATATAATTGTATAATTTTTTAGTTTTTCTTATTTATTGATGTTCCTAAGATATATACTTTATTCTAAGATGTCATTTGCATCCAGTTACAACCAAAGGCTTTTCCAAGTGTGGATATTTTTTGTCATGAGATTGTAAAAGTCCACAAAAAAATGAGACTACCAACTAAGACTATATAACAGACCAACATTTCTGTGCTGGAGGTAACTTTTGCACTTTCCTGCTTATTTTTCCTGCCTCTAATAATACACTACTTATAAAATATGGATTGTTGTAGAGATTGGAAAGAGGAAGTTGAATGTTGAAAGCATAGGGCAAATGGAAAAATATATCACCCACATAAAATGTTATCAAAGTTAACCCTTTTGCACTGAATTTAAGACATTTTATTGTCTGTTCCTCTGATATGGGTCAGTAAATTTTCCTCATGAACTGAGAGCCATAGCAGTCTGTGTATTCTCCTCCATGAGCTCAGGATTCTAGGGAGTTTAGGTCTCCAAAGTAAATGAGGTAATAAAAATAAGTGGGTTGAGGGGAAATGATCCTGGTAATGGCGACATTTTTTCCCCTTCTGTACCGCTCTTTAGTGATGTCTTCTCCCCCATCAGTGTGTGCATGCATGCGCGCACACACACACACCCCTTCTGATATCATACTCTCTGAAAATGCTACTGGTGCTCCTGAAAACCAGTACCTCTTCTAGTGGAATTTGAGGGTGCCGCTATTCTGTTAGTAATTGCCAGAAGCAGTGACAATGAAGCAAATGTCCGTCTATGTCAGAAGTTTGCCGAGGTATCTTGTTAAAACTCTTAGGTTTACACCAGAATGTTGGCTTATGCCATTACTGAAATCATGAAAAACACCCTGATTTTTTTTTTTTAGATGACGAAATTGAAGCTTGGAAAATTTAAATAGTTTGCTACTGATTACATGTTTATTAGTGTCAAAAGCAGGTCTTTGTAGTTCTACTTTGGAATAAATCTGGTCTCCCAAATGCCATATATTTAGTCCATAACCTTCTATATTTTTAAGAATCATCTCTATTTTATTTTTGCCTCAGTTTCCTAATCTTCCTCTCCCTTACACACCTCGACTGTAATCAAGTTACAGACAGAACTAGATCAATAGCTCCTAGAAACTATAACCTCCACCTACCCATGTTAACAAGTTCTTTTCCTCTCATCCACAACTGCAGGCAGTGATGAATGTGTAGTTCAATTGACTCTTTTTATATCCTGGGCTTAAATTCATAATGGAACTGTCACTCAGTAAGACAGTATTTGGTGGTCACATTCTAACTGAAAAATTTCTTTCCTGACTGCTTGCCAGTATGTCTCCAAAGATGAAGTTTTAAATTCCTGAATGCTTGGTATATGCCTCTAATTGCATACATTAGCAACCTAAATAATAGATTTCCACAGTTATATTTTCCCCAGAAAAAAATAGCATTTCCTAGTATCATTTACCATCATAGGAATAAATGAAATTGAACTGAAGGGGATACTAACCTATCTTCCCAGCTTCTCAAGTGTAATGGGAAGAGAGACAACAGTCTCCAAAGATACACAAAAGAATTATATCTGGTTTGTTTTGCCCACTGGTACATTGCACATTTTATATTTCAATTAAAATTTTTAATTAAGAAATTTCAACTCTTGTAAGCATACTTTACAACTAACATATTCCTATGACCTCTAAATAAAGTCTTTAGTAGGAAGTAAATGAACTTGAATATTAACAAGATTCTGATGAAAATATATGGAAATATATTTAAATTAAAATTGTGTTGACATGTTAATGTAAAATGGTAACTCTCATCTAGTTTGAGGCTGTTTTAATCAGTATATTAAAATGTATTTTAACATTTCACTACTCTAAATCCATGTAAATATGAGAAATTCTGAACTTTAATTTGATATTCTTTTAAATAATTTTAATACATAAAAATTTAAAAATAACTTGTGATCTTTTTTGTCAATTGTAGTACCTGGAGCAAGGATTCACCTGATGTAATATATGTTTTAATGTTACCTATGAGTGCATTTTTATAAATTTCATTTATAAGGCATCATCCTGACCTGTCTCTGACAAGGATATATCCTATCTTCCCAGTGGGCTGAACTTTCTACCTGGTAACTTTATTCCTTCCATCCGTCCATTCCTTCCTTCCTTCTTTCCTTCCGTCCTTCTTTCCTTCCTTCCTTCCGTCCTTCTTTCCTTCCTTCCTTCCTTCCTTCCTTCCTTCCTTCCTTCCTTCCTTCCTTCCTTCCATCAATCATTAATAGCCATCATTTAAAGAATTCACAGTCTGGTTTGGGAAGTGAATAGTTGGACAAATAAAATGCTGCAAGTTCTGAAGAACTTGCCCATCCCATGTCTTCCTCCTCTGAACTGAACACCACTTGCATGAGTGATGGGCATGGCCCCTGAAACCAAGTTTTATTAGATGAACTACCGATTACTATCAATCCTGAGGACAAGTGTTTCCCGATGTTCCAAAAGACATCCTTAAATATTTTATTTGCACTACATAAATAGAATCTTGATTTTATGTTCAGGTTATTATTTTGTAGTAGTTTTTATTGCAAAAATAAAAAATGAAATTATATCATAATATTAACATATTCATCAGCTGTGTGAAGTTTACTGACATTCTATTTCAGAAACAAAATTTGCTCTTTGAATCATTATTTAAAACAACATGTTTCTCCCCCAACCCTTTGACCTGGCTCTTGTTTCTCAGTTTAACTCAAAATATTAGCGAATCCCAGTTTTCTGACATGGAGATTTCTTTTTTAATAGAGACTATATTCTCTGCCTTTCTTTCTAAAACACTGTTAAAAATGCCATAAGAAAATATAACCCCAGATTGCTGCAGTATTTACTGACAACGCATGCTATTAGAATTCAGATAGGAGTGAGTTTAGGTTTCAGGTTTCAGATATGGCGTTTAACTACTAGTGAATTCTGAACCCGAGATTCCTCACCAGTAGAAATGATACACTTACCTTATTACTTTGCTGTGAGTAATAAACCAGGTTACATGTATAAGTGTACCTTCCCAGTGCCCAAACTATGTTAGAATCTCAATAAATGAAAATATCTTGTCTTCTTCCACTTGTGAGTTTACTTCTAATCTGTAAGTTCCTGGCACATTATTGAATGAATTATTCTCTGTGTCCTCTTAGATACATTAGTTGACCTTTTTCCTCTGCTTTCTTACCTACTAAGTAAGAAATTGAATCAGATAATATTCTAAATAACCTTCTATCTCAAAAATGCGTTTTCAAACAGGGATAAAAAGAAGATTCACATTAGAGAAAAAATGTAACAAATATCCTAGAATAAGAAAGTTACGGATTTGAATGTAAAATCTATCACTAACTGTGAAGCTTTGGGTCAGTGGTTAATTTCAGTAAGCATTAGGTCTTTTTCATGAAGTAGGGGTAAGTAATGTTTATCTTATAAGTTTCACTTGAATATTAAATGGTATAATGTCAGGAATCAAGGGCTTTTCAATTAATAATAATTATTATAATACTATGCTAATACTATAATCATTATCATTAACCATTACCATCTCATTATTATTGTTATTTCAGTATCTCAATTTTAGAACAGAAGCTTGAAAAATAATTAAGTTTATTATAAGTTTAGTAAAATGATTGTCTAAACAGTATGTGTATTCAAATTCTTAGGTACTGTGAGCCATTGAGGAAACACATGTTCCCTCATATTTAATTCAGGGCAATATTTATCTAAAAACATTCTTAACATTTTTATGTTTTCAAAAAGAAGTTATTGAAAAATCTAAAATTTTCCAAACACTGGGGCAATAGCAGTGGGGAAACAAGCAAACAAACAACTGCTCACATAGAGCTTATAGTCTAGCATTAGGATTGGGTGATATAATCGGTATCAGTTAGCTTTTTGCCAGGTAACAAACCACTCCACAATTAGTGTTTTAAGACAATAAGCAATTATTATTTCTCATCAGTTCTGTGGGTCAGCTAGGAGAGTCTTCTGGTCTGTACCGGCTCAGCTTGTGGTGGATGATCTAAGATGAACTCACATGTCTGGAATTTGGATGGAGGTACATGGGCAATGGGGATGACTTGACCAAGGGTCTCTTTTTATATAACGCTTGCCTTAAGCTCCTACACATATACTAGTGGGTGCAGGTTTCCCATAAGCAGCAAGATGGAGTGAATCCCATGTGTAAGAAAACTGTGAAGTCTCTGCTTAGATCATGTTTGCAGTTGCCTTACTGGCTAAAGCAAAGAACCTGGCAAACCCCGAGCCACTGGGAGTAGAATACTCAATCTACTACATAATCTGTTGACATGAGATTCAAAACTGGGGATCTTAGAACAAGGAAAATGGGCTAAAAGAGATAATAGGAGCACAGGGTACACCTAATAGCCCAATGGTCTGAGGTTGAATGAGAGAAAATCGGTTACCTCCTAAGGGATCTTAGCAATACAGAATCATCAGGGAAAAGTCAGGTTTTAGTTGGAGAAAGAAGGGAAGGAAAAATTTCTAAACTGGTGAACAAGAAAAAGTTGAGGAAATAGCGTATTTTGTTAGGGAGTGGCAATGATTTCCTGAGGGGTTTGGGAGCTGAGAATGAGATCAAATTAAGAGATTAAAAGCCAAGTGATAAGGAGTAACGTGAGAGTTTGGAGTTTATCCTGGAGATCAGTATAAGAGGAATAAATGTGTATAATAAAAGTTTTTCACTTAGAGTAACCTTGCTGAGGAGATATTAAAATGGGTATTATGTTTCCCATAACTGGTTCTACCAGGTAAAATTATTAAAGGACCAGACAAATAGTCATTTCAAGTTTGCCAGACTCTTAGTGGACCTAACTGAAGACATTTCATGACGAATAACAAATGTTGAAACTACGGTGTGTCGCCCTTGAACATTCTTTTCCATCCAGAGTGCTACTTTTTACTCCTTCATAAGCATAGCCACCATAGACTTCCCCACCATTCTAGAACTTAAAAGTATACATTTTACCCCCTCAGTGAACTATTGAGTGTATTTCTTTTTCTGGCATGTGTTCACTTGCCTGATAAGTAAATAAAAACTGCTTTGTCTTTTTATTTTTTTGAGAGTCTTGTTTATTTTTTGTTAAGAGCCTTATAAGATGGTCACAGAACAAGTTGTGGTGATGACTTGGTGAGTGTTCCAGTGGGGGTGGGGAGGACATCTTTTTCAGAGCATGCAGGTTTCCACTGAGGATGGCCGAAGCTCAGTTGAGAGCACTCAGACCTCTAGGCTTCATGTCTAACATCCAGAGCACAAAGAAAACTTTTTTATAGAGGATATCTTTTAAAGTGCTCACTTGGGCAGCACATATGCTAAAATTGGAACGATACAGAGAAGTTTAGCATGGCCCCTGCGCAAGGATGACACACACATTTGTGAAGATGTCTTTTATGAAATATATGCTTCTTAGGATCAACAAAATAATCTGTACAGTGAGATATTTTATGTATATAGGCAAAGTAAAAATCCCCCTAATTTATTTATCTCTACATTTAGACATATTTCTAAACATTCTTATTTTATCTTCATAGTCAAATATAGATTAATCATCTATGAATATATCTAAAAATGAATTTATTTACATGCATGAACTACTAGTTATTGTTCTATATAAATAGATGATTTTCAATTTAACAGTTCTACATTATTTTTAAGTAATTCTCTAGAAGTGCCCCTGAT
Source organism: Mirounga angustirostris (assembly GCF_029215605.1). NCBI lineage: Eukaryota > Metazoa > Chordata > Mammalia > Carnivora > Phocidae > Mirounga > Mirounga angustirostris. The sequence goes on along the minus strand of NW_026991712.1, from coordinate 46,382,498 downwards.
TTTAGCAGACTAAAATTTTGAGAATAAGTTCATGTCTACCTATCCATAAACTTCATGATTTTAAAAGTCTTTATCTTACTGCTCAGCCTTTATCTTTCCAGTTAGAGGAATCCTCATTTATAATCTGTCATTATCCAGAAGGTTCTGCATACCCTTGATCAACAGTAGAAAGGTTAAGCTTCACTTTCTAAATCAGGACCTGAAGGAACTTGATAAGAGACAGCTAGAGTCAGGGATCATTAATCACTATCATGCTAGAAAAATTGAGAAAAATATCGAGAAATATAACATTGTAATTTGGGAACTTTCTTTTCTTCCTTTTTTTTTTCTTCTTTCAAAATTTGAACAACATATGTTAAGAGAATTAAGTTTCAAAATTAAGTTACTAAATAAGGCTTATGATAAAAATTTGTATTTGAAATGATATAGTCTTTCAAAATAGCACAGATTTTGTATAATGTTTTATTAGTAAACTTGAGGTTAAATTATTTATCTTCAGGTGTAATAGACCCACAAAGACTTGAGAAACTGGAACTTTTTTATATTCCTCCTTGTCTCTCCATATACCTTTATATCACTCCCTATCTCCATCCCCCAGCTGCCAAAAAGCCAACTATTAAACTATATCTAAATCTATATAATATTTTTCATACCTATGTAGGATTTGAGGGAAAAACTTTTATAAATTCACTTTCATAATACTTTGCTTGAAGTAAATGATGGGTTATAATGTGCTCTGCAACCAGACTGGCATGAGATTGTGGTTGGGGAAAGAGAGGAAAGGAAGGAGTATGTGTGTATGTGCATGTATGTGTATATGTTTATGTTAGAGAAAGAGCAAGAGTGAGAGCAAAAGATATTAAAGATTTTTGAAGGATATAGCACCTCTTTTGGATATATAATGCTGGAGAATTTAGATAATTGGAAGATGGTGCGTGGGAGATTTCTGATGCTATGGGTGTGGATGAACTCATTCAAGGAAAGCGTATAGAATGAGAATTGGAAAAATCCAGGAACAATTTTTGTTCACAAATATCAAAACAAGAAGCTCTAAGTAGTAAGAGCTTGATCTGGACCTATACCAGAAAACTGCTCTCTGGTCACTAAGATATATGAATTTAAAAACAAAGATTTTGTTTAGGCTTCAATGGTAGTTATGAAAAGCAGTGGGAGAAGCAAATGTTAAACTAATTATTGAAGATTCCCTACATGCTTTGAAGCATTTGAATCATATCCTATCATCTTAAAATTAACACAAAACCTAAAATGGACAATTGGAATACAAGCAAATACTATGAGGCATATTTCAGATCCTTTCCATAAGTAAGTTGAAGATGATGATCCTCTTTGACTGTTTATCAGTTACCAAAATGTCTCTTTAATACAATTTTGTATACTTATAGGCAAATGCACAAATGGCTATCAACAGGTATTTGATTTATATATTTAGTATAGATTTCATTGATATATAGCTGACACAGTATTACATTAGTTTCAGGTATACAACATAGTGATTTGACAAGTTTATACATCACGCTATGCTCACCACAGGGGAGGCTACCATCAGTCACTTTGTAATGCTATTCTAACACTATTGGCTGTATTCCCTAAATTGTATGTTTTATCCCCTAATTTATTCATTCCATAATTGGAAGCCTGTGTCTCCCACTCCCCTTCACCTATCTTGCCCACGCCCCACTCACCACCCCTTTGGCAGTTGTCAGTTCTCTGTATTGATGAGTCTGTTTCTGCTTTTTTGTTTGCTTATTCATTTGTTTTTTTCAGATTCCACATATAAGTGAAATCATATAATATTTTTCTTTCTCAGTTTGACTTATTTCACTTAGCAGAATACCCTTTAGGTCCAACCATTTGTTGCACATGGCAAGATCTCAGAGTTTTTTTTTTTTTTTTTTATGGCTGAGCAATATTCCATTATATATATATATATACACACAACACATCTTTATCCATTCATCTATGGATGGACACTTAGGTGGTATCTTGGCTATTGTAAATAATGCTGCAATAAGTATAGAGGTGCATCTATTTTTTTGAATTAGTGTTTTTATATTCTTTGGATAAATAGTAGTGGAATTACTGGATCATATGGTAATTCTATTTTTAATTATTTTTGAGGAATCTCCATACTGTTTTCCACAGAGGCTGCACCAGTTTGCATTCCCACCAACAGTGCACGAGGGTTCCCTTTTCCCTACATCCTTGCTAACACCTGTTACTTCTTGTCTCTATGGCCAGAATCAAAGAAATTAATGACTATATTTCCTTCTAGAATTTTTATGGTTTCAGGTCTCATATTTAGGTCTTTAATCCATTTTGAGTTTATTTTTGTGTGTGGTGTAAGAAAGTGGTCCAGTTTTATTGTTTTGCATGAAGCTGTCCGGGTTTTCCAGTACCATTTGAAGAGACTGTCTTTTCCCCATTGCATATTCTTGCTTCCTTTGTCACAGATTAATTGATCATATAAGCATGGGTTTACATTTGTATCTGGTCTCTCTATTCTGTTCCATTGATCTTTGTGTCTATTTTTGTGCCAGTACCATACTGTTTTAATTACTACAGCTTTGTAGTATAACTTGAAATCAGGAATTGTGAAACCAGTTTTGTTTTTCGTCTTCAAAATCACTTTAGCTATATGGATTCTTTTGTGGTTTCATACAAATTTTAGGATTATTTATTCTAGTTCTGTGAAAAATGCTGTTGGTATTTTGAAGGGATTACATTAAATCTGTAGATTGCTTTGGGTAGTATGGACATTTTACCAATATTTGTTCTCCCAAACCATGAGCATGAATATCTTTTTATTTGTCTGTGTCATCTTCAGTTTCTTTCATAAGTGCTTTATAGTTTTCAGAATACAGGTCTTTCACCTCCTTATTAAGTTTAACTCTGGGTATTTTACTATTTTTGGTGCGATTACAAATGGGATTGCTTTCTTAATTTCTCTGTTGCTTCTTTATTAGTGCATAGAAATGCAATGAATTTCTGTACATTGATTTTGTATCTTGCAAACTTACTGAATTCATTTATAAGTTTTAGTAGTTATTTGGTGGTCTTTAAGATTTTCTGTGTATAGTATTATGTCATCTCCAAATAGTCAAAGTTTTACTTCTTTCTTACTAATTTGGATGTCTTTTATTTCTCTTTGTCGTGTGATTGCTGTGGCTAGTACTTACAGTAATAGGTTGGATAAAAGTGGTGTATTGTTCTTGACCTTAGGAGGAAAGCTCTCAATTTTTATTTTTGAATATAATGTTAGCTGTGTGTTTTGCATAAATGATCTTTATTATATTGAGGTATGTTCTCTCTAAACCTACTTTGTTGCAGGTTTTTATCATGATATTGGACTTTTTATCATGATATTGGACTTTGTCAATTGCATTTTCTGATCTATTGAAATGATTATATATTTTTATCCCCTCTCTTATTGGTCGGTCACACTGATTTGTGAATATTGAACCACTCTTGCATCCTGGTTATTAATTCCACCTGATTGTGAATGATTTGTTTTTTTAATGTATTGTTGCATTTGGTTTGCTAATATTTTGTTGAGGATTTTTGCATCTGTATTCATCAGAGATACTGACCTGTAGTTCTCTCTCTTTTTTTTTTTTATAGTGATTTTATCAGTTTTTGCTATCAGGGTAGTATGTTCCTTGTAAAATGAATTTGGAAATTTTCCTTCTTCTATTTTATGGAATAGTTTGAGAACAAGTATTAACTCTTCTTTAAATGCTTGGTAGAATTCACCTGTAAAGCTATCTGATCCTGGACTCTGTGTGTTGTGACTTCTTTTTAAATTACTGATTCACTTTTATTACTGGTAATCAGTCTGTTCAAATTTAATGCTTTTTCATGATTCAGTTTTCAGAGGTTATGTATTTCTAGGAATTTATCAATTTCTTCTAGTTTGTCCAATTTGTTGGCATATAATTTTTCATAATATTCTTTTGTAATGTTTTATATTTCTGTGGTGTCATTTGTTATTTCTTTTCTTTCATTTCTGACTTTGAGTCATCTCTCTCCTTTTTTGATGAGTCTGGCTAAAGGTTTATCAATTTTGTTGATCTTTTCAAAGAATCAGCTCCAGGTTTCATTGATCTATTCAGGGGTTTGTGTGTGTGCTTGTGTGTGTGTGTGTGTGTGCACGCACATGCACGTGTTGTGCTGTTTTATGTTTTGTGTTTGTTTTTGGTTTTTAGTTTTTATTTCACTTATTTCTGCTCTAATCTTTATTATTTATTTCCTTCTACTGATTTTGGGTTTTGTTTGTTCTTTTTTTAGCTCTTTTAGGTGTAAGTTTAGGTGGTTTGAGATTTTTCTTGCTTCATGAGATAGGCCTGTATTGCTATAAACTTCCCTCTTAGAACTGCTTTTGCTGCTTTTTCTCTCTCTCCTTTTCTTTTTCTTTTTCCTTTTCTTTTCTTTTACTGGGTTTTTATTTGTGGTTTTCATTCAGTTTGTATATAACATCTTCTGTATATAGCAGTTTATATTAAATTGATGTTTGCTTAAGTTTGAACCCATTCTTTACTCCTCTCCCCTCAACCACCTTTTAGGTATAGTATATGGTGTCATAATTTACATCTTTAATTTTGTGAGTCCCTTGACGGATTTTTACAGATATGTATTTTTAATGTTTTTGTGCTTCCTACTTTCATTACTCTTGCTTATGAGTCCACTCAGAGTCCCCTTTAACATTTCTTGTATGGCTGGTTTAGTCATCATGAATTCTTTTAACTTTTTTTTGTCTGGGAAACTCTTTATCTCTCCTTCTATTCTGAATGATAACCTTGTTGGATAGAGTATTCTCGGCTGCAGCTTTTTTCCCTTCAGCACTTTGAATACATAATGCCACTTTCTTTTCTGGCTGGCAAAGTTTCTGCTTAAAAAATCAGCTGATAGCCTTCTGGAGTTTCCCTTGTATGTAACTGCTTTCTTTTCTCTTGCTGCTTTTCAAATTCTCTCTTTATCACTACTTTTTGTCATCTTAATTACTATGTGTCTTGGTGTGGACTTCCTTGGGTTGATATTGCTTGAGGATCTCTGTGCCACCTGGATCTAGATTTTTGTTTTTGTACCCAGTTTAGGGAAGTTTTCAGCTATTATTTCTTCAAATAAATTTCCTGCCCCTTTTTCTTTCTCTTTTCCTTCTGGGATCTCTATGATGCTAATGTTATTATGTTTGATGGTGTCACTGAGTTCTCTAGTTGTATTCTCATTTTGCATAATTTTTTTTCTCCCACTTGATCAGTTTGATGACTCATGATGATTCATTACTCTGTCCTCCAGGTTGCTGATTTGTTCTTCGGCTTAGTATACTGTTTATCCCATCTGGTGTGTTTTTACTTTCACTTATTGTGTTCTTCGTCTCTGATTGGTTCTTTTTAATCTCATTGTTATGGGTGTCACTGATGTCCTCCATTCTTTTCTCAAATCCAGTGGGTATCTTAATCATTACTTTGAATTTTCTATCAAGCATATTACTTATCTTCATTTTGCCTAGGTCTCTTGCTGTGATTTTGTCCTGTTCTTTCATGTGGCACATATTCCTTGGTCTCCTCATTTTGTCTAACTCTCTGTATCTGTTTCTCTTGTTAGGAAAGACAACTATGTCTCCTGCACTTGAAAATAATGGCCTTATGAAGAAGAGGTCCTGCAGTTCCCTGCCATGTAGTTTCCCTTCTTCACTAGGACCTAGTGCTTCAGGGAAATCTCTTCTGTGTCATGTGTGTACCCTGCTGTTGTGGCTGAGCCGGTTTCTCCTTAAGTTCAGTCATCTGCAATGCCTTTCTTTTCCTGTTGTGGGCAGTGTTTGGCTCCTCTGGTGTTATTGGACCAGTCTGAGGCCACCTTAGGCTAGAGTTGAGTCGGACCAGGTGTTTGCCAGAGATGCTGCAGCAGCAAACTGCCAGGCATTTTCCCTGTGGTGTCCCTGGTGAAACTTTCATCAGTGGGCAGGGCCTGTAGTCTGACTGCTTGTGTTCCTCCAGCCCTCTGCTGGGGCCGTTGTCAAACTGGTACGTGTGATTATCTTTGCGCCTCTCTGGGGCAGTGGTCACTTTGGGGTGGTGCTGGCCTCCGTAGGGGCTGCTTGCACACTGCCAAGCTTGCAGCACTGCCCTGGATGGGCTTTGGTCAAGAGAGTATTGGAGAGGGTGGATCTATTGAAGCACAGTGTGGGAGGCTGGGCAGCAGCGTTACCAAGCTTTCCATGCCTGGTCCTGGGCAGGAGGGGCCCTGTAGCACTAGGACTGAGGTGGGCTGTCTGGAGGGGTGGATCCCTAGAAGTACATTGCAGGGGGAGGTGGGGCACAGTGGTGGTGCTAGCAAGCTTTGTGCAGTCTGGTTGTCTGTGGGAGTAGCCCTGCAGCACCTGGACCGAAGTGAGCTGTCCAGAGGGGGGGATTGGCAGAAGCACAGTGCAGGGAGGTGGTGTAGTGTGCTAGCAAGTTAGGTAGGTACCTTTGAAACTAATGCTTCAGTGCTGTATCTCTGCTGGCCGTTTGTTGTGCTGTCTCTTTAAGTCAGGGACTCAGTTTTCTCACCCCCCCAACCCTCCCAGAGCTGAGCCTGCTGATTTTTTCAAAATTCCATGTTTTAAGTCCTGCTGGCTGTAAGAACTCCTGAAATTCAGCCCCTCTTTTTGTAAAAAGCCAAATGTTATGGGGAACTGTCTTCCCCATGTGACTTCCCTGGTGTGGGTGTGTGTTTCTCCCCCCTTGCCCTGCCAGTGATGTCATTCCCTCCTGTGCACAGTTCCACAATTCTGTTTAGTTCCTGACCCTGCTTCTACCCTTTCTACACTCTTCCATGTGGCCTCTTCTCTACATTTTTTTTTATTATTAAAGATTTTATTTATTTATTTGAGAGTGAGAGAGCATGAGAGGGGGAGGGTCAGAGGGAGAAGCAGGCTCCCCGCCGAGCAGGGAGCCCGATGCGGGACTCGATCCCGGGACTCCGGGATCATGACCTGAGCTGAAGGCAGTCGCTTAACCAACTGAGCCACCCAGGCGCCCCTCTTCTCTACATTTAATTGTGGAGTTTATTCTGCCAGTTTTTGGGTAATTTTCTTGGTTATTTACACTGATGGAGGGGTTACCTAGTTGTATCCATAGGAGAAGGTGAGCCTAGGGTGCTACTATGCCATCTTCCCTGGATGTCCCCAGTCATGATTTTTACTCTTTGTTTTGTTGATATGGTATATCATGTCAATTGATTTGCAAATATTGATACATCCTTGCATCCCTGGAATAAATCCTACTTGATCTTGTTAAATGATTCTTTTAAAATATTGTTAAATGTGGGGTGCCTGGGTGGCTCAGTTGGTTAAGTGACTGCCTTCGGCTCAGGTCATGATCCTGGAGTCCCGGGGTCGAGTCCCACATCGGACTCCCTGCTTGGCAGGGGTCTGCTTCTCCCTCTGACCCTCCTCCCTCTCATGCTCTCTGTCTCTCATTCTCTCTCTCTCAAATAAATAAATAAAATCTTTAAAAAAAAATAAATAAAATACTGTTAAATGTGGTTTGCTAATATTTTGTTGAGGATTTTTGCATCCATGTATATGAAGAGTATTGATCTGTAGTTTTCTCTTTTTGTAGTGCCTTTGTCTGGTTTTGATTTCAGGATAATGTTGGTATAAGGATGTATATTAAATATGTTAGTGTGCATACCTGTGGGGGAGTAGCCTGGGGGTAAGGTTCAGGGAAGAAAGACAAGAAATACTGTGAAAAAATAGGACAGAACAAGAGAGGCATCTTTAATGTGTCTATAATATGTAATATACTGCAAATAAAGGGATATGATGAACTCAGCATGCTCTTTAAGATCAACCAAGTGATTAATTTTAAAAAGTATTTTTCTTAATAGTTGACTAAATGTTAATAGATTATGAAAAAGTAAATCACAAAATTTATTTTTAAAAGTGTATCATAGTTTCTAAAGGATTTAATTAAAAGGCATAATATTATATTTTCTAATGTAATCACTTGGACATGCTTTGTTTTGAATGTGTGACTGATCTTTCTCAAGATACAAAATTTATGCAGAAAAAAAAGTTTTAATGTTTTAAATCATAGTCCATGTAAAGGAATGATTATTCAGTATTAGCTAATGTAATTCCCAACAAAGAATGAATAAAAAATAACTGACCCTTAGAAACATATTAAAATTTGAGTTAGAACTAAATGAACGGGCGCCTGGGTGGCTCAGTTGGTTAAGCGACTGCCTTCGGCTCAGGTCATGATCCTGGAGTCCCGGGATCGAGTCCCGCATCGGGCTCCCTGCTCGGCAGGGAGTCTGCTTCTCCCTCTGACCCTCCTCCCTCTCATTCTCTCTCTCTCAAATAAATAAAAATAAAATCTTAAAAAAAAAAAAAAGAACTAAATGAACAATATAAATAAAAATGTAATAATATTCCAATCCAAAGGAAAACTTTAACACCTGCGTAATTTCTGTTGGACCTATCAGAGTTTATGATCCCTCTCTCTCTCTCTTTTTCTTTTTTTATAAAGCAATGTAGTTCATACACATTCACTTAGGGCTACAATCAATATTTATTGTTAATGCTCCTATTTTGTTTCTAAAACTTCCAAGTATTCACCATAATGAGATTTTAAGTAACCGCCTAAGGCAATACAGATTTTGTCATAAATAAGAAATTAGCTATGGCAAAAAGAGCAGCATATTAACATGTGTTGGGCAACTGTTCCAGTTTTTCTTAGCCTGAACAGTGTTAGTCTCTGCCATTATCATGAATTTTGCAGGCAACTTGTGAAGTTTTGTTGTGGTTGTGTTTTCTCTCTCTGGTAAATGAGTCTTCGTATTTTAAAGTAGTTATTTTTACCTTTTTTCCCCTCCATCCTAATGGAGTCTCTGGAGTAGAATACACTTTACTAAAGCACTAAATAACTATTTTCCAGTATAAGTACCAGTTTTTGCTAAGCACAATTTCACAATTTTTGCAAAGCAAAAGTTCAAGATAGTAAAGATAAACCTGTAATCTTATTGGCTTGGTCCTTATTTCATTTTTCTTCTCCACTCAAGTAAAGTATAAATTGAAAGATATAAGAGGGTAATTTATTGATATAGCCTCTAAATCCATAGTTTTTCATCTCATTGAACTCCCATTTCCTAGTTTTTCCTATTTTCTGCTAATAGAAATATCCTCTCAAGATTTCTCATGACTCTGTCATATTTTAAATTTTCAAACTTTATTATTGTTCAAGGCACACAGTCCTCTTCTGGTTCTCAAGGCCTTATGTAATCAAATTCCTATTGCAGTGACAGAATGTTAAATGGAATTTTCTCTGTGGTTTCAGAGATACTATAGTGACCCCAAAAGCCAAGGAGAAGTGTAAATGCATATCAGCTAAGCAGGACAGGTAAACAAATTGCACTGAGTTTTGCAGTCCTCTCGCAGTCCATGCCAAAGCTATAGGAAGGGAGGCTGGTTCTGATGGAAACAACCAAGCTCAATACCAGGTGTATTTCCTCTCTCCTCCCTCTGAGTGCTCCTTCTACCCTAAGCTATCCGAGACTTGCTTAAGAGAACACAAGTGGAGAGCTGAATATGTGTCCACTGGATTTGAAGAGTAGTGATACCAGGAAAGTACCCCAAACACCTAAAGACCAGAGACTGGTCGGAGTGAGGAGGCACTGGTGTGTAAGATTTACTTCCACCTATTGGTGGCAGAGTGTGTTTCTCATCTTCCAGAGTTGGACCCCCAGGAAGAAACCTGGATTTAGATGATGTTGAAAGAAAATCACCCGGCCCAATGGAGAGAGCCTTTGTGGAGAAGATCCCACTGAAATCCAGGGGCGAAGAGAGTGCTTGTGTGTTAACACAAAATAAGAACCTAAGAGGTAAAGTCAGCATTTGGGCACATGTTATAGTGTGAGAGTACTTAAGCCAGGTACCAATCTAGTATGATCTTTTCTACTTTTTCCTTTTTCCTTGGCTCTAGCCTTGCAGTAACTAGAGACAGTAGAGTTAATGCAGGGGGAATCAAAGACAAAGGGGAAAGGAAAGAAACCAAACACACTTAGATTCCCCAACTGTAGATGCCCAAACTAAATTAGATGGAAACTGAAGTAAAGGAGGCAGGCTTTTGTTCACAATGTGAAGTTGAACATTTGATATCAGACATGATTAGATTTTTCTGTAACCTGTAAATATTTCTGTGTTAGGCCAGAGATTGATTGGAACAGCTATGGAGACTGTTTGCCATCTCCTCAAGTGTGAAGGAGGAACCAGGTGACCTAAAGTTCTGTAAACCCATGTCCCCTCCTGTACCTCCCCCGTATGAGTGATCAGATCAGTTAGGGTACAGTGTTATTTTTTTTCACCCCGCCTTTGTCTTCTACCCTTACTTAGTTTCATTAATATTTATTTACACTACACATATTTATGGAAAAGAGTTTATTCACTGAGTCAAAATTGAAGTTTTGAAATTTAAAAATTATGCTCACCTATTTTCTCCTACTTTGGACAGTATCATCTTTTCTCTGAGACAATGATTGCCACAAACTAAATTGGGGGTGAAGTTCATGGAGAGCAAATGGTACAAGAAAGTGTGAGAGACAATTATCATATCTCATTCACATGTGGAATTTGAGAAACAAAACAGAGGATCAAGGGGAAGGGAGGGAAAAATAAAGACAAAATCAGAGAGGGAGACAAACCGTAAGAGACTCTTTTTTTTTTTAAGATTTAATTAATTTATTTATTTGAGACAGAGAGAATGAGAGAGAGAGAGCACATGAGAGGGGGGAGGGTCAGAGGGAGAAGCAGGCTCCCCGCCGAGCAGGGAGCCCGATGCGGGACTCGATCCAGGGACTCCAGGATCATGACCTGAGCCGAAAGCAGTCGCCCAACCAACTGAGCCACCCAGGTGCCCCCGTAAGAGACTCTTAATCATAGGAAACAAACTGAAGGTTGCTGGAGGGGAAGGGGTGGGGATGGGGTAACAGGGTGGTGGACAATAAGGAGGGCACATGATGTAATAAGCACTGGATATTATAAAAGACTGATGAATCACTGAACTCTACCTCTGAAACTAATAATATACTATATGTTAATTAATTGAATTTAAATAAAATAAAATTTAAAACAGAGTGTGAGAGAAAATCAGCATGGGCTAACGTCTTAAAATTCTGTCAGATTGAGAAAGAGACTGTTAGCTGTCTTCCTTGATTCTGTTCTCCCCTACTTACATATTGTAATAGAATTTCAGCCTGGGAAAATAGCTGCTTAGCTAAGTAATACATTTTCCAGCCATTTTTCAGCCAAGCTGGACATAGAATTAAGTTCTATCAGTTGGAGGTATATAAAATGAATTTTTCTGTCAGGTAAGTACTTGAAGGGGGGTGCTCTTCCTGTCCCTTCTTCTTCCATTTTGTGGTTTGGAAAATGGACACAGTAGCAAGCCATCTTGTGCCTTGTGGATGAGGGTAGTATGCTTTGCTTGCAGAAGGAGCTGCAGGATCAGCCCTATAGTGCTCAAACTCAGACTGCCACATCAGAGAGCTATAAATTTATATGTTTAGGTTACTGTTATTTTGGGCATCCTAGCTAACATAACCACCAAAAATATGCTGACTTTTCTATTCATCTTGTAAATTGGAAGACTTGGATCAATACTTGCACACTTAATTCCATCTTTAAAATATTAATATTGTATTAATCTTATACATGGATGATATTAATTTGATATAGATCATAGATTCACTTTCAGAAAGTAACATATCTTGATTCTGTTACTATTTAAGGTAAAAAAAATGACAAAGTGACTATTATCATCATAATTATTTCCCATTATTCAAGAAGTATTAGCTAATGCAGTAAGACAAGTAATATTTATGAGAATTAAAATATTTGGTAACAAGAAAATAGTCATCTTTAAGGATGTTATGATGACCTAAATAGAAAACTCAAGGGAATAAAGTGAAAATCCATTTGAAGTTAAAAAAAAAGAGTTCATAAGGATGTTTACCATATGAATACAAAAAAAATCAATAGTTTTCTATATACCAGCAGTAATCCATTTGGAAATCTAATGGAAACAAGACTTCTTTCATGAGAGTAATAAAACTATTGAGAAGAAACTTTTAAACTATATTAAGAAATAGAAGATCGGGCGCCTGCGTGGCTCAGTTGGTTAAGCGACTGCCTTCAGCTCAGGTCATGATCCTGGAGTCCCGGGATCGAGTCCCGCATCGGGCTCCCTGCTCAGCAGGGAGTCTGCTTCTCCCTCTGACCCTCCCCCGTCTCATGCTCTCTCTATCTCATTCTCTCTCTCAAATAAATAAATAAAATCTTTAAAAAAAAGAAATAGAAGATGAAGATAACATGAGATAGGTGATATCGCTGAGTGGGAAGACTAGGTATTGTTATATGTGAGTTCTTCTCCAATTTTAATCTATGCTTTGATTTAATTCCTCTAAAATTCCTAATAATATGTTCTGGAACTTGAAAAGTGATTCTAAATTTTCTGTGAGAATAAATAAGTTTTATTTTCATTTGGTCCATATATTTGTGTTTTAGATTGAAATTTAATGAACTATCTTTTAGGAATTTCAAGATGATTGTTGGATCATCTATTCAAAGCAATTGGCTTATCAATTACTCATAATAGGTTGTATTGGCAAGGTACAAAGAGCAGGCATAGGTAGAGAGCCTATCCCAGGGCCAGATGGAGAAGAGTTAACAAAATAATCCCAATCAAAACAACAGAAGTGTGGGCGCCTGGGTGGCTCAGTTGGTTAAGCGACTGCCTTCGGCTCGGGTCATGATCCTGGAGTCCCTGGATCGAGTCCCGCATCGGGCTCCCTGCTTGGCGGGGAGTCTGCTTCTCCCTCTGACCCTCCCCCCTCTCTATGTGCTCTCTCTCATTCTCTCTCTGTCTCAAATAAATAAAGAAAATCTTTAAAAACAAAACAAAACAAAACAAAACAACAGAGGTGTTTGTTTTCAGTTATGAATTAAAGGTATACTTAAAAATATCTTGGAATGTGTAGCATTTTATTTTAATGATGATTATACTTTATATCTTGAGATATATAGTGCTTTGTCACTTATGGAGTATATTAACATATTTTATCTGACTTTTATCTTGATAAGCTTGCTTAAAGGGAATGGTTACCATCCTACTGTTACAAGTGAGGAAATTACAGATGAGAGAAGGTCAAAAAATTGTTTCAAATGAAACAGCTAGTAGTAATTCTTTTGATTCCTAGTGCAGTGCTCATTCTGTTATCCCATATTTTATATCTCTATGTTCATCTCTGAGCAATGAGATGGTCAGGGAAATACTAAAGAACATCTATGAAATTGGGCATCAAGCATCTCTTCCCATCTTGGTTTTGAACCTGACCTGTAAGTCAGAGCTATTGATCCTTCCTTATCTTCTATTCCTCCAATCTATAATGATTTTCCATTGATTTGTCTTGCCTTGCCTTGTTATTCTATGCCAGCTGCTTTTCTTTTATCAATCCTACAGATGTTGGTGTTGTTGGGAATTGAGTTATTGGTCTTTTTCTCTTTTTATTATAGTGTTCGCCTAGAATCTTTTTACTGTTAATTTACCTGTGTCTTCCAGGGCAATGTATTTACCTTCAGATCCTCCTTTGAAATCCATCCAGATCTTTAATCTCATTGTCTTCCCCAAATATGTGCCTCCTCATTGGCCCTATGTGAAATTTTATATTATCCCTATTTTATATACGAAAAACTTGAGTCTCAGAAAGCGTAAGCAACTTGCTCAAGATCCTTAAGATAGAATGTGGCTGAATCAGCTTTTAGATCCAGATTTGTCTTTAAAAATATATTTTATTTACATTATAATATTCCAGAGTACATATAACCTCCTTTTCTTTTCTTCTCTCTCTCTCTTATTATGCTGTAGAGTTTTCTCAGTCAGAAATTATGTCTTAATTCTTTTTGCATCCTAACATCTAGTGTCTGGCACATAGAAGATGTCTTTTAAAAGTCTGAACAATGAATGATCATAATAATTCCAGGGCCTATATTTTATGTCTGTAATGAAACAGTATGATTGTAAAATGTAAAAGACCAATTTGCTCCTTTTATTTTCCACTCACTGCTAACATTATTTTGTTCCACCTGTTTTGTCCAGCCTATTCCAGTGACACACAATATTTATTTCTTTATAGAATAAAATACAACCAGAGCTTTGGCTGCTCCAAATTACAGAAGGTAATTGATCATGTACACTTCCATTAAGCTGAAGCCAGGAAGTGACCTTACTGCTTAATTTGGGTGCCTTATGTAATACAGCTGCAAACAGTAACTGCAAGTTAGTAGGCTAACCAAGCAACATAGCTCATGCTATGAAGGGTTAACTACAAGAATCACCACAATAGAAGAGTGTTCTTCCACAGCTGTGATTGCCACTGTAGCTCTAGACTTTTACATGGTTTTGCCTTTTTTAAATCAGTGAGCTCTTTAGAGAACTCAGTCTGTGTGAGAGAAAATGTAAAACTGCACTTGCTACAATTCACTTTTATTGTCCCAGTCACACTACAGTGATCGCATTTGTCCACTCTGATTTGCTCACCTCTCTCAACATGCTTCTTGTTCTAAAGTGCTAAATCCTCATACAAATATTGTAAGCCTAGACCAATTTTCTGCAAAGTAAAATGAAGTTGAGTAACATTTTTTCACTCTTCAAAAATTGATTCTTTCCTCAAATATAATCTGATGTTAATTTGTCCCTTTGGCTCTATAATTGGAACTAATCATGCCAGGTTCCTGAGCATCACTTATATTTAGTTGGTAATAATATCCCATAGGTAAAAAGTTTTTAAAAAATGATGTTTTCACCAGCCACAGCCAAAATCTGAAATGATGCCTTTTGAAAAATGCAAGCATATGGTTTTATTTTTTGAAATCCCATTCAGTACATAACTTCCTTTGATAAGTTTATTCATTTACTAATAGAACATTAAACTGATAAATCATATCTACAAAGGGGGAAGAGGAGAGGGAGGAGGCATGAAATGAATTCAGCAGGATTTCTTCTTAAGAGTCTTGAAAAAAAAAAGAATCTTGATCTTACCTTTAAGGAAGTTTGATTTTTACCTGTTGGTTGGAATATCAAAGTGAAAGAGTTAAGTATAACTTACCTGATTTTAATACTTCAGAATCCCTTGGCATGCCAAATTCTCAAGCTACTAAAACATGTACATTTTATTTTCTGAGTAGACTATGCTCCTCACAGTTTATAGAACTATTATATCTCAATTATAAACTTCTGTAAATGCCACTTTCCTTTCCTTAGAATATCACCTCTGACTTTTATAAATTTTTACTGGTCCAAATCCCAATCCCCCAAATATTTGTGTATTAATATATATTTCTTATAAATTCTACAAGACTATATGCTACTTGAAAGCAACTTTTTAAAAAAATTTTTTATTCTTATGTTAATCCCCCTACATTACATCATTAGTTTTTGATGTAGTGTTCCATGATTCATTGTTTGTGCATAACACCCAGTGCTCCATGCAGAATGTGCCCTCCTCAATACCCATCACCAGGCTAATCCATCCTCCCACCCCAACCCCTCTAGAACCCTCAGTTTGTTTTTCAGAGTCCATCGTCTCTCATGGTTCGTCCAGCCCTCCGATTTCCCCCCCTTCATTCTTCCCCTCCTGCTACCTTCTTCTTCTTCTTTTTTTTTTTCTTAATATATATTGCATTATTTGTTTCAGAGGTACAGATCTGAGATTCAATAGTCTTGCACAATTCACAGCTCTTACCATAGCACATACCCTCCCCAGTGTCTATCACCCAGTCACCCCCTCCCTCCCACCCCACCCTCCACTCCAGCAACCCTCAGTTTGTTTCCTGCGATTAAGAATTCCTCATATCAGTGAGGTCATATGATACATGTCTGTCTCTGTTTGACTTATTGAAAGCAACTTTTATGCTTTCTTTACATTTTTACCTACTATAGCATTCATCAGAAGGCTTTGAAATAGCTGGTATCCACCCTTAGCATGAGTGGAACTAATTTGTCTTTGTTAATCTCAGAAAAATATCACATATGTAATATTGAAAAAATAAATGTGGAGTTAAATGGAAATTATAGAAAAATGATATGAAATCAGTAACAAAGTACTATCATTTTATGATTTCAATATTAGGAAAAGATTGGCTGTGGAAATGATGAGGTTGTATAAACTTCAGCTTAGATGAACTGAAAGAAAAGTAAAGGTGGTTCAAGATTATAGATTATTAAGAATAAAGTTGGGCGAGAAAAAAAAGGACATAGATATCTGAAGTTATTTGATATTAATTCTTATGGATTCTATGCTTCAGTGCTTCAATAATTTTTTACTCCCCCAAAGACTCCATAGACTCCAAAGACACAATGTTGAGTAAGAGTCAAAGCTGCCCTCAAAAACACATCGCAATGTAGTAAAGTGAAATAAACACATTCAAAGATAACTTTATTTTAAAAAAATCCAGATAGCAATAAAATATTAAGTGCACCTTTAAAATGGCATGGTTATTCCCAAACCTATTCTAGGCCAGTTGAACTAATGGAGACAGTTACTAGTAGAATTATTTGCTCTAAGTTTCTCTTTTCTTCTCCATGAGGAGGTTCACTTGGAAAGAAAATAGATCTGTCAAAATACTTTTGCTGTATTTCACATTAAACTGTTGTTCATAGCCATCCTGCAGTGTCCAGATGTCTGAGGGTAATAGACCTGTGTATTATGAAACAAATCTGAACACTTGGGGAGTCTCCAACTGAGAATTTCCCTGAAGAAATTGTGTGTGTGGATACACTTTTCTCAGTCCTATCAGGGAACTCACAGAGCCGTTTCACATCGACAGTGACAGCAGGATGTGATTCCTGTGGTGTATTCTACAAAGCATTGGAACTACTTAGAATATGTGAATGCATGCTCAAGTCAGATAGCGTGCAGACTAACAATCAAACTCTGAGGTGCCTGCAAGGAAGAGGTAGGCAATTGAATCGATGTCATTTTTTTTTCTTCAAAATAGGAATAATTCTAGCTGAGAAGGGAAACTGATTTTGATATGTCTGCTTCTGCTCTACTCCTAAAAGTTCAAGGGGGAAGAAAATTAGATTAAAAAATAAATACTAAATTTATTATATATCAGGTAATACCCTGGGCACTTTTACAATGACTTAATACTTATGTCACTTTTGGGAGATAGGTATAATTCTCTCTCCTTTATATATATTGAATTCAAGGTCAGTTACATTGGTAAGAAGAATTTAGGCTCAAACCCAGGTATACTGCATTGTAGTCTTCACATTTATTCATAATATAGTCAAAGTTTCAACTATGAAGAGGAATAATGAATAGAAAGTAATCACTAGTTAACCCAATATGTTAAAAAGATGATTTATTTCTACAAACAGGTTATATTCTTTAAAAAATCTCTAAGACCTACTATTATTACAGTCTAAGAAATCTTCTTTTGGGAATCCTATAATATCATCAATCATTCATTTACTTCACAGGTAAAAAATTTCATTCATTTATGTGTAGTAACACAGCAAAAGCTATAGGAGAATACTTGTACGTTAGAATTAAGAATCACAAGGAAATTTCAGACCCAAAAGCTAAGCAAATATTAAACAAAATTACCAAAGATATTTATAAAATCTCTTTGCCAAAAGATATTTAAAAGTAAGAGAACTAATTAGGATTTCTTGGAATGCTTTCCATATAATCCATGGAGATAGTGGAAGATTACTTGATTTTTTCTCTAAACCATTTTTCCTTCTATTCTCTTGAGAATTTTAGTTATAAACTTCTTAGTAAAGGTTTTTATATGCTGTATCATGTTCTTAGATTCTTAATTAAATTTGATATACATTAATTTAAATGTATATCATTGTTACCATTTTGTTAGAAATGTTAAGAAATAGCTTATTTAAATATTATTAAAATCACATGAGTAATGGGCAATTTCTCCAGATTTATTGAAATATAATTGACATGCAGTGTTGTATATGTTTAGAGTGTACAGTACAATGATTTGACTTACATATATCATGGGCCATATATGGCCTTTATTATGTTGAGGTACATTCCTTCTTAATAGTTAAGAGTTTCTATCATAAATGGATCTCAGTTTTATCAAGTGTTTTTTTTTTTTTTCCTGCATTTATTGACATGATCACTGGTAATTTTTTCTTTCATTCTATTAATGTGATATATCATGTTGATTTATTTGCATAGACTGAACCATTTCTGCATCCCAGGCATAAATCCCACTTGGTCATAGTAAATGATTCTTTAATGTGCCGCTGCGTTCAGTTTGCTAGTATTTTATTGTGAACTTTTTAAATCTATATTCATCAGGGATAATGGCTGGTAATTTTCTTTTTTGGTAGTGTCCTCTTCCAGCTTTGGTATCAGAATAATGCTGGCCTCATAAAATGAGTTTGGAAGTTTCCCTCTTCTTCAATTTTTTGAAAAAGTTTGGGAATAATTGGCTTTAATTTTTCTTTAAATGAATTCACCAGTGAAGCTATCTGGTCTTGGGCTTTTCTTTGGAGATATCTGATGACTGATTTAATCTCCTTAATAGTAACTAGTCTGTTGAGTTATGTTTCTAAGAATTTTCCCACTTCTTCTGGTTGTCCAGTTTGTGGGAAAATAGTATCCTTTTTTATTAGAACATTACCTATTTGGGTCCAAAAGTAACAACAAAAACGACAAAATTGTTGTAAGCTCTAAATCAATTAGCTTTTGTAGAAAAAATAATATAAAGGACAAATTTATCTGAATAGAATGAGTTTTTAATTAGATATTAGAAAAAAGCCTTGCTCAGCATCAGGATCAATCTATCTGGGATCCTTTGGGCCTCATGGGAGGTTTTCAGCCAGCGTTACTTTAAGTATACTTTCTCTTCCTTTCTCTCTCTCTCCCCCTTCTAGAATTCCCATAATGCAGATATTATGTCTTATGATTGTTTCCTGTAAGTCCTACAGGATTCTTCACTCCTTTTCATTTTTTTTTTTTCTGTCTTCTGACTGCATTTTTTCAAATGCCCTATATTCTAGATCACTGATTCTTTCCTCTGTATGGTTGAGTGTGCTTTTGAAACTCTCTCTTGAATTATTCAGTTCTGTCATTATACTTCTCAGCTCTAAAATTTCCTTTCTTTTTTTTTTTTGTGGGGTCTTAATGGTTTCTATTTCTTTGTTGCAATTTCCATTTTTTCATACATAATTTTTCTAATTTCCTTTAGTTTTCTGTGTTCTTGTAGCTTATTAAACTTCTTTAAGAGGAGTATTCTGAGTTCTTTGATAGTGCATAGATTATTTTCTCTAGGGTCAATTATTGGAGCTTTATTAGTCTCTTCTGGTGGTGTAATATTTACTTGATTTTTTATGATGCTGATTTTTTATTTTGGTATCTGTTCATTTGAATAGGCAGTTTCCTTATACGGACTTTACAGGTTCATTGTGGCAGATAGTTTTTTTTTTAAATTTTTTAAAGATTTTATTTATTTATTTGACAGAGAGAGAGACAGCGAGAGCAGGAACACAAGCAGGGGGGTAGGAGAGGGAGAAGCAGGCTTTCCCGCCAAGCAGGGAGCCCGATGTGCGGCTCGATCCCAGGACCCCGGGACCACGACCCGAGCCAAAGGCAGACACCCAATGACTGAGCCACCCAGGCGCCCCTGTGGCAGATAGTTCTTAACAAGTCAGCTCAGTTTGGCTTCCTGGGCATGTTTGTTGAAACACCTTTGGGCAGGTGGGGCTTGCTATCTGGTTTGTTTTGGGGCAAGGCCACTGCCTAAGCTCTGAGGTTGGGTGAATTAGGTGTTGCTGGCTAAGAACAGTTGGATAGGACTGCTGGCTTAATTCCCTGACCAAGCTAGGCAGTAGGCTCCACATTTACCTGAGTTCTCTGGTCAGGCTTCCTAGACGGGTACCATACTCAGCAGTAAGTGGGGTTATGGATTAGTTTTTTTCCTCTGGCAGGGCAGCAGGAAGGGTCCCGGGGCCCTCCAGGCTCATTGTTTGGGAACCCAAATCAGGTAAGAGTATGCACTAAATTCCTCGGATAGCTGAGGCCACCAGTTTTGTTCTGTAGGTAGAAAAAGCCATGGGCGATGCTTTCTGTGTAAGTGCCAGTGTAAGCTGGGCTATTGGATGAGCTACTTAACTTCCTGTGTGTTCCCGTCAGGTTCCCTGGTTGGGTAGGTTGAAGGATGTTTTCAGCAATGAGAAGTGTTATGAATTAGCTTCCCTGCATGAGTGCAGTGGGAGAACCAGTTCCAAGGTTATTATGGCTCTTAGTCTGTGTTCTTGACTCAAGCTAAGCTGCACCCCAAATTTCCTGGCCAAATAGAACCAGTCTTTGCTCTATATATTATTAGTTCTGCCTGCTGGACTCAGCTCAAATGTTTCTGAGTTATATAGCTTACAATTCTGGTCATGCTTTCTGTTGGGCAGGTCTGGGGCCTTCACTTATTATTGAACTGGGTTATGATTTAGCTACCCTGCTTGGGTAGGAATGAGGGCCAGCTCCATGCCTCTCTTAATGTTTCCAGTCAGGCTTTCTGGTTGGGAGGATCAGGAGTTACTCTCAATAGTGAG
Source organism: Mirounga angustirostris (assembly GCF_029215605.1). Taxonomy (NCBI): domain Eukaryota; kingdom Metazoa; phylum Chordata; class Mammalia; order Carnivora; family Phocidae; genus Mirounga; species Mirounga angustirostris. Next base: position 46,361,859 of record NW_026991712.1, on the reverse strand, counting down.
TAGGGCTATGAATTAACTCCCTTGCCTAGGTGTAGATGGGCAACCCCCAAGCCTGGCACTGCCTTTTCTCCAAAGGTGATCCCTCTGCCTGCTGGCCTCTCTGTTCAAACATGCAACTTCTTGAATTCTTGCCAGACTTCTGGTCAGACAACATCAGGGGGCCAAACTCAGCAATGGGCTAGGCTGTAGTTCCCTGGTTAGCTTGTGCCTGTGACTTCATTTTGCAAATGTGCGAAGGTGCTAGTTGGGTCTACTACTTGGGCTCTGTAGGTAGAAACTAATTCTCCTTAGATTTGAATGCTAGTTATTGCAAGTCCTTCCCGCTACTTCTCTGTCACAATCAGATTCCCAGTGGTCAAGCTCCACAGACTCCCCTGCAGTCCCCATGGAGTAAAAACAGAGCAGAGTCTCCCAGGATGGAATCCGTGATGCTGGGGAGGCTGGATGTCCCCCCTGGGCTCTCTTTTCCCATCATTGAAAACATATGGTCAGAAGAGAGACCTCTGTGCCCCTCTATAGAGTGCTGCACTGGCCTGGGGGAAGGATAATGTGGTCAGCATGTAACTGCTCCTCCTACCCTTCTAATTAAATTTGTCTTGATCTATGTGACACAGCATGATGCTTTGGCCTTACTCCCATGTTAAAGGATTCTTTTGGTGTTACCTTGTCCACCAACAGTTTTTAGTAGTACTTGCAAGGGAGAGTGAAGTCAGGAATGGTCTATGTTGTCATCTTCGTAGCATCACTCCTCCATTAATTTTAATAACAGGCATAAACTGTAAAATTTGATATAAATTACAAGTGGACACATATTTACTGTAGGAGTATGAAATTGGTATTTTCTTTACATTTAGAGTACAACTTAATCATAGTCATTGTATTTTCTTTTTTCAGCATCAGAAAAAAATTGCTGTGGGTTCATCAACCTTTCATTCTGCTTTGAAGATTTTATTTATTTATTTATTTGACAGAGAGAGACATAGCGAGAGAGGGAACACAAGCAGGGGGAGCGGGAGAGGGAGAAGCAGGCTTCCCGCGGAGCAGGGAGCCCAATGCAGGGCTCGATCCCAGGACCGTGGGATCATGACCCAAGTGGAAGGCAGTCGCTTAACCAACTGAGCCACCCAGGCGCCCTCATTCTGCTTTGAAAATACCTTTTGTTTAAAATGCATTGAAAACAAGGCAACTTTTCTACATTTTCTGTAACAGTGATTTCAAAATATTTTTAAAATAAAATGATTTTTCAAGAAAAACCTCATTAAGTTATGATTAAGTCTTTAATCCATTTTGAGTTTATTTTTATGTATGGTATATAAGGTCCAGTTGCATTCTTTTGCATTTAGATACCCAGTTTCCCCCAATACCATTTGTTGAAGAAACTTCCTTCTACAGACATATTTTGTTGACACTTTTGTCAAAGATGAGTTTACTGTACATGTATGTTTTATTTTGGGGCTTCCTATTCTGTTCATCTATGTCTGTTTTTATGCCAGTACCATACTATTTTGATTACCATAGTTTTGTAACATAGTTTGAAATCATAAAATATGATACCTCTACCTTTGTCCTTTTTCTCAAGATCACTTTGACTATTCTAAATGAATTTTAGAATTTTTTCTATTTCTTTAAAAAATGTCACTGAGATTTTTATAGAGATTACACTGAATGTGGATCACTTTGAATAGTAGGACATTTCAACAATATTGTCTTCCAATCTATAAACATGGGATGTCTTTCCATTTATTTGTGTTTTCTTTTCTTTCACCGATGTTTCATATTTTTCATTGTATGAAAGTTTTACCTCATTAGTTAAGTTTATTCCTGAATATTTTTTATGCTGCTAGAGATTTTCTTAATTTACATTTCTGATAATTCATTGATAGTGTATACAAACACTGGTTTTTGAATGTTGATTTTGTATCCTGCAACTTTACTAAATTCAATTATTTGTTCTAACAGGTTTTATTTTGTTTGTAGTATTTAGGATATTCTATATACAAGATTAGGTCACTTGCAAACAAGTAATTTTACTTTTTTTTCCCCAAATTGGGTGCCTAGGTATTCTGGATAGGGCTTCCAGTACCATGTTAAATAGAAGTGGTAAGAGTGGTTGTTCTTGTTCCTGGTTATAGAGGAAAAGTTTTCCGTTTTTCACCATTGAGAATGATGTTAGCTTTGGGCTTGTCTTATATGGCCTTTATTATGTTGAAGTGCTTTCCTTCTATACCTAATGTACTCAGAGTTTTTATCATGAAAATGTATGGAATTTTGTTGAGTGCTTTTTCTCCATCTATTTAGATAATCATGTGTTTTTAATCCTTTCTTCTATTACTGTGTTGTATTATACTAACTGATTTGAGTATGTAGAACCGTACTTTATCCCAGGGATATTTCCTATAATTTTCTTGTAGTATCTTTGTCTGACTTTAGTATCAGCAAAATGCTGGCCCCGTAAAATGCATTTGGAAATGCTTCCTCATCTTCAATTTTTTAGAAGAGTCTAAGAAGGATTGGTATTTATTCTTCCTTAAGTGTTTGATAGAATTCACCAGTGAAGCCAACTGGTTTTGAGTTTGTCTTGTTGGAGATTTTTTATTACTGATTTAATTTTCTTATTTAGTCTATTTCAGTTTTCTTTATCTTCATGATTCATTATTGGTAGGTTGTGTATTTCTAGGAATTTGCCCATTTCTTCTAGGTTATCCAAGGTGTTGACGTGTAAATGTTCATAATAATCTTTTATGGTTTCTTTCTATTTTTGTGGCATCATTTGTAATGTCTCCACTTTCACTCCTGATTTAAGTCCTTCCCCCCTCTTTTTTGTAAGTCTAAGGATTTTCCCATTTTATTTATCTTTTCAAAGCCAACTGTTAGTTTTGATTTTCCCCATTGTTTTCCATTCTCTATTTCATTTTTCTTTCTTTCTCTTCTCTTCTTGTTCTTTTCTCTTTCTTTCTTTCTTTCTTTCTTTCTTTCTTTCTTTCTTTCTTTCTTTCTTTCTTTCTTTCTTTCTTTCTTTCCCTTTTCTAACTTTGGGTTTAGTCTTCTTTTTTACCTTTTTGGGGTGGAAAGTTAGCTTGTTTGAGATCTCCTTTTTTCAATATGGTTGTTTATCAGTATAAGTTTTCCTGTTAGTACCACTTTTGTAGCATCACATAGGTTTTGATATGTGTTTTTTTTTTTCATTTATGTTTGTCTCAAGGTATTTTCCACTTTCCTATTTGATTTCTCTTTTTACTCATTGTGTTTCAGGAGTGTGTTTAATTTCCACATATTGGAATTTTTCCAATTTTTGTTCTGTTATTGATTTCTTGTTTCATACCATTGCATTCAAAAAAGCTGACTTGTATTATTTCAATCTGGAGCTTAAATTTTTTTGTGACTTGTTTTGTGGCTCAACCTATGGTCTATCCTGGAGAATGTTCCATGTATGCTTGAGATGCACATGTCTCTTCTGCTGTTAGATAGAATGTCCTCTATATGTCTGGCAGGTCCATTTTGTTGATGGTGTTATTCAAGTCTGCTATTTCCTTATTAATTTTCTGTCTGGATGATCTATCCATTGATGAAAATGAGGCATTGAAATCTTCTATCATTGTATTGCTATTGTATTCTGTTATTATTATTGTATTGCCATCAGACCTGTGAATATTTGATTTATATATTTATATGTTGGATGTTGAGTGCATATTTATTTATAATTATTATATCTTCATGATGAATTGACCCTTCAATTATTATAAAATGACCTTCTTTGTCTTTTGTAACAGTTTTTGACTTAGAGTCTATTTTGTCTGACAGAAGTAGAGCCAACCATTCTCTCTTTAGTTTACCATTTTAATGGAACATCTTTTTCCACCCCTTCAGTTTTAGCCTATTTTTTCTTTGATTTAAAGTGAGTCTTTTGTAGTTAATATATAGCTGGATATTTTAAAAATCCATTCAGCCACTCTCTATTTTTGATTGGCAGATTACCCCATTATTTATGAAGTAATTATTAATAAGTAAGAACTTATTATTGACATTTTGTTGTTTTCTGTCTGATTTGTGGTTATTTTGTTTATCTTTTCCTCTCTAGCCATTTTCCTTGTGATTTAAAAATTAATTTATAGTGATATGCTTCAATTCATTTCTCTTTTTCCTTTGTGTATTTATTGTATGCATTTTCTTTATGGTTACCATGGTGCTTACATAAAACATCTTAAAGTTGTAACTATTTTAAGTTGATAACAATTTAACTTCAATTATATACAAAAACTTTACATTTTTACCAACCCCACACACTTTATGTTATACATTTAACACTTTATATCTTTTATATTATATATCCATTAACAATACTTTCCTCTTTTAACCTTTATGTTAGAGTTAAAAGTGATTTACAAATCCATTAAATTATTATATATTCTGTATTTGTCTATATGTTCACCTTTACTAGTGAGCTGTATACATTCATATACCTTCATGTTGCTATTTAGCATCTTTTCATTTAAATTTGAAGAATTCCCCTTAGCATTTCTAGTAAAGCAGTATAGTGGTAATGAATTCCCTTAGGTTTTGCCTGGAAAAGTCTTTATCTCTCCTTTATTTCTGAAGGACAGTTTTGCTTAGTAGAGTGTCCTTGGTTGGTTGTACTTTTCTTTCAGCACTTTGGATATATCATACCTCTCTTTTCTGGCCTACAATATTTCTATTGAGAAATGTGCTCATAGTTTTATGGGGCTCCTCTGTTTGGAATTAGTTAATTTTCTCTTGCTGCTTTCAAAATTTTCTCTTTGTCTTTGGCTGGTAAAAATTTTACTGTAATGGGTCAACATAGTCTTATTTAGGCTTACCTTGTTTGGAATTCTTTGTGTATTATGAATCTGGATATCCATTTCTCTCTCAAGATTGGGGGATTTTTCAGCCCTTATTTTTTAAATAATATTTCTGCCCTGTTCTGTCTTCTACTTCAGTGACTCCCATAATTCATAATATCTTACCATCTGAGACTTCCGTATATTGGTTCTCTTGATGGTGTCCCATAATTCCCTTTAGGTTTTTCTCATGGCTTTTTATTCCTTTTTCTTTTTATCTCTGACTGTGTAATTCCAAATGATCTGTCTTGAAATCATTGATTTTTTTTCTTCCACTTGATCAATTTTGAGATTGAACCCTCTGTTGATATTTTCACTTCAGTTATACTTGTTAGCTCCAGAATTTCTCTTGGTTATTCTTTTTTTTTTCCTTTAAATCTCTTTGGTTATTCTTGATTATTTTATTTCTACTGAGGTAACTAGGGGAAGGGCACCTTCCTTCAACTGTGTTGTGTAGCTTGGAGAAGGCACAGTACTGAGGCCACTCCTCCAAGAGGGAGGGAGAAATTGAACTTGAAACCAAAACCCCTGATCTTTAATACACTCCCCAAGGTCCTGGTTTCTGGCTCACCTCACAAAGAATTCTGAAGGAAGTGATATGGTTAGACAACAGAGAGAGCAAGAGATTACAGGTTAAAAAAAAAAAAAAAAAGACTGGGCAGCTAGGAACCTAAATACAGAACCTCAGCCAGTGTAGTAGTATAGTCAGTGAAGGTTTTCTCAGCCAAAGCCAATACATGAAGCTTGGACATCATGGCTCTTTCTTCAAATGTGCAGACACTAATACAGAGCTGCAAGGACATGAAGAATTAAGAAAACATAATACAATTCAAAATAAATCCCTAGTAACTGACCTAAAGATATAGAGATCTATGATTTGCCTGAAAAAATATTCAAAATAATCTTTTTTTTTTTTTTTTTAGTTTGTAGAGACTGTATTTTATTTTTAATTAAGTTTTTCATTTTAATTCCAGTGTAGTTGATATACTGTGTTATATTAGTTTCAGGTATACAATATAGTGATTTAACAATTCTGTACATTACTCAGTGCTCACCATGATGTTTAATCCCCATCACCTATTTCACCCATCCCACCACACACCTCCCTTCTGGTAACCATCAGTTTGTTCTCTACAGTTAAGAGGCTGTTTCTTGGTTTGTCTCTCTCCAAAATAATCAACTTAAAGAAGCTTAATGAATTATAAGAGAACACAGATAGCAACAAAATCAAGAAAATGATACTTGAATAAAATGAGTACATTTTTTGATTTTAAATATTCATCTTATTATTTGGTAATCTTTCTAAATTATTTTATCCAATCAAAGGATTTGTCTCTAGATACTTTTAAGCTGTTCCTTCTTTTCTACTTATTATATATACATTTTTTCATGCTCTTTATTATACTGGCTAGGGTCATGGTTTAAAATGAAATGCTTCTGGGGCACCTGGGTGGCTCAGTCATTAAGCGTCTACCTTCGGCTCAGGTCATGATCCCGGGGTCCTGGGATCGAGCCCCGCATATGGCTCCCTGCTCAGCGGGAAGCCTCCTTCTCCCTCTCCCACTCCCCCTGCTTGTGTTCCCTCTCTCGCTGTGTCTCTCTCTGTCAAATAAATAAATAAAATCTTTAAAAGAAAAAAAAGGAAATAGATAGGAACTTATCTGACCTGACAAACAATAAGAAAAATAGATATCCAGTGGTATCTATATCTATATCTATATCCAGAGAGAGCATGAGAGGGGGGAGGGTCAGAGGGAGAAGCAGACTCTCCTCCGATTGGGGAGCCCTATGTGGGACTCAATCCCAGGACTCCAGGATCATGACCTGAGCTGAAGGCAGTCGCTTAACCAACTGAGCCACCCAGGTGCCCCTCCTATCTATTTCTAATTTGCTTTTTAAAGTTTTTTTATTTGCTAATTGGGATAGTCATATGGATTATTTTTCTCCTTTACTTTATTGTATATACAGATCTAATTTTGAAACAGTCTTGCATTTATGGAGTAAATCCAATATATCATTGTATTTTAGTTTTTTTTTAATAATACACTCCTCTTTTATTTTTAATATTTTGCTTATTATGTCTAAATGTTTAATAAATTTGGATTTTAATTTTATTTTCAATTGTTGGCCTTGTCTGGGTGGTTTAGAGATAATTACAACATCATAAAATAAGATTAGAGCATACTTGCTTTTTCTATTCTGTGAAGGCACTTGGGAAAGTTTGATATTATCTGCTCTCTTAATATCTTCCAGAATATGAATGCAAAGTTGTTTAGTTCTGCCGTTTTGTTTGAATATGGGCAAAGGTGTGTAAAGGAATGTTTTAATCTAATTTAATTTTTGTGTGTGTGATAGGGCAATTTAGTTTTTTTTTAAATATTTTTAAAGATCTTTATCCTTTTTACCTCCATTTCTTTATGTCTGTTTCTATACTTTTTGGTTTCTGCTCGTGCTTTTACTAGCAGCTTGATTCTTTATTTAGTGAATTTTTTGTTGTTGTTCACTTGTTTTTGGTGATGTTAATCGTTGTGAACTTTGTGTAAACTTCAAAGTTTAAGAGTGAGTTTTCCCAGAGATTATTTACATTCTAATTCCCATCCCAAACAAATGTGAACTTGAGTTATGAAATTTGTACAGGGATATACTTGGTAGGACCTTTATGTATATGTACTTAGACTTCTGTGGCCCCACAAATCTCAGGTTTAGGTTCCCAGCTATAATATCAGATAAAAATTTTTGTTGGTTTGTTTCCTGGTACTTTATGGCTTCTGGAGAATTTCTTTGTTTTCCCATAAATCCAGACATGAACTAAAATATATTTGAAAAATTACCCAGTATTGAGAGGGAGCTGTCTGAATATTGACTCTGCTACAGTCTGGGTAATGTGCTAACAAATATGTTTTTATTTTAATTTTTTATAATTTTATTTACCTTTTCCCCTTCCCTTTTTAAACTAAAAGTGCCATTTATGACTGGGAGAATGGAAGAAACAAGAGGTGATAAAGAACAAAAGATGATTATTTGTTTTGAACCTCCAAAACTGAGATCCTTGAACAGACAATATATTGGAAAGTTACTTGTAGATCCAGTTTCTTTTACCCAATTCACCTACTCACCCAAGGAGAAATTAGACTTCCTGGTTAGAAATAATTCTGAGAGTAGTGACTAGGAACTAGTTCTTGAGAAAAGGCCTTGAATTTTGCCCATTTACCTTGCTGAATGATTTATTTGAGGAGAGATGAAACTTCCTTAGAGTGGATATTTTCTGGAATTTTTTAGGCAGAAACTGAACTATCAGACAAACTGGGGATGATGTGAGAAAATGGATTACAAATGGCTATTCAGCATGTGTAGGCATATGAAAAAAAATTTTCCATAACATGAGACAAGTTTTATTTTTCTGTCATTCTGGGATGTGGAACCAAATCTGAATCAGTTTTGTAGTCAAGAAAGGAGTACAGCATATCATCAACCAGTGACAGGGGACCATTACAGTATAGAGATTATTCCTCAGAGTCTAACTACTTACAGCATGATCTACACCCAGACCAGTAGAAACAGGAGCAGCAGCTTCTTCTGGGAGTTTGTTAAAAATGTAGAATTTTAGGCCCCAGGCCAAGTTTATTGAACTTGAATGTATATTTTAACAAGATCCCTCAGAAGTTGACAGCATGAATCATTGAAGACAACTGAAAAGAGCTGATGAAATGTAATACATGCCAGAACATGATGTCAGATGACTTCAAAGTACTAGACAACTTTTCTTTCTCTAATATTACAGATTGGCACTATATAAGCTTTCTGAGTAACTGAGGAAAGTAAGGAGAGTAACCCTCTAATTAACAGAGAAAACCCCAATTTCACACGTTTATCCTAAGATTAAATGTCTACAGATAAATTTGGTCTTAGAATATTCAAGAAAGTTGAAAATTTTCTTTTTTGGCAATAGGTAAAGTCCATGGCCTGAAATATGTTTGTTTCTCCCATTAATGTGTCATTTAAATCTTTGAAGCCAGAGATTGTTTCCTAATTTTGAAATCACTTCCACTACTTTTCCCAGCAAATTTCCAAAGGATGTGCTTAATAAATGTATGTAAACACATATAAATAAATACATCTTATTTAACATTTTATTTACAGATAAATAAATATGGTAGCAAATAATAGTATAATTTATAAACTTTTAAAAGAATTATCCCTTACCTTTAATATTTCAGGAGACTAACTGGGCAATTTTCTTCAATTGCATTGGAAATGGAAGTCCAAGGATGAAGGAAATACCTTTGTGCCAAAAAAGTAAACTTTTATTCACATCCACTAATTACTGAACATCTAATCTGTTTTACAAAGGGGCAATATTAATATTAGTGTATGAATCATGCTGATTTTTCCATTGCAAATGTTTTCTTAAAGTTTGTATGCTCCTTTTTTATACATGTGACTTCAATGAGAAGAACAGTCAGCTTCTCTGAAGAACAATCAGACATTCTGAGATGGTTATTTGTCACCACTTTTCTCCTTTCTTTAGCTCAGCAAGTTTTACTGTTAAATACTATAGCTGAGTTGAGTGTGCAGCATCAGAGTGTCAAGTAGCTACTCTCAACATCAAGTGAGAAGAGCACTTCACTGATTTCTGATAAAAAAAAATTCTTAGGCTATTTTTTTAAAAAAGCAAGAAGCTTGTTAAGTAGTATTTCCAAGTTACAGAGTAAAACTTATCACGGTTTTACTGGCCTTTTCACATGGCATTTCTCTCTGAAGAGAGGAAGTAATTTCTTCAGCACTACTATTCCTTCCCTCCTTTTTTTGTACATAATTGATTTAAATGTCTATGATTTTGCTCATCAAACAACTATAGCATTATAAACATGGGCTTCCATGTGTTGATTTGTTATATAGTCAAGAGAAAGCTGTGGCCTATTTTATAAAATTTTATAAAACTGCATTTTCAAAATGTAGCCCTTTTTACTCAGCAGGGCAAAATAAATAGCTCTCCAGAGTAAACCATGACCAGTGAACATCTGTGCTGATTAGAGCAAGATGGTTTATTTACAATTTTGACTAAAATTTTTAAAATTTAAAATTTTATTTGCATAGCACTATTTTGGGGAAAGGACACTATAAAAACAAAACCTTTGAGTTTTAAGAGGATTTATTAGGGGCAGGGAATACTACCATGATAAAATATTACATCTTTGCAATAGAATTGGTGATAATAGTTTAAATTATAAATTTGCAAAGAGCACATAACATTCCTTGAAATATGATGATAAATATCTTTATATACATATTTTCCCCCAAACAGTGAAATTTGATTAGCAGAAAATAGTGTCCAGAAATAATTAAGCATTGCATATGATCTGTCTCAGGATGAATCTAGCTAATGTTCATCATACTCCACCATGACATTATTTCCTATTTTAGTAAAATATTATGTATTCTACTGTGCCAATTTAAATTTTAAATCTATGTGTATATAAATGCCACATTTTCTTTATCCGTTTGTCTGTCAATGGATATTTAGGTTGTTCAATTGTTGTGGCTATTGTGAATAATGCTACAACGAACATGGATACAAATATTTTTCCCAGATCCTGATTTCAATTATTTTGGATAGATCCCCAGAAGTAGGATTGCTTAATCATTTAACAGCTCTATTTTAATTTTTTGAGGAATCTCCATACTGTGTTCCATAGTGGTTACACCAGTTTCCATTACCACCAACAGTATTACAAGAGTCCCCTTTTCTCCAAATCCTTGCCAATGCTTTCTATATATTTATTTATTGATAGCAACCATTCTCTTAGGTGAGAGGTGATATCTCATTCTGGTTTTGATTTGTGATTCCCAAATGATTAGTAATATTGAGCAACTTCTACCCATTTGCTCATTTTTTTTAAAAGATTTTATTTATTTATAAGAGAGAGAATGAGCAGTGGGGAGAGGGAGAGGGAGAAGCAGGCTCCCCGCCAAGCAGAGAGCCTGATGTGGGGCTCAATCCCAGGACCCTGAGATCACGACCTGAGCCGAAGGCAGACGCTTAACTGACTGAACCATCCAGGTGCCCTGACATTTGCTTATCTTTCCAGAAGAAATGTCTATTCATTTCCTTCACTTATTTTTTTTTATTTTATTCAATTAACCAACATAAATACATCATTAGTTTCAGAGGTAGTGTTTAATAATTTATCAGTTGCATATAACACCCAGTGCTCATCACATCATGTGCCCTCCTTAATGCCCATCACCCAGTTCCCCATTCCACCACCCACTTCCCCTCCAGGAACCTCAGTTTGTTTCCTATGATTAAGAGTCTCTCATGGTTTTTCTCCCTCTCTAATGACTTCCCATTCACTTTTCCCTCCCTTCCCTTATGATCCTCTGTACTGTTTCTTATATTCTACATATGAGTGAAACCATATGATAAGTGTCTTTATCTGATTAACCTATTTTGCTCAGCATAATACCCTCCAGTTCCATCAATGTCAGTGTAAATGGTAAGTATTCATCCTTTCTGATGGCTGAGTAATATTCCCTTGTGTATATATATACACCACATCTTCTTTATCCGTTCATCTGTCGATGGATATCTCAGCTCTTTCCAGAGTTTGGCTATTGTGGACATTGCTGCTATGAACATTGGGTGCAAGTACCCCTTTGGATCACTACACTTGTATCTTTGGGGTAAATACCTAGTAGTGTGATTTCTGGGTTGTAGGGTAGCTCTATTTTTAACTTCTTGAGGAACCTCCATACTGTTTTCCTGGTTGGCTGTACCAGCTTGCATTCCCACCAGCAGTGTGAGAGGGCTCCCCTTTTTCTGCATCTTTGAACATTTGTTGTTTTCTGACTTGTTAATTTTAGCCATTCTGACTGGTGTGAGGTGGTACCTCATTGTGGTTTTGACTTGTATTTCCTTGATGCCGAGTGATGTGGAGCATTTTTTCTTGTGTCTGATGGCCATTTGAATGTCTTCTTTGGAGACATGTCTATTCATGTCTTCTGCCCATTTCTTGACTGGATTCTTTGTTTTTTTGGGTGTTGAGTTTGATAAGTTCTTTATAGATCTTGGATACTTGCCCTTTCTCTGATACGTCATTTGCAAATAGCTTCTCCCATTCCATTCCTTCACTTATTTTTTAAATTGGGTTGTTTTATTGCCATTAGGTTGTAGGTGTTCCCTAATTATTATGGGATAACTTTTTTTTTAAATAAAGACTTTACTTATTTATTTGACAGAGAGAGAGAGCACAAGCAGGGGGAAGGGCAGAGAGAGGAGAAGAAGGCTCCCCTCTGAGCAGGGAGCCCAACATGGGGCTCAATCTCAGGACCCTGAGATCATGACCCAAGCCAAAGGCAGACACTTAACCAACTGAGCCACCCAGGAACCCCTGAGATAACTCTTTATCAGATATATGATTTGCAAATATTTTCTCCCATTCTGTAGGTTGCCTTTTATTGTGTTGATCTTTTTTCTCTGCATGAGAGTGTTTAGTCTGATGTAGTCCCACTTTTTTTTTGCTTTGTTGTCTGTGTTTTTGGTGTCATGTTCAAGAAAACATTGCCCATACAAATATCAATAAATATTTCCCTTATGTTTTCTTTTAGGAGTAAAACTGTTAGAACTAATAAGTAAATTCAGTAAAGTTTCAGGATACAAAATCATTACAGTTTCATTTCAGTACACTGACAATAAACTATCTGAATGGAAATTTTTTAAAATCTCATTTTTAACAGTACAAAAAGAATAAAATACTTACAAATAAATTTAACTGAGGACATAAAAGACTAGTACACTGCAAACTACAAACCACTGATAAAAGAAGTTAAAGTTGAGTCAAAAGAGTGACCATAATACACTGGCCAACAGGTATATGCTCAGCATCACTAATCATTAGGAAAATGCAAATAAAATCTATGACGAGATACCATTTCACACTCATTAGATTGGCTGTTATAAAAACAAATAAAAAATAACAATTGTGAAGAAATTCTGACCCTTGTGCATTGCTGATGGGAATGTAAAATGGTATAGTCACTGAAAAAATGGCTGGAGATTACTCAAATAAGTAAGCCTAGATTTACCATTTAATGCAGGAATTGTACTTCTGGGTATATGTACAAAAGAATTGAGAGCAGAGACTTCAACAGGTATTTGTATATCAATGCTCATAGCAGCATCATTCATAGTAGCCATATAATAGAAACAACCCAAATGTTCATCAGTGGATGAATGGAAAAACAAAATGTGGTACATATATACAATGGAATATTATTCAGCCTTAAAAAATGAAAAATTGATACATGCTGCAACATGTATGAACTGTGAAGACACTATGCAAAGTGAAATAAGGCAGCCAGAAAAGGATGACTATTATTATGATTTCACTTATATGAGGTACATAAAGTAGTCAGATTTATAGAAATCTAGAGTAGAATGGTGGTTGCCAGGGGCTAAGGATGGGTAGATGGGAGTTACTGTTTAATGAGATGTGTTTCAGTTTGGGAAGGTAAAAAAGTGCTGGAGACTAATGGCAATAATAGTTTCACAATAATGTGAATGTGCTTACTGCCACTGAACTGTATAAATTGTTAAATTGAACAACTGAAAATTGTTAAAATAATTTTATGTCATGTATCTTTTATCACAATTAAAAGAAATTTTAATGGGCTTTGTTGCACAGATAAGATCCAATAGGTGAGATACTATTTTTATAATGTTGCTATAAATTCTTCAAAATACAGGAACAAATAATAATTTTCCCGGGTAAATTAGAGCAATTAATATGTTAGGCATTGCATAATGAGGGAGAAATAAATACTGAGATGGTATAGAGACTCTTCCTTTTGTGCTGCATGAAGAATGATATGGGCCTGACTGAGGATCTTTTAATTTCCACTCAGTGCCTGATTCAGGTAGATTTGTTCATGACAGAACTTGTTCATGGTAGATAGAAGGCCACACTACTGGAGGAAACTCAAGTTTTTTCATCACTTCATTCAGTGTGAATAGAAAGGAGGTCATTTAACTTTAATTCTCAAATTCCACTGACCTGGAACTCCTTCCTTATGTAGGACTTTAGCCTCCTGCAGAGTTCCTAAAAGTATTTCTGAGTCTCCAAAGCTAGGATGCTATGTAATTCTATTGTATTGCTCAATACTGATTTCTTGCCAGGTCCTACATTGCTGTTTTTACTGAGATACATGAACCTGGTTGGTAATTTACCACTGTTCCTGTGGGTGCAGAAAGCCAATTAACAGAGTATTTATATCTGTGATGGACTTCCTGGTAGGAAGTGTTATAAAATTTGGGGAATATTAAAAGTTTCACTTTCTCGGGGCGCCTGGGTGGCTCAGTTGGTTAAGCGACTGCCTTCGGCTCAGGTCATGATCCTGGAGTCCCTGGATTGAGTCCCGCATCGGGCTCCCTGCTCGGCAGGGAGTCTGCTTCTCCCTCTGACCCTCCTCCCTCTCATGCTCTCTGTCTCTCATTCTCTCTGTCTCAAATAAATAAATAAAATCTTAAAAAAAAAAAAAAAAAAAAAAAAAAAGTTTCACTTTCTCTTCATGATGTCAGATCGAGGACAAAACATCATGCTACCATCATTGTTCCCTGTTGTTTGTGGTTTTTTTCCTTAATCTCTATTCCATTATGGAATTTCACAAGTGTTCTTTTAACAGGTGTCCTCAACCCTCTGAAAATTCCCATACCTGTACCTTGGTTACTAAGCCCCTGTGGCTGTCTATACACAGCTTTTTGGATATAATCAGACTCTGAATGTCAGGTTATTTTCAGCTGGGACTCCTGTTAAAGATGTATTCTGGGCCTTAAAAAAACGAGGAATTGCTGAAATAAAATTATATCATTGATGTAGAATATTACCTATAATACATATCAATAGAGCACCATAGGTATCAAGTAATAATCTAAATCTTTGTTATAATATTCCAAACATTCTGTATTGTAAAACTCTGGAAATGGAATGAAGTCTATTTGAAAATAAATATCCCAAAAAGAAAAACAAATTAAAACATATATTTGGAATAATAAAAGATACCCTATCCTCTTTTATTTTCATATTTAAAACATTTAGGCTTGAAACAAATAAATATTATGTATCTTATATCAAATGTGTGCCAAGAAGACAAATTTATTCTGTAATCTTAATTTGAAGAGGAAGGTTTTTGCTTATTCCATCAATTTTTCACATCTCCAGCTGTCTCATAAAGTAGAGAAGAAATGATTGAGAGACCAGTATGAACATTCAGTTATGCATTTGTAAAGATTTTTTCTCTTCCTTGCTTACTCTATACAAAAGAAGAAAGAAATGATCAAACATTTGAAGTGTGATCTCTGGTGAAAGCTTCCTGGAGAGGATTTTGTGAACATTGGTTTTATGCTGTTAGAGCAGCAATGACTTCTATGAACTCTCTGGTCTCTCATTATCTCTCCTCTATTCCATCTAATGAACTAAAGGATATGAGGTTGAGGTCAAGCTGTGGTTGGTGGAAGTTCAGAGTTCTGTTAGACTCTTTGGAAAGTCAGTTGTCAGTCTTCTTTTTTGTGCCATTAATCGAAGATTAAATGGAAGAACCATTTTATTTTGTCCTTACAAAATATTTCTTGGGTCTTTGTCTTAGGTTTTCTGTTACCCTCTATTCTTCTGACATTTCTTTTCAGTAACTTAATGATATTCTACCTAGTTTATATCTTAAGATACCAAACAAAACCAAAATTAATATAAAGGAGAAAAGAGCCTTTTAAAATAAAATTGATTTAAGTAGAAATACTTAGAAATATCTTATAAAGCTATATTTACATATAATGTGTACCACAGAAATGATAGCTTTGGAGGGGGGGGACTTTAAACAATCTTGGTTATTAAGCAAATTGCTATCTGTTCCTTAATCATTTAAACAATTCAGATAGAAGCCATGTATCCATGTAACTGTTAATGTGGACTGCAATATAAACACAACTATTTATTTATTTGTCCCAGTCAGATTTTATGACTGATAAATATTGCTCCCACCATATTGATTGTGCAGTGATCCACATCAGTCAATAAAATTACAGCCTAAGCTACATGCATAGAACAAAGCACAGAGGAAAAACTCAATAAATAGTGATTGATTGATTTCTAAACTTCATGGTTTTCTTTTATTTGTGAGATACATAAATGCAGGTAGATAATTAGCTTAGAGCTATTTTGATAATTGTGTATCCATGGTCTTGCTTCAGAATCTCCATATTTATAAATCCAGATACAAATATTGTGGCATTTTTATTCAGGCTGTTAGAACAATTGACCATGCACATAGATTCCAGCATAATAAATTTCTATTGCATTTCTGTCTGTTTCTTTCCAAATTCAGAGAAGGCTAAAAGCCTGACTGGAATTTCTAAAGTGAAATTTGGTGCACTAACATAGCAAAAGAAAAATGGAAGAATACGAAGTAAACCAATGTCAAACATTTCTACCTAAAAATGCTTATAATGTTTGATATCCTAAAAATAAGAGAAAGTTACTATATTGCTTGGTTGTGCAAAATAGCATACAATGTAGAAAGAAAGGTCACAAGCTGAGCCACCTTCAAGGGCCAGAAAAGGCAATAAATATGTGAGTTGGATATAAGATAATCAAGAATGTTGGTAAAAATGCTGGCATGGGGAGTACATATCTCAAGTAAAAATGCTCAAATAAATGAAAAACAAAGCAACTAACAAAAAACAATGTAATGGCCAACACAATAAAATGTTTTGGAATGCCTTCTGCCTGCTGGCAGACAGATTAAGACCATTGGTTTCAATTGCTAAATGTTGCCTTGGAAATAATGTTTAACTGTATTGTAAATATCACACTAATTAGATTTTGGTATCTTTGAAGTAGTCTAGTGCAGTTCATTTACTATTGTATTTCCCTAGCTGCTTAGAGAGTAGCAGCATAGTATTTGCTCATTAATTGACCCTTCCATGAATACAATTATTAAATGTAATTACAACCCTAGCTCCATGGTTGATTTTAGATCTTCAGTTTTGGGGGTTAATTAATTACATCCCATCTTGTTGCATTAAAATAGATTTTCTACAACATAAAAAAAAATACACTGATCTGATATATTGTCCTCTGAGCTTTTCAAAAGAGTGGGGTACTCAGTTGGAGTAATCCCCTGAGGAGGGACTTGACTCTTAGAAAGTAAGATGATGATGCCTCTGACAGTGGTGGAGGAGGGAATTGCATGGATCCATCCCTCCACTGAATCAGCTGTTAATCTGGCAAGAAACTATTCAAATCAATATTTCAGACCTCTAGAATCATATCAAAGACTAACAACCAAAGTTGTTTAGAGAAGGAAGAGGATGCTAAATTTTAGCATTGAAAGAAATCTCTAAGTCACTTAGTAACTTAATGATATTCTACTGTATCTAAATGGTCACTGGCTGACCATTTAGATAATGGAACAGAAATGTCAATAATAACACGAAACAAGGAATACATAGTAATTTGAAAAAGTCAATAAACAAATGAGTGACTGTAGTACTAACAAACAAGAACAAACCACATTATTAACTCTATTGGCTTTTTCTTTGCTATTAAGAAACATGTACAATTTTTTGCATTCAAGAAGAAGAAAAAAAAGTCCTTTGACCACTAAAGCTATGTTGCATCTTTTTCCTTTCTTTTATAATCTTGTTAACATAACATTCCTCAGTTACAAAGCTTCTCTGTACATCATTTTTCACATCAATTCTATGAGCTATCATCTTTATTTATAGATGAATCGAATTCCATGTAACAAAAAAAGACAAAAAACAATAGTATCTCTATGAAATATTATAAATATCATAAATGCATTTAACTTGTGATATTTGCATTAGAAAATAGGTTGTGACTAACCCTAATTCAAGGAGGTCATAATTGGTAGAACATAGAAATTTATCTAGTTTTTCAAACTCAAAATCCCAATACTCCACTCTAGCTTTTATTTTGTAATTTTTTACCCTATTAATGACATGAAATGTAATAGAATATATCATCTTCTACAACCCACACTTTTGTTCCTTGCTAATTTATTGAGACCAGTCTCTAAATAATCAATGGCCATTCAATGTCCAAACCTTATGGTGTTCACTCAGCATAAATGTCTATCTCTTTAGTACTTGACACTGCTGAACTTGTCTGATTCTAGCTATCCTCTCTTCTCTTTCATTAATTATGCATCCTCTCTTTGCTTTCCTCTTACCCCTTTACTATTTATTTTTATTATTCTCTATCTACCTCCTGAACTAGTTGTTTTTTTATTACTCAGTGCTCATCAAGATAAATGTACTCTTAATCTCTTTTCTCTGTTTCGCTCCCCCCGCCCCCCCCCCCCAACTCACCACCTGTCTGGAAACCACCAAGTTGTTCTTTGTATTTCAGTTTGTATCTACTGAGATGATCATATAGTTTTTATCCTTTCTCTTGTTAATGTGATGTGTCGGGTTGATTGATTTGCAAATATTGAACCATCCTTGCAATCTTGTAATAACTCTCACTTGATTGTGGGGAATGCCTTTTTTTTTTTTAAATGTGTTGTTGGATTCAATTTGCTAATTTTTGTTGGTTTTTATACCTATGTTCATCAGAGATATTGGCCTATAGTTTTCTTTTGTTGTAGTGTCTTTGTCTGGTTTTGGTATCAGGGTAATGCCTTGTACAATGCATTTGGAAGCTTTTGTTTCTCTTCTGTATTTGGGAATAGTTTGAGAATAATATGTATTAACTTTAATTGTGAAGCCACCTGGTCCCGGACTTCTGTTTGTTGGGAGTTTTTGGATTACTGACTCAATTTCATTATTGGTACTTGGTCTGTTCAAATTTCTAGTTCTTCCTGATTCAGTTTTGAGAGATTATATTTTTCTAGGAATTTATCTATTTCTTCTAGGTTGTCTAATATGTTGGCATATAGTTTTTCATAGTATTCTCTTATAATTCATTGGAATTCTGTGGGGTGTTTTGGCCATTTCTCCTCCATTTCTAATTTATTTGTACCCTCTCTATTTCTTTATGAGTCTAGCTAAAGGTTGATCAATTTTATTTATCTTTTCAAAGAACCACCTATTGGTTTTATTGATCAGTTCTTTTTTTTTTGGTCTCCATTTATTTCTGCTCTAATCTTTATTATTTCCTTTCTCCTATTGGCTTTGTGCTTTTTTGTTTTTTAGCTCTTTTAGGTATAATGTTAGTTTGAGACTTTTCTTGTTTCTTGAGTTAGGTCTGTATTGCTGTAAACTGTTTTCTTAGAACAGCTTTGCTGCATTGCAAAGATTTTTGACCATTGTGTTTTCATTTTCATTTGTCTCCATGTATTTTTTGATTTACTCTTTGATTTATTGTTTGGCTCATTCATAGTTTAGTAGTATGTTATATAGCCTCCATGTATTTGTGTTATTTCTGATTTTTTTTTTTTTTTGGTGATTGATTTCAAATTTCATAGCAGTTGGTTGGAAAATTGCATGATATGATTTCAATCTTTTAAAATGTATTGAGACTTATTTTGTCACCCAACATGTGCTCTGTTCTGGAGAATGTTCCAGGTGCATTTGAAAAGAATGTGTGTTTGGCTGGTTTTGGGTGGAATGTTCTGAATATATATATTAGGTCCATTTGGTCTGATATGTTATTCAAAACCACTGTTTTTTTTTGTTGTTGATTTTCTAACTGGATGAACTCTTCATTGATATAAGTGGGTTGTTAAAGTTCCCTGCTATTGGGGCGCCTGGGTGGCTCAGTCGTTAAGCGTCTGCCTTCGGCTCAGGTCTTGATCCCAGGGTTCTGGGATCAAGCCCCACGTCGGGCTCCCTGCCCCATGGAAAGCCTGCTTCTCCCTCTCCCACTCCCCCTGCTTGTGTTCCCTCTCTCACTGTGTCTCTCTCTGGCAAATAAATAAATAAAATCTTTAAAATAAAATAAAATTAAAAAGTTCCCTACTATTATTGTATTACTGTCAATTTTTTTCCTTTATGTCTGTTAATAGTTGCTTTATATATATAGGTGCTCCTGAGTTGGGGGCATAGATATGTTATATCCTCTTGTTGGATTGTTCCCTTTATCATTATGTAGTGTCTTTCTTTGTCTCTTGTTAATAGCCTTTGTTTTAAAGTTGATTTTGCCTAAGTATGGCTACTGCAGCTTTCCATTTGCATGGCTTATGTTTTTCTATCCCTTCATTTTCAGTCTGTATGTGTCTTTAGGTCTGAAGTGAGTCTCTTGTAGGCAGCATATAGATAGGTCTTCGTTTTTTATTCATTCAGTCACCCTATGTCTTTTAATTGGAATATTTAGTCCATTTACATTCAAAGCAATTATTGATAGGTATGTATTTATTGCCATTTTGTCACTTGTTTGTGGTTACCATTAGGTTCATATGTAACATCTTTTGCATATAGCAGTCTATACTAAGTTGTTGGTCACTTAAGTTTGAACTCCCCACTCCTGGCCATGTTTTATGTATATGATATCATACTTCCTTTTATTTTGGGTATCCCTTGACTGATATTTATAGATGTAATTGATTTTACTGCTTTTGTGCTTTAACCTCCATGCTAGTTTTATAAGTAATTAATGTACTTTTGTTGTGTTTATATTTACCTGTGAAATGTTTTCTTTAATAATTTTCTTATTTCTGTTTATGGCTTTTTCTTCCCACTCGAAGAATTAATTTTAACCTTCCTTGTAAGGTTCATTTAGTGATGATGAACTCCTTTAGATTTTGGTTGGGAAACTCATTATCTCTTTTTTTATTCTGAATAACTTTGCTGGGTAAAACATTCCTGGTATCCAGTTTCTTCCTTTCAGTACTTTGAACATATTATGCCACTCTCTCTGTCCTTCTAAGTTTCTGCTGAAAAAATCAGCTGATAACCTTATGGGGTTTCCCTTATATATAGCTTTTTACTTTTCTCTTGCAGCCATTAAAATTCTCTATCACTACTTTTTTTTTCCATTTTAATTATTATGTGTCTTGGTGTGGACCTCCTTGGGTAGATTTTGGGGGGATTTTCTGTGCTTCTTGGATCTGGGTATCTGTTTCCTTCTCCAGATTAAGGAAGTTTTCTTTTTTTTTAAAAAAAATATTTATTTATTTGACACAGAGAGAGAGAGAGAGAGCACAAGTAAGGGAGTGAGCAGCAGGCAGAGGGAGAGGGAGAAGAAGAGCAGAGGGAGAAGCCAAGCAGGAAGCCTGATGCTTAACAGATAGCCACCCAGGTGCCCCAGATTAAGGAAGTTTTCAACAATTATTTCTTCAGATAAATTTTCTGCACCCTTCTCTTTTCTCCTTCTGGGATCTCTATAGTGCAAATGTTATACTTGATGTTGCTGTGTTCCTTTAACCTATTCTCATTTTTTTTTTAATTATTTTTTCATTTTGTTGTTCAGCTTGGTTGTTTTCCATTACTCTTTCAGCTCACTGATCTGTTCTTCTGCCTCCTCTAATCTGCTATACATTCCCTCTAGTGTATTTTTTTTTAAATTTCAGTTGAGTTCTTCCTCTCTGACTGGTATCTTAATATTTTCTATCTCTTTGTTGGAGTTCTCACTGAGATCCTCCACTCTTTTCTCAAGTTCAGTATCTTTATGACCATTACAGTGAATTATTTAAAGGTCATATTGCCTATCTCCATTTCATTCAGCTCCAGTTTGCTGTAGTTTTGTTCTGTTCTTTCATTTGGGACATATTCCTCTGTCTGTTCATTATTTCTAACTCTGTTTATCTGTTTCTATGTATTAGGAAGGTCAGCTACATCTCTTGATCTTGAAAATAGTGGCCTTATGAAGTAAAGATGGTGCTCTGTATTATCCCCTGTTCACCACTATGTGGTTTGTTGTGCCCTACTTTTGAGGCTTACCCATGTTAGCCTTTAAGTTAGTTGGCTGCAATGGCCCACTTTGCCTGTTGTGGGTACACTGGGCAGGGTTTGGTCCCTGTGCTCAATAAGGGGGCAGTTTAGGGCTGCCTCAGCCTTATAGTTGGGCAGTGTCAGCACTCAGACCAGATGTCTGCCCTCAGCGCATCTGCCAGGACTGTAGCTGCAGTGACCTGCAGGATGCTTTTCTTGCCTTATCTCTGAGAGGCTTTTGTTGGTGGGCAAGGCCAGCAGTCAGACCAGATGCCTGCCCCCAGTCTGTCTGCTGGGGTTGCAGTTACATTAATATTTGGGCACTCTCTCTGCACTGCTAGCTATAAAATTTGGCTGCTGGGACTAAGGGCACACTGGTGTGAGTGGTTGTCTTCCTCTTCCCCAGGCAGGAGTCACTTTGGAGTGGCACAGGACCGTGCCAGGGCTATTTGCAGGATATGTTTGGACAGGAGCCACTTTGGAGGGATGCCTGACAAGTGGGGTGGGTTTGATGGAATGGATCCTCAGAATGTGGAGTGTAACACACAGTGATAGCAAGATAGGAGGAGAGCAAGATAGGTGGTTCCCACAAGTGTCCTGTTCTCTAGGCTTTGGCAGGTTGGGAGGGAAATGGCACCCGCCAGCTCTTTTGTTTTTGAAGTCTTCTAAAGATCCCTGCTTTTCCAATGTAAGTTCTGAGATTGGTAAATAAATCTCGAAGTATACTCCAGGCTCTTTTCAAACTGCTGCTTCTATGTTGAATCTTGGCCAGCTTGTTAGGTTGGCTCTTTAAGTGTGGAGATTCAGTTTCCTATTACCCTCTGGATCTCCCTGAGCTAAGCCTGCTGATTTTTAAAGTACCTAGAGTTAAGCCCTGTTGAATGTAAAAACTCGTGAAGTTAACCCCCACTGTTTTTCAAAGTCAGATGTTATAGGGACTCATCTTCCCAGTGCAGATCCCCTTTGCCTGGGTTACCTGGTTTGGGGTCTGATCCTCTCACTTCTTCATGCCTGTGGTGTCACTCCCATTTAAAATTAGCCTCACCAGGGGTTCCCAACCACCCCTCCTATCCTTTTTTTGTGTGGCCTCCTATCTATGGTTAACTGTGAAAGTCTGTTCTGCCAGTCTTCAGGTTGTTTGCTGAGTTAATTGCACTGATGTGTCTGTTATCATGGTGTGTCCCTGGGATGACATGAGCTCAGGACCCATCTTTCCAGAAGCTCTTTCCACTTCCTGAACTCTTTAATGCAGATTTTCCAGAAACTTCTGTCTTAGAACTCTTATTTTCTTTCTTTTCTTTCTCATTCTCTTTCATTATCTTGGCTCTTTGTCCCCCCTCCTCCCCCCAGCCAAAAAAAAAAAAAAAAAAACTACCTTGGCAATTTTCTCTTAGGATTTCAACTACTGTCTGTGTGTTTGTACAAGATCTTTGTCTTCAATCCTGACTTGTGTTCTGTTATGTCCTAATAATTGTTTTCTTGACCTTTATACTTGGATATTGAGGTACACAGGTTAAACTTGATTTTCATAAAACTGTAGTAATTAGATCTATTCTCAGATTTATTCTTCTTCCTGATTTTTAAAACATTTCTGTTAATGATGACTCTATTCTCTTCCAATAGCAAAAACTAAGACTTCAAAGTCATTTTGTTTTGTTTTACTCCACATCCTGTTTCAACATTTCAGTTTGTTTTTATCCACTTTCCTAATAACTATTGCAAATACTTTCATTGCTCTTAATTTTTTTAATTGATTATCCTTTGATTTCACACAACCTATTAACAGTCATTTGTTTAATAGCTCTTGGTTATAAGAAACTAAAACCAAATTACATTTTTAAAAAGACTTATTTATGTATTTGACAGAGAGAGAGGGAGGGAGAGTGCAAGTGAGGGGGGAAGGGGCAGAGGGAGAGGGAGAGAATCTCAAGCAGACTCCCTGCTGAGCACAGAGCCCTATTCAGGGCTTGATCCATGACCCCAAGATCACGACCTGAGCTGAAACCAAGAGTTGGATGCTCAACCAACTGAGTCACCCAGGTGCCCCCCAAATTACATTTTTTGAATAAACTTTTCATTTTGAAATCAATATAGTTTTACACAAAAGTTACAAACATGGTACAGAGAGTTTCCATGTTTTTAAAAATCAATTATCCTCAGAGGAGTTTTCTTCTCATTGCATTTTTTTCTCTATTTTCCCCTCTTTTTTTGCCTTCTCTAGGTTTAATTGAGGATATTTTTTTGATTCAGTTCCATCTCTTCTATTGAATTCTGTCTTTTAAAAAATCAATTTCCTAAGGTTTACAATGTATATTTTTAGTAATCTTGGGTCACCTTTCAAGTAATAGTATACGATTTCACGTGAATTATAAGGACATTATAGCAGCATATTCCCTATTTATGTGTCTCAGCCCTTGTGCCACTGTTGTCATACACTTCATTTTTACACATGCTGTAAGCCTGTTGTTATTGCTTCACTGTATTACTATTTCTTTATAATTAGAATGACATTAAGAGCATCATATTTCATCTTTATTCATTCCATTTACCTTGCTTTTGTTTTCTCTTGATTCAAGTTTCTGACCTATATCACATTATTTTTAGCCTGAAGAACTTCTCTTAACATTTCTTGTAAAGTAGGTGTGTCAGCAGTAAATCACATCTGTTTTTGTTTGTCTGAGACAGTCTTTATTATCTCCTTTATGTTTTAAAGATAATTTTGCTGGGTATAGAAATCCTTTTCCCTTCCCTTCTCTTCCTTTTCTTTTTTCTTTTCTTCCCTCCTGTCTTTCTTTCTTCTTTCTTTCTTTCTTTCTTTCTTTCTTTCTTTCTTTCTTTCTTTCTTTCTTTCTTTCTTTCTTTCTTCTTTCTTTCTTTCTTCCTTTCTTTTTTCTTTCTTTTCTTCCTTTCTTTTTTCTTTTCTTTCTTTCTTTCTTTCTTTCTTTCTTTCTTTCTTTCTTTCTTTCTTTTTCTCTTTCTTTCTTTCTGCTGGCTTACGTGTATTTTCATATGAACTATATTGTAAGTCTTACCTTGTTTCTCTGTCTTACCCTCCATGTATGCTTTCAAGATCCCTTCCTTCCTTCCTTCCTTTCTCCCATTTTTTTATTTCTCTATTTTTTAGTGGTTTTTCTTGCTTATTATTAGAACTTATTGCAACTGCAATTTAGTATCCGCCACTACCTTTGGAAAATTATTAGTCATTACTTCTTAAAATATTTCCTCTGTCCCATTCTCTCATTTTCTAGCATCAGGGATTCAAATTCTGAGTATTACATAGTTTTCTATGTAATACTATGAGTATTTCCTATGAGTACTACAATAATCCTATGAGTATTTCATAGTTATCCTTCAGTTCTTTGAGGCTCTTTTCTGATTCCTTTTTGAATATTTGTGTTTTGGTTTCCATAATTTCTGTTGCCCTATCTTCGATTTCATGGGCTATTTCTGTGGCTGTGCTGACTCTAGTAATGAACCCATTGAAGGTCATCATTTCTCTTTTACTCTTTTTGGTTTCTAGCATTCTCATCTAATTCCTTCATATATTTTCCATTTCTCTGATGAAATGGCTTATCTTATATGTTATTTTTCAATAAAACCTTTAACATATCAATCATAGTTATTTTAAATTCCCTATCTGATTAATCCAACATATTTGTCATACTGAGTATGATGATATGATTGCTCTTTTCCTTCAGATTTTTGGCATGCTTCGGTATACCTTGTATCTTTTATTGAAAGTGAGACATGGATTGGATAATAGAGATTAAAGTAAATAAGCATTTAGTGTGAAGATTTATATTACTATGGCTAGAAGTTGGACTTGTTTAATGTTTGCTGTAGTTGTGGGTGTCAAAGATTTCAAATTCCTCTAGACCTTGGTTTTGTCACCACTCTTAACTTTGGGCTTTCCTAAGTACTCGTCCTCAGAAGACTTTGTGTCTTGAAGCTCTTTTAGCTGTAATCCACTGTTATTTACTGGAGTCATGTTGATGTGGTGGTAGGGTAAGAGGGAAGGGGAGCATTCTCTAGTATTATCATTAAATTTTAGTGTTTTTGTGGTCTGTTTTTTGGGGCTATGACTTTCACAAATGTCTCTTCAGTGATATAGGTATTCCCCTTAGCCCCCTTCCCCCTATAACCTTCCCTAGCTGCATTGTTCCCAATCTATTTCTTTGAAGGCTTGACCTCTGTTGACTCTGTATTTCTTTTTTTTTTTTCCCCATGAGACAGGATGGTTAGGGGGAGCTGGAGTGGGAATAATGTCCTTCCCTTAGCTGGTAGCATAAGGTTATTGCAAAGTTTCCCCTATCCATTTGTAAGAGTAGGACTTTATTATAGAGAAGGCTCTGGACATATTTCACGATTGTTATTATTCCCTTCCCCCAATCACTAGAAGCAGGATCTTGATTAGTCTGGCTTTTTATTTTTTTCAAACCCATTACTTATATAAATAAAGTTGAGAGTCAGAAACCTTGTGGTCTCTAATTTTGAGATTAACACCTTCAAAAAAAGTGTTGTTTTTTTAAATTTTCTCTCTCATGACAATTGTATCTTCTAAAACCTATTTTGTGATGCTGTTGACTAAAGTGGTCTAAAGAAATTGTTTTCATTCTGTTTACATTTTTACTTGCATAACTTTTCTGAAAACAGTGATTTGAATCTGCTGCTATGTAGTTGCAGAAAGGACCAGTGAGTGGAATACAAGACAGGAAATTCCTTTTATTATTTCTGGGTCTTACATGACTTATAGGTGTGATACCTCAAAGTTCAGGAAGGCATAGTCATCACTTGAATACTTACAGAAATCCCGAAAGATTCTAGTGACTGGAAGAAAGCAATACATTTGAATTTCTAAATACTGACCCAAAAAGTAGACTGGTAAAGATTGGGTATAAGACCTGCTTACATTTCTGAACGAATAGTTATTATAATAGGTGTTGTGAGAATTATAAGTGTTTCTAGCACTCAATTTAAAAAACTAATTTAGATCATGTTTAAAGGTTTAAAAAATATAAATATGAGTGAACTATTAGAACTTTAAGAAACTGTAGAAGAGTGTTAGTGAAACTGTAGAGTAATTAAATAAAAATAACAGAGAGAAATTCCTCTGCAATGCAGACAGTATATGAGGAGGACAAAGACTTGGGAAGTGAAAATACCACAAGGCAAGTCAAATAGAAGTACTGGTTGTTAATCAGCACCAAGCTATAGTCAATGTAGAAACACCTAAAATTAGATAGGCATCACAGCAAGAGATGCTAGGTCTGAGTTAAATACACTGAGTAAATACAACTGGATTTTTATTTTTTTTTATTTTTATTTTTATTTATTTTTTATTTTTTTAAAGATTTTATTTATTTATTTGACAGAGACAGAGACAGCGAGAGCAGGAACACAAGCAGGGGGAGTGGGAGAGGGAGGAGCAGGCTTCCTGCTGAGCCGGGAGCCCGATGTGGGACTCAATCCCAGGACACTGGTATCATGACCTAAGCTGAAGGCAGTCGCTTAACCAACTGAGCCACCCAGGCGCCCCAATACAACTGGATTTTTATATATACACTTAAATATATGAATAAATAAAATAATTAAAATACTAATAAGTATTAGGTCCTGCTAAAATAACACATTTTATGTTATCATTCAACCAAAGAAATGTATTTAAAGTTATTTGCAATTAATCTTGATATTGCTGGCTAGCATAAAGTAATTGTGCAACTACTGATTAAGAAAATGTCATTGAACTCTTACTAAACAGATTAAGGAAGTTAAGGAAAAGAATAGGATTTTTTCCAGATCAGGGGGCTTGTCTAGAACACAAAATGGAGAAGTCACTGATTTATCTCTTCTGTTTTATACAGGAAAAAAAAAAATCTCACTTTTAAGTTTCATTCCTTTTAACAATCAGGATATCAGAAATTGGTTGCTTATTGGTTTTTAGAAGGCTAAGAAATGTGTAATATGAACTGCCTAATACTTAGAATAATGATGTTTTCAGTCCTTCAACAGTGCAGAATATATCAGTGTATTCATTCCAAATTCCCATGTAAAACTATGTATATTACTTAAATACTTTGTCTTCAGTATCTATGTTTACTTTTAGGACTCAAGGGAAACATGAGTCTGAGATACCAACATTACATTGAGTGTTGATATTTTCCCCCCACTGGACTGTCTGCCAACTTTACTAAACACATGCTAACACCATTGTAGCTGACCCAGGGTTACAGAACTCTTGTGCCAAAACATTATGAGTTCCAGCAAGATATAAGAGGTTCTATTCAGATCACTGTACAAAGCTAAATGAGAGTTGACATGATTATTTGTCCTTATAGAAGAGCATATAGAAGACATCTTTTCTTTTTAGTGCTTTTCAGTTTGCCCTTGGCATTGAATTATAAAACTTAGTTATGCCACAATAATCTACTAAGCTGAACTACAGGCAGTTTGCGAGGACTGCTGAGACCTGGAGAAGACATAGAGTTTTACATTATATTGAAGCACATTTGTTCTTGTTGGGTTATTATTTGGTCATGAGCCTGATAATAGGAGAAGTAAGTAATGGTTATACAATAGTGAGAAGAAATGGAGGAAAACACACACACAGCCAGAGTGAGGGAAAAATACAGGGAGGTATATATTGCTTTTTGAAGGCAATCCCTAGTATTTGTGGGGGGGTTATTATTTAATATAGAGGGCTTTATTGTGTCATTTCAGGTTTGTCTAAAAAATAGTCACTCAAAGGAGCATCAAAGTTGAACAAAGGAGTAATCTATGTCAAAGCCAAAATAATATAGTGTAGTGTTAATTTATAGCCCCCCAATTAAATATTTGTGATCATACTAATATAAATAATTGAATAAATTAATAAATAGGGGAGAAGAGACAAATGTTCTGTGCAGGAGAATTTAAAATAATTTATGTAGATACTCTGCTCCCTAGTAGGGAGAGCATAACTTTCCACTTCTTAACTGTGTGGTGCAGATAGTGACTTCCTTCCAAAGACTACAGTATGGAAAGGGAAAAAACATAGAGTAACTTTGTAATGGAAAAACCTGACAGACTCTACCTCCAGTAATTAAAATCAACACCAACAGTCATGAATGATACTGATACTATGTATCTTTGAAATGATGTGATGAAAATGATACTTTGCCTCTGTGATGGGCCTCCACCAAATCCATAAAACCAGTCTTATCATGAGAAGAACATGAGACAAATTCCAGTAGAGGGGCCAGTACTCCTCAGAACTGTAAAGATCATCAAAAGCAAGGAAAGTCTGAGATACTAGCAATCAAGAGGAGCCTAAGGAAACAATAAATTTACATAATGTGGTATACTGGATGAAATCCTGGAACAGAAAAAAGACTCTATGCAAAAACCTAAAAAAATCTGAGTAAACTAAGGCTTTAGTTAATTACAATGAATCAATATTCATTCAATTAATTATAACAAATGTACCACAGTAATGTAAGAAGTTAACAATAGGGGACACTAGATATGAGTATATGGGAACTCTGTATATCTCTTACTTGTATGCAAACATAAAGACGTACTAAAAACTAATATTTGCTTTTTTTTTAAACTGGGGTCTGATAACAATGCCATACTTTCTTTCAGAAGAGTTATATAAACATTCTTGAAATCATGCTTTAACACCTAGAAAGCTACTTGAATTACAAATTGAGTATTAGAGACCATAAAACACATAAAGCACAAAGAGGGCTTTTCTAATGCCAAAGAGTGTTCACAGAACCACAAAAGTTGCAGATTAACAAAATCAACCCCCTGAAAAATCTGTTTTACTAGACTTTCCATTTCAACGTACTGAATACAGTAATCCCCCCTTATCTGCAGAGGATATATGCCAAGACCTCCAGTGGATGCCTGAAACCAATGAAACTTACATACACTGTGTTTTTCCCTATGCATACATATCTATGCTAAAGTTTAGTTTATAAATTAGGCACAGTAAGAGATTAACAATAATAAATCATAAATAGAACAATTATAACAATATACTGTAATAAGAGTCATGTGAATGTGATAGCTCTCTCAAAACCTTATACTATACTCACCCTTGTGATGATGTGCAATGACAAAAGGCCTATATGATGAGATGAAGTGAGGTGAATGGTGTGGGTATTGTGACATGGTTTTAGGCTACTATTGACTGCAGGTTCCTGCGGATAACAGATACCAAGGAAAACAAAGCAAGGGATAAGGAGAGGATTACTGTATATATAGTATGTTAGGTCTCACCTTAACAGTTTCTTTTATAATCACAACAAAATTTCCTTTCACCCCCGGTCAAGTTATCTACATGCTAAATTCATGAATACAAGAAAAAAATTAGCTCAAGGTTGTTATTTCCTTCCAGAAGTTGTTTTAATGTATACTTCTCTTTACAATGTGGAAAAAACACTGAAACTAAGATGCTGAAGTAAACACATAAACCTTTTGTTACCCCCTAAGTGAAATACGCATTTCAGGAAAA
This sequence comes from Mirounga angustirostris, assembly GCF_029215605.1. Classification (NCBI taxonomy): domain Eukaryota; kingdom Metazoa; phylum Chordata; class Mammalia; order Carnivora; family Phocidae; genus Mirounga; species Mirounga angustirostris. The sequence goes on along the minus strand of NW_026991712.1, from coordinate 46,331,621 downwards.
TAGAGTGTTTTTTATCAGCAAATTAACACTCATTTGTTGACCTAATTATTTAACATGGCTTATTCCTAGTGGGATGTGGAGGAGACTAACTAAAAGCGGTTGGCCTTGCCTTAGAGTTTAGGTGATCTGATGGACTGATTACATCTCCAAAATTCATGTGTTGATCCCCTAGCCCCCAGGACCTCAAAATGTGACTGTATTTGGAGACAGGAACTTTAAAGAGGTGATTAAGCTAAAATGAAACCACTGGGGAGGGCCCTGATCCAATCTGACTGGTGTTCTTGTACAAAGAGGAGATGGGAGCGCCTGGGTGGCTCAGTTGCTTAAGCGACTGACTCTTGATTCTGGCTCAGGTCATGATCTCAGTGTTGTGAGATCAAGCCCCATGTTGGGCTCTGCACTGAGTGTGGAGCGTCCTTTAAGATTTTCCCATTCCCTCCGGGTGCCTGGGCGGCTCAGTCGTTTAGGTGACTGCCTCTTGGTTTTGGCTCAGGGCCTCAGTCAGTTGGGTAACTCCTCTTGGTTTTGGTTCAGGACCTTGATCTCAGGGTCATAGAATTGGGCCAGTGTAGGCCCAGTGTCACCCCTCCTTGGCTCCATGCTCAGCTGGAGTCTCCTTCTCCTCACCCTCTCCCTGCTCATGCACTCTCTCTCTCTCAAATAAATAAATCTTAAAAAAAAAAAAAAAGGATTTTCTCTCTTCCTCTCCCTCTGCCCCTCCCCCACACCTCCTTCCTCACTTATGTGTCCTTTTTCTCTCTCTCTCTCAAAAAAAAGAAAAAGATGAAAACAGATGAAGGTACCAGGGATAAGAATGCATGGAGTAAAGACCATGTGAAGAGGCAGCAAGAGAGTAGTGAACTATAGGCCAGGAAGAAAGGTCTTAGAGGAAATCACCCTACTAGCACCCTGATTCTTACTTCAGGCTTCTAGAACTGTGAGGTAAATAAGTTCTTTTTTTTACACCATTCAGTCTGTGGTATTTTGTTATGGCATCTTTAGCAAACTAATATGATAGGTATGTAATAAACAATTTATTGGACTCAAAGACCACCCCTTGCCCTAGGTTTTTGGAGGTAATCGCTTCTGGGAGTTAACAATGTGATTTAAGCCTGGCCATAACAAAAAGACAGATGATGTGATTTAGTATGGGGGCTTTGAGCCATGTGGTATCAGTTCACCTAAAGATAGAGATCAACCACATGGGCAATCATTTAATCAATCATACTTATCTGACACTGTCCCAATAAAACTTCTGTACACCAGGACTTAAATGAGCTTCATTAATTGGCGGTACTCCATAGATATTGTCACATACTGATGCCAGGAAAGGAAACTGTTCTGACTCCACAGGGAGAGGGCTGGGAAAGCTCCCTATCTATTATTTCCCTAGACTCCATCCCATGCACTTCTTCTCTTGTCTCATTTTATGCTGTATCCATTATCTGTAATAAACCATAACCATGAATATAATAACTTTCAGTATGTTCTATGGGTCCTTCTAGAAAATTATCAAAGCTGAGGATGGCTTTGAGAAACTTTTTAATTTGTAGTTGGTGTCCACTGTGGGGGTGGTCTTATGGGGACAGTGGTCTCTTGTGGGGAGTGCTCCTGTAACTTGAAGTAGGCTAGCTCCTGCAGTGTAGTATCACCAAATACAATCATTAGGTGCTTAGCAATTGGATACCTTAATTTATTTGGTAATCTATTTACAAATTCTTCTTGAAAGATGATTAGAACTATTTCAAAAAAACAAAATAACTCCCTGAGGAGGTCATGATGTCATTCCTAGAAGTGGGTGACATGCATAGTTCTTGATTCTATTAGCAAATACTAAAGCAATTCAAAGGCAATTATAGTCAAACCCACTCCTCTCCCCCCTTTCCTGGATCACAGTAATGTTAGAAAAACAGTAGTAGCTAGTCCTGAGGTTTCTATTGGTGAAAAAATACTATATGTAAGACTTTAGCTCCTAAAATGTTTTGTCACCTTCTAAACCTGAGTGTTAAAGGCTGTTTTCCTTGAATCTGATGAGGAATGTTTTTTACTGTTCCTATAAAAAGCAGTAAGTGCTATAGACAGACTACTGCTTTTGATTTATTTTTGGGGTTTTAGATAATCTGGTTTTAAGATTAAGACTCATATAGTTCATATTTCCTGTGTACTGCTGGCTATAAAGTTGAGAGAGGGTGAACAAAGGGAACAATTGCAAAGAATAGTGAAAACATAGTTGCATTCTATTTTTGAAGTTACCTTTTCCTGTGTGTATATTTGGAACTATTTTTATATCTTCATCTTCAGCTTTCATACTGACAATTTTTGTTTTTTATAATTGTTTCAATGAATACTCCTTCTCTGATGAAATATTTTGAAATTTCCTTTTTAAAGGTAGTTTTCCTTAAGAGAAAGCTTGAGACAGGTTCATTAAAAACATATTTGGGGAGGATGCCATATCCAACACTAAACTCTTATTTTTCTTGGAGGGCATAAAGCTCTTACTGACAATCAATCAATAATTATTAACTTTAAATATTAACCATTCATTCTCTCATTTATGGTTCCCTCTTTTACTTACATTGATTGTTGGATCTAGGTTTGCTACCTTAATGCTCACTTGTTCAGGAATGGAATATGGTAAAGCTCTTAGGATAGTTGGATTGTGGTGGAGATGTTCTATTGTTTCCATAGTCCATGGAAGCCATGAGCTTTTCCTCACCACTATCCTTTTTGCTTCTGCTTTCAAAGACATTATTTTACCGTGACTTTGGGTTTGATGCTCTTTCTGAATCTCAGTGTCTCATCCATATACATGTCCTTTCTGAACCTCAGTTTCTCATCTGTAAATGTGAATAATATCTGTAAGAGTTCTTCTGAAGAGTAACTATGATCATAAATAGAAAGCACCTAACTTAGCATATGAACTGAAAAAATAAGGTTACTTTCCATATTCACTTTCCAAGTACTTTCTCTGAAAATTGAAACTTCATGTATTTTCTTTTTTAAAATATTGTGATAAATGTGCATAACATAAAATTCACTATTTTAACCATTAAGTGTACAGTTCTGTGTACACTAAAAATATCCATTTTTAAGGAGCTTTTCATAAACCCTGAAAATGCACAGGAAACATTCTATATTCCTGTTATTTATGCCCTTTGGCCATGCACTTAAAGGAATTTGAGTTAAGGTTTCGGCCAAGTACCCTTCAGAATATTTAACATAAAAATCCGTAATTTAATATAATAGTCCCTACCCACACTGCTGGGTAGAATACCAAAATGCTGTGACTGTTACATTTGCCTCTAACTGAAACTAGACTGTGTAGTATCACTTACACTCATTATTGAGACTTCTGTTTACTTGTTCTTACCTGGCTACACTTAGCTAAGCTTTTCCTCACTGGCTTAAAGGAAATCATTCTCTTCAGAAAGAAAATTCAATCTTACTTTGAGATTTCCTATCTGAAAGCATGTCCCATAAGCCGTGTTGTCAGTTTGATTCCATATAGCAGAACTAAAACACCCCTGCTGTCTTACAACCAAGAAATAAAAAGGTTTGCATTGATACAGCTAAGACAGCAGTAAACCCAGGACTAGAACCCAGGCTGTTTTACACCCACAAGTTACTGTCAGTCATTTTATTTAAGAAATTTAGCTGAAACTTTTCAAAACAAATAAGTGATTAACAGACTAGATAGTGAAAGTCTTTCTTCCTGCTATAAATCAGTCTACCTCTAAGTGTGCCCTTCACCTGATAATATTAAAACTGTCTGAGCAAGTTCAATCAAATCTGACAGAAATGCCAGAAGGATACTAAGGTAGATTGTCTCCTCAAATTATGTAAATAGACTCAACTCACTTATACATCATATTACAAAAAAAAAAATCCTAGACTTCATTTATTTCCCAATAATTTTGTTTTCCTAACTCCTTCCATTTCCTTAATATACGCTGGCTAGCAAGATTAGAGGAAGATAATGAAAAATATTTTAATATTGCTATTGCTAAATGATAAGAAAGTCCTGTTACTCTATACCTATGGCCTGCAATATAAGTGGATAGAGAGTTTTTAGAAATCCACTTATTTCTGTGCCCCAAACAGAAGCAATTTTAACAAGTATCTTTGAAGAAGCAGCCGTAGCAGGAGATTCAACTCTAGTACCATGTAATTCTCTCAAGTATTTTCCATTAAGAATTTTAGACTAGAAAACTAGGAATCAGCCCAGTGGCAATGAATTAAGAATCATGTCTTCCCACACAAATTTTTATTTCAGGTGACCTCAAGGAACACAAAAGCTTGTGACTGTTCAAGTTCTAAAGTAACCCAAAAATCATCAGAATACTCAGGAGGAATACTCTCCATTGCTCATTTCAGATGTGGGCCAAGGAAGACATTTTCAGGGATCTAAAGACAAGATAATTTATCCCAGAAAGCGGACCTAGGACTGCCGAATTAGCTTAGTAAAACTGAATCCAGTTTGAGTATTCAACAGCTCCTGCTCAGGGGAATTTGGTAATTATTTTGGGTCAATGACTATTGTGCGCTTCCCTTTCTCCCTTGCTTAAATGTGTGCCTTTGATGTAGTTTTCCTATTCCTGCTCTACCACTGTGTGTGGAGGGGGGAATCATAGATATATCAATTATCTTTTATTATGGAGATCTCCAGAATTAGTAGGCATGGCTGAGCTTGTTAGAGGCAGCTATACTCCAAATCTTGGACTGGGGATTGTCACTTGAAGTGAGAACGTGTTTCAGGTATAGAAATAAGGGTTCACGTAAATGCACATATTTGTGTAATAAAAGGAGAAACTGATGACATTGAATGCTGAACTTCTTCCAGCCTGTATTCTACCCACTTTTTGAGCAGCAGGAGACACTGTGCACTGAGTTATGAAAACGTTCTTGGGTTGTACTTTCCAACATTAACCACATGTGGCTACTGAACACTTGAAGTGTGGCTAGTGGAAATGAACTGAATTTTTAATTTTAATTAAATGTGAATAATGGCTACTATATCAGATAGCACAATATTAGAGTAATGGATTTTATTTTTATTTTTTTTCTGGGCATGTGGCTGTTGAGTGAAGGACTACTATTTTCAAATTCCCTTTGCCTAAGTTTGGCTGTGGTCAGGCAGGCTAAGAGTTGCTATAGGGATGCAAAAAAACCCCTCGGTGTACACAACTTCCAGAGTATGCCCTTTAAAGGAAGGTATATATATATTTTTCTTCTTTATAACTAGTTAGAATGTGGATAGCTGAGTCATCTTCAATCATGTGAATGAGGACAACCCCTCAGGGATATCAAATAAGGTAGATAACTTTGTAAAGTAAGATTTGGGGCTTGTTTAAGCCACCAATACTTGAGGGTTTTGACATCAATTAATAAGCGTACATTTGGTTTCCCCTTTTCTTTTTAACATACTCTTTCTGGGATTTGCTGTGATTCCTGAATCTAAGGGCTTGGGTATTTCCTCAAGCCTAGAAATTTCTCAGTCAGTTTTTAAAAGTTTTATTTATTTTCTCTAGTCTTCTCAAAATTGAATAAAATATATGTTAAGCCTTTTATTACCATAGCATCCTTCTTAATTTCTCTGACATATTTTCTATCTCTAGATAGAAAAATCTCTCTTGATGGTATATCTTGAGTAATATCTTGAGATTTATCTTCAGTTTTCTAATTGTTTATCTATGATCTTAATTTCAGTATTTATATTTAGAGAATGTCTCTTTGGTTCTCTTTCAAAATCAGTTGTTTCCTTGTATGATTCCTAAATAGCCTCTTTTAACTATTATAAATATAGTAATTTTATGTGCCATGCTTGAGGAGTCCTATGTAACTACAGCTAGTGGTAAATTTAATTCTCCTGTTTGTTTCTCTTGCTGTCTTGTTATGATACCTTATTCCTGTGTATTTTTAAACTTTGAATTGTGAACTTGTGAATAATAGAGCACTTTCCAAAGTTATTTTGAGATATTTGGATCAAGAGTGAGCACCTTTCTGTGTTCATTTATTCCTTCAAGTTCTTTGGACAAGTGTCAAGCCAGGTCTATTTCCCAGCTTGAGGTTTCCCTTTACTATACCATTAGTACTACTTCAAGTGAGACTCAAAGATCTATTCCCTCTCTCTGAATATCTTTAAATGTGCATGATCTTTGGTTACTAAGATCTACAAAAACTCAGGTTTATCTGTAGCCTAAGCTTCATCATACCACTGTGGTAGCCATCTTCTCTTCCTTTTTGGATCCTAAGGATCTCTCTTTTGTGTGTACTTTGGATGTTGATATTCAGCATTTATAGGTGTTCTATACTGGCATATTTTTAGAACATATTTTAGAGTGGAAATAAAATTTTCGGATGAAATCTAAGATGAAAATTAGCTTGGTTTGGCTCTTGCATATATTCGGTTGAGTCATGGTTTCCTAATTTCAATTAATCTGTGTGTATGGATCTGTGTGCATGTATGTAAACTTTAGTAGGCATCCAAATATGCACATGAAACATGATCAAGTATCTTAGAACTTCCCTGTTTGTTTTTTAATACTTGCCTATGTAGTCCTAACATTAGGCAAGTCTGAAAACTTTTTCCTTTCTTTCTATATTTGTAGGTTTATTTACTCATTCATTTATCCATTCATCACTAATTCACCAATTATTTATTGAGGACATTTTATGTTCCATGCAGTCTAATTGCACAGGGAAATCCTAGCAGGCTAAATTAAGCAATTCTAGGTTGTTGTTGTTGTTTTTAAGTAAATCCTAAACTGCTTAATTTAAAGGAAATTTCAATGGATTAAAAAGTCATGTAAATTCATATTCATCAAATAAAAATAGTTTCCAATATGTCTTAATATTTGTGAATTTTTTATTACAAATACTTGCTCTAATTTAAGTGAGCAGTCATCAACATTAAAACTAGTATAGCATCATACTGCTCTGAGTCAATAATTACCTCTATGGATTTATGTAAATTATAAAATGTGCTTGGTAGCTTACACTACAGATATTGATAAAGGTGAAAGTTGCACATATGATATAAAAATAATTCATCAAATCCAGTCAAGTTCTCTATTTCTCTGTATAGGCAAAAAATTTTAAATGCTTTCCTTTACTGTTATAGAATCAGACAAGGACTTTGCATGCAGCAGGGGTCCCATTTTTTGAAAATGATATAGCATAGAAAAATGTAACAAGATAAATGCACAAGTTGGCATACCACAAAGGCAACAGTGATTCATTCCCAATGCTTGCCACATGCTCCCACTTTGATAAACAGCTTTTCACATAAAGTCATTTTGGGCGTGGTGTGCGCAGCCATGTGACTTGCTGCACCTGAAATGCAGGTCCCCAGGTGGTTTCACAGGACAAAAGCAAATCTTGCTTTGGCATTTTCTGTTTTGTCTGTTTATTTTTTTAAGTCCATTTATGCTCATGTTAAATCCCTCCCTTGTATTCTCTCAATATGAATATGGAATAATAAACAATATTACATGTTGTTTCATACCCATGTTAATTTCTTCCATGTATCTTGCAAGTCCTTTCTTTTGTTGTTAGATACTTTGACACACAAAGAAAAACCGTATGATAATCCTTTTACTTCAGTAACTGAAACATTTTAGTATTCGTTTCGTATTATTTTGACTTTCTTCCTTCTGCACATCTTGTAAATTTATATTTATTTTCACCTGTACATTGAACAAATTACAAATTAAAGATGAAACAAAATACTTGATGTAGAGCTAGGCTGCAGTTCATAGTATAGGCATTGAATTGCATCACAAGGAAAGAAAAAGCTTGGTCCACAGATGGTGAACTACAGGAAATAATACTGCTTTCCAGTTCTCCACAGGCTTCATTGCTGAACAACAAGAAAACAAAGATATTAGACTAGTGCATAAAATGAGATCATAGTCTCCTAGACATGCAGGGATACCTAAATGACATCTGGTACTAGATTCTCATTGCTAATCCTTGGCAAGGAGGGCCATGAGATGACTCTCTCTTGAGTGTGGCCCGTGATGCTAAATTCCACTGAGATAAAATACATAGTAGTAGACAGCATAATTCTTTGGTGCTTTGAACTAGGACAGATTTTGTATTTTATTTTCCTCCCAAGGTAGTATCAACACGCATTCTATCCATAAACCCATGGTAGTGGTGTTAATCGATAAGGTCTTCAAAAAACAGAAATGAACAAACTTTATCCTTCCAAATTAATTCTAAAAGAAAATCTGATAAGATTTGATATCCAATATATATTAAGAAATATGGGAGATTTAGTCAAAGTTATTGAAAACTGAGTGACCCAATGTAAATTTGGCTAAATTTATGAAGGTGTTATTTATAAGCTCAACTTTGAACTTCGGGAAATCTGATGCCATGAGATTTTTAATATTCTATAAAATATCATTTGATGCCAATTCCAGATGAACAAATTGATTAACACTTTTAAAAAAAATAATGTAACAGTACTTACGAGGGAAGGAATTAATGTAAACTGAAAATAGGAGGTTTCAGAGACAATCAGATCTGTATTAAATTCTGATTCTATCACATTGATTGATTTGCGGATGTTGAACCAACCTTGCAGCCCAGGGATAAATCCCACTTGGTCATGGTGAATAATCCTTTTAATGTACTGTTGGATCCTATTGGCTAGTATTTTGGTGAGAATTTTTGCATCCATGTTCTTCAGGGATATTGGTCTGTAGTGAAATAAGTCAAACAGAGAAAGACATGTATCATATGATCTCACTGATATGAGGAATTCTTAATTGCAGGAAACAAACTGAGGGTTGCTGGAGTGGGGGGTGGGGTGGGAGGGATGGGGTGACTGGGTGATAGACACTGGGGAGGGTATGTGCTCTGGTAAGCACTGTGAATTGTGCAAGACTGTTGAATCTCAGATCTGTACCTCTGAAACAAATAATGCAATATATGTTAAGAAAAAAAAAAGAAGAAGAAGGTAGCGGGAGGGGAAGAATGAAGTGGGGGAAATCGGAGGGGTAGACGAACCATGAGAGACGATGGACTCTGAAAAACAAACTGAGGGTTCTAGAGGGGAGGGGGTTGGGAGGATGGGTTAGCCTGGTGGTGGGTATTGAGGAGGGCACATTCTGCATGGAGCACTGGGTGTTATGCACAAACAATGAATCATGGAACACTTCATCTAAAACTAATGATGTAATGTATGGGGATTAACATAAGAATAAAAAATAAATAAATAAATTCTGATTCTATCTCTTGCTGATGGTGGCGATTGCATACTACTACTCCGAGCCCTAGTTTCCTCATCACTAAAATAAAACAAGGGATAACTACCCCATAAAGTTGCTGTGAAAATTAAACAGGATGACATCTATTGGCACACAGTGAATGCCATCTTGGTGAAGAGGATTACCCATATCCCAGCACTTGTTAACTGTTTTGTGATAGCATGAAAAATGAAGAACAGGATTTTCCTGGGTATCTATTATTTGATTCTTTTATTTTGCTCTATCCTATAATAAGTATGGATATAAGAAAGTTCTTTTGACATATTTTCCAAAATATTTTATTTCATATTATTACCATTGTTATCATAATTTATTTGGAGTATATAAAATATGATATCTAGGATAACAGAAGGACTCAATTTTTAGAAAGCCAATATTATTTATTCATTACTTTAAATCTTGATGATGGCTATCAAATTTCTCTAGCAAAAGTCAAACTCTTTTCTTTCCTTTTGTGGTATATACCAGATACTGGCTTCTGATATAGATAAAATGAATATAAAATCCATACATAAACTATCTTAATTGAGATATTTGATCATACATTATTCTGGGTGTTTCTGCGAAGGTGTTTTTGGATAGGATGAACATTTTTTTTTTTCTAAAGATTTTATTTATTTAACAGAGAGAGACATAGCGAGAGCAGGAACACAAGCAGGGGGAGTGGGAGAGGGAGAAGTAGGCTTCCCGCAGAGCGGGAAGCCCGATGTGGGACTCGATCCCAGGACCCTGGGATCATGACCTGAGCCGAAGGCAGACGCTTAACGACTGAGCCACCCAGGCGCCCAGGATGAACATTTATATTGGTAGACTGAATAAAGCAGATTGACCTCTATAATGTGGGTGAACTCCATCTAATCAGTTGAAGGTCTGAATAGAACAAAAGTCTGACTCTCCCCCACCCAATAAAGGAGAATTCTTCTTCCTGATGGCCTTTCAATTTCCTGGCTCTACAGCAGCCTCCCAAAATTTGGACTCAAACTGGGATATTTGCTTTGAAAAATTTGGACTTTGAAGCCTCAGTAATCATACGTGAGTGGATTCCCTCTAATCAATCATTCAATGAATAGCACTCTATATAGCCTGCATGATTTCTGCTGAGAAATCTGCTAAAATTCTTTTTTTTTTTTTTTAAGATTTTATTTATTTGACAGAGAGAGATAGCAAGAGCAGGAACAAAAGCAGGGGGAGTGGGAGAGGGAGAAGCAGGCTTCCTGCCGAGCCGGGAGCCCGATGTGGGACTCGATCCCAGGACCCCGGGATCATGACCTGAGCTGAAGGCACACGCTTAACGACTGAGCTACCCAGGCGCCCGAAATCTGCTAAAATTCTTATTATTGTTCCTCTATCATAGTGCATAAAATGAATGAATGAATAATGGGTTTTATGCATTTATATACCTTAGAAACTTATGGAATATGCTGATTCAATAATGAATGATACCTAGGTGATCAAAATTTAAAGTTTTTGAAATGATCATATATGAGTCAAAATATGAGTTTTTTGGAGTAGAAAAATGGTTTTGCTTTAAGAAGATATGAACTACACAAAATAGAAGGAATTTGCTGAGCAATCTCAATATAGTAGTTTATTCCCACGTTTTCTTGTATATCTCTAGATATTCTAGGTTGGTTTTTCTTTCACCATTTTAATTATTTCATTCTTTTCTTCCTTTCATAATTTTTGATGAGAAATCCACTATAATTCTTAAAATTTTTCCTCTCTACATGACTATTTTTTTTCCTCTAGATTATTTCAAGATTTCCTCCTTGTCTTAGGTTTTCTGCACTGTGAGTATGATATACCTAGGTATACATTTTTTAGTATGTATTTTGCTTTGTGTTCTCTGAGCTTTGTGGATTTGTGTTTTGGTGTCTATCATTAATTTTGAAAAAAAAATTCAGCCATTATTACTTTAAATATTTCTTCTACTCCCTTCTCTATTCTCATTCTGGTATTCTAGATATGCATGTTACACCTTTTGAAATAATACCACAGTTCTTTGATACTCTATTTTGTTTTTTTACATTATTTTTTCTCTTTGCATTTCAATTTGAGAAGTTTCTATTGACCTATCTTCAAGGTCACAGATTTTTTCCTCAGCTGTGTCCTGTTTACTGATGAGCCCATTAAATCCCTTCTTTATTTGTGATAGTCTTTTTAGATTTAACATTTTATAGTATTTAGAGTGAGCATTTCTTCTTTTATTAGAGTTTCCATCTCTATTTATATTACCCAGTTGTTCTTGCTTCTGGCTTACTTTTACCATTTAGAGTTCTTAAAAATTTAGTCATATGAAATTCTCTGATAATTCCATATATGTGTCTCATTCTAATGCTTACTTTGTCTCTTCAGACTTTTTTTTCTTGCCTTTTAGCATGCATTGTAAATTTCTGTTGAAAGCTGGTCATGATCTATCAGGTAATAGGAAATGTGACAGATAGGTCTTTACTATAAAGTTTTGTGTTTATCTGACTTAGAGTAGGGGAGTGTTTAATGTTTACTATAGCTTTATATGTCAGTTTTCTCTAGTGTCCTTTTTTTTTTCTCCCTTATTGTTTTTGAGTTTCCCTAAAAATCTTCTTAAGTCAAATCTGTACCTTCTAGTTCTTTCAGCTGTAACCCATTATTATATTCTGGAGCCCTGCTGATGTTGTGACAGGTGGAAGAAATCTATAATCTCATGATTAAATTTCTATCTTTCAGTGGTTTTCTGTCTCTGGACCGTGACCTCCACAAAAGTTTCTCAGCTTTTATTCCTCCCTTAGATGAGACAGGAAGGCTAGAGAGAGATGGGATTGCATTATTTCCTTTCCCTATTTTGGATAAGGCTTTGCAAAGGTCTTGTCCCCTATATAAGCCTTTATTTTAGAGAACATACTGCAATTATTTCTGAAAAAATTACTTTTCTCACACTCTTGCCAAAACAGGAGGATTTTTTCTTGACTTTACACATTGTGAACCTGGTGGGCATTTTTGGAGACAAAGCCCACAAAAACATGGGGGCCCCACTAAAACCGCAGCCCCTACACCCAGAGTTTCTCTCATGCTAATCCACACTCTGGGAAGTTACTGTTTAAGTGTGCCCACCAGTTTATGGCTCCAGCAGCTTCTGTTCCAGATAGGCTGCTGGCTATGATTCATTGTATTCACTTGTCTGTACAGAGTCCAGGATGGTAACTTGCTTTGTAAGCACAGTTCTCTGATGAGTCCAAGAAAAGTCACTGGTTTTCAGTTTGTTCAGTTTTTTTCTTAGGATTCAAGTAAGGATTTCAAATTCCTTTACATGTCAGAGCTGAAATGAAGTTCTGTGTTGCCATTTCTGAATTTTTATTTTTGTTTTGTTTTTCTTTCAAGGAGGGTATTATTATTATTATTATTATGACTATAAAATCTACTATTGTCCAAATCAGGACATGTTTAAAGATGAAGAGAGAACTCTTAATACCAATATTGATCTATAGGCATCAGTGGATTTTGGGAAACTATGAAATAGGACCACCCTATATTTTATCTGAGTTCTTGCATATTTGAAATGATATTTGAATGACAACTTTGTTTTTTTTAATATGTGAATGACAATTTTCTTGATCATATATCATGGTATTCAGAAATTTTTCTATAATGGTTCATCTTATTTTGACATTGAATTTTGGATACTGAAAAGTCTGAGTAGGTGACATTTTTCCAGAGGATCCTTTAATTATATTTGAGGTTTAGTAACTGTGTCAAGATATGTTTAGTAGTGAATTATGTTTTACCAGTTTGTCCTAGGACACAGTTTCTTTTAATCTGTAGCATCAGTTATTTATTTACATTTATATGTGTGTATAAATTATATTTTTCATCTTTCTATTTGTTTCTGGTTCTTTTTTTAGGAATGTATATTATACTTGTTTGGATCTCCTTTTCCTTCCACACCTAGCATCATTTTTCTGATATTTTTTATTTCTTAAATTTCATTCTGCTTTGTAGGACTTTTAAAAGACTGTGTGCCTTTGGTAATATTGCTCTTTTTTCTTTTTAAGATTTTATTTATTTGAGGAGGGGAGAGAGGGACAAGCAGACCCCAAGTGCAGAGCCCGCCGATGTGGGGCTTGATCTTATGACCCTGAGATCATGACCTGAGCCGAAATCAAGAGCCGGACTTTCAACCGACTGTGCCACCCAGGCGCCCCAATATTTGTCTTATTTTTGGTTTTATTAAAGATTTTTTCTTCTAATTATTTTCTTTGTCAGATCACATCCAGTCTCCTTATATTGCTTATCATTTCTCTTTAATATCCTGCACTCTTTGAAAAAAATTATTTTTTTTTTTCATAAAGCTGCCTTGTGATCATTAATTTCTTTGGGTATGGAGAACCATATGTCTGAAGATTTGGGAAAGTTAATTCTACTGCTAATGTTTATAATTTAGTTAAAAACATATTTTTGGGTTGGTATACTGCTGATTCTTTCCAGGTTATTATTTCTTTTTCAAGTGGGCAGATCCATCTAAGCGAATACTTTGCAGAAGAATTGAGATGGGGATTATTGCCCACTGGGGCAATAAAAGATTGGTGTGGCTCATGGTGAAGCCTTTATATAACCTGCATATGTGTAATGATTTGTTATCTATAGTTACTCATCTGTCTCTGTGCAGCACCGCTAAAGCATATTAGACATTTCCTTTACCTCCTTCAGCTTTTCTTCGTCTTTTGCTATACTGAATTGAGGCCATGAAAGGGTATTCCTGCCTGGCTTCTTGCATAGCTTACTATAGCATTTAGATCAAGGAATTTTTGATGAGCCTTTAAGACTATGTTTAGAAAAATCTGCATGCTGCCTGAAGCCAAGAAGGTGTGTATCAGTTCTATATAAACATCTTGATTTTGACACAAATTTTATTTTATTTGACAGATATTGTTTATTGATTGTGATTTGAAGTTGAGGATATTTACTTCTCTATTTGGTTATCATCAGTGAGTGTTAGAGGAAGGGAGTAAAATAAAAATACCTTTGCCACATTTATAGCGTTAAGTGAAAGCTTGAGGAAAGACTTTTAACATTCCCTAATAGATCTCACTCCACACCCTGAATCATAAACAATTAAGTAAAAAAGGTGAACTATGCAGGTTTGTTAGTTTTCCTGTTCCAACCCAATTGCCCTAACCTCTGTTCCAAAGTCACTCAGTTCTTCTCCAAAGAGGTAACTGATTATAAGGTCCTTATGCATCCTCCCAGAGAGTCACTGAAGTTATAAGCATATAATATTATAAAAATATTAACAAGCTAATAGGTAAAAGGAATATATATATAAAGAATATTAAGTACAAAAATATAGTACAAAGAAGATGTCTAGGTGTACTACTGTAGGGGTAAAAGTGTAGGGGTATTTATATAAGATACATATCTAGAGTACATTTTATACTATAATTTTTGAACTTGGTGAGCATTTCATTTCAATATATTACTTTTATCTGCTCTATAATGCTCCATTAAATGGAAAGACAGTAATTTATTGAATCTGTGCTCTACTGGCATATACTTAACCTATTTTAATATTCTTATATCATCAGTTTTTGAATACTTTTATTAGTAATTTTGAATGCAAGTATTTCTGCAGGACAAATTTTATAACTTCACAGAGTTGTCACACTTATTTTTAAAAACTCATATATAAATACCTAACTATAAAAAACTATTTCAGAACGTTGTAATTTGTGAATTGTGGGGCAAATACTATAGGGATTGGGCAGGAGAACAGAGAGAAGAAATGATCCACTAAAGTTGCCTACTTCACACTTAAAGTGTGAAAAGAAGAATTGTATCTAATTCCAAGGGCATGAAAAGATTATTAAATGCTACTTTTAAACTCATGTCAGGGATATTTCCACTGTCAAGACACTTTTGAGTCATAGTTGTCATTTGCAACAAGCTTGGAAATGCCATATGTAATTAGGAGACAACCAGGGAGTGACTTAAATTCATTTAGTAAGTGAAAGAACAGTTCAAGGCTTTCTGAATAGTTATCTCAGATGAACCGAGGTAGTTAATCAAGTCCCCCAAAATGTCAGACAGGTAATAGACAGCTCCCATCAGAAGACTCAATCCTTACAACTATTCATTTTTAAAAAACATTTCTCATTTATGACAGTCACAGGAAAGTCTGAGCAAGAGTTACTTGCGAGCTTAATTGACTGAAATTGTTCCCCTGCAAAAAGAAATGTAAAATGGTTAAAGAAAAATAGCGGAGCGCCTGGGTGGCTCAGTCGGTTAAGCGACTGCCTTCGGCTCAGGTCGTGATCCTGGAGTCCCGGGATAGAGTCCCGCATCAGGCTCCCTGCTAGGCGGGGAGTCTGCTTCTCCCTCTGACCCTCCTCCCTCTCATGCTCTCTGTCTCTCATTCTCTCTCTCTCAAATAAATAAATAAAATCTTAAAAAAAAATAGCAATTATAACAGTCTTTTGAACATCTTTCAAATGTAGGTAACAATATATTAGAAGTTAGGAAATTGGGTATGCCTTATAAGTATTTTTTTCATAGTGGTTGGGGATTTGAAGTAAAATTGAAACTGAATAATTCTTCCAGCACCTCCCAACCAGTAGTTAGTAGGAAGCCATACTGAGAGGTATGGCAAGAGATTTGGTATGTGAAGTAAGACCAAAGCACAGAGGGGTGATGCTAGTGGTGACAGTTATCAGAAACCTACTGCAAGTTATATTCAAAGCACTGGAATAGGACTCTACCCATCATCCTACTGCCCTAAACATAACTTTAAATATCAAAACAAAAACAAACTAAACTGTGGTAAGTGCAAAAAGATCATTCGTGTAGTTAGAAGAAAAATAACGCTTATCAAGGGCCTACTATGTGAAAGCAAAAGCTTTAGAAACCTCTTTTGCTATCTTTAAAATCTGTGAGACAATTATTTTTATTTTTAATGGAAATATACAACAGTAATTCAACATTTATATACATTATAAAATGCTCACTATAAGTATAGTCACCATCTGTCACCATACAAAATTATTAGCATATTATTGACTATATTCCCTATGCCGTATTTTATATCCCATGACATATTTATTATTTGTTTTATAATTGGAAGCTTACACCTGTTGATCTCCTCTACCTATTTTGCCCATCACCTTACCCCTTTCCTCTCTAGCAACCACCTATTTTTTTCCCTCTATTTGTGAGTCTATTTCTGTGTAGTATTTTTTATTCATTTGTTTTGCTTTTTTAAGTTCCACTTTTAAGCGAAATCATTTGGTATTTGTCTTTCTCTGATTTATTTCACTTAACATAATAATCTCTAGGTCCATCCATGTTGTCACAAAGGTCAAAATTTCATTTGTTGTTATGGCTGAATAATATTCCATTGTATATATGTAACAGGTCTTCTTTATCCATCCATTTATTGATGGATACTTAGATTGCTTCCATATTTTTGCTACTATGAATATTGTTGCAATGAACATAGGGGTGCATACATCATTCAAATTAGTGTTTTAGTTTTCATGGAATAAATACCTGGAAGTGGAATTGATGGATCATATGGTATTGCTATTTTTAACATTTTGAGGAAACTCTGTACTGTTTTCCATAATGGCTATAATAATTTACGTTCCCACTAACAGTAAACAAGGATTCCCTTTTCTCCATATCTTCACCACCAGTTGTTTATTTCTTGTCTTTGTGGTAATACCCATTTTGACAGGTGTGAGGTGATATCTCATTTTGGTTTTGATTTGCATTTCCCTAATAATGAGTGATGTTGAGAATCTTTTGATGTATCTGTTTGCCATTTATATGACTCTTTGGAAAAATGTCTATTCATGTCCTCTTCCCTTTTTCCCATTGTTTAATCAGGTGGTTGGTTGGTTGGTTATTGATTGACTGATTGATTGGTGTTGAGTTGTATTAGTTCATTATATATTTTGGATATTAACCCCTTACTGGATATGTCATTTGCATGTATCTTCTCCCATTCAGTAGGTTGCCTTTTTGTTTTGTTGATGGTTTCCTTTGCTGTGCAAAAGCTTTTTAGTTTAATATCGTCCCAGTTGTTTGCTTCCGTTGCCCTTGCTTGAGGAGACAGATCCAAAAAAGACATGTCCAAAAGTTTACTGCCTATTTTTTCTTTCAGGAGTTTTATGTTTTCAGGTTTTACATTTAGGTTTTTAATCCATTTTGAGTTTTTTATATATATATATAAAGAGTACAAACGTGAGCTTCAACTTTGTTCAATTTCCCAGCATCATTTATTGAAGAGACTACCTTTTTCCCATTGTGTATTCTTGCCTTTGTCATAGATTAATTGACTATTTAAGTGTGGGTTTATTTCTGAGCTCTCTATTTTTTTTCCCCTAATCCTTTGTATTTCTGTGGGGTCACTTGTAACTTTTCTTTCATTTTTGATTTTGAGTCTCCAGTCTTTTTTTCTTGATGAATTTGGCTAAAGATTTATCAATTTTGTTTATCTTTTCATAGAACCAGCTCTTTGTTTCATTGATCTGTTTTTTTCTTTGCCTCTATTTTTTTTTTGTTCTGATCTTTAGTTTTCATGGAATAAATTTTCTCATTTCTAATAACATTGGACTTTGTTCTACTTTTTCTAGTTCCTTTAAGTGTGAAGTTAGACTGTTTGAGATTGCTCTTGTTTTTAGAGGTGGGCCTGGATCACTATAAATTTCTCTCTTTGAACTTTTAGTTGTGTCTCAAAGATATTGAAATGTTGTGTTTTCATGCTCCTTTGTCTCAAAATATTTATTTCCTCTTTGATTTCTTTATTGACCCATTGGTTATTTAATAACATGTTGTTTAGCCTCCATGCATTCATGTTTTATCCAGTTTTTCTTGTAATTGATTTCTAGTTCCATGCCATCTTTGTCAGAAAAGATACTTAAAGTGATTTCAATCCTACTAAATTTAGTGAGACTTGTTTTGTGACCTAACATGGGATCTATTCTGGAGAATGCTTGAAGTGCACTTGAAAAGAATGTGTATTCTGCTGTTTGGGAATGCAATGTTTTGTATAGATCTAGTAAGTCCATCTGGTCTAAGGTGTCATTCGAAGCCACCATTTCCTTATTGACTTTCTGTCTGGAGGATCTATCTATTGATGTAAGTGGGGTGTTGTAATTCCCCTCTACTATCGCATTACTGTCAATTTTTCCCTTTATGTCTGTTAATATTTTTTTGTTTGTTTGTTTTTAGGTGTTCCTAAATACTTGGGTACTTAGATACTTGTTATAGTCTCTTGTTGGATTGATCTATTTACCATTATGTAGTACCTTTCTTTATCTCTTGCTACAGTCTTTGTTTTAAAGTATATTCAGTCTAAGTATTGCTACCCTGGTTTTTTGTTGTTGTTGTTTACTTCTATTTCCATGGTATATGTTTTTCCTTCACTTTGTATGTGTCTTTAAGTTTGAAGTGAGTCTCTTGTAGGCAAGTAAAGATGGGTCTTTTTTTTTTTAATCTATTGCATCACTTTATGGTTTTTGATTGGAGTATTTAGTCTACGTTTAAAGCAATTACTGATCAGCATGTATGTATTGCCATTTTGTTAATTGTTTTTTAGTTCTTTGTTCCTTTCTTCTTTTGCTCCTTTCCATTGTAATTTGATGACTTTGTTATGCTCAGATTACTTTCTTTTAAATTTTTGTGTATCTATTTTAGCTTTTTGGTTGGTTGTTACCATGAGGCTCACATATAACATTTATGTATATAGCGATCTGTTTTAAGTTGATGGTTGCTTAAGTTCAAACACTATATTTTTACTTCTCTTTACTTGAAGTCATATTTTATTCTTTTTATTTGGGGTATCCATTAACTAATTATTGTGGATGAAGTTGATCTTTTCTCTTTTACCCTTCACGTTAACTTTATAAGAGATTGATTTACTACTTTTACTATATGTTTGCTTTTACCAATAAAATTTGTTCTTTCATAATTTTCTTCTACTTACAGCCTTTTGTACTTAAAGAAGTTTCTTTAACATTTCTTGTAAGGCCAGTTTAGTGATGATGAACTCCTTAACTTCATTTTTCTGGGAAACTCTTTATCTCCTTCAATTCTGAATGAGAACCCTTCTTGCTAAATTATTCTTGGCTGTAGGGTTTTTTTTTTTTTTCTTTCAGCACTTTGAATATATTATGCCACTCCATTCTGGCTTGTAGTTTTTGCTGAAAAATCAGCTAACAAGCTTATGGGTGTTCCCTTGTATGTAATTAGTTACTTTTCTCTTGCTGCTTTTAAGATGCTTTTTTCTTTAAACTTTGCTATTGTAATTATGTGTATTGACATCTTCAGGTTCTTTTTGGGGCTTCGCTGTGCTTCCTGCGCTTGAATGCTTGTTTCTTTCTCCATGTTAGGAAAGTTTTCAGCTATTATTTCTTCAAATAAGTTTTCTGCCCCTTTCTCTCTCTCTTCTCCTTCTGGGACCTCTATAATATAAATATAGTATGCTTGATGTTATCCTAGAGGTCCCTTAATCTGTTTTCATTTTTTTAAATTCTTTTTTCTTTTTTCTATTCAGTTTGGATGATTTCTACTACACTGTCTTCTAGATTGCTTATTGATTCTTCTGTATCCTCTAATCTACTGTCGATTTCCTCTAGTGTATTTTTCATTTTAGTTATTATATTCTTGAGTTCTGATTGCTTATTTTTCATATTTTCAATCTCTTTGTTGAATTCTTACTGAATTTATCCACTCTACTCCCATGTTCAGTGAGCATTTTGTGATCATTACTTTGAACTCTATCTTTTCTTTGGTTTGGAACATAGTTCTCTTTCCTTATTTTGTCTGACTCTCTTTGATAAGCTACATCTCCTGGTCTGAAACAAAGTGGTTTTATGCAAAAGGCACACTGAAGGGAACCAGAAGCATAATTCCCCCTGGTTACCAGAACCAAACATTTCAGGGAAGTCCACTATGTGGACTATGTCTACCTTCCTGTTGTGACTGGGTCAAGATCCCTGTAGGTGCAGTGGTGGGTGGGGCTGATTCCACCAGCTGGTGTGAGAATCCCCGTATGTGGGAATAGTACCCATGTGGTTGGCTGCTAGGTCTGGCTGCAACTGGCTGCAACTGCAACCCAGTGTGTTGGTGGGTGGTGTTAGCCCCTGGTATGGCTAGCTATGAGGGTTGGTGTGCATGTTGCCAGTATGCTGGTGAGTAGGGCTAGCTCCCCTCCTCAGGGAAGGAGACACTTTGGAGGGGTACCTGCCCAGTGGGCAGGTTAGGAAGGGTAGATTCAGAGGGAACACTGGGGTGGGGTAAGCAGTGCTAGCAAGGTAGACCAAGAGTGTCACAACTGGTGCTCTCCAATGTCAGCTAAATAGGCAGCAAGGCAAGGAAAATGGCACCCACCAGTGCTCTTGTTCCTGGAAAGTTCTGATAGGTCCTTCTGGCATATGCCCTAAAATGAGTCGATGTCTCTTTCATATATGGCCCAGGTGCTTCTATAACTGCTGCCTATTTGATGGGTCCCAGACCAAGAAAGATTGTGTGAGGGCCCTTTAAAAGCAGAGTCTCAGTTTCCTATAGCCCTCTGGGACTCCCAGAGATAACTATCACTGATTTTCAAAGCTCCCAGAGCTAGGCCCTACTGGTTTTCAAAGCCATATGTTATGCGGGTTTATCTTTCCAGTGCAATTCCCCAGGGAAAAGATGACCATTGTGGGGCTTGAACCCCTCACTCCTTAGGGAGGACCTCATTGCCTGTGATATTTGTCCTGCTTGTGGGTTGCATTTACATTCTTTTCAAACTGCTATTTCTTCACTGGATCTCAGGGTGAGCAAAACTGTAGGTGAGCCCTCCAAGAGGGGAATCTTCTATATAGTTTCCTATAGTTTCATACCCTGGACATCACCCCCATTGACTTTCTAACCCAAATATTCTCTAAGCTTGAGTGAGACAACTCTTATCATCCCCATTATGTAGATGATGAAACTAATGTTTATTTGCCCAGGTATAAATTATATCAAATCCAAACTCAAAACCAGAACTTGGACTCTAGGCATTACAAACGGCATTCATTAAATATGAATTAAATGTATCTCACTAATAATGTGAATGATAAGGGCACATTTTATTTGCTCAAAGAGTAGTAGACAAATATGCAATTCTTTTTTTACTGAGATATAATTGACATATAACATGATAGTACCAGCTGTATGACACAAGAGTTCCATATTTATATATATTGTGAAATGATCACCACAATAAGACTAGTTAACTTGCATCACTATATATAAGTCACAATTATTTTTCTTGTGATGAGAACTTTTAAGATCTCTTGCCAAGGTTCAAATATATGGCACATATATACAATGGAATATATTTCCATCTATGTGTGTCATCTCCAGTTTTTTCATTGTCTTATAGTTTTCAGTGTACACATCTTTCACCTCCTTGGTAATTTATTCCTAGGTATTTTATTATTTTAATGCAATTGTATATGAGATTGCTTTCTTAATTTCTCTTTTTGATAGTTTGTTATTAGTGTATAGAAATGCAACAGACTTTTGTATATTGATTTTGTATCCTGAAATTTTACTGAATGTTGATTAGTTTTAACAGTTTTTAGTAAAATCTTTAGATTTTCTGTATATAACATTATGTCATCTGCAGCTACTGATAGTTTTACTTTTTCTTTTCTGATTTGGGTGCCTTTTATTTATTTTTCCTCCCTAGTTGCTCTGATTATGACTTCAAATATCATGTTCTGTGAAAGCAGCAAGAGTGGACATATTTTGCTTGTTCCTGACAATAAGGGAAAGCTTTCAGCTTCTCTGTGTTGAGTATAATGTTAGCTGTGGGCTTGTTATATTGACCTTTGTTATGTTGAACTATGATCTCTATATCCACTTTGTTGAGAATTTTTACCATTAATGTATGTTGACTTTAGTTAAATGCTTCAACTGCATCTATTAAGATGACTATATAATTTATTCTTCATTTATTAATATGGTGTATTACCTTGATTTATTTGTGGATGTTGCACCATCCATGCATGGCTGAACTAAATCTCACTGATGGTGCATAATCCTTTTAGTTATTTATTTTTTAAATTTTATTTTGTTATGTTAGTCACCATTCATTACATCATTAGTTTTTGATGTAGTGTTCCATGATTCACTGTTTGTGTGTAACACCCAGTGCTCCATTCAATGCGTGCTCTCCTTAATACCCATCACCGGGCTAACACATCCCCCCACCCCCCTCCCCTCTAAAACCCTCAGTTTGTTTCTCAGAGTCCATAGTCTCTCATGGTTCGTCTTACCCTCTGATTTCCCCCCCTTCATTTTCCCCTTCCTACTTTTTTTTTTTTTTTAACATAAAATGTATTATTTGTTTCAGAGGTACAGGTCTGTGATTCAACAGTCTTACACAATTCACAGTGCTCACCAAAGCACATACCCTACCCAATGTCTATCACCCAGCCACCCCATCCCTCCCATCCCCTATCACTCCAGCAACCCTCAGTTTGTTTCCTGAGATTAAGAATTCCTTGTATCAGTGAGATCATATGATACTTGTCTTTTTCTGATTGACTTATTTTGCTTAGCATAATACCCTCCAGTTCCATCAACATCATTGCAAATGGCCAGATTTTGTTTTTGTTTTTTTTATGGCTGCATAATATTCCATTGTGTGTATGTATGTATGTATGTATGTATGTACATATGTATATACATACATACATACCACATCTTCTTTATTGATTCATCTGTTGTTGGACATCTAGACTCTTTCCATAGTTTTGCCATTATGGACATTGCTGCTATAAACATTGGGGTGCGCATACGCCTTCAGATCACTACATTTGTATCTTTGGGGTAAATACCCAGTACTGAAATTGCTGGGTCATAGGGTAGCTCTATTTTCAACTTTTTGAGGAACCTCCATACTGTTTTCCAGAGTGGCTGCACCAGCTTGTATTCCCACCAACAGTGTAGGAGGGTTCCCCTTTCTCCACATCCCCGCCAACATCTGTCGTTTCCTGACTTGTTAATTTTAGCCATTCTGATTTGTGTGAGGTGATATCTCATTGAAGTTTTGATTTGGACTTCCCTGGTGCTGAGCGATGTTGAGCACTTTTTCATGTGTCTGTTGGCCATTTGGATGTCTTAGGAAAAATGTCTGCTCATGTCTTCTGCCCATTTCTTGATTGGATCATTTGTTCTTTGGGTGTTGAGTTTGATAAGTTCTTAATAGATTTTGGATACTAGCCCTTTATCTGATATGTCATTTGCAAATATCTTCTCCCATTCTGTCGGTTATCTTTTGGTTTTGTTGACTGTTTCTTTTGCTGTGCAAAAGCTTTTTATCTTGATGAAGTCCCAATAGTTCATTTTTGCCCTTGCTTCCCTTGCCTTGGCGATGTTTCTAGGAAGAAGTTACTGCAGCTGAGGTCGAAGAGGTTGCTGCCTGTGTTCTCCTCTAGGATTTTGAAGGACTCCTGTCTCACATTTAGGTCTTTCATCCATTTTGAGTCTATTTCTGTGTGTGGTGTAAGGAAATGGTCCAGTTTCACTCTTCTGCATGTGGCTGTCCAATTTTCCCAACACCATTTGTTGAAGAGACTGTCTTTTTTCCATTGGACATTCTTTCCTGCTTTGTCGAAGATTACCATAGAATTGAGGGTCCATTTCTGGGCTCTCTATTCTGTTCCATTGATCTATGTGTCTGTTTTTGTGCCAGTACCATACTGTCTGGATGATTATAGCTTTGTAATAGGGCTTGAAGTCCGGAATTGTGATGCCACCAGCTTTGCTTTTTTCAACATTCCTCTGGCCATTTGGCGTCTTTTCTGGTTCCATACAAATTTTAGGATTATTTGTTTGTATAATCCTTTTAATTAGCTAACATTTTATTAAGGATTTTTGCAGCTATGTTTTTCAGTGATATTGGTCTTTACTTTTCTTGTTGTTCCTTGGTATCAGAGTAATGCTGGCTTTGTAAAGTGACTATTGGTTTTTGTAAAGTGAGTTTTGAAGCATTACTTCCTCTTTCACAGAAGGCATACATGTGAAAACATTTATGAAGTCTATTTCAAGTTGATGACAACTTAAATTTGAATGCATTCTAAAGTATGTCTTGTGTTTTTGATGTCACAATTTGTATCTTTTTATCTTGTGTATACCTTAGCAAATTGATGTAGTTATTTTTTTTTACTACCTTTTTTTAGCCTTTATACTGGATTCCTAAGTGATTGAATCTCTATTGTTCTGAAATTTGCCAAGTATTTTCCTTTTTCTGTGAGATACATACTTACATGTTTTTCATGAAAATACTTTCATTATTTTTCTGTATTAACCAGTGCCTTTTCATTTCAACCAAAACATGTCCCTTTAACTTCTCTTGTAAGACAGACTATGTGAAGAATTCCTTACAGTTTGCTTCTCTGGAAAACTTTTTATCACTCTTTTAATTCTGGGTAAAATATTCTTGGTTGGAATTTTTGTTTCTTTCAGCACTTTGAATATATTGTACCACTTCCTGTGGCCTGCGAAGTTGTTTCTCTCTTGTTGCTTTTAAGATCCTCTCCTTGTCTTTAACTTTTGACATTTTAATTGAAATTTGTTTCGGGTTTATCTTACTCGGAACTCTCTAGTACTTCTGGATTTAGAAGTCTGTTTCCTTCCCCAGGTAAGTTGCTTCTTGCTCTACCCGATGGGTAGTAACCTGTTAAAAGCTCTTTCTCCTTAGATTACAGTCCAGTCCAGTCCAGTCAGTCCAGTCCCTTAGCATATGTCCTCTTGGCCACCAGTGCCATGTGGTCTGGAAGTGTCCCCTGAAACAGCCACCAACATTGGGATACCAGATGGCCAGCGTAAGTGCCTTTCTGTGACAAAGGCAGAAGGAGAATGTAAAGATGATTGTATCCATTGACCTCTGTTCTCTGAGAGCCCCTCCATAGCCTCTAGATGTGTGCCAAACCAGAAGAATGCTCCTCAGGCAGAAGCTCCAGGATAAAGAAATACACCTTTTTCATAGAAAGACGGGGGTGTATTTAAGTTGCTGTCTGTGCAGTGCTGTGGTGGTGGTAACCAACCAAGAACTGTGGGACCCAGGGATGTAAACCCTGCTAACCACCAGAGCCAGATGATCAAGGGATGTCCCTTGGGTGGAAGCCATAATAATGGGAATACTAGACATAAATATGATGGGCCCAGACACCTGTAAAAGCTCCACGGTGTCAAAAACTGGCATTGGGAGTGTGGCAGATGGAGAGTGCAAAGATGGTGCCCACTAGCCTTCCAGGAGCCTCCTAGATATGTGTTAAATTATATGCCTGCCACTAAGGCCCACACTCTAAGATAAATAAACCTGTTTCACAGAGATTCTGGATGCTTTTCAAATGGCTCTGTGCTGGACCCTTGGGCCATATATGTATATGTGTGTACACAAGCCCTTTACTGGTTCTCAGTTTGCAATAGCATTATGGGTCTCATGGCTGTGAGCTCTGTTGGCTTTCAAAGCTAGATGTTTTGAGGGCTTGTCTCTCAGTGGCAGGTCTTAAAAGTTGGGGTGTCCAATGTATAGATCAAACCCTTTGCTCCTTGGGGAGAAACTGGGATTTGGGGTTCTCTGTACCAGGGGTGTTTTTTTTTTTTAAATTAGTTTCAGAGGTAGAATTTAGTGATTCATCAACACCCAGTGCTCATTACGTCAAGTACACTCCTTAATATCCATCTCCCCTCCAGCAACCCTCAGTTTGTTTCCTAGAGTTCAGCATCTCTTATGGTTTGCCTCCCTCTCAATGTTCATTTTATTTTTCCTTCCCTTCCCCTATGTTCATCTGTTTTGTTTCTTAAGTTCCACATATGAGTGAAATCATGTGGTATTTGTCTTTCTCCAACCAACTTATTTTGCTTAGCTTCATACCCTCTAGTTCCATCCATATCATTGCAAATGGGTCATCTGGGTCATAAAGGCAGAGACAGCTTTCTTTGCATAGCATGCTGAACCAGGTAGAAAATTTTCTCAGGCTCTGGGTCAAACTCAAAGATGACAGCTTTACTAGTTCCTTGATAAATAAATAGACCTCAATAACACAGAAAATATACAGCAAGGTCTCCCAAGCATTAGCTGTGTTTTATTTGAAGGGGATATGAGTAACAACAACTTGTTTCTCACTTTGAAGAGAATATTACAACATGCTCCAAACAAGTGGAGTCCCTGAATACTTTAGTGAAGTAGCACCCCTGATTTTGTAGGCTTATGTCCCACTATTTCCTGCTGTATGAGACCTGTGAATCAGTGGGATGCCATGGGGGATATTTTGACACAGGGAGAAGAATTTATGAAACCTAATTCAAGGTGGTCAGATAAAAAAATATGCAGTTTTTATAAAGGTAAAAAACTAACAGTATAGCTGCCACTTTTGGAGTAATACATCAGATACAAGAAACAGTCCAGCCTCATTCCAATAAAGAGTCCACATTAAGAATAGTAGTTACAAGGGCGCCTGGGTGGCTCAGATGGTTAAGCGTCTGCCTTCAGCTCAGGTCATGATCCCAGGGTCCTGGGATCGAGCCCCACATCAGGCTCCTGGCTCAGCCGGGAGTCTGCTTCTCCCTCTCCCTCTGCCTCTCCCACTGCTCATGCTCTCTCTCTCTCTGTATCTCTGTGTCTCAAATGAATAAATAAAATCTTTAAAAAAAAAAAGAATAGTAGTTACAATTGTGCATGCTTCCTAATTGAGCGTATATGTTGGAAATATTCCGTAATTAAAAACAAGTCAAATATTTATTAAAATAAGATGATAAATTGCTGCTTATGCACTACAAGTTCTCAAAGTGAGACCATTTAAATCAATATGATTGATAAATTTTTTTGCTGGAATTATCAGGCACTTGGCAATTCAAAATTTAAACTTGCATCATTAGTTGATAGATTTGCACTTAATGACAAATGAAGTTCTAAAACTGAGGCTATACAGTTTACAAGTGGTATTTTTTATATGAATCCTCTGGCAAATAATTCAGTTGATTTGCTCATTTAATGTATTTCCAACCCCTTTATTTCAGGACTTACTACATTCTATGGACTAGAAGTCTAAAATTCTTGGAAATATTTACAGTTTATGTTCTGCATACAGCCTATCTCTTGTAAGGCTGATTAATCTTGAGACATAAAACATGGAAATTATACAGAGATGTCATACTGGATGCATGTGGTATTTCAGTAGCAATGGTAACAGGGGAGCTAGTGTTCAATCCCTAGATTAGCAAGCATTGAACATAAATTTCATTGGCAATGGCAAGACTGAGAAATTGCCATCTTAGAGATTACAGTTGTGTTTCCTGATCCCTGATAGAACTGGAATGAGTAGTTAGTATTATAGCAGCTGTATTCCTGGCTTTTGGATGAAAGGATGGTTCTATGGTAGTATTCTGGGAATAAGTTCAGTCTGGGGCCTTTATCAGCAGCCATTCTGAAGTATTTTTAGGTATCTAATAATCTATATTAAATCTCTTCCCTAGTACATTAGGTTTAATCATTTCATATATATATGAAATATATATACACACATATATATATCAGATTACCAACTACTACAGGGAATGATGTCATGATTTACATGCTAGTCTTCTTACTGCTGTTTGTCAAGTATGTAATTTTATTCATTTTCGTTCTTTTTTCAGGAATTGGTAAACATATCATCTTTGCCTTTTATTTTTTAAATAATTTCATCCAATAATCAGGTATCCTATGGATAAAATTTTTATACATTTTATAAATGTCTTAAAATATGTAACCAATGTAGACAAAATTCCTGGTGAAGAAAGTTTACAAAGGACTGTTAGTAGCAGCTGGCCTGTGGAACATTTGCATGAACATTTGTGCATTTAGACTGGGCTAAAAACAAAGATTTATTTGTAGTGATGATTAAAATAAACGTTTTAATTTAGGTAGTGTTTGACATCAAAACAAGTGTCTTCAAATAAAATAATATTTAGGAAAGTAAGACTCCTGCAAATATGTTTCTTTGCCAAGCAAATATTTTACTTTTTAGGTTTTTGCCAATGCAGGTGCTAATATACATGTTAAGTAAGGTATGGGTGTCATTCTTCATGATAGGAAAAGGGATACAACATTTCCCCTTTTCATAATATATAATGGAAATAACTACAAAAAAGTTTGTTCAATAAAAATATGAATAAGTTAAATACCTTAATTAAAATGTCTTTTAAATATTGGGTGATAATAGCCTTTTTAATTGTATGGAATATAACATTTATAACTGTACTAATATCTTTGTGTTTCCAAATACATATACATGATTTTATAAAGTATATGTGGCCATTAAATGTATGCTGATTCATTTCAGCTGAGGAAATTTTACATATTAAATCTAAAGGAAACTACTTTCTTGGATGGTGACTCTTGGGTCTGAATGCATGATTGAATCCTTTTGTTTGGGAACTGTAAGAAGGCTCTATCAATTAGCTACACTGGAGCTTAGGAGAGGGCCTATGAATGTATAACTCCTTTTTATTCTCAATGCCATTTCCTACCCTGTCCCATGGGTTATACTGGGTAAAAGAGCATAACTAGGGAAGCGAATTATTATCTACTGGGCCAGAGCAGCTCCATTAAGAAATCAAGTCAGCTGAGAGAGAGGAGACTGAAAACCAGTAAAGTAAATTCCATTAATGTCCACATGGTCACCTTATATGGTATGACTAAAGTAGACTTACAAAGATCATTTTGAGTCAAAAATTCTCTATGTTGTCATGCTTCATACTTCTCAGTTTTAAGGTAAATACAAACCTAGAGTTCTAGTGAAAATACAACAATATCTCTAAGTTCCCAATTTTATTTTATTTTATTTTATTTTTTATTTTTTTTTAAGATTTTATTTATTTATTTGAAAGAGAGAGCATGAGTGGGGACAGACGCAGAGGGAGAGGGAGAAGCAGACTCCCCACCGAGCAGGGAGCCCGATGCGGGGCTCGATCCCAGGACCCGGGATCATAACCCGAGTGGAAGGCAGGTGCTCAACTGACTGAGCCACCTAGGCACCCCTCTAAGTTCCCAATTTTAAAGTAGGGATTGAAATGTGCAAATTCAGAAATTGGTATTCAACTCCTTTTAATTAAAAAAGTCGAGTTTATGGGAAATACTTCTCATCCTAGACTTCAGTAGTTAAACTATCATCAAAACAGAGTATGAGGAAATAAAAGCTAAGGGAATTTACCATCTCAATGAAATAATTCCTAAAGAATAAACCTCCACTAGGAGAAATTAACATAGATGAAAAGAAGATAACATAACAACAACAAAAAAGTGAGCAAAAGTTTTGGTAAATAACTATGTACCATCAAAAAACCAGGATTGTATGATTCAGTGAATGATTAAAGCATGCAAAGATGCTAGTCATGTATTTTTCATTTTTTAGTGGTAACTATGAAATTTTTAGCTTATAATTAAAATAAGGGAAAAATAAGAGACAATAGAAAATAAAGATCCAAATAAGGTAGATACTAAACACACCTACTCTTGAGAATGATGGACTCAGGCCTTAAACATAACCATTCAGTCTGCAGAAAAAACTGCAAAACTGGAATATAAATCTATTATCTGAAGGTATTAGAGAGTGAATAGAAACTGACAAATTCTGGTGGGAAGTGCAGACTCCCTGAGCGGAAGACAAATACATTCTCATCTTGGAAGTTTTTAACCTGAGTGAATCATAGTTGGTATGACACGTTAGTGACAGGAATAGCATTGATGAAAAGCATGTCAGTAATGATGGTGGGTAAACAGTAATCTTTCCATCCTAAGGAACGAGAAAATGAAAGCCAAAGAAACCATGAATGCTGAAGAAAGTAGTAGAATTCCAAGAGGGAATGATGTAGAGAAAACATCTCTAAATTATGTATTCACCTCAGAGGTGAATCAGAGATATAGATGCAGAAGCTAAAGAGACCCAGAGAAACTCATCTAAAGACAAAGGATCTGAGAATAGAGTTGCTATCTATGAAAGTTTTGCTATTCAAGTCCAGCGAAACTAAACAATCAATTCTCATTAAACAAGTAAGCAAACAGAAGTCAATTATCCACAACTTATTGTCTAAAACTTAATCCAAATTTGCACAGTATTCAAGTATTATAAATGGACACATTCTCAAAAATAAATTGAACACTGATATTAGTTAAATGATAGGCCTGCAAAATAGAATTTTCAAGTGGCAATTATGTTTAAATAAACTAGGTAAAATATGTTCACAATGAATAAAGAGAAGCTTTCCATAGAGAATGTAAACAAGTAAAACGATCCAAATTAAATCTTAGAACCAGCACATACATTCACTAAAAATATAAAAAAACAAATGCCATTGACTTAACTGCAAAATAGAAGAATTTGTGAACTTGAACATTCATCATCAGGAGGAATTAAAAGTGAAGCAAAGAAAATAGTATTTTGAGAAAATGAAAAGAGATTTCAGGACCTGTTATATAGTATCCCATTATTTAGCATACACATAATTGGATCCTAGAAGTAGATGAGAGAAAGAATGGGGAAGAAAATATTTGTAGTAATATTTAGTAATCCAAATATGATAAAAATCGAATTTTAAGAATACAAGATACTTAACACAAGTACAATAAAAACAAACCCCCATCAAGTCAAATTGTTGAAAGCTAAATATTATGAGCTAATCCTGAAAACTATAAGAGAAAGGTGACACATTACAGGAAGAAAAGGAATAATCAAATTAATGTCTGGGATTTTTATCAGAAACCATAAAGACCAGAATAAAACAGATCATTCTTATAATGCTGAAAAAGAATGAAAAGTGTAAAACCAGAATTTGATATCCAGCAAAAATATCCTTCAAAAATGAAAGTATAATAAAAATATTTTCAGGCAAAAGAAAACTAGGAGAATTCCTTGTAATAAGATATACACAAGTAATGAGAAAGACAATTCTTCAGGCTTAAGAGAAATGACCCAAATGGAATCTCAGATTCTCCAAAAACAATAAAGAACATCAGAAATAGTAAATGTGTAGTTAATATAAAAGATGCTAATTTTTTGTTTTTCCCTCTTGTTTTATGAACTAATTCTTTAACATCAAATTTTGTAGCACTTATATCAACAGCTCCATAAAGAATGGGAAGATATAAACCTATACTTTATACATTTCCAAGATTTCAGTAATTCATGTAAATTGGTACAATATGAATTGTAAGTAAATTCTGAAAAATTAAAGATGGATGTTCTATTCCCAAAGACAATCACTAAGCAAAAATAAAAAAAAAATGTATAATTAATAAAATAGAAAAATCAAAACTGGAACCAAAAAAAATCATATAAGATTAGAAATAGTGAAATACAAGATCAAATAATACAAAAGTAGAAAACTAATAAAATTGAAGATTAAATCCAACCATATCAATGATTGCATTAATTGAAAGTAAACACTGAAATTAAAAATTAAAAATATAATGCATTAAAAAACAATACAAAGTATATGTTGTTTGTAGTTTGCACTCAAACTATAAAGACATAGTTAGTTCAAAGTAAACATGTGAAAAAGCATAAAATGTGTTACCTACTGAATTGTATGCCCTTCAAATTCCTATGTTGAAGTTCTAATATCCACTACCTAAAAATGTAATCCTATTTGGGGATAAGGTCTTCAAAGGGGTGATTAATTTAAAATGATATTTTTAGGGTGGAGCCTTAATCCTGTATAACTGGTGTCCTTGTAAGAAGAGGAAGGGACACCAGGGAAATAAATGCAGAGTAAAGATCGAGTGAAGAGGCAGCAAAAGGGTAGCCAGCTACAAGCCAATGAGAGAGGTCTTAGAGGAAACCAACCCTGCCAGCACATTTGTCTTGGACTTCCAGCCTCTAGAACTGTGAGAAAAACAAATTTCTGTTGTTTAAGCCACAATCTAGAGTATTTTGTTATGGCAATTCTAGCAAACTAATATACTGTGCCAACAATAAGCATAAAAATGCTGAAGTGGCAAGAAAAACACTGAAGAGTTCTAAATTAATTTTTATTTTTTTTTAAAGATTTTATTTATTTATTTGAGACAGAGAGAATGAGAGAGAGAGAGCACATGAGAGGGGGGAGGGTCAGAGGGAGAAGCAGGCTCCCTGCCGAGCAGGGAGCCCGATGCGGGACTCGATCCAGGGACTCCAGGATCATGACCTGAGCCGAAGGCAGTCGCTTAACCAACTGAGCCACCCAGGCGCCCTGAAGAGTTCTAAATTAAACAATATACTTATATTCCATGGATTATAGAATAAACCACAAAGGAAATAAGAAACTAGTTTAAATAACAATAAAAATGTAACTTATAAAAAGTTACCAAATCAGTGCTTGTATTAGAAAAACTTTGTAGAATCAATGGGTACATTTTCATCTTTAGAAATCAGAAAAAAGAAAAATTAGCCAGAAAAGAATAGCAGAAACTAATGAAAGAAAAATAGAAAAACAGTAGGGAAAATCAACAAAACCAAAATTGTCCTCTTTAAAAGATCAAGAAAATCAGTAAGCCCACTTCTTTCTTGTTCTACCCAGAATACTTAGGTTATCTGCACAGTTGAAGGGTTAGCAGAGTCTGGGAACACAGTAACCAGGACTCAGAACTCATTAAAGGGATGTAACTAAATACTTTGCAGCTCATACTACTAATTGCTTTGTGGACTCCATCAGAAAGCTCACCCACAAATTTCTGGGGATACCTTTCCTGCAGAGTTTCCCAACTGACTCATGGGCACCCCCAATGCTGCAAGTGTCTCAACCCCCAACTTCTGGCCAACTTTTGGTATGTGCTCCCACAGACATCAAGTGGAAGGCTTTGCGATGGCTAGTGAGCATGTATGCAAGGCTGACTTGAATCTGTAGAATTAAGAGAAAGCTAATAAATATTTCAGGGCATCATGCTAGGGAAGACAAACTGAAAGTTCTTAGCACCTGGCCTGGCTTTACAGAATTGAGAAAAAAGCATAAAATTACAAGAATTCATTCCAAAGAGGGAATAAGAAGTGTGGACTTGGTGCATCCATAGAAAATGTCTGAACAATTTTCAGAATCTCCAGACTGACTAGTTAAGGTGTTTTTCTTCCAAAGCCAGTTAGCAAAAGTTGGAGTTGGTGACTGTTTCTTCAAATGCAAATACAGCATTTTGAAGGAAAGACCTCAAGGAACATGAAAATTCATGGAAACAATACTACCAAAGGAACACAATAATTTTCTAGTAGCCAGCCCCAAAACGGACATCTATAAATTGTTTGTAAAATAATTTAAAATAATTGGTATAATGAAGCTCAGTGAACTATAAGAGAACACAGACTACTCAATGAAATTAGGAAACTATATACATTAGCCAAATGAGAGTTTCAACAGATAAAAGAAATCATTAAAAAAGAACCCAACAGAAATTATGAAGCTGAGGAAAACAATGAATGAAGTAGAAACTACAATAGACTTGAGGCAGCAGAAAAAGAATTTGTGAACTTGAAGACAAGTCATTTAAAAAGTATCTAATCAAAGATGAAAAAAGAATGAAAAATGAGCAAAGAAAGCTTAGGTGAATTATAAGACAGCCCAAACTATGTAATAGATGTATTATGGAACTCCTCAAAAGAGAAGAGAGAAGAGAATGGGATTGAAAGCTTATTAAAAAAAAAAATGACTAATTTCTCATATCTGGGGAAAATATGATCATCCAGGTTTATGAAGCACAGAAGTCTCTAAACAGATTCAACCCAAGATAAAAATAAAAGAGAATTTTGAAAGCAGCAGCAAGAGAAACTCATCACATACATGAGAAATATCATAATGCTATATATGAATTTTTTTTCTAGCGGATATCTTATAGCCCAGGAGAAGGTGGGAAAATACATTCAAAGTGTTGAAAAAATACTCTGCTGACCAAGAATAGTTTTTCTGGCAAAGTTGTTCTTCAGAAATGAAGGAGACATACTAGCCCAAACAAAACTGAGAGAGTTCATCATCACTGGAACTACCTTATAAGAAATGCTACTAGGAATTCTTTAGTTGATTTAGGACACTAATTAGGAACATGAAAATATAAACACTTTTAAAACTCGCATATAGAGCTAAGTATATAGTCAGAATAATACTGCAATGTTGGTATATAAATCATTTAATTCTAATAGATGGTTAAAAGACAAAATTATTAAAAATAATTATATTACTTTAATAAGCTATATAAAAAGATATAAACTGTAACATCAAAAACAAAATGTGGGTTGAAGAATAGAGATTTTGTCTGCAATTGAAGTTATCAGGTTAAAATAGACTGTTATAACTGTAAAATGTTTTATGTTAGTCTCACAGTAACCACAAATAATATGGGAGGTACACAGCAGATAAAGAGAAAAGAGTCAAAGCATATTAACATTAGAAATCATAAAATTACCAAGAAAGATAGTGAAAGAGGAAGAAAAGAATAAAGAAAAAAATTTAAAGCCAGATAATATCTATGCCCTCACCTAGCAATAATTACTTTAATGTAAATGTATTAATTACTCCAATCAAAAGACATAGTGGCTGAATGGATAAAAAAAAATAAACAAGACCAAACTATACACTGCCTAGAAGAGATTCATTTAGCTCTAAGGACACACTTAAGTTGAAAAGTGAAGTGAGGAAAAAGATATCCCATGTAAATTGAAATGCAGAACAGGGTAGCTGTAGTTATATGAAAAAAAAATAGACTTTAAGTCTAAAACTGTAACAAGAGAAAAAAAATAGATCATTATATAATGATAGAGGGGTCAATTCATCAAGAGGATATAATAGTCATATATGAACCAAACATTGGTGCACCTAATATATTAAGCAAATATTAATGAGTAAGAAGGGAGAGATAGACAATAAAATAATAGGGGATTTTAATATCCCACTTTCAACAACAGATAGAACATCCAAACAGTAAATCAATAAGGAAATAAACTTGAATAACATGAAAGACCGAATGTACTTAACAAACATGTACAGACTGTTCCATTCAACAGCAGCAGAAAAATACATTCTTCTCAAGTGCAACTGGAACATTCTCCAGGACAAAGCATATATTTGGCCACAAAACAAGTTCTAACAAATTTAAGAAAACTGATATCATCTCAAGTGTCTTTTTCAACCACAATCTTATAAAACTAGAAATTAATTCCTGTAGGAAAATTGGAAAATTAAAAGGAAAAACAAAAAGTATTTTGAAACAAGTGGAAAAGAAAATATACCTACAAAAATTTATGAGATGCAGCAAAAACTGTTCTAAGATGGAAGTTTATAATGATGTATGCTTATATTGGGGGGGGAAAAAAAGACAGATTTCAGGAAAATTACCTAGCTGTACACCTCATGGAACCAGAAAAATAACAACAATCTCTGAACTCAAATTAGCAGAATGAAGGAAACAAAGAACAATGAAGAAATAAATTAGACTAGAAAACAGTAGAAAAGATCACTATAACTAAGAGCTTGTTTTTTAAAAAGATAAATAAAATTATAAACATTAGTCAGACTAACAATAAAAAGAGAAGATTCAAATAAAATCAGAAAGACATAATAACTAATGCTGCAGAAATACAAATATCATAAGACTACTATAAACAATTATGCCAATAAGTTGAATACTTAGAAGACATAGGTAGGTTACTAGAATCACACAACTTACAAAGACTCAACCATGAAGAAATAGAAAATCTAAACAGACCAATAACAAGAATGAATTGGTAATCAAAAACTTGCCAACAACAAAAGTCTAGGACCAGACAAATTCATGGGTGAATTTTACCAAACATTTAAAAAAGAATTAATACCAATTCTTCTCAAAATCCTCCAAAAATAGAAGAGTAGGAAACACTACCAAACTCATTTTATGAGGGCAGCATTACACCTGATACCAAAAACAGATAAAGACATTTTAAGAAAATAAAATTACAGGCCATTTTCCTAATGATCACAAATACAAAAATCCTCAATAAAATGTGAACAAACTGAAATTAACAGGACATTAAAAAGATTATATACCACGGCCAAGTGAGAATTTCTCCTGGGATGCAAGGATGGTTCAACATATGCATATCAATTGATGTAATATATCACATTAAAAGAAAGAAAAATAAGTTATGTAATTATTTCAATAGATGCAGAAAAAGCATTTATCAAAATTTAATAACCTTTCATAACAAAAACTCAACAAATTTGATATAGGATGTACCTCAACATAATAAAGACCATATTTAACAGCCCACAACTAACATCATACTCAACAGTGAAAATCAGAAAGCTTTTACTCTAAGATCAGAAACAAGAGAAGAATGGCTACTCTTGCCACTTTTGTTCAACATAGTATGGGAAGTCCTAGCCAGAGCAATTAGGCAAGAAAAACAAAAGCATCCAAATCAGAAAGGAAGAAGTAGAATTTTCTCTGTTTGTAGATAATGTGATATAGAAAACCCCAAAGATTTCACCAAAAAAAACTGCTATAACTAATAAACAAATGAAAAAATTTGTAGGCTACAAAATCAGTATACAGAATTAGTTGCATTTTTATACACTAACAACAGACTATTTGAAAGAAAATTAAGAAAACAATCCCATTTACAACAGCATCAAAGACAATAAAATGGTTAAGAATATATACAACCAATGAGGTTAAAGACCTCTACACTAAAACATGTAAGCTATTGGTGAAGATACAAATACATGGAAAGATATTCCATGTTCATAAATTGAAGAAGACTGTTAACATCTCCATTCTTGCCAAAGCAATCTATAGATTCACTGCAATCTCTATTGAAATTTCAATGGTATATTTTTCAGATAAATAGAAATAACAACCATAAAATTGCATAGAACCACAAAAGACCCCACAT
This sequence comes from Mirounga angustirostris, assembly GCF_029215605.1. NCBI lineage: Eukaryota > Metazoa > Chordata > Mammalia > Carnivora > Phocidae > Mirounga > Mirounga angustirostris. The sequence continues at coordinate 46,294,468 of NW_026991712.1, read as the reverse complement.
GGCCACAGAGAATTTGAGAAAGAAGAAATCTAGAGACATCCTAATTCCTAATTTCAAACTATATCACAAAGCTGTAGTCATGAAAACAGCATAGTATTTCCATAAAAACAGATATAGGCTAAAGGAACAGAAAGAAAACCCAGAAATAAACCCACACATCTATGGTAAACTAATCTTTGATAAGAGTGCAAGAACACACAATGGAGAGAGAATAGTCTCTTCAATAAATGGTGTTGGGAAAAGTGGATATCCATGTACAAAAGTATGAATCTGGACCCCTGTCTTATATGATTCACAAAAACTAATTCAAATGGATTAAAGACTTAAATGTAAGACCTAAAAACCATAAAACTAGAATAAAACCTAGGGAAAAAAATCTCTTCAACATTGGTTTCACAATGATTTTCTCATGTGAAACTGAAAGCATGAGCAACGAAAGCAAAAACAGACAAGTGGGACTACATCAAACTAAAAGGCTTCTGCACAAAGAGGGAAACAACAGGGTGAAATGGGAGAAAATGTCTGCAAACTTTATAGCTGGTAAGGGGTTATTATCCAAAATATATAAAGAAATCATACAACTTAATAGCAAGAAAATAAATAATCCAATTAAAAATGGTCAGAGGACCTGAATAAACATTTTTTCCAAAGAAGACCTACAAATGGCCAACAGGTACAAGAGAAGGTACTCAATATCCATGGGGGAAAAACAAATCAAAGCCACAATGAGATATTTATTACCTGACACATCGGTCAGGATGGCTGTTATCAAAAAGTCAAGAGATAACAAACACCAAGGAGGACATGGAGAAAAGAGAATCCTCGTGCAGTGTTGGTAGGAACATAAATTGGTACTGGTACAGGCATTATGGAAAACAATATTGGGATTCCTCAACATATTAAAAATAGAACTGGGGGCGCCTGGGTGGCTCAGTCGTTAAGCGTCTGCCTTCGGCTCAGGTCATGATCCCAGGGTCCTGGGATCCAGTCCCACATCGGGCTCCCTGCTCGGCGGGAAGCCTGCTTCTCTCTCTCCCACTCCCCTTGCTTGTGTTCCCTCTCTCGCTGTGTCTCTCTCTGTCAAATAAATAAAATCTTTAAAAAAATAAAATAAAAATAAAAAATAAAAATAAAAATAGAACTGCTATTTTGTAGAGATTCATGTCTTCCACACCCCAAATTCATATGTTCAAATCCATCCTAATTCTAATGTGATGACATTCAGAAGTGGGGCCTTTAGGAGGCAGTTAAGTCATGAGGGTGGAGCCCTCATGAATGAAATTAGTATTCTTATAAAAGAGGCCCCATCGCATTCCCTTACCCCTTCTGCCTTGTGTGCATACAGCAAGAAGTCTGCATCCCCGAGGAGGGCTCTCACCTGACCATGTTGGCACTTTGATCTCAGACTTCCAGCCTTCAGAACTGTGAGAAATAAATGTTTCCTGTTTGTAAGCTACCTGTCTGTGGCATATTGTTATAGCAACCAGAATGGATCAATACAGCTACCCTATGATCTGTCGATACCACTTTTGTGTCTTTATCTAAAGGAAATGAAAACAATATCTAGAATAGATATTTACGCTCTCATGTTCATTGCAGCATTACTCACAATAGTAAAGATATATATACAATGAAATAGTATTCAGCCATAAAAGGGAAGGAAAGCATTGTGACAGCATGGAGAGCCTTGAGGGCATATGACATAAGTGAAATAAGTCAGAGAAAGGTAAATACTGTGTGATGTAGAATCTAAAGAAAAAAAACCCCAAACTCACAGGAACAGAGTAGAATGGTGCTTGCTAGGGGCTGGGAGTTAGGGGAAATGGGGATTTGTTGGTCAATGGGTATGTACTACCATTTATAAAATGAATAATTTCTAGGGATCTAGTGTACAGCATTGTACTACAGTTAATAATATTGTATGTGTACTTAAAATTTGCTAAGATAGTGTTTACCACAAAAAAGGTAACTATGTGAGATGATGGATTTATTATAATGTATGCAACATATAAAATCATCACGTTCAAATATACACAATTTTGTCAATTATACCTCAAACCTGCAAAAAAGTAAGAAAAAAAAGCCTGTAAGTTTTAAATCCACCAAGGTATTTTAAGGGTGTGTGTGTGTGTGGTATATATGTATAACAGATATTGAAATATCATTTTAATTTATTTTCACAGATATATTTGAATTTTACATATTTTCCTAAATCACTTTGGTAAATACAAATATACATTTATATAAAATATATAAATGTATACATTTCTGAGATACAGATTTATAAGTTACTGAAATTTAATAATTATTAATTTTCAGGTTCAATGTAACACACCTTCTATATTTTGTGCTTGGAAAAAAAAATCTGTAATCCTCATTTAAATTCTTACTGTTTTGCATCTTACTCTTTTTTAATCTACTTTGTCTGAAGTAAATGCACTTTATTAGTGTTTTCACAGAGCCATCTCTTAGCTTTGTTGATTATACTTATTGATTTGCCCTGTACTTCATTAAAGCATGGCTTTGAAAACATTTTTTCATTTACTTTATTTGGGTTTATCCTTTCCATTTGTATTTTACTTATTGGATAAATCTCTCTATATATCTATACAATATCTATACACACATACTTTGGCTGCTTACCACAGGTTTTACGGGAGAGATTTTATTGTTTCTTTGTTGTGTTTTCTAGTTTTTATTTTAAATGTCTACATACATTAAAATTTTTGTTTTCTTCCCATTCCCTCTTTCTTCTTTAATTCCATTTTTGATCTTTTCATTTCTAAAGCATTTAGGTAGGGGCACAGCCAGTAAAGTATCTGTGCCAAGGGGCAGCTTAGCCTAGTGTGTCAGAGCCCAAGTGTGATGAGGAAGTTCTCCATATGTGTTAATGATTGGTGTAATGTTTCAGAGCCCCAACAGGTAGAAATGGTGTCATGTAGAGGCTGGAGGGTAGCACCCAACATGGGATGTTTATCAGTTATCCATTCCTATGTAACAAATTAGCCCAAAACTTACATCTTAAAACTACAAATACTTATTATTTCATGCAGTTTCTGAGTCAGGAATCTGGAACAACTTATGTGGGTGTTTGTTACTTAGGGTCAATCATGAACTTGACATTGGGTCTTCTTACCTGGAGACTCTGGAGCTGGGGAGTCCACTTTCAGATTCACTGATGTGGTCGTTGGCAGACCTCTGTTCCTCACTGTGTGTTGGCCAGAGGCTTTAGTTCCTCCCTATGTGGGTATCAGCATATCAGCATATAGCTTCTCAAAACATGGAAGCTTTCTTTCTCCTAGAGTAGTCTAATTAACCAGGAATATATACTTCTAACAGAGAATGCCCCAATTTGTATAACCTTATCTTAAAAGGTGACATTCCATCACTTGTACATCACATATACTAACACTGGTACAATGTCACTAGGGATTACATAAATCTGTAAGTAAGTACCAGGAGGCAGAGATCATTTGAGGCCATCTCAGAGGATAGTTACCCTAGGGTATCAGAGTCCAAGGAGACGCAGTAGGGTGTTTTTGCATGAGAGTGACCTGATGTAAACAATCAGTGCTCCAAAGCTGTGAGAACATGCCTATTCTTTCTGGCAGCCCGGCACAGGTATCAGAGCCTGAGCAGAATGCCCACATAGAGAGTCCACATAAGGAGGCAGTTGCAATCAGAGATTGGTTGCATAGAGATTGATTATATCAGTAGTTTTACAAGGGGGGAATATCCAGTTTTCTCTCTTTTGAAGAAGGGATTTACAAACACAAAAGTCTAAAATAAACCCTCTGATGTTGAATTAGAATTGGAGACAGATGCTAGATAAATAGATTTGGAAATACAGATTTAAATATAAACAGTTGACCCTTGAATAATATAGAGGTTGGGGCACTGACCTCCCTATGCAGTGAAAAATCCATTAATAACTTGTGACTACCCAAAAGTTAACTACTAACAACCTGTTGACTTGGAGACATACTGACATAAATAGTCGGTTAACACATTTTTTAAAAATATTTATTTATTTGAGAGAGAGAGTGCATGCACAAGCAGAGGAAGCTGCAGGCAGAGGGAGAAGCAGGCTCTCCCCACTGAGCAAGGAGCTTGACTCGGGACTCCATTCCAGGACCCTGGGATCATGGCCTGAGCTGAAGGCAGATGCTTAACCGACTGAGCCACCCAGGTGTCCCAACACATATTTTTATGTTATATTATATACTATATTCTTAAAAGCTAAAGAAAATGTTATTTAAAATAATAAGAGAAAATACATTTACTGTATTGTTCTGTATTTATTAAAAAAATCCACATATTAATGGACCTTCACGGTTCAAATCTGTCTTGTGCAATGGTCAACTATATATGCATACACACACATGTACATATATTTCCCAGCTCTTTTCATGAAGAGTGCCTCAGAGGAGCAAATGACAAGTACCAATAAACAACCCATCCCCAGAGCATGGCTTATAAATACCATTATCCTCCAAAACCAACCAGGTTTCTTTCAAATGACTGAATTCAAGCCAATATCAGGGAAAAGACAAAGATGAGCCTGGACATCTTGCTATACCAGAAAGCAAGGAAATGATGGGGTCATGTCAAAAGGGCATAAGAGCCAACTTGAATGGGCCCCCACTGACCAAATTTCAGAGAATTTGAGCATCCAAATAAACAATGATACTAATATAATCTACTGAATTTAGGAAGTAGGAATATAAGTACATATCAATATAGGTTAACATATGAATAAATTGAAAGTTTGAATAGAATGTACTCCTTCTGAGATTTAAATTACTTCCCTACAAAATGCTTATTAAAAAAACAAAACAAAACAAAACAAAAAAAAACCCAAAATGCTTATTAATTATGAAAGGGAAAAGAGCAACTTCACAGGGGAGAAGACTGGTTGACACCATATTGATCAAGTGATCCAAGTAATCATTAGTAATGTGATCAAACAAAATTGTTAGTCACCCAGTAGTTTGTGATGAGAACATAGCATCATTGTTGTGATATTCCTGTCAAATATGTATAGCCCATATCTAATTATGTGGAAACATCAGACATACCAAACTGAGAGACAGTGTACAAAGTAATTAACTAAAATCTTCAAAAATGCCAAAGTCATAAAATAATTGTTACAAATTGAAGAAGACTATAATGACATGATGACTAAATGCAATGTATAATTCCAGACCCAATCCCTTTCCTATAAAGGAGATTATTGTAACAACTGGCAAAACTCAATTCAGATTAATAATGTACTAACGTAAATTCATGATTTCCATGGTTGTATTTTAAGAGACCATTGTTTGTAGGAAATACACAATAAAATATACACGTGTGATGTGGCATCAGATTGGCAAGTTGCTTTCAACTGTTACAAGAAAAATAGGAAAAAGTTCTTTATATGGTATTTGTAATTTTTTCTGTAAGTGTAAAATTGTAAAATTTAGAATAAAGTTTACAGAAAAAGATTTAACAATTAGCTTTTGCTATCAATTCTAAATTAATTGAAATATGATCAATTATAAAAGTTCCACATATGTTTGAGCAGAATGTATACTGACCTACCGTTGTGTAAAGAGGTCTTCATATAATATTTTATTTGGCTTTTTTAGCATGTTATCCATATCTTCTATTTCCTACAAGTTTTTGTTTGGTATGCCTGATAGGTCAGCTTCTGGTAAAGGTGTATTAAAAGATTGCTGTTTTTTCCCTTGAAATTCTGTTGCTTTGCTATATAAATTGAGATTATAGGAAGCAAAAACACGAATTGAAAAGATACATGCACTCCCACTGCAGTGTTATTTTCAAGAGTTGACAGAGAAGCAACTTAAGTGGCCATCAATGGGCAAATGTATAGAGAAAAAGTGGTACATATATACAATGGAATTTTCTGCAGCCATAATAGAAGGAGATCCTGTCATTTACAACAACATGGATGGACCTTGAGGGCATTATGCTAAATGAAATAGGTCAGAGAAAGACAATGCCATATGATCTCACTTATATGTGGAAATAAAATAAATAAATAAATAAATAAAATAAATAAAATAAAATAAAATAAAATAAAATAAAATAAAATAAAAAAAGAACTAATTGATACAGAGAACAAATTGATGGTTGCAAGAGGCAAGGGAGGGGGAGCAAAATGGATGGTGTCAAAAGGTACACACTTCCAGTTATGAAAGCAATGTCATGGGATGTAATGTACAACATGGTGACTACAGTTTATAAAACTGTATTGCGGGGCGCCTGGGTGGCTCAGTTGGTTAAGCGACTGCCTTCGGCTCAGGTCATGATCCTGAAGTCCCAGGATCGAGTCCCGCATCGGGCTCCCTGCTCGGCAGGGAGTCTGCTTCTCCCTCTGACCCTCCTCCCTCTCATGCTTTCTGTCTCTTATTCTCTCTCTCTCAAATAAATAAAAATAAAATCTTTAAAAAAAAAACAAAGTGTATTGCATCTTTGAAAGTTGCTAAGGAAGTAAATCTTAAAAGTTCTCAGCACAAGAAAAATAATTTTTAACTATGTGTGGTGATGAATGTTAACAGATTTATTGTGGGTGATCATTTTGCAATGCATACAAATGTTGAATCATTATATTGTATATCTGAAAGTGTTATATGTCAGTTTAAATTATTTTAAAATAATTTGCTCTCTTCCCTACTAGTTTCTCCATTCCCCATGCATGTACAGGTTATTACCTGTAATCACATACATGCCATTAATAGAGTTTTAAAACTATTAGTCCAGTTTTAAAACACTGTTGCCACAATTGAATGTTTATATTAACCCAAGATATTTAATTGCTGTTATTGGTCTGTTAAAAATCTAAAGATTTACAATAACTACTTTTTTATTTACATCAATACCTCCTCAATTGAACCAAATAATCACTGAATGGTTAGGTTATTCTGTAAACCAGAGCTATCTTTAAACATGCAATAGCTTGTGGGCGCCTGGGTGGCTCAGATGGTTAAGCGTCTGCCTTCGGCTCAGGTCATGATCTCAGGGTCCTGGGATCGAGTCCCGCATCGGGCTCCCTGCTCCTTGGGAGCCTGCTTCTCCCTCTGCCTCTCTCTCTCTCTGTCTCTCATGAATAAATAAATAAAAATTAAAAAAAAATAAATAAACATGCAATAGCTTGTAATAAAAGACAGTTCATTGTCAATTTAAAAATTCTGAGATTATATTAAGAGAATACAAGTTCATGATTAATCTTCTTGGTGGACTTTATTATATATCGCTATTAATACATTTTGCTATGCATTTCATTTTGCCTGGTATTAATATTGTTGTCCAGCTTTCTTTTAATTAGAATTTATCTGATATAATTTTTTGCCTTATTTCTAAACTTTTGTGCCACTTATTTATAAATAGCACATAGATTTTCCAAACTTTTATTATATTTGTATTCATTTTTTACCTTGTTATTTATGCTTTCTCTTTACCATGCTTTTTCCCTTCTATCATTAGTTGTTTTATTTTCCCTTTATTTCCTATATTCTTTGGATGTAAAATATTCTGTATCTTTTTTTTAGTAATTACAGTACTTCAACATTCTTATTTAAATGTCACTACCCTACGAGAAAATATATCAAGTATTAATTTTGATTTCCCCCATTACATGTATATGCTATTGTTTCATAATATCTTAATTACAACTTTTTCTTCTTAATATAAAATTATTCATAATTGTTATGGTTCAATATAACTAATGCTTTGTTAGATTTACCAACTGCATTATTCAGTTAACATCTTCCTTCCTTAACATCCTCCCTTCAGACAAATATATCCTCAATATTTGCCTACTTGTTGAAATTCAATTGTAATACCAAAATTAACACAGCATTTTTCCAATCATTCATGAGCATATTCAGTGTGGTAAAAAAAAAAAATTGCCAGCACACACATTCCCAGGTGAGGGTGGACAAGGGAATGCTCTGCCTACTTAGTTCTGCTCTCATACTCTCTTTTTTGTGGTCTGTTTTTTACATTTTTGTGCAATTATTTTGGTGGTGTCACTGTTTAAAATGGCCCCTAAGCATAGTGCTGATATGCTGTATGGTGTTCCTTAGCATTAGAAGGCTATGCTGTGCCTCATGGATAAAATACTTGCATTAGATAAGCTTCCCTTAGGCATGAATTACAGTGCCAATGTGAGTTCAGTGGTAATAAATCAACAACACCATCCATCCAGAAGAAGGAAGAGGACATTTGCCCACTACAGAAAGTGCTAAAGTCACCTCTATGGTGCATGATAAAGCTATGGGAAAGATGGGAAACAGCTCATTGTGTGGTTTCATGGGATGATGGATGATGAAAAAACAGAGTGGACAGCACTATTATTAGGCTAAAAGCCAAAAAAATTTAGGTCCACATCACCGAGGGTAAAATATGTTAAACATTTCTTGTGTCAAAAGATGAGAAGAATGAAAGATATTAAACTTGCACGTAGTGCAGGTTCTGCAGACCAGGAGACTACAGAAGAATTTTAAAAATACCTGCTATGTGTTGTACAGGAAAGGGTTGTATGGAAGATATGCAGGCGATGGCTCGTTTCAGAAGGACATTGACATATTAACCTACATGACCAAACAGCATTTTGATTAACAAAAATAATGTGCCCAGAGGCCCAAAGGCACCCAAGTCTCTATTTCTTCTGGGAGCAAGAATTCAGTCTTTGCTCATTCAGTGTTCCTGGCAACTTTATAGAATATAACTACTACAAATAACAAGAATTAACTCCTATTTTCTTCTTGATGTATATTGTTTAATAGGACTTCTATTAGTAAGGGTCTGTTAGTAGTTTAGTGTTAAATCTGTCTGAAAATGTCTTTCTTACTTTTTCTTAGGTAATTGCTAATCTGATTATAAAATTCTAGACTGATAGTTATATTCTCTCAGATGTTATAAAGTATTTTTCCATTGTGTTTACTTTTTTTATTGAAGTATAGTTGACATACAACATTATATTAGTTTCAGGTGTAATTCTATACATTATGCTGTGCTTGCCAGGATAAGTGTAGTTATCATCTACACCATACAATGTTATTACAATATTATTGACTATATTCCCTATGCTGCACTTTTTCATCTCTGTGACTTATTTTACAACTGGAAGTTTGTACCTCTTATTCACCATCACCTGTTTTGCTTCTACATTTGCTGTCAAGAACTTTGTCCTTTTTTGAGAGATTATTATTGAAAAATGAAGGATGAAATGACATTATGTCTGGAAATTTGCTTTTTAAAAAAAGAGATTAAATAAAAGTGGAAAAAATCTAATGATTCTTGATCTGGGTGATAGGAACATAGGGATTCATTTTGTTCTTTTTACTTATTTAAAATATTTTATAATGTTTTAAAATGAAAATATAAAAACAATCTTTTCAGGTTTAACAACCACAGCCTGTTTTGGGACCCAGCTTCAACCCACATGCTTAGCTTTCTACCTTGTGTTCCTTTTAAGTTACTAAATCTTGGAGATTTTTCTTTCTTGTGGATTCAACCATGCATTGAAAATAATTTTTGTTATAATTTAGCATCTGTATGTTCATACTACCAGAATTTTTACATTATCTTGGTTTGCCACCCCACTAGAACAATTCATTTTCAGGAAGGATATTGAAAGAAAGAATAAGAAGCAGAAATTACAAAAGAAAGGAACAAAAAATTTGACTAAAATGAAAACAGAGAATGCTGTCTCCTCACAATACCTCAAAAAACAAGCAGCAGTTGAAGCATTTATACAAGAAAAAGGATATGTTTCCCACAATGTAAAGAATCCATCAAATAAAGTTGATCAACAAATCAGTAGGAAATATGAGCAAGGAACTGGTCAAGAGATTCATAGAAAAGGAAATCGGATTAAGCAATTCTCATATGAAAATTTCCTCAACTGAATTATTTAAGAGATGTAATTAAAAATGAAATTAGGGTACTTTTTAATAGATCATTTTTATCAGGGTCCAATCATAAACAGAAAAATATGCTGATTACTTTAACAGAGATATTTTAATATAAAAGTTTGGTTAATTAGATATTGGAGGGCTTAAAAGGCAAGAGGAAAATATTGAGTTTTCATAGAAGTAACAACTTCTGGAAGCAGTTGCCCCTCCGGGGCTGAAGAAACAAATGGGACACTTTCAGGGTATTAGAACCTAAATATTTGAAGCAAGCAGCTTCAAAAAACTGGAATAATCTCTGAAGAGGGACTGCCTCCTGTTTGGTGCCCACGAAGGTGGGCTCCTGTAGCACTAGAAGCTGGGCCTCTGGGGAGGAGGCTGGCTGATTCTGGACTTCAGGATCTCAGAGGGAGGCTCCGAGCACCTGGCATTCAGACCTCCTGATGCACTGTTATTACCACAGGAGCATGATACAGCTGGTTTGGGGACTAGGAAATCAACATTAAATGGGAACCAGTTGCTGTGACCAGGGTTCAATTTTTGATGCTGACAGAAATAAGTAGCACACTAGGAGCAAGGCCCTTTCCTTCTCCATCCTTGCAGTTACTTCTAGTACATCCTGCTAGCAGACCCCACCAGGGATCCCTCAACCAAAGCAGAAATGCAATGTTGGTCCCAGCTACAGCATACTAAACATCAAGTGGGCATAAATAAATAGAAACTCTGAAACCCTGGTGGAGTTGCAATATAACTTGATAATAACCATGCTTGAAAACAAATTTGAAATATCTAGTATAAGGTTGGAAAAGTTCAAACACTATGATGTGGCATTCTTCCAAGTGTATTCCCTATATTCAATTTGTACACAGGGTGATATATGCAAGGATGTTTATGGTGCTTTATAGCAAAAAAGAAAAAAAAAAAAAGGCCTAATTGACCATAAATAAGAAATACTGTATTTTTCTAATATATAGTACCTTAAAAAGATTGAAATAAATATATATCAATACATAAATGATAAATCACACACACACATTTTAAATATATATATTCCTTAGGACTTTGGAATTGTGGATTTAACTCACTCAATTTAAAGAAAATGCTACCATATGACTAGTAGGCAAGGCCATTTCTTATTGTCAGAGAATTCAGGAAAATTAGACTTACTTTTTTTTTTTTTAATTCAAATAAGCATGTTCATGAGTCACAATTACAGGCATCTCACTTCTGAAATCTAATTCTAACATATGTGCACTGAGAAATGGAGAGATATATACAAACAGACATATAGATGGATTGGAAAGACAAGAAGACTAGCTGTGAGTATACAACAAGCCTCAGATAAATAAGGGGTTGCTCCTTTATTAATTCACAAAAAAGGCCTCCCTGTTTTTCAAACCTTGTTAAACTCTCTCAAGCATGATAATGATGGAAACATGCAAAGCAAATATGAGACTGCAAGTATATTTTTAAAGGGAGTAATCTTTGGAAAGAATATGTACAGACAGAAGGGATTTGAAAGATAATTTCTTTAAAACTCTCGTGACTATACTCTGAAAAATCAGTCCCCCAGAGATGGGAGTAATTTAGTTCCCAAATAACCTGATTTTAAGAGGTAATTAATTGTTTCTGAAAATATCTATAGAGAGTATGATAAAAATCACAGGAAAATAAACCTCTCAATTAACCTCCTTTTAAAATGTTGAAATTTCAGATAAAGTAGACAAGATAAGAACAAAGTATAGACACTGATTCTAATGTTCTTGTGAACTTTCATCTGTTTTAAAATAGAAATCATTTTTTTCTGTAGTGACTGTACATTTTTGCATTCATTCCGAGAAAAGGAAGCAGTACTCTTCAGAAGACAATGCACTGGGCTAGCTGTCAAGTTACTTAAAAGTGCTTTCTGTTTCTCTAGATACTGTTCTGAAGTTGAAAGTTTTCTTTAAAGACAACTAAATAAACACAGTCACGCTATTTCACTTAGAAAATAAGATTCATCCTAGCTAATATTGAGTCTTAGAAACAATCAAGGAAGCAAGCAAATAAACCACTAAACCCTCAAATTATTTCAAAATAAACAGCACCAAAAAAGTTTTATGTGCACACAATGCAAAAGAGAGACATTTGCTGCTCACACTTTTAGATATGTTAACTATCACCACTTGTACACCTTATAGTCGTAGTACCACCATCTTTAAAAGAAGGTCCATTCCAACACAACTGGTATCCTTTTTATAATATTTTAATGATTGTCTTATTCTAGTTTTCATTTGAAATTTTTGAGAACCCAAAAATGAAAAATTCTAAGGTCGTAACATTTGTTTAAAAAGATCTAATGACATAAAATCTAATGAACAATTATAATATGTAAGGGAGTGCAATAGATCATTTGGGAATTTAAAGATACAATTCCCATAAAAATGATGGCTATTATATATAAAGTACATACTATGTGCAAGGTATTTTTCTAGTGCTTTACATTTATCTCTCATACATAATCCTCTGACACAGTTCTGGAAAGGGTAATGTTATTTTTTTGTTATTGTTTAATTATGAAAATATTAACTGCTATGACAAAAAAATTCGGATGGACGGAGGTGTAAAGTAAAAACTGTCCCCATTAACCCCTGCTCTTACCAACCAGAGGCAGTAACTTCAGAGTTCCTTGTAATTTAAACATTTTTTTTTTTAAGATTTTATTTATTTATTCATGAGAGACAGAGAGAGAGAGAGGCAGAGGGAGAAGCAGGCTCCCAAGGAGCAGAGAGCCCGATGCGGGACTCGATCCCAGGACACTGGGATCATGACCTGAGCCGAAGGCAGACGCTTAACCATCTGAGCCACCCAGGCGCCCAGAGTTCCTTGTAATTTCCTCTAGAAAAATTTTTAGCAAATACAAGCATAATACACACACATACACACACAGTAGGTCATATTATGCCTCAGATCATTAATTTGCTTTTCTCACTTAAAAAATATATATTGAAAGGGCCCCTGTGTGGCTTAGTCGGTTAAGCATTGGCTCAAGTCATGATCCCAGGGCCGTGAGATTGATCCTAGCTACACCCCCCACCCCACCCCCAACTCCTGCTTTGGGCTCTGCACTCAGCAGGGAGTCTGCTGGAGATTCTCTCTCTCCCTCTGCCCCTCCCTCTGTTTGCACTCTCTCTCTAAAATAAATAAATCTTTAAAAATACATATTGACGATCATTTCACACCAGCCTATCCTATTTAATGGCTGCAAAATATATTTCAGTGCATGAGTGTACCATAATTTAGTTACCCATTCATCATGTGGTCGATGTTTATATTGTTTGCAGCTTTTTGATTTTATAGTGTATAGAGAATGTAATTATGCATACACCATTGGGCACTTCTACAACTAAACATAGATGATACATTTCTAGAAGTGGAACTGACAGGTTGGATTCTGGAAAATATTTCCAAATTGCTCCCCCTTTCCCCAAATTTATTTGAAATAACTCGTGTAGAACCTGCCTATTTCCTTCCATCTAGTACCTCCCTGGGATGTGGGCTACAGGGGTTCCTGCCATGGGCCCAAGCTGTAGAAAGCTCTATTCTGGCTTTCTTCTGGCTGTGCCCTTCCTGTAGGGCACGTGCCCTATGGGGTCAAAGAGAAATGCAGAGCATGGTTAATATAGGGAAGGGTGTAGGCTCTAAGTGGGCATATCTGAGACCCCAGAATTTCCTTCTCAAAGAGCCCTAAGCCTATCTCAAGGATCTGCATAGGATAGGAAGGGTAATGTTATTTGCTCAAGCCACACAGCTGATCATTGATAGAGGCAGGATTTAAACTGAGTTTTCACCAGTGTCTTGTATTGCCTTTATCCCTACATATAGAGAGCTTAATATTATATTATTTACTGATGAAAACTAAACTTTCCAATACCTTAGTAGATAGTAATAGGAATATCAAAAGATGCCATTGATTCTAAATAGTGATAAATATGAGCACATTGTAAAATATATTTACCGTAAATGTTACAAAGTCAAACATAGAATTATAATTATTGGTAAAGTATAGCGGAAGAAGAGGCAGAATCAATAAGCCAAAACCATTTTGTTTCTTAAACCTTTTCTATTTATGAAACTATCAATTATTTTATGTTAAATTTCCTATAGAGTCTCCTGCTAGAACTATCAAACGGGTTTCTGGCCTGCAGGCATTCCATTGACACAAAGACTCATTTACTTTAAATAGCAGCAGAATCATAACACCCAGTAAAATTATTCACTTTAAATGCCAATTCATGCTGAGTACTACAAATGCTTATTCAAAAAAAATGAAGACAATGAAGGAGGGTAAGACTGTTGAAAATTTCTATTTCAATATTAGTTTAAAAGAATATTATAATTAAGGGTTAGTCTTTTCACTAAAATTGTTCATGTTCTAAATAATAATGACATGATTTTTTTTTTCCTAAGATATGAAATGGTTTGGGAAAAAGTCAAGGACTGAATTTTTAGGAAACATCTCCTAAGTATCAATATACCCTCTGAAAAAATTCTAAACATATATAGGAAAACGTATATATGAAAACATATAGCAAAGATATTAAGAAAAACTTAAAAGATAAATAACATAACCGCACTCAACAGCTAAATATTTTCATCAAAAGTTGCACACTATGGATTCTAATCTAATCATGGGATGCAATTTCTGGAGAGGTAATGGAAATTAAAATTGGCCTGCTCTACACACACACACCCCTCTGAAAGATGTGCGTTGGAACCAGGCTCAGTGCTGTAATCTTGGAGATCGGGTGGGCCTAAAAGCTGTTCTCAATTACCTAGGTTCAAGTGCTGGAAACAGCAAACATCTTTGAAGCCAGACCTGGGCTAAGCCAGCTCTGGGCTTGGGACTCTGTGACGTCCTTCCTATAACCAAAAGAAAAACACTGTGAGTTGCTGGTTGAAGGCCAGTGTGAAAATAATAAAGAGAAAGCTCACTAAAATGCAGTCAGGAGGTTCAAGAGGGGGGGTTCTCCTACCCTACCACTCCTCTTCGTTTGCAAATCCAACAGGAACAGCTGCACCCCGCACAAGATACTATTTTGCTACCCCAGCAGAAGGAAAAGAGGGTTTCTTCATCACTACGGCAACAGCACAGCCAGTGAGAAACAGCCACAACTCAGCCAATGGAAAGCCACTATACCTCCTCAAACTCCCAGTTTACTCCAATGGGCTTTATGTTCCTAACAGCCTTTCCAACGTCACACTTTCCTCTATAAAAGAGTATACCTCTCCTTTGTTCTGTGGACTTGCCCATTTTTTTGTTTTGTTTTGTTTTTTGTTTTTTGTTTTCCCATAGCTTGCTGGACCCAGATTACAGTTCTCCAAATAAACCCATTTTTCCTGGTAAAATAACTGACAGTTTTATTTTTAAAATTAACATCAGCCTTTACAATGGGGACACTAAAGTGGGGTGGGACGAAGTGCTAGGTAAAAAACCTTCTTCCAAAACGCTAGAAGGGAGGGGTATAGCTTTGCAATGAAATTTAGGAGACAAATAATCTGCCATTTTTATGTATTGCAGAATGTTCTCCTAAGTGGCTTTTTTATTATGCCAAAAATTTTGATTTTGGCATAGTCAAATTTTTTCAATCATTTCTTTATAATTTGTGCTTTTTGAATTTCCTTTCAGAAATTTTTACCTGCCCTATTATGTTCTACATGTAGAAACAAGCCAACACAATGTTCCATATACACTCTCTAAAGGACTAATGGCTAAAAAGTCAAACTATCAGGGGTAGGAGGCAAAGGTGATTTTTAGAATTTGCAGTGGTCCATCAGTTAAATAATCACTGCTGGACTAACAGAGAGTTGACTGAGTATTTGAAAGAGTTTAGAGAATATTCTCTCTTCAGGAAATAGCTGGCTGGTTGGAAGAACCCCCTAGAAATACATGGCTTCATCAACATTTTTTACTTTAACTTTTGGGGTAATTTCAGCCTCTCTCTTATTTTCTAGTATGAAAACTCCCAAATAAACTAGCATTATTATCCATTTATTCTTTATGAAAGCACCAACTGGCCCAGTGGTTTGCAGAATTATTTTAAAAGAATGCTGTTTGTTGGAATTACAATTTTGGTAGTGTTCCAAATGTTGCCTACAAACATAAAAATGGCATTTAGAGGCTACATTTGTTTCGCTTTCTTTCTTTTTGGTTAATGTTATTGAACAGAGAATGGTGAAATCCTACAGATATTTTATAGCTATTAGAAGGAAACAGGTTTTGAAGAAAAAGTATTTGTCCCAAGCAAGCCTAGAATTTAAGAAAATAAAAGGATTGTTGTAAACTTTGCCTATTGAGGCAAGCTGCCTGCATACTTCAAGAAATATGTAAGTTGAGAAAACCTATGTCTTAATTATAGGAATATTCAAGAGAGCTTTCAAAGTATTTTAAGGAAGTCAGATTACCTAGCAGCCGTATACTACATCATAGTTCCTAATCAGATTGCTATTTCCTTGCTCTTCATAAAGAAATGCTCAATACTTCTATGCACATTCCTTTTTTCCTTTGCTTCCTTTTAAAAATTGCATGCTATGGGACATCTTATTGGTATAGTGTTCTGTGAAAATCAGTGAGGAATCATCGCAAGAATAAGCTAAAATGCATACTCATATGTGGGCTGACCCTACCAATTAAATACTAATTATTATATCTTTCTCATATGGTCAGTATAACTTGGACAAAGATAGATAGGTGTCCATTTTCCACATAAGCCTCAAATACAACACACTGTTATAAAATCCAAAGCCTTTCATTCAGTAGTTATTCAAATTGGAATATATTGCACTCAGATGTAGGCATCAATTAGGATTATATTAACATTTCACAAAGAAGATAAAAATTAAATTCCAGGGTAACATTTCTTCTGATATAGCCATCTTCAAACAATGGGAAAAGTTAGGGAAAGTATGGAAAACTTGCCAAAGCAAAGAGAAGTGACCTAAGAAGAAACTAACTGAAGGTGGTACAAATGAAGTAAGATGCCTAAGGTCACACGTATAACAGACTCTGGACCAAAACCTCCCATCTCTGGGTCTATTGATAATCTCTCCTGGTCATAACGAACCCTAGGGTTTTTATTTATTCATGAACTCTTTTAAACATATAAAAAGAATAGCCAATATTTGAACAAATATTCATGTTCCTATTTACCAGCTGTGACAAATGTTAATTGTACAATTTACCTGAAAACTCTTTTTGGTCAAAATTCCATAGTTTTCGATGTAGTGTTCCATGATTCATTGTTTGTGCATAACACCCAGTGCTCCATGCAGAACGTGCCCTCCTCAATACCCACCACCAGGCCAACCCATCCTCCCCCCCTCCCCCCCAGAACCCTCAGTTTGTTTTTCAGAGTCCATCGTCTCTCATGGTTCGTCTACCCCTCCGATTTCCCCTGCTTCATTCTTCCCCTCCTGCTACCTTCTTCTTTTTTTTCTTAACATATATTGCATTATTTGTTTCAGAGGTACAGATCTGAGATTCAATAGTCTTGCACAATTCACAGCGCTAATGATGTAATGTATGGGGATTAACATAAGAATAAAAAAAAATAATAAAAAAATAAAATAAAATAAAAATTCCATAGTTTTCTAACCTGTATTGGGTTCAAGAAAAGTTATACTTTGGAGATTATTTGCTTTTTCCTTTCTTAGAGTGAGAACAATGCTCTTTCCAGACTGGCATATTTCAAGTGGAATGCCAAAAGTCCCACACAAGTTAATTTTTACTTTTTATTCTTTAATACTGATAAAATGCTACCTACAGTCACCTTCTCCATTTACCATATATACCTTATCAACTTCAGTCATATCAATTCTTTAAATGTCAACAAGTAACATTAAGGATTCAAGAATATTTTTTCACAAGTTACTCAAATCCAAAAGAAGTTTAACTTTAAATATAAGACTGAAAATACAGTTTTATATTTCTGGGGTACATGATAAAATTTACATTGGCCTCTAGATATTATATGTACAATTATTTTGTTTCCTTAATGCAGTCTTCACAAAAGACAGCACAAATACATTCCCTGACATGAAACAAAGTGTGTTTTTGTTTTTATTATATAGTGTTTTATTTTTTCCAAAATAACAGCTGGTTGGTGGTCACCTTGAGCCTCAGGAGGAGTTATTAAGATTGTGTATGTTGTATAATTTCACTATTATTTTATCACTCAGCTTCACAAATGGTATTTAAAGTTAAGAACAATTTTAAATCTTTATGTTAATAAAAAGAAAACACATTTTGTAAATTAGTCATTAATTTCCCTTGGTGTGCAAGTATATTAACCATGCTATTGCAATAATATTGTTTTATTATGTTATTACTAGTAGTGAAAGTATATAATTTTAGAAAATTAATTTTCTAAATTAAAATTTTGCAATGCCGTATTTCAATAATGGATTTGGATCATACAGAGAACTATCCTCTGAAACTCACTGTGGCCATTCACTAAATATGAGGATTTAAAACCAAAACTCCCAAGATTGAGAAGAGTTTACCATAAATTTGAGTCTGCCACTTTTTCTGAAAACAATATTACGGAGACATAAGGGTTTATTTCTAAATGTTTGGATAAAGAAATATTATGCTACACTGTCATCAGTGAGATCAGGTGATACATTCTGCAATCTGGTTTAAAAGGGCTAGTATTTATAGATACTACTTGTATGTATAAGCAGTGATAAGGAAAAAAATAAGCTATTATTCTTAAGTGAGCTGCTGGTAAGCTCAGGACAGCTTTATGACATGAAATTTATCAAATAATTTTTCTATAGCAGACAGATATTCTTTAAGTACAAAAATTCAAAAGGAGTTAGAAAGGTGAATGGAGGGCACATTAAAAAATGGGAATTTAATTTTAAAATATTATCAGTACTCTTTAAAGTGTAAAAAAAAAATGCATCTAGCTTATATGACCTAATTTTATATCTACATTTTTATCTACCAAGTCATTTATTAACTGTATTTATTGCCTAATACTAGGTCAATAGCACTTTTCTTTTTTATTATGTTATGTTAGTCACCATACCGTACATCATTAGTTTTTGATGTAGTGTTCCATGATTCATTGTTTGCTTATAATACCCAGTGCTCCATGCAATATGTGCCCTCTTTAATACCCATTACTGGGCTAATAGCACTTTTCTAAAACCCACCTATGGTGCCAAGATTATATCCTTTATTAATTATTTAATTATTTGACTAAATTCATTCATTTATAGAACTAATGGGAGAAAGAGAAAACATTTACTTTAAGATTTTATTCATTTGTTTGAGAGAGAGAGAAAGAGCAAGGATGGGGGGGCAAAGGGAGAGGGACAAGCAGACCCCCCACCTAGTGGGGACCCCCATATGGGGCCAATCCCAGAACCCCATCATCATGACCTGAGCTGAAGTCAGATGCTCAACTGACTGAGCCAACCAGGTGCCCCATTTATGGTTCATTTCTTTTTCTTCTTCTTTTTTTTTTTTAAGATTTTATTTACTTATTTGACAGAGAGAGACACAGCAAGAGAGGGAACACAAGCAGGGGCAGTGGGAGAGGGAGAAGCAGGCTTCCCACTGAGCAGGGAGCCCGATGCGGGGCTCAATCCCAGGACCCTGGGATCATGACCTGAGCCGAAGGCAGATGCTTAATGACTGAGCCACTGAGGCGCCCCTATGGTTCATTTCTTAAAGAAATCACAGTCAAGAAGAGGAGGCAGACATTTAAGTAACAAGTTGTCAAATAGAGTGATGAATATTAATTAGATATGTATAATTAATCAGGTATGTTCTTCATGTCCTTCCTCTTAATCTAGTTGAAGGAGTAAGACTAACATGAAGAAATTACCCGAGACCACTTAAGATTGAAACCAGATTTTACTGAAAGAAAGATATGCTAAGTTTCTTTCTTCCTTTCTTCCTCCCTACCCCTCCCTCCCACTCGCCCTCCCTTCCTTCCTTCTTTCCTTCCTTCCTTTTTGGAAAGAGGTAAGTTTTAGAATCTGTCAGACCACGATTTGAATCCTGGTTCTGATGTTTGCTTGCTATACAATCATGTAGTTTGTTCATGTACTAAATAATCATAATGTCATGTAAGGCTGTTTTTAAGACTAAATAAGATAACATGTAAATTCTAGAACTGTGATCCATAAAAATCTGTCCCCTCCCCATCTCAGTCCTTCTCTGTGGCTATAAGTACAATTATATGTAAACAAAGAGGAGATGGGAGGTGCAAACAAAGATAATGAACTATCAAAAATATCTTTATAAATAGGTAATATTTGGATTTTTTTTTAACAGAAGTGGGCTTTTGATTGATAAAAATGAAAACATGATTACTTCTGGGGGCAAAGCATTCAAAAGACCCTAGAACAGAATGTAGAATTAAGCAAGTTGTCTTCAAATGTAGTGGGATACTATGGGATTGCATGTTGAGAAAGGGTAGAAAATCAGTTAAAAGCTAGGAAAGGACTTGTGCCAGCTACTGGGGCAATCAGAGGTTGTTTTATGCTCTTGAAAAGGAAATGATAAATTAAAGAGGAAATTATAGGGTAAAATGTATGTGAAGCATGACCTAATAGGAGACTGCAATGGTGGTCTATAATTAAGATAAAGCAGACCTGGTCTGGTGTAGGGAAATGAAAAGGAAAAAGCCGGGGGGATATCTAAGAGAAATATTAAAAATGTATACATTTTGGATACAGCAGATGAGAAGAAGTGGAAACAGTATAGAATAAAAGCTAAGAGAGAATGAAAAATAGGTAGTGCCAGGGGCACCTGGGTGGCTCAATTGGTTAAGTGTCTGCCTTCTGCTTAGGTCATTATCCCAGGGTCCTGGGATCAAGCCCCCCCACACACATACACAGTGAGGAGTCTGCTTCTCCCTCTTCCTCTGCCCCTCCCCCACACTCCTGCTCTCACTTGTGCTCTCTCAAGTAAATAAATTAAATCTTAAAAAAAAAAAAAAAAAGTAGTACCAGAAATAAATACTGGATCATGGGCACCTTGTTAAGGAATCAGATGATAAGTTTAGATTTGACAGGATGAGTTTGAAACTATAGTACAGCATAAAAGTAAGCATGTCATACATAAAGTCCCTGGGTTTTTCTGTACATGTCTTTTATTTGGTACACACTAAGGGAATTACTGAGGTTATTTTTTTTTTTCTTCCTGCATAATTCAGTATCACGTATTTCCATGAGACCAAATCTGGCCAAGAAAATAAAGTGGAGGTGTTCTGTATATTTCTGAGTGTGTAGTGCTGACTAATAATGGCAATATTTTATAATAATAAAGAGTTCAAACCAGTCTTCGTATGGAGCCAGAACTAAGGATGGCAGAGAGGAGGGACCTAAAATGCCATACATTTAGTAACTTTTTTGAATTCAAGTATCAACCAATCCCAATATATGCTTGTAAGATCATAATTCCACATTCTTTAAAGCCCATAGTTAACAAAAAGTATGGCATGCTTTATTATTTTCACTCTTCATACTATATCATCTAAATCTATTTACCTTACCGCAATAATATGCACCCTAGTGTAGTGAATGTATATTCTTCCAAATATTATTTAGACATACATGTGCTACTAAAAAAATATTATTTTTAGGGGTGCCTGGGTGGCTCAGTCGTTAAGTGTCTGCCTTCGGCTCAGGTCATGATCTCAGGGTCCTGGGATCGAGCCCCGCATCAGGCTCCCTGCTCAGCGGGAAGCCTGCTTCTCCCTCTCCCACTCCCCCTGCTTATGTTCCCTCTCTCACTGTGTCTCTCTCTGTCAAATAAATAAATAAAATCTTTAAAAAAATATATTATTTTTAAAGTTTCAAAATGATATTTTGAGGTGGCTCTGGCTTCAGCTCCAGTATGTAAAGAGCTTAGAAGTTGAAATCCCATTCTTACATAAAGAAAAATCTGGACATACTGAAAAAATAAATGACTTTTTTTTTTAATGTGTCAGAGAATTAGGTTTTTAGGAAAAAAAATTACCCCAAAATTTGGAGAGACAGATGAATCCAGAGAGCCACAGCAAAGATTTGCTTTTCTGAAACAGAAGCCTCTGTAGCTGTAAACTGGTATGAACACTAATATAATAATTTTGATGAATTACTGGAAATTAAGCTGGACTAGTGTGACAGTGAGAAACTCCTGGGTGGATGTAGTCTCGGGAGAAGCACAGTTTCCAGTAATCCCACTAGATTCTCAAAGTAAATATCCAGGAAAGAGTTCTTTGTGCTCTGGCACTGGGGAGATAAGAACAGTCCTTATCAAATACACACAAAACATTCTCCTTAACAATAACCTACTCTCCAGCACCCTGTCTTAGAACTGTGAGGAAAGGGCCTTCCTCTTACTCCAGCCTCTTGTCTGTTTGACTGAATGGAGGACTGTATGCAAGAAGAAACACTTGCAAAACACAAGAAGTGAAAAAAATGTGAGATTTAATTGAAAGGCTACAGAATGGTTCTTCTCTAACACACCTTGTCATTTACAGGGTTCTAGTACAGTAAGAGTGGATTACAGCTGTGAATTGTGTAAGACTACTGAATCACAGACCTGTACCTCTAAAACAAATAATACATTATATGTTAAAAAAAAAAAGAAGAAGAAGAAGATAGCAGGAAGGGAAAAATGAAGGGGGGGGAATTGGAGGGGGAGACGAACCATGAGGGACTCTGGACTGTGAGATACAAACTGGGGGTTCTATAGGGGAGGGGGGTAGGGGGATGTGTTAGCCTGGTGATGGGTATTAAAGAGGGCACATATTGAATGGAGCCCTGGGTGTTATATGCAAACAATGAATCATGGAACACTACAACAAAAACAAATGATGTAATGTATGGTGATTAACAGAACATAATAAAAAAATTAAAAAAAAAATAAAGTAGGGGTGCCTGGGTGGGTCAGTCATTAAGCGTCTGCCTTCGGCTCAGGTCATGATCCCAGGGTCCTGGGATCGAGCCCCACATCGGGCTCCCTGCTCCGCGGGAAGCCTGCTTCTCCCTCTCCCACCCCCCCTGCTTGTGTTCCCTCTCTCACTATCTCTCTCTCTGTCAAATGAATAAATAAAATCTTTAAAAAATAAAAATAAAAAAAATAAAGTATGTGCAAGACACTGTGGCAGCAAAAAAAAAAAAAAGTGGATTACAGCTAAAAAAGGCTGAAAGACACAGACTATCTCTGAAAAGGTGTACTGAGGGACACCTTGTGAAAGCACCACCCCATAAACACAACAGCTTGCGATTTCTTTGTTCTTCATACGTATGATTCATCCCCAGCCCTCAGATTCAATGTTGGCCTTAGCCTTGAATAATACCTTTGAGCTAATAAAAGGTAGAAGAAATAAAGCTCTCAGACCAACATTTTAGAGTTGATAAATTTAAATCATATTGCTGGCTCCTCAAGAAGCATTCTTGGTCATTTAAGCATATAGTTATATCATCATAAATAAACTAAATGTATTTAATCTATTTAATTGTAAATTTTAAACATTTTATTAAGCTATTAATTGGTCTACATTTTACTTTGGCTCTTAAAAAGCCAACATATAAGACATATTGCCATATTATTTGCAATTTCATTAAACACTTTCCAAAGATACGGAGTCTAGGGGCGATTTTGCATAATCTTAATTTGCAGCATTGTTTCTTCACATTTTTTCCAGTAATTTTTCTGCACAAGCCAAGAGGCCAAATAAATTCTAAAAGTGAGAATTTCTAAAATCATAATAGTTATGGCATCATCCTCATTTTTGTTGTAATAATCTGCTATCACAATAGAACAGAGGAGGTATATAGCATAGGAAGATAGGAATTTTTAAAAACTGTCATGAGCATATGTCTTGTATTTATCAACATAAAATTAACTTAGTAAACAGGTATCATAGCATTCGTTAATATTTTTGATGAGAATGAAAAATTTAAATTATAAACTACATCTACACATTGTGACACATGAGGATTAGAATTTCTACATTAAAATTTCTGAGCATGCATTCATTATTAAAGTTCAAAAATATTTCTCTTCAAATGTTCTTTTTGGAAATGATGTGATGCTGTAATGTTTGATGCCTCAAGCAAAGAAACATACTGCTTCAGAAAAATCAGATTTGATTTGAGTTTCAACAATTCTTAGAATGCAGTGACTTGTATGTCCGCTACACTTTATTTTTTTTGTATGCCACCTACCCTTCTAAATCAACCCATACTGTGTAGTTGACATGACAATTGGCACACTCAGCCTCTGCACTATTATTGGCTTTGTACATAACAGTGAAAGAGGTTGGGATAAAATGCTAGGGAGCCAATTGTTTATAGGAGGAAATATGTCTTAACATTTTTTAACACTCCCTACTAAGTTCAAAACAATAAATAAGACAACTTCAGTTTTTCATCTTCTGGTGGAAAATGTGTGCCTTTCAACATTTTCTCAAAGAAATTTAATTCACAGCTTAGAAGAAGAAAATCTTTTCCTTCAAATATTTTCATATTTTATTATGTTTTTCTTAGAACATGAGACTAATCATTTTTTTATAGAAAGTTAGTGCTCATCCAATTTCATGGGGTTATTGGTTCATATCATAGATGTAAAAATGCAAGTGTTGGTTATTTTATCTTTTTTAAAAATACAAACCACTATAGATCAGAGTAGTGGCATTTGGCTTATCTCTCAAACACAAATATAAATTGGGGGACTACTGATGCATTTAAAGAAAGAGGCACCGATTTCTTATGTAAAACCCTAAAGTTATTGCTGTCTGCCTTCTATTGTATTCCCTCTAAATAAAGTATTACCAACAGTTACCAGAATGTAATTCTTTAAAGATTTTTTATTTATTTATTTATTTGACACAGAGAGAATGAGAGAGAGAGAGCACATGAGAGGGGGGAGGGTCAGAGGCAGAAGCAGGCTCCCTGCCAAGCAGGGAGCCGGATGCGGGACTTGATCCAGGGACTCCAGGATCATGACCTGAGCCGAAGGCAGTCGCTTAACCAACTGAGCCACCCAGGCGTCCCAGAATGTTATTCTTTAAATTTAAAAAGTACAGGTATTACTCCTTAAGCTCCATATCTTTAAAGATGAATTCATTTACAGAAAAAGATTGTACTTAAGATTGACAGTAAACCATCCCAAATAATATTTTATTAAATACCAAATTATTTCACTAATAACTTCTATGTTATAGACTCAAGGGTAGTGTGTAATTGCTGAGAATTTGGTATGTTTGCCACATTTTTACCAATAATTAAAACTTAATGTAATGTTAATAATATAATAGTTACCTTTATTAGACACTTGTTATTTGCCCTTCAGTAAGATGGTTTACACTGCACATTGTGGTAGATTGTTTTGATTCATCACAGTTATTAATTCTTCCTCTTTGTTGCTATGTTTTCCTATTGGTAGAATATACCCTCTTACTCAATGACTTGCGCTTTGCCTTATGACTTGCTTGGCTAATTGAATAGGACCAAACATGACAATATGAATGTCCCAACAGAGGAATACAATGCATTTGTGTTTTGTTTTGTTTTTCTCCAGTTCTTTTGCCTCTGCTCTCCACTATGAGAACATTGTGTCTTAGATAATGATGGCTCCTCAGTAAGCCTGGGTTCTAAAGTAAGATGATGAATGGGGCTCAGCTGAGTTCAGCTAAGCATTAGACCTCACCTAAACTGACCAATAAATATCTATTTATTTTAAGTCTCTGGTATTTGGATTGATTATTGTTCCAGAAAAAGCTAAACAACATAGAAATTTATACTGGAAGTTGGATGATGATGTAACAAAAATATCTAAAATATATGTCTCTAGATTTGGACTGACAATTGAGGTAAATGTTGTATAATGGTGATAGAACTGTAATAAATTGAAAGATAGAAAATATATCTAATGAAACTATAGCCTTGAACACACAGTTTTCTTGAAAAAAATGTTTACAATGAGTTGGTTCTCATTAGTTGCATTTGATATACTTCTACAAGAAAGATATTAGTAGGAAAAGAGTTGGCTTGTTTATAAGCAGTAATAGAAACACACAAAGAAAATCTAGAATTTATATGACTTTTCAGACTTGAAAGATGCATCTATTTTTCATCCCCAATTAACAAAAATTTCAGTGATACAGTCTCAGGACAAATCCAAACTATGGGCATGTTTAGAGGGCAACAGTTCAATCAAGGATGTAACCTCCAAATTCTTTATTAAGGTCTAAAATTAATGTAGCTCCAGAAAATAGTTGGACAAAATGGCTCAGGGTAAAGAACAAGGTGGTGTCTCACAGAAGCTTGAGAAGTTTCAAAGATGTGTGCCATAGTCCTGGAAGACAAATGTGTCTCGGAAATTATTGGTATAGCTATTGACACCTTGAGGTGACTGCAATCGATTAAATAAATATTTCAAAAGTACCTAAGTGCTGCCAGCTTGGATATAAAAGATGTAACAGAGATTTAAAACAACCTTGGACATCCAACTTTCTAAGGACACGAAGCAGGCTGAGAAAGCTACTCAGTGACAAAGGAGAGCATATTCTCCAAAGATATTTACAGAGGTGGACTAAGATGGTAGTAGAAAAGAAAGGCCCTTCCAAGACAGGGCAAGACCCATAGAGAACAATGAACTGGGGAGTCACTGTCAGAGGTATAATCAAGGATTATCCCTTAGCCAAAATAGGGAGTCATTTTAACCAATACTATAGGATTTCAGAACTCCTAAGGACCAATAATTACCTCTTTTACTGAATGGGGGTGCTTGTTTTGTTGTTGTTGTTGTTGTTTGTTTATGTTACTGTTCTACTATTGCATGTAGGGTATGTAGGGCACCATAAATTAAGAGGACCTGAATTTTATGAATATTGTATAGATCAAGATCCTAGACTTTGAGGGTCAAGCACTGATTTGATAACATTTTTGAGGTGTCTTATGAAGAAGATGAATATATTTTTGTGTGTGTGAGAGGGAGGTAAACCTTTATAATCAAGAATGTAGTCTATGGTAGAATTTATTATTTGTTAATAATTATTCAATTTTCTTTACCCTTGCCATGCTTCTATGTATGTTGACTACTCATCCCTACCTCATTGTCCTTGGCCATGAAACTTGCTTTGGACAATAAATATGAGTAGTAGGATGTATGCCAGGTCCCAGCAGGAGTGCATGTGGTTGATTTTCTCTCTCTTGCTTCTGCCCTCTCCATGAGAAAAACCTACCCTTGTCAGTGGCTACTCATTCAATATGGGGCCAGGATTATATCCCTCATGTAACCTGAACAAGATATGTTTTTCTAAGCCATTGTGATTTTAGAGTTGTTTGGGATTTTGCCCCCAAAACTCATTGATAAACGTATTTTTTATGTAAACTGTGAAACATTACGTTAGTCATTATTATATATTTTTACAGATGAGTTATTTAAAGCTTAGAGAAGATAAATTAAAAAAAAACTATGGGGGCACCTGGGTGGCTTAGGTCGTGGTCCCAGGGTCCTGAGATGGAACCCCACATCGGGCTCCCTACTCGGCAGGAAGCCTGCTTCTCCCTCTCCCACTCCCCCTGCTTGTGTTCCCTCTCTCCCTGTGTCTCTCTCTGTCAAATAAATAAATAAAATCTTTAAAAAAAAAAAACTATTCAAGTTTATATAGCTGTTAAAAGACAGAGGTAAATTTCATAGTTATTCTAAATCTAAATCCCCAGTCATTCCAATAAACCATGCTTATAATCTTTCTCAATGACATAGTTGAATTGCTAGTTTTCTAATTAAAAGTGGTGCCTTTATTTCTCCCCAAATTAGTCTAAATAATATTCCATTGTATTTTCTTTTTAAATAGCCTTGTAACAATTTGATACCAAGAGAGCATCATTAGTAAGTCTGATGCCTTGGGAATATCCTTAATATTAAATATACATTGTTTTTCTTTTCTTTTTTTTAAAAGATTTTATTTATTTATTTGACAGAGAGAGACACAGCGAGAGAGGGAACACAAGCAGGGGGAGCGGGAGAGGGAGAAGCAGGCTTCCCGCGGAGCAGGGAGCCCAATGCGGGGCTTGATCCCAGCACCCTGGGATCATGACCTGAGCCGAAGGCAGACGCTTAACGACTGAGCCACCCAGGCGCCCCTATACATTGTTTTTCAACCAACTTTGGAAGGCAGAAATCCAAACTATGGTATGTACCTAAGGAAACCTGTTTCTTTAGTGAATGTGAACAACTGAAGTAGCTGCCTAGGTCCTAAATGACTTTCCTTCAGTATACAAAGTCAACAATAAAACTTCAGTGAAACTAGAAAAGAGAAGAACCATCAACATATAGGATTTAAGCATGTTATAAAGTCTAAACCCTTCATTTTATAGAGGAGGATTTTATAGAGGAACAATGCATCATGTGGTTGCTTGAAGGTGACAAAGTAGCAGAAATATATGAAGTTTCTCCTTAAAATGTAGAAATTTCAAAGATTAGAGGATTTTAATATGTTTACATGTCAAGTGGCTTTCTGAAGCTTTGGCTATTGAATTGGCTTTAAATATGGCAGTTTGCCATGTTGAGTAAGAAAATGACAAACGGATGACTAGTTTACAAAATGCATTTCTTTTGCAGACAGGTACTTGGGAAGTGGAAAAGATGAGTGATGATTTTAAACAGTGACTCTTTAATATCAGAGGCCACTGGGTAACCATGGATGAGAAAGGTAATAGGTTAATGTTGATAACATTTTCAGACTTAGCATGCATATCAGACATCAGAATTCTGTGATAACACAGTCTTTCTTAGGTAATTTTAACTGGGCATTATGGTATTAATCTTGAAAACAGGTAAATTTTTTTTTTTAATTTTGCTTATTTATTTGAGACACAGAGATACAGAGAGAGAGAGAGAGCATGAGCAGAAGGAGATGCAGGAGGGAGAAGCAGGCTCCCTGCTGAGCCAGGAGCCTGATGTGGGGCTTGGTCCCAGGAACCTGAGATCATGACCTGAGCCAATAGCAGATGCTTAGCCATCTGAGCCACCCAGGTGCCCCATGGATAAATATTCTCTGAACATTGATTATGGTTAAGAGCAGCTGACTTTTTCACTGTGTCATAAGCCTCCTGTGACTTTGACTCATTAAATGATTTGGAAAAGATGTAGTCACTGACAAAGAAAAAGGAAACAGCTGAGATGAGTGATTGTAGTCCCAGTAGTCATTAATTAATTTTAAGGTTTAATTTTTGTATGGGGTCAAATGGCTAATTTCTGGCAGGGTCCTAAAGGCTTTTTTTTTTCAGTATGGCATCATACTCGTTTTTGTTTGTTTGTTTGTTTGTTTTTGTTGTTTTTTCAGAAAACATTGGCAGCACAGGGGCACTTGGGTGGCTCAGTTGGTTAAGCATTTGCCTTCAGCTCAGGTCATGATCTTGGGGTCCTGGGGTCAAGCCCCGAGGAAGAGCCTGCTTCTCCCTCTCCCTCTGCTCCTCCTGCTTGTGCTCTCTCTGTCAAATAAATAAATAAAATCTTTTTTTTTTTTTAAAGAAAAGTGCATCACAGCCTCAATAAAGCATGAACACTTTCAACCCATGCAAATAGATTATGGAATTAGTTATGGTTCCAAATATAAACATATTCCAGTTTATTAATCACTCAGTCCCTAACTTGATACTCCTCAACAACCAAATCTCATCCCTTCATCAGTGTTGTTTCTCAGTACCATCAATAATTCAATCCATTCAAACTCTAATTTCTGTGATTGGCACATCCTTGCCTTGATTTTCATTCACTCACTATAATAAATTTTACAGCACGCTAAGCCCAAAAAGGGTAACTTCCTTGACATTTTGACTGAATGGGAAATGATAATGATGATATTTATACATTCCTCAGCTGATTTTAGATCTAAGTTTTTATTTTCAAAATAACTTCATGAACCATAAGTGACTCAAAATGATATATTTACAGAAAATTCAAGCAGAAGAGCAACTTTTCAAAATATCTTATATTGATATTACACAATGCTCTTTGAGGAAACTCTCTAAAGTATTTTCCTTTAAAATTCTTGAAATCTGTTTATTTCCTTTTAAATCTACCTTTGTAGCTTACTCAAAGATTGACATAGTGGCATATACCTACGTTAAAGAAAAAAGTCTCAAATCAATACCTTACTTTATACCTTAAGAAATTAGAAAAAGAGGAAAAGAATAGACCCAAATCTAGCTAAAGGAGAAAAAAGAAACCAACGATAAAAAATTAGTGTGGAGAT
Source organism: Mirounga angustirostris (assembly GCF_029215605.1). NCBI lineage: Eukaryota > Metazoa > Chordata > Mammalia > Carnivora > Phocidae > Mirounga > Mirounga angustirostris. The sequence goes on along the minus strand of NW_026991712.1, from coordinate 46,264,296 downwards.
AAAGAAAACAGGGAATAGAAAAACAGTAGAGAAAAAAAAAATCAATGAAGCCACAAGTTAGTTCTTTGAAAAGAAATTTTAAAAAGTGACAAATTTTCACCTAGATTTACAAAGAACAACAGAAAAAGGTCTTCTTAGAAGATGGCAGTGGAGTTGGAAGACCCTAGGCTCACCTTGTCCCACAAATACAACTAGGTAACTATCAAATCATCCTAAATATTCCAGAAGTGACCTGAAAACTGACAGAACAAACTCCACAACTAAAGGTAGAGAAGAGGCCATATTGAAGAAGGCAGAAAATGCAGAGACATGGTTTGGAAGAAAAACGAATCATGGCCACTCTGGTGGGGAGGGAGACACAGTCACTGAGAAGGGTGCAAGACAGACTAACATAGCAGAGTGCACAGGGAAACCAAATCCCTATAGCAACTGGCTTGGAAAGCAAGAGTGGATGAATTTTGTGAGTTCTGGCAATGAGCAGAGTTTAAAGTCTGGAGTTCTAAAGGTTGGCAAGCTCGGCTTAGATAGAGCCTGGAGGTCACTGTGCTGCTCCTGGAGAGAAGGCAGGCAAACAACCCACAGATGCAGAGGGTGGAAACAGTGATCTGAAGAGTGCCCGGGGCACACATTGGGGAGGTGATTTGCTCCTCTCAGAGCATGTTCCAGACCGGAAACATTCATAGAGTGACCCCTCTGGGAACAAAAGAACTGGAAGGCAGCATTTCCCTGCCCCACACCTCAGCATAAACAGAGCCACCTGTAGGAGCTAATGCAGCACGTATATATGCTACCTAACTTGCTTACAGCAAGCGCCACTCCACAGTGCTGCCTTCGTCCCAGTGTGGCAGGCCATCTACCCTAGAAAACTGGCCCAAACCCCTGCCAATACCATGTCTCCCATCCAGGAGTTTTGTGGAGCCTTGGTCCCATCAGTGGTGGTGACAGATCTTATTTCATGAGCAAACTAGAATGCATCTAGTTAAAACATGCCACATTCAGACAAGGGACCAAACACTGCCCATGACAGGCAGAGAGAGCCCCTGCAGACAACTGGCCTGAAGGATAAATCAGCCAGGACAAAATAGCAGAGCACAGGCAGCACACATGGGGATACTCACAGAAGCACCAGTCCCTGAGGAACAGGGGACACTACATAGCAGGGCACTACTGGATCTTTTCTTCATGAGGCTATTACCCTCAAGAACAGGAGACATAGCTGACTTTCCTAACACAGAGAAAGAGGTACAGAGACTTAGACAAAAGGAGAAGACAGAGAAATTTGTCCCAAATTAAGGAATAGAACAAGGTCATGGCCAGAGATCTAAGTGAAACAGATATAAGTAACATGACTGATGGAATATTTAAAGCAATAATCATAAGGATTTTCACTGGTCTTGAGAAGAGTGGAAAACATTGGTGAGACCCTTAACACAGATAAAAAAAGGACCAGTCAGAGATGAAGAGCACAATAAAGATTAGAAACATGCTTGATGCATGAACAGCAAGTTTAAGAAGCAGAGGAATGAATTAATGACCTAGAAGACAGATTAATGGAAAGCAGTCAAGCTGAAAAAAAGAAAGAAAAAAGAATTAGGCAAAATAAGAATGGACTTAGGGAACTCAGTGACTCCATCAAATATAATAACATTTGTATTATAAGAGTCCTAGAAGAAGAAGAGTGAGAAAAGAGGATAGAAAATTTATTTGAAGTAATAATAGCTGAAAACATCCCTAATCTGGGGAAGGAAACAGATATCCAGATCCAGGAGGCATAGAGAACTCACATCAAAATCAACAAAAGCAGACCCACACCAAGACATATTGTAATCAAATTGCCAAAACATAATAATAAATACATTTTCAAAAAGAAGACAAAAAGTCAATAGCTTATAAGGGAAAACACATAGGGCTAGCTGGAGAGTTTTCAATGGAAATTTTGCAAGTCAGAGGGAGTGGCATGATAAATTCAAAATTTTCCCTGAATGGAAAAAATCTGTAATACTCTATCCAGTAAGGCTATCATTCAGAATAGGAGAGATATTTTCCCAGACAAACAACAACTAGAGGAGTTCATGACCACTAAATCAGCCCTGCAGGAAATGTTAAAGGGGACACATTGAGTGGAGAGGAGAGACTAAATGTGACAGTATGAAGGTAAGAAATACAAAAGCTGTAAAAATGAATATTTCTGTGAAAAATCAGTCAAGGAACTCACAAAAAAGGACCTAAAATATGGGGAGGAGAGGAGAAAACAATGGGTTCAAACTTAAATGCCCATCAACTTAATATAGACTGCTATATGCAGAAGAGGTTATATACAAACTGAATGGTAATCACTTGTCAGAAACCACTATTCTTTATGCAAAGAATAATGAAAGAAATCCAAATATATCATTAAAGGAAACCAGCAAAACATAAAAGAGAGAAAACAAAAAAGGATCAGAGAAAATTTTCAGAAACAACTATAAAACAAGTAATAAAATGGCAATAAATACATATCAATAATTACTATGAATATAAATGGACTAAACTCTCCAATCAAAAGACATAGGGTGACAGAATCGATTAAAAAACAAAACAAAACAAAACAAGACCCATCTATATGCTACCTACAAGAGACTCATTTTAAACCTAAAAGCACCTGAAAATTGAAATTAAGGGGATGGTGAGACATCTATAATGCAAATGGATGTCAAAAGAAAGCTGGAGTGACAGTATTTACATCAGACAAAATAGACTTTAAAACAAACACTATAATAAGACACAAAGAAGGACACTCTAATAATGCAGGACAATCCAATAAGAAGATAACAATTGTAAATGTTTATACACCCAAAACAGGAGCACCCAAGGACATAAAACAGTTAAAAAAATAATAAAGGAACTAATCAATAATGATATAATAATAGTTCAGGACTTTAACACCCCAGTTACATCAATGGAGTGATTATCGAAACAGAAAATCAACAAGGAAACAATGACTTTGAATGACACATTGGAACAGATTGCTTCAAAAGACATAGTCAAAATATTCCATCCTAAAACAGAATACAGATTCTTTTCAAATGCACATGGAACATTCTCCAGATTAGATCACATATTAGGCCACAAAACAAGCCTTAATACATTCGAAAAGACTGAAGTCAAACTATGCATCTTTTCTGACCACAATACTATGAAACTAGAATTCAACCATAAGAAAAAATTTTGAAATAGTACAAATACATGGAGTTTAAATAACATGCTTCTAAACAATAACTTAGACAACAATAATAATAAAGTACATGGCAACAATGAGAATGAAAACACAATGATCCAGGACCCTTGGGATATAGCAAAAGCAGTTCTAAGAGGGAAGTTTATAGCAATACAGGCCTACCTCAAGATGAAAAATCTCAAACAACCTAACCTTACATCTAAAAGAGATAGACAACAAACAAAGCCCCAAACATATAAAAGGAAGGAAATAATAAAGATTAGTGCAGATATAAATGATATAGAAACTAAAACAAACAAACAAATCATAGAAGAGGTCAATTAAACCAGGAGGAGCTGGTTCCTTGAAAAAAATCAATAGAACTGATGAACCTCTAGCCAGACTTACCAAGAAAAAAGCAGAAAATTCTTAAATAAATAAAATCACAAATAAGAGAGGACAAATAACCAACACCACAAAAATACAAACAACTGTAAGAGAATACTATGAAAAGAAAATAGAAATTCAGATCTACAAGACATAGAGAGCCCCCAACAAAATCAACCCAAGAAGGTACACATCAAGACATAGTAATTAAAATAGCAAAAAGTAGTGATAAAGAAAAAATTTTAAAAGCAGCAAGAGAAAAGAAAGCAGTTATATACAAAGGAAACCCCATAAGGTTAAGAGCTGATTTTTCAGCAGAAATTTTACAGGCCAGAAGGGAATGGTATGATACATTGAAAGTAATGAAAGGAAAAAAAAAAAACAACAACTCAAGCCAAGAATACTCTATCCATCAAGGCTATAATTCAGAATTATAGAAGGAGAATAGAATAGAAGGAGAGATAAAGAGTTTCCTAGACAATAGAAGGAGAATAGAATAGAAGGAGAGATAAAGAGTTTCCTAGACAAATAAAAGAATAGAAGGAGAGATAAAGAGTTTCCTAGACAAATAAAAGTTCAAGGAATTCATGAGCACTAAACCAGCCCTATAAGAAATGTTAAAAGGGATTCTGAGAATGGAAAGAACAGATCAGAAGTAGGAGTAAGAAAAGTAGGAAGCACAAAAGCAATAGAGATATATCTATAACTATCAGACAAGGGACTCAAAAAATAAAAGAATGTAAGGTATGACATCATGTCCCTAAAATATAGGTAGGGGGATAGGAGTAAAGAATAGGTTCAGGGGTGCCTGGGAGGCTCAGTCGGTTAAGCATCTGCCTTCAGCTCAGGTCACGATCCTAGCATTCTGGGATTGAGCTGCACATTGGGTTCTGTGCTCAGCAGGGAGCCTGCTTCTCCCTCTCCCTCTGCCTACCTGTCTGCCTACTTGTGATCTCTCTCTGTCAAATAAATAAATAAAATCTTAAAAAAAAAAAGAGAATGGGTTCAAATATAAGCAACCATCAATTTAATATAGACTGCTACATAAAGAAGATGTTACATACAAACCAAATGGTAACCATAAATCAAGCACCATTAATAAATATGCAAAAATAAAGAGAAAGGAATCCAAGTATATCACTAAAAAAGACAACTAACCATGAGAGAAGAAAGCAAGAGAAGAAAGGAACATAGAAGAACTACAGAAACAACCATAAAATGAGTAACAAAATGGCAATAAGTACATACCTATTAATAATTACTTTGAACATAAATGGCCTAAATGCTCAAATGAAAAGACCTAGGGTGATGGAATGGATAAAAAAGCAAGACCTATATATACATATGCAGCTTACAAAAGACTCATTTCATACCTAAAGACACCTATAAATTGAAAGTGAAGGGATGGAAGAACACTTATCAAACAAATGGATGTAAAAAGAAAGCCAGAGTAGCAATACTTACATTGGATAAAATAGACTTTAAAACAAACATTATACCAAAAGACAGCAAAGGACACTATATAATCATAAAGGGAACAATCTAATAAGATATAACAATTATAAATATGTATGCACCCAACATGGGAGTACTCAAATATATAAAGTAGCTAATAAACATAAAAGAAGTAATTGATAGTAATATGATAATAGTAGGAGACTTTAACACCCCACTTTCATCAATGGATAAATCATACAAACAGAAAATCAACAAAGAGTGGCTTTGAATGACACATTGGATCAGATGGATCTGATAAATTCAGAACATCCCATTCTAAAACAGCAGAATACAGTCTTTTCAAGTGCACATGGAACATTCTTCAGAACAGATCACATATTAGGCCACAAAACAAGCCTCAACAAATTCAAGAAAGTTGAAGTCATACCATGCATCTTTTCTGACCACACCACTATGAAATAGGAATCAACCACAAGAAAAAATCTGGAGAGAGCACAAATACATGGAAGTTAATAGCATGTTACTAAAAAATGGGTCAACCAAGAAATCAATGAGTAAATAAAAAAATACAGGGAGACAAATGCAAATAAAAACACAGTGGTCCAAATTCTTTGGGATGCAGCTAAAGTGGTTCTAAGAGGGAAGTTTATAGCCATGTATGCCTACCTCAAGAAGTTTATAGCCATGTATGCCTACCAGACTCCTCAGAGGAAGAGAGATAGAGAGAGAGAGGGAGAGGACTCAAACAAAATCAGAAAGGAAAGAGGAGAAATAACAACTGACAACACAGGTATACAAAGGATTATAAGAGAATATTATAACAAATTATATGCCAACAAATTGTAAACCTAAAAGAAGTAGATAAATTCCTAGAAACACAACTTACCAAAACTGAAGCAGGGTGAAATAGAAAATTTGAGCAGGCTGATTACCAACAATGAAATTCAATCAGTAATCAAAAGATTTCCAACAAACCAAAGTCCAGGACCAGAAGGCTTCACAAGTGAATTCTACCAAATATTTAAAGAAGAATCAGTACCTATTCTTCTCAAACTATTCCAAAAATAGAAGAGGAAGGAATGGTTCCAAATTCATTCTATGAGGCCGCATTACCCTGATACCAAAACCAAGTAAAAACACTACAAAAAAAAGAACTACAGTCCAATATCTCTGATGAACATAGAGGCAAAATTCCTTAACAAAATATTAGCAAACTGAATCCAGCAATACATTGACAAAATCATTCACAAAGATCAAGTAGGATTCATTCCTGTGATGCATGTGTGGTTCAATATTTGCAAATCAATCAACATGATACATCATATCAATAAGTGGGAGGATAAGAACCATTGATCATTTCAATAGATGCGGAAAAAGCTTATGACAAAGTACAACATCCATTCATGATAAAAACCTCAACAAAATAGGCTTAGAGGGAACATACCTCAACACAATAAAGACCTTATATGAAAAACCCACAACAAACATCATACTCAATGGTGAAAAACTGAGAGCTTTTCCCCTAAAGTCAGGAACAAGATAAGAATTTCCACTCTCACCACTTTTATTCAACATAGTACTGGAAGTCCTAGCACAACAATCAGACAATGAAAACCATCCAAATCAGTAAGGAAGAAGTAAAATTTCACGATATTCCGATGGCATGATACTATATATAGAAAACCCTAAAGATTCCTCCAAAAATGACTAGAAATGATAAGTGAATTCAGTAAGATCACAGGACACAAAATCAATGTATAGAAATAAGTTGCATTAATGATGAAGCAACTAAAAGAGAAATTAAGAAAACAATCCCATGTACAACTGCACAGAAATAATAAATTATTAGGAATAAGCTTCACCTAGGAAGTAAAAGAATTATACTCTGAAAATTATAAAACAGTGATGAAAAAAACTGAAGATGACACAAGCAAATGGAAAGATATTCCATGCTCATGAATTAGGAGAACAAATATTGTTAAATGTCCTTACTACCCAAAGCAATCTGCAGATTTAATGCAATCCCTATCAAAATATCAATAGCATTTTTTCCAGAACTAGAACAAATCATCCTAAAATTTGTATGAAACCACAAATGACCTCAAATAGCCAAGAAAACATTGAAAAAGAAGAAACTAGAGGGACCACAATCCCAGATTTCAAGTTATAGTATAAATCTGTACTGATCAAACAGTCTTGTACTAGCATAAAAATAGACACACAGGGCGCCTGGGTGGCTCAGTTGGTTAAGCGACTGCCTTCAGCTCAGGTCATGATCCTGGAGTCCCGGGATCGAGTCCCACATCAGGCTCCCTGCTCGGCAGGGAGTCTGCTTCTCCCTCTGACCTTCCTCCTTCTCATGCTCTCTGTCTCTCATTCTCTCTCTCTCAAATAAATAAATAAAATCTTAAAAAAAATAGACACACAGGTCAATGGAACAAAACAGAAAACCCAGGAATAAACAAACAATTGTTTGGTCAATTAATCTTTGACCAATAGGCAAGAATATACAATGGGAAAAAGCCAGTCTTCAACAAATGGTGTTGGGAAAACTGGACAGCTACATGCAAAAGGATGAAATTGGATTACTTTATTACACTATAAAAAAAAAATAAACTGAGAATGGATTAAGAATCTAAATGTGAGACCTGAAACCATGAAAGTCCTAGAAGAGAGCACAGGCACTAATTTCTCTGACATCATTTGTAGAAACATCTTTCTAGATTCATCTCCTGAGGCAATGGAAATAAAAATTAACTATTGGGACTACATCAAAATCAAAATCTCTGCACAGCAAAGGAAAAATCAAGAAAACTAAAAGACAACCTACTAAATGCAAGAATATATTTGCAAATGACATATCTAATAAAGGGTTAGTATCCAAAATCTATAAAGAACTGATACAACTCAACACCCAAAAATCAAATAATTCAATTTAAAAAAAGGCAGACACATGAACAGACATTTCTCCAAAGAACACATAGAGATTCCAACAGACACATGAAAAGCTGCTCAACATCACTGATCATCCGCAAAATGCAAATCAAAACCACAATGATATATCAACTCATTCCTGTCAGAATGACTAAAAAACACAAGAAACAAAAAGTGCTGCTGAGGATGTAGAGAAAAAGGAATTTTTGTGCACTGTTGGTGGGAATGCAAAGTGGTTCAGCCCCTGTGGAAAACTGTATGAATTCCCCCCCAAAAAAATTAGAAACAGAACTACTGTATGATCCAGTAATCCCACAACTGGGTATTTACCCCCAAAATATGAGAACACCAATTAAAAAAGATATATGCAACCCTATGTTTAATGCAACATTATTTATAATAGCCAAAATATGGAAGCAGTCCAAGTGTCCATCAATAGATGAATGGATAAAGAAGAATTGGTATGTACACACACACACACACACACACACAGAGGAATATTATGCAGCCATAAAGAAGAATGAAATCTTACCATTTGCAACAACATGGATGGAGCTACAGAATATAATGCTAAGTGAAATAAGTCAGAGAAAGGCAAACACCATATTATTTCATTATATGTGGAATTTAGGAAATGAAACAAACAACAACAAAAGACAAAGCAAAAAATAGACTCTTAACTATAGAGAACAAATGGATGGTTACCAGAGGGAGGTGGGTGGGGAGATGGGTGAAATAGGTGAAGGGGATTAAGAGTACATTTATCTTGATGAGCAATGAGTGATGCATAGAATGAGTCACTATATTTTACACCTGAAACTAATATAACACTGTATGTTAACTATACCATATTTAAAATAAAATAAAATGTTTAAAAAGTATTATTCAGCATGACCAAGTGAGATTTATACCAAGACTGCAAGAGTAGTTCAATATAAGAAAATAAATTCATATAATACCTCAAATTAATAGAACAAGGCGGGAGAAACATGAACATCTCAATTGATGCAGAGGAGGCATTTGACAAAATCCAATACCTTTCATAATAAAAACTTTCAGAAAAGTAGAAATAGAGGAAAAGACTGGGTGATAGACACTGGGGAGGGTATGTGCTCTGGTAAGCGCTGTGAATTGTGCAAGACTGTTGAATCTCAGATCTGTACCTCTGAAACAAATAATGCAATATATGTTAAGAAAAAAAAAAGAAGAAGAAGAAGGTAACGGGAGGGGAAGAATGAAGCGGGGGAAATCAGAGGGGTAGACGAACCATGAAAGACGATGGACTCTGAAAAACAAACAGGGTTCTAGAGGGGAGGGGTGTGGGAGGATGGGTTAGCCTGGTGGTGGGTATTGAGGAGGGCACATTCTGCATGGAGCACTGGGTGTTATGCACAAACAATGAATCATGGAACACTTCATCTAAAACTAATGATGTAATGTATGGGGATTAACATAAGAATAAAAAAAAAAAAGAAATAGAGGAAAAATTCCTCAACATGATAAAGGGTATTTACGAAAAACCCACAGCAAACATTATAGTCAATGGTATTTCCCTTTAAGAGTAGGAACAAGACAAGGATGGTCATTTTCACCACTGCTGCTATTCATCATGGTACCAGAAGTTCAAACCAGACCTTAAAGAAAAATAAAGAAAATAAAAAGGAAAGAAAGAAAAGCATTCAGATTTGAAAGGTAAAGCAATCTTTATTCACAGATATTATGACCTTATGCATAGAATACCCCAAAGGATCCAGAAGAAAATTACTAGAGTTAATAAATTCAGAAAAATTGTAGCATATAAAAGCAACAGATAAAAATAAGTTGTTTATATATACCACCATAAACAATCCAAAGAGGTAATTAAGAAAGCAATTTCATTTAAAATAGAATCTCAAATAATTAAATTGGACTAAACCAAGTATGTGAATGACTTGTATGCTGAAAACTACAAATGTTGCTGAAAGAAATTAAAGAAAATCTAAATAAATGAAAAGACATTCATATTCATAGATAGGAAGACCTAATATTGTTAAGATCTCCATACTACCCAAAGTGATTTATAGATTTAAAGCAATCTCTGACAATTTCAACAGCATTTTTCACAGAAATAGAAAATAGTTTCTAAAATTCATATGGAATTTTAGCAGGCCCCTTAATAGCCAATAATTTTGAAAAAGAAAAATAAAGTTGGAACACTATCATTTTTTGACTTTCAACTTACAAGTCTAAATACTGAAACCAGTATCTTACTGGCATAAGAGCAAACATATAGACCAATGGAATAAAATAGTCTAGAAATAAATTCACATGTATGGTGAATTGATTTTTTTACAAGGGTACCATGACCATTCAATGGAGAAAAGAGTAATCTTTCAACAAATGTTGTGGGGGAAAATGGATATCCACATGTGCAAGAATGAACTTGAACCCTTACTTTATATCATATACAAAAATTAACTCGAAGTTGTTCAAAGACCTAAACTTCAGGGCTAAAACTAAAAGTCTGAGAAGGAAACATGGGAAAATCTCCATGACATTGGATTTGGCAATCATTTCATGGATGACACCAAAATTAAAGACAGGAAAAAAAATAAATTGGGCTTTAACAAAATAAATAACTTTTGTGCATCAAAGGACACTATTAAGAAAGCAAAAAGAATCTTCAGAATGGGAAAAAGATTTTTAAATTATTTAAGTATTAAGAGATTAATATCTAGATTTTATAAAGAACATCTACAACTCAACAACAACAAAATTCAAAAATGAACAAAGGATTTGAATCGACAATTCTCCAAAGAAGATATATAAATGGCTAATAAGCACATGAAAACATCTAAACATCATTAGTTATTAGGAAAATGCAAATCAAAACCACAATAAGATAACACTTCAAACCTATTAGAAAGGCTATTATTAAAAGATAAAAAATAATAAACATTGGTGAGGATGTGAAGAAATGAGAACCCTTGTACATGACTTGTGAAAACGTAAAATGGTACAATCCCTGTGGAAAACAGTTTCATGGTTTCTCAAAAAGTTAAACATAGAACTGTCATATAACCCAGAAATTTCACTACTAGGTATATATCCAAAAGAACTGAAAGCAGAGAACAGATATCTCTACACCCGTGTCGTAGTAACATTATTCAAACTAGCTGAAAGACTGAAACAACCTGAATGTCTGTCAATAGATAAACAAAATGTGGTATATATATGCATGGACTACTAATGAGCTATTAAAAAGAATGAAATTTTAATATGTGCTATGACATGAAGGAACTTTAAAAACATTATATGAAATAAGTCAAACACAGAGGATAAATATATGATTTTATATATATGAGGTATCTAGAACAGGGAAATTCACAAAGACAGAAAGCAGAATAGAAGTTATCAGAGGCTAAATATGGGGAAGGGAAGAAGGTAGGAGGCAGAAGAGTTACTGTTTAACAGGTACAGAGTTTATGTTGAGGATGATAAAAAAGTTTTGGGTATAGTTAATAGTGACAGGTACACAACATCATGAATGTATTTAATGCTACTGAATTGTATACTTACAAGTGGTTACAATTATAAATATCATGCTATACATATTTTACCACAATAAAAACATTGATCACAGCTGCATAAATGTGTGAGAAAACAATTGGTAGAGCTCATATCTCTTTGAATATTGTACTAGAGATAAAGTCAAGGTTTATTTTCATTTTCCCCTTGCTTTCAGGGACCTTACAGTTCAGTGGAGGAAAAGTCAGAAACAAGGAAAATTTGGCTTTGGTTTCGTTCCTAAACCCAGTTAATTCCAGATTCTCCTGTACTGTCAGATCAGTCATTATCTTTTCCTAGTATGCCTTCTTTGCTTTAACTAGAAGACAGGTGAAGTAGGAAATGAAATATTAAGTATTCATTTGCTATCAGACTCTTACATTCACCCCTATTTTGACTCCCTTTTTGCATCAAATCTGTAATCAAAAATAAAAATTGATTTTGGGTATATTGCCCTATAGGATCTTTATCTTTGTTATGTCTAATCAAAACGTAGGACACTCAAAGAAAAGACACTTAACTACATATTGTACCCATAGTGAATACTCTTATACTGTCAGAAAGATAGTTCAAGAAAGTATCATTCATACCTGAATTAGTAATTTTCCTGTTAGCTATCCAGCATCACCCTCATGTATTATTAGCATTAATGGGAAAAACTCAGAAGATGGTCTCACAGTAACACAATCTGTAAAAGTAACACTTTCATCTGAGTCACATTTATTTTCACATTTATTCTCTTGATATCTAAGGGACAGTAATATGGGCTTTAGAAGTTCAACATAAGACTATCTTTATGTTTTGCTAACACTGAATGGCATAAAAATGGTGCTAATAAGATAGCTCGTGAATACATATGCTTTACATATATACTGTACCATCTCTACATGTATGTGTTTCAAAATCTTTTCACTGAGAATGCTATACTATTTATAGAGATCATCAGAGGCAATGCAAGAAGACATCATATAAGCACTATAAGCTTTAAAATAATTGTATATTTCTTTATTTTAACAAAGCATAATATTTTGCAAAGTACAATAAAGTACCCTATAATGCATATGTTTAAAACAGGAAAATACATCAAATATTTGATAAGTAAACAGATATAAATGCTAATTGTTAAAAGTGTTCTTTAAATTTTTTATTTAAATTTAGTTTATTATATACTTAATGAATTAAAAATATTTTCATTTATATTTCTATGCACCATACCATATTTTGAAGTTCATAACAAACATGATCTTGAGGAAGAGGAAATATGCTGAACTGTCTATTGAATTACTAAATAAAAATTAGATTTGTTTCAGTGTAGTGATAATTATATTTAATGTGCAACTTTATATAACTTCTGAACTCTTGTAGGAGCTCTTATCTGTACATTAATGTCCTAATCACTTATAGTCTGGTCTTGATAACTGTTATGTCTATATAATCCCTGTCTGACTGAATGAATTGGTCCTGACCAGAAAATAGTCAATAAATTCTTGTTAATTTGAATTTACTTTCTAACTCTATTTACCAGAATATTTACAAGAAATCCCCATCCCCACACATGCAAGATGATATCAAGGTTATGTAAATTTGGAAAGTGCTAATCTGGAATTGATTTTTTAGACAGTGAGGTAATATTTTACTTTTCCAAAATTTTAAAGAATTGGATGGTAGTTTTTGTTTAAGCTATATATTTAAAATCTTCTTTTCTATTTTTTTATTATTTTAGATTATAGAATATCCCAACTAGAAGTAAACTATATCCTGGCAGTGGTTTCTTTCTGTCATTTTCATTGGTATATACCAAGCATGTAGAAAATATTGAACCTAGTCAATGTTCAATATTTGTTTAATGAAAGACCTAACTATACATATATTGAAGAGTAACATTTTATGTTTGTTTAAAAAACAAATCAGAAATTCATTTCATGATAATATCACATTACTCCCCTTAGGAACACAGAACATAAAAAATTAGATCCCCAGAAAAGCATGTGCACATGCTTACTCACACACATACACACTTCTTTAAATTTTTTGAGAATGTGTCATATATCCCTAGATAAATATATAATTAATGACAGTTTCAATCAAAATCCAGTGCAACTCTTTTGGGACTTTATATTATTGTAAAGCTCGGGGGGAGTTTTTTGGTTCAAGATGACTGTTTAAACTCATTTACTTCTGCTTTTATCCCAAATCTCATTAAAATAGGAAAATAAGTGACATTTTTCAAAGTGCTGGAACAAAAAATCCTAAAATTTGTATGGAATCAGAAAAGACCCCAAATCACCAAGGAAATGTTGAAAAAGAAAAACAAAGCTGGGGGCATCACGTTGCCCGATTTCAAGCTATACTACAAAGCAGTGATCACCAAGACAGCATGGTACTGGCACAAAAACAGACATATAGACCAATGAAACAGAATAGAGAACCCAGATATGGACCCTCAACTCAATGGTCAAATAATCTTCAACAAAACAGAAAAAAATATGCAATGGAAAAAAGACACTCTCTTCAATAAATAGTGCTGGGAAAATTGGACAGCCACATGCAGAAGAATGAAACTGGACCATTCTCTAACACCATTCACAAAGATAAACTCAAAATGGATGAAAGACCTCAATGTGAGACAGGAATCCATCAAAATCCTAGAGGAGAACATAGGCAGTAACCTCTTTGACATCGGCCACAGCAACTTCTTTCAAGATACATCTCCAAAGGATAGTGAAACAAAAGCAAAAATGAACTTTTGGGACTTCATCAAGATAAAAAGCTTCTGCACAGCAAAGGAAACAGTCAACACAACAAAGAGGCAACCCACAGAATGGGAGAAGATATTTACAAATGACACAGATAAAGGGCTGGTATCTAAGATCTATAAAGAACTTCTCAAACTCATCACCCAAAAAACAAATAATCAAGTCAAAAAATGGGCAGAAGACATGAACAGACACTTCTCCAAAGAAGACATCCAAATGGCTAACAGACACATGAAAAAATGTTCATCATCTTTAGCCATCAGGGAAATTAAAATCAAAACCACTATGAGATACCACATTACACCAGTTAGAATGGCAAAAATTGACAAGACAAGAAACAACAAATGTTGGAGAGGTTGTGGAGAAAGGGGAACCCTCTTACAAAACCCTCCCACTGTTGGTGGGAATGCAAGTTGGTACAGCCACTTTGGAAAACAGTGTGGAGGTGCCTCACAAAATTAAAAATAGAGCTACCCTATAACCCAGCAATTGCACTACTGGGTATTTACCCCAAAGACACAGATGTAGTGAAAAGAAGGGCCATATGCACCCCAATGTTCATAGCAGCAATGTCCGCAGTAGCCAAACTGTGGAAAGAGCCGAGATGCCCTTCAACAGATGAATGGATAAAGAAGATGTGGTCCATATATACAATGGAGTATTACTCAGCCATCAGAAATGATGAATACCCAACTTTTACATCAACATGGATGGGACTGGAGGAGATTATACTAAGTGAAATAAGTCAAGCAGAGAAAGTCAATTATCATATGGTTTCACTTATTTGTGGAACATAAGGAATAGCATGGAGGACATTAGGAGAAGGAAGGGAAAAATGAAGGGGGGGAATTGGAGGGAGAGATGAACCATGAGAGACTATGGACTCTGAGAAACAAACAGGGTTTTAGAGGGGAAGGGGTGGGGGGATGGGTTAGCCCGGTGATGGGTATTAAGGAGGGCACATACTGCATGGAGCACTGGGTGTTATACGTGAATCCCTGCATCAAAAACTAATGATGTATTATATGGTGACTAACAATAAAATAAAATTAAAAAAAACTATTCTTGCAAAAAAAAAAAAGGAAAATAAGTGTTTTCTAGGAGTCCTAGAAAAGATGTTTAAATTTCCTAAATGAAAAACTTCTCACAAAGATTTAAAAAAAAGGAGAGAGAAAGTATTTAAAAATAAGCATAATAACACTGAAACACTGGAAAAGTAAAAGGAAGCCAGACACAAAATGGAATACTGAATAATTTCTAGTAATATGAATCATATCAATTGGCAGTGAAACTCATCAGAACTGAGGAATTAATCCTATACAGGCAATAGAACAGACATCTTAAATAATTAAGATTTTCCAGAAGAATCTTGGAATTCCCAGATCAAGTCATTCAAGTATTAGCGAAGAACTGGGCCACTCATGGTAGATGGAATGAGGCCAACTATTGTTTGACAATGTGAGGATGACTCAGGTATGGGTCAGCAAGTGATAGGAATTACTGTATGATGGGATTAATACCAAATACCCCACTTGTTAACAATGTAAACTTGTGCAAGTTTGATAACTTTATAGATTTCAATTTCTCTTTTGGTATATCAGGAACAACTCTTCTTATAGAGTCATTGTGAGGACTGAACATGATAATATATGTAAAGATCTTAGAATGCTACTGGGAATATAGTAAATTTATTAAACAGATAATCCACGCAAAGAAACAAAAATGGAGAAGATGGAATTTTTAAAGATGTTATAGTGAAAAAGAAACACCAAGAAATCTTGTTTAAACAAATAAACAAACATGCACAGGAAAGGAGTAAATAATAAAATCGACCCATTTATATTTATATAAAATTAGTGAGATGAAAGAAAGGGCTGAGTTATTTTTCCTGATTGCCAATGAAAAAATATAAAACAGAAAAGTTATACAATATAATAATTAGCTTCAAGAATTTCAAATAGAATTGAGAAAATAGATGGAAAAAAGAAAATATTCATGTAGATTATCCTACTGCCAAACTCAGGATTAAAACAACAAAAAAAAACAACTATAATCCTAAATTCTTCCAGGAGGAATGGGAGAGTTTATTATTTATTTATTTATTTATTTAAAGATTTTATTTATTTATTTGACAGAGACAGAAAGAGCAGGAACACAAGGAGCGGGAGTGGGAGAGGGAGAAGCAGGCTTCCCCCTGAGAAGGGAGCCCGATGTGGGACTCCATTCCAGGACCTTGGGATCATGACCTGAGCTGAAGGCAGACGCTTAACGAGGAGCCACCCAGGCACCCAGGAGAGTTTATTTTTTAAAGACAAAGGTCAGTAAACTACAACTATAGCCCCCTGGGCTGCCTGATTTTGTAAATAAATTTGCACTGGGACGCAAGCACACCCACTCATTTGCATATTGTCTATGGCTGCTTTCATACTACAAAGGCAGGAGTTGAGTAGTTGCAATAGAGATTATCCAAGTCACAAAGCCTAACAACCCATTTACTATTTGACTCTTTGTAAGAGCAGTTGACCAACCCTGCTCTAAAAAATGAGAAATTATCAGCTATGAGACTAGATACTAGTAGACAATGAAGGAAGGCCTTCAGAATTCTACAGGAAGTTTTGAAAATAATACAAGATAAATACAACATTGAAATACATAAGGAAAAACTGACAAATCCTTAATCAACTTGGAGAATGTTCATACATATATTCCAGGTATTAAAGGAAATCACAAGGAAACTAGGTAAGGATATAGAAGTTTTAAACATTACATATTTTTTAACAAAAGAAAAATCTAAAAACCTAGATCAATAAAAGCAAAATCTCTCTCTGAAAAGAGTATTTGAGTAGATAATTCTCTTCAAAGATTGAAGAATCAGGAATATCAAATACTAAGCACCTAATTATCAAGCCCTGATGAAAGGTTTTGTGTAGTAGTGTGGTAGATTTTCTCATATTTGTGCTGCGTTCCATCCAATCCCCTGGTGCCTAAATTTCCCTTCTGGAAATCAGCTTTCCTTTATTCAATGAAGATTCATTAGAGTTAGTATAGACCTCTTTCTACAGAAGCAGGAGTCAGATCCTCTGTTCCCCTGTTACATTTTAAGAAGGTAAGATTTTTAGCTGGGAGACTAATTGGGGTGAAAAATAACAGGAGCATGCAGCTGACTCTTTGTACAATCACCACTCACAATTTGTTACTGCTCTTCAAATAGGAAATGCATCCCAATAATAAACCTTTGGGATAGGTCATTCTCTAGACTCTCTCGTCAAATTTCAGAGTCTCTCTTAGATTCACTTCTGACATAGGCCCTTGGTACACTGGGGTTAACTTTATAATGCCCTCCAAGGTACTGATATTATAAGAATGAAATATTGCCAAGAACCTCAGCCATCTGGCCTAAGCTTGCATCAGTCTCTTTTCCTGCCAACCCCCAATTCCAGGGACTGACCTTTTCTTCTGTCTCTGCGGTCTTGCTTGTCTAAGTTCCCCAAATGACTGGATTTTTATGACTCTCTAATGATGCTTTGAGGTCTGCAGATATGCAATCTATTCTGCTTCCACCAAATTTGATGCCCCTTGTTTTTAAACATCACCTGGACTCAAGTGGATTGGATGTACTGTGGCTCTGTTTGGACTCATCCTTAGTGACCTCCTGAAGATATTACTCTGCTCCAATTTCCTGAGTCTGTGCTTCTCTTCTCTCTGCTTCCTTCTCCCTTTGGCTGTGTTCCTCAATGACACCCAGAACACCAATAGGCTGATGTCACTCTACATTGTGCTGTTACGCCAGTCCCCTGCTGGATACCAAACTTAACAGAAGTATATAGGGGAAAGACAGGGGAGGACCATATCTTTATTAACTGCCTCTGCTATTTAAATTAAAACCTTTCCCTTATTCAAGCTTAATGTACACAATTAAAAATGAATTAAATAAAATTTTTAATTATGAGATTCTCTATTATAGAGTTTCCTAATTTTTTTTACAATTAGATTTTGCATAAAAATTGAGCTTTATAGATTGAAAACTGGCATCAAGACTATAAACAAAAGACAGTGATGCCTCTGAAGCTTCCACTTACAGATCTAGTAAATCCATGTTTTTTTCCTTAATCTCTTTATTAACATTTTAGTATATGAGATTTATAGCACATTATCAAATACCGTAGGTAATATTGAAGTAGGAGATGTTTCAAACATCTCAAAGGCAAATGAGAGGAAAAGAGTTAGGGAACATGAACTGTAAAGTAAAATGGGTAAAAATAATAAAGGGATAAAATTTTATAAAAGGCTGTAAATTATTATTTTAAGAAAAATATAAAAGTAAGCATTACTGAAAAGCATGGATTTGGATATGACTTACAGATAGATGTGTGGTATGATTTATAATTTTTATTATAATTAGACTAATAAGTTACACTTATTATACTGGGACTATATGGTGGGCATGGTGCTACATCATTTGTATGCCTTGTCTATTCCTTATAGCAACCCTAAGTAAAATCTGTTTTACTCATAAGGTCACAGAACCAGAACAAGATAGAACTTGAATTTGAATTCTGATGGTCTGAATATCTGAATATAGAGCCCACATATTCGACCTCTGTATTCACATACCTTTTATGATTTACTAGAGAGTTTCTATGAATCATGACTAATCCTATGGAGGTAAATCAAAGTTTTACACCTGACATGCCCCAACTGGTTACAGGCATACAGCAACATGTTGTAACCTCCCCACACTCAGCAAACTTGAAGGGATTAGGTTTGCCAAAACCCCTGGACCTGGCTTCTGTCAATTGGAAATACTCCATGGAAGGCAGAGCAGAGCACAGGCAAATGGACAATCCATAATCTTCACAAGGAGTGAGAAGAATAAATACTTGCTAGCTATTCTTAATGCCCAGAGTATGGCAGAGAAGATGCTCTCTTATGTGAACATCTACTTCAATAGTTAGATGTAAAATGTACTACTGCCCCTCACCCACAAGGAACTGGTGACTCTGCAGAAGGGATTTAAGTTTCAGGTTTCAATAGATCACAGAGGACAGCCCAAAAAAGAGCCACAGTCAGGTGGCTTGTGTCTTGTGACTTGCACAGCTATGTGTGGCACCTTCAAATCTTTGCCTTTACTGCAGTGCTTAAAGACAGCTGTAAACTCTTTCACACTCCTCCCTCCAAGATGTGAGGGTCTATGCTCTCTCCCCTTGTATCTGGATGCCTCTGTGACTGCTTCATCAGCAGGATGGAACAGAAGTGATGCCCAGTTCCTGAGCCCACGAAATAAAAGACTAACAGTTCCAACTTCCTGTCCCTTGGAATGGTAGTCTACTGGAATGCAGTCATCATGTTAGGGAAACCAAGTAACCCTATAACGAAGTTCACATGGAACTAATCAAAGGTCCCTGGCTGACAGGAAATGGATGAGCTCCTATCTAGGAGCCAGTACTAATTTGTCAGCCATGTGAATGGTCCTTCTTGAAAATGGATCCTCCAATCCCAGTCAAGCTATCCCAGGTGACACTACTTGGAAAAAAAGGTGAGCTGGAGATTCATGAGAAAACGAAACAAATATTTTTGCTTTAAGCCATAAAATTTAAGGGTGGCTTGTTATATAGCAATAGATAACTGAAACTAATAGTGCCATCTAAACTTGCTCCAGAGTAATTAATTGCTCAGAAAGTACACAAAATTCTGCAAATAAAAGCCTTATCTTACTTGGAAATTATTTATATAGAAGTTACTATAATAAAATATATTCACATAACAATAAATTTAACGTCCTATTCATCACTAAAATTAGAGTTATTCAATTCTTTAAATATAATTTAATTGTACATTTTGTAATAGTTCTAAGAGGTTTTACATTATTCGAATGAAATTATAATTTTTTTTTACCAAGTCCCATATAAATACCTACAAATTGCCTTCAGTTTTTGTATCCTATACATTGAAAAATTGGCAAAGCCCTACTGTAAATAATGTCTTTGTTTTAAGGCTTAGGAAACAAACACAGAAAATTCAAGTACTTTGCCTCAGATCACATGAATATTAAATTGTAGACAAAATTTGAAGCCAAGTCTGTTTAAATTCCAAACCAGTGTTCTTTGTAGTATTTTTTCCCTCTTGAATAATTTAGCTTTGAGAAATTCTTTAGACCTTTATGTTATAGTAATATTTAACAATATGAGTATACAACTAGATTTGGGCAGCTAATGCATTAAAATTAGAGATGGTAATAATATGGGCATTTTATCTTTGTAAGCCAAGATTTAGTCACAACTTTGTAGATTTCATAACGCTCTGCTTCAGATCAGCCTGAAACTCATTAGGCAGGAGAGGATTTGCCTCTAGTTGAGTTTTGATCAAAGCCAGTTGCAAACACATTCAACTCAGGGATGTAAGGTAAATCCACTAGGTGATACCTCTGAGTTTACACTGTTAAACCCTGGATTGAGAAAGCTTTTGTGTACACTTTTTTAGGCTTAACAAATAGCATTTATTCTGTGTATGCCAAATTTAAAACAAAATAATACAAAACTTGGTGCGTGTGACTGACTGCATTACATTCTCTATTTATAAATTGATTATAAAACACAATGACAAAAAATCATATTTTATATTTCCTTTTTCTCAAAAGTTTCAAATAATTATGAGAGTCAATGTTGCTAGTGGTAGCTACATTAAGAAAGAGAAACTTAATTCTCAAATATCTAATCACATTTATAGTTTTGGAAATGCCTTAACTTTCTAGATATATTCTTTCCCTTTTATACAAATTTGAGCACTACTGATTGTTGTTGGTAGCAGTAGTGTTTGTGGTAGTGTTGATAGTATGGTTGTGTGTATTTTTGTTCTTGGATTTAATTCAGCTGGCACTTATTTTATACATATTTGCAACAAATCCAAAAAAAGACTAATGGATAATTATCAACATTGAAGTATAGAAATTACATGTTGAAAAATGGGAGAGCAGGAGTGGGTGGGGATTGTACTATAGATTGAAGCTTGAGGTTTCAAGGGCTCGGCAGAATCTACTGGCCAAAGCTACTACCTCTACAGGGACATTTCTTGAGAAGTGCCAAGATTAGAGTATCTTTTGCTGAGTAGTGCAAAAATGAATTGGAAAGACCCCACCCCTCTCACTCTGAGGCAACCATAGCCTCCTTACATGGCAGGAAATCATTCAACCTACTTTATCAAAATCCCTTGCTACTGGTTTTCTCTTCTGAGGTCATGTCTAGATTGCCTTCAAAAATGATTATTAGGTAGAAAAATATTTCCATTATTATCTGGAAGAGGTAACAATTTTCATTGGTCTAAAAAATTGTGTGTATTGAACTATAGTAAAGTTCAATGAGGAAATGCATTGAGTTGTCATTAAACTGGCTCCAGTTGGAGAAAGAACATTGGCAACTTGATTAAAATTTATTCGGCTGATGGTAAGAAACTTCATGACATTTCTGAAGCAAAAATCTCTTAGGGATTGAAAATATTCTGTAGGTTCAAACAACCTCAATAGTTTTAAGAAGATGAGCCGAAATGAAAGGAATTTCATGACTATCATTGACAAGCATGCAGAAAGACATTTTGATGAAGGAAATGTAAAAGCTGAACATAATACCACTGGTTGTAGGTAGTTAACAAATATGTTACCGGGGCGCCTGGGTGGCTCAGTTGCTAAGCGTCTGCCTTCGGCTCGGGTCATGATCCCAGGGTCCTGGGATCGAGCCCCACATTGGGCTCCCTGCTCCGCGGGAAGCCTGCTTCTCCCTCTCCCACTCACCCTGCTTGTGTTCCCTCTCTCGCTGTGTATCTCTCTGTCAAATAAATAAATAAAATCTTTTAAAAAAAATATGTTACCTGGGAGATGTGGCAGCTTGTAGGGAAAAAGGATAACTCCATGATCACAAAAATTCAAATCACCAGTATTTGCCCAGGTAATAACTTGTGCACATTTGGGCAATAACAAAGGAGCCAGCCAATGGTAACACTGGGTACTAAACAGATATCTAAATTCAGAAAGTGATAGAGCTAGAAGACAATTCACAATATAGTTGACCCATGAACAAAGGGGGGAGTTAACGGCGCCAACCCCTGAACAGTCAAAAATCTGTGTATAACTTCTGACTCCCCCAAAACTTAACTAATAGCCTACTGTTGGCCGGAAGCCTTACTGATGACATAAACATTCAATTACCACATACTTTCTATGTTATATGTATTATAAACTATATTCTTACAATAAAGAAAATGTTACTAAGAAAGTTGTGAGAAAGTACATTTACACTACTCTGCTGTATTTATTAAAAAAAAAAAAAATCCATGTATAAGTAGACCTGCATAGTTCAAACCTGTTATTCCAGGGTAAACTGTATTTTCAAAAATGATCACCAGTAGAGCTGTTTGGTCATTCATAATGGAAGCCAGAAACAAATGGATTTGGAATATGTGATAACAATTATCAGGCATGATAATATCCAGAAGAATATCATGATGAGTACCAATTTTTTGTGTCTATTCAAGACATTAAAAACATGGCAACTGAGGCATCAATTTTTGTATTTACACCAAGAAGAACTATAAAAACAATACATATAACATGAGAAGTTTAAAAGTAAGATGAACATTAACAAACGGATTATTGAGCTTAAATAAAACATCCCATGTACATTGAATGGTCTCTGGACTTCACTCTAATTGCATCCCTCTTTCTTTCTCAAGATAACTACTATATTTTATCTGTTTTTGTACTCTATGTAAATGGAGCAATATGTATGTTTTTATTACCTCCTTTTTTAAAAACTATTTTGGAATTCATCCCTGATAATTTGTGCAACTATATTTCATTCATTTTCACTGCTCTGTATTTGCTTCAATGCATGTACTATAATTTATTCATCTGATAATTAATATTTTTCTAGGTTTTTAAAAAATGATATTCTGAATGTTACTATTTTGAGCTTTTTTTGTACATGTCTCCTGGTGTACAAGTGTAAGATTTCTTCAGAGTATGTGCCTTGGAATGGAATTATTGGATCCCAGAGTCTGTGCATATGAAACTTTACTACATATTGCCAAAATATTTTCAAAACTTATTCACCAAGTCATACTCTTAACAAGCAGTACCTAGTCATAATGTATATACATACAACACTTGGTACTGTCAAACATTTTAATTTTTACCATTATGGAAAATATAACTTCTCCTCATTGTGTGTTACTTTTATCGATCTGTTTAATAATGATACTCAGTATACTTTTAATACAAGTTTTTGCCATTATTTGTTCTCCTTCTCTGAATTGATTAGTTATATTTTTTGCGTATTTCCTATGGTACTGATATTTTTATTTTATTATTTTTTTTATTTTTTTTAAAGATTTTATTTATTTATTTGACAGAGAGAGAGATAGCAAGAGCAGGAACACAAGCAGGGGGAGTGGGAGAGGGAGAAGCAGGCTTCCCGCCGAGCAGGGAGCCCGATGTGGGACTCGATCCCAGGACCCTGGGATCATGACCTGAGCCGAAGGCAGATGCTTAACGACTGAGCCACCCAGGCGCCCACTGATATTTTTCATATTGATTGTAGGACTTGTTTACATAATTCAGTTTTGATCCATTATCAGTTATTTGGGTTGTGGTTTGTCAATTTATGGTTTGTCTTTTTGCCCTCAGTTTGGTTTCTTCAGATGAACAAATTTTGTGTCTTCTTTAAGAAATACTTTAAGAAATACTGTCTACTCCCAAACCAGAGATAATCTTTACTGATTTCTAAAAGATCTATAGCATTGTGTTTCATATTTAAGTCTTTATTCTACCTGAAATGGGCCATTTTGTGTTTTCTATATGGATAATCAGGTGTATTAGCACTACTACTGACTAATCAGTACTTTCTTCACTGATCTCTAATGCCCACTCAGTATGAATCAAGTTTTCATATATGCAGTGTAGATTTCTTGAAAGTCTATTCAGCTGAAATGATCTATTTATTTATTCAAGCATCAATGTAAAATTACTATGGTATTGTAGTATTAATATCTAATACTACAATTCCTCCCGCCTCATTCTTTTTTGTTCAGAGTATATTGGTGATTGTTGGCTTAATGATGCCTATATCAATTTTAGAGTCAGTTTGTCAAGTTTTATGGAAAACTTTGTTTGGATTTGATAAATATCATATTGAAATCAGAGATCAATTTAACAAAATTTCTTCCCATTAATAAAGGAGTGTCAATAGACTTGGGCAAAAAGTGTTTGAGTAAATAATCAGAAATATTATGCTGATTGTTCATAATGGAAGTCAAGCAGCAGAGACAAATTTAAAATCAGTTAAATTTTGTGCTTCAGGCAACGGTCTCATTCGTCTCCTCACACCCCTGGCCCTTGACTGAGTTAGTCAATTAAATCATTGACCCTCCCCAACAGTGGAATTATCTAAGGCTCTTATCTTCCCCTTAGCTTTTTCCTATCATTCCATGAGCTGATCAGTAAATTTTGTTAATGCAGCCAACTAAATATCTCTTAGATCCACCACATTCCTGAAATCTGCTTATTCTCCCCAATTTAGTAATGGCCTCACATTATGAATAGCATGTTCCCACATCTCCTTTCCTCCAGTTTGTTTGCCTTCCAACAACTGCCTTCTAATTTTACTAGAGTTCTCTCTCTGACTCATAAGGAGTATCTAATAAGGTAACCCCCCTGCTTAAGAGACATTAACTCCTGCCAACTTCTACAAAATAAAGGCCAAAACCTTTTAAAATTTGTATAAAATTCTTTCAGGATTTATCATCTTGTTTATCTTACATGCATTCTATTGTTCTAGAAATACCAAGCTACTTTCATGCTTTAAAACTTTCTAAACCTCACATTCTCTTGTCCTTGTTCATCCTACTCCTTCCCTTGGAAAACCCTTTCTTGTGTATAAGTATAGGCGTGACCTTCTAATCACCTTCTACTGTCACAGTCTCAGAACAGACACCTTCCTTGATCTTTCACAGAAATTCTGTCACTTAGCTGCCACTGGTACAAACCTCTAATCTTGCAATTCCTTTTTTGTTCATCTTTTCCCCAAATGCAATGTGAGACCTTTAAGGACAAAAATCTTGTCTTATTCTTCTACTTTCTATTTCCATTACCCAGGATAGTGCTTGGTCTATGGTGAATTTATTAAATGAAAAGATGGATTAAAATTGTATCCACCGTAATTATAATAATTGGAATGTCTAGTTTCATCCTTGGATCTCAGAATATTTTATGGCAAGAAGTTATTCCCTGATGAAGAGGAACTACATATATTCAGTCAACCAGAGGCAGAAGGCTACTACTCTTAACTATCACATTAAATGACATTCAATAATATACTGGTGTTAGTATCAAGTTGATGAATAAGATGAAAGGGACTCTGGCAGAGGAGATAGGGGATGAATGAGACTAACAAGACAAATTGAGCAGGAAAAAATTAAATTTAGGTAAATAAGAAGAAAATTTGTATCTGTATTATGGTTGTCAGATTTGGCAGATAAAATACAGGACCCCCAGGTAAATTTGAATTTCATTAAGCAATGAATAATTTTTTTAGTATATGTTTCATGTATTTTTTGGACACACTTATGTTTTTAAAAAATCATTTTTTAAAATCTGAAATTCAAATTTAGCTATGATTCCTGTATTTTATCTAGCAAATCTAATCTGCATGACAAATTAAACTTGAATGCTAAGTTAGAACCCCAAGAGTGCCTGGCAGATACACTTAAAGTCTGACCATCAGCAGAGTTTATTCTGTCCCCTGAGATCTAAGTATGACTGGAAACTCCCTTTCTCTGTCTTACTTTAAAAAAAAAAAAAAGTTTCTGAGAATCCCAGAAAAGAGTTTTCAGGGACTCCTTTTTCTTGGACTTCCTGTCTCTGTTCAATTCTTGTTCTCTACATTGTATTTTGTGGCTGTTCATTTCTTCCCTAACAAATTATTAAGCTAAACTATTGTGTATTGGAGAGATTTTTCATATACTCATATATGATGAATACAGTATAGATACCCACACATTTTAGTTTGTGTTGTATATTTTCCTGAATGTTTAGGAAAAGGGAAGGGGGTTAAAATTTTAGCTCTTTGCATTAGCATAGAATGATTTAAATCCTTGTTTTTAAAAATACTCTAGTTATTTCATCTCACATGACTTTCTCTTACTATGATAAAGTACTTTCAAGGTAAAAGAAAAAAAAAGTCTTTTTTATCTGCAATAATATTAAGATCTCTCCATGCCCTAGCCCCAAATGCAGTCTGGAATCATACTCTTCATTTCCCAAGACACAGTGATGCTATGAATATTATTGCTCATGTGTGTCTGTCTAAACAGACAAAGAGCCTTCTTTCTACCCAAAGTAGGTTTGCATGGGAGGTGATGATTTCCTTCCTCCAGTTATAGGTTCATCTGAGTTTTGAGTAGGCTTTCCATCAGGCAATATCACCCTGGCTTTGGACTCCTCAAATACAATTTTAAATGTTCAATAGTATGTGACACTGAGATTTTGAGGGTTAATAAAATGTTAGAAGCATACTGGAATCTAATTAGAATTGCACTGTGTTTTGATTGATGTCAGATTCTCGGAGCACAAGAAAAAAATTCAAATTGTGTTCACTCTTCCACATACTTTGACTATAAGAGAAAATAAATGGGCAAGGAGTGGGAAGGGAGTAATTAATTGTTACTAAGAGCTACATATATCAAAAATGTTTTTTGAAGATGTTTGGAAAGGAAGCTAGTTACTGTTGTACATTTTGGGGAATGCTGAGGATATGGAATGTGTGGTTATCTGCAGAAAGACTTTCCAGCCTTGACCCACTCACACAAGTCTCTGACATCACAGGATTCAGAAAAGGAAACTGAGGACTCTAAGTTCAGGGGCCCCATCCCTTACAATATTTTCCTTTTTGTATATGTGCATACATAAACACTCTGCCAGCACCACCACCAACACCAGCAGCAGCAGCAAAAGTTGCATAATTCTTGGCCATAGAAAATATGCAGACTTCCTAGGACGCATTCATGCTTCATCCCTTCTAATCTGAATGACATAGTGAGAGCTTTAGGAGAAGAATTAAGTGGTAATATCCACTAAACACTGGCTTTGGAAGGTGATTTTTAATGCTCGAGGCTTTATGTTTCTTTACTTTTCCATTCAAATATCTAGGAGGTTTGATTTCATCTGCCATATATCAAAAGTTAGCATTAAAATAATCTCATAGCCAAAACAAAATTTTTTTCAAGGCACTTTTTGTGTTACAAATACATTTCTAAGAACTAAGCATATGCTTAGAATAAAATCAAACAAGTGAAGCAGTTAAGCATAGATTATCTTTTTTTTTTTAAAGATTTTATTTATTTATTTGAGAGAGAGAGAATGAGAGAGAGAGAACACATGAGAGGGGATAGGGTCAGAGGACGAAGCAGACTCCCTGCCGAGGAGGGAGCCCGATGCGGGACTCGATCCAGGGACTCCAGGATCATGACCTGAGCCGAAGGCAGTCGCTTAACCAACTAAGCCACCCACGCGCCCAAGCATAGATTATCTTAATTGCTCCTAACTACAATGATGCTTTCCAATTTTATAGATGGGGAAACTCAAGCTCAAAGAGCTCGTATTAGTAAATCACAAAGATTAAATTAGAATCTAGTTCTTTATGTTCTTAGCACAATTGTTTACTTACCAATCTTCCTGTAAGGCTACAAAATAAAAAGTGACCCATTGTTTCTGCTTGTGATTTCATAATACAAGGTGTTTAATCTGTCATTTTTCACTAGAGAAAAAAAATTGTGTTTTTATTTATCTATATCGTGTTATATCTATATCACGTTATCATGTTACTAGAGGCTATCAAACAGTGCTAAGAAAATCATGATTTTTTTCTTAATACCATAATCACCAAGAAGTTTTCTATTTTTAAAAGAGTAGAAAAAGAGCTTATAAAGATCTTACAAGCACAAACATTAAAAACAGAAAATCTCATGTGAGCTCAAAAGAGAAATGCAGTAATAAATTAACAGTTAATTGTTATACATTTCTTAGAGTTTTTAAAATTCTATGCATGTCTATTTGATTGTCCCAGTCACATTTAAAGGAAAAGGATTATGTCTTATGCCTCCTTATTCTCTCTAAACCACCCCAGGTGCTGTTATATTAATTGTTAAATGAGATTTATAGATGTTTATGGATCATAAAGTTGACTTGCTCTCCATATACCAGCCACTCACAGAAGGTGCAACTCTCTATTTTAAATGCAATGAATTCCATGACGTTTGATATCTGCTCTGATTTCTTTCCCTTAGCCTCCCTCAACTCGTGCCAAGAATTCCTCTCATGGGGCTCTAAGTCTTCTGTGATGAAGCGCTTATCTGCTGGGAAAGGTGACATGTGGATTTATATCCTTTCTAACTTGTAAATGTATTATTCCAGAGCTTTGGGGAGGGCAGCTTGATAAAGTGGTTGAGAGAACTCGGGATGACTAGAAGTCTAAAAATTCAGTATGTGTGTGTCGGATTGTGCAACGAGTAGAAAAGAGTGAAGAGGGAATGTTTAAGTCACTTAATTTTATCTATGTAATTCCCTCTCATTGTCTCTCTCATTCTCTATCCTCCTCCCCACCCCATCTCCTCTGGCTCTCATTCTCACTTGTTTGTGAAATTCACAAAATGAACATCAGCAATACCTGTAATGCACTTGGGTGGCTTGGGTAAGTGTCCTTTAATTATTAAATCCACCGCTGGTTTGATTTTCACAAACTGAATGGCAGGCCACTCACCAATACACAACCTTAATTTGCTTACTTAGCTTATTATTAAATATTAATTTTGGAATTTCACCAAACAGTTTTTATGAAACACTATTGCTACTTTTGTGGCATATACATGAACCTGGGTCAGGGCTATCAGTAGAAGTCGCTTAATGCCTTCTCTCTTTCTTCCAAGGGCCTCTGAAAGGATCTTAAAGTATTCCATTGTAACTTACTCTTTCACATTTGACCACCTAAATATGAATCATCTGTGTGTGTTGCACATTCCTGGTATATACAAATCACTGGTAACCCTATAATAGCTAGCAAAGCATAGGCAGTAACTTGCAAGCATTATTCTTTTACAAGAATGTGTAAGGAAACACTGGAGTCACTCTCAGTTGTGCATTTATTACCAGTTTGATGCAGAATTGAACAGTAATGAGTTGGACTAATGAGCTTCCCTGTAGTTAAGGTGCTCAGTAACTACATTTCAGGAGGAAGAATGTCAGTTGCTTTTTCCTGACCATCTAAAAGGGTCCAGAGTCCTTTTATTTTTCCAAATGAAAGTTAAAATCCAATCTGGGCCTGGAGGGAATTTACTCCCACCTGTCCTGGTGGTACCCTGAAACAGCCTCCTCCATTGTCACTGAGAGCTTAATGAACAGAAGGGTCCTTTGAAAAGTGCTGGCATTTATTAGTACTCTCCCTCTGTAATGCCAAATGATGACATGAGAGTGTTTTGTTCTTATGTGCCATTTTTCTTCTGTGGAACATGTGTTGCTCCTTTCCCATCTATCACCATGCACACTCTGTAAAAACAGGTAAGATAAATATTACTCTTCTCAATATCTAGGGTATCATAGGCTCAGAGTTTAAGTGACTCGTCAGAACCACAGCCACTCAGTTGTCAAGTCTGCATTGAAAAAAAACAAAGAAACATGATTTCCATTTCTGTGCCTGTAAATTAAACCGTGTAACCTAGTAACTGAAGCATCAGCTTATCTTGAAATTTGTTAAACCGGCTAATACGACTTGGCAGAGAACTTTTCACTCTCTGCAATTTCCATGTTGAGTTGAAACTATTCGTAGAGGCACATTATCGTGAATTGTTTCCTAGTTCTATTATTTGCTAGTATCTGTCACTCCTATTTACAAACCTGGCAGAGCTTTCGTGAATTCTGGCCTCTAAAGGGAATTATGGGGGTGGTGTCCTCTTTACATTCTCTCACGACACACTACTTTATCCTCCATCAGTGCACATCACTTATATCACCATGCTGAACACTGTAACTGGCCATTCATTCTTGAAGACCTCACCTAATATTCATTACTCTACTCACACAAGTTCACGTGGCTCACAGATGTTACTGAGTGAGTTTGAGAATAAATAGAACAACCCAGCACTCTGGGCAGTAGAGTGTAAGCTACATGAAAGCATGAACAGGGGCGCCTGGGTGGCTCAGTCGTTAAGCATCAGGTCATGATCCCAGGGTCCTGAGATCGAGCCCCACATCGGGCTCCCTGCTCAGCCGGAAGCCTGCCTCTCCCTCTCCCACTCCCCCTGCTTGTGTTCCCTCTATCGCTGTCTCTCTCTGTGAAATAAATAAATAAAATCTTAAAAAAAAAATATATATATATATATAAAAAGAAAGCATGAACAAAGTTGTCCTTGTTCTCTCCCCAGGCCCTACCTCGATGTCTCGCACATACTACCCGCACAATGTGTTTTGTTGAATTTATTGAATTTCACACACACACACACACACACACACATACACACACACAGAGGTAGTTTTCACCATGTGACGCTTTTGTTCCCCCCTTCGAATCTCAAAACTTGTAGAATGCAGTTTTCCTGTGACTACTCGAGGTTTTGGGATTTCAGATGAATATTGAATTGGGGTTGTCAGCCTTGTTTAAGAGAAAAGAAAGGCAAAGAAATTGCTCTTTGATGTCTGTATACAAAAGGTCAGCAAATATTCTCTTCTCTCTGCTCCTCCAGCATTGAAAATATCAGCATCTTTGGTGGCTTTTGTTTGCTTAGTTTTGTTCTGTGAGTGTGTGTTCGCCTGTGTGCCTGAACATAGAGCCAGAGCTATCGGACAAGACCAGTTATATGGTCAAGCAGTGCAAGGAAAAAGTTTTTCAAAATTATTCTTTGTAGAAAACTCATTGTACACTATGACAAATATTATTTTACCATGGATTTTCATAAAACTCCCATATGGAATGCGGTCTTATTTCTTAGAAATATGGCATTCTCTGTGATAAGATATTACTTGTTAGGTGTAATGATAGTGAGCTTCAAAGGATAACCTAGATCATTGCTCATATTGTACTTTTGTTGTTTAGAATACTACTAGGAATATAAAGTACAAATATATACATACATGTGTATATGTATGCATATATGTATGTGCATATACATATGTGTATATATGTGTATGCATATATATTTTTTTTTTCTCTAAGTAAGGTATCTAGGAACACAGTTTGCCTAATTTTGCAGGGAGAAAACTGAAGTCATAAAGATACAAAACCAAGATGAGCATAACGTTTTTGTTCTCTGAAATTCATTACCTGTAGTGAGACATTCTGGATTTTGCACAGATAACTTCTGGTTGTGAGGTAAGTTCTTTTTTTTTTTTTTTTTAAGATTTTATTTATTTATTTGAGACAGAGAGAATGAGAGACAGAGAGCATGAGAGGGAGGAGGGTCAGAGGGAGAAGCAGACTCCCTGCCAAGCAGGGAGCCCGATGCGGGACTCGATCCCGGGACTCCAGGATCATGACCTGAGCCGAAGGCAGTCGCTTAACCAACTGAGCCACCCAGGCGCCCCGGTAAGTTCTTGAAAAGGGACAAATTATTATTTTACAAATATTACATACCACTCTTAGAATGCTAGAGCAAATAAATTTCATTTTCATTTACATGCTTGATGTCTGCTTATTAAAATAACTAATCGAGAAAGGGTACATTAGACTTGTGGGAGAAAGGAACCTTCAGTATGTACTGAGAACAGTACTGAAAAATGACATTTTTATTCTTTTCTATATAGAAATGAAATAGATCCAAAGAAGATCAAATATTCCTCAGAAAAGCTCCTTTTTAATAACCTATTGTCTGTAAAATCTAATGGTGCTGCCATCAGAATGGGATCCTTTTGGCAAAACATAATCTTTAATGCCAATCTTGTTAACTTTCCCATCCTCAGAATGTTTATTTTAAATATTGTTTTAGGATATTATCAATACAGTAATAAGTTTTTTTTCAGTTTATTCCTAGGAAAGAAAAATTAAATATGGGGAAATTACCTAGAACTGTGAAAGAAACTGCATATATGTGTATATATATATATATATATCATAGATAATTATATATAGCTTACATTCAAAACTAGACTACTTTCTCATTTGTTGTTTTCATTTTACATTTGATCATAAAGTCATCATTTTGGCCTGGTTTTTTTTTATATATGAAGACAGACTCAATGAGAATTCCAGAGATTGCAAACTCTTAAACAGATGTATTGATTTTCAGGGTTTCACTCCACGGGAACTAGACTAAATCTCAATGCCAAGAAAAAGCAATTTAAAAAGTAGAAAGAGGAAATTCTTGAGCTTTCTAGAAACTTTAAGAAAATACTAAATGATCCTTGAGTGCTTAAACCTAAGAAAAAAGTTTGGCTATGTTTCTCCCTAAAACTTTCTTCCCTCATCTCTACAATGGTAATATTGTCTACCTGTTATGGATGTTGTGAAGATTAGGTGGGAATAGTACATCTCAAGTGCTTAGACAAAGGCCTGGCACGTGCTAAGTACTTAATAAATGGTAGCTATTTTTTTAAATTATAAATCGGTAAGCTTAATTCTCTTCCTTTTCTCACTTATAATTTAAAAAGTAACATTGTTTGCTTACATACAATAAAAGACCCCAGTTAAAAGTTTACAGCAGGATGAAATTTTGACAACGCTCTGTGTAATCACCACCACCACCACCACCACAATAAAAGTATAGAACATTTCCATCACCCAAAAAGTTCCTTTTGCTCCTTTTCAGACCCAGGGAACTACTGATCTGCTTTAAGACATACAGTTTAGTTTTGCCTATTCTAGAACTCCATTCAAATGCAATCATACAATATGTACTTTTTAATCTTTCTTCACCCAGCATGTTTTGAGTCTATTTTCTGTATTTTATGTACTAGTAATTTCTTCCTTTTGAATGCTGAACAACTGTTCATTGTTTTAATATACCATAGTTCCTTATCCATTCACACACTGATGGATGTATGGATTTTTTTCTAGTTTTTGACTACTCTAACTAAAGCTATTATGGACATTCTCACGCAAGTCTTTTTATGAAAGTATGTTTTCATTTCCCTTTGGTAAGTAACTACAAATAGAATTTCTGTGTCATATGGTAGGTGTACATTTAACTTTGTAAGAAACTTCCAGTTTTCGTAAGTGACCATAAAATTTTACATCCCCACCCGCAATGCATGAGAGTTTCAGTTGCTCTGTATCTTTGAAAACACTTACTATTCCCAGTCTTTTTAATTTCAGACATTCTTATGGTTGTATAGTAGTATACATTGTGGTTTATTGAACTTACTGTAGCACTTTCTTGTAATTAAGCATCTTTTTATGGGCTTAGTGCTGATATTTAAACCTTCTGTATGAAATGTCTGTTTAAATCTTTGGCCCATGTTTAGTGGGCTGATAATCTTATTACTGAGTTGTAAGAATTTATTATCTATGCTGGATACTAGTTCTTTTTCACATGTATGTACATTTTCTACCAATTTGCACTGGACATTTTCATTTTCTTTTGGATCTCTTTCAAAGAGGAAAACTTAAATTTTAATAAAGTCAGAGTTATTTCTCTTATATGGTCCATGCTTCTGGGCACTCCTATCTAATGAACAACAACAACAAAACAATATCACAGAAGTTGCAGGCAGTTTTCCCCCCAATGTTCCTTCAAGAAGAATACATTTTAGCACTTATGTTTGATTGATTTCTATGTCTATTCTTACACCTATCACATTCTGTTCCTTATTATAGCCTTATTAAAGTCTTCAAATAAAGTCTTCAAACACTTTTTTCATTTTCAAAATTGTTTCGGCTATTTCAGATTTTTTGTTTTGTTATATAAATTCTGCAATCAATATGACAATCTCTACAAAAAGCAAAGTGAAAACAAAACACCCCTGAGGACACTCACATGCAAAAGAGTGAAACCAGACCATTATCTTACATTATATACAAAAGTTAACTTGAAATGGATTGAAGATTTGAACATAAGACCTAAAACCGTAAAACACCCAAGAAGAAAACACAGGTGATAAGCCCCTTGACATCAGTTTTGACAATTATTTTTTTGGATCTTACACCAAAAGAAAATACAACAAAAGGAAAAATAAACAAGTGGACTACATCAAACTACAAAGTGTCTGCACAGCAAAGGAAACTATCAAGAAAATGAAAAGGCAACCTACTGAATGGGAGGAAATATTTGTAAATCATACATATATGAAACAGGTCAATAACCAAAACGTATAAGGAACTCATACAATTCAATAGCAAATAAACCCCAAAGAATCTGATTTAAACATGGGCAGGGGATCTAAATAGACATTTTTCCAAAGAAGACCTACAGACAGCCAACAGGTATATGCAAAGATGCCTAACATCACTAAGCATCAGGGAAATACAATCAAAACCACAATGATGTATCACCTCACCCCTGTTAGAATGGCTGTTATCAAAAAACAAGAGCTAGCAAGTGTTGGTGAGAATGTGGAGAAAAGGGAATGCAAAATGGTATAGCCAGTATGGAGCTTCCTCAAAAAAATTAAAAATAGAGCTACCATGCACTCTAGCAATTCCACTTTTGGGTATTTATCTGAAGAAAACAAAAAATACTTAAAAAGATATCCGCACCACCATGTTCACTGCAGCATTATTTACAAAAGTCAAGATATGAAAATAACCTAAGTGTCTATCAATGGATGAATGAAGAAAATGTGAGAGAGATACATTTATCACATATCATTTTATGCAGTTATAAAAAAAGAATGAAATCTTGCCATTTGTGATAACATGGATGGACCTCAAGGGCACTGTGTTAAGTGAAATAAGTCAGCTAGAGAAAAACAAATACCACCTGACTTCACTTACATGTAGAATCTTCAAACAAAAATGCAAACTCATAGAGAACAAACTGGTGTTTGCCAGAGATATATATATATATTATATGTATTTATATATATATTATATATATATAATATATATATACACATATATGTAAAAAGGTGAAAAATGATTTGGACAGGATCTAAATGGAAATGGGTACAACTACTGGAGACTTTTATTTCAGGTGAGAAACAATTTTTGCCTGTTTTAGGAGCAATCTTAGGTCAATTTGCTGGTAGATATTTTGGCGCTTCCTGAATCAGAACTTACAGGATAAAGAATTGTTAATAAAGACTTCCAGGTTCTAGGATATTCTAGGATGACTTCCAGGTCCTGGGTGTGGTTGGAGAGTTTACTTACTGAGAAGAGCAAGACCTAAAGTACATTCAGTTTTTTGTGTGTGTGTGGTTTTTTTGGATCTGATATATCTTAGATTCTTATGAACAGTCAACTTGGAAGTTGGATAGATGACTCGAGCTGAGAGAAGAGGTCTGAACTTGATACTTACATTTGAGAAATTTAGGGTACAGCTCATATTTGAAAGAAACATCTTTCTATGAGTTTCAGAGCTTCAGCACTTCCTTGTCACTCTTTGATATTTTACTCCTTTTCTCAAATTCCACTTTCCTTCCTTAGAATATCTAACTACTACTTAAACTTTAAGACTTAACCAAATATTTTCTCTCCAGGAAATCCTTTCCTAAATCCTCCAAGTTTTAGTGTATAGCTGACATACAAAGTCAAAGAAAGAGCCTGAGAATATAGTGAATGAAAAAGACATAGCTTGACCTGAAAGACTAACATGTTAAGAGTCAGGTTTTACAAAAGCCAGGAGAAGTAACAGTCTCAAAAAGCCAATGTGTGATCCACTGTCAAATACTTCTGAAAAAAAAAAAAAAAAAAAAAAAAAAGAAAGAATGGGATTTAAAACTTTTCAAAAATTTTTAAGTTCTCTCTCTTAAGCTGTAGTTTTTGCAGGACAGTTCAAGAAACTTTGGCATTTAATATTTCATATCCAGGGCCTATAACAGAAGCAAGTCTTTTTTTTTTTTTCCCTTATGGCATGCTCAAGTATCCCAAAGAGCACTATTTTTTGGACAGTGACAATGACATACCCATGCGAGCTTAACAATGTTAAAAAAAAAAAAATTGGAAGGAGAAACTTTAAACTGCTATATAAAACTTTGTAAAGGTAAAACCCATCTGCTTACTAATTAAAAAATACTTTGTGCATGAAATTCAAAATTGAAGATTTATATAACTCCCTCTAGGAAGGAATTAAAACATGTGATCAAAAAAATAACTGCACAAAATAGTTTAATTAAAATAATTTTAGGGAAGTGCAATGATTTAAGTAGAAGATAAGATTTAATATATTTATGATTTCTTTTATTGTGGGAACCTGAAATCTTATTTTTCTTCTCTGATAAATACATTTTTAACTAGTCATCAAGGTCCACAGAACAGTTAATACAAATAAACATACACCATAGTGTAGCAGAGAGTTTTATATTATAAATGAATGTTTGGATTCTCTGCCTTCTGCTCTCTGTTCAAAATATTCAGACTCTCTGGAGCCGTAACTTTAAATCCCCACAGGGTTGACTCAGCTTTTCATCTTTACAAAGATAGATACAGAGTACTAGCACTTTTAGTGTCTGGTATTTGTAGAAGCTTATTCTATAAATGTTTAATTTACTTAAAGATGAATTGACAGTCATTTTTTTTTAACGAGGATTTGTACTGGTCTCAATGTTTCTGTATTAAAAATAAAAGGCATTAGCACCTTGTAAGCTTTGTCCTAAATGTTCTTTTTCAATGTCTGATGTGTCATATGTAGCACAGTTAATAGCTAAATGCTTTAGAATTATTTTTTCTGAAAACAAACAGCACACACAAAATGTAGTTCTTATTTATCTTTCTATGTTTGTGTTATTAATTTAATGGTATTTATTTATAATCTACAACTAGCCTCTTAGGTCCTGGTGAGATAACTTTGAATTGCTTAGGTGGTAATATTTGACAAATACTGGGAAATTTGGTTAAAACATGAAATACAGTATTTTTATTTTATTATGTTATGTTAATCACCATACATTACATCATTAGTTTTTGATGTAGTGTTTCATGGTTCATTGTTTGTGTATAACACCCAGTGCTCTATTCAGTACGTGCCCTCTTTAATACCCATCACCAGGCTAACCCATCCCCCCACTGCCCTCCCCTCTAGAACCCTCAGTTTGTTTCTCAGAGTCCATAGTCTCTCATGGTTCGTCTCCCCCTCCGATTTCCCCCCCTTCATTTTTCCCTTCCTACTATGGTCGTCTTCTTTTTTTTTTTTTAACATATAATGTATTATTTGTTTCAGAGGTACCCAGAAATACAGTACTTTTAAGAGCCCCTTTAGCAATGATGATGTAATTGGTATTTTCCAGGGGGCTCATCAGCTTATTGATATATTTGGAATTAAAAAATAATACCTAACATGTATTGTTGGCTATTTATTTGGTATTTTTCTTGTTTACTTATTTGTTTGCTTTTTTCCATGGTCAGGCTTCCATAAGTTAGGCTGATAGAAAATTAGCTCTCCTTTGTTTCTAAGTGGGTGTTTCTTGAACGAAGAGTTTCATAGCAAATGGTGATCTATCAAGTTCCACATATTCTCTAGGGTCTTATGCAGTAAATGTTTCCAAGTGACAAAGCAATCACTTTTTGAAGATAAATGTAACTCCTGAAGAATCCAGGTTCTGCTCTACTTTCCACTGAAAATCCTAATTGACAATCACAATTCCCACCACATACAAAGCATTGTCAGGCTCAGTGCTGGGAGCTAGCCAAAAGAAAATCATTCATTTCTCCTTCCTACTACTTGATACCTGTGGTTTCTCTTGTTTCTATCATGCTGGGGTCTCTGTTTTTAATTTAAATTTTTATTGTTTTTAGCTCTTTCCCCAAAATTAAACATCTTTGGCTTCATATCTCAGATTTTTTATGTATTTGACATAAGTTTATTATTATTATTTTTTTTAATCTAAGTCATAAAATCTCACACACTAGGCTCCAGGATTTGGCAGCCACAGCATGCCTACACCAGAGAGAGAGAGGACACCTGTGGTTCTTACAGACTTACTTTTTCTGTGTTGCTCCTGAAACCAATTCATTGAGTATGAAATGGGATGTCCAAATACACAGTGTGCACAAGTATATATTAGAGGTTTGATCATTTTGGTAACTATTCACAATATAAGAGATATTGTAGTAATCTGAATTTTCCTAATCAATTGTAGGACACGGTTATAAGGAAACTCACCTTAATAGCAATTTCTCAGATTGCATTGGATCATTGCCCTCATCTTCATATCATAGCATCTCAATTCCCTCCCAAAATCTTCTGAATGTATCTAGAAATTTCTACAGCTGCCTCAGAAAATGTTCAAATTAATTTCAGCCTCCTAGGTGATGTCATTATCCATATAGCCACACAAAGGTAATATTTTGCCTTGGCTTCTGCTGCAGTTTTTAGAAGAAACTTAATTCCTGCTTAAGGTGCTATAGTCCAGGATCCCCAGAGCTGCAATCTTTTATGGAACTATAAATTCTGGATAAAGTATGAAAACTACTCTTCTTGAAAGAAGATAAGCAAACACTATGAGCCAAACACTGACAGAAATTTCCCTTTGAGAGCATTTTGAAGCCATGGTGCAGAGAAATAGAGTCCAAGGAAAAAGGAGCAGGCTTAGACGGCAGATGAAACAGATATTAGAGTTTGGGTTTTTCTATAACAATTTAGATTTGGGGATATGGTTTGATAGAAGTAAATCACACACACACACACACACACACACACTCAAAACAGTATCTGTGTAAGATCTCTTTAGAATCTTAGCTGAATGCTAAAGATGCACAAATGTAGCTTAAGACTCTGAGAGACTTAAAAAAGAATAGAGATTATAAAGATAGCAGAGAACTGGAAAGACACTGGAATCACGGCCCAGCCTGAGTATAATATCTTCATGACCACCCATGCACTCAGTTGAGACCTCAAAACAGACACACACAGTTGTAAGGATCATACAATTGCTTAGGACTAAGGTAAATTGAAAAAAATCTTTCTAACAAAGCCTGAAAATAAACTCCAAAATGATTAAAATAATCTGAGGGCAATTTGTCAGATCAAAAGGAAGCATCCTTCAGAGAAAAGTTACATATGCAGGTAACTTAAATTTTGAATAATTTCCATCAAAAAAATAAAATATATACTAGATATCCAAAAGAGCAAGAAAAAGTGACTGATAACTAAGAAAGACAAAAAATAGAACTAGACCCAGAGATGAGGTAGACATTAGAACTAGGCAACAAGAAATTCAAAATTTAAAAAAAATAAGGAAATAATAGAAAAAATGTATAAAAAGTAGAATATTTCTGGGCACCTGGGTGGCTCAGTTGGTTTCAGCATCTGACTATTGATTTGGCTCACGTCATGATCTCAGGGTTGGGAGATCAAGCCCACATTGGGCTCCATGCTGGGCATGGAATCTGCTTAAGATTCTCCTTCTTCCTCTCCCTCTGCCCCTCCTTCCCCCATGCTTGCATATGCACACATGCTCTCTTTTAAAGAAAAAAAGTAGAATATTTCAACAAATAAGCACAATCTTCAGAAAAAACAATGCAGGGTCTACAATTCAAAAATATAATATTACAAAATTAAGAATTCATTGTATGGGTATAAATTTAAGAATTCAATAGAAAATACCCAAACTGAAACACACAGAAGAAAATAAAACCCTCACAGAATGAAGTATAGAAATATATGGGACCCACTTTAAAAAGTGTAAATACCATTAATTTCTCACAGGAGAGAGAGAATGGGAGAGAAAAATATTGAAAAAAACACATAAATACATAGTTAATATTTAACTACATAAGGCAACAGTTAACATACATAAAGAAAGAAACTGACAATAATACAATAGCACCCCTTCCATCAGTGGATAGATGATCAAGACAGAAAATCAAGAAGGTAACAGTGGCTTTGAAAGTACACTAGACCAAATGGAACTAACAGATTTATAAATATATAATATTCCATCCAAAAAAAGAAACCCAGGATACACATTCTTTTCAAGTGCACATGGAACATTCTTCAGGATAGATCACATGTTAGGTCACAAAATAAGACTCAATATATTAAAAAAGATTAAAATCATACCACACGTCTTTTCTGACTACAACAGTATGAAACTAGAAAAAAGAAACTGCAAGAAAAAACATGGAAATATCACAAATACATGAGGTAAAAAACATGTTACTAAATAATGAATGGGTCAACCAAGAAATCAAAGAGTAAATCCAAAAAGAAAAAATATATGGAGACAAATGAAAGTGAAAATATAATGGCCCCAAATCTTTAAGAAGCAACAAAAACTGTTCATAGAGGGAAGTTGATAGTAATACTAGCCTACCTCAAGAAACAAGGAAAATCTCAAATAAACAACTTAACATTACACCTAAAGGAGCTAAAAAATAGAAAAACAAAGCCCAAATTCAGCAGAAGCAAGAAAATAATAAAGATTAGAGCAGACATAAATGAAATAGTGACTAAAAAAAAACAGAAAAGATCAATGAAAGCTGAGACTGGTTTAAAAAAAAATCAACAAAATTGATAAATTTTAAGCAAATATAACAAGAAAAAAAGAGAAAGGACTCAAATAAAATCACAAATGAAGGAGGAGAAATAACGACACCACAGAA
This sequence comes from Mirounga angustirostris, assembly GCF_029215605.1. Taxonomy (NCBI): domain Eukaryota; kingdom Metazoa; phylum Chordata; class Mammalia; order Carnivora; family Phocidae; genus Mirounga; species Mirounga angustirostris. Next base: position 46,223,296 of record NW_026991712.1, on the reverse strand, counting down.
CTACAAAAGATCACAAGAGATTATTATGAAAAATTATATTCCAACAAATTGGACAACAAAAAGGAAATGGATAAATTTCTAGAAACACAAAACCTCCCAAACTGAATCAGGAAGAAATAAAATATTTGAACAGATTGATTACCAGTAATGAAATTGAATCCATAATCAAAAAACCCAACAAAGTCTAGGACCAGATGGTTTCACAGGTCAATTCTACCAAACATTTAAAGAAAAGTTAGGACCTATTCTTCTGAAGCTATTCCAAAAAAATAGAAAAGGAAGGAAAACTTCCAAATTTGTTCTATGAGCACAATATTACCCTAATATCAAAACTAGGCAAAGATATACAAAAAAAGAAAACTATAGGACAGTATGTCTGATGAGCCTAGATGCAAAAATCCTCAACCAAAAATCGGCAAACCAAATCCAACTATACATTTAAAAAGTCATTCACCATGATCAAGTGGAATTTATTCCAAGGATTAAAGGGTGGTTCAATATTTGCAAATCAATCAGTGTACTACATCACATCAATAAGAGAAAGGATAAAAATGATATGATCATCTCAATAGAGGCAGAAAAAACATTTGACAAAGTATAATATCTATCCATGATAAAAACTCTTGATAAAGTAGGTTTAAAGGGAACATACTCAACATAATAAAGGCCATAGAAGAAAAACCTGCGGCTAACATCATCCTCAATGGTGAAAAAATAAAATTTTTCCTCTAAGATCAGGAACAAGACACCACTCTCACCACTTTTATTCAACTCTCACCACTTTTATTCAACATAGTACTGGACATTCTAGCTGCAGCAATTAGACAAGAAAAGGAAAGAAAGGCATCCAAATTGGTAGGGAAGAAGTAAAACTCACTATTTGTGGATGACATAATACTATACATAGAAAACCTTAAAGACTCCACAAAAAAAACTGATAAATGGATTCAGTAAAGTCACAGGATACAAAATTAATATACAGAAATCCATTGCATTTCTATATAGTAATAATGAACTAGCAGAAAGAAAAATTAAGAAAACAATCCCATTTCTAATTGCACCAAACAGAATAAAATACCTACCAATAAACTTGAGGTAAAAGATCTATGTTCTGAAAACTATAAAACATTAATGAAAGAAATTGAAGATGACACAAAAAAATGGAAAGATACTCCATTCTCATGGAATGAAAGAACCAATATTATTAAACTGTCTGTAGTACCCAAAGGAATCTACAGATTTAATGCAATCCCTATCAGAATACTGACAACATTCTTTACCAAGCTACAACAAATACTATTAAAATTTTATGGAACTACAAAAGACCCCAAGTAGACAAAGTAATTCTGAGAAAGAAGAACAAAGCCAGAGGTATCACAATCCCAGATCTCAAGATTTCCTGCAAAGCTATAGTAATCAAAACAGTATGGTACTGTCAGAAAAATAGATACATTAATCAATGGAATAGAATAGAGAGGCCAGAATTAAACCTGTGCTTCTTTGGTCAATTAATCTATGACAAAAGAAGCTAGAATATACAATGGGGAGAAACAGTCTCTTCAACAAATGGTCCTGGGAAAACTGGACAACTACATGCAAAAGAATGAAACTGGACCACTTCCTTATACCATACAGAAAAATAAACTCAAAATGGATTAAAGAACTAAATATGAGACCGAAATCACAAAACTCCTAGAAGAAAACAGAGGCAGTAATTTCTTTGACTTTGGCCACAGAAACATTTTTCTAGATATGTCTCCTCAGGTATTCACCCAAAAAAAAAATGAAAACACTAATTCAAAAAGGTATATGCACCTCTATGGTTACTGAAGCACTATTTACAATAGTCAAGATATGGAAGCAACCCAAGTGTCCTTTAATAGATGAATGAATAAAGAAGATGGGCCATTACACACAACACACACACACACACTGGAATATTACTCAGCCATAAAAAAGAGATCTTGCCATTTGCAACAACTTGGATAGACCTAAAAGGTATAATTACAGGTGAAATGAGAGAGTTGAATACCATATGATTTCACTCATATTTAGAATGTAAGAAACAAAACAAAGGAACAAACAATGGGGGGGGAGAGAAAAAAAAAAAAAAAAACACTCTTATATACAGAGAACAACCTGTGATTGCCAGGAGGGGTGAGTGGGGGGATGAGTGAAACAGATCAAGGGGATTAAGAGTACACTTATGGTCATGAGCACTGAGTAATGTATAGAAATTTTGAGTCATTATATTGTACATCTGAAACATAACACTATGTTAATTATACTTCAGTAAAGAAAAAAAAACTTAGTTTTAAAAATGTGAATGAAGCATCAATCTACAAATTCAGTTACATCAGTGATTTTGAGCAGGATAAACACAAAGAAAACCATTTCTAAGAATTTCATAATCCCTTTGCTCCAAATAAATATAAAATCTTCAAAGTAAACAGAAAAAAATACCATAGATATTAGGGTAACAACTGAATCAAAACAATGGAAAAACATCTTTAGAGTTATGGGGTTAGAGTGGTGGTAACTGCCAACTCAGGATTCAATAATCAGCAAAGAACTCCCTCTGAGATGAAAATGTATTCATTATCTACTGTTACATAATAAAGCACCCCCAAATTTAGTAGTTTCAAACAACACAGGTTTCTATCTTGTAATTCCTGTGCGTCAGAAATTTGGGCACAGTTTAACTGGGTCTTCTGATCCAGTGACTCTTATATGCTGTGTTCTTATTTTAAAGCTCAGCTAGCAAAGGATTTGCTTTAAAATTAACTCGCATGACTTAGGGCAATATTTTTGGCTGGTGAACCGGGGGCCTCAGTTAAGCACTGGTTGATGGCTGGAGGTTCTCCTCAATTCTTTACCACATGGGTTCTTCCAACATAGCAGTTTGCTTCACTGAAGCTAGCAAGAGAGGGGAGAGTGCTAACATGACAGAAGTCACAATCTTTGTTATCTAATTATGCAAGTGATATTCCATCATGTGTTGTGCATTCTGTTGGTTAGAAGCAAGTCACCAGATCCTGCCTACATTCAAGGGGATGGGATTGCACAAGGATGTGAAAACCAGGAGAGGATCATTAGGGCCATCTACAAAGCCTGTCTACCAAAGACAAAATGAAGACTTTGTCAGAAAGAGAAAGAGAGAGAGAGAAAATTATTTAAATTAAATGAAATTAAAACATTAGACACACGTCATGAATCACAGATAATAAAGCAGTATAAAAGGGACTTGAACATAAAAATGATAGAAATATTTCTAAATATGAGGGAAGAAATAGAGTGAGACCAAAGTAGTATCTTTTGAGAAGAGAATAGCTACCCTTTTCTGAATACCTGTATCAAGGATAATTTTAGATGCTTTACATAAATTATCTATAGTAACAAAATACAGTTAGCAGTAGATGTAAATATGAAGACATAAGATCTATATAAAAATGACATAAATTCTTGATTAAATTGAATATGAAGTATGAAAATAAAATTAGATTGCATATTATCTGAAACTGAGTATCTTATAGTAACACTGTGCACTTTCTAACTTCCTAATCAAACAGGTCAATTCAGTTGGCAGATGCCATTTCCTTCCCTGGCTCACTGCACGGGCATAGCTTCTGAAGCTACAACAATCATATTGTGATTTTAGCATGAGGACAAATACAAACTTTTAAGACTGATGAAACAGAAACAAAAATCCAGCCAGAAGGAGCGCTGGTGTAACTACAGCAGAGCTGAAATAAATACCCATCTCCAGATTCTAGTCCTTACAGCAATACCGGATATTCTCAGTTTTTACTATTTGTCAGTGACAATGCCAATGTGTATATTAATAATAAATTGTTGTGCTAATTTGCATTTTCCAGATAAATAGTGAAGATAAGCATTTTTTCAAACATTGATCAGGCATTCAGTTTTCTTGTTCTAGAAAAACATCCTTAGGCATTCTGATATATATTCGGGATTTGATTTATCATTATATGCATCACAAATATCTTCTCTAAACCTGAGGCTTGTTAATTAACTTTTGTAAAAAAAATGCTTTCTTTATATACAAACAAGTTTTTCATTTTGAATAAAATTGATCAGTCTTGAACGCTTTGATTGGAAGTTTTATTTTCTTACTTCTGAATGTCTTCCTTAGTCCAACATCACGTAGATAGTCTCTTAATAAGCCCTTCAAGATGTTTTAAAATCTTTTTTTAAGGTGTTTTAAAATCTTGAATTTCATAAATAGGTTTATGTAATATATAAGATATATATTGTATATGTATATTTTGTATAATGTATAATAAAATATAAATGGAAATTTTCTGTGCGTGGCAAGAGTCAGGATTTTGATTTTTTCAGTGTGGACATCAAAGTATCCTGAATATTATGTTAAATATATTGGACATTACATTGTCTAATATATTGAATAAATAATATTCAATACCCTTCATTTAGTTTATTTATTGTTTCTTGTTGATACATAGTATCTGCTTCATGGATTTGAAATTTTATTATTAAGTAAACAAATATTCAGAATTTTTATGTTTTTTGATGAAATGACTCATTGCTTATTAGGGAATGGCCTTAATTAACTCTTAGAATTTAGTGGCTTTGAGTTTTACTTTGTCTGATATCAGATATTAATATAATCACTATTTTTGCATGGTATATGTTAATCTATCATTTTACTTTTAATCTTTCTGTGTCTTTCCATTTAATATGTAATTACTGATATAGGAAATGTTGGGGTTCAGAGCAAACAGTCAAGAAAGAATTCTTGAGATGTCTTGGGTGCAAAATGGTGGTTCTCTTAAAGCACAGAGACAGGACCAGTGGACAGAAAGAGTTGTGCTGAGGTTGTGAGAGGTGACTGATTATATACTTTCAAGCTGGGAGGAGGTTAAGGACAGCACAAGCCTCCAAGGTATTTTGGAAACAAGGTTTCCAAACAGGGGCTAGCTATTGTAATGAAAACGTCATTTACTACTGTTTAGTAAAAACTCAGTCATGAGACCCTTCGGATGTTCATCAGTGGGCCATATGCTTGGAGGATGATTGCTAACATATATCTTGGGGAGTAGAGATAAAGGAAGTTTCCAAAGGAATTTATAGATGTTAAAGAAGACTCACAGGATCCTGGAGGTCAGGATAATGTTAAGCTAAGATTGCCTTTTGCCCTTAGCAAAGTATGAGCAACAAGGCAGCTGAGTTCCTGCCTGTTTTGTACTTGTCAATAGGCTGTAAGTAGTGAGGAAATTTAATTTTTTTCTTTTGCCTTTGTTTCCCACACCAATTGCTGTAAATCATATAGAGTCTGCCTTTTTTTTTTTTTTTTTAACAATCTCTGCCTTTTAATTGGGATGTTTAAACTATGTGCATTTAATGTAACTAGTTTTATGGTTAGTTTTAGGTCAGTCATCTTATTGCTTGCTTTCTATTTGTACCATCTGTTCTTTGTTCTCTTTTATCACTTTTCTGCTCTTTTGCGATAAATGAAGAATATTTTATGCTTCAGTTTTTCTCTTTTTGCTTATTATAACTTGATGTTTAGTTATTTAGTAGTTATTTTAATGTTTACAATATGCCTTTTTATCTTATGACAATTTACCTTCAAGTGTTATTATACCATTTTATGTATAAGAATCTTACAATAGCGTGTACCAGAAATGGTGAAGTTATGGACCCCTGAAAATTTACTCTTGTATAAAAGCAACAAGAACACTAGGCAAAAAAATTGTGAAAATCTAATATCAAAATTCTGGAAGTTAACCAGAAGCTTGGAACAAATTGAAGACTGCTTATCAGGAAAAAAAGCTGAAATTTGGTATTAACAATGAGATTTGTGGCAATTCAGCTTCCCCTTTATTCCCTCCAGCTACTCAGTAGATTTAAAAATAACACTGCTATCAAAACCAGGCCAAATCAGAGGCCCCTGGGTGGCTCAGTAGGTTAAGCATCTGACTTTGGCTCGGATCTTGATCTCAGGGACCTGGAATCAAGCCTGGTGTCCTGTCGGGCTCCCTGCCCCACCCCACTCAGCATGGGGTCTGCTTGTCCCTCTCCTTCTGCCCCTCCCCCTGCTCGTGCTCCCATTCTCTCTCTCTCTCGCAAATAAAATCTTAAAAAAAAAAAAAAAAAAACAGGCAAAATCAACACAAGAAAATAAAACTGCAGACCAATATCTCATGAATATAGTCACAAATATTGCCTACAAAATGCTAGCAAAACAAATCAGGCAACCTAAAAAGGATCTTACACCACACCAAGTGTGATTTATTGCAGAAATACAAGGCTGGCTCAACATATGAAAATCACCATATGATTATATCAATAGCCACAGAAAAAGCACTTGACAAAAATCTAACACCAATCTTAAGTGGTGTCATTTTCCTCTGTCTGAAGGACTTCGACAGTTCTTGGAGTGAAGGTCTGTGGCTCATAAATTTTTTTTCAGTTTTATTATGCTCAAAAATGTATTCAACCTACAATTTTAAAACATAATTTTGTTGCTTAAGAATTCTAGATTGATGGTTTTCTTCCCAATACTTTAAAGATGTTTCTTCACTGTTCACTTGTGTGGACTGTGTCCTTGAAATATCTCTTGCAATTCTTATATTTGTTCCTTTGTATATAATGCATTTTTAAATTTCTGGCTTACTTTTTAGACTTCCTCTTTTTTATTACAGTTGTTCAATTAACTCAAGAGTTATGATGTGCCCTGGTATAATTCCGGCGTTTTCTTTTGCATGGGATTCATTAAGACTGTTGGATCTGTCAGCTTATAATTTTTATCAAATATGAAAATATTTTGCCATGATTTCATCATATGCATTTTTTTCTGTGCCTTCCTTTCTTTTCTCTAGTTTGAGCACTCCAATTATTGCTGTATTTGTCTGCTTAACATTGCTCCAGATTTAACTCATGCTTTTTTACCATTAAATGAAGATAATATTTAGCTCATAAGAACACAGCACATAGTAAGTCCCCCATAAATAATAGCTATCATATAAAGGAATGAAGAAAATACCCATATAAATATTAAGAAGTCGCAAACATAATTTCAGGGATTCTATACTAGGTTTTCTGAGCATATAATCAGGAGCTACATTCAGAAAGAAAGCTCTTTGTTTACTGAGGAAAATATTTTTTGTTTTCTCTCTCTCTTTTATTTTTTTTCTACTTGCTACATCTGAATACTACTAAGTTGTCTGGCTTTTAATATTTATAAGCTTTCAAGTGTCAACAAGAAAATGTCCAATCTTCAAAAAATCTCTAATCTCATAATAGTACACACCGTATATTGAAGAGAACATGAAAATCAATTTTCAATTTACTTAACTAGTCACAGATTTCATTATAAAGCATTTTTTTAAGTTCTTTGACATAATTTTGTATGACTCTCAATTTTATTTAAAGCAGTAATTGTCTTCTTAGCACAACACAATAATTGCACTGGGTAAAAGTCTTCTACATAGTCCCATTAATTGATTAAAATGATATTTTTGAAAGGCCATATTCCAGATGGAGGTTTTCAATTTGCATCAAAGGAACATTCCACGTATTTTTGGAATTTTGTGATTAAAAATAAAGTAGAACTTAGAATATATTGTTCAGGGTTCTATTAAGATTCTAGCCTTACCTCTACAAATTAAAATAAAGTTCTTCACCATGTATTAATAACATATAAAAAATAAGGAAACACTAATTGAAGAAAAGGAGATTTTCCTCAAAATGAAACCTGTGATTGGTCTTTACCTCCAATCTGCTGTGTTCTCTAAGACAAAACAGACCATAAATAAAAATAACAGTAATCTTCAGCACACCTAAATAACAATAAAAAGAACTTAGAATTAAGCTGCGTTTTAAAAAGAAAAAAAAAAAAACATTAACATATGCTCATCTATCATGAAAAATGCATTCTATCCAATTTTTTTAAAAAAATGAATACTCTAGGCTTTGTAAAGAAAATATTCATTGATATCATCTTTCTATACACATTCAGGCAATTTTCCTCCTCTAGAGCATTTGATAAATAATAGGAATTCCTTTAACCTTGAGAGCAATCTGAAAACCATAAAAAATGTACAGCTATAAAGCTATATCAGTAGGCACAGCCTGTTACCTGCTCAGAGCTATTAGCAATGATTGATGTTCAGCAGAGCTCTTCTGACCTATATCCTTCAGAAAGATCTCAGTAGCCTTAGCTGGTGTATTCCATTTGGTTTCCTCCTGTATCAGAATGTATTCATTATGCTAATACTTATCAAGGTGGCTATTCATTTTCAGTGAGTATTCTTTGAGGAGCTTCTCCCAAAACTTCAGTAAGGCCTTATAAAACATCATAGTCAAGCTTTTATTGAAGACCTTACTAGATCCATGGATACAGACCTCCTATATGAATATGACATTATAGCCCACTGAAGAAAGAAAGCAGAGGTCCAAAGACTGTGTGTGACTGTATTACAAAGCATTATAGGTTGATTTATACCAAACTGTTTTAATTTTTTCCTGAATTTAATTCTCACTCAAAAATTTCCCTTTAATAAAATAAAATTCTGTCATATTATGTACTTAATGATATTGGATGATGATATGTTTTAATCCTTCTGAACTGTTGGTTAGGTGAAAAAAAAACAGAAAGTAAATGAAACAAGTACAGCCCTGATTTTGGAATTTGAATGACACTAAAACTACTATTGTTCTACAGAGTTTTTAAGAGAAGTCATTCAATAAAATAGCACAATTATAACTATCAGCTTTGTGGAGAGTCGGTATTCATCATTTCAGCAGATAAAGTTTGACTTTTTTTCTCTAATTCTTTTTGAAGATTTTGTAAAATAGCTTTAGTTAAGGTCACTTGGACTTGAAAATAGGCTAGGTTTTACTCATTATGATATCAGATAAAAATAAACTTACTTTTCCTCTCCTTTATCTTTTATTTCCATGTCAACTCCTATATTACTACTTTTAGTGATTATTTATTTCATTCATGATTCCAATATACTTCTTAGAGGCTCTTTTTTAATGCTAGTGAACCATGGCATCAAGGAAATTAACAGTTCCATTTCTTTATTTCTTCCATTTCTTAAAACTCATGCTTTAAGTTCTACGCTGCCTAGAGCTTATAGCTTTTATCATCACTGCATGTGGCCCAAAGCCAGATAACTGTTAAATGTTCCATTTACGTACTCTGAGGGACATCCAGAATCAGGGGTAAAACAGTGTACCAACAGACAATTGTAGTTACTTTGAAAACTCACAATTACACCAAAAGTTGTTCCTTACAATATTAAAAACAATCAGATTCCAAGAGTAGAATCTGCTTTTACATCTGGCCAAATAGAATATTATTACCACTAAAAATATTGCTTACATCTGTTTCTTCCCTAAATATATTGTGTTATTTTATAGACACTAGTTTACTTTGAGTAAGTGAATATAATTATTTTATACATTTCTTTTTTAATTCTCCCACAATTGGGATATATCAGGTTAGATTCAAATCATATTGCTCTCAAAGTATCTTAGAGTTATATTTTGATACTTTGGCTGAAACAAAAGAAAAACTTTTCTGGCTTTATTTTAAATCAGTTGACAGATAAACAGCAGGACAATTCTGTCACAATTAAGGATGAACACATTGTAAAATGAGCTGCAACCAGCCACCTGTAGGTAATAAACATTACCTATCCTCTAGAAATAATCAGCCCTTCAATTATCCACAGAAACTTGGACCTGGGTATCTTTTCTCCAACAATATGCCTGTTATTTGTCACCAAATCATTCCAGAAGTATTCTTTTTATAACAAAATATGAATGTGAAAAACAGACATTAGACAAACAAAATGTCATTTCCTTTTGCAAAAATATTTCTGTACTTGGAGAGTCCTGAAAAATACTCTATGCCCAAAAAAAGAATCTTTTGCTACATGATTCTGAAATGAAATGAAGATGATATCCTGCTGTAAATCTTAGAAGCATTATTTCCTTAGTTTCAGAAGAAAGCCTTCTGATGGTAGAGTCATCAGTATTGCTATTTCTTTAATGATGACTTTGCCATCATTTTGAAATAATTACTTTGATAGACAAGTAGTCCTCATCTGCATCCCACCCTTAATTTATATTCCAAGAATTGGCAAAACTAAAGGCCTGGCAATCTCATTCTTGCTTCATATTCCTGGTATTTTCAATTCCTGGTACAATTTCAAAACGGAAATTGTAACATATGGTATGCTTTGTCACACTCTTAGGTGATTTCATCTGATCTTCAAATTACTTCCAATGGTCTCTTGCCATTAGCTTGTGATATTGAATACTGTGGTAGGCATAGCAATGAACTCAACACTGGGGAATGAGCAAAACTAACCCCGAATGGCATGTTATTTACCCCAAGGGAAATATATGCTAAGGTCACTACTTTGAATATCCTTCTTTAAGGTTGAGAAACAATTAGTTCATGATCCCATAGAATGTGATAATGGCAGCAAATGCTGAAGATAAATCTATAACATTTAATTAAAAAGAAAAAAAGGTTGATATATTTGGATTTTGTGTTTTTCTTGAAAATTTATATTTTTTGTAGAAATTTAAAATTTTATAAAGGGTGAAGATTCATTTCTTGCTTTTTCATTTATTCAAAAATTAAGAATATGATGTGATGAGCAGTGGGTGTTATACACAACTGATAAATTATTGAACACTACATCTGAAACTGATGATGTACTATATCTTGGCTAATTGAATTTAAATAAATTTTTTTTAAAAAATATTATCAATAGGGTTGAGATTTACACTCTATTAAGCATTAGATATATTTTAGACTTCATTTTTATCCTACAAACTGTAGAATAAGTAGCATAAAACCTCAACTCCAGTCACAAAACTCTTTGCCCTGCAGTTTGTTGCTGCTCCTGATAGATTAAATAGTTTCTTTGTATATTATTACATTCAACAAATATATTTGAACACCTGCTGTGTGTCAGGAAATATGTTATGCACTGTGAATATGTGCTAAACAGGAAAGACCAGTTGCTCTCGTGGTGAAGCTGATACACAGGGAGAATCGAGACACAAATAACTGCAATTGTGACAAAAGCTATCTGAATGAAAGTACAGGGTATCAATATTTCAAAAACACAAATGGAATAATTTTTTATCCTCAAAAACCCAACAACCTTGTCTCAAAATCGGAGAGACTCTGAACAACTATTAAAACTAAGAATAGAATTCATCAAAGCGTTTTGATATATTATCAATAGAAATGATATAAACAAACAATTCACAGAAGAAAGACTCATGGCAATAACATTTCAAAAGAAGCACAACTAATCACTTACAGAAATATGTAGATTAAAGGAGTTTTGTTTGTTTACTCATTTTATTACTTTGCTGGGGCTGCAGTAACAAAGTACCATAACCTGGGTGGCTCAAACAACAGGAATTTTTGTCTCACAGTTCTGTAGGATGGAAGTCAAATATCAAGCTGTCAGCAACATTGGTTCCTTCCAAGATTGTGAGAGAGAATCTGTTCCTTGTCTCTCTTGTAAAGTCTGGTAATTTGCTGCAACTCCTTGGTGTTCTTTGGCTTCTGTTGCATCACCCTCAACTCTGCCTTTTTCTTCACATGATGTTGTCCTTGTGTGTATGCCCACACCCAAACTTCTTTTTATAAGGACAGCAGTCATATTGGATTAGGAGCCCATCCTATTTTGGTATAACTTTGTCTTAACTAATCACATCTGTAAGGACCCTATTTCCAAATACTCACATTCTGAGGTACTGGGGGTTAGAACTTCAATGTATAAATTTTGGAAGGATACAATTCAATGCATAACACTTCTCATTTATGCAAATAACATTAAACATATAACACTTTTAATAACCAGTGCTGGCAAGAATATGGAAAAGGGGTCATTCTCATATACTGGTAGAATTTTACACTAGCAAATTTTATTTATGATGCCATTTTGGCCAAATCTATCAAAAATTTAAAATGTACTCAATTTTTGCCTTGGAAATTCCACTTCTAGAAATCTATCTTGTATAAATACATGTGTGAACAAAGATTAATATATAAATAATAACTGAGTCAAGAAGAAATAAAATATTTTCTTGAATTCATTCTGAAATATTTCATATTTTATAGGCCATTCTGAATATTTTTATTTTTTAATTTCCTCTTCATTATTAAAAACAGAAGTGCATTTGATTTTCTATAGTGATCTTTCATTCTGTGATCCCATGCTAAACTCCCTAAAGATTTTTTTTGGTACATTCCTTAGGACTTTCTATAGAGAAAAATGTTAATAAAGTTTTGTTTCTTTCTTTCCAACATATATGACTTTTATTTATTTTTTTCTACTTGCCTTATTGCACTTGTCTGGGACTTCCAGTAAAATACTAAAGAAGAGAGGGAAAAACAAACATATTTGCTTCATCTCCAATTCTAGAGAAAAAGTATTCCATCTTTCACTACTAAATATGATATTAACTATAGTTTCTCCATGTTTTGTTGTTGTTTAGTATTTTCTGGACACCCTTGAGAAAATTCCCTTATATTCCTAATTTACTGAGAGTTTTAAAAATGTGTATATAATGTCTTTTTACATCTATTGAGATCATCTCATTGTTTTCTTTGCCCTTCTTTATTTTACTTTGCTAATTTAGTGAAAGACATAGATTGATTTAAAAATGTAAAACCAATCTTGCATTCCTGAGATACACCACACTTAGTCATGATGTGATAATTCTATCATATGATGTGTTTCAGTTTACTAATATTTTGTTAATGATTTTTGCATCTATTCTTAAGGGATATTGTTTTGGAGTTTTGTACTCCTGTAGTGTCATTTTCTGATTTGGTATATGGGAAATTCTTGTCTTACAGATGACTTAAGGGTTTGGGTAGAATTGACACTATATCTTTCTGCAATGCTGAGTATAATTTACCAGCAAAGTAACCTGGGCCCATGGTTTTTATGTGGGAAGCTTTATATCTACAAATCCAATTTCTTTCATAGACATATGGCTATTTAAGTTATCTATTTCCTCTGATGTGATTATTTCAGTTTATAACGTTGTTATAAAGTTACTTATAACATTTCCTTTCTTTCTAATAATTGCAATAGTACTCATGATGTCCTTTCTGTTCATTGTATTAGCAATTAATGTCTTCTTGTTATTTTTCTGAGAACTAGATAAATATTTTTTTCTAATTTATCTTGTCCAAAAATAAGACTTTTTTTTAAATATACTTTTCATTACTTTTTCACTTCTATTTCATTGATTTATGTTTTTAATTATTTCCTGCCGATTCTACTCAATTTAGATGTAACTTACTCTTCTTTTTCTAGCTTCTTAAGGTGGACAGTTATGTTAATTTTACAACCTTCATCTATTTCTAATATTTATGTTTAAGGCTATAAACTTCTAAGTATTGCTTTTGTTGTATTTCAGAAGTTTCATGTTTGGGTTTTTTGTTTTCTTCCAGTTAAAAATATTTTCTAATTTGTACTTTTTTATCTGAAATAGAAGTTATTTATAAGTGTATTAATATCCAGACATTTGAAGATTTTTACAAATGTCTTTGTCATTTATTCTTTAACTGTGGTCAAAGTACTTACTGTGTATCACTTCAATTCTTTTAGATTTATGGACACTTGTTTATGGCACTGTAGTGGGCTAAATAGTGTCCCTTCAAACTGGGTATCTACTCAGAAATTCAAAATATGATCTTATTTGAAATAGCATCTTTGCAGATGTAATTACTTAAAAAATCTGAGATGAAATCATCCTGGATTTAGGGCCCTACATTCAATAATTAGTGTCCTTTTAAGAATGAGTGTGGACCTGCTAATGTCTTTGTTTTGGTCTTGTGGCCTCTAGAACTGTAGGAGAATACATTCCTGTTGCTTAAAGCTAACAAGTTTGTGGTACTTTGTGATGACATCCTTAAGAAGCTAATACAGATTTTGGTAATGAAAAGTTGAGTGCTGCTTTAACAAATATCTAAAAGTGTGGGTGCATATATTTTCCAAAACTTACCAAATTGTACACTTAAGAGTATTTTATTATATTTAAAACATAACCAAACAATGCTAAATAAACAATTCTGGATCAGACATCCACTTCTGGAAAAATGGAGTAGGCATACTTTTCCTTATTCATCCTACTGTATTTATTAAACTTACTAAAAATATTAGAAGACTGAAGAGCATTGAAAACATTGTAGATCAGCTAGAGATTTCAGGACCTAAAAAACGATGCAGGGGTGAATTCCCTGTGTTGTTTTTTCTCCTTTCTTTTTTTTTTTTTTCTTTTCTTTTTTTCTTTTCCTTTCTTTATATATCCTAGATTGGTTTCTGGAGAAGCCAGCAACCCAGAAATGGGAATTTTAGAACTGAAAAAAACAATAAATAAAATAAAACATTCAATGAATGGTTTGAATAGAAAGGACAGAAAAAAGTATAAGTGAACTTAGAAATTATTCAATCCAGAAAAATAAAAATAAACTTAGAAAAAGGAACAGAACCTCAGAAACCTGTAACACTGTCACAGAAGCTCTAACGTTAATTTTATCAGCAACCCAAAAGGAGAGACATAACAAGACAGGACTGAAACAATACTCAAAGATATAATGGCTAAAAAACCTTCCAAATTTGGCACAAGACATAAAGCCAGACATTTAAGAAGCTGACTAAATCCCAAGTAGGATAAATCCAAAAAAATCAAAAGCAAGACATATCATAGTCAAACTTGTGACCAAAAAAAAAAATCTTAAAAGCGGAGAGAAATGATTTATTATACACATGAAAGGAATGTAATGTAAATCCAAAATTAAGCAAAACTATCTTTCAGAAATTAAGGAGCATCAAGACATTCTTTAATGAAAAAAACTTAGAATATTTGTTACCAGCATAAGTACTGTAAAATAATAGCTAAAGGAAGTCCTCTAAAAGGAAGGGGATAAGGAAGAAATCTTAGAACATTAGGAAGGAAGAAAAAATGGAGTGAAAATATGGATTAGTACAGGGGCGCCTGGGTGGCTCAGTCGTTAAGCGTCTGCCTTCAGCTCAGGTCATGATCCCAGGGTCCTGGGATCGAGTCCCACATCGGGCTCCCTGCTCTGCGGGAAGCCTGCTTCTCCCTCTCCCACTCCCCCTGCTTGTGTTCCCTCTCTCACTGTGTCTCCCTCTGTTAAATAAATAAATAAAATCTTTAAAAAAAAAAAAGAAAATATGGATTAGTACAATATATTTATTTTTCTCTTGTGTTTTATAAATTTTGTTTGATGGTTGAAGCAAAAATTACAAAACTGTCTAATGTGGTTTTCAGTATACATTGAGTATTTACTTAAGACAGGTAGATTATACATGAGAGGTTAAAGGGACATAAAGGGAAGTAAGTTTTCTACACTTCTTTGAAGTAGTAAAATACTGATATATTGTATTAAGTTAAGTTATGTTTGTATAATGTAATACCTAAAAAATCTAAAAATCTATACAAAGAGATACACTTAAAAACTATAGATAAATCAAAATAGAATTCTAAAATATGTTTGAGTAACCCAAAGAAAGGCAGAAAAAGGTATCAGAAAAATTAAAAATAGAAATAACAAAGCAAAGAATAAAATAGAAGATTTAAGCCCTGACATATCAATAATTATATTAAATTTAAGTGGTCTTACTGTACCAGTTAAAAGAGATTGGCAGAATGGATAAAAAAAATGTAAACCAACTCTATCCTGTTTACAAGAAACTCATTTCAAATTCAATGACTTAGGTTCATTGAAAGTAAGGATGGGAAAATACATATCATGCAACGTTAATTTTAAAAAATCAGGAGTGAAACAAAATAGACTCAAGAGCAAAGAAAAAAGAAAGGTACGTTACATAATGATAAAAAAAAAAGTCAATCCATCAAATACACACTGCAATTCTAAGTGTATATCCAAACAGAAATAAAAAAAATAAAGTGAAGCAGAAATCTGATAACACTAAAAAATGAGAAATATAGAAATCAACATTTATAGTTGGAGACTGTAACATTCTGTTCTCAAAAATAGATAAAACATGCAGAAAGAAGATCAGCAAGGATAAGGACGAACTCATTAATACCATCAAACAACAGGATCTTACTGAAACTTAGAAACTTAGAAAAAACACTCTCTACTTGGGCCCCGCATTTGGCTCCCTGACCTTTGGGAACCCTGTTTCTCACTCTCCCTCTGCTGCTCCCCCTGCTTGTGCTTGCTCTCTATCTGTCAAACAAACAAACGAATAAATAAATAAAATTTAAAACAAACCAAAAAACAAAACACTCTACTCAAGAGCAAAACACATATTCTTTTTAAGCACCCATGGGAGATGCATCAAGATAGACCATAAAATAAGACTCAAAACATTCAAAAGAATTTAAATCTTCTATGTGTGTTCTCTGACCACAATGGAATCAAGCTAAAATCAATTACTGAAAGATAAAAGAAGTTTTCCAAAAGCTGGAACTAAAACACATTTTTTTTCTTAAGTAGGCTCCATGCTGGGCTTGAACTGACGACCTTAAGATCAAGACCTGAGCTGATATCAAGAGTCAGACACTTAAGTGACTAAGTCACCCAGGTGCCCCTGAAAATAATGGAGTTAGTTCTTTGAATAAATCAATAAAATTGGCAAACCTATAGCAAGACTGACAAAAAAGGACAGAAAACATAAGTTACTGAGAATGAAATATTAGGTTTTATAATGCCCTGTTCAATGCTTTATGATGTTCCAACCTATTCTTTCTTCCCCTGCACCTTCCCCAATGTGTTCCCTCTCCCATCAATAACCTCTACTGGGCAGCTTGGATGCCATTTGGGCAGAGAATTCTTAGGTGCTAGTTACCCAAAGTTCTGAGGATAAAGAAGGGACAGTCTTAGGCTCTAGGATAGCACAATCTCTTGTTTCTAAAGATTCTTTACTAGTGTGAAGAAGCTAGAGGAAGGCCAGAACAGAGCCTCTAAAGCATAGGGCTCAGGGCAGAGTCCCCTTGTTTTCTTTGTCTAAGGGTAATACTACCAGCAGCTTTTTTATTTTTTTATTATTTTTTTATTTTTTTAGCAACTGGTGGGATATAAAGATGAGCAAAGGGGAAAAGCTGGATGTTGAATTTGGCCAACCGAGCACAGTGTGCTATTTCTTGATAAGGGAGAAGTTTGGGTTGGTTTGGGGACATCTGAGGGAGCCTAAAAGGTAAAACTAATATAGCACTTGAGGGCAAGCACTATTCTAAGCATTGTGACATGCACTCAACACTGTAACTCTAGGTATTATTATTATCATCTCCATTTTATAAATGCAGGGAGTAGGCATGGAAAGTTTAAATGACTTGCTCAAACTCACACATCTAGTAAGTGGTAAAATTACTGTAAATTCAGGATTCTGGTTGTAGAATCTACGCCCTTATCCTCCTTATCCCTGGCTTCAGATGCAAAGAGTAATAACGTCTGGAGAATAATATGATTTGAAAATCTGTATTTGGAATCTCTAAAAATATAAATCATTGAATTTGTAGATTTATCATATAAATTACATATAGTACAAATAGAGGAGGCTAAATATAGATTCCTGAAAACAATTCACATTTGAGATCATGGTGGGAGGAGCCTTCAAAGGAGGCTCACTGAGACTAGTGAAATAGGGATACAAATATCAAAAGACTTTATCCTAATCAAAGGCAAGGAAAGATGCCACAAGTAAAAGGAGTGGTTAACAGTGGTAAATGCTATGAGATACTAAGGAACAATAATATTGACATTAAGCAAGTGCCCATTGTAAGTAAAGCACTAGATGAAAGACTTTATATATAATTTATCATGTTAGTCTTATAGCAACTCCATGCTATAGGGGAAACTCCATGCTAATGGGGAAACTATAATTTTCCTCATTTTACAGGTGAGCAATCTGAATCAAAGAGAGGTTAATAAAATTGTTCGAGTTTGCACAGATCATAGGTCAAGACGTGGAATCATGATTCAAATGGAAGCCATCTGATTGCGGAGCCCATGTATATGTGCATTGGAATATGTGCATCATACTTAACAACATGGATATCTTTAGTAACCTCAGTAAGAACAGGTGAAGAGGTAGTGACAATGGCTGTCAAATATTGATTCCCGATATTTAGAAAGGAAGCAATGGAAAGAGATTATGGATCTAGGGGAAGTTTTATCTGAGGGGTAGGCTTTGAGTTTGATTCTTAGATGGAAAAAATGAGACAAACTGTTATTGCAAAGAAACCCATATAGTAGGTATTATTCTAGAGATACCAATCTATTGAGTGAACAACCAACCTGTGGTGTCTCTAAAGAAAGGATCATCCTTCATAAGCAAAAAGGAACATTTTCTGCTGTCACTGTAGGAAAGACGGGGAAAAAAGGAGCAAAGTGCTGATAGAGGTAGAATACTCAAGAAAGTTGAACTCCTTTTTCTTGTCATTCTTATTTCTATGGGAAAGAAGGCATTAGATCTCTTCCTAGCAAGGGAGCAGGAGATATAGTTCTATCTAGGTTTGAGAAAAGCCAAGAGGTTTTAAATTGCTGTTGTATCTAGCAGAATGCAGAGGGGACAGAAGAAACATGGAAGCTATCTGGGCAGCATGAGGAGCCCAGTTGAAGTTAGAGCATCAAATGATAGTCAGGTTGTTTTATGATAAAGACTTGGCTAATTATCAGGGAAAATTCCTTTGTATTAAAGGCCCACATCAATTAGTAACTTCTTCCAAGGCAGTAAAAAGAAGATGCAGAACACATGGAGACATATTTGTTTGAAGGCTTGATTCAATAAAACACCTTTTCTCTTCTATTAATGTAATATTACATATATAAATTTGATATTACCAACATCGGTTTATTAGTCCCCTGCTGGTGAGAAACTGGAACCCCTGTCCCCAAACTGCCTTAACTTCCTGACTTGGTAGAGTTAGAAAAAAAGAAAGGTTTAAAGCTAATTCATAGTCAAGTTACAGGACTTGATCTTGTCATACTTTCTTTGGGCCTGACACAAGACTGTACAGTTGAATAACATCCACCCCCAAACCCTAACTTCAGACGACACTAAGGAGACATGTTGACTAAATGCATGTGTTATCCTGGTTTAGGTCTTAAAACGAAAAAAAAAAGGACACTAGGGGAAATACTGGTGAAATCCAAATGAAGTCTAGAGTTTAGTTAATAGTATGGGGCCAACATTAATTTGTTAATTTTGACAAATATATTGTAGTTATATAAAATTAACATTAAGGCAAACTGGGTAAAGGGACTATTAATTCTCTGTATAATCTTTGCAAGTTTTCTCAAAATCTGAAATTATTCTCAAAAAAGTTTATTGAAAATTAAAAATATGAATTATCCCTCCTAAGTCTTTCATATCCAGAAAAAGGAAGATAAAAGGAAATTCTCATCTCTATTTTTTAAGAAGTAATGCATTGACCCTATTACCTAAGTTTTAGAAGAATGCCTGTCATTATCAAACTCTGCTTTGAAACTAAATATATTTGGGGGCACCTGGGTGGCTCAGTCATTAAGCATCTGCCTTTGGCTCAGGTCATGATCCCGGGGTCTTGGGATCGAGCCCCGCCTCGGGCTCCCTGCTCAGAGGGAAGCCGGCTTCTCCCTCTCCCACTCTCCCTACTTGTGCTCCCTCTCTTGCTCTGTCTCTGTCAAATAAATAAATAAAATCTTAAAAAAAAAGAAATATATCTTTTCCCTTTCTTCTAGTAAGCAAACAACAGAGGGTTAGAAGTCAGAATAAAACGCCACATTGTAATGAGAAGTATTTATCATCTAAGTCCTAGCTAAGCAAAAACAAAACCAAAAATAAGCAAACAAAAAAAAAAACATGTTCTCTATTTCATACATTGTGTTCAAATAGTAGATTATAACAGAGTGACTTGGCTGAGTCCAAAATGTGAAATAATTACATCAGGAATGTGGTAGACTGCTGGGATGCTAGCCTTATGTCCAATACATTAAACGCTGAAGAGTTGTTTAGAGGTAATTAATACACTGACTTATTTTTATCTTTCCTATATTGCTCAGAAATAAAATGGTTTTAACCCTAAATTTGCTGTTAAAAAATTTGCTGATATATAGCTCTTTGAATAGTCAGTTTGTTGGAAACCATTAATATCTGTGTGATAATTTCATCCTCAGTATCACACTGACATATACAATCTTATGGTACTTGAATATTCCCATATGAGTGTGTATATTCCAAAAGCTAGTCCTAAAAATTAATTTGTTAAAGGCCAGTAATCTCTTACAATGAAAAGTAATACAATATACAAAGCATACTTAATTACTAGATCTAATGAAAGTCTCTCATACTGCTGTATAGCCCTCAAATGTTATAATTGATAGAGTCTTTACATTTATACATTTTTTTTTAAGGAATGACAATTACAGTTACATTAATACTATGGGGAAACCACATGATTTTATGAATTAAATGTTAATTCATTGTTAACAAATTAACAATAATTTGTTAAATGATTAAATCATTTAACAAATATGCATTGAGTTTTATGAAGTATAGGCTTTGTGCTAAGCTCTCAGGATATAGCGGTTAAAAAAATGAACATGTCCTTCACACTCAAGAACTTGCCAAATAGTAGGAAAAGCAAGTAAGAAACAATTTCTTAAATTACTGAAATATTGAGTATTTATTACGTTCTAGGAAGAGCTTAACTGCTCCTGAAATGTACAACAAGTAAACTGTCATAAGTACTAAAACTACAGAGGATACGGTGATAGACAATAATAAGCAATAATTACCTCGATTATGAGGAGATTACTTTATATTGGAGGTTCAGCCTAAGACACTAAGAAGAGGCTATTTATTGAAGGAAAGGTGAAAAAAGCTAGCTGTGCTAAAAGCAGCAAAAGAGTATTTATTCTAAAAAAAGGTAAGATCACAGGCATATCTCGTCATAAAGAAAAACGATTAGAATATAAACAGATTGGATAGAATGTTATAGAAAAAGGTATTATAAGCCTTAACTATCTCAGGTCTTGAAGAAGATAAATTAGGACATACAAGGACAGGAAAGAGGACTGCAGCTTTAAAAAGTATGAGGAATGTCTTGTGTGCTTAGTGTGTGCTACGTGTTATATTAAATCATTTGTATGTGTTAACTTATTTAAATGTTACATCCACAGTATGTGGATAATCATATTTTAAAGACCAGTTATGTAAGTATTAAAGAGGTTATGCAACTTATTAAAAACCACGATAGTAGTTTTATGTAATTCATCCAGCATTACAACAGGCAATATAATCATCATCATAATTACCATCATCACAGTGACTGCCATGATTTTATTACTACTAACTGGGATTACTGTCTGAATTTTTTTAATGAAATATATGGACATATAATATCCTATTCGTTTTAGGTGTACAACATAGTGATTCAATATTTTTACACATTACAAAATGATCCCCATGATAAGTCTAGTTATTGTCACCCTACAAAGTTATTACTCTGAAAATTTTTGACAGTGTCTGAGTTTTAGAATCCTCTTGAATCACGCCAATGAGATTCTTCCAATATTTCTATGTTTTAAAATTCTATTTCAGAGACAAATTGTTGGGATCAATTAGTGAGGACCTGGAAGGCTTGGCTTTGGCAACTAACATGAGAAAGAAAAAGAAATCAGACATTAGAAAATTTTACATATGAGATTATTTTCCTCTCCCAAGGAAGATCTTTCTTTTAGTGAGAACCTAAGAGCAACCTCTGTTGTGTATGTGCAGGTTAGGGGGTATTTGCCTATCAATCCATTAAGAATCACTATCTACAGAGTATATTCTGTTTTCAAAGTAACACACACACACACACACACACACACACACAGCGCCTTATTTTTCTAGCGGAAACCTTATTTGGCCTGAATAATAAGTCCTCTAAATCTTTACATAAGGCATAAGAAAAACTCTCTAAACCTTTTGGAATTTGAACATGTTGCATTCATGTAGAAATAAATAAACAATTGCCATTTATCTGTTTCTTTCAAGTCAGAAACCAAAGAACTCTCTGAGAGGAGTTATTTCTGATTTCAAGAATTACTAAGTATTTTCTTTTTTAAATTTTCTATCCTGATTTACAGATAAAAGACCCTTGAAGAAATTCCAAACAGCTTCACATAAGCTTCAGAGTTTGAGAAAGCTTACCTTATTGAATTAAACATTAGACATTGATGTTTGTGGGTTTTTTTTTTTTTTTTTTTGCCTCTCAATCTTAGAAAGAGTCTGTGCTTAAATATTTAAGCCACAGTATAGTGTGTCAGAGTTAAAAAGGGAAAGCTTTTAAATCAAACTTGGAAATAATAAATTTAGGCTTAGGTTTGCACTTTGATG
Organism: Mirounga angustirostris; assembly: GCF_029215605.1. Classification (NCBI taxonomy): domain Eukaryota; kingdom Metazoa; phylum Chordata; class Mammalia; order Carnivora; family Phocidae; genus Mirounga; species Mirounga angustirostris. Next base: position 46,200,902 of record NW_026991712.1, on the reverse strand, counting down.
AATTTGGGAAGAGTCATAGGGGCTCATACTGGCCATCGTCTGGTAGAATCAGAGAAGTAATAATGTTTCCCTTCATGTGTGGTTTTTGCAGTAGGCATGAGGAAAATGCAGACTCTTTTTTTCCTAGGATTCTTCATATCTGCTGCCATTAGTCATACCAACCATATGGAAATAGAGATATTAATTTTAATGAAGCATGCACACATTTTTTAGAGGATGCAGAGGTATGACAGCGGAACTTCTCCTACTACCTATTCTTATGACATTAAGTAACATGACTATCATGGTGTTCAGTAAATGCACATTTCCAGTTTGACCCGTCTCTTTATTATCCTTCTCAAATATTCACTGAGCAATTTCAATGAATTTACTTCAAATTCTTCAAATCAACTCATCATTTTTCTTCAAGATACTTCATTTAACACCCTTTCTTCTTCTATGAATATACTAGAAATTTTGAAAACATCCTTGATATTTTTTTCCTTCAACACACTGTCACCAGACCTTGGTTTTCTTCTATTTTTTCTAATTTTTTTAACATATATATTTTTTATTTTATGTTATGTTAATCACCATACATCATTAATTTTTGATGTAGTGTTCCATGATTCATTGTTTGCGTATAACACCCAGTGCTCCATTCAATACGTGCCCTCCTTAATACTCATCACCAGGCCAACCCATCCCTCCACCCACCTCCCCTCTAGAACCCTCAGTTTGTTTCTCAGAGTCCATAGTCTCTCATGATTCGTCTCCCCCGCCAATTCCCCCCCTTCATTTTCCCCTTTAAAAAAAAAAAATATGCTGATTCATTCATTCTGCCCCACCCTCCCTCACCATTATCAGACTCCTATCACCTAATGACTATATTAGAACATCTTGTTAGCTGGACTGATTTTTTTTCTTGTTTTCTACATGAGCCTAATAGTATTACTAGGTTAATCATTTTACTAGTTACTATTTTAAGTGCTTTATAAAATAGTTGTGGTTCAAGCTTACATGCAATATTCATGAAAAGTACCCTTTTCTAACTACTCTAGCCCATACTGAAAATAAATCTTCTGAAAACTAATATTTAAGGTATTTATTCAATATTCATTTCTTCACATCATCTTCCTATAAGTCACAGATATGATGTACACACAAAATGTTTGTGTGAACCCTGTCCCTATGGAATCCAACCAGGGAGGCACCACAAATTATAACCTCAGGGCTTAGTGTAGTGCTGTGAATGCATTAGATGCCTATTAAACATCTGTTGAGATAATAAATTAATAGAAAGACAATTGTGAAAGAATTTGAAAAGTATAACAACAGAAATCTATGTATATAATGATGATATGGAAATTGGACAGTTGATTTTCCCAGGAGAATTTAAAAAAGGCTTTATAATTTGATATTAAAACTAAGTCTTGAGGGGTGCCTGGCTGGCTCAGTCGGCTAAGCAACCAACTCTTGATTTTGGCTCAGGACATGATCTCAGGGTTGTAACACTGAGCCCAGCATGGATCCTGCTTAAGAGTCTCTCTCTCGGGCGCCTGGGTGGCTCAGTTGGTTAAGCGACTGCCTTCGGCTCAGGTCATGATCCTGGAGTCCCGGGATCGAGTCCCGCATCGGGCTCCCTGCTTGGCAGGGAGCCTGCTTCTCCCTCTGACCCTCCCCCCTCTCATGTGCTCTCTGTCTCTCTCATTCTCTCTGTCTCAAATAAATAAATAAAATCTTAAAAAAAAAAAAAAAGAGTCTCTCTCCCTCTGCCCCTCACTCTACAAAAACAAAAAAAAAGAAAGAAAAAATCAATTTTATACACTACTAATATTTTGGTTAATACAAACTAAGTAATGTAGATTTAACCTACTTTAATTAAAATGTTTTTATATTACTCCATTATTGTGACTTTGCTGTACAAAAGAATACTATGCTATTTATAAGTGTTCACTTGATGTACTTAGAAGATCTGAGGGATTTTGCAAAGTTCTTATTTACAAAGACATGATAAAATATTCCATTCAGGGTGACAAACTGCTCTGATTCTTAACACAGAGCTACAGCACTGTGCATGCCTTGAAAATATGCACTGACTGAGGAACCATGGATAATTTTCTTGATCATCTGAGCCAGTTACTTTTCTAGAAAATGATAAAGACATCTATAACTCTATATAACTTCTCTTAAGTTTAATAATCATTTAGTATACTTAAGGCACTTAGCATGGTGGCAGACAATGGAAAGAGCTTCCACCTTTTCTCTTTTTTCTTTAACATTATTTATTGATACAGTTATATTTATTTATTCATTCATCCAACAGCTATATGTGCAGTTGCTTCTTGGCAATGTGCAGTGCCCTGAGGATTGAAGACATGTAAGACCCACCCCTGTTCATAGGAGTCTTAAAGTCTACAAAGAGAAAAACATTTAGATAACATTAAGCACATTATTATAGTAGCCAAAGAGAGGCTGTTCATAAGTGTGGAAAAGGGTGTGGTTAATTCCATCAGAGACAGTGAGAAAGTGGAGGTCAAATATTCATTGAAAAGGTGAGGTAAGGAGAATTTTGGACTCGGGAACATAATAAGCAAATATACATGGGCCTGTATGGACTTCTGTAAAGTTGAAATGAAAAAATTTGGAGATGGAAGAGCCTGGGAAAACCTGCAGTAGAAAAGATATTTACAGAAATCACACCTTAGAGGATATTCTGTTTTATGGAGAATAAGTTTAATGTGGTAGTCAATAAGGAAGATTAAAAGGATTCAAATGAGATATCAACATGAACATACACACATTAAAAAGAGTCAGTGTTGTTCTTATTTGCAAGTGTTGCACTGGGTAATTCCAGGATTGCCATTTGTCTCAGAGTTATCAGAGATTTAGATAGTTTCTAAGATAATGGTAAAAAAGAATAAGCTGTCGTGAGGGAGGGACCTGTTTATTTTTACAAAGTGGTTATGTTAACTCTAATGGGATTGCAAAGCATTCTCATTCAGCAACATGGATTCATATATTACAAAAGGAAAGCAAATTATGTGAAAATCAAGTAAGAAAGAAACCCCTAAAATGAGAGGTGGTAATTAACTGATAGGATATATGTTAATGAAAAAGAATGAGATTTTATCACCAACTAAAAGTGGGAGAAAAAGTGAAAATGGTGTAAGAAAATTTTCAGATCACTTTGGGTGACTCAGAAGAGAGGTAACTCGTGATGGTATTTACTGAGAAACAAAGATAGGATTTGGAAGATTTATCTGTTTATTTTTATAGGGAAAAGGGAAAGACAATGGGTTCACTTTTGGAAATTCTAATATTCACATGCCTTTTGAGTATCTGGTGTGAAATTTTCAGTATGCCTTAATTCATTTGTTTCTCTATGGATCTAAAATTTTGAAGAAAGTGGCTAAACATATACAGTAGAAGAAGTCATGAATATATGGGTAGATACTGAAATAAAGGGGGTTAATGAGACTACTTAGGAAAATACGTTGAAGAAGAAAAGACAAAGTATGTGGTAACAACCGTACTAACACCATTATTTTATAACGTAGAGTAAAAGGAGCTAGCAAAGGACTGAGGAGCAACAACAGAAAGCAATTTCCTGGATCTCTTACTGGATCTCCTAGATAGGCAGAAATCCAGCAAAGAATGCCTTTCAAATAAGAAATTAACATCAATAGGGCTGTAAGCTGCCTTCAGTAACTGGACTCAGAGTGGCCCACTGCCTTTGGAAACAAAGGGAATGATGGTAACATTTCCCATAATTGTTTCCCTAGAGTTGTGGGAGCAAAGATCTGGTATGAAGGGAAGAGAAAAGATAAGAGGTAATGTTTTATGTCTAGTGTTCTTATTTCCTTGTTACTCATTTTCTTAGGTTTCTGTGAAATAAGATGATAATTTCACACTCTTGGGATTTACCTATAAATTTCCTTCTCTCCCCTCTCCCCATTTTCTGTCTACTGGGATGAGGCAATAAGCAAGAATACCACAACCAGATTGTGATGTGTTTTACTAATATAAACCATGTGTCTGACAATGTCAGACTCTTGAATTAAGTCCAATAAAGTCCCTAACTTATTGTAATTCCCACATTCGAGTGTTTAGTCATGTTTAAATAATAGGAGAAGTGTCAAGTGAGGCTTAAATTATTTTTCTGACTAGAATTAGAAATGAAGGATATGGAAATACAGACTGATCTATTTTCCACTCTTTTAATCGACATATCTTAGCTGGGTAAACAGAGGAAAGAATTTAACACAATCAACCACATTAAACAAAAAACTTCCTTTAGATCATCTCATTACCAATCAACTACATTTAGAAATTGTGGTATTGTTATGCAAATAAAACACTGAAGGGATTGAAATCCAGAATGACGGAGTTCAGAATGTTTTGCTTTTAAGATTACAAATTCAGTTCTAAATCTTGCATTCTTTAGATTATTTTTTATTTTGTTTTCCCACCCTGCAAGAACTAATTTCTTAAGTAGAAGACTTACACAAAGAAATTTAACGGCCAGGCAATTTACATCAGATTACCTATTACTGAGGCTGTAGACATGCAATTTTATATTTTTGAATATTTGAAGAACACATAGGCATTACTTCCCTGTTAGAAATCATGAATGTAAATGACTTATTAAAAAATACATTATTTAGCATTATTTTCAGTGAGTTACTTCAAAGCAGCACATTAATAAGGATCATGTAATTTGAAATCAGGGGGAGGAGAAAGTACACCATGCCTGAAGCTAAAATACATTTTCTCTTCTGACTTTTTTTTTTTCCTGGAAAATCTCTTCCACCAATCAAACCCCAGGATACTAGATTCTAATCATTAAAGAATGTTTAGATGGTAAACAAAATGATGACAAAAAGAATAATAGCTTTGTGTTTTTACAGAACTGTACAGATCAAGGCCAATTGTCAAATAGAGTCCCTAAGTTGTCTGGAGTTTCTTTAACGGCCAATGGTGGCCTATGTTGAATGTATTCAGGCTTGCCAAAAAAAATGAACCCCTCTGAACCTATCCCTATTTAAAATGTAACCCTCAACTATACTTTTAAATTTTATTTTTTTACTTTATGTACACAGAAATTTATTAATTTTGGTAGTTTTATGATAAGGTAAAAAACAGTCTTATTATCTCCAAATACAATCATGCTACTACTTTGTAGTCAAAAAACACTCCACCTATAGTTTTCCCAAGCAACTAATGATCTTTTCATCCAGTGATGGGCAGATTAATGTTTTATAAATGGATATCAAATAAAACCATGTGTAAACATATATTTGTACATACATTTATTATAAAGTCTACTGATGTAGAGAATGTATAGCACACAATCTACAAATAATAAAAATTATATTATTCTTTATTATAAATTTTGTGGAGACAAATGATTCTCACAAATTCTTTTATAATTTGCTGAACTTCTGTATCTGAAGTCACACTATGTGTTAATTTTTCACATGATAACCAAACTGTTAGTTGGTATTGTCATTTAGTCAATAAGATAAAAATGAAACAACAAAATATATGTCTTAAGTGGAATTTAACCATTCGATATGTGGCCTTTTGTGTCTACTTTCTTTCACATGACATAATTTTTTGGAGATTCAGCCATATTGTGGTTCATATAACACATATCAGTGTTTCATTTCTTTTTATTGCCACATACTATTAGATTATATCGATATACTAATTTTATCTGTTCACCAGTTGATGGACATTTGAGTTATGTTCCCTCTAAATACGTGTGCAAATTAAGGGTTGTGAGGTAATAAGACTAAAGGCAAAATGTCAGACATTGGGAAATTTACCAGGGTAACTCCATTTTTTAAGGCTTCTTGGGAGAGTTAAATTGCCTTCCCTAAAAAAGTCTTCTCAGCATTGGAACAGAGGAACATGTTTTTTCTCTTGGAACTTTAACATTATTCATATCTGTGGGATTCTAGTTCAATCCAACATATCATACAATGTACTTGAATATCTCCTGAGATTAACTTTATTTAGCATCACATGCAGAAATAAATCCAACTGAAATCTGTTAATCTTTAATAAATCCCATTACTAATTTAATTATATATTGATAGTAATACCCAAAATACAAGCAAATTCTAATTTTTCATAAAGATACTTGTTAAAATGATGCATAGTCCATAAATATGCTTCTTATCTCAAAGGTAATGGATAATATATTGAGCCCTCTCTAAGAGATAAATAAAATTAAATCCAAAATGTTATTTAATAATTACTTAGGATCGGGCACCTGGGTGGCTCAGTTGGTTAAGCGACTGCCTTCAGCTCAGGTCATGATCCTGGAGTCCTGGAATCGAGTCCCGCATCGGGCTCCCTGCTTGGCAGGAAGTCTGCTTCTCCCTCTGACCCTCCTCCCTCTCATGTTCTCTGTCTCTCATTCTCTCTCTCTCAAATAAATAAATAAATAAATAGATAAATCTTAAAAAAAAAATAATTACTTAGGATCTTTCAAAATCTCAAAACAATGTTCAGCCCCACATTGATGACTTCATTTAAAATACTCAACACTGAGTTGCAGCACTGATAAATCTTCACTTAGAAAAGATGCTTTCTAGTAATGCTAGCATTTCTAATTTTTAATTGTTTTACTGTGAGATTGAGTACACATGAGAGACTTATGAACTAGGCATCTGCTTAGGGACCTAATTTGGGGTATATTTTTTGGAGTAATAATTTACCTTGCCATTTTCTTTTGGATAAAGAAATCAAAAACAGGCTAAGCCTCATGGGCAAAAGTTCTTTTAGGAAATAAAGTTGCATTAACATTTTTTGAGACTCTGGTAGATTTAGTGGCTAAAAACAATTTGGATTTTATAATTACAAAACTTTCTTCCAAGGTAAATCTAAGTTTTAGTATCAGTTTTACTGGAAGTCATAATATTTCTTTTAGTGATAATATATTCAATTTTTTCTCACATTCAATTATAAGGCATTCATGCTTGTGAGAATGTGTTGGAGAGATCTGATCGTGGATCTCGCTAAGATTTTTGGACAGCATCCTGGTTTATCCCAGAAAGCTGTATTTTGAGTTTTGCAACTAAAAGAGCTATATGTTTTATTTCCAGATTAGTAGATAATACATTTCAAATATTTTTTGACACTAATTTCATTCCTTTGAATAATCCTGCCTTCGTCCTCTACAAATAACAAACTCTTATCAAGTGGTCTGTAGTATGTTTTGAGGTGTCATTAAAATTGCAAAATGGATCAGATGAAAGAAGCAAACTCAGGGAATATAGTGACCATGATGCCCAATTCCTCCCATGTCCATTTCAACTTTCTCTACAAAGCAGAGCTAAAGTTGATGAAGGCAAAGTAATAGAGGCAAAAATGTGCATGTGATATAAAGGGTCAAGAGAGCTAAATTCTTCTCCCTTAAGCATTGACTGGATTTACTGACTCACTATCAATGAATGGAATATGGCAGAAGTGATGTTTCTCACTGTTTCTGTTCCAAGATTGAGTTATTAAAAGACTTGCTTGTGTTTTGAGTGTTTTCTCTTTTTCTCCCTCTCCATTTCTTGTCATTTGCTCAGATAAAACCAGTTTTCATGTTGTGAGTAGCCCTGTGGAAAAGCCCACCTGGCAGGAAAATGAAGCCAATATTTATAAAGAAAATGGGGCCTTTCAAAAACATGAGTTATCACAAAAGTGGCTTTTTTTTAATACTTATTCAATCCTTGTGATGACCACAGCTGAGACTCAGTTTGAGTCAAAACTACCTTGATTCCTAAATCTCAGAAACTGTGTGAAATAGTAAATGTTTAATTTTTTATGCTGCTAAATTTGGGGCAATTTGTTACATTGTAATAGAAACCTAATGCACACTCTGTCAGGATCTCTAGAATGGAGAATAGATACTTACTTTGTTTTTCTCTGAGCTGGAAAGGAGGATAGATATGAGATATAAAAAATGAGGAAAGGGAGAAAACAATTCATTAATTCAGGGGAGTACAAATTAAGACCATGAGATGCCTTTCTGTACTCATTCAGTTGGCAAAAATTAAAAAGTCTGACAATAATAAGAATTGGAAATTTGGGAATAGGTGGGATCTTCAAAAATGGATGTGGGAATACACATTTCTACAATCACTTTAGATATTTTAATATTTACATTTCCTGTAACCCAATAATTTTATTCATAGTTATATATCCAAGAAATACTCTTGCATTTGTGCACCAACAAACATATACTAAGAATTTTCATAACAGCAAGGATAGTAGCATAAAGGTAAAAGTTTGAAATAAATCAAATGCCTATAAATAGGAGATGGGGAAAAATGTTGACTATTTACACAAAGGAAACATAATAGTGAAAAATAGTAAATATGCAAACAACATGGAGAAATCTTAATATACAATATGATGCTCTTTTCTTCAGTTTAAAAATAAGGAAAATAACAAGAGGGTATTGATATATACACACATGCATGCATATATAACCACATTTTAAATAAAAAATTAATAAAGCGGGGCACCTGGGTGGCTCAGATGGTTAAGCGTCTGCCTTCGGCTCAGGTCATGATCCCAGCATCCTGGGATCGAGCCCTGCATCAGGCTCCCTGCTCAGTGGGGGGACTGCTTCTCCCCCTCCCTCTGCTTCTCCCCCTGCTCATGCTCTCTCTCTCTCTCTGTATCTCTGTGTCTCGAATGAATAAATTTAAAAAATTTAAAAAAAGAAATTAATAAAGCAACATTTATTCTAATGATTTGGATGAAAGGATGCAGGAGGATGTAATAGAGAAAAAGCAATGTGTTCACAATAATATATAATCACCAAATAAAAATAATATATGAATAAACAAAAGAATGAATAAGTGAATAAATAAAGATACATTTTACAAAGATCAGATTCCTCTAATATCAGAAATAAGACAAAGATGTTCACTTTTGCTGCTTTTATTCAACATAGTACTGGAAGTTCTAGCCACAGCAATCAGGCAAGAAAAAGAAATGAAGTATCCATATTGGTAAGGAAGAAGTTAAACTGTCACCATTTGCAAATGACATGATACTCCACATAGAAAACCTCAAAGACTCCACTAAAAATGAGATAAATAAATTCAGTGAAGTTGCAGAATAGAAAATTAACAACCAGAAATTGATAACATTTCTATATACAAAAATGAAGCAGAATGAAAAATTAAGAAAACAATCCTATTTACAATTGCACCAAAAAGAATAAATACCCAGGAATAAACTTAACCAAAGAGGTGAAAGACTTGTATGTTGAAAACTATGAAACATTGATAAAAGAAAATGAAGATGACACAAATAGAAAAATATTCCATGCTCATGGATTGGAAAAATTAATATTGTTAAAATGTACATATTACCCAAAGCAATCTACAGATACAGTGTGATCCCTATCAGAATACCAATAGCATTTTTCACAGAACTATAACATATAATCCTAAAATTTATATGGCACTACAAAAGACTCTAAATAGCCAAAGCAATCCTGAAAAAGAAGAACAAAGCTAGAAGTATCACAATCCCGGATTTCAACATACACTACAAATCTGTAGTTATTAAAACAGTATGGTACTATCAGAAAAACAGAAAAATATAGATCAATGAAAGAGACTAGAGAGCCCAGAAATAAGCCCACATTTATATGGTCAATTAAGCTATGACAAAGGTAGCAAGAATATACAATGGAGAAAAGACAGTCTCTTCAACAAAGGATATTAAAAAAATTGGACAGCTACCCACTAAAGAATGAAACCAAACCATTTTCTTATTCTATACATAAAAATGAATTCAAAATGGGTTAAAGACCCAAATGTAAGACCTGAAACCATAAAAATCCTAGAAGAAAACACAGGGAGTAATTTCTTTGACATCAGGCTTAGCAAAATTTTTCTAGATGTCTCCTCAGGCAAGAAAAAAAGCAAAAATAAACTATTGAAACTATAACAAAATAAAAAGCTTTTGCACAGTGAGAAAAACCATTAACAAAATTAAAAGATAACCTATTTAATGGGAGAAGACATTTGCAAACCCTATATCTGATCAAGGGTTAATACCAAAAATATATAAAGAACTTATACACCATAACACCCAAAAACATAATCTTATTAAAAATGGACAGAAGAACTAGAGACATTTTTCCCAAGAAGACATACTGATAATCAACAGATACATGGAAAGATGCTTAACACCACTAATCTTTAGGGAAATGCAAATCAAAACCACAATGAGATATCACTTTATACTTGTCAGAATGGCTAGTATCAAAAAGATGAGAAATAAGTGTTGGTAAGAATATGGAGAAAAGGAATTCCCATGAGTTATTTATGGGAATGTAAATTGGTGCAGTCACTGCAGAAAGTAATATGGATGTTCCTCAAAAAATTAAAAATAGAAATACCATACAATTCAGTAATTTTATCACTGGATATTTACCCAAAGAAAATGATAACACTAATCCAAACAGATATATTCAGCCCCATGTTTATTGCAAACACACACACAGAGGAATGTTAACCACAAAAAGGATGATATCTTGCCATTTTCAACAAAATGGATGGATCTAGAGGGTATTATACTAAGTGAAATAAGCCAGACTGAGAAAGCAAATACCATATGATTTCACTTATACATAGAAACTAAAAAAAACAAAAACAAAAGCAAAAAACAAAACAAAACAACCAATAAACAAAAAACAATCAGATCTATAAATACTGAGGACAAATTAATGGTTGCCAGAGGGGAGGTGGGTTGGGGTTGTACAAAATAGGTGAAGGAAATTGGGAGACACAGCTTCTAGTTATGTACTAAATAAGTGGTGGGAATAAAAAGTACAGCATAGGAAATATAATTCCTGGTAGTATAATAGGGTATTTATGGAGACAGTAACTACACTTGCAGTAAGCATAACATATAAACTTGTTGAATCATTATATTATACAACTGAAACTAATATATCATAGTGTGTCAACTATACTCACACACACAAAAAAAGAATAACAAGGTGCTAGTAAGCTGAAATATTTTAAGACTTAAAAGTACTTTTTTAAGATTTAAAAGATTTCAGGGGCTAAAAACATTAAGATGCTCACAAAGGTATTAAACTCACTATTATTTAATTCATCACAGTGGCAAAAATAACCAAAATAACATAGCATATAATTACTTCTAATCCATTTGAATCAAATAAATCAAAATTACACACACACACACATGCTTTTCTTTTCTTTTTTTAAAAGAAGGACCTTAGATGATATTTAATTGGACCACTAAGAAAATTCCTGGGATAAAACTTTTCAAATAAATCCTCTTTTCTGCATATGTCATATTTAAACTAGAAGTCTACTATTACGTACATCTAGAAGGAGACATCAGGGATTGATCTGAAAGGACCAAAAAAAAAAAAAAATCTGAAAAGTAATATTAACAAAACTAACATTTATGTTGTGTATATATAGCCTTTATATCCCCTGCAAAACAACTATAGATAATTTTTTCCCTTAAGGATATCACTTACTATTTCATCTGCTTATCCTGTTTGTCTTATAATCAATTTATAGGTAAAATTATATAATACATTTCACACTCATTTTGATATCATTCTATATATATTTAATTTTATAATTTGAGCCATGTTTTGTGTGATTTGCCACTTTATACCAGCAATTTTGTATCAACAAATGAAACATTTTACTTGAACTAACCAATTCATGTTATATTCAATTTTATGCAAATAAGAGAGTCAATGTCGCAACCTTTTGAAAAAGTTATCTCCTAATATTAGCGCATTGTAAATGACCACTATTAAACCAGGAATTCTATTTTGTAGTTCGATTGCTGTGCACATTCTCAATTTATTTTTCTTTATGATATAACACTCTGAGCATAGGCTTTGAATACTGTGTGCAATTTCAGACAAAAGCAGCTTTATATGAAAGATGAATTCATATGAGGTAGCCTTATAATGAATGCTTTTAAATCACTGTGAGCCCTGTAAATGAGAAGCCCTACTTTTTTTTTTACTGTCTCTTGAGAACTCATTAAGACAGCAAACACGTTTTGAGAACAATCCAAATCATATGCAGAACTCACTAGCCCTTGTATCAAGAAGATCCACTGCAGAGGAAAACACTAATTTTGAACTAGAAAGTGGTATTAGAGATACATTTAAGCACAGTGGTTCTTTCCACTAGGACTGCCAATTCCTAGTCCTGGGTCTGAATCTAAGTTAATTGATCCCCTATGTTGGTCTTCAATAATGTGTAACTCATTATAATCCTCCATGCAGAATGTTAGGCAATGAGGAGATTTATTGATGCATATTGGAGCAAAAAGATAATATAAATGAATTCTTTTTTGAATCTAAATGTTGTGAATAGGGCAGAGCAAACACTGTTCATGAACTGATTCACATTTATTCTCCTGAAACCTAAAAAAGAATATATCCTCATTCTAAGTGTTTCAATCACATTTATCCTTCACAAACCTTATCAAAATCTCAAAGTAGGTTAGATTGAACTATGTTATACTATCCAAATTCAAGTAAGAGTTGAAAATGTTTTCACCAAGCAAATAATTTATCAAGTAGTCAATAAAAAAGCTAAATCAGAGTAGTGGAAAGAAATCTGGGACTGTATTCAGAACCTGATTTATGTCATCAAAGCCTTCTCTAGATAATTTAATAAGAACAATGACCTTACAGTATATTACTCAGAACATATGAGATAATGTGTTTGAAATCTCCCTTACTTAAAAGTACAGCAAATCTTAGTTGTTTGTATTTGTATCACACAAATATGCTACACAAAAGTGAGATACTTCATGTTAAACTTAAAATTATACATTCTTCATTAAGCATTTTTACATAGCCATTCACTCATTTAATAATCCATTTAGTAATGCACATATATATTCAATAGTTTTACACTTTAAATAAGTGGAAACACTAATAAGTGTTATAACAAGCAGTTCTATCTGACTCCAAAGGTACTGCTTTTTTCCCTCCATCAGAGTAGACAATATGGAACATTTTTCTAGTTAGGTTTAGAGTTGGAAGCAGGTAATACATTGCTGTTGACTAAAAATTAATTCTCTTTGGCCTGGGAAGGTAATATTTTTAATAAGTGTATCTTTTGAGAAGGAGATACACATAGAGAAGTTAGAAAAAAGGTGATGCCTGCTTTCCTACCTATTATAAAAAACTGAAACTCTGTTAAAGGCAGATATCCAGAGATGCATTACGCTTATACATATGCAGTTGATAACTGAGTACAGCTAGGATGAATGAATATAAATTTACCTAGGAATTATGGTTCTATGAACAGAAATAAATGACATAGAAACTAAAACAAAACAAAATAAAACAATAGAAAGATCAATGAAACCAGGAGCTGGTTCTTTGAAAAAGATGGTAAAATTCATAAACCTCTAGCCAGACATAAAAATAGAAAGGACCCAAATAAATAAAATCACAAATTAGAAGAAATACAACTAACATCACAGAAATACAAACAATTATAAGAGAATATTACAAAAAAACTACATGTCAACAAAGTGGACAACCTAGAAGAAATGGATAAATTCCTAGAAACCTACAAACTACCAAAACTGAAATAGGAAGAAATAGAAAACTTGAACAGACTGATAATATACAAAGAAATTGAATCAGTAATCAGAAAAAAAAACTCCCAACAAACAAAAGTCCAGGACCAGATGGCTTCACAGGTGAATTCTACCAAACATTTAAAGAGGAGTTAATACCTATTCTCAAACCATTCCAAAAAATAGAAGAGTAAGGAAAACTTCCAAATTCATTCTATGAGACCAGCATCACCCTGATACCAAAACCACATAAAGATACCACTAAAAAAGAGAACTGTAGGCCAAATATCCCTGATGAATATGGATGCAAAAATTCTCAGTACAATACTAGCAAACTGAATCCAGCAATGCATTAAAAAAAAAAAAAATCATTCACCACAATCAAGTGGAATTTATTCCTGGATTGTAAGGGTGGTTCAATATTCACAGATCAGTCATCATATGCCACATTAATAAAAGGATAAGAGCCATATGATCATTTCAATAGATGCACAAAAAGCATTTGATAAAGTACAACATACATTCATGATAAAAACCCCCAAGAAAGTAGGTTTAGAGGGAACATACCTCAACATAATAAATACATATATGGAAAACAGTAGTTAGTAGCATAATTAATGGGGGAAAATGGAGAGTTTTTCCCCTATTGTCAGGAACAAGGCAGGGATATCCACTCTCACCACTGTTATTTAACATAGTACTAGAAAACCTAGCCTCAGCAATCAGATAACAAAAAGAAATAAAAAGCATCCAAATCAACAAGGAAAAAATAAAACTTTAACTATTTGCAGATGGCACCATACTATATATAGAAAACCTGAAAGACTCCACCCAAAACTGCTAGAACCGATAAATGAATTCAGTTAAGTCACAGGATACAAAATCAACATACAGAAATCTGCTGCATTTATATATGCTAATAATGAAGCAGCAGCAGGAGAAATTAAGGAATCAATCCCATTTACAATTACACCAAAAACAATAAGATACCTAGAAATAAACCTAACCAAAGAGGTGAAAGACCTGTACTCTGAAAAATATAAAACACTGATGAAAGAAATTAAAGATGACACAAAGAAATGGAAAGACATTCTGTGCTCATGGATTAGAAGAACAAATATTTTTAATGTGTCTATACTACCCAAAGCAATCTACACATTTAATGCGATCACTATCAAAATGCCAACAGCATTTTTCACAGAACTAGAGCAAACAAACCTGAAGTTTATATGGAAACCCAAAAGACCATGAATAGCCAAAGCAATCTTGAAAAGAAAAGAAAAGCTGGAGGCATCACAATTCCGGACTTCAAGTTATATTACAAAGCTGCAGTCATCGAAACAGTATGATACTGGCAAAAAATAGACACATAAATCAACACAACAGAATAGAAAATCCAGAAATAAACTCACAACAATATGGTCAAGCTTCAACAAAGCAGGTAAAAATATCCAGTGAGAAAAAGACAGTCTCTTTAACAAATGGTGTTGGGAAAACTGGAAAGCAACATGAAAAAGAATGAAAAAGAATGAAACTTTCTTGGGGTGCCTGGGTGGCTCAGTCATTAAGCGTCTGCCTTCAGTTCAGGTCATGATCCTGGGGTCCTGGGATCGAGCCCCGCATCCGGCTCCCTGCTCAGCGGGGAGTCTGCTTCTCCCTCTCCCGCTCCCCCTGCTTGTGTTCCCTCTCTCGCTGTCTCTCTCTCTGTCAAATAAATAAATAAAATCTTTAAAAAAAATAAAATAAAAAAAAAGAATGAAACTTTCTTATACTATACACAAAAATAAACTCAAAATGAATGAAAGACCTAAATGTGAGAAGGAAACCATAAAAATCCTAGAAGAGAACACAGGCAGTAATTTGTTTGACATCGGCTATAGCAACTTCTTTCTAGATATGTCTCCTGAGACAAGGGAAACAAAAGCAAAAATAAACTATTTGGACTTCATCAAGATAAAAAGCTCAGACAGCAAAGGAAACAATCAACAAAACTAAAAGGAAACCTATAGAATAGAAGATATTTGCAAATGACACAGCCAATAAATGGTTAATATCCAAAATATATAAAGAACTGATATAACTCAACACCCAAAAATAACCCAATTAAAAATGGGCAGAAGATATGAACAGACATTTTTCCAAAAGAAGACATACTGATGGCCAACAGACACATGAAACGATGCTCAACATCAGTCATCATCAGGGAAATGCAAATCAAAAATACAACGAACTATCACCTCACACCTGTGAGAAAGGCTAAAATCAACAACACAAGAAATAGCAGGTTGTGGTGAGGATGTGGAGAAAGGGGAACATTTTCGTACTGTTGGTGGGAATGCAAACCAGTGCAGCCACTCTGAAAAACAGTATGGAAGTTCCTCAAAAAGTTAAAAATGGAACTACCCTATGATCCAGCAATTGCACTACTAGGTATTTTTCAAAGAATATAAAAATACTAATTCAATAGGATATATGAACCCCAATGTTTATGGGGAGTATTATTTAGCCAAATTATGGAAACAACCCAAGTGCCCACTGACTTACGAATGGATAAAGATGTGGTATATATATATGTGTGTGTGTGTGTGTGTGTGCACGTGTGTGTGTATACACATTACATTACTCAGCCATAAAAAAGAATGTAATCTTGACATTTGCAACAACATGGAGGGAGCCAGGGAGTATCACGGTAAGTGAAATGAATCAGTCAGAGAAAGAAAAATATGATTTCACTCATATGTGAAATTTAAGAAACAAAACAAGCAAAGGGGAAAAAAGAGAGAGAGGTAAACCAAGAAACAGACTTTTAACTATAGAGAACAAAATGATGGTTACCAGAAGGGTGGGGGGTGGGGGATGGGTTAAATAGGTGATGAGGATTAAGGAGGGCACTTGTTGTGATGAGCACCAAGTGTTGCATGGAAGTGGTCATCACTAAATTATATTCCTGAAACTAATAGTACCCTGGATGTTAACTAACTGGACTTTAAATAAAAACTTAAAAAAAAAAAAAAAAAGAAGTATGACTCTGTGAGATAGTGCCATCTTGAATGGCAGAGTAAGGACATTGGAAAATATGCACCTCAATATAATTAATGAGAACAGTGCAAAATGTTCAAAATTAAAGTAGAAATAAATGAAATAGATAATAGAAAAATAAAGAAAAATCAATGAAACCAAAAGCTTGTTTTATGAAAAGATCAGTAACCATTTCAAACCTTTACCTAGACTGACTAAAAAGGCAATGCAATGAGCAATTGTGGACCAACAATTTAGAAAACCTATATGAAATTAAGAAATTTCTGAAAAGACACAAACACCTGAAACAGAATTAATAAATAGAAAATTGGAAAGCTTCGTAACAAGTGAAGAGATTGATATAGTAATCAATTTCCACGAATAAAAGCTCAGGCCAATTTGATCTCACTGAAAAATCTGACCAAACATTTAAAGAAGAATTAATAATGCTTCACAAAACACTTCCTTAAAAATTTAAAATGGAACACTTCACAACTCATCATATAAACTAATATTACCCTGATACCAAAGCTAGATTAAGACATCACAAATTATAAGAAAACTATAGATCAATATCCCTTACAAATATAGATACAAAATAATCAATAAAGTACTAGAAAACTTGATTCAGCAGCATAAAAAAGGATTACACATCATGATCAGCTGAGGTTTATAATAGATATGCAAGGCTGATTCAAAATTGGAAAATCACTTAATGTAGCACATTGTACTAATAGAATAAAAGACAAAAACCACATGATAATCTCAATGGCCACATAAAAAAGCATTGAAAAAAAGCTAGGACCCTTTCATGACAAAAACATTAAACAAACTAGGAATAGCAACAAACTCCTTAAACCTGGTAAAAGTGTCATAAAAAATCCACAGCTAACATCATTCATAACGATGAAACATTGGATGCTTTCTAAGATCAAGAATAATGAAAGGATATCTAATTTTGACATTTCTATTCACATTGTACTAGAGGTTCTAGCCAAGACAGTTAGGCAAATGAAATGAAAGGTGTGCCCATAAGAAATTAAAAAAAAATTAGAATCTACTTATATTTAATTTTGACATTATTTTGTTATTAGAAAATCCCAAAGAACTCCCTAAACATTATTATAACTAATTAATGAGTTCAGCAACTATGCAGACACAAGACTGATGTAAAAAAATAATTTTATGGACAAACAATGAATCATGGAACACTACATCAAAAACTAGTGATGTATGGTGATCAACATAACAATAAAAAATTTTTTTAAAAAAATTTTATTTTTATACCCTTAAATTGAACAGAAAAGGATATAAAGAAAATAATTCAATTTACAATAGCACAAAAAAGAATTAAATACTTATGAATTCATTTAACAGAAGACTGCAAAACACATTGAAGGCTACAACACACTGGTAAAAGATTAAAAGAAAAGATTCAAACAAATGGAAAGATGATGGTGTTCATGGAATGGAAGACAATAGCAAAGTTCTAATACTTCTCAAATTGATATATAAATTCAGTACAATCCCTGCCAAAATCCCCAGAAATTGATAAGTTTATCCTAAAATTCATGTGGAAAAAAATAAATCCAGAAGAGTCAAATTAATCTAGAGAAAAGAAGAACAAAGTTGGAAAACTCAAACTTTCTGATTTCAAAACTTATTACAAAGCTATAGTGACAAAGTGACAAAGACAGTATGATAATGTGATACAGACATAAATTAATGCGACAGAATTAGAAGTCTAGGAATAAAGCCTTCCATTTATGATCAATTTATTTTCTACAAGGATGCCAATATAATTCATTGAGGAAAACATAGTCTTTAAAAAAAAATAGTGTTGGGACAATTGGATAGTCTCTTAAAAACAAATGAAGTGAGACCTCTACATCATACTATATCCAAAAATTAATTCAAATTGATGAAATATATAAGATATAAAACTCAAAAATTTTAGGAAAAAAGCACAGGTATAAATCTTTATGACCTTGGATAAGGCAGCAGTTTCCTACACATATCAATTAAAACACAACAACTAAAAGTATAACCATTTGGACTTCAAGTTGAAAACTGTGCATTGAAAGATGCTGTCCAGAAAGTGAATAGACAACTCAAACAAGGGGAACATATCTTCTTTGGAAAAATGTCTATTTAAGTCTTTTGTTTATTTTTTAATTGGGTTGTTTTTGCTCGTGAGTTGTGTGAGTTCCTTATATATTTTGGATATTAACCCCTTATCAGATATGTGGTTTACAAATATTTTCTCCCATTCTGCAGGTCCTTTTCATTTTTTTGTCATTTCTTTTACTATACAGAAGCTTTTTAGTTTGATGTAGTCTCACTTGTTTATTTCTGTTTTGTTTTACATATTATATCCATAAATTCATTGGCAAGAACAATGTAAAGGAGTGTTTTTTCTGTTTTTCTGGTTTTTTTTTTTTTTTTGGATTTTATGATTTCAAGTCTTACATAAGTCTTTAATCCATTTTAAGTTAATTTTTGTGACTGATGTAAGATAGGGATCCAGTTTCATGTAGTAATTTAGTTTTCCCAACAACTTTTATTGAAGAGACTATCTTATTTTCCCTACTAAGTATTCTTGGCTCCCTACTAAATATTAGTTCACCGTATATATACATGAATTTATTTAGGTGCTCTCAATTTTCTTCCATTTTTCTACTTGTCTGCTTTTATGACAGTACCATACTGCTTTGATTACTATAGCTTTGTGATATAGTTTGGAATCTGGAAATGTGATGCCTCCAGCTTTGTTCTTCTTTCTCAGGATTGCTTTAGATGTTTGAGGCCTTTTCTGGTTCCACGTGAATTTTAGGAATTATTTTCTGTTTTTATAAAAAATGCCATTATACTTTTGATAGAGATTGCATTGAATCTATAGATGGCTTTGGTAATATGAACATTTTAATAATATTATTTCAGCCCTGAATACAAGATATCTTTCATTTATTTATGTCTTCTTCAATTTCTTACATCAGTATCTTGTAGTTTTCAGTGTATAGATATTTCACTTTCTTGGTTAAATTATTTATAAGTATTTTATTGTTTTTGGTGCTACTGTAAATGGGATTGCTTTATTTTTCAGATAATTCATTGGTAGTATACAGAAATGCAACTAATTTTCTGTGTTGAGTTTCTATCTTGTAACTTTATTAAATTTATTATTTGTAACACTTTCTTGGTAGAATCTTTGGGATATTCTATATGTAAGATCATGTTACTGACAAACAGAGACAATTTTACTTCTTCCCTTTCAATTTGGATGTCTTTATTTTTTTTTCTTGTCTGATTGCACTTGCTAGGATTTCCAGTACTATGTTGAATAAGAGCTATGAGAGTGGTAATCTTTGCCTTGTTCCTGATCATGTATACTTTATAAAGGATTGGCTCAGGTGACTGTAGAGACTAAAACCTGAAGTTGTAAGCTGGAAACCTGGGAGAGTTGATGATATAGTTCTAGTCCAAATGCTAGGTGTCTGACATGAGAACCCAGAAGAGCTGATGTTTCTATTTGAGACCAAAGAAGGACAAAAAAAGAGTATGTCCTAGCTTGAAAGCAGTAGGCAGGAGGGGTTCCCTCGTACTCTGTTTTTTATTTTATTCAGGCTTTCCAGTGACTAGATGAGACCCAATCACATTAGGAAGGGTATTCAGCTTTAGTTAAGTCTACCAATTCACATATTAATCTCTCCTAGAAACACTTTCATTGGACACATCCAGAATAATTCTTGAACAAATATCTGGGTGCCCATGCCCAGTCAAACTGACATATGGAATTAACTATCGCACCATGATAATTTGTACTACCTTCTGAATAAAACAGTGAGTTGTCAAACATTTTTAATTGTAAAAGTTATACAAATTGATTCATATGTTAGATAGATAACTATTGTGTTCATGATGGATTAGAAAATATAGAGACACTTTCAGTGTTCTTACTGTCTCTATATTTACTTATAGTGTTCTTATAGTAGTCAGATGCATATTGGTATTTTAATTATTTATTAATATTAAACACATTCAAGAATTGTTTTATACTGTTATTCAGGAATTCAAGTGACAGTATCTGGCTAGAGCAAGGTTAAATATATCTGATCAGGCCCAGGGAGCAAGCTTTGTCAAGGGCAGTAGCTAACGAAATACTGATTACTTTCATAAAGGCACTGGGCAACTGAAAGCTAGCTTTTGTAGAGTCACTAAAACAACTTAATCAAAAAGTTTTAACATTAAAAAAATGAAAAACATATAATGCTGACCAAGCTGTGGAGAGTCATTGTTATGAGAATCATATCATTGAATTATATTCTTCCAACAGTCTATGCCTGAACTAATGGAGAAAATGCTATCCTGTAATTTTATTCAGGACTCAGAATTTTGTGAATGCATTCAATCATCAATTCAACAGATATTTGTGTTCTTACCATTTTAGAAACTACACGCTGAGCATAAAATTGTAGGTAAAACCAGATGTATTTTATTCTTTCAGAAAGCTATTATTTGATAGAGAAGATGGATATTAAATAATCAAATGAATGAATGTGTAGTTGCAAACTGAGATGCATATTCTGAAGGATAAGAACATGGTTCTATGATAATATATAAGAATGTAATACAGTAAGACCTAATCAGCACATGTTCTTTGAGGAATTGATTGAGGAGAGACTTAAACAATAATTAGAAGACCTTGTAACAATATAAAAATGGGTCTGTAGACAAATATCAGGGTCAATTAATCAAGGTCCTCATTTACTGTGTAACGAGTTTTTGTCTTTTTTTCTCAAAAACAATGAGGATTAAGTGAATAGTTCTATGTACAACACCCAAAAAGCAAAAAAACCTTTACTCCCATATTGCTTTCAGCTTGCTGTCCCCACCCATCCTCCTACTCTTGACCTATCTTGTAACATCTTACATTGGCTTCACATTTCATTCCATTTTAAACACACTCTCCTACAGCATTAATCTTTCTTTGAAATTTTAGATTTAATTGCTGTCAATTTCTCTAAAGATTCCATTTTTCCCATGACCTTTTAAGAAAGAAATTGTACTTTCTCCATATCCAAAGAACCACAGAGCCGCGTGTTAAGTGGATCATATTTGAGAAATAATATGCAAATGAATTTTCTTATTTCTCTCCATAAATTCATAAATGTATATTCCTCTGAAGTCTTCTATAATTACGGCCTGAGAGAATAATTAGGCCAAATACAATTTAAGGAATAAGAAGAGCATGACACAAAAGGCATCTATGGCAAAGAAGAAAGAGAAATAATGTCATTCCACTTTCATGAGGGAGAGAGAAAGAAAGAAGATGGGTAT
The DNA here is from genome assembly GCF_029215605.1 of Mirounga angustirostris. Classification (NCBI taxonomy): domain Eukaryota; kingdom Metazoa; phylum Chordata; class Mammalia; order Carnivora; family Phocidae; genus Mirounga; species Mirounga angustirostris. Next base: position 46,178,945 of record NW_026991712.1, on the reverse strand, counting down.
AAAGGAGAAGGGAGTAAGAGCAAGACAGAGCAAGAATAAAAGAAGAGAGAAAGAATGTAAATAAGGCAAATGATCAAAAGTTACCATGCTGGCTTTGACTTCACTAAGCTTTGAAGCTCATTTAGAATACTAAAGGAGACTATCTAGAGACAGTAGTCAAAGGACAGCCAAGAGTCAACAGAAGCTAGGAGGAAATTGCCATAGACTTGAGCAGCTACATACTTCCACGTTAGATGAATAGCCTCAGGCTGGGCAAGGGACAGTGCCACCAAGGCCTGTAAGCATTCAGAGAATGGCACAAGTACTCATGTAAAGTGAATTCCTAGCCCCTATTTATCAGAAAGACACAGAAATTTCTCCTTCGAGCCAGATTCCATTTTGAGAAGTAGGGAGGGGAACAGAGATCCAACAGTAAACCAAGGCTTAGATCTCTTCATTCTATATGCATAATAAGATTACTTTAAACCAAGGGGATTAAAATACTTAAAATTGGCACACTTACGTTTTTCCTCATTAGAACAGCATCATAGATGCCAAAGTACTTGAATTGTGTTTAGAGTGATCAGGATGCTTATAGAAAGCAGCAATATGGGAAGAAGAGTGAGTGGTTTAAGTTGATGATGTCAAAGTTAAATGGAGATAATTTTTCATGAGGATATGAAATTTATGATAGAATACAGGTATTAGAATAAGGAGAATATCAATTCCTGTATCAGTGAGGATTCAATCAGGAAAACAGGAACCATGCAAGTAATTGTAACTAAGTATTTAATGGGGCAACCCTGTCAGGACACCTCTCACTCCTGAGAGCTTTTTCTGTATCCTTGCTTAATAAACTTCTATTGCTCTACTCAAAACAAAACAAAACAAAAAACAAAACAAAAAAACCCCCAAACAACCAAACACAAAGTATGTAATGTAGACTAATCATTAAAAAGGTATTGACAAACTATAAAGAAAAGAGGAATAGTGAGGTAAACAGATTGCAACTAGCAATCAACCCTAGTGCTGTGGAAACAAAGGGAAGTGTTTGGAGTTATCAAAACCCGAAAGTGTCGGGGGAGCAGTGTGGAGGAGCTGGGACTCAGCCTACTAAGGAGGAGATGCCACTTAGTTTCTGTTGGAACCTAAGGAACTCTGAGGAGAGACCTCAGGGAGTAAGGACTCAAACTTCTGGAGATGGTTACCACCTAGCTGCTACTTGAACCTGTGAATAGACACCACAATGTTGCTTCTAGGAGTATTAAAAACAAGCAAATAAAGTAAAAAAACAAAACAAAACAAAACACAAAACCCTGATACACTAATCATCTGCTTCAGAGCAAACTCCTGTTGTTGAGACCAACAGTAATTGCAGGGGCTATCTTACTAGGAGCAGTAGACAACCTAGGAAGCACAGGTCCCCCATTTTCCTCCTGCTCCCAATCTCTTCTGGTGCCCTCTATTGGCAGAACTTAAAGATCCAGCAGGCAAAGAAAAAATGTAGTTTGCTGAGTCTCTGCTTCAGTACCACAGAGAAAATTGTACTACAGAGGTTTAAAATTCATACATAATAATGAATGGTATACCTACCACTCATTCTATTAAGGTGTAACAGGATTAAAATTGTACATAGAAATGTGCAAAACTTTGTAACTTCTGGAATGTTCTACAACAGATTTTGATTATTTTCATAAACCCATACCCAACTGAGAAATAGGTAAAGTTAATAATTTATGATTCTGATGTTGAGGCAGATTTCCCAGTTGTTGGAAAAATGAAATTAAATTTAAGATAAAAGTCTTGCAAGTTGAAAGAGGGGTGAAAATGTTATTCATTTATGAGAACTCACATGAAGCCTAAATCTTGAGCATTATTTTATTTCAAAAACACATCCTTTAGCAAGGAACAGCAAGAATGGGAGAACATTATTCCTCATTCTACTCCAGACACATAGGACAACTTTTCTAGAACATTAAAAATGATCCATTTCTGAGAGTAAAGCTTCTCAGTGTTTTTAGCAGGTCTGAGAAAGACAGTAAAGGATATAGATAACCATTCTAGAGTCACTGTAATAGAAATAATTTCAACTCCAAATAATTCCAATTTTTTTTTTCATTTTGAGGGAATCATATTGGCACTCTACTAAAAGAATCCTTCTAAAATGTTTCTATTTATTGATATATTGACTTCCAGTCTATATAACTGAACTCTATTTCCCCACAAAAATATGTAGGTCCAAAAAAAAAGCAGAAAATGTGTTTTTTCAAGACTATGGTTTCATCAAATTTGCTAATACACTTTTGGCCAAAGTCAGTCATATGGACAAGCCAGTGCAGAAGGGCCCTACTGAATGTTATGGAAATAAGGGGGTAGGAAAATTGGGGCCATAAATTCAATCAATCAGTCATACCCCCCTCCATAAATTTTCACCTGATTCTTACTCCTCTCTATTGCTCTTAATAAGTACTTTGTTAGTAAGTACAATATAGGCTATTCTCATTCTGAAATAATTCCCAAACGAGTTTCTCCTCTCTAATCCTATTCGTTCCTTCATATTCAGCTTAAACAATTAAATTGGATTTTGGCTTTCCCTAGCTCAAGTATAAATGCCTGATTGTGTTAGACAGCTTTCAACATGGCTCCTAATGATCCTTGCCTCCTAATATTCACACTTTCATGTAGTCACCTCCCACATTTATCAGGACTGAATTGTGTAACTAACTACATACAACACAACTGATGTCATGTATACAAATGTCATCTCTGAGATTAGGTTATACACAATTGAAACTTTAGCGTTATTGCTCACATTGTCTCACAGATCACTCATTTTGAGCTAAGAAAGCTATCTTGTTGGATTGCTTTCATGCATAGCTCCATGAAAAGTTTCATGTGACAGGAATTAAGTCTCCTTCTATTATCCATGTTATTGAACTGAAAGTAGATTCTCCTTTCTCTTCAGATGACTGATGTCCTGACCCAAACCTAAACCTCATGAAAGACCCTGAGCCAGACCCACCCAGCTAAACTACTCCCAGATTCTTGACCCACAGAAACTTAGTGAAAAAAATTTTATTGTAAACTGCAAAGCATTGGGGTAATTTATTATGCAATAATAGAAACCCATATACATACAGATTTTGATACCTGGAAGTGGGATGTTGTTAAAATGAATACTACAATGTGGGTATGCCTTTGGAATCAGATGGTGAGCTCTGAGAATAAAGTGGCAAAATCCTAAAATTCCTTGGTGAAGCTTCAGAGTCTTTTATATAAGGTCGTGGGTAACTTTTAAAGAGGACTTTTTAAAGTGCTTACAGGAAAGTAAGGCAAAAGTTATTGAAAACCAAATGAAGAGGGAACCTTTTCATGTAGTGGCAGGAAGTTTAGCAACCCTCTTATTTGCAATTCTGTGGAAAATAGAATATATACTTAATCAACTATGTAATATAGCTAAGAGGATTTTCAACTATTTTTAAAAATGTCATGTGGTTTCTTCTTGGTGCTAATAAAGGAGAGAGATAAACTAAAGGAAAGACTGTAAAACAAAAACAAGCTAAGACTTGATGGTTTGGAAAACGTTTAGCCTTTGCAGATGTCAAATGGTATAAAAATTAAGAAGTGACTTCTGAGTAAGTATCCAATCCAGGGAATTGCCAGGGAAATATGGTCCAAAGATTACGTCAAGGGTAGGACTGTAAAATCTTTTATTACGATCTTAGAAAGAAAAAATTCAGTCTGAGTACTATTCAGTCAGATAAAGAATGTGCCTCAGAGATCCACTCAAACTATATGGTTTTTAGACATTTTTCTGTAGTCATCTTCCAAGGAACCCAAGGAAGATACAGGCTTAACTTCAGGTATCTTGTGGCTGACATTTGTCTAGTGGACTAAACCCCAAGGAGATTTTTAGAAGATCCACAAAGTTTATACAAGAGTTACATATGCAGAACATCACCAGGTTGAACTGAGTAGTAAAAGACAGTAAAAGAAAAAGCACAGAGGCCATGAACACTTTTCCCTAAAATATGAGTGGTGATCAACAAACTTCCCAGCTGGATTTTAGAACTGTTATGGATCAGTTACTCCTTTGTGTCTCCAATTTTTCTCCTTTTTTGAACAGGAATGTCTATAATGATTATCTTATACTTGTTCTGCCATCATATATTGGGTAAGAAGATGACAGAGGATTTATATTTTTATTTTCACAGGCCAAGAAGAATTGTACTAAAAAAGTTAATACTAAAGGAACTAAATCCAAGGGCCTTCTCTGCACCTGGATTTGATTTAGACAAGATTTTGGACTTAGAGCTGAAGCTGTAATGGAATGATACTTTTGGGGGTCTTAAGAAAGGACAAGTGGACTTTGAATGTGGAAGGAGTGTGAATTATTGGGAGAGAGGGTGAATTGTGGTAGTGTACTATTAGGGGTAATTTGTTATAAAGCAGTAGAAAATGTACATGCTGCCCAATTCTATTCACACCTCGACTACGTGATTTTTCACTTACTGCATTCTAAAACACAAATTGGAGTCTAATACTTCCTAAAGTTACTAATTATAGAAGAAAAATTAATTCTCTAGCTGTTGATAAATAGGACTTTCTAAATGTAACCTCAATTTATCTGTCCAGGTATATCCTTAAATCTCTTTTACAAATCCTATCTGAGAGCCATACAGGAATTCTTATCATTCCCAGAATAAGCTCAAACCTTGTGTCAATACAAGATATTCCTTCTACCTGGTACCTCCACTTTTGTTCACCTGTTTTTCCTGGGAAACATTCAAAATTGAGGCTTCACATACCAACTGCACAATCACTTCTCTGTGATACCTCCCCCAACTCTCCTCACCTTTGTACCAGATGTTCCGTTAGCTCCTCTACAAATTTCAATGATAGTACTTATCACAGACACACTGATTTTCTTCCATTTATATCTAGATCAGGACTGTCAGAGAACAGAGTAAGAATCTCATATTCAATTCGAAAACAAAGGGATGCAACTATCTGGGCTTAGAGAAAACAAATCTGAATTATTGTTAGCCATCAATAAAACTCGCCATGAAGACAAATGTCAGGCACTTGGAATCTACAAATTAAAACAAATTTATAAAGGAAAAGTGGAATTATTTGTTGTCCTTTATCTAAGAGTGCTGAAAAATGCTAAAATCCAGAGTAAACTGTTTAAATTTAGTATAAGAAAAAGCATCTTTTCAAATCCTGAGAATACAGAGATAAAAATCTTTTATCTCCTGGGTCCAGAAGTCAGAACATTTCAAGTACAAGAGAAATGAAAAAGAACATATAAAATTGGAATTCAGAAAACATGAGTGTCATTTCCTTCTCTAAAAGGAAGAAAAGAAACATGGTTTCTAAGTCTGTTAAAACTGGGGTACAATAAACAAACCTCCCTCCCCCGTTTTTTTGAAGTGAAGTAGAATTTACCTTAACTGAATATTGTTCCAGCTTCAGTATAGACAAAATCAGAATAAAATTCACTGCCACTGTGCCAAAAAAATTGAAAAGTTATATGTCTACATAAATTTTGTGAAGTGATACTGTAAAAAAAAAACTGTTGAGCATATTTTAAAACACATTGATTGACCTTGGTTATTGTCTCCTTCCTTTTACCCTAAAAGAATGAATTTATTTGAAATTCTATTAAAAAATACATGATATTACTACAAAAGCTTTTATTTGACATCTAAAGCTGACTATTTTTTCTAAACATAATTGTTATCCTTTAAGGCTATTTTGAAGAAAAAGAAGAAATTATAAGTGATTTTGCCCAAGACCTTCTGTTTCAGGTTCACCAATTCCAAGTGTTTTTGTTTAAAATTAGAAATTTTGGCTGCATTCAGTTGAGTCTTTTCCCTGGGCTAAGGTTGCTTAGGGTAATTCATTTTCTAAATGGAAAATACACAATAGGGATGATATGAAAATATAAACAAAGGCTATGATTAGTGGCCTGTCAACTGGTGGATACATCTGGACATAAGCCCTTGGACATACTCTGTAGGAAAAGGGGAGAGAGAAATAAATGACTGTGTAAGCTTAGATGAAGGGCTTAAAATAGCAAAGGAAGAAAGAGAAGCGATAGCTATTCAAATTTTGTGAATAACTTGCAAAGGGGTCACAAAGAAGATTGCTATGATCTGTCCTGAGATTAAAGGGAAAGACTGACTGGTCACCCCAGGGGACTTCTGTAGTTGAGCTGCTTACTTTTGTCAGAGCTACATTCTCATTGATTTGATCGATAAATACTCATTGAGCTTCTACTCTGCACCTGAAACTTTTCTTGGTGATGAGAATATAGTGGTGAACAAAACAAAACTCCTATACTTATGAAGCATGCATTCTATTAGAAAAGACCAAATCTGTGTGTGTGTGTGTGTGTGCATATATAAGAATAAGGGTAGCAAAGGAGATAGAACAGGCAAATGGGAAAGAGAATGGTAGGTAGTACTATGTCAGATTGGGTTCCCACAAAAGCCTATCTAATTAAATAAAAACTAGGAGAGATCTGAATAAAATGAGTATTCAGAACAGTACCTGCACATAGGTTCTCAATAAATGCTACAGACAAATGAAAGAGTGAATAAATGAATGAGACTGCTGTTGAAGGTAAAGTTGCAAAGAGAGTAGTTATAGGTGTGATTCTAATTAAAAATATATATGCATTATGGGATTATATTTGTTATAGAAAGAGGCAATAATCTATGTTCATCAAAATTTTAATTTATTTAACTTCTAAGTGAGGAATTACATATTCTTGGTTGTAATAAAGCAAAATAATTCAGAGCTGTGGAGAAGCTTATGGATTCTACTGAAATAGTTAAGAAAACATTGTATTTATTGAGTGCTTACTACATACTATATGTGAGGTGCCTAAGGTATATTTTCCCATTTACTGTCTATTGCAAACTTAAATGAAGGTTTTTTTTGTTTTGTTTTGTTTTGTTTTTCCATTTTGCAGGAATTGGAAGCTTGGAATGGTTGAGTGTCTTGTGAATATATATTTGGCTTATGAGTGATAGAGCCAAGATTGGAACTCAAGTATCTCTAACTCCAATGCTGCATTCCTAAGAAGACCTATAAATTTCCTATAATGTGAATAAAGCTTTTTTCTTTAATATACTTTGAGACTACACTCAAATTTAAAGGTTTTCTCTACTAGTACTAACATTCAAAAATCCATTGAGCAGGTTTGTGTCAATTTATATCTACTTTTACAACTGTATAGTCTTATAATTTCTTAGTTTTCATCTGACCAAAATAAAGAGGTTTAATTCACTTTTCTATTAAATTATATCCTCTTTTCTAAACTGAGTTTATTTTAAAGAAGCTAAAAAGCTTACATTGAAAAAATTATATTACTAATGAAACTAAAAATTAGGTATATACATGCAACAATACGGATGAATCTCAAATACAATATGCTGAACAAAAGAAGGCATTAAAAATATACTGTATATAGCTAGAAAGTCTACCCGCAGTTACTTGGAAGATGGATGGAGTTGACTGCAAAGGGTATTAGTAATATATTTGGATGATGAAAAAGATTTATATCTTGAATGTGAAAGCTACATAGGTGAATACATTTGTTAAAACTCATGGAACTGTGTACTTAAGTCAGTGTTTTGTTTGTAAATTTAGCTCAATAAATCTGATTTTTAAAGTAGAAAATGTAATGTATAGTGTATTTTAATTTTCAAGAAAATAACCCATGATTCTGAACAAAATAATAAACATTTCTTACATTTGTTTTTGTTATTCATTAAAAAGCAAAGCATCTAAAAATATGTATAATATGGACATTTTTTCCCATGACTATGCATTTTCCATCCATTTAACAAATACTTCTAAAGTCATGTAGCTTCAAACAAATCATCTAAAATCAATTTAATCAAAAGCTTTCTTGGCACTCACTGTTAGTATTAATATAAAATTTTCTTAAAATTTGCAAAAAAATTAAGCTAAGTCATCTGTAGACAGTGTTGGCTGCACTCACATTTTTAATAATGCTTGTTTGGCCTTTATATACAAGTGGAAAGAGAACTGCCAGATAAAGAGACAATGCATTGGCCTGGTTTTACTGTTAAGGTAGGCAAGTGATACTGCCTCAAAAGAGACACTTGAATCTAGTTCCTTTTCATATTATAAACCAAAATAACTACCATAGTTTTAATTTTTGTCAGAGGCTATTGTTTTCCTATAGAGCCATTATATAAGTCAAATAGAAACCAGGTCAACATTTCCTATAATCATTATTGCTGTGTATCTGACCCACAAAAAGATTGGATGGAGCTCAAATTAGGAAATAGTTTCTGAATTAGAAACTTTTTTGTAATGAAGGAAAAAGTATTGCTATGAAGAAAGTTTCCTTAATTACTTGAGAAGGACAGTTACATAGAATGTGGAATATAATCACAATATTTGAATCATGAATTCTGAAATGTTAAGATGTTCAGTGACTCTAATTATCATCTAAATGCTCTATCCTCAGAATACCCCAAATTTTGTAACAGGAACATCAAAATTTCTAAAGGGCTAATATTTGTCTAAAATTATAATAAGAAAGAAAGAAGAAAGTTTAATATGGAACTAAAAAGCTTTTTTGATATGTCACTGATATTTACTTGAAGTTGTTAAACCTTATGTCTTGCCAGGAAATTTTGCTGTCTATACTGCTCACTTACAATTATGCAGTAAAATTAGGCTTCAAATGATGGTAGATAAAATTATCCAAATACTCATGAGAGGTGTTCACTTTGATTTCTTGTATAGATCAAAGGTAACTATAGATAACTAATTTTTTTCCAAACTCTGCATGTCTAAAACATGGCATAATAGAAAACAGGGGGCCTTTGAGGCCATAGCTCCAGCCTCATATCGTGCAAGGAAGGAATACCATCTCCGAAAATGAATTCTGACTGATCTTCAGATAAGAAAATACTCCCTTTCAGTATCTACCGTAATAGATAAATTACTTTGGAAAAGGCATTATAAATGAATCTAAAAGACAAAAGTCACAAAAAGAATTTTTCAGGTGATGTTTTACTCTTGCATATCATGTGTGCTTTTTCTTCAGACATCTATTAGAAATATTGCTTCTAAAAAATCTAATTACCAATATAATATGCATTACCTTCATTTGCATTAAAAATGATACTTCTTTAAATGTGAAAGTGTGTGTTTTCTATATTTGACTTTCCATCAACTGTAGGTTTTATGGTTGAGAAGTTTACGCTTCATACCTTCTACTCTTTTGCTCATGAACCTGTGGCCCAGTAGCATGGAAAGTAAGATAGCTGGCAGAATGAATACAGCATTTATGATTGCTGGGCAAGTTTCCCTAGGCCCTTCCTAGAGCAGATAAGTAATGGAATTTTTTAGACACATATTGAGAAAAATCGATTAAGGGAACTAACATAATTTTAAAATACATTTTTTTCTGTTAACCATTTCTAGAAATCACAATGAAATTCTTCATGTTTTCTTGGTAATTTTTAATAGTATTATTTCTATCATAGTATATTCATAGCACAGCTATACAGTCTCATAAATGACAAGGGTCAGCTATATATAATTTCTTTTTTCAAATACAGCCAGCGTTTTTCACACAGGAAATTAGGGAAATGAAAAAAGTTATTTTATCAAATTGTGTTTAAATAATGTGATAGAAAGCATAGGTTTGGTTTTTTTTTTTGGCTGAAAAATAAATTACAAAAGAAGAATAAGTTTAGGTTATGTCTTCAGTGGCTAGTTATATAATCAATGAATTGTTTTGAATAGATGGTAGCTACTTAGATAGTTACTAATGACTCACAAACTACAACAACTAGTGTTTAATTCCTTAATCTAGTATTCCGAATTTAGGGAAGCTATTTAATACCTCAAAATTTCAGTTTCCTCATTCTGGAAATGAGAAGAACTCAGAACTGTCAATATCTTTGAACAACAAAAAATTTTGAAGGACTTACATAATCTGATTTTAAAATACACTAAAGCAACGGTAAACTAGAGTGTAAACAATAAAGACATTATGGTATTAATGTAAAGATAAAAATATAGATCTGTGGAATAGAATACTTGAGAAACAGACCCACACATATATAGCTGATTGATTCTCAAAAAAAAAAAAAAAGGTACAAAAATATTTCAGTGGGGAAAATATAACCTTTTCAAAAATGTTTCTGGAATAATTGGATACACAAAAAGAAAATCTTCTATTCTTATGCCATATCAGATACAAAAGTTAAATAGACGTGGTTTAGAGGCCAAAATATTGAAGTATAAAACCTCTAGTTGAATGTAAGACAAATTCTTAGTGATGTTGGATTAGCCAATATTTTCTTATATCAGGTACAAAAAGAACAAACCATAAATTTAAAAAAATGACATTTGGACCCACCAAAATTAAAAACTTCTGCTCTTCAAAAATATCATTAAGAAAATTAAAAGATACAGATTAAAAGAAACTATTTGTGAAACAGATGTTTTAACATATATCCGGAATATGGAAATCACTTATAATACATAGAAAAGCAAACAAATATGGGCACTTGGGAGGCTCAGTCAGTTGAGCATTTGCCTTTTGCTCAGGTAATGATCCCAGGATCCTGAGATAGAGACCTGCATCAGGCTCCCCACTCAGTGGGGAGTCTACCTCTCCCCTTCCCCCACCTTGTGTGCTCTCTCTCTCTAATAAATAAAATCTCAAAAAAAAACCAAACAAACAAAAAAATTCAACCAATCAACCAAAATACCACACACATTGGAGGAAAAAAGAGATTTGACCAGATAGTTCAAAAAAAAAAAAAAAAGATATGCAGATAGGTACTAAGCTCATGAACATACAGTAGATGTATGTTATTGTTTAATACCTATAAATAAAATTCCCAAGGAGTAAATGCAAACATTACAGCTAGAGGGAATTGAAATGTTACACTATAAAATTACATTCTTAGAAATGTATTATTTTATCACTATTAAATAGCATCTTCTTAAAAATTACTTATACTGGAGATAGATTCAGGGAAGGTGGTAGAGTAGGAAGCACCAGGAACTTGTCTTCACACCTAAACAATTGCACTGGCAGAATCTGTCTTATATAACTATTTTGGAACCCTGGAGCCAACTGAAGGATTTTATAATATGAAGTTAATTTTAGTTAATGTCAGCTTTTATTTTTTTAAGATTTTTTAAATTTATTTATTTGAGAGAGAGAATGAGAGAGAGAGAGCATGAGAGGGGGGAGGGTGAGAGGGAGAAGCAGACTCCCTGCCGAGCAGGGAGCCCGATGCGGGCCTTGATCCCGGTACTCCAGGATCATGACCTGAGCCTAAGGCAGTCGCTTAAACAACTGAGCCACCCAGGCGCCCCTAATTTAGCTTTTAAAAGAGTAGGTGCTACCTATCTCCCACTCCACAGCTCTATGGCATGCAGCTATGCACTTATTACTGGAGCAGCTTACACAACAGCTTGAGGGAGCCAGGGTGGGTAAACATAACCAAGATTTCCAAATATGTGGGAATCTATGCACTGGTTGCTCCTTCTGAATACAGAGGTACAAACAAAGAAGTAGCCACTACTGTTGCACGTCCTCCTATTGTTGCATTCCAGCTAAAGTGACTTTCAGGGTATTTTAAAAGCTAGTACTTTGTTGTTCCCTCATTTTCCTTTTGGGAGCAATACATTGAAGACTAGGGCAATCAAAAGCAATTGCGTATACAAAAGGCATTAGAAAGTCACTGTGCATGTCCAGAAGAAAGTGTAGCTCAGAAAAGAGCTTACAAGAGCATAAAGTCTATACTTTAGGTTGATCCTCAGCACAGGGACAGACTACAACAATAAAAACAAACAAAAAGAACAAACAAACATAATTAAAAGCAAACACCTAAAAATTAAGCAAACAAAGACCCATCAAGTCCTGTGGAAGGAAAAGAATCAGATTTCCAGAATTACCATGCTGTTAGATCTGAATGTCCTGTTTTCAACAAAAAAAATCAGAAGGCACACAAAGAGATAGGAAAGTGTATCTCATTCAAATGAAAAACAGGCCAACAAAATGTCCCTGAAAAAGACCTGATGACAGATCCAGACAAAAACTTTAAAACAACTGTCTTAAAGATGCTCAAAGAACTAAAGGAAGACAAGGTGAAAGTTAAGAAAATTATGTATGAGCAAAATGGAAAAAGCAGTAAAGAGAAAGAAACCTAAAAAAACAGAGAAATTCTAGAGATGAAAAGCATAATGACTGAAGGTATTCAAAGGCAGATTTAAGCAGGCAGAAGAAAGAACCAGCCAACTTGAAGATAGGACAATGGAAACTATCACATCTGAGGAATGGAAAGAAAAAAAGATTTAATGAAAGTGCTCAACATTGCTCAGCACCAGGGAAGTCCAAATCAAAACTTCAATGAGATATCACCTCACACAAATCAGAATGGCTAAAATTAACAAGTCAGGAAATGACAGATGTTGGCAGGGATGCAGAGAAAGGGGAACCCTCCTACACTGTTGGTGGGAATGCACGCTGGTGCAGCCACTCTGGAAAACAGTATGGAGGTTCCTCAAAAAGTTGAAAATAGAGCTACCATACGACCCAGCAATTTCAGTACTGGGTATTTACCCCAAAGATACAAATGTAGGGATCCAAAGGGGCACATGCACCCCGATGTTTATAGCAGCAATGTCCACAATAGCCAAACTATGGAAAGATCGAAGATGTCCATCGACAGATGTATGGATAAAGAAGAAGTGGTATATATATACAATGGAATATTATGCAGCCATCAAAAGGAATGAAATCTTGCCATTTGCAATGACGTGGATGGAACTGGAGGGTATTATGCTGAACTAAATAAGTCAATCAGAGAAAGACATGTATCATATGATCTCACTGATATGAGGAATTCTTAATCTCAGGAAACAAACTGTGGGTTGCTGGAGTGGTGGGGAGCGAAAGGGATGGGGTGGCTGGGTGATAGACATTGGGGAGGGTATGTGCTATGGTGAGCACTGTGAATTGTGTAAGATTGTTGAATCACAGACTTGTACCTCTGAAACAAATAATACATCATATGTTAAAAAAAAAAGAAGAAGACAGCAGGAAGGGAAAAATGAAGGGGGGACGAATCGGAGGGGAGATGAACCATGAGAGACTATGGACTCTGAGAAACAAACTGAGGGTTCTAGAGGGGAAGGGGGTGGGAGGATGGGTTAGCCTGGTGATGGGTATTAAAGAGGACACATACTGAATGGAGCACTGGGTGTTATACGCAAACAATGAATCATGGAACACTACATCAAAAACTAATGATATAATGTATGGTGATTAACATAACATAATAAAAAATAAAGAATAGAAAAAAATAAGTGAACAAAGCTGCAGAGACCTGTAAGACACCAGCAAGAGGACTAACATAGACAATGTGGTAGTCACAGAAAGAGAAAATAAATTAGAAAGGGTTGAGAAAATAATTGGGAAAATAATGACCAAGAAATTCCCCAAATTAATTAAAGACATGAATATGGACATCCAAGAAGCTCCAAGTAGGAGTTTGAATTCTAAGTAGGATAAATTCAAAGAGACCCATACATAGATACATTATAAACCAACTGTCAAAAGTTAAAGCCAGGAAAATAGCAGACTAGGAGTACCCTAATCTCACTTTGTCCTATGGATACAACTAGATAACATTCACATCACTGTAAATAACCCAGAAAATGACCCGAAGAAAGGTACAACAAACTCCACAACTAAATATAGAAATGAGGCCACACTGAAGAGGGTAGGAAGGGTGGAGACATGATAGAAAGCTAAAAAAAATCACAGGACTGTCCACTGGAGGGAGGGACCCTCAAGTGCAGAGATGGGAAAGACAATTACACTAGAAGGCCTGCACCAGAAAGGTGAATCCCCATAATATTTGGCTTTGAAAACCAGAGAGGCCAAATATCATGAGTTCTTACAATCAGCAGAGCTTAAAGCCTGGAATTTTAAAAATCAGTGGGCTTGGTTCTGGGAGAGCCTAAAGGACAATAGGAAACTGAGTCCCTACCCTTAAAGAGACAGCACAATAAATAGCCCCATGGAGATACAGCATAGAAGCAGCAATTTGAAAATTGCCTGGAGCATGTGGTTGGAGAGTTATTTACTAGTTTCAGAGCCTGTCCTGGAGGGACAGAAAGTGCTGGGAGGCTCCCCCAGGAACAAAGGAGCTGGCAAGCACCATTTCTCTTCCTTATTCCCAGTATAAACACATGGCAACCTGAGGGAACCAGCCCCATACCCACATTCACTACTTAATTTGCTTGCACTGTGCCCTTTCCTCCAATCCCCTGGGCTTCGGGGATCTCTCCCCTTGAGCCCACCTTGCCTCAGCCCCTGTGCTGTGGGTCTCCTTCCAAAAAAATCTGGTGCAAACTTTGCCAACACTGCATCTCCCTTCTGCATTCTTTGTCCCATTGGCAGTGGGTCCCTTTCATGGAGGACCACTGCATACCTTATGAAAACTGTGCACACCATCCCCACATGCTTTGTGGATTGGCCTAGCCAGCATTGGTCCCAGCACTGGCTTATCCTCTCTTGCAGAGGACTAATTCCATGCCCTGCTCCCTAGCATTGTGGATCTGCCCCCTATAATATGTTTTGGTTGGCGCCCATTCAAACTGGGGCCACAATTTGGCAGTAAGCAAGCAGTCTTGATAGGGGTCAGCACCATTCCAAAGTGACTCCTTCCCTGGGGAGAGGGAAAGATAACCACATATACCAGTCAAACTGTGGGCCCAGAAGTAGGCTGGGGGTAGACAGCTCTCTGATTGCAAGCCCTACCCAACAATGAAAACTTCTCAGGAGACAACACAGGAAAACCGCCCTGCAGTTTGGTGCTACTGGCATCTCTGGAAAATGCCCGGTCTGACTCAACTCAAGCCTAAGGTGGCCCCTGATTGGTTGACTAAAACCACAGGGATCAAACACTGCCCATGACAGGCAGAGAGCCATTGCAGATGACTGTGCTGAAGGAAAAAGCAGCTGAGCCACAACAGCAGGTTACACACAATACATATAGGAGATACCCCTGAATTTCTGGTTAATAGGGGACAGGGTACTATAGACCTCTCCTTCATAAGCAGGAGACATAGCTGACTTTCCTAACAACCAGAAATAGGCCCAGAGAGTTAGAGAAAATGAGGAGACAGAGGAATATATCCCAAATGAAAGAATAGGACAAAACCACAGCAAGAGAGTTAAACAAAACAGAGATAAGTAATATTCCTGATAGGGAATTTAAAGTAATGATCATAAAAATACTCACTGGACTTGAGAAAACAGTGGAGGACATCAGTAAGACCCTTAACAAAGATAAAAAAGAATCAATCAGAAATGAAGAACCAATAAATGAAATTAAAAATACACCACATGGAATAAATAACAGACTAGAGGAAGTAGAACAAATCAGCAACCTGGAGGACAGAGTAATGGAAAGTAATCAAGCTGAACAGGTGAGAAAAAAAAATATGCACAATGAGAATGTACTTAGGGAACTCAGCAACTCTGCCAAACTTAGTAACATTCACATTATAGGGATCCCAGAAGAAAATGGAGAAAACTGGACAGAAGATTTATTTCAAGAAATAATAGCCTAAACTTCCTGAATCTGGGGAAGGAAACAGATATCCAGATCCGGGAGGCAGAGAGGTCTCCCAACCAACATCCAAGAAAGTCCACACCAAGAAACATAGTAATTAAAATGACAAAAAGTAGTGATAAAGAGAGAATTTTAAAGCAACAAGAGAAAAGAAAACAGTTACATATAAAAGAAACCCCATAAAGATATCAGTGAATTTTTTAGCATAAGCATTACAGATCAGAAGTGAGTGACATGATATATTCAAAGTGCTGAAAGAAAAAAAAAAAATCTGCAGCCAAGAATACTCAAGGCTATCACTCAATATAGGAGATAAAGTGTTTTCCGGACAAACTAAAGTTAACGTAACTCATGACCAATAAAGCAACCCTACAAAAATTTTAAAGGTGACTCTGAGTGAAAGAGTATTGGTAAGAGTAAGAAAAGTAGAAAGGACAAAAGCAGTAAAAATAAGTATATCTGTAAAAAAATCAAGGGACTCACAAAATAAAAGGATGTAAAGTATGACACCATATACATAAAACATGGGTGGGGGCAAAGGGGTAAAGAATAGGTTCAAAATTAAGCAATCATCAACTCAATACAGACTGCTATCTGCTGAAGATGCGATATGCAGGAGATGTTACATAGAAACCTAATGGTAACCATAAATCAAAAACCAATACTAGATATGCAAAACATAAAGAGAAAGGAATCAAAGTATATCACTAAAGAATGCCAACTGACTGTGAGAGAAGAGAGCAAAGGAAGAAAGGAACAGAACTACAAAAGCAGTCACAAAACAAATAACACTTGGCAATAAATGCATACCTATCAATAATTACTTTGAATATAAATAAACTAAATTCTCCCATCAAAAGACATGGGGTGATGGAATGGATAAAAAGGCGAGACATCTATATGCTGCCTACAAGAGACTCATTTCAGACCTAAAGATATATGCAGATTAAAAATGAAGGGATGGAGGAAGATTTATCATACAAATGGTTGTGAAAGAAAGCTGGGGTAGCAATAGTTGTATTGGACAAAATAGACTTTAAAACAAAAACTGTAATAAGAGACAAAGAGGACACTATATAAGAATTAGGAGATTTCCATAAAAAGACATAACAAATTGTAAATATTTGTGTACCCAGCACCAAAATATATTTAACAGTTAATAACAAACAAAAAGGAATAGACAGTAATACAATAATAGGGGGATTTAATAGCTCACATACATCAATGGACAGATCATCTAAACAGAAAACCAACAAGGAAACAGTGGCTTTGAATGACACATTGGCCCAGAGGGATCTAACAAATATATTCAGAATATCCCACCCTAAAACAGCAGAACACATTATTTTCAAGTGCACAGGGAACATTGTTCAGAATAGATCAGATATTAGGCCGTAAAATAAGTCTCAACAATTTCAAAAAGATCAGTCATACCATACATGTTTTCTGACCATAATGCTATGAAAACTAGAAATCAACCACAAGAAAAAAGTCTGGAAATAGCACAAATACATGGAGGTTAAATAACATGCTACTAAACGATGAATAGGTAAACCAAGAGATTAAAGAAATAAAAAATACATGGAGACAAATGAAAAGTAAAACACAACAATCCAAAATCTTTGGGATGCAGCAAAAGCTGTTTTAAGAGGTAAGTTTATAACATTAAAGGTCTATATCAAGAACCAAGAAAAATCTCAGATAAAAAACTTAACCTTATACCTAAAAGAGCTAGAAAAAGAACAAATAAAACCCAAAACCAGTAGAAGGAAGGAAATAATAAAGATTAAGTCAGAAATAAATGATATAGAAATGCAAAACAAACAAACAAAGAACACCCAAAAAAAACCCCAGTGGAATAAATCAATGAAACCAGGAGTTAGTTCTTTGAAAAGATCAACAAAATTGGTAAACCTTTCACCAAACTCAGCTAAAAAAAAGATTAAAAAAGAGAGAGGACTCAAAATCAAAAGTGAAAGAAGAGAAATAACAAGCAACACCACAGAAATACAAAGGATTGTAAGACAATATTATGGAAAATTATATGCCTATGAATTGGACAACCAAGAAGAAATGGATAAATTCCTAGAAGCATATGACCTACCAAAACAAGAGCAGGAAGAAACAGAAAATTCGAACAGACTTACTACCAGCTATGAAATTTAATCAGTGATCTTCCAAAACACAAAAATCCAGGACCAGACAGCTTCACAGGTGAATTCTACCAAAAATTCTTCTCAATGTTTTCCAAAAATAGAAGAGGATGGAAAACTTCCAAATTCATTCTATGAGGCCAGCATTACCCTCATACCAAAACCAGATAAAGACAACACTAAAAAATAAAACTACAGGCCAATATCTCTGATGAACATAGATGCAAAAATCCTCAACAAAATACTAGCAAACCAAATTCAACAATACATTAAAAAAATCATTCACCATGATCAAGTGGGATTTTTTTCCTGGGATACAAAGGTGATTCAATATTCACAAGCCAATCAATGTGATACATTACATCAATAAGAGAAAGCATAAAAACTATATAACCATTTCAGTAGATGAAAAAGCATTTGAAAAAGTACAACATATATATATGATAAAAAAAACCCTCAACAAAGTAAGTTTAGAGGGAGCATACCTCAACATAATAGAGGCCTTATATGGAAAACCCACAGCTAACATCATCCTCACTGAGGACAAACTGAGAGGTTTTCCCTAAGGTCAGGAACACAACAAGGATGTATACTTTCACCACTTTTATTCAACATAGTACTGGAAGTCCTAGCCACAGCAATCAGACAAGAAAAAGAAATAAAAGGCATCCATATTGGTAAGGAAGAAGTAAAACTTTCATTATTTGCAGATGACGTGACACTATATATACAAAACCCTAAAGACTCCACCAAAAATGACTAGAACTATTAAATGAATTCAGTAAAGTTGCAGTCTATGAAATCAAAGTACAGAAATCTGTTGCATTTTTATACAATAATGAAGCAGCAGAAAGAGAAATTAAGAAAACAATCCCATTTACGATTGCATCAGCAATAATAAGATACCTAGGAATAAACCTAACCAAAGAGATGAAAGAACTACACTCTGAAAAGTATAAAACACTGATGAAAGACATTAAAGATGACACAAAGAAATGGAAATACATTCCATGCTCATGGATTGGAAGAACAAATATTGTTAAAATGTTTTACCACCCGAAGCAATCTATAGATTTAAGGCAATCCCTATCAAAATACCAACAGCACTTTTCACAGAACCTAGAACAAACAATCCTAAAATTTGTATGGAACCACAAGAGACACTGAATAGCCAAAGCAATCTTAAAAAGAAAAACAAAGCTGGAGGTATCATAATTCCAGACTGCAAGTTATACCACAAAGATCTTATAATCAAAACAGTATGGTATTGGCAGAAAAACAGACACATAGATCAATAAAACAGAATAGAAAACCCAAAAATGAACCCACAAATATATGGTCAATTATTCTTTGACAAAGGAGGAATGACTGACTATACAGTGAGAAAAAGACAGTCTTTTCAACAAATGGTGTTGGGAAAACTGGACAGCAACATGCAAAAGAGTGAAATTGGCCCACTTTCTTACACGATACACAAAAATAAACTCAAAATGTATTAAGAACATAAATGTAAGACATGAAACCATAAAATTCCTAGAAGAGAAAACAGGCAGTAATTTCTCTAACATTGGCTGTAACACATCTTTCTAGATATGTCTTCTAAAGTAAGGGAAACAAAAACAAAAACTATTTGGACTATAGCAAAATAAAAACTTCTGCCCAGGAAAGGAAACAGCCACAAAAATAAAAGACAACCTATGGAATGGGAGAAGATATTTACAAATGACAATTCCAATAAAGGGTTAGTATACAAAATATATAAAGAACTTATACAACTCAACACCAAAACCGCCAAATAATCCAATTAAAAAAGGGGCAGAAGACATAAACAGACATTTCTCCCAGGAAGACATACACATGGCCAACAGACACATGAAAAGATGTTCAACATCACTAATCATCAGGGAAATGCAAATCAAAACTACAATGAAATACCACTTCATACCTGTAAGAATGGCTAAAATAAAAAATAACAAATGTTGGCAAGGATGTGGAGAAAGGAGAACTCTTTTGCATTGTTGGCGGGAATGCAAACTGGTGCAGCCACTGTAGAAGACAGTTTGGATTTTCCTCAAAAAATTAAAAATAGAGGGGCGCCTGGGTGGCTCAGTCATTAAGTGTCTGCCTTCGGCTCAGGTCATGATCCCGGGGTCCTGGGATCGAGCCCCACATCAGGCTCCCTGCTCCGTGGAGAACCTGCTTCTCCCTCTCCCACTCCCCCTGCTGTGTTTCCTCTCTCGCTGTGTCTCTCTCTGTCAAATAAATAAGTAAAATCTTTTAAAAAAATTAAAAATAGAATTAACCTATGATTTAGTAATTACACTACAGGATATTTACCCAAAGAATATGAAAATACCAATTTGAAAAAATATATGCACCCCTATGTTTACTGCAGCATTATTTACAAAAGCCAAATTATGGAAGCAATCTTTGTGTCCGTCAATAGATTAATAGATAAAGATCTAGATCTGGTGTGAGGTATACAAACACACACACAATGGAAGACTATTCAGCCATAAAAAGAATGAAATCTTGCCATTTGCAACAACATGGGTGGATCTAGAGTATAATGCTAAGTGAAACAAGCCAGTCAGAGAAAAACAAATACCCTAGGAATTCACTTATATTTGCAATTTAAGAAACGAAACAAATGAACAAAGAAAAAAAGACAAATTAAAACACTGACTCATAATCCTAGAGAACAAATTGATGTTTACCAGAGAGGAGGTTGGGTGGGGGGGGTGTGTGTGAAATAGGTGAAGGGGGATAATAGTACACTTATAAGCACTGAGTAATATAACATTGTATGTTAACTACACCAAAATTAAAATTTAAAAAAACTAATCAAAATAAAACAAAAACAAGCAAACAAAAAAAAATTCAAAGCCAAAGGGACAATTTTTACTTTATTTTATTATTTTTATAAAGATTTTTATTTATTTATTGAGAGAGAGAGAGTGAGAGAGTACGTGTGCAAGAGCAGAGAGGAGAGGCAGAGGGTGAAGCAGGCTCCTGCTGAGCAGGGAGCCCGATGCAGGGTTTGATCCCAGGACCCTGAGATCATGACCTGAGTCGAAGGCAGATGCTTAACCAACTGAGCCACACAGGTGCTCCCAAAGGAACAATATTTTTTTTTCTTTTTATTTATTTATTTATATTTATTTTTATTTTTATTTTATTTTATTTATTTATTTTTTTGATGTGGTGTTCCATGATTCATTGTTTGTGTATAACACCCAGTGCTCCATTCAATACGTGCCCTCTTTAATACCCATCACCAGGCTAACCCGTCCCCCCACCCCCTTCCCCTCTAGAACCATCAGTTTGTTTCTCAGAGCCAAAGGGACAATTTCTAAAGCAGCTAGGGAAAAGTGACTTGTCACATACAAGGGATTCTCAATAACATTTTCAGCAAATTTTTCATCAGAAACTTTGGAGGCCAGAAGAGAGTGGGCTGATATATGCAGAATGATTTTTTTTTAAATTGTGAATTAAGAAATCTAATGTGGTAATATGGTACTTTAAAAGTAGAGGGGAAAATTTAGATCTTTCCAGATAAGCAAAAGCTGAGGGAGTTTGTTTCTAGATCTGCCTTATGAGCAATGCTAAAGGGAGGTCTGCAGGTTAAGATGAACGAGCACTAGACAGTAATTCAAAGCTGTATAAAGAAAGAGAGAGCTAAGGTACATATATGGACAATTATAAATCTAGTGCTAGGGGCACCTGGGTGGCTCAGTTGTTAAGTGTGTCTGCCTTCGGCTCAGGTCATGATCCCAGGGTCCTGGGATCGAGCCCCGCATCGGGTTCCCTGCTTGGCGGGAGGCCTGTTTCTCCCTTTCCCACTCCCCCTGCTTTGTGTTCCCTCTCTCACTGTGTCTCTCTCTGTCAAATAAATAAATAAAATCTTTAAAAAAATAAAAAATAAAAAAATAAATCTAGTGCTATTGTAACTGTGGTGTGTAACTCCAATTTTGTTTTCTACATAATTTAAGAAACTAATATATTAATAATTACTAGTTCATGTTGATACAAATGTATAAAGATGCAATACTGTGACATTAAAAACTGAAGGCCTGGGGACAGAGCTGAGAGAAGCAAAATTTTTTATGTTATTAAAATTAAGTGGGCATAAAATCAAATTACAGTCTTATAGCTTTAGGATAATGTTAAATGTAATTTTCACTGTAACCACAAAGAAAATAGCTAAATTATACACACAGAAAGAAATGAGAAAAGAACTTAAACATTTCACTACAAAATATCACCTGAACACAAAAGAAGATAGTCAAGCAGGAAATGAAGGACAAAAAAACTGTAAAGCATATAGAAAATAAATAACCAAATGATGGAAGTAAATCCTTTTTTCCTATTTTTTTAAAGATTTTATTTATTTATTTGACAGAGAGAAACACAGCGAGAGAGGGAACACAAGCAGGGGGAGTGGGAGAGGGAGAAGCAGGCTTCTGCTAAGCAGGGAGCCTGATGTGGGGCTCGAACCCAGGACCCTGAGATAATGACCTGAGCCGAAGGCAGACGCTTAACGACTGAGCCACCCAGGCACCCCTCCTCAGTATTTTTTTTAATAAAAATGAATTAAACTCCAATCCAAGAGTAGAAATCAGCAGAGTAGATTTAAAAAAATCTAACTATATGTTGTGTACAAGAGACTCTAGATTTCCCTTTAGATCAATAAGACAAAATGGTTGAAAGTGAAAGGATGGAAAAAATATGCAAAACAGCAGTAATCAAAAGAGCACAGGGGTAGTTAAACTAATATCAAATAAAATAGACTTTAATTCAAAAATTTACAAGAAACAAAGGATATCTATTAATAAATGGTTCATACAACAAAACTATATAATAATCATAAATATTTACATACCTAATAATACACCATCAAAATATATGAGGAAAAAATGGATAGAATTGAAGGGAAAAATAGACATTTTGACAAAAAGAGTAAGAGACTTCAATACCCCATTCTCAGTACAGATAGAACAACCAGACAGAAGATAAATAAGAAAACATAGGACTTAAACAATACAATAAACCAACTAAATGTAACAGATAAAAAGAAAAGTCTACAGAGCAACAGAATACACATTCTTACCAAATGCACAAGGGACATTTCTGAGGATAAACAATATGGTAGGCCCTGGATTAAGTCTTAATAGATTTTAAAAGACAGGTAGCATACAAAATATCTTCTCCAACCACATCATAAAGAAATCAGTAACAGACAGAAAACTGGAAAAATCACAAGTCTGTGGAAATTGAACAATACACTCTTGAGTAACAAATGAATCAAAAAATAAATTAGAAATATTATAAAATAGTGACCCATGAAAATAAAAACACAATACACCAAAATTTAGAGGACACAGAGAAAGCAGTAAGAAGGGAGAAATTTATAACTGTAAATGCTTACATTTAAAAACAAAAAAGATTTTAAATCAACAACCTAACTATATAAATTAGGAAACTGGAAGAAGGACAAATTATATCCAAAGGTAGCAGAGAAAGGAAACAAAGATTATAGCAGAGATAAATAAAGATTAGAAAAATATTCTATAAAGAATAGAAAAATACCACAAAACCCAAAACTTAATTCTTTAAAAAGATCAATAAAATTGATAAACCTTTAGCTAAATGGACTAAGAAAAAAAAGGAAAGATTAAAATTACTAACATCGGAAAGTGGTGATATTACCACTAATTCTGCCCAAATAAAAAGGATTACAAAAGAATACTATGTACAATTTTATACCAAGAAATTGGATAACTTAGTTGAAATGAACAAATTCCTAGAAACACAAAACATACCAAGACTAAATGTGAACAAACAGAAAATCTAAACAGACTTATACCTGATAAGGAGAATGAATCAGCAAGAGAATTCCCTGGGGGAAAGATGGTCTTTTTAACAAATGGTGCTGGGAAAACTGGATATTAACAGATAAAAGGATGAAATTGGACCTTTATCAAATACTATATCCAAAAATTAACTCAAAATGGATCCAAGACCTTTAAAACTCTTAGAAAACATAGGGGAAAAGCTTCATGACATTGTTTTGGCGATGATTTCTTGGATCTAATACCAAAGGTACATGCAGTAAAAGAAAAAAATATAGACAAATTGGACCTCATGAAAATTAAAAAAAAACCTTGTGTATCAAAAACCCTATCAACAGAGTACAAAGGTATCGCACAGAATGAGAAAATACTTGCAAATCATATATCTGATAAGAAGATAATATTCAAAATATAAAGAGAACTACTAAAATTCAAAAATAAACAAGCCAATTCAAAAATGAGCAAAAGATTCGAATAGACATTTCTCTAAAGAAGACATACAAATGATCAATACACACATGAATAGATGTTCAAAATCAGTAATCAATAAGGAAGTGCACATTAAAACCACAAGAGAGATCACCTCACACCCATTAGTATAACTACTACTAAAACGAAAAACAAAAAAGTAAATATTAAACGTTGGCGAGGATATGGAGAAATATGCACACTTGTGCATTGTTGTGGGAATATGAAATGGTACAGCAACTGTGGAAACCTGCATAGTGGTTTTCCCCGAAAATTAAAATACAATTATTATATGACCCAGCAATTCCACTTCTGTGTATACATACTCAATATAATTGATAGTTTCTTGAGAGATATTTGTATACCCGTGTTCATAGAATTGCTAACATTAGGGAAAACGTGGAAGCAACTTAAATACCCATGGACAGAAGAATTGATAAGCAGTATGTGGTGCATGCATATAGCAGAATATTACTTCCCCTTAAAAAAAGAGGAAATTTTGACACAAGCTACAGCATGGATAAACCTTGAGTACATGATGTTAAATGAAATAAGCCAGTCACAGAGAGACAAATACTGTATAATTTCAATTATATGGGGTATTTAGAATAGCCAAAATCGTAGAGACAGAAAACAGATCTATGGTTGCCAGGGGCTGGGAGGACCAGAGGAATGGGTAAGTTATTGTTTAATGGATACAGAGTTTCAGTTTTATAAGATAAAAATATCTTTGGAGGTGGACGGTTGTGATAGTTGTACAACAATATGAATGTACTTAGTGTCAGTAAACTGTACATTTTAAATGGTTAATATAGTGAATTTGGTTATGTGTATTTTACCATAATAAAAAATTGGAAAAAATTCTTAATACCTCAAGTCCTACTTTTAGTAAACTTCCATTCTTGAACTAATCACAAGAATTTTACTTGGGAGAATAAAATAAAAAGGAATATCTTCCTACCCATTTAAGATTGATAAAACTTTTGAAGCAAAAAATAGTTTGCTTACATGTGATTTTGAAAAACATAAATAATGCTCAAGTCAATACTTTGCCACATATTTAAAAGTAGAAATTAAAGCTCAGTTTGTTATAAATCTGCTCTATATTTAGATTTAAAAAATTCAGAATATTGACTGACAAAATATTTTTAATCAAAATACTATAAAATATATTTTATATATTTTATAAACATGTATAAAATTTATATTAAAAGTCTCAAAAAGTGTTAAGGCTAGAATTAAACTAGAAAAGTGTTTTGTTGGGGCGCCTGGGTGGCTCAGTCAGTTAAGCGGCTGCCTTTGGCTCAGGTCATGATCCCAGGGTCCTGGGATCGAGCCCCGCATAGGGCTCCCTGCTCAGCGGAGAGCCTGCTTCTCCCTTTCACTCTGCCTACTTGTGCTATCTCTGCCAAATAAATAAATTAAAAAAAAAAATCTTAAAAAAAAAAAAGTGTTTTGTTTTTTATAAATTGGAATATCACTAAAATATTTGATCAGTGTTCTCTCTGACATTTTGAAATATGTAATGGACATTTTCCATATATATTAAAAACTATGGAAATTTTACATATTAAAAATTTGTAATTTTTACAAAAAACTTTTAATGTGTGTTTGATCTAGTTTTTTAAGGTTCCACATATAAGTGAGATCACATATTATACATGGATACACAGACGTTGAGGACACTATGCTAAATGATCTAAGTAGGATAGAAAAAGAAAATGTCCATTACATATTTTAAAATGTCAAAGAGAACATCGTTCAAATATTTTAGTGATATTCCAATTTATAAAAAACAAAACACTTTTCTAGTTTAATTCTAGTCTTAAGACATTTTGAGAGGAGAATCATTATCCTCATTTTATAGATGAAAAGGAGGAAGGTCAAGTACACAATCCAATAGAACTGATAAAATTTGACAGATCAAGAACTTGAATTTGGGTATTCTGAACCAGGAATTTGCAGGTTCTTTTAGGAATTAACAAACTTGTAGGAAACTTGATGAAGACTATGTAGCTAGGGTTCCTATCTCTAGGCAAGGTTGCCATCACATGATAAACCCTGTGTAGGAAGATTCACTCCCAGTCATTTACTTTAAGGATATGTTACCAAATTATTTCATCTATCAATCATCATCTATCTACTATTCTTTGATTACTTCCTCTTAATGCCTTATCCTAAAGTCTAAGTTCTTAGAGCACAGAAATTACATGTTTTGGCATTTAATCTTGTATGTAACATGGTGTTTTGGTAACAGTGGCAAAAATAATAGCTTCGAAGATTTTGTCTAATTGCTAATTCTGACCTTTGCTTACAAAAAATGAAATGTGTTTTATGACTTCAATGTCTACCGTGCAACTTAGTTTCTCCCCATAGGAAAATATAACAGAACTGGATTCTTCTTTCTATGGACACTTAAATTAATTCCAGAATTTCTCTTAAATTGAGTCCCTTTTACTTTATTTTACTCTTTACCAGTATCAGAGCAAGCTGTTACCAAGTCTTATGGAGGCTGCTTCTAATCCATTACTTAGGGAATTGAAATCAAGAATGGAGGAAAAGCTCAGCCCCTCTAAAACATCCCTTAAACATATCTTCATGTTTCTTACTCTTGAAGGATAAGGCCTGGGCTTTCACAAACCTTGTCACTCTGTTTTTCCTATTCTTTGCTATACTGGTTAAGAATGTATGTTCTGCAGTCACAGAGACCTGAGTCTGAATATGCTTACACCCCTGACTATATGGTCTTCCCTGGTTACTCACATGTCTAAGGCTTACACTGTGTATTTCCCATGTGGGGTCAATGAAACCTCTGCCATGCACTTATTGGTACTATACTGAGTGCTCAGTAAGTGTTATCATTATTTTTTGAAAAGTTTATTTCATAAATGTTTTTACTCAGATGTAACAATCACAATCCTACACTGGGAAGTAGAGAAGCAATAGTATTTAGTAAGGCAATACAAAACAAGGTGGTATTTTCATTCAATTTGTTACAAAATACTAAATGTCTGAAGAGTATTTAGAATACTTTGTGGTCAAGGAATATTTATTTTTGAATACAAGGCTACCACAAAAGCTAAGATGATATATTAGGATTTACATGTTGCACTAGAACATAAATCTGTTAGGACGTTACTTTGAAAATATTAGAAACTCCATCAAAAATGAAAGAAACATAAAAAACAAATAGCCAAGTATCCTAGCTTTGCCTATAAAAAGAACACTAAAATAAGTCAGCCAACTGTTAACCAAGTATGTAACTTTATGAGTAATGTTTAAATTCTTCAGGGTTTGTGAAATAAGATTAAACAATTTCAAGAGTCCCTTATGTCTTTCTAGTAGTTGATCTTCCTAATAGCGGGTCCTTTACACATTTCTAGAACATAGTGGATGTTCATAAACATTTGCTGAATGAACTTTATATTGATAACAGCAGTGAAAATTAACATTTAGAATTCCTTAAATATTACAAGGAATATGGTGTTGGTTAATAATTTAGTAGGACACGTTTCCTTTTGACAGTCAACTCAAGCTCTCTATATAAATGCTGTTAGGGCTGTGCTGAAGCTGCCATCTGTCCAGAAAGCTATAAAACCCAAATCCTGATGACTATGATCATAAATGATTCAGGATAACTTCTTTTTCTAAGAGAAAAAAAAAAGGTACTTTTCACTGTATTTGAGTGAGTTACGTGCATAGGAATATGATGATAAAGTTATCTTTCTTAAGAGTACCTTAGGGAGGTAAGAAAGATTTTTATTTTTAAGCAACTTTTTTTTAATCTTAAAGGAAAGCTAAAAACAAAACAAAAAAACCCCAAATTTATTTAGAACTTCTGGGTTTGAGTCCATATTTGTTACTAATTTTAAAATGATCATTAACCTCTCTCACTTAATTTCC
The DNA here is from genome assembly GCF_029215605.1 of Mirounga angustirostris. Lineage (NCBI taxonomy): Eukaryota > Metazoa > Chordata > Mammalia > Carnivora > Phocidae > Mirounga > Mirounga angustirostris. The sequence goes on along the minus strand of NW_026991712.1, from coordinate 46,150,931 downwards.
TTATTTACACACTGGTGATGATAATACCTATTCTGACTACTTCACAGCATTATTTTAAAGAAACAAATGAGATAGCAAAATATGAGTGTACCATAAATTTTTATATAATTTTATTTTTTTTACTTCTATGAAGAATTTTTATTTATTTATTTATTTTATTATGTCATTTTAATCACCATACATTATATCATTAGTTTTTGATGTGGTGTTCCATGACTCATTGTTTGCATATAACACCCAGTGCTCCATTCAGTACATGCCCTCTTTAATACCCATCACCAGGCTAACCCATCCTGGCACCCCCCTCCCCTCTAGAACCCTCAGTTTGTTTCTCAGAGTCCATAGTCTCTCATGGTTCGTCTCCCCCTCCAATTCCGCCCCCTTCATTTTTCCCTTCCTGCTATCTTCCCCCTTTTTTTTTTTCTTAACATATAATGTATTATTTGTTTCAGAGGTACAGGTTTGTGATTCAACAGTCTTACACAATTCACAGCACTCACCATAGCACATACCCTCCCCAGTGTCAATCACCCAGCCACCCCATCCCTCCCACCCCCTACCACTCCAGCAACCCTCAGTTTGTTTCCTGAGATTAAGAATTCCTCATATCAGTGAGATCATATGATACATGTCTTTCTCTGATTGACTTATTTCACTCAGCATAATACCCTCCAGTTCCATCCACGTCATTGCAAATGGCAAAATTTCATTCCTTTTGATGGCTGCATAATATTCCAGTGTGTGTGTGTGTGTGTGTGTGTGTGTGTGTGTGTGTGTATACACACCCCACATCTTCTTTAGCCATTCATCTGTCGATGGACATCTTGGATTTTTCCATAGTTTGGCTATTGTGGACATTGTTGCTATAAACATCGGGGTGCACGTACCCCTTCGGCTCCCTACATCTGTATCTTTGGGGTAAATACCCAGTACTGAAATTGCTGGGTCGTATGGTAGCTCTATTTTCAACTTTCTGAGGAACCTCCATACTGTTTTCCAGAGTGGCTGCACCAGCTTGCATTCCCACCAACAGTGTAGGAGGGTTCCCCTTTCTCCACATCCCCACCAACATCTGTCGTTTCCTGACTTGTTAATTTTAGCCATTCTGATTTGTGTGAGATGATATCTCATTGAAGTTTTGATTTGGACTTCCCTGGTGCTGAGTGATGTTGAGCACTTTTTCATGTGTCTGTTGGCCATTTGGATGTCTTCTTTGGAAAATGTCTGTTCATGTCTTCTGCCCATTTCTTGATTGGATCATTTGTTCTTTGGGTGTTGGGTTTGATAAGCTCTTTATAGATTTTGGATACTAGCCTTTTATCTGATATGTCATTTGCAAATATCTTCTCCCATTCTGTTGGTTGTCTTTTGGTTCTGTTGACTGTTTCTTTTGCTGTGCAAAAGCTTTTTATCTTGATGAAGTCCCAATGGTTCATTTTTGCCCTCGCTGCCCTTGCCTTTGGCGATGTTTCTAGGAAGAAGTTGCTGTGGCTGAGGTCGAAGAGGTTGCTGCCTGTGTTCTCAAAGTGGAACATATTTGTAATCATTGTTATAATTGTGACCATTTTTTACTTATGAGTTTCAATGCAAATGGCAAAATATTTTCTTTTCTGCTGAGTAATAAATATTGTCTTTCTTCTTTGGAATCCCCTATAAAATATTTAGAGATCTTACATCTACTTTTTCTTATGAATTGAATTTATATTTATTCCCTCTACATTGCATGTATCCTGAGATCAGGCACATATTTCTGTGTCTTTCACAGTAAGATGGATGATTTTGCACAATAAGTTGTTCTATAAATGTGTTCAGTGTTTTTTGTTTAAACTTATGTAAACAAACCAAAACTGTAACAAAGAGAAAACATTTTAATTTTCTTTAAAACATTGGAAAGATGGGGCACCTGGGTGGCTCAGTCGGTTAAGTGACTGCCTTCGGCTCAGGTCATGATCCTGGAGTCCCGGGATCGAGTCCCGCATCGGGCTCCCTGCTCAGCGGGGAGCCTGCTTCTCCCTCTCTCGCTCCCCCCTCTCATGTACTCTCTCTCATTCTTGATCTCTCAAATAAATCTTAAAAAAAAAAAATTTACAAAAAAAAAAAAAAAAAAACATTGGAAAGAACCAGGTAAATTGTGCTGTGTATGAACATGTTACAGCAGTTTTACCGAATAGTATTTCCATTCTGAAGAAATGAAAAAGACATGACTGACAGGCCAACAGAGTGGAGAAGTTTAGCATTTCCACTCTAGGGTGAATGATAGAATCAACACAATTCTTTTTCTGAATCACCCAAACACGGAAGAATCATTGTGAAAATAAGTGGTTTTGGAAATCTAGCTCTACCAGATTTTTACTGTTTCATTGTTAATGTATGAAAAAAAAAAAGTACAAAGATTTGGAAGCTATTTGGCTCTTAATCATTGACCTTTAAAACTTTTAAAAATTAACACAGGATATTAATCCCATTAGCGATTACTGCTTGATGAAACTATCAAGTTTGAATATAACAATGGTAGTTTCAATTATTATTTCCAAATCATTGTTTATTTTACTTCCTTAAAGAACTTCTAGTTTTAAGTAACACTTTTTTAACAGCATAATGAATGCCACTAATATTTTAGTTAAGTTCACTCTTTAAATCTGTTTATATGTGACTAAACATATGTACAAAGGTTATGACCAAAACCTGTAGATAGCAATATTTAATGAAACTTGTTATTTCTGTGATTGATTTAGTTACTGTAATTTTAATCTCACAAGTGATTTTAAAAACAGCACACTATAAAATAATAATCCAAATTACCTGAATTCTGATTTTGCTTTAATCAGTGACCTGCAATACGCAGAAGGAATGTTGGCTTTCTAGGTCTTTATTGTATTTATTCTAAATGTGACAATAATGGCAAAAGGTAGCTTAAAGTAGAGAAGCAAGAAATATATGTTAGGTGCATATTTTGATCTGAGAGAGGTTCCTGATAGCGCTTGCCATGAACAGTGTGGACACTTCTGCCATTGGGAGAATCACCTATTCTCTTCAACTTGAATGAATGAATGAACGAATGAATGAATGTTAAATTGAACAGATATTCTCTTTTGCATGATTCAAAATGTGGTAACTCACATTTTAGATAACCTATATTCGTTTTGGCTACTGTAACTTCCACCAGCTTTCTGAAAGATTTTCAGATTAAATTTCTAAAATGGGGGACTACCTACTCACTGACCAATCTTACCCCTTCATTCCATTTCTGCTACTTTCATGCTGCCCATTGTATTATACCCTGGCACAACGTGGCTTACTCTACCTAATTGCAGCACTGCGAAGATTTAAGCAGACATAATTTCATAACCTCTCCAGCAGCATAAAGCATAATTTTTTTATGGAGGGCTGAATAAGCAATTTGAACTTCACAAATGAAGTGCAAAGCAAATTTTGACTGCTCACAAATCTGTGCTGTAGAAAGCAGTGCTCTGGTGGGCTGAACTTCTGGGTAGAAGTTTCAGAATTATTCAATCATGTTTTTAAAGTCTAAAGTATGTTTTCCAGATACATGTTGAAATTTGACTACTAAATTCAGTAGCATATGAGCTCACTCTTGTTTTGAATCTTATTAGGAATTCCTGTAAGTTACTGTAGTACAGTTGCATGTCTAAGGCTATAGATTTTAGTGATGCTGCTGTGTACTGGATTATTAAATCTTATTTTTTATTTTTTTTAAGATTTTATTTATTTATTCATGAGAGACAGAGAGAGAGAGAGAGAGAGAGAGAGAGAGAGAGAGGCAGAAGGAGAAGCAGGCTCCCAAGGAGCAGGGAACCTGATGTGGGACTCGATCCCAGCACCCTGGGATCATGACCTGAGCCGAAGGCAGACGCTTAACCATCTGAGCCACCCAGGTGCCCTGGATTATTAAATCTTGACTGCATTTCTAATATGGTGATCTTCCCAATAAAAAAAAATTAAGACAAATACATCCAGAGAAATAGATAAATGGAAATCTGGTTCCTCATTTTCTGGCATGTTAATATGGATGATATGATCTAGATGGATGCATCAGCATGATCAATATGGGAAAATCTTACCACTCATTCTTATCACATTTAAACCACATCTAGGTCTTAATCCATCATTAAAATAGAAGTCTGATATTCAGCTTACTAATTATAATCTATGATATTACCTTATACTAAAAAGTCTATAGTTTCAGATCTTATCTTGGTGTTTTCAAGTAAAATGTTCATGTCACTTTCCAGTATTAAACATTTATTGTCAAACTTGTCACTCAAAATAAAGGTGCAGGTAGATGAAAATAGTGTCAATTTATTTGAATCTTTAAGCTTAAGAACCATAAAAGTTACTTTGTTATTTCTATGTGGGAAGTTTGCTTGTATATTCGTGATTTTTAAAATCATATTACTTCTGCTAACAGCTTAATTAACCTAATCTGAGACACCCAAGAGACCCAAATGACAATTAGTTTATTTAAAAACGAGGGACAAACCGTTACTGGTGAATATTTATAATGTTCATACATAATAACAATGGAGATATCCTTTATTAGAAATATGCCTCACATAATCTATGTTCTATAGCTGAGACCAAATTTAACCCTTTTATACTTCTGGATAAAACCAATGGACTCAGAAAATGAAATCAACAATGTCCATGAGATATATATTTCCTCTAACTCTATGTGAAAAAACAGAGCCTATCTCTAATTTAATTGATATATGACACTCCCCTTCAAATCCATCTATCACAGATCTACAGGAAATTCAATACAAGGCACATTCCAGAAGAAAAACATTTTTTTTTTTTTAAGAGAGAGAGAGAGAATGCACACAGGAGCATGAGCAGGGTGGCGGAGGGACAGAGGGAGAGAGAGAATCTTAAGCAGTCTCCATGTTCAGCTCAGAGCCTGACAGTGGGCTCTATCTCACGACCCCGAGGTCATGACCTGAGCCAAAAACAAGAGTTGGATGCTTAAACAACTGAGCCACCAAGGCGCCCCAAAAAGAAAAACAATTCTCATACAAACTTTTGAATGAAATCCCTGCCTTCTCATTTATTTACACTGATGAATTCGGTTGAGCAACTCTAAGGAAATCTGTAGAACATCTTTACTTATTGTGCTTAAAGCCAGAGCTGACTGTATTAAATCTGCTCCTGACACCTGTTCTTGGGTATTTCCATCCTTGGTTCTCTAAAGACAAAGATGCTTTCTCAGGAAAAGGCTGTGTTAGTCCAAAGTTATAGAAGAAGAAAGACATGAAAAGAAAATCTGGCCACGTTTCCTAGCTTTCAAGCAATATTGTCTTCATTCATCTATTTTCCTCTTTTTAAATCTTGTGATGCCCTGGAATAGGTAAGTAGAAAACAATATCAGCCCTTTTTTTAGTCAAGATTGCCTACGCTTTCTCTTTCTCTCCGTCTTCTCTATTTCCCATTTGTTTTACCTCAATTGCATTTGTCCAGTAGAATGATTTACTCTATGGTAAATTGAAATATTTTTTTTTCTGAGGAATCAGAGGTGATGAAATAAGATGAGCAACTTCATGAGCACCCTAATAACATGGAAAGAGTGATTCAAAATGATGGAAAGAAAAGACATACAGAAGCCACAGAAGGCTTCCTCGCTCAAAAGTTCCAAAGGAAGTCAAGGCAGTCAGGATGTTCAGCAAACAGATCAACAACATTCTCCAACAATGCGGAGGTGTAAGCTTCTACCTCCCCAAAATGTGATTAGTCTAAGTGAATGAAGGTCAAATCGCACCTCAGGAAACTTTATATCACCACTCTCCAGTCTAAAGCAGTTCTGCATGTAGGCTAGGGACAATCTCACCTCAGTCAGATGTGTCATCATTCTCAGACTTAGCCATGCACATTCTGACTAAAAAGCAGAGTAAAGCACTGTACATTCTCGGGCATTTCTCTCAGGCTAAGTGTATTTCAGCATCCCTAGCTAAAGCAGCCTGAACCAGCCAGTTCCTGAACTTACAGCTGCAGAAACAGAACAAAGCTTTGTTTCTCGGATGTCTCTGGGAGTCACACTGATAGATTCTTTGACTAACCATAAGGTTTTTGTTAAATTTGCTCTTTATTCTAACATACTCTGTTTTCATTACTAATATATTTTGGCATCATTTATAAATTTGTATGTGAGAAAATATGTATTCTATGAGCTTCATTTTAATTAAAATGTTGAAGGACCTTAGATATCATCTAGGATACTATGGTGTGTGTAACACACACACACACACACACAATGATACAATGGATATTTATAATGAATACATACTCATATATTATAGGAAATTTTATACTATATATAGCATATATACATAATACACATGCATTGTATGTTATATGAAATAATGAACATAATACATAACTATATAATATGTATAATTTATATTCATATATAATTTTTCATATAAATAAATATTAGATATTTATGTAATTAGGTCGAGAAGTATTTATGCTTTCATCTTAGTTTTAGTAGTTGAACTAGACTGTTAGTAGACTACAATCCAGATCTACTGAGGGACACAGTCTTTCCACCACCACCTATCTTTCATCACCACCCTGTCTCCTCAAACAGACCCAAGGGTCTCTGATAAACCTATATGCTTAAAGAGATAATAGCATCATCGTGAAACCACTATAATTTTTATCCACCACATTTAATTTTTTAATGCTTTTAAGATGAGTGTATTATAAAATTGATTTTTTGTTTTTATTGTAGAGTTCTATGTATATTAAATCCTGCATATATTTGCATAGCTACCACTACAATTTGGATAAACACACACACACACACACACAAAACCAACAAAAAAAAACAAAAAACAAAACAAAACAAAACAAAACAAAAAACAATTCCATCGTCCCAAAACCTCCCTATTAGTGTCCCTTGTAGTCAGGTCCTCACCTCGGCAAAATCTAATCTGTTCATCACAATGGTTTTATCTTTTTGAGACCTTCATATAACTGGAACCATGGAAATTTTTTGGAATTCACTTCTTTCAATTAGCACAATATTCTTGAGATTCATTCATCCAAGTTATTCGTTCCTTTTTATTGCTGAGTAATATTAAGTTGTACAGATATACCATGATGTATTTATCCATTCACTAGTTGAAAGAAATTTAACTTTGTAGAAACTGTCAAACTTTTTCTTCTAGAGTACACAATTTGTACTCCCTCCATCAACATGAAGAATTATAGTCACTTGCCAGCATTTGGTATCCCCTGAATCATTTGTAGTACCACATCATAGTTTTCATTTGCATTTCCCTGATTAATAATGACCATCTTTTAATATGCTCATTTGTCAACCATATATCCCCTTTGGTAAAGTTTGTGCTGAGTCACTTGTCCTTTTTAAACTTTTTTTTTTTTTTTTAGTGTTAAGTTTTGCAAGTTCTCCACGTATCCTAGATAAAAGTCCATTATCAGATATGTGACTTGCAAATATTTTCTCCCAGCCCATTGAGTTGCCTTTGAACATTCACCAAAAATCAACTGTGTCTATTTCTGGAGTCTTTATTCTGTTTCATTGATCTACATGTCTCTCCTTTCACCAATACTGCACTGTCTTGATTATTGCAGCTTCACAGTAAGTCTTAAAATCAGGTAGTGTAATCCCTTCATCTTTACTCTTTCTCCAAAATTGTTTTGGCTATTCTAGTTCATTTGTCTTTCCATATAAACATTAAAACTGTCTTCTTTGTAACTACAAATTTCCTGCTAGGATTTTGTGTGGAATTCTGTTAAATATGTATTCATCTGTCAGCGGACATCTGGGCTCTTTCCATATTTTGACTATTGTGGACATTGCTGCTATAAACATTGGGGTGAATGTGCCCCTTCAAATCACTATGTTTGTATCCTTTGGATAAATACATAGTAGTGCAGTTGTTGAAACTAATAATACACTCTATGTTAATTGATTTTAAATTTTAAAAATATAGCAAACAGAACTGTTAATATGCAAAAATATATGTATATAATATGTAATAAATGTAAATATATAGATCAATATGGTGAAAATTTTAAATTTTACTATATTGGGTCTCCCAGCTCTTGAACACATGTGAGTTCTTTGATATATTTCATCAGCTTTTCTAATGTTTAGCATATAGATCTTATACATGTTTTGGTGAATTTACATCTAAGTATCTTTTATGTGTTTAGGGAAACTGTTATTAATAGTGTTATTTAAAAAGTTGTTTCTAATTATTCTTAGTGTGTTAAAATACAATAATTTTTTGCCTCTATGTGTTTGTATCTTTTTTGCCTCTATGACTGTATCTTGTGGCTTACAAGTTTATTAATTTATTAATAAACAAATTTATTATGAGATATTTTTAGTAGATCCCTTGATGTTTTCTACATGTAAAATCATGTATATGAAGAAAGGTACACTTTAATTTCTTCCTTTTACATCTGTATACTTTTTTTTCTTACTGTAATCTGCTGGCTAGGCCTTCTAGGACAATGTTGAATAGGAGTAGCAAAGTTAAAATTCTTGCCTTGTTCCCAATCTTAGGGGGAAGATATTCTGTCTTTCAATATAAAGAATGATGTTGGTACATTTTTCAACTTTATCAGGGTGAGGGAATTCCCTTCAATTACTTGTTTTCTGATAGATTTTTTTAAATATTATGAGTGCATAGGTAATTTTTTCAAATGCTTTTCATTAATTAATATAATCATGTGCATTTTCTTCTATAGCCTGTTAATGTGGTAGATGTTAGTATGCTAAATTAATCAATTTTTGAATACTGAATAAGACTTCCATATATATGTTATTGGGTTATGGTATATTATTCTTCTTACATAGTGTTGGATTCAATATACTAACAAATTTTTTTTAGGATTTTTACATTTAGGTTCATGAATCATATTCATCTGTCCTTTTCTTTCTTAGAAAATCTTTCACTGGTTTTACTATCCAGGTAGTACTGGTTTCATAAAATAAGTTTCTATCATCTGGAAGAAATTATGAGGAATTGGTATTATTTCTTTTTTTAAATGTTTGGTAGAACTTGCCAGTGAAACCATTCAAACCTGGAGATTCTTCTTTCTTTCTTTTTTTTTTTTTTTAAGATTTTATTTATTTGTCAGAGAGAGAGAGAGAAAGAGAACAAGCAGGGGGAGTGGCAGGCAGAGGAAGAAGCAGGTTCCCCACTGAGCAAGGAGCCCACTGTAGGGACTTTTTCCCTGGACTCTGAGATCATGACCCAAGCTGAAGGCAGATGCTTAACTGACTGAGGCACCCAGGCATCCCTAGACCTGGAGATTTCTTTTTCAGAATCAACTTTTAGAATAAATTCAATTTGTGTTATTATTATAGGACTCTTCTAGTTAATTATTTCATCCTAGATGACTTTTGATAGTTTAAGGCTTTCAAGGAATTGCTCTATTTTTCAAAGTGGTTGAATATATGTGTAGTCCTTTCAATGTTTGTGGGGTCTATAGTAATATCCATTCTTAATTCTCACTTTGGTAATTTATATCCTCTCTCTTTTCTTCCTTGTCAGACTCACTAAAGCTTTATCAATTTTATTGATCTTTTCAGAGAACTAGCTTTTGATAGTATGGATTTTCTCTATGCTTTTTCTATTTACAATTTCATTTATTTCTGTTTTCTTCATTATTCCTTCTATCTGCTTTAAGATGAAAGCTTAGGCTATTGATTTGAAATCTTTTTCCTTTTGTTAAATGAGCATTTAATATATTTTTATTATAAGCATTTCATTAGTTGCATCCCACATACATTTGCTATATTTTCATTTGGCTAAAATAATTTTCTAATTTCTCTTGAAATTTCCTCTTTGTACTATAGATTATTTAAGAGTGTGAGGTTTACTTTCCAAATGTATGGTAATTTTCCTATTTCTGTTATTAATTTCTAGCTTAATTCCATTTTGTTCTGTATGAAAAAAATGTAGAGTCTACCTGAGTAAATGTTCCATATACATGCGAAAAAATTGTATATTCTTATGTTTTGGGGTGGTGTTCTTTACATGTCAATTAGATCCAGTGGGCTGTTTAATTCAGTTGTATATACTTTCTGAATTTCTATGTCTATTACTAATAGAGAAGAGTTGAAGTCTCCAGCTATAATTGTGGTTGTTTAGTTCTTTTTTTCAGCTCTGCTGGTTTTTCTTTCTGTATTTTAAAACCCTTAAAACATATAATTTCCATCTTCTTGGAGGTAAGAACTACATTGAAATAAGTTTTTTTATATACAGAACCTCATTTGGTCATGATTTTTCTTTTAATCCATTTTGACAATCTCTAATTTAATTGGTTTATTCAAACCATTTACATTTAATATTTATTGATATAGTTGGATATAGGTCAAATCTTTGTTATTTTTCATAACCTCTGTTTTTCATTTTTCTTTCCCCTTTTGTGTCTTCTTTTTCTTTGTGTATACATTTTTTTAACTTGACCATATCTCTTTGCATAGTTTTTGTGGAGTTTTCTTGGGGGGAATGGGTGGGAAGAATTGTACTAGGTTGTTCTACGTTTTATGAAGTACATATTTAGCTTTCTACAATCCACTTCAAGTTAGTATTTTACTACCTCAGGTGGAAGAGAAACTTGACACCATATAGGTCTTTTACCTGTGTTATTTCTTATGGTTCTCTTATATATTACGCCTACACATATTGAAAATCCTAGCAGTAAATAGGTTTTGCATTCCTACACAAGGCAAGATTCTCCAAATTCCTCATATGCCTAGTAAGTTTCAATTTTATCCTGGATGTTTTGTATATCATGCTATGAGCCCCTTGATCTTGTTCAAATTCTATGGATATTTTTATTTTAGCATGTAATTGAGAGATACAGCTTCTAGCCACAAGCCTAACCTACCTTCTACATAATATGATTCTAATACCAATTCACTTACCAATGCTTTTTCTGTGCTATTTAAACGTTTTTTTCTGTATGTAAGTCATCCAGTGGCAATTCTGGGACTTAAATGATAGTCTGTGCCTCTGTTCAGCTCTCAAAGTATGCTCTTTAACATCACACACAGGCATATTCAAATCAAAGGTGAACACAGGAATTTATAAGCAATATGGGTCAATTTTCTAAGCTCCTCTCTTTTTATGATCGTGGGCCCTTGTATTCATTTCTCTAGTTGGAAAGCTAGAGCTTTAACCTCTCTGCTGAACTCAACACTGCTGCGACCAAATTGGAGGCCAAATGGCAAGAGGACAGAGACAGAAAAAACAATGGGGGTTCCCTTACCTTCTTGGGACTACAACTTCTCTGAAAATTTTAAGAATTTTCCCCTTCTTAGGTGACGACAGGCCCATGCTGCAGCTATCAAGGCCCCAAGACTGGACCTTTACTGCCCACCTGCTTGTACTTACAAATCTTTTTTTTTTTTTTAAGATTTTATTTATTTATTTGACAGAGAGAGATACAGCGAGAGAGGAAACACAAGCAGGGGGAGTGGGATAGGGAGAAGTAGGCTCCCCGCAGAGCAGGGAGCCCCATGCCGGGTGCAATCCCAGGACTCTGGGATCATGACCTGAGCAGAAGGCACTCAACGACTGAGCCACCCAGTCTCCCCTTGTACTCACTAATCTTTACCTTAAATTTTTCCTTAAGCTCTTCTTTCCAGCTAACTCAGGCAAATGAAACCTGAAACCACACCTCAGGTGATGGCGATTGCCCTGACAAGAACTCCCACGGGCCCAGACCACCCAGACCAGTTTGTGCTAAACCACCCTCCCCGCTGCTGTCTGCCTCACACCTGCACAGATGGACCATAGAGTGACCTCTAGAATGACCTACTATTACCTTTACCTCATTATAATACTAAAATCTCTGCCCAAAGAAGAGCAATAGCCTCATTTACATAACATACAATGTATATACAGAATGTATCCTTAAAGCACATGCATGATCTTATGCCTCCCTCTACATACAATGACAAGGCTTCCTTATCTAAATATTCATCCTAATCCTAAATAAAAGGAACCCATTTTCCCTTGCTCAAGGAGTCATGGCTTTGGAAGCTATTCCCCATGATCTCATTTGCTGCAAATAAAGTTTCCTTTGTGCAACAACTCACTTGGTGTAGTTTCTGTGACTCACCAAGGAGTGAACTCATGTTAGTTCAGTTACACAGCTGTTGTCTACGGTCTAAAGTCCTTGTTCCCACTCCTCAAACCAGAACTGGAGGACTTCTCCTGAAGATCTCTCTTTCTGTGTGGGTATCCATTCCAGGTTTCAAGCTCCTCTGAAACCAAGTTGGGGAATATTAGATGGAAGAATATAAGTGGTAAATTCCCTTCATTTCAGTGATACTTTGTATTCTATCTTCTTCTAAATCCACCTGCTACTATTTCATTTCTGGAGCCTTTTGTTGGTTGTGTTATGCATCTATTCAGGTTTTATAACAGTAATCAGTAGAAGAATAAGGATAAGTAGTGTTTATCCTGCCTGGAATCAAAATTCCCATAATTTTATTTTAATTTAAAGACATTAATTAAATTTTAATATTTGTCTTTTGGAATGTCTTAGATATAGTAGACATTTAGTGCATATCAGCTAAGCAGAACTTAGCTGGGTTATAGAAATAAAACATTAACTTATTACTCAAGTTATTAAATCTCTTCAGTAGTGGACCTCCCAATTGAAATTATGCTAGTATATACCATCCGATGGATATCATTTTAGAATGCTGCAGCCATATCACTTAAAGGTTAATTACTGTATTAATAAGTGAGGCAATGCCATTCCAGAGTTTAGGCAAATGATCTAACAATCCAAACTTCTACAGGTTTCATACCTTGCACTTACCACTTTGACTGAAAAAGAAGTAAGGAAGTGGGGGATCTATTTTCTGCTTAATTTTTCAATGCAACATTGTTTCTTTTCTCCCAGGAAATCTCCAAGATTTTACATTTCTCTTGGCTTGTTGAGGACTGCCAAACTCATTGTTACAATTTGCATTTCACATGACAATGAGAAGATGCTCTCTGGAGATCTCTGACAGAAATCAGTGTGCTCAAAGGACTACAGTACCAAAGCAGGAAAGGTACATGCCCCTGTGGAGCACTAAGAACTACCTGGACCAAATGAGTGTGGGAGAAAAATGCTAACCACAAATCTATTAGCTTCTATTTAAAGGGATCATTTGAGTAAGACATATTAAAAGGTCATAAAATATGTAGAAAGTTTTCAGGGTCTAAGTTGTTGAGGTATTTTATTTATTGTTTTCTGTGGTTCTTGTCACAATCTTACATTGTTCTTTAGGGTAGCTTAACTTCTCAAGAAATGTCATTAACGGTGCATTATCCTTCAAAAGGACAATCTCTTTGAAAAGGACAAATAGCAGGCTATGTGAAATTCCAAAGAAACTACTATGAATCTATCCACATGCATAACAGGTTGCTGTTATATAGAAGTATTCTGATAATTGGTATTATCTATCCATGTTATTAATAATGTTAGGATTTTTGGGCACCTGGGTGACTCAGTCATTAAGTGTCTGCCTTCGGCTCAGGTCATGATCCCAGGGTCCTGGGATCGAGCCCTGCATCGGGTTCCTTGCTCGGCGGGAAGCCTGCTTCTCCCTCTCCCATCCCCGTTGCTTGTGTTCCCTCTCTCACTATCTCTCTCTCTGTGTCAAATAAATAGGTAAAATCTTTAAAAAAAATAATAATGTTAGGATTTTTAAGGGTAAGCTGGAGTTTCTCTTTGTCAGTTTTTATCAGAATGATGAAGTTGCATATATGTGTGAGAAGAAGATTCAAAAAATAATTCTATAACGTTATACTTTATTGCTATTATTTAGGCAAAATCTGTATAATTAGTTTGGAAATATATGTACATTTTCTTGACAAATGCTTAGAGTTTTCCACAATTCAAAGCTTATATATGACAGCGTTTTTATTTTCTCTGAATGTGTATGTGTGCACGCATCTCTGTATATATATATATTTCCACATGTGTATACATGTGTGTAAATATAAATATACATAGATACACACATAAACACACACACATTATAATCCTAAAACTAGGGCATATCCTTTTCACATGTTTCTTAAATACATACTTGACTGCATAGTATTTAGTCAATAGTAATTTTGAGAGTAATTTTTCCATATGAGTGAAAAAAACATATTTAAAATCTTAGGGGTGCCTGGGTGGCTCAGTAGGTTAAGCATCTGCCTTCCACTCAGGTCATGATCCTAAAGTCCTGGGATCCAGCCCTGCATCTGACTCTCTGCTCAGGGGGGAGCCTGTTTCTCCCTCTCCCTGCTGCTCTGCCTACTTGTTTTCACTCGTTCTCTCTCTCTGTGTGTCAAATAAATAAATAAAATCTTTAAAAATAAATAAAATCTTAAAATGGAATAATTCTCCCAATGTATCAAAAGGTAATGTTAATTTGCATTCATTAACATATGAAAAAGTACTAGAAGCAGAAGCAACTTTAGTATTATGCTTAAATAGGTGAATATGCCCTTATAAGCACCTGGAGTAGACAGCCATTATCCGAACATATTTGAGAGAAATAGAGAGGGACTCCTTTTTCAAAAGTACTCCCCAATTGTACAGACACATTTTATAAGTGCTATTTTTAATAATTCATTGCTTTATTTTGAGGCATTTATTCTAGGGCCTTGCTATTAACATGAAATCACCACTGGAAGGTCAATGTCTGAAGCTATTTATCATCTTACTCTTCTTTGACTGTCAGAATGCTTTTCTCTGAAAAGCAAAGAGAAGAATTATAAGGAAATACAAGAAATATGGGGTCAGGTAAGGTTTGCTAGAGAGAAGAGTTACAGCTTGAGGTGCTAATGGTGATCTTCTAATTTGCCAAAGCACTACTTTGATTCTGAATTCAGTGGGAGAAAAGATGCCACCAACAAATGCCAGTTTCTCCTCAGAATTAGTTAGGACTAGCCACACTATGAGAAGCCAGAAATGACCACTAAGTTAATATAATACTTGTAGGACACACACACACACACACACACACAGCGTCGAGGGACATGTATGCCATTTATTAAGATAAACAAGGCATTTGACAGTGAAATGTTTCCCTTCTCTCCTGAATACGTCCATTGTAATTGGCTTCAAGCCCCAAAATCATCCTTAAAAGAAATCAGTCATCATGCTGATGAATGGACCTTGGAAACACACACACAAGAAAAGATGGACGACCGTATTATAGATTGTTTCGTAGAGTCAGCAAAGTGTTATAAGTTTAGAGCCAGCTTGAGAAGGATTAAAGTCATCCATTAGTCTGCTACAGAAGAACTCTAATCACCAAGAAAAGTCTGTATTGGCAGCACACATTTGAAGGCTGTTACTGAATAGGATTGTCTTGGCAGGAGCCTGTCAAAGGATATACTTATTGACTGAGAATTCAGACTGTCAATGAATCCATCAGGTCTTTATCAACTCCTAGAAAGATGTGGATATGAGCATCAAGAATGTGATTAAATTTTGATAGAAAATTGTGCATCCCCATTTCCAATGTGATACCAGGGTCACCCAAAAAGTATTTAAAGAACATCAAAATAAGTTTATCTCTGGTAAGTGGACTGTGGATGATGGAAACAAGGACATTTAGCATTTTAATGAAGGTCAACTATTACCACATTTTTACCAACAAGATCTGCCTTACATAGGCAACTTGATTTGGACATTTCCTACTGGGGCTGAGCCCAACATGTAGTTTAAGTTTACTTTATAAGGACCGCTTCGAGACCTTCATATCTAAACCAACTGACTGGTAACCCACCCTTTTTAGATGGGAAATCTGGTGGAGTGAATTATCAAATACCTGAAAAGACAACCCAATGCTTCGAGTCATGCCATGAAGTCAAGTTTTTATTTGCAACCTCAACACATGCCTTCATCTGGAACATGACCTTCACAGCAACTCTGAATTCCTTATGCTTTCCTTGTTAGAATACAATCAATGTTATCAATGTTCCAGTATCTAAACAGTACCTAAACAATGTATGGTTTACCCAGGAGGATATCTCAGATCCATTCTAGCTTTCCAAACACCTCTTCAAGAAATATTTTGAGTAACTCAAGGTCTTGCAAGACATTATTAAAGTGTGGCAGGGGGTGAGGGGCACAGTCTAGCTTCCTGGCAGGCTCATTCTCACCTTTCTACTAATGTGGGAATCTGGAGAGGCATTTCTTATGCTACTTCAAGGTAAGCCCTCAATGTTCTTTTAAATTATGGCAGATTCCCTACCTGTCATCCATCTTAATTGGAAGTCTGGAAGCTCTAGAGTTTTCCCAGATTCTGCTCCCCATAATCTGTTCAAACTCTTTCTCCTGTGGTACCCTCAATGATGCAGTCATACATGGATTTCAGGTGATGCACTGAATCTAACATGCATGCAGCATCTCCTCTAGGTGCATATGACAGCACCTATCACGTTGCAATGGCACTTTGTGCTGGTACTCCAGTATTCTGCAAATTGCAAGATTCCTTGACATAAGGGCTTTGTTTTTTTTGTTTTTTTGTTTTTTGTTTTTGTTTTTGTTTTAAAGATTTTATTTATTTATTTGACAGAGAGAGAGATAGCTAGAGCAGGCACACAAGCAGGGGGAGTGGGAGAGGGAGAGGCAGGCTTCCTGCCGAGCAGGGAGCCTGATGTGGGACTCGATCCCAGGACCCCAGGATCATGACCTGAGCTGAAGGCAGACACTTAACGACTGAGCCACCCAGGCGCCCAAGGGCTTTGTGTTATTAAAAAAATAATTGTGAGGATCAATAATAACCCTTAATGTATGTGAATATACACAAATGGCATTCAAGCCCACACACTACTTGTCAGTTTTGAGTTATAATACCAATCCTGTTGTGACATCGCCTGGCTCCTCTCAGTAATCCATTAACAAGTGTTGATCCCAAGACCTCAACAGATGCAATCCATGTTTCATGCAGAACACAGATTATCTGCAAAATCACTCTGTGAAACAATAAATGAAAGTAGAGGAAAAGAGTGTGCCTGTGTGAGTGCTAGTGAGAAACTAAATTGAATTTGGTACTGATACATGTTTATGCACGAAAAGAACATGGTGACTTCTTAAATCAATGAAGAAGGCATTTCTGCCTATGGCACCATTTGTATTAATACTATATTGCTTCTCTCAAGTGCATTTTGTGATAACAGCAGGAAATGCATTTCATTAAGTTGAAGGGTGCTGGTATTAATGTAATGGCTGATGGCCTCTCTAATTTGAGAGGCCTGCAGAGTTAGTGTTATGGAAGCATTTGCCTTAGCAACCAAAACAGGACTATAGAATATCTGTGGGATATTGTTTCTCCTCAGGGGAGAATTCATCCCTTTGACCCAGAAGACTTTTTATGGGCTAAAGAAGTATTAAACAAAACATAGCACCCTTGCCACTTCTTCCCCAGAAGCAGCGCTGTATTGTCTTTTGTTGTACAAAAGCATCTTCCAGAATTTTAGTACTAATTGAATTAATGGTGAAACAGAGGATGCTAGAAGATGTGTCTGGGTAAATTTTTATGTAAAATAAAATATGTGAAATAAAATGAGATTTCATAATTTAAAAAGAAGAAAATTATTTTGCAGCTCTACCCAAGACTTAAGAGAATGAAAAGAGAAATTCTAACACTATATTCATAAGATTCTAGAACTCGTATCTGTAAGATTTTAACAAGTTATCAGAATCGATATTCTTTGGTGAGTAGGTTTTAAACTTGTTCCAACTCCTGCTATGTTGGACCTGGGTAGGTGTAGTTCTCTGTGATCCCAGGTAATACAAAACTATACACAATTAGGTGCTCAGAAAAAGTTTGTGAAGATGATGTGAAACAGTCCAAAGCAACAGTATATTTCTGTGATGTGCCTATTATGTTTACTTGAGAACTTTCTGAAGAATGGAGGTTTTTACTGGGCATAAAAATGCACAATACTAGCTCAGATTTACAATCTGTTTTAACAAGCACTGAGCTCCATGGCCGTTGCAGCTGCTTTGCTCTTTGCTTCAAAATAAAGAAAAAAAGAAACTGTACAACTGAGTAGGCACAATGTTTCTTCTTAATAGAAGATATGAAAAGCTGTGTTATTGAGTCTTTTAAAACTGCCTTGAGCACCTATTTATGAACACTTGTTTTTTTAAAATTTTTTTAAATTTATTTATTTATTTGAGAGAGAGAGAGTGAGAGACAGAGAGCATGAGAGGGGGGAGGGTCAGAGGGAGAAGCAGACTCCCCGCCGAGCAGGGAGCCCGATGCGGGACTCGATCCCGGGACTCCAGGATCATGACCTGAGCCGAAGGCAGTCGCTTAACCAACTGAGCCACCCAGGTGCCCATGAACACTTGTTATTTACAATGCTAGGCTAGGCTGGATGAGGAGCATGGATTTCTAAGAAGTGTTTTCCCTGTCTTCTAAGACCCTACACATGTGTTAAAAAGAAACAAGTAGCATATGATAAAAGAAATTAGTAGTACATGTAATTTTGGAAATAAGATAAGGAGATGACTAGAGTTGGCTTTTGTGTTCAGAGAGGTTTTTTTGTATCAAAGCTAGAAATCATATGGTATCTAGTGTTTTCTTAAATGATGCCAAAAATTATAATACACTAAGATAGAGAAAAAAATACATCCAGGTGGGTATCCTCACACATCAGAATACAGAGATGGGAAATAATTATAACACCAGTCTCCTTTTTTTATAGGGTTTCTAACAAAGTATACTAATGCTTATTGATACATTTGGCTCTCACTTGTGAGAGCAAAAGTATGTATATACCCATATATTATATAAAAAGAGTATGTATTATTTATACATGTTCATATGTTTTATATATATATATTCATTTTATAGGTATAAAGTTTCAAGGTAGTAGGAAGTAATGAAAAGATTTTATTTGGAAGACAGAATATTGCATTTTAATCTGTTTGATTGTTTACTCTCCATGGGTACATCATTTCTTTTCCCTTAGCCTCAGTTTTACCATTTGTAAAAAGTGAAGAGTAATAACTAAATAAATCCACAAAGTTGTATGAGATTCAAGGGAAATACAAGATAAGGGTAAGAAAATGCCAATAGAAAAGCACGGACAAAGAAGATATTTGACTTGTGTTCTGTGGCACTGATCAGTTTATAAATCAATAAATTAATTAATTCAAATAATCATGTTGTAATTCACTCCTGAAACATTTACTACTTGCTTTCCATGTGTCATGTTACCTTTTTTTTTTAAAGATTTTATTTATTCATTTATTTGAGAGAGTGAGAGAGAGAGAGAGAGCACACGAGAGGGGGGAGGGTCAGAGGGAGAAGCAGACTCCCTGCTGAGCAGGGAGCCCGATGCGGGACTCGATCCTGGGACTCCAGGATCATGACCTGAGCCGAAGGCAGTCGCTTAACCAACTGAGCCACCCAGGTGCCCTCCATGTGTCATATGTTACCTTAAGAATTAAAAATTCAAAGCTGAACCACACAAATTCTCTTTTCCAAGAAACTTTTATTCTAAACAGAACATACTCGTGTGGACATGGTTTTGTACTTGCCATCTGGATCCTTCTTTCTCCTTCCATTTTGGGTTTGTAGACCTGGCCTCAAATTTGGTTCATTAGCGAACTGAATGCACCCAGAACAACATAAGCCCAACAGACAAAGACAATACCTGTTTGCTGTGATGAGACAGGATTATTTCATTCATTAAGACACCAAGTTTTACAGACCTTAAATCTCTTAAGATCATACTTCCATGCCCAGAAATCAGGGAAGTCCCTTAAACAGAAAAGCTTCTGTGCCCAAGAACTGTAGAAATTGATGCCAGTATATATCTTGATGATTTAAAACAAATTTTTTGAACTTAAACATAGATTTATTAAAGCTACTTAAAAGGGAAAATATATCAAGAGAAACGGAAATCATGACTTCTCCTCAGAAGCAATACAATTTAAGTAATTTGAACTGGAAATATAGCCAAAAATGTATATCATGAGCCAGAGGTTAATAGAGATTGAGATAATAATGTACGGCACCCACTAACTCTAGTACATAGAAAATATAAAGTACTAAGATTTCAATACTAGAGAGTTACATAATATATTTTCATTATACTCATGAATCATTAAGAAAGATAAAACTAATCAAATATGCAACTTACCCCTTAATACTTTTTGTAATTCTGTTCCTAATCCATATAATTCTAGCCTATGTTTCCCCTTGGTCTCTCTAGGCTTTACCAAAATCAGATAAGAACCAGCCTGACATCATATTATACACATTAAGATAATTTCCTTTCCTTGAGATGTATCAGAGGTACCTTGCAAAGTAATAAATTAAATTATCACATATATGGCTTATTTTCTATCTTTAATTTGTATATTTGTCAAGACCAACTTCCTCAAATGTATTTCTCAGAAATTGAATTTTTCTGTTGAAAATAAAATAAGCCCCATAGTTATCTATCATTTAGTTTTCTGTACTTTCATGGGAATCTGATATAGAGTAGTAGCCAGGATGTTTAGACATGATAACAAAATACATCATTTGGCCTCCTAATTTTTAATAAAACCATGTCTGCAAACTGATGCACGCTGATAACCTCAAGCAGAGTGTGGCATTTTCCACCACCTGACAAGTTTAGATTTTCAAAAACTGGCTTAGAGGGGGTTAGTTCATTTCCTCCTATGTACTTTACTGGTCAACAGATGGATAGAGGTGACTTCATTATAGCCTTGTGGTCCAACTATTTAAGCTTCCCAAAGTTTGGTTTACTGAGAAACAAAAAAAGTTTTCCGACTCAAAACAACTACATATTAAAATTATTTTATTACCTTGTTTGAAGAACATACCCAAATGATTCTAGTATGTTTTATGTTTAAAATAGACATTAGAAGTTCAAATTCAGGCCATATTGTAATAGAATATATCTCCAAGCACAGCAGCCACTGCTTCTAAGAAGAGGCAGTTCTGTTTCTCAAAACATTACTCAGATTTCAAAGTCTATGTTGGCATTCTTTACCACTTCTTACTTAGCTCTGCTGGTTTGATTAAACTATAGAAACAGAAGGCTAACAGAATGGACTAGAAAGGGAAATTTTCATCCAAAAAAAAACCCAAAAAACAAAAAACCTCTGTGTGTGTGTGTGTGTGTGTGTAAGCTCTCTAGTATGACATATAAGCTTCCTCATAAATTGTTGCATATTTATCTATCCTCTTCAACCATGCCTTATGGAATGTTTTAGACAAATAAATACAGGAGTCAAGCTACTTTTTAATTCTTATCATACTTCACTACCTCTGCCATATAAATATGTTCTCTTTGAAAATAAAATTATATGTTAAACCATGACTAACAATGTGTTAATATATAATCATGTCTAATCCTTTCAACATTTAAAGAATAACAACTATGAAAAGGATTGTTGAAAAAAATGAATGCATAGAATAAAATAACCAATAGCCAGTTAGTTTTGGCTGATTTTTGCTACACTGAATGAATTAGTATTTGAATAATCTAATCGTATATTTAATGTTGCAAAGACAAATGTACAGTATTTTACGGTGATTTTACCATATAAAGTGTTTGCTAGGCCACTTCTCTGGATGTACTCATGTGAAGCCAGCAATTTAACATTAGGTCAAGCAATGATTGAAAATTAAGGAACAGATACAAAGGATTAAATACAAATACAAATACGTAGCTAGGGAAGTTAAAATAACAGAAAAAAATTATTCTAATTTTATGAGTGCTTGAAATAATGAGAAACTCCAGACTTCAGAACAAAAGAAAAATCAATGGCAGATCATTAGTTTCCACAGATTTAATGTACTAAATCATGAAGAATGAAATTCTTGAATGAAGGTCCATTAGTGCATGCCAGAGCAGAGAGGTAGAAAGAGAGAGAGAGAGGATATTCTTGGCAGGATTTGGGGTCCCTAGGGAAAGAAAGCAAGGGGCCAATCAATGTCACGATAAAAAGAAGATGCAGTTTATGCAGGAACCTGGGAGTTGGACAATCTATATTTATAAATTAACTTTTTATGGAAACAGGTTAACTCCCCATTACTATAAAAAGTCCCATTTGCAGGGATTTTTTGAACCTGTTATTCTAATGAAGTTCATTAACACCTGAATATACCAGAAGACCTAATCCTCATAAATGAAAGTTTCACCTTGTTGATAAAGCACTTGTTTTCATTGAAGAGACATGAAATTTGGCTTATCTTACCCGGCCCCTGGTGTGTTAGGTAGAAAGGTTATATACACTTCTTTCACTGACAGAAATGTTGTTGCCTTTCAGTGATAACTAACACCTTTAGAAACACCAAATTATTTTAAAGGATTATTCATTTTTCCAGAAATTTGAAAGAGATTCCTGGATTATTGTAGAGAATTCTGCAGCCACAGCAATGGTTTATGGGGTGAGAGTTACCAGGTATGCTTTCCTAGGCCCGAAGTTTGTTTTCTTTGGTTTCACTTATGTTTATGTAGATCAGAGGATTAATTGGGACGCTGATAAAAGAAGTATCTATGGGAGGACTCAAGCAACCTCCTGTAAGAACCATCTCCTAAGGAAAGAGATATTTGAAATAAACAAAGTATATTTACACCTACTTAGTGATACACTGAAGCCAACGTGGATGCCAACACCATGCTGAATTAATTAATATTAAGAACACAGATGAGTAAAAAAGAAATCTGATTACATGCTATAGTGAATCCTCTGATGCAAGCAAACATTTTGGGAAAGGCAATTGTCCCTCTTTAAAAGTAGAGTAAATTATTTCACAGGATGAAGTTTTTGTATAAACATGGCTGGTTTTTTCATGGCTGTAAAAAACTGATTGTTCTACAGAGCATTTAAGTAGGCATCTGAAAATGTCCATTTGGAGGTCTCAAACTTAACATAGACAAAATGAAGTCTTGCTCCTCGACAATCTAAATTGTTGATACCTCTGTACAATCCAACTCAGTAAACAGTGCCATCATCCACACACTGCTCAAAACAAATAACTGAGAATAATTCTTGACTTGACTATTTATCTTACCTGAAGTATCATAAGCAAATCTTAGCATTTTTACTTCCAACGTATCTCCAGATTCAATCCACTTCTGCTCATTACCATTGCTAAAACCCATGTTTAAGCCATTATCATTTTTTCACAGAGACTACCATAATAGCTTCCTAAATGATCCCCAGCTTCTATCCCCCATGCATTCTCTGCTGAACAGCCAAAGTGGTCTTTTAGAAATGTAAATCAGTTTATGTTACTACTTTGCATAAAACCTTCATGTTAAATATAATCCAAACTCCATTACATGGCCAAAAACAAACAACACATCTTTCAGAATTTGATTGCCCTCTGAGCACTCTCCCTCGCATTCCATCATGTCCTAATTTCTGTTACTCAAAACATACATGGCACCCTTGTACTTGCTATTTCTGGCTGGAAAGCTCTTTCTTCAGAATTCATAAAACTGACTCTTTGTCATTCAGATCTCAACTCAAATGAGCATTCAGCCTACTTGTCAATGAGTCGGCTTTTTCAGTCTGAACATTTATACATTTCTCCAGATCTAGGAAATGTTGCTGTCTTATTCCTTACTTATTTTGAACTCTATCTTGAAATCTAACATTGATATAAAAAAGAGCTCTGATCATAATTTGATGGATTTCCACAAACTGAACACACCCACACAAGCAGCATCCCAAACAAAGAAACTGGACTCTTCCAGCATGCCCCCAAAGCCCCACTCAGACCTCCAATCAAGTCACAGCCTCCTAAATGGAAACCAATCACAATCTTGAACACCATATATTAATTGTGGTGTTTAACTTGACATAAGTGGAATCTTATGGTATATATCTTTTGTATATATCTTTTATGATCAGATTCTTTCTCTTTACATTAAGTTTGTGAGATTCAACCATGTTATGGTAGCATGTAATTATAACTCATTTTCCTTGCTGTACAGTATTTGTTGCATAAATATATCAGAATGCATTCAGTCATTCTACTTCTAGTTGCCATTTGAGTAGTATACAATTATGAGCTCTGATTAATAGTGTTGCCATGAACATCCCAGAGCTTGACTTTTTTCCAACATGAATGAATTATATTTCTGATAGGCCTATGCACAGGACCGGTATGGTTGGGTCATGGGCTAAGGCATATGTTCAGTTTTAGGGGACACTGCCTATAGTTTTCCAAAGTGGTGGTACCAATTTACACTCCTCATTGGCTGTGTGTGAAAAGTCAGTCTTCTCAACATTTGGTTCTGTCACTGTTTTTGTTAGCCATTCTAGAGAGTGTTATGGGCTCAAATTGTATTTCCTAGATGATTACTAATGCTTTTCAGCATCTTTTCATATATTTACCAGTCATTCAGATATCCTTTATTCTCAAGTGCCTATTAGGTCTTTTACCCATTTTTATTTTGGGCAATCTTTAGAAGTATTATTATTATTATATTATTTTAAGATGTTTTATTTTTGTTAAATATAGAGCCACACAGTTAAAAAATAAACAAGTTTGTTACAATAAAAGACATTACAAGAAAAAGAAAACATAAGTGTTCTCAATTCTGTATTCTTTTTTCTCTCAGAGGTAACACCCTTCAACTCTTTGGTAGTTACTATTAGCATTTAAAACCATATTTCTAAACAACATGCTAGCAGACTAGTGACATTTCTTTCAATCTCTATGGCTGGTACTATTCCTTTAGAAAATATTTATTGTCTGAAATATCAAAATAAATTTTCAGGGTAAAAGTTAGGAGCATGTGTTTCATCCACTATCTGGACACAACCCCTCACTTTTATATTTCTGAGTGTACTGTCATTGCATAAATTTAAGTTTGTATTTAGATATGGTATATATGTAACCTCCATTCTCTTAGTCACTGGAAGTTAGGCCTAGGAATGTCTGGTAGATATGTATCATTCATTCACACATTCATTTATTTCACAGTAATTTATTATCATAAAATTACTTACTGTTGAGAAGTTTGAGACAATTTATATTAATTATACATAAACATAGAAGTTCTTATGTGCTTTATAAAGTTGTGCTATATAGTATAAAGCACAAGAGTGCTTTATGTTATTATAAAGCTACAATTATTTGCATAGGCATAGACTGAACCCTACATTTGTTTCCTTATTACAACAGTCTATAAGATTGAAGCTTACTAAATTATCATGCCAGGCTTTATTTGTGTTGCCCTATTCTGTAATTGAATAAGTACATACTGCTATTAGTTACAATACTGTCATGTTTACTAGTCTCAATATCCATTATCTTCAACTTGTTGGTAAGTTATTGGATACTAGAAACTATTTTACTTTTAAAAACCCATGTATATCAGCTGAAGTAGAAAGTACATCATACACAGATGATTAAAAGTATTAATTAAATATATGTTATATAGCCAAAGTCTTTTTGATCAGAAAAATAGTTACATAATGTTATCATGAAAACACAATGTAAGTCAAATATCAAAGAAATACTTAGAAATATATGAGTCTATTAGTAATTTGTGAAACTTTATAGAGGTCTTACATACCTAAATATATTTTATAATGTAATCTACTCACAAAGTAATAAATTAAATTACCACATATATGGCTACTATTGGCTTTCTCTTTAGAACACTATGTTTAGGGTCTTTTGTTCATTTTTCCTTAATAATATTACAGGTCAGACACACTAAGAAAACATTAAGAAAAAAAGTTGTAAAAAATATAACATTTATGAGTGCCTGGGTGGCTCTGTTGGTTAATTGTCTGACTTTGGCTCAGATCATCATCTCAGGGTCCTGGGATTCAGCCCTGCCTGGGGCTCCCTGTTCAGTGGGGAGTCTGCCACCACCAGCCCCCACCCTTACAGCACACTCTCTCTCTCAAATAAATAAAGTCTTTTAAAAATATATAACATTTTAAAATTTGGATTCTCTTGTTTCCTAGATCCTTCAGTTTGTCTAATTTTCTGAGGCCCATGGATAAAAGCTGCTATTATTATCTTCAGAATCTTGAGGTAGCTCAGAGAAAAACTCTACTACTGCTGACTCAAACTGAAGACTTCAGGAAACTACACTGGATAGATATGTGGCCAAATAATAACCTTGCAGAGCAGTCAATAGTGTTCCTCTCCTCTTAGCTTCTTGCCTGCATGTCTACCAACCAGTTTCACTTCACCACCGCAGCATAACAAGGCTTGGTAGCAAGAAGTAGACTGTCAGCAATGACAGAGGTGAAACTGTTTAGAGAGACACCATTTCTGTAAAACCTCTGAATCTTTTCAAAATAGGAGGTGAACCTCCTCATGGGTGTTTAACCCTGGAATGTAGGGCAGAGACTAATCTAAAATGCCTACACATGGGGGAGGGGGAAAAGATGGTGGAGGAGTAGGGGACCTATTCCAACCGGTACCTGGAATTGAGCTGGATATCTACCAGACCACTCTGAACACCCACAAAATCAGCCTGAGATATAAGCAAATAGATCTGGATCTATAAACAGAATATCGCAGGTTGCTTGTTCTGAGGTATACAGCGGGGAGCTGTGACTCTGTGGGCAGATATCGAGGATAAACAACAGCAGGAGGGAGCCTGGCCATGGGGATCCTACACCACCAGTGAGCAATAGTCTCCCACGGTGGGGACAGGGCACAGACTTGCAGACCGGTAGCAGCAGGGAAAGGACTTTAGGGCAGCCCCTCTGACAGAAACCCAGAGTGGTGGGGTCATGTATGTGAACTGGGGGTGGCTGGCAGTTTTAGAAGCACAAAGGGCAGAGCACTGCTGAGGGAGGCATAACCCAGGACACTGCAGTTTATAGCAGCACAGACAGAAACGGAGACAGTGTGGCCTGGAGAGCTCACTGAAGAATAGACTGCAATCTCTCTGCTCTGAGGCAGAGGGTTGGAAACGGTCTCTTCTGCTCTGACTCTCAGAAGAGATACTGAAAGCTGCCAGAGAAAGCCACCAGAAAACAAAAGCCCCCAAAAACCGGTTTTCACTGAGCCCATCCCCCACCACAGGGGGCAGGGCAACTCTGCCCAAACAGGGTTGCCTGAGTAACAGCACAGCAGGCCCCTTCCCCAGAAGACAGGCTGGGAAAACAAGAGGCCAGCAACCCTAAGATCCCTAGAAAACAGGTGCATCTTGCTTGGGTTGTGGTCAATAATTGGACTCTATACATTCCCTCAACCACCCCTCAACAGAATAACTAGGAGGAGGAACCCCCAAAATAGGAAAGACTCAGAGATTATGACTTATGCCACAGATTTACAAATGGATTCAGATATAACCAAGATGTCGGAGATAGAATTCAGGCTAGCAATTGGGAAGACAATAGCTGGAATGGAGAAATCAATTAATGGCAACATAGAGTCTCTAAGGGCAGAAATGAAAGCTGAATTGGCAGAACTTAAAAATGCTACCAATAAGATCCAATTTAATCTAGATAATCTAACAGCTGAGGTCAGTGAGGCAGAAGAACGAATTAGTGACCTTGAAGACTAATTAATAGATAAAAAGGGGAAAGAGGAGGCCAGGGAAAAACAACTCAGAATCCATGAAAATAGAATCAGAGAAATAAGTGACACCATGAAACATTCCAATGTCAGAATTATTGGAATCCCTGAGGGGGTGGAGAGAGAGAGAAAGGACCAGAAGATATATTTGTGCAAATCATAGCTGAGAACTTCCCTAATCTGGGGAATGAAACACATATTCAGGTCCTAGAGGCAGAGAGGACCCCTCCCAAGATCAAGGAACACAGGCCAACACCCCAGCATGTAATAATAAAACTGGCAAATCTTAGAACAAAGGAAACCATCTTAAGGGCAGTTAGGGGGAAGAGATTCCTTATGTACAGAGGGAGGAACATCAGAATAACGTCAGACCTATCCACAGAGACCTGGCAAGCCAGAAAGGCCTGGCAAGACATATTCAAGGTACTAAACGAGAAGAACATGCAGCGAAGAATACTTTATCTGGCAAGGCTGTCATTTAGAATGGATGAAGAGATGCAGAGTTTCCAAGACCAGCAGAAACTGAAAGAATATGTGACCACTAAGCTAGCCCTGCAAGAAATATTAAGGGGGGTGCTATAAAAGGGGAAAGACCCCAAGAGTGACATCGAAAAGAAATTTACAGGGACCATCTATAAAAACAAGGTCTTCACAGAAAACATGATGACAATTAATTCATATCTTTCAATAATCACTCTCAACATGAATGGCCTAAATGCTCCCATAAAATGACACAGGGTTGCAGATTGGATAAAAAGACAGGATTCATCCATATGCTGTCTACAAAAGACTCATTTTGAACCTAAAGATACATCCAGACTGAAAGTGAAGGGATGGAGATCCATCTTCCATGGCAACAGACCTCAAAAGAAAGCTGGGGTAGCAATTCTTATATCAGACAAATTAGATTTTAAGCTAATGACTATAGTTAGAGACACAGAAGGACTCTATATCATTGTTAAAGGGTCTACCCAACACGAAGATCTAAAAACTGCAAATATCTATGCCCCTAACATGGGAGCAGCGAACTATACAAGCCAACTGTTAACCAAAATAAAGAGTCATATCGATAACAATACGTTAATTGTAGGAGACCTCAATACTCCACTCTCAGCAATAGACAGATCATCTAAGCAGAAAATTAACAAAGAAACAAGAGTTTTGAATGACACACTGGACCAGATGGACCTCATAGATATATACAGAACATTCCATCCTAAAACAACAGAATATTCATTCTTTTCAAGTGCACCTGGAACTTTCTCCAGAATAGACCACATACTGAGTCACAAATCAGGTCTCAACCTATACCCAAAGACTGAGATTATTCCCTGCATATTCTTAGACCATAATGCTTTAAAACTGGAACTCAATCACAAGAAAAATTTGGCAGAAATTCAAACACTTGGAAGCTAAAGACCACTCTGCTCAAGAATGTTTGGGTCAACCAAGAAATCAAAGAAGAACTTAAACAATTCATGGAAATCCATGAGAATGAAAACACATCGGTCCAAAACCTATGGGATACTGCAAAGGCGGTCCTAAGGGGGAAATACATAGCCATCCAAGACTCACTCAAAAAAAAAAATAGAAAAATCTTGAATTCAACATCTAACTCTACACCTTAAAGAATTAGAGAAAAAGCAACAAATGATGCCTAAGCCACGCATTAGAAGAGAAATAATTAAAATTAGAGCAGAAATCAATGAATTAGAAACCAGAAACGCAGTAGATCAGATCAATGAAACTAGAAGCTGGTTCTTTGAAAGAATTAATAAGATTGATAAACCACTGGCCAGACTTATCCAAAAGAAAAGAGAAAGGACCCAAATTAATAAAATTATGAAGGAAAGGGGAGAGATCACGACTAACATCAAGGAAATAGAAACAATTATTAGAAATTATTATCAACAACTATATGCCAATAAACGGAGCAATCTGGATAAAATGGAGGCCTTCCTGGAAACCTGTAAGCTGCCAAGACTGAAACAGGAAGAAATTGACAACCATAACCAGTAACGAGATTGAAGCAGTGATCAAAAACCTCCCAAAAAATGAGTCCAGGGCCTGATGGATTCCCTGGGGAATTCTACCAAACATTCAAAGAAGAAATAATACCTATTCTCCTGAAGCTGTTTCAAAAAATAGAAACAGAAGGAAAGCTTCCAGACTCATTCTATGAGGCCAAGATTTCCTTAATCCTCAAACCAGTCAAAGACCCATTCAAAAAGGAGAATT
The DNA here is from genome assembly GCF_029215605.1 of Mirounga angustirostris. Lineage (NCBI taxonomy): Eukaryota > Metazoa > Chordata > Mammalia > Carnivora > Phocidae > Mirounga > Mirounga angustirostris. The sequence goes on along the minus strand of NW_026991712.1, from coordinate 46,121,149 downwards.
TCAGACTGATATCCCTGATGAATATGGATTCCAAAATCCTCAACAAAATCCTAGCTAACAGGATCCAATAATACATTAAAAGGATCATCTACCAAGACCAAGTGAGATTTATCCCTGGGATGCAAGAGTGGTTCAACATTTGCAAATCAATGTGATAGAACACATTAATAAGAGGAGAGAGAACCATATGGTCCTCTCAATTGATGCAGAAAAAGCATTTGACAAAATACAGCATCCTTTCCTGATTAAAACTCTTCAGAGTATAGGGATAGAGGGAACATTCCTCAAGTTCATAAAATCCATCTACTAAAAACCCAAAGTGAATATCATCCTCAATGGGGAAAAGCTGAGTGCCTTTCCCTTAAGATCAGGAACACATCAAGGATGCCCACTCTCACCACTATTGTTCAACATAGTACTAGAAGTCCTAGCAACAGCAATCAGACAACAAAAGAAACACAATGTATTCAAATTGGCAAAGAAGAAGTCAAACTCTCTCTTTTCACAGATGACATGATACTTTATGTGGAAAATCCAAAAGACTCCACCCCCAAATTACTAAAACTCATACAGCAATTCAGTAATGTGGCAGGATACAAAATCAATGCACAGAAATCAGTTGCTTTCTTATACACTAACAATGCAACTGTAGAAAGAGAAATTAGAGAAATGATTCCATTTACAACAGCACCAAAAACCATAAGATACCTCAGAATAAACCTAACCAAAGAGGTAAAGGATCTATACTCTAGAACTACAGAACACTCATGAAGAAATTGAAGAAGACACAAAAAGACGGAAAAACATCCATGCTCATGGATCAGAAAAATAAACATTGTTAAAATGTCTATGCTACCCAGAGCAATCTATACCTTCAATGCCATCCCAATCAAAATTCCAATGACATTTTTCAAAGTGCTGGAACAAACAATCCCAAAATTTGTACGGAATCAGAAAAGACCCCGAATTGCCAAGGAAACATTGAAAAAGAAAAACAGAGCTGGGGGCATCACATTGCCCAATTTCAAGCTATATTATAAAGTAGTGATCACCAAGACAGCATGGTACTGGCACAAAAACAGACATATAGACCAATGGAACAGAATAGAAAGCCCAGATATGGACCCTAAAGTCTATAGTCAAATAATCTTTGACAAAGGAGGAAAAAATATGCAATGGAAAAAAGACAGTCTCTTCAATAAATGGTGCTGGGAAAATTGGACAGCCACATTCAGAAGAATGAAACTTGACCATTCTCTAACACCATACACAAAGATAAACTCAAAATGGATGAAAGATCTCAATGTGAGGAATCCATCAAAATCCTAGAGGAGAACATAGGCAGTAACCTCTTTGACATCGGCCACAGCAACTTCTTTCAAGATACATCTCCAAAGGATAGTGAAACAAAAGCAAAAATGAACTTTTGGGACTTCATCAAGATAAAAAGCTTCTGCACATCAAAGGAAACAGTCAACACAACAAAGAGGCAACCCACAGAATGGGAGAAGATATTTGCAAATGACAGATAAAAGGCTGGTATCCAAGATCTATAAAGAACTTCTCAAACTCAACACCCAAAAAATAAATAATCAAGTCAAAAAAATGGGCAGAAGACAAGAACAGACACTTCTCCAAAGAAGACATACAAATGGCTAACAGACACATGAAAAATGTTCATCATCATTAGCCATCAGGGAAATTCAAATCAAAACCACACTGAGATACCACATTACATCAGTTAGAATGGCAAAAATTGACAAGGCAAGAAACAACAAATGTTGGAGAAGTTGTGGAGAAAGGGGAACCCTCTTACACTGTTGGTGGGAATGCAAGTTGGTACAGCCACTTTGGAAAACAGTGTGGAGGTGCCTCCGAAAATTACAGATAGAGCTACCCTATGACCCTACAACTGTATTAGTGGGTATTTGCCCCAGACACAGATGTAGTTAAAAGAAGGGCCATATGCACCCCAGTGTTCATAGCAGCATAATCCACGGTAGCCAAACTGTGGAAAGAGCCAAGATGCCCTTCAACAGATGAATGGATAAAGAAGATGTGGTCCATATATACAATGGAGTATTACTCAGCCATCAGAAAGGATGAATACCCAACTTTTACATCAACATGGATGGGACTGGAGGAGATTATGCTAACTGAAATAAGTCAAGCAGAGAAAATCAATTATCATATGGTTTCACTTATTTGTGGAACATAAGGAATAGCATGGAGGACATTAGGAGAAGGAAAGGAAAAATGATGGGGGGGAAATCGGAGGGAGAGATGAACCATGAGAGACTATGGACTCTGAGAAACAAATTGAGGGTTTTAGAGGGAAGGGGGTTGGGGGATGGGTCAGCCTGGTGATGGGTATTAAGGAGGGCACGTACTGCATGGAGCACTGGGTGTTATATGAAAACAATGAATCGTGGATCACTACATCAAAAACTAATGATGTACTGTATGGTGACTAACATAACATAATAAAATAAAATTTAAAAAATAAATAAATAAAATAAAATGCCTACACATATTAGGATAGCTTTCCTAACTAGGTTGGCCTTTGAATGATTGTGAAATTTTTCCTAAAACATCAAGCTAATGAGCTCTCTATATATGCAATATCAACTGAGCTATGAAAAATGTAATTTATAATACCAGTACAGGGATTATCATGAAGCAATTTATTTATTCAGGAAGAGGTAGTAAAGAGTCAAGGTGATTGATCTCTCCTAAAAGACAATTCCTAAAATTCATTATTATGCAGGAAAACTTCTAGTCTCTCTAAAACTCTTTTCCTTATAGACCTGTGGTTCTGTTTGACAATCAGGGAAATAGATTCTTGCTATTTCTAAAAAGCCAACCTCCAAGAAATAAACAGATCTCTAAAAATCAGTGTTTACATTTTACATGGCTTCTGAAAATCACTAAATATCTCAAATTATCAACACCTTTATCTTAATTTTTGGTGTCTTATTATTTACGATTTTCTTTTGAAGCTAAGAAGGGTTCAAGTGGAAGAATACAACACTCTATGGTGGACTAAAACCTGGTATTCCCACTGCATGCATTTGACTTTAAAAAGTAAATAATATTAATATTACATAAAAGATTAGACAATGCATTTCCTTAAGACTGTGTTCTTACTATAACATCTAACTTAAAAAACTCTATTCTGAAATATATAGATGTCTGTGTTCCGTACTTTTTGTTACTCAATAATCTTAAATTTGTTAGTTTCTTACGTAGGCATATTGAAAATATTAAAATTATAATTACAAAATACAGATTTTAAAAATTTCATATTTTACAAATTATTTGTGAATTAACATAAAATGGCTGTCTATAGTAATTTTTCATCATACAAAAATATTTCATATGGTACACAGTCTTGTGAAAAGGAGAATCACACATTTAATTTAAATGTGAGGGGAAAAAAGTTGTACATTTCTTTTATGCATTCAGAATTTCAAATAAAAATTGTAAATTATTAAAAGCATTAATATTAGTCCTGTTATTTTTAATGAGATCAATCTTCATAAAAGGTTTAATTGAGAACCTGGGAAGTGTTATATTTCATCTAGCCCTTGAACAGCTAAAAATGCATTATAAGCTGTTAAATTTCTTTTCTTCTATTTTCCCTTCCAATATCAATTTCCTTTTGATAGATTGAGTCAATTCAGGAAGTAAATTATTTGACCCAGGTAATCTACACTTTGCCTCTAAAGCAGACACTGTTATCCTGGATCTTCAGGCTGTTCTATTCTTTTTGTATTTATGCCAGATAACATAGGGAAAGAATAGACAAAATAAAAAAATAAAATAGAAGTCACATGTGTAGATACCTGTGAAATAATTAAATATCTTAGGATGTAAAGTTATTATATTTTTTGCATGTTCATGTGGGCATGTTCATGTGGGCACAGTATACTCCATTTATTTTTTGTTTTATTAGTATTTAAAAGTTAAAATGCTGTGCCAGTCTTCCAGTGAAGATTACTTGATATGTTGACATTAATTATTGGATTTTGGAAATGTCCCAGGCTCCATTTTACATTGTCTAAATCCTTCACCTCTTACTCCACCACAACTTTTGCAAAGGATTGAATGAAACAGTAGAGACCTTCCAGAGTATTTGTAGTGATCAATTTTACAGATATAAGATGCTAGGGAGAAAGATTATTTGACATGGTTCTTACTGAAGTCTTCTCTATACTTACAGATGCATGAGCTAAAATTTTTCAAAATGATGAAATTTCATTGCTTTTTTGTTTTATTTTAAACTTGATTTATTTAAATAAGCTGTGACAGAAAAAGGAATTCCTAGTAGCGAAATCTATTCACTTGTTACCATATACTCTGGATGAAGTGGCAGGCAGATAGCTTTTTCTGTCCAGGTTAAGATGAATGATTTCTATCCATCAAATCAACAGTAGTAATAGGGCAAAAATTATTATCTGATTTCTGAGGTTGTCCCAAAGCTGTTGTACTCAGTTCCCAATCAAAAACAGCTAACAGTTACTAGTGGTCAAGTTCATTTATCATCGAAGAGAACCGTAGAGTCAAATTTACAAATTAATTGATAGTGGTGTTATAGTATCTAATACTGTATAGTACATTTGCATTACGAGGAAATTTTAAGGTGATCTATGATGGTAGGTTTTAACTTCTTGTGAGGGAAGAAAAAAAAAACTCCCGAAAGTAAAAAAATAAATTGTAGCTCAGGTTGGTAACCCAAAGACCTGCCCCATTTCCAAGCCATTCAGTCATCCACCTTCTGGGTGGTGACCACTGAAGCCCCTTCTAGAAGACAAGTTCATGGCTTTCCAAAGCATAATTTGAATATTCCAATATCCCAGACATATTAAATAAAAATACCTGAAATTGAAACCCTAGAAACTCTTCTTAACAAACTTTTCTATTGACTCTTACACCCAGTTGAGTTTGAGAAGCATGCTACAGCTCACTTTCCTTCTCAAAGTACAAACCCTCTCTACAGTATTCCTAACAGAAGTTCTCCTCTCCTTAATTTGCATCTGCAATAGACAATTTTGCAAAGGAGACTATTTCCTTATTAGACACTAGAAATAGTTGGAGGTTGGTTCTTGGCATAGAGTCTATGTTTACCTCACTAGAAACTTTCACCCGTTATCTTCAGTTTTGTCCTCAATGGAAGCACTGGGCATGTTTCCTTACCTTCTTACTTAAAGTACAAGATGGGTGTGATTAAACAGTAACATTTTTAAAGAATGCAATGCTATAAAATGCCCTTTATGTATGTGGAGGCATATTGGTCAAAATAACTACACCTGTCTCTCTTCCAAATGTTTCGGTGTTCCAAGCCTTCAAAGAACAGAAAATGTTACATGTTTAAGTATTTTGTGACATTTAATTTATCAATCATTTCCACTTAAATTAAAACTCTGTCTCAAACATGCAAGTTTCTTCAACTAGGTTTTAAAAATGCTATAGCTTGAGAATGTGTTGAAGGAAGTCTCAAAACAATGGTTTCAGATGAAATTCTACATTATATATTGTTAAGTAATTAACAAATGTGATTAAACTGAAAGGCAAAATGTGGTTAGTGGGTCCATTAATGCCATTTAAAATACTCTTAATGTTTTATTTTGATTTATTCAGTGAGAATCAAATTATTTTGGTTGAAGGTGGGCTTGGGCACAAATATAAATAAATGCATATTTTATGCAGATTCATTTGATGGTTATGAAATCTGACTATTATACAATTTCTTTTTTCTGGGATCTACAGGTATGAAAAGACAGAAGAAGAAAATAAATTATCTTTGATCTTAGGCAGTGCAAGACCAGAGGTTTAGGTCTATTTTGTTCATTGATACATCACAACCAAATAGAAAACTTACTGGCAAATAGCAGATGCTCAAAAATATTTTTGTACAAAACCAAATTCAGTCATTATAATTTTATTTAGCTTTAAACTTATTTAACAAATGTATATGAAATTCATGTAATTGATATAAACGTGAGCAGCAGTAAAAGAAATCTCCCTATACATGTCTATCCAGATGCCTCTAGAAAGTGAAACTATTGTTCACATAAACTACACTGATTACCTATTCAAAATTTATCAAGAACCTCTTGTGTGCCAAACCAAGCAAATGCTGGATTAAAATGGAGAGTATATTACATACAGACGCTACTCTCAAGGAAGTTATGGTTTGATGGAGGGAATACACACAAGTAAAGGGGAAGTTACATTTTTGTAAGAACTATTAAAAAAATTTACCTGTGACAGTGGTGATTCCCTGTGTTTACTCATGGCTCATCTCAAGTCTTGGTGGAATATTATGTCAGCGCTTAGCACTAGAAATCTTACTTCTCCTTTTTTAAATACTCATTAAGTTACTTTTTATTTCCATTTTGTCCAGCTTCTGAGACTTTGTCATGATAACTGAATGATTCTAAAATATCTCTGGCTTCAGATGATGGGTCAGAAACACTAATTCAGACTCACAGAGGAGTCCAAAGGATTATTTAACCAGGTTGATGGCTGTACAAAGACATGAAGCCTTCTCAGCCTAGGCTCGGGCTTAAATTAGTCATGGTTTTATTTATTATTAGTGTAGCATGTAAAACTCTTTCAACAGTGCCTCTGCTAATAAAGGAGACAGTTCACCTGTTAACAAGATGTGTCTATCTCACTATTTGAGCTTCTACTAAGCCACATCTCAAACAGCAGATGGACCTGCATTCAGACACATTTAACCATTTCATAATACTCTAGCCCAAAAGACCAAACTCTGCTTCTTAGATCTTTTCCACCCAGTGGCCATTGATCCATCTGCATCACTCCAATACAGTTTCTAACACTTTATCATTTAGAGGCTCACTAAGTAGCATTTCATTTGGAGCCAGCAGATCTAGGTTCTAAACTTAGCACTTAACCACCAAGTTCCTTAACCTTTTCTTTGATTAGTAGGAATAATGGGGTTGGAGTGAGGATTCAATAATTTCCATATCACATATTTGCTATGAGAATCAAATGAGTTCAATGAGATGTGTATTGCAAAACTAGTGAATAGCAGATAATCAATAAAATAATCCCATAAATAATTATTTTAAAGAATTAAAAAAAACCCCAACATCATTCCTTCCTCATCCAGCCACCTATGATTTTGTTTCCAACTATGAATCCTGATGTGCAGACCCTTGCTTTCGGCCCCATAATCAATTCATCACTACTAAATGTGTGCTTATCTTATGGCTCTTACAATATTTCATCCTTTAGTATAATTATTTGGCTAGCAGTACTCTCTTCTATTGCCCGTGAGAATAAGAATAAGGTTTACTAATATTTGTATGGTCCTTTCTACCTAATATAGTGTCTGTTACATAGTAGATACTCAGGAAGGGTCTAATAAATGGATTTAATTGTTGGATACCTGCTCTATTCCAGACACTGTGCTCAATTCTGGATATCACAAGTGAACACAACAGACCAGGTGCCAGATCACTGCTAGATGCAGACAATAATAAAGGCAATTTCGATAGAAGGTTTTTAATTAGTCTGAACTCAGGTAAAGTACCCTGTGATTGGAAGCACAGAGGGAAGTAGCAGATCCCAGACTTAGCCAGGAAAAGATTCCCTAGAAGAAATTCTGTCTAATTTCGGACGTGAGGATAAGAAGGCATTAGACAAAAAGAACAGATGACTATCTCTGGAAGAGAGTCTAGAAATGTGAAGGCCTGTATACCAGGCAGAGATCATGTCATGTTTGGGGCACAATGGAGAAAGTTTATGGGGGAATTGGTGAATCCAGGTTGAATGTGTGTGTTTGTGGTGCTTGTGGGAACATATAAGGAGAGGGCCACTAGACATTTGGATAAAGAATCATGCAGGTTGTTCAGAATTTCTGCTGTGTGGGATATAGCAATTTAAATATCAGTAGCTCATAATGGTCAATGAAACTTTGAAGTCACCTAGAAGAACTGAGGAGGATAAGAAAAAGGCTCAGGACAGAGCTCGATGAAAAAAAAAAAAAAAAACCAATAATATTTAGTGGACAGACTTTCAAGAAATAAAATATTATACATATTTAATCTCTACTCAGACATTTGTTTTATACTAAAATGCCCTCTTCCCAGAACTCTTCTTACCTACTTTTTCAATTATTTATATTCTTATTTATTTTTACTAATATTTATTCAGATATTATATTTACCCTTTCTCAATAGTACTCATTTCATTTATTTCCTGAATATTTGTTTTAGCTAGAACTTTCTCTTTGATAAGGAATTTATTAACAGTGCACTCAGATTGTGTTTAAAGTTTTGCCAGTTCTCCTACCCTTAATTTAAATAGGAGTAGAAATAGTAAAAGTGAACACTGTCAATCCATATTCTGTATATGAATCCCTATATGTAAAATGTCCTAGTAGAGGATGAATTTTCTTTAGTTACCATCATTGTCATCATCAATTTTTCTTCAGCATCCAAAGAAAACATAAACTGTCCACAGTGACCAAAACAATTTTGTAAATTGAATTGTAACAGAATTCCCAAACAGGAAAAATTTTAAGTTTTTTTTTTTTTTTTTTTTTTTTTAAACAGAGGTACAGTCAGTAATACTTCCCAGGACCCGTCATTATGTAATTCTATATAATTTGAGGACATTTAATTTACTTGGCAGAAAAGCAGAGGGCTTTTGGGTTTATTTTGTTGTTGTTGTCTTTTTCCCCTTAAGACCCTATTTTTCCAGTCACCTGTGATGATCTACAACTCTAAAGGCCACCTGAATCTCTGTGTCTCACAGTTAAAATGATTTTCTATACCAGGAAGTGGTGCCTATTCCCATGAGATAATATATTTAAGAAACTTAGAGGATTTTTTTCCATTAACTTACCAGTCAGAGCAACAGAATAAATATAGTATGTCTGGATTTCAGAAAGGCTTTTAACAGACACTTACCTTTGTGAATTAAATGGAGAAATATAGACCATAAGTAGCAGAGTTTGCTGTGTCTGTAGGGAGTAGAAAGTGCCTAAAGAAAATTGTTTATTATTTTACTAGCAATTAACTAAATTAATAACTCTTAAAATATCACATTTTTATGTGTTTGCTATGGGCCATATACTATGTTAAACAGTTCATGTGTATTACCTGATATAATGACAATGTGTGTGGAAAAGAGACTTCAACATTTGAGTCAAAAATTTGATGAGGCTGTCAAAATATGTAATGAAGAATGAAGCAATAATTGTAGAATATTTCTTTGATAACAAAGACAGTACTAATCCCTAGAGAACTAGGGTTCAAGCCTGGTATCCTGCTTTTAAGAGATCTGTGACAGACTGGTCACAAAGGTAGCTTGGGTGATACGGGTTTTCCAAATCCATGTCATGTAAAAACAGGCAATGCCTGGTAGGATGGAATATGTGCACAGTTTTTTGGCAAATATCCTATGTTTTAAACATCAGTTAACAGGACACATTGCTAATCTCCCCAGGGCCCATCCCACTGATGAACATTACAGACAAGTTCTTTCCTCTGAGACAAGCAGCATATGGAGTAAAAACTTAATTAAAGCAGCAACAGAGCACTAACCAAGTGAGAGAGGGAAAACAAAGGGTGCAGACAGAAGGGATAGTGATGCAGAGAGTGAGACAAGATGAAGAAAGGAGCCAGACAGAGAGACTGAGAGGCATTCTGACAAGGGAGAAAATCCTGGTCGCTCATCGATCTCCCCAGGGACAATACTTTCTGTCCCTGCCTACCAACATTTTTTTGAAGATGTATTCATTAGTCATTTATTCAACAGACAGTTTTTGAGAACCAATCATCTCTTATCACAGGGAGCCAGAATATAGCAGTGGACACAGATGAGAAAGTCCTTGCTCTCCTGGAGTGTATATTCTAGTACAAAGATACAAATTTGATGTATAATTTTCATTTGATTTACATTTTAAAGTATTATACTCACTACCTTGTAAACAATGAGTTTCAGAGAAGGAAAGGTGGGAACCAGGAGACCCGGTTAGGAGATTACTGTAGTTAATTTGAGAGAAAGATAATAGTGAGGAGATAATAGTAGAAATGGAGTGGAATGGATAGGCAGGAGATAGATGTGTGGGTAGCACCTAAAAAAATCTAATGAAGGTAGATGTGAAAAAAATAAGCTGAAGATTGAATCCAAGCACTGTATCTGGAATTGTTAGTGCAATCAATGTTGCTAAGATAATGAATATAGAATGAAGTGATAATGAAGTATAATCTCTAAAAAAGTTCTTTTTTGTAAGTAAAAAGGAATGGAATTTAGCTACAAAAAAGACTGCATTTTGTTACAGGTTTTCATCTACAACAGTTTCTTCCTGAATATACAATGCTCATATTTGGTTTATGATAACTGGCTTTCATTTCTTCCTTATATAATTCAGTAGATAGCACCAGTGTGAATGATAGAACTTTTTATTATCACAGCAAGAGCTTCAGACTCTATTCTATGGTCTTCAGAAAAAAAAATCTACTCACTAAATCCTCCTTGTCTATTTTTATCCCATAAGTACTGATCACTGTTCCCCAAATGGTATATGAATCAATAATAATGGATCGATAAATTCTATCCAAGTATACACTAAATGTGTATAGATAGTTCCTGCTTTTAGAAAACCTAACCTGCTCTAGACATCATATAAATGAATTAAGATGTGCCAAATACCTTTTGTGTTAAAACATTTTTTGCAAAAGGAATTTTTAAATATTGAACTCCTAATGGAAGTTTTAAAAATATTCAATTAGCAAGAGTTGTGAATATGAGTTTAGAAACATAAGGAGACATGCAATGTAGTACATGTATTTTTTAAAAAATTATTTCACAAATATTTATGGAGTGTTTCCTATATGCCAGCACTCTAATAAACCCTGGCAGACACAACACAACAATGAGCAAGATAAAATCTCTGCTCTCTTGGAGTTCATTTTCTATTAGAGGAAGAAGGTGTCAGAGAAGAAGAATTTCCTCTGCCCTTTAAGGTTCTTTTAGCTGGACTAAAAATCAAATTGACATGAGAAAGATTAACAGGAGAAAATCAAATTTAATAGTATACATCCAGGGGAATCCACACAGATGTGGAAATTTCAAAGACAGTGAGGTAACATGAGGCTTATAAGAGCTAAGTAGAGGGATAGAGGTATGAGAACAGAAGGAGCAGAAAGAACATTAGCTGGAAGGTGAGAGGAGATGTTTGAAAAACAAAGCTTGCCCTGTTATGCAGATAAATTTCTTAGGTAAGGAGCAATCTCTGTTAATAGCTCTCTTCCTGGTATACACAGGCAGCTGATGGGGAGGTAAAGAGCCTTTCCTGAATCTGTTAAGTTTTGATTGCTTTTAACTCAAAATAGTGTTCATGTCAGAGTGGCCCATCTTTGGGCAGCCAGCCCTTGGCCCCTATACAGACGATACACAGGAAATACAGATAACTTCAGATAATGAGAAGTTCTAGAAAAACAAGTGAAGAAAGGAAATAGAATGTGACTGAGGAAATGGGTGATGGAAGACAGTAGTCAGACAGTCCTATCTATATGTAGTGGTCACATGTAGGGAGAGACTTGACCAATGAGACTGTGCCAACCATGTGAAGATCTGTCTCACTGACTCCCAAGACACGGCACTCTAAGCAGTCATTACTAGCCAAATGTCACTGGTTATTTCTTGCTCTAAGTATTCTGGAGATGTAGAAGAATCTGAGGTAGAAAGCATTGAATGTAGTTATGGAGACACATTTAACGACATCAAACATCACAAGATTGTAACATGGAGTATAGAAAGAAGACTTGGAACATTCCAATTCTACCTTTCTTTTTAACATTTTGGAACCTCAGTTTCCTCATTAGTAAAATAAAATTGAGCCAAATGAACTATTAGATTCCTTGCAGATTTTATGGTCAATAATTCCAAGTACAAAATGAAGTAGGGTTTAAAAAAAAATAATACAATGTGTTTTTGATGTTTAGATAAAAAATTGAGCAAAAATGTGTCTGGGGAAGGCTGTAAGATCCCTCCCCTCTGATGGTGAGGTTCTCACTTTGGTTTCAGTTTTCTGTGTGTCCCCAAAAATAATAAGATCTACAACTTCATCAATTTACTTGAAAAAAAAAAAACATACACAACACATAATTCATATTATCCATTTAAATCTTCCCTATTTGTATCTCTTGTTACTTAAAAAATTTAGGTTGTAACTTCGTCTACTGATTTCTGTTTTTCCCTCTGACAGTGCTCTTATAAACCAAAAATGATTCATCTCCTCACAGTGGAAGTATTTCCATATTCAGGATGTATTGTCATAGAGGGTAAAAAATCAATAGAGCAATTCCTGTTTAGTGAAATTTCTTAATTAGAAACGTTACTCATTTTTAAATATATGATATTTATAGTCATTAACAAAAGCTTTACTGCAAAAGTATTACAGTTCTCCTTAAGGACTGACATATGTCCTTGTCTAAGAGATCTTTTTAGGACTTAATTGTATCCAGTTTTCTCATAAGCACATATCATCCCTTTGAATATGACGTTGGCCTATGGCGGGGTGAGAAAGGGTAAGAAAATTCAATAAAAATTGAATATTCTAGAAGTCATATATACATTTTATCAGCTATTCATAATGAAAAAGTAAAACGTATTAAGAGCAAAGTAAAACATATTGAGAGCATATAAAGTGGAATTAACAGAAGAAATTACAAGAAAATATATCCAAGAAATCATTGCTTCTGGAACATGAGATGGACATAGATGCAGCCCCCAGAGAGAACAATCAGGTTCACTATCTTCATTTTTTTTCCAGCCTCACAGAGCTATATAGAATTGGCCTTCCAGAAATCACGGGATATTACAGTTACAGTAAAGCAGCAATTATAAAAACCTGGCTGATTATGGAACCACTGGAGCCCTCCATAAGGTAGCAGTTTTCTGGACCCTGTTATCTTGAAATTATGATTTTAAATGCCATGTATGGGAATCAATGATCTAAAATAGACTACAGAATCTTCTTGAATGATGCAGGGGCACCCATAGTGTTTACCATGGTACATCTGAAATAAACTCTAAGTGCCTTCTTGGAATTAATTAGCCTCTACTTTTCTTGAAAGTTTCTGTTTTCCCCCCCATTATCATTCCCCTGAGGAGTCTTTTGCAATATTGTTTTTCCTAATCACCCCCACTTCATAAAATTTTAATACCACCAATAACTGCATATCTGTTTATGCACCACTGTCTGTATATCTATGCTTTATATATAAAAAGAGGTGCTTTCTCCTGATCAAGAACCAATTTTTGCCCTCTTGGAGGCAATATTGCCCTACTGATAACACATGTCCCACGTCATTTTGGGTTCAGGCTATTAACCAGACTCTACTCCAGGAGCTTAATGGACATGGATTTTTTATTTGCACTCAGGTCTTTTGCAAACTTTTTGGAGCTGTAAGACTTTTACAACTTTTTGAAGGGATGACAACATTCCCTAGGCATTCACACTAATGTAAACAGCTCTTTAACAAAATGCATTTTAGAAAAGTACTTTAGAAAGATTGGAAAAAGGATCAGAAATAACTCTATCAGTCATTTTTATTCAGGAAAACAGAACCCAGTATAGGTATATAAAGTATACAAAGTATATAAAGTAGAAAGAGTTTAATACTAGAAATTAGGTGTCACCAACTTAGATGTGATCTAGAAAATCCAGAAGTTGCTATTAGTGCCCAGAAGTCAGGAAATAGAATTGTTGGCCATTACAACAACTACTTCCTATCTTCCAAATGTACAAGAACATGAACAAAGGATGTCGAGAATGTCAAAATACTAAAGAAGTGGAGGCAGAAAAAGAAGAGGAGGAGACAAAAGAGAGGACATGGATGAAGAAAAAGAAAAACTAGGAGTTCAAAACAAAGCAAGAACCAAGATGTAGCACCTCTACCCTGCCCTCAAAGGAAAATAAACTCCAACTTGTCTTCTTCCTCTTCTCTTAGAGGATGCAATTTCAAACCTACTTCACAGGACTGTTTGGAAGATGCAGAACCACTAGGTGAATATAATCCTGGTGTCAGCTGATGTCACCTATCCTCTAAAACTTAAAATAACTGTGCATAAACACCACCCCATGCGCCCTTAGAGCCTAGAATCCCACAGTGTCTGGCAATTCAGAGGGTAAAGGACTTATTTTTTGTTTGTTTTTAACTCCTGTGCCTTAATAACAAGCATCTACCCTATCAGTTTGATTTATAATTCCTATCATCTACATCTGTGTCACCTTTTTCCATACTCTATCATCCTAGGCATTGAACCCAATTCCTTTTCTTCATTTTTCCCAGTTTCTATTTTGGATGAATATCTGTGAGATGGAATTTATATTTCCATGTGACTCAACCCCCTTTTCATAAAAAAATAATGATAAAATCACCCTCCTCTCCCCTCCATTTTCTCAGACCCCCACAATCGTGGACATTTCCATACCCCTTATTTTACTCTGCAAAGGAATTTAGATCTCCTCTGTAACTTTGCATATCCAAAGGCCCAGTAATACTTTTATAAAACAAAAACACCAGCTACTCTGGGTCTCAACCTTTTGTTCTATGAAACTGGCAGAAGCTTTAAAATTTCTCTTTCTTTCCCTCTGGACTCTAAGTGGAAACAAGCAATAAAGATCTATATTTTCCCACCAGTATGAAACTATGGCAACCTCACCATGTCTAGTAAGTCAAATATTGCTTTGAGTTTTAAATAATTTTTTAGAAGTTATCGTTTTATAAAAATGTAAAGGATTATTCATGCAAAAATTTATTACTACCATTATTACTGTTGTTAAAATAGCTTCAAGACATGTCCCACCTGGGTAATGCTCTAAAATGTTTAGGATATCTGGAAGCATGGTTATCCCTCTGTGTGCATTTTTCCTGCAGAGGTCTTCTCTAACATCCTGTTTATAGTAACAGCCAATCTTTATCCCTCACTTTCTCCATCACATTATTCTAAATAATGTGTCGCAATTTCACAATCTATGTTGTTATCTATTTGCTTATTTATTGACTGCCTCCATTATCAACTTAGAAGATTTCTCAAAGATGGGAATTTGTCTAACTTTTTAACAGAAGTAGCCCTAGCAACGAAGTACTGCCTGAAACTTAGTAAAGCCTTCTCATGTTATTATGGAATGAATGAATGAGGAAACAAAGGGGGAAATGGAGGGGTGGGAACAAGCATCAGTTCCCTACAGATGTTTGATGATTTTGCTCACCTGTAAAACAGCTTTTGTATATAGTGCCATGCTTTTGTGGATGCATGACTTTGAGGGTCCATAGACAGTTAGGGCCCTGCAGAATATGCTGAGAAAAGAGGCCCCACACCAGAAATAAAAATCTTTGCTATAAGATCTGAGCTTCTGTATAGGAAACAAGTTCCCTCCTGCCATGGACTAGTCCAAAGGTCATGGAAACCACAACCTATATGGCACAAGACATCCATCTTCTATTCTTTGGTAAGTAAAAATGCATAAACAAGGCTTTCTCTCCCCTCACCAACCACCAAAGGTTATCCCTTGTCTACATACAGCTGCTTCCTATCCTCCAAGAAGAAAGTAGGTGAATTCCTATTGTCATACATAAGGTTTTATAAGAGTGACTTGGCCCACCACCACTGGTGGCTTTGAAGATGGAAGGAGGCCATGAGCCAGGGAATATGGATGGTATCTAAAGCTAAGAATGACTCCTGGCTAACAGACAGACAGCAAGGAATCAGGTACCTAAGTCCTGTATCAGTATGGAACTAAATTCTGCCAACAACCTGAATAATCCTAAAAGTGGATTCCTCCCACTCCAGAACATTCAGATAAGAGCCCAGCTGACTGACACCTTGATTTCTGCTTTGTGAGAACTAGAGGTGAGAAATCAACTGAGTCTACTGAGACTTCTGACATAGAGAACTATGAAAAATAAATTTGTGTTGTAAGCAGCTAAGTTTGTGATAACTTGTTAGAGCAGCAGTAGAAAACTAACACATGGTGTAAACATTCACATATGCCTTGTCATTTATTTTTATTTTTTTATTTTTAAAGATTTTATTTATTTATTTGACAGAGAGAGACACAGCAAGAGAGGGAACAGAAGCAGGGGGAGTGGGAGAGGGAGAAGCAGGCTCCCCGCAGAGCAGGGAGCCTGATGTGGGACTCGATCCCAGGACCCTGGGATCATGACCCGAGCTGAAGGCAGTCGCTTAACCAACTGAGCCACCCAGGTGCCCTGCCTTGTCATTTAAAAAGGAGCACAAGACCCTGTGATCCAAATGACCCTCCTTACTGTTTAAGCTGTTGTTGAAACATTACAATTAGTTGCTAAAGGTCATACTTGAAGTAGAATGTTACCAGGATGGAACAACACTCAAATCCAGTAATGTCTAGGAAGGCCAGCTAATGATTTAACCTAACTCAGATTAACTTTAGTAATTTAGCAGGAACCTAAAGAAAGGGAATGCAGGACAGGTTAGTGCTGGGAGAGTGTTTTAAGAAAATACAAACAGGGCTTCTCCAATGATTGCAGGCCTACTTAAGGCACAAAGAAATGGCATGAGGCAGTGG